>NC_140592.1:1242123350-1243603167 GCF_964204655.1 Triturus cristatus | reverse complement strand
AAGCTGGAGACCTAGTCTACCAACCCCTCAGACCGCACCCTCTGGCTCTTACTTAGCGGCGACCTCTAACGGCTGCCACGCTTGCCTCCACCTCTTACCTCTTGTCTCCCGCGTCGGCAGATACACAGATGTACAGGCAGGTCTCAGTGGCTCCTGCGACTCCCACCGCCTCAGGGGAAGCCCTCGCTGCTACTGTTCCTGCTGCTGAGTGTTCTCGCGGCTTCTGGAATGCTCCTGCCGCTGTAGAGGACCTTGCTGCAATCCTCTCCGCTTTCCAGACTGGCCCTGAGCTGACCAAGAGCTCTCGTGGCCCCCCGGCCGGCTCCCGCCGCGACCGGGCCGTTCCCGAATTTTGCCCGCGGCCGCTGCTGCAAAGGCTGCGAGTTTCTGGCGGCCACCTGCGGTCACGCTCCCGCGCTCTGGTCTGCACTGCACACCACACCACAGGGAGGGGGGGGCAGGGAGCAACCAGCCTGTAAGCCGTTTGAATCGGCAGATGGAGACGAGTGTCAGGTGTGAAGCCGAGGGCCGGCCGCCCGACCGGCAGCCTGCTTTCCTTTCCCTTCCCTTTCTCACTGCGGTGGCTTTCTGCTTCCCTCTGCGGCAGCAGTGCACTCGCCTCGAGGCAATGGCAATGGCGTTCTGGTGTGCACACAATTCAGCTCTCTGGCTCCCTCTAGTGGCTGCGCTTGCAAGTTCGCAGGCTCCAGTTGAGTTCCTCTCTTGTGCAAGTTCGCAGGCTCCAGTTGAGTTCCTCTCTTCAGGGAGGAGATGAGGCCGGGGAGGGGAGGGAGCTGCTCCTGGTGGCCTGGCCCAGGCACCAGCAGGGAGGAGATGAAGCCAGGGAGGGAGCTGCTCCTGGTGGCCTGGCCCAGGCACTAGCAGGGAGGAGATGAAGCCAGGGAGGGAGCTGCTCCTGGTGGCCTGGCCCAGGCACTAGCAGGGAGGAGATGAAGCCAGGGAGGGAGCTGCTCCTGGTGGCCTGGCCCAGGCACTAGCAGGGAGGAGGTGAGGCTGGGGAGGGGTGGGAGCTGCTCCTGGTGGCCTGGCCCAGGCACCAGCTGGGAGGAGGTGAGGCCGGGGAGGGAGCAGCTCCTGGTGGCCTGGCTCAGGCACTAGCAGGGAGGAGATGAGGCCAGGGAGGGGAGGGAGCAGCTCCTGGTGGCCTGGCTCAGGCACTAGCAGGGAGGAGATGAGGCCAGGGAGGGAGCAGCTCCTGGTGGCCTGGCTCAGGCACTAGCAGGGAGGAGATGAGGCCAGGGAGGGGAGGGGAGGGAGCAGCTGCTGGTGGCCTGGCTCAGGCACTAGCAGGGAGGAGATGAGGCCAGGGAGGGGAGGGAGCAGCTCCTGGTGGCCTGGCTCAGGCACTTGCAGGGAGGAGATGAGGCCAGGGAGGGGAGGGAGCAGCTCCTGGTGGCTTGGCTCAGGCACCATCAGGAGGAGATGAGGCCGGGAGCAGCTCCTGGTGGCCTGGCTCAGGCACGGGCAGGGAAGAGAATGCCAGGCAGGTCCTGGTGGCCTGGGTAGTCACCTGTAGGGAAGAGACCAGGCCGGGGTGGGTGCAGCTCCTGGCGGCCTGGTTCAGGCACTGGTGGGGAGAGGGGCAGGGAGGGGGCCTGGGTCAGGCAACTCCTAGAGATATCAGGCGCTCTCATTCACTCCCACACTCTGACTGTCTGTTCCTGGGCTGCTCTCTGTGATCTCTTATGCAGGGCTTTAATTGGGATTTTAAAAAACTGGGGGTGGGGGGGTCTCTCAAAGGGGCGTTTCCAATGCAATCAAGGGTGTGTGGCTTATAAACACATAACCTAAAAATATGTGCTTAGCATAGCGTATTTTGTTTGTCATTGCATCCAGATATATGACACAACAAGTAACATACATAGAAGCCAGGACTATTGGCTTTGGCAGTGGCTGTTAGTTGCATAAGATAAATAAGCAAGAACTATGGCTTTGTTGTATAGAATATTGAAAATGCTCTGAAGTGAGGCGATTGTGCAAGAACTATAACGAGTCTCTTTGAAGTTACACCACAGGCAGTGAAGGGTGGCACTAATGCAGATTTTGTTTCACCCGGAGGGTGAGGGCAAAAATGGGGAGCCCGATTGAGACCGTCTCAGCACCTGCCTTTAAGAACCGGCAGGACCCGGCCCACTTGAAGCCCTGCTCTTAGGCAAGCTGCCCGTCCTGCGCAGGTTCGTGGGTACCCACTGGTTGCCAGATTCTTGCGCTTCAAAGAAAGGAGGCAGGTGGAGTGTCAGAGTAAAGAGGGGTCCAAGCTCGGCTGACGAGGGCCCTGGTGCCCCCACAGTGCGTAAGCGAACCTTTCCATGGTGGAATGGGCAGCTGCCGGTCCCAGCCCAGATGTGCACACACAGCAGGGGCCCCACAGCTCCCTCCGGGATTTTACAGTATCTAGAAGATTTCAACTGACACAGGCAGTGCTGGAAAAGAGACCTTTACTCATAAATTGAGGGTCAAGGTGTGACCGCAGAAAAAGGATCGAGTCAGCGGCACAGAATCATGAAAGTCTATTATTTTGGTAAAACTGCCTCAACGAAACTGACAGCAGGGGCAAACGAGGCAGTAAAACTGTTCTAGCTTAATTTGTCACCAAGAGTCTGCCTTCTAAAATATCTTACGTGGCTGAGGCGCCTGCCCCAGAGATCTTTGTATGGGCAGCGAGTTTCAGGGCACAGGGTTAATAATAATGGTAAGACCACTCTGGTGGTTAATGCACTTGCTGGCGAGATCTTGGTTTTGTCTAGTCACAGTTTTGACTCCTTAAGGTGCATAAAACATTCATGTGCCTGTTACAAAGCACGTTGCGTACTATGCAGATCACAGATATGTATTTAAGGAGATAGGTTACTGCTTTTGAGGCTGAGATCCTTGGGCAGTGCAGTCCTTCTAATACAGCAATAGTGAGCCTTTAACCGACCTCAAGGAGCTGAATACATTATGCAAGACATTGTTTTAGAACCTTTTTTTCCAATCTGTTGTTGTTCTAGTGTTGCTGAAAGGTGTTGCTTTTGGGTGGTGATGGCTTTTTAAATGCAGAAACCCCAACCAGAGCTTTGTTTTAAATACTGACTTTATTTCTCCCAGCCATGCATTGTTAATTTATATGCCCACCAGTACGGACATATGTGACTCCAACACCGTGTGACCCTCATTGCCTTGCATAACTTTTCTACTACATTGATTGACACACTTGTATGATTTATTGTCTCTCTATATGTGATGTAAAGCGGTCTTTATTTCCCTCAATTTCACTGGCATTAGGTAGTAGACTCCAGGTAGCTCCCAGCCAGGATGCTGCTCGAACAAAAGGAGGGCTGGTGGCCCTTTAAATCAGGCCTTTGTTTTGAGCCCAGCTGAAAGTGAAAATAATAAAACCCCTTCCCCGCCTGCAGGGTGCTGGTCAGAACTAAATGAAGACAACATGCAGGCACTGCTGATTGTGTCCTGGACTGTGCAGGCGCTGCTGATTGTGTCCTGGTGCAGGCGCTGCTGATTGTGTCCTAGTGCAGGCGCTGCTGATTGTGTCCTGGTGCAGGCGCTGCTGATTGTGTCCTGGTGCAGGCACTGCTGATTGTGTCCTGGTGCAGGCGCTGCTGATTGTGTCCTAGTGCAGGCGCTGCTGATTGTGTCCCGTCATCGGCACAGAGGGACACATTTAGCATATTTCATCGGAGTTAGCCGGGATCCCTGATCTGGCTCCAGTTATATCTGCAGTCTGGATCCGGCTGGTATTTCCTGCCCTTGTTACAGGTGCAGCATAGGGGCAAACAGAAGTATGGCGAGGCTGCAGGTGACCCCCTAGCATCTTTTTTATGCCTTTACACAAAGTGAACCTTCCCGACTGCTGTGCACCTGATCGGAACCAGTCAGTGGTCCATTTGTACAAAAATAAGTGCCGGGGCTCTCATCAGGAGGCAGCGTCCTCCAGCCCATTAATCCTGTTAACGCCGACTAAGACAGAACCAGGATGTGGCCTAATAGACACAGCTGCTGACTTCGGAGCTGGGGAACCAGGTTTGATTCTCGGCGTACGCTCAACATCCTGTGATTCCTGGCTAATCACTTAATCTCCCCGTGCCTACAAAAAAGGTATGTGTCCCTAACTGGTGCTCACGAAAAGCACTGGTGTTGATGATTAAGCGCCGGTGCTGGGCAACGGAAACCACCAGCTCAAATTAAGTACTACTAATAATAATTAATCTTTATTCGGATTCAAAAATGTATCCATAAAAGCACAGGTCAAAATAAATCAATATTAAAATACATAGGATCGGTATAATAACCGCATCGTACAAAACCGTGCCCATAAAAGTCCAATAAATACAAAATAGCATTACAATATAGCTATAAAGTGCAGTTGGTTACATTTGTTCATTACAAAATGCCTCGATTTCACGTGATCCTAAAGGGGAAATAACATAACAGTGCGCGCAAAAAAAAAAAAAAAAGGAAATTAAGAACTGGATCCAGTATAAGGAGGAGCGAGAGGCGCATTTTGGTTGTTTCAATGTGACTTTTGTGTTCTTTTGTGATGGTTGGGTGTTGTATCACAACATCCTTAATGGTCTGGTAAATGTTTTTGTTAAGTAAAACTTTCAATTTGAGTAAAGTTGGTTATACGTCTGGAACTGTGTAGTTCGCTAACTTCGAGGAAAAAGTTTGAAACTTACTCCACCCCTATTTAAACGATTGGATATATATGGAACATCCTTATTCCATTTCTGTGTATTTATATTTAGAAAGGGTCAAACTGCTTGCTGTGATGGACAGTCTAATGTCCTATCACATCAGTCGGTCCGGCCGTTCACCACGTGCCCGCTGCGCGCGCGGCTGGTGTTTGTTTGACCCGACACGTCGCTGCGCTGCCGCAGCCAGACTCCACTTATGAGGCTGTCGATCTGGAATGACGCCATTGCTTTTTATGTAAACTGCTCTTAACAGTTACTTAACTCCTGTTATTGAAAGTTCTCTGCCAGTTGTAACTCCCAGATATTTGGAATATCCGTCCACATAGGACACATTTGCATACAAAGAATCTACATGGAATTAATTTACTGGTCATCCTGAAAATCTGGTTTTGAAAGCCCCCCCCCCAGCCCCCCCCCCACCCCGCACATTGAAGCCCCCCCCCCCCCCTCCCCATACTGTTCGTGAAGGGTTAATGCGGACCTTGAGTTGCCTCAGGCTGAAGGGAAGGAGAGGTGGGTCTCCGGTACTTTGAAGTGGTTCAGAGTGAAATAAAAAGAAAACAAGCCTTCTCAGTGGGGAGTCTGCTTCCTGGAAGAGACGTGAACGTGTGCAACCCTCACACGGCGATATGAGACCGTCTTGGGATCCAGCACTGGGCGTTCATTGATGAAGTCATTCGAAGCTTCGTGGTGAAAAAGAAGAAATTGCATGATGGGTAACTGATTGCAATCAGGGGCACAGTTCCTGTGTTTTATGCACTTCCGCCACTGATTAAATCAGAAACGTTTCTGTGCCTGTCTTCAGTATAAAAGCTTTACTTGCGCAATCCGTCACCTTGTTGAAGGCAGAGACCTGGGTATTTATTTATTTGGAGTTTTACTTACAGCGAGCATCGCCCCAGGGGCATTGGAGCACTTTACTAGAGAATGTGGAACTAATCACGGAGAGTAATCACCATGTGGCAAGAGATGGGAAAGAAAATAGAACAGAGCAGACCAGGGCAATGAATGTAGGAGGCGTGCATCGCTCCCTTCAAAATGTCTCTGCAAAATGAGAATTTGAGTTCCTTTTTAAAGGTGGCCTGATTGGATGTTGCGTGTGGATCTTGGAGGAGAAAGGTCCAAGGTCTTGTGGCTCTAGCAGAGGAGGTCTGTCACGTGCAGTCTTCTCGCTTGAGGCCTGTCACATGCAGTCTTCTAGCTTGAGGTCTGTCACGTGCAGTCTTCTCGCTTGAGGTCTGTCACGAGCAGTCTTCTCGCTTGAGGTCTGCCACGTGCAGTCTTCTCGCTTGAGGCCTGTCACGTGCAGTCTTGCAGTCTTCTCGCTTGAGGTCTGTCAGGTGCAGTCTTCTCGCTTGAGGTCTGTCACGTGCAGTCTTCTCGCTTGAGGTCTGTCACGTGCAGTCTTCTCGCTTGAGGCCTGTCACGTGCAGTCTTCTCGCTTGAGGTCTGTCACGTGCAGTCTTCTCGCTTGAGGCCTGCCACGTGCAGTCTTCTCGCTTGAGGCCTGTCACGTGCAGTCTTCTCGCTTGAGGCCTGTCACGTGCAGTCTTCTCGCTTGAGGCCTGTCACGTGCAGTCTTCTCGCTTGAGGTCTGTCACGTGCAGTCTTCTCGCTTGAGGTCTGCCACGTGCAGTCTTCTCGCTTGAGGCCTGTCACGTGCAGTCTTCTCGCTTGAGGCCTGTCACGTGCAGTCTTCTCGCTTGAGGTCTGTCACGTGCAGTCTTCTCGCTTGAGGCCTGTCACATGCAGTCTTCTCACTTGAGGCCTGTCACGTGCAGTCTTCTCGCTTGAGGCCTGTCACATGCAGTCTTCTCGCTTGGATGTCTGAAGCTTAGAAGAAAGGGATTCTGCATCCCTCGGACTCTGTTGGATGCACTAACGTTCCATTTTTCTGCCAGGGTGTAGAGTTGTGAAGCCCTTTACTGGTATGAATAGGGCTGTGAGCATATGTTCCTCCCTTCCAGGGAATCTATTTTAGCCAAATGGATCATTCTTTTTTATAATACAGAACAATAGTTCAGATTGGTTTAAATAGAGGCAGTTATTTTGCTTGCATTCACCGCTTTGTAGATCCATTGCACATAGTGTCACTCATTTTTTGGCTCTTTTTTGGAGTGTTATGTATAAAAAAAAGGAAAACAGCCGACATGTGTTTCGCTCTATGCGGCAAGTTTAGCCAGGGCTTTCTCAAGGCTAGTCATGATGTGCCCAGGGTGCTATGGGCTGGAGAGGACAATTGTTCAGGAGACTGGAACGGGAACAGGGGGCTACGACCGGAAATACTCTTTCTACGAGCATTTTGTTGCACATTACGCTTCTCCTCGCTCAGCGATAGCAGCGAGGGCTCTTTAGCATAAAATTGTGTTCTACTCTTTTTTGCTGCTATTTTGTGTATTTTAATGTTGTAATTGTGTGGTTCAATTCTTTAAATAATTTTACCTTTAAAGAGTTGCTTTTCTTTTAATCCATCGTTCTGCCCCTTACTTGCACCTTAAAACTCGAAGCCATTCACTCGCCTTGCGAGACTCCTCCCCTTTGTCCCGGTGCCTATCATTGGTCGCCATCTTTGATTGGGTCCCTGGAGGAGACTATTTGTATCAGGCCAATGCAAGCGCGCAGTCCTACGACCGGAAATACTCTTTCTACGAGCATTTTGTTGCACATTACGCTTCTCCTCGCTCAGCGATAGCAGCGAGGGCTCTTTAGCATAAAATTGTGTTCTACTCTTTTTTGCTGCTATTTTGTGTATTTTAATGTTGTAATTGTGTGGTTCAATTTTTTAAATAATTTTACCTTTAAAGAGTTGCTTTTCTTTTAATCCTTCGTTCTGCCCCTTACTTGCACCTTAAAACTCGAAGCCATTCACTCGCCTTGCGAGACTCCTCCCCTTTGTCCCGGTGCCTATCATTGGTCGCCATCTTTGATTGGGTCCCTGGAGGAGACTATTTGTATCAGGCCAATGCAAGCGCGCAGTCCTACGACCGGAAATACTCTTTCTACGAGCATTTTGTTGCACATTACGCTTCTCCTCGCTCAGCGATAGCAGCGAGGGCTCTTTAGCATAAAATTGTGTTCTACTCTTTTTTGCTGCTATTTTGTGTATTTTAATGTTGTAATTGTGTGGTTCAATTTTTTAAATAATTTTACCTTTAAAGAGTTGCTTTTCTTTTAATCCATCGTTCTGCCCCTTACTTGCACCTTAAAACTCGAAGCCATTCACTCGCCTTGCGAGACTCCTCCCCTTTGTCCCGGTGCCTATCATTGGTCGCCATCTTTGATTGGGTCCCTGGAGGAGACTATTTGTATCAGGCCAATGCAAGCGCGCAGTCCTACGACCGGAAATACTCTTTCTACGAGCATTTTGTTGCACATTACGCTTCTCCTCGCTCAGCGATAGCAGCGAGGGCTCTTTAGCATAAAATTGTGTTCTACTCTTTTTTGCTGCTATTTTGTGTATTTTAATGTTGTAATTGTGTGGTTCAATTTTTTTAAATAATTTTACCTTTAAAGAGTTGCTTTTCTTTTAATCCTTCGTTCTGCCCCTTACTTGCACCTTAAAACTCGAAGCCATTCACTCGCCTTGCGAGACTCCTCCCCTTTGTCCCGGTGCCTATCATTGGTCGCCATCTTTGATTGGGTCCCTGGAGGAGACTATTTGTATCAGGCCAATGCAAGCGCGCAGCGCGCGCGCGCGCAGCGGGCGCGCCGATGGCGCGCCGGAGGCGCGCCAGAGGCAAGCCCGTCTGCGCCCGTCCGCGCCAGGACGGGCCGAGGGCGAGGACCCTCGCTCCCTACCGCAGACATTCGTCTGCTCTACTCCCGGGAGGAAATGCTGTCACTGCGCGCCCCGAAAAGTGCTGCATGTAAGTACGTGCATAAGGGGGTCGACCCCTTTATTGTCTGCTCGACCTGCAACACTATACAAGCGGACAGGGTCAAGCCTACACTGGCAATGGCCCTGCTTAACTGTCGTTCGCTGCCATGTCATGCAGTAGAGATTAATCTCCTGATACAAGACCACGATTTAGACATCCTGTTCTTAACTGAAACATGGATCACACCCAATTCAGGGGCGGGCGTGGTATGTGCTCTCCCCCCAGGCTTTCTCATTTACAATCTTGATCGACCCTCTGGTCGAGGGGGAGGCATAGCCATCATCTATAGAGATGTGTTTGTATGCAGGGCCTCTAACAGTGAGATTCAGGACTGTGAAAGCTGCCAGTTCTCTTTACGGATTTCCTCTACCATGACAGCATCGGGTCTGCTTATATATCGCCCCCCAGGTCCTTTGGGGTTCTTTACTAACTCTCTTTTGGAAACCGTTATGCAGATGGCCACTGCCACCTCCAATTTCATGGTACTGGGGGATCTAAACCTTCATTTTAATGATCCTTCCGACTTTACAGCCACTGACTTGGGTTTGGACTTGAAGGCTTATAATCTGACCCTTAGCAATCAGGGAGCCTCCCACATTAAAGGCCATCTTCTCGACCCGATCTTTTCTAATATCCCGCATGTAGAAGTTCTACCGGCCTGCCCCCTGCCATGGTCAGACCACTTTTTGATACCTTTTTCCATGCAACGTGACACCAAGGCCAACCCATCCCCTGGAGTTTATTCCTTGGAAAGGGCTTGGTCTAAACTTTCATTTGAAAGCTGGACAGCGCAGCTACAGAGCTCCTTCCCTTCCCTGGCCGATGATCCCTCCACGGCTGACTTGGCCTTTGATCAATGGCTTACCAACTCTCTTGATTCCATCTTGCCAAAAAAGAGAGTTGCTAAGAGTAGGAGCAGAACGGGTTCGGCCCCTTGGTACACCGCTGAACTTCGCACCCTTAGGAGATGCTGTAAGAAGCTGGAGAGGACATGGAGAAGGGACTGGGAGGCGGCCAGTCGAGAGAACTATCGGGTAGCCATGAGGTCATATAAGAAAGCCCTTCGCGCTGCCAAGGCCAAATTTTTTGAGGAAAAAATTACTAGCGCCTCTAACTCTTCTAGAGAGACATTCAGAGTGATTAAGGAGCTTCTCAAAATCCCCGAGCCGCCAGTCATCCACGACAATCCCGCGGAAAAGTGCAGGGAACTCGCGGACTACTTCCATCTCAAAATCGAGAATATTCTTTCTCTGCTACCTCGGGCCACACAGAATACTTATGTAGCAGATCAAGGAAAAGGCACCCACGTTCTATTCGACTCTTTTGACCCGATAACTGAGATGGAAGTGACTAGGGAACTCAGCTCGATGAAGAGCGGCTCGCCAGACGACCCTGCTCCAATGAGATTCCTCAAACAAGTTGCCTCTGTGATCACGGCCCCTATCACGAATCTCATCAATCTTTCCCTTACTCAAGGGGTGGTTCCTCCAGGGTGGAAAAGGGCTGTGGTGAAGGCCCTCCTGAAAAAGCCTAGTCTGGATCCCTCGGACTTGGTTAATTTCAGGCCTATTTCTCTTCTGCCGGGACTTGGTAAGATCGCAGAAAGGCTGGTTAACTATCAACTTTCCAGCTTTCTGGAGTCCAACGGGCTGCTTCGAGAAACCCAAACCGGCTTCCGCCCAGGCCACGGCACGGACACCGCCCTCCTAGCAGTTGTGGACGAAGCCAGAAGCATGCTGGATTCGGGGGGGTCAGTGGCAGTGATCCTCCTGGATCTTAGCGCTGCCTTCGATACTGTTAACCATCAAGTACTGATCCAACGATTGTCCAACGTGGGAGTAAGAGGTGTTGTGTTGCAGTGGCTGCGCTCCTTTCTTACTGGCCGTACTTATCAGGTATGGGAAGGTAGTGCGCGGTCTTCGCCTATCCCCCTCCAGTGTGGGGTCCCACAGGGCTCCTCCTTGAGTCCCACTTTATTCAATGTGTATATGTCTCCCCTGGAGGATGTGGTTGCACCTTTCGGGATAAAAATCGTCAGCTATGCTGATGACACGCAATTGGTGGTGGCTCTCTCCCAACTGATGAAGAATCCGGAGGTTTTGCATCAATGCCTGTCTCATGTATACACCTGGATGTGCGACTCAGCGTTGAAACTCAACGGATCAAAAACTGAGATTATGCTTCTGGGGCACAAGGCTCCCCCTCTCCCTCTGTCCAGCTGGCCTAGCTGCCTGGGAGAGCTCCCCGGCTCCAAACAGGAGATCAAGAGCTTGGGAGTCTGGTTGGAGCAGGACCTTACCTTCAAGACGCAGGCAAAGAAGACGGCAGGGATCTGTTTTGGGCTTCTTCGCTCTGCCCGTAAGGTCCTGCCCCTTCTCCCCCCCACTTCCAGGAAGCTACTTATTCAGGGCCTGATTACATCTAGGTTAGATTACTGTAATGCGATCTTCCTTGGTGCCCCTGAAGCCACGCTGAACAAGCTCCAACAAGTGCAAAATGCCGCGGCTAGGGTACTAACCAATGCTCCTAGGAGGCAGTCAGCCAGACCAGCCTTGAAGATTTTGCACTGGCTCCCAGTACGAGAGAGAGTTAAGTTTAAGTCCCTCTGTATTGCCCATAAAATCCTGCAGGGCAAAGGCCCCCCTATTCTATCTAAATTAGTGGTACCCTATAAAGCTTCTAGACCCCTGCGTTCGGACCAGAAATCCCTTCTCAAGGTCCCCAGGGTGTGTAAGGCCCGCACTGGTGGCAGAAGATTCGCCGTGCATATTGCTACCCTCTGGAATGCGCTCCCGCTCGAGTTGCGTTCAGAAACAGGCACCCTGCGCTTCCGGAAACTGCTGAAAACCTATCTGTTCCCTCTTTGATGTGCCTTCTTGTTCCTGGTTAGGGTATGACTGATCAAGCGCTGGGATGCCCGAGGGTAACTGCGCGCTATATAAAACCGCCTACAATACAATACAATACAAATGGCTATCCATGTTGGTAGAGTGGTCAAAGGGTGTTTAGATTGTGTGTTGTGGGAAGTGGAAGATGGAAACAGCTGGGAGTGCTAATTGAAGTAAGAATTTCTTCTGACCTGTGATGAAGAAGCGCCATGTAAAGCTCTTCGCTCATGGATTCCGAATGAGCTTCAGGGAGATCGGCAAGTTCAGTCCAGTCTGGAAAGGACAAGAGTCTGGATTACGAACTTGAAATTCTGCACTGATTTCCCAAGTATTCAGAACTGTTGGTGATGGCTGTGCGCTTCTGGTTAATGCGGTTCTTGAGGCGAAATCCCAGAGATTTCACATATTCCACAATGGCCACTTTGCACTTCATTCCGTACTAGGGAGGCTAGATGTTTTTTGGGTGGAATTCTGAGAAATTTGGTTTCTATTGGATTGTTTTAATGGTTAGCCAGCCATTTTTGGATTCTGTCCTGGGTTTTGGCGAGTTGTATGATATCATTAGGTGATTAACCCTTCAATGATATCTGGGTATCATCCGTGTGTTGATGATAAAAAATGCAACCGTTTCTCAGAATCTCTCCAAGATGCTCAAGATGTTCATTCAACAAAGTCTGGTTTAGAATTGAGGCCCTTGTTTTACTTTGGTTTTGCTGGAAACAGAACTCCTATTTTCATGACTTGTGATCCTTTTTGTGAGTAGGATGTGAACCACTTCAGAGCTGCACCATCTATTCCCATCCATTTCATCAACTCGTTAATCAGAGTGAGTTGGTTGACAGTCTCTAAGGCAGCCGAGAGGTCCACAAGAACAAGGAGGCTGGAATCCATTATGTCGAGGAATCGGACAAAGTCATAAGAATTAGAAAATGGGCAATCTCTGTGCTACAGCCTTGTCTGAAAACAGACCTGACACTATTGAGAAAGTTATTTTCCTGGGTGTGAAGAGGTGGTTGTGAGGCTTTCTAACACCTTCCTGAACAAGGGAAGTGTTGAGACCGGACGGAAGCTGTTCAGAACCCCGGTGTCGGCTGAGGGTATTTTTAAGAGGCAAGAGACTTGGCTTACTTACAAACTTTCTGGAAAAACACCTTACTTAAGTGAGGAATTCACCAGGAAGGTCCGGTAGGGGAGCAGCCGCTTGGCCACTTCCTTGCTAACTGAGCTGGGCATTGTGTCCTCGAGGTAGTTAGATGGTTTAATCATCATTATAGCCACTAGTAACTCTGACTCAGACACTGTATCAAGGACCATCTGGCTTTGCAGATCAACTTGTGGTCATCTGGAGTGTCGGATATTGGTGAAAATGACTGCGCAATACATTTTATTTTGTCTTCTAAGAGGTTCCCAAATTGCTCACATTTGCTTTCTGGTGCATGGGCCGTGCTAATGAAATGTTTTTTCTCTGTTTAATAACATTGAAAGGATGTTTTGGATGAGTTTTAGTGCCGTCTAGAAGAGACTTAATTTGGGAGGGTTTAGCTCTGGAGATGTTCAGCTTGTACTTTCTTTCGGCAGCATTGATTTATAAAGGTTGGATGGTGAGGGTAATTGTCTTCACTTATTCTTGAGATGACCCTGGCGATGGTCAAGTCCAGGATGGAGCCTTTACAGTGGGTGGCTTTTTGTCAGTGATGAAAGAGATTTTTGTCTTGGAGGAAAGAAGACATCTTCACCGATTTGTTGCTTTCCTCTTCCCACTGTAGATTGAAATCACCAAGAAAGTTTGTTGTTTCGGAGATTTTCACTCGCAACAAAATGAATTCCATACACACAACAAATGCATTGTTTTTACCTGGAGGGTGGTTGTAAGAAATTAGATTATTCATTTGGGTGAGTGACTACCCACCTCAAGGAATGATCACAACCCTGGTCAGTGTGTGCCCTCGAATTGGTAAATTAACCTGAGCTTAACCCTCTGGTAGCTATGGCACAAAGACAGCCTTAACTTAGGGCAATGTGTAAAGTGTTTATGCAGTACGAAAACAGCAAACACGTCAAAATGCAAAACAATGAAAATCCCCATCTTGATTAGAAAACTAGATTAAAATTTAATAAATAAAATGAAACCAAAGTGACAATCTAAAAAGGGGAACCAGAGATGATTTGTTTTGTAAGTTTTGAGTAGGAATAGCAGAGAGAATCACACAGTCCTAATGACAGTCAATGGACCTATGCACAATTTATGGTTGGCTGAAATGAAGTGTGGTCGGATACACCGAACAGGTTCATCCTAGTCAAAGATCTTCCCTTCTGGCTTATTCATTTCAATCCCAAAACCTCCACAAGATTACATTTTTAAAGCTGTGAGGACATCGGGGAGGTACTTAAAGACTCGCAGGGTGTCAGGCAGAGGCCAACAGCAGGATCAAGTCCACGTTCAGTTGCCCCTGATCAGCTAGACCGTTCCAGGAAAGGCCTCTTTAGCTTGTTGTAGCTCTGTTGCAGGCTGAAACACAGGTCAGCCTTGTGACTCTTGGAGTCCACTTATTTGTCCTGAATACAAGCGGGAGCAGGTGCAGTCCTTCGGGACATTCCTCTTCTGTGCTTCAGGCCCAGCAATGTTATAAAGTGGGTGCTTGGAGACTCCACATTTATGGCAGTCACAAGCTAGTGGCTGGAAATTACTTTGGGGAACGCATTAACCAATAGGGTAAAAGTTCCTAGTGAATACTCAGTTTAAACATGTTAAAGATGGCAAACTCTTCAGCCACACTAAACGTAAGCTCTAAGGCTGGATGTGTGCTGTTGGTGTCTGCTGAAAGTGTGTGTGAGCTATGGTAATCCTAGTATCCTCCCACAGCTAACACTTCAATCCAGTTTGAAGCGGCCATTGTACCCCCACTAAACCCAGAGATAGAAGTCTGATAGGACAAAAGCAGGGTTGTGAACCAGCAAGGCTGTGCACACACAAGAATTGGCTTAGTATCTTGTTTCCCTTCCTTTCACGCATGCGCCAAAGTGTTCTATGTCAACGCAGCAGCAGCTGCCAAACAGACGTTGACAAATGAGCAGGATTTGACACTGAAATTTAAAAAAACGGGTGATCACAGTTCCCCAACCTCTGGAAGGTTCAGCGGAACCATCTCTCTCCAGTTTGGTCAGCCTATTGTTTGTTCCTGGGAAGCATTTCACACCTATTCAAATGCTAATACCTCGTTGGCAGAAGTGGGAGATAAAAATCAGATTTAGCCTTCATGAACTTCAGGCATGGAAAAGGTAGTTCTCTAAAATATTCTATTCCTTAATATTTTATACAAATCTGACTTCACCATATCATTGAATTGTATTTTTTTTAAAGCTTTATTTAAAGTTATTCCTTCATTGACAATCAATACATTGTAGATCCACATTTATACATGTCAACCGTAACGTAACAATTTGCTTTATCATTTTCCCTGAGTACATACAATGTAGGGCATTATCAACACTACAATTACACCATTACAGCTCTGGATTAGACTGCGGATCAGTTTGCGAGCTCACTGATGCTTGGGCCAACAGATAGGATTTGAAAGGCTGCCAAATGTCAAGGGGGCGGGACATAGGAGGTTGTAGCTGGGAGTATAGCTCGGAGTTAGGATGTGCATGCTGTACATCCAACCCTTCAGTGTCGGGGGGCGTTTATTCCCCCAATGCATAGCGACCTCCCTTTTGGCCAGAAGCAGTGCAAGGGGGCATGAAACGTCTGCATGACTTGGGGAGACTTCCGACGTAACCCAGTAGGGCCATGAGGGGAGATGGAAGGAGGGGTTGATCCAGCATTGAAGATAGTGCCTCAAACACCTTTCCCCAAAACAAAGCGACTTTAGTGCAAGTCCATGCCATGTGTGCAAAATCGGCCATGGGAGTCTGGCATCGGGGGCATATGTGGGGCCTGGAGGGGTCCATACGGTGGACCATGCTTTGCGTAACATATGCCTGCCGCAGGTATTTGAAATGTAACAATTTATGCCTATAATTAAAGGAAATCTTGCGGGTTTGTTCTCACCAGAAGCGCCACTGCACGTCTAAGAGGGGTTGACCTAGGTTGCGATCTCACGCCTGCCTCGGTTTCAAATTCCTGGACAGGAGAAGTGCGATTGTGGCTTTGTACATTTTAGACATTAAGTGGTCTCTGCTGACATCGGGTAAGTCAGGACCGAGGACCTCAAAGTGCTTAATAGCCGGCTCAATATAAACTGGTTAAGGAAAGTGGCTTCAGTAAAACAGTCCTCACAATGAGAGAAGATGTGGTTGTTCAGATCCCCGAATGCTTCTAAGTTGAATTTAGAAAGGGTGAGTTGCACCACCGCATCCTTGGTGATGGGAATCCATAGGTTTCCCGCCAAAGGGAGGGATGGGGAGTAGAGCAGTGGTGCCCCCGTGGCCCGGGTCAGTTGTTTCCATGCCCAACTGGTCGTGGAGAGCCGTTGCAAATCTTGTGGGTCTCGGGGCAACCCCACCGGTAACAGGGCCGACAGGGGGGTGGGGACTTCGAGGTCTGCTTCAGGCCTAAGGTATGGGATCCGAGCGTCTGTATGAAACCAGTAGCGTGAGAAACTGCACAGTGCAATCAAATAGTAAATGTGAAAGTTCGGAACCCCGAATACCCCGCTCTCAAAGGCCAGAGTCAGGGCGTCCCAGCTAACCCTGGGTTGACCACCCATCCCACACCAGCCACAGTAGCTGTGAACGAAGAGTCGTGAAGAAGCTCCCATACAGAGGTATAGGGATATTCTAAAAGAGATACAGAAATTGTGGGAGAACGACCATTTTAATTAGAGCCATTCTGCCGGCCATTGACAAGGGGAGTTGCAACCAGCGGTCGATGTTGTCAGACAATTTCACTATGGCTTGACCATAGTTGAGTTGAAGGATTTGTGATTGGTCCCTATGAAGGTGAATACCAAAATACTTGACTGGGTCATCACACCACTTATGTGGGAACTCCGAAGTGCGATTGCATTGGGCCTCTGTCAAAGGAAAAACCTTGGATTTACTCCAATTAATTTGCAAGCCCGACAGGGCGCCAAAGCAAGTAAATTCACGAAGGATCGGCTCTCAGTTGTCATCTGGGTTCCTCACGTAGAGAATAACGTCATCCGCATAAAGTGTAAGCAATACAGGGCCTGTATTGAATTGAATGCCCCTATGGGGGTGTTTGTCAAGGAGATGACGGGCAAGCAGGTCCATTGCAATTATAAAAAGGAGTGGAGAGAGGGGACAGCCGTAGGCCGTGTATATAATAGTGATATCACTGAGATAAACCTAGGTGTGATGCCGAGCCGCACCAGGGTGGCCCTGAGAAAGGGCCACTCCAGCGAGTCAGAGGATATTTTGGCGTCCAATAGGACGGCCGCAGCTGGAAGAGAAGGGTTAACTCTGTGGAGGGTGGCAAACAAAGTGCGCAGATTCAATGTGGTAGACCAGTGTGGGATAAAACCCGCCTGCGCGGGCGATTATCATCTTATCAATGATCAGGGAAAGCCTATTAGCTAGCCTTTTCACTAGAATTTGATAATCAAAATTCAGCAGTGAGAGGGGCCTGTAGGATTCGCACTGTAGCAGATCTTTGCCGGCTTTGGGTAGGAGTGTGACGATCGCTTCACAATTGAATTGTATTTTTAACAACTATTAAAATAGTTGTTTAATTATTTTTCAAGCTATTTTTGAGATACAGTATTAGGAATTTAATCTGTACTCTGATATACATATGACAGCCAGGCCTGTCACAGTGAAAAATAGCTTTTTGGGGTTAGTCACTATAAGGACATGTTAACATTAAATTTCAACATATCCAACTTTTAAATACCATGCACTCTGCCTTGTGGACTATAAGGCCTACAGAGGGGTGACTTACTGATATTTAAAAGGGATGTTGTTTTGACCGGTCTATCAAAAAGGTTTATTTTGACAGGTCAAATTGCAGTGTACAAACTGCAATGGTCTGCTAATGAGGAAAGTCAGCCGTCCCTATCTGTTCACAGAGTAGCCCGCTGCAATGATAGGCCTAAAGCCATGTTTTACAGTGTCACAGTATTAAATGACACAGTAGGTGCTGAAATCCGCTATTGATATTTAACATACAGGCCCTGGGTATATTTTGTACTGTATTCTAGGGACTTGTAGGATAGGTACATATATCAGTTAGAGATACTCCAATTCAACCATGTTTAAAGGGGGAGCACGGGCACTGTAACACTTATTAGCAGGGTGAAAATGCACAGCGTTCTAGAGCTAGCAAAAATATAAACTCCATCAAAAAGTGAAAAATACAGAGTGAATGCACAGAAAAGGCGAATTTCCTACTGTCCTTTTCTTTCACCCTGGTTTCAATCCTGGTGCATGCTTATCTTGGTACAGACCTTGCAGTTTATAACTAAAAGGCTCATGGGCATGTAGAATGTTTGGTCTCTATGCACTAAGGGCTTGATTATGAAATTTGTTTGCAGACGCAGACATTCTGATTTGGAGAGCTTGCAACAGCAAAAAAATGTTTTCCAATTTACAAACCCATTGTACGAGTTGCATAAGTTTTACAGGCTCCTGAAATGGGTTTAGAAATTGATACTGACTTGGTATATGTAGGCTATTCTGTTTCAGTTTTAAACCTAAAATGACTGATAAATCCCCACCAAAAGAGAAACATCCCATATAAGTGTAAACATATAAACACTGATAAAAACTGCAAACTAAGACACCATTCAAAGGCTGGAAATTGAGACAGAAGGAGTCATTTTTATTCCTTTCAGAAGGGGGCAACACAATTCAACTCTGTTCTACAAAGGTGCAGCACGAAAAACTGGTCTAAGATTATTCAGCTTGAGTTTTGTTTAGGGATGTCACTAAAATATTTATTTCTCCTTTTGTTTCCCCCAGTGCAAGGTGGAGTGACAGGTACCTGTGAAAAGTGTGGGATGACCATGCACATGAGATAATAATGAAAACTTGACACAAAGCATTCCACATACCAACAGAATTGCTAGCTGCAAGGTGTCCTATTATTATGTGTGATACCTTCAGTTAATCCTGGCTTTTTACGCAGCTGCACTCTACTGCTAGGGATTATCAGCCCATAGTTGCGATGTTCACAGCAACATTTCAAGTCCCAGAATACAACATGATATCAGTTAAAGCATCAGGGAGATATGAGTTTCTGTGCTTAAAAAAGTCTAACATAAGTCCATGGACACACTGCCAATGGGAAGAGACTACATACCCTGTGTTACCTTTCCTTTAAATTACACATATGCTTTAAAATGATCACTGCAAATAAGTATGTTTTGTAACACTGGGAAAACAGTATTTGTTTATTTTGGTGGTTAGGTAGCTGAATGAACAATGACATGCACTGATTTCAAAATGTTTGGAACCCCCCACCCCCCCCCAGAAATCACAAAAAAACCAAACAACTGAAAACAGGGCAGCCTGCGTACTTTGAAGGGGTGTGTTTTGGGGGTCCTTTCCAAATACCGAATCAATACTATATCTATCAATGGTTTGCAACTGGATTTCCCAGTCACAAACCATTGAAAAGTTACTGACTCCCAAGTTTTGGTGGTAATAACGCGTTTGCAAAAGCAAGTGGTCCACTTTAGACCCTTTGCGAATCAGTAACAGTTTCACAGGGAGTAAGATGTGGTTCAGGTGAGCGCTGCCAACTTTCACCAAAACTTTATTTTATTTATTTATTTGAAGCCACCCTATTTCCTTCAACAATATTGGGCTCCTATTAAAAGGTTTTCCATATTCAAGAGCAACCATTTGCATGGTTGTCTGCGGACCCCATCAGGCCTCCATCTTTGAGACTGTCCCTATTCAGAGTGAGTCCCAATATGCGACCTACCCAATGTCAAGTCAAGCTTTGTTGACCTGCCTAACGAATCCTAGAAAGCTAGTTCGGACTGCTACCCACTCAGATTCCTTATTTTGTGAGCTGATCTATTAGAGCATTCGCAAAATAAGCTTCTGGCCGCACAAAGTTGAGAATTGGGACGGCTTTTTGCAACCAGAAACGTGCTGCTTCTGAACCTAACTTCTTTTGTTTTCTCATTTTTGCGGCTGATTTACTGCTTCACAGTGGTGCTCTCTTCCCCTTTTTAGGTCTCACCTAGCTATCGCGTAAGCGATCGCTATGCGTGACTATAGTAAGGGGCTCCCAAAAGTGCTTCCAAAAGCAGATTGCATGGCGAGCACGCGCACAATCACGTGCATCGTGCCGCCATGCAATCCGTTTGTTATCGTACTTCAAAGGGTCCGCTCCCCCGCCTGGAATGCGCTCCCCCGCCCAGCGCTTGCGCCACGCTCCGCTGGGCTTGTCTTGTTCATTCAAACTGGCTATATTTGTGACTGACAAAGTCCAATTCAGAACGTATTAAAGTAACTCTGCACATCAGAAATGTCTTTGCGACGGGCAAAATCAACATTGAGAGACGCGACGCAAAGTGAGTGCATAACCGGCATCCTCTCCTGGCAACAAAGCGTTCACTCACAAGCCGTTCTTCAGTCAGAAACTGGCTGTCGAGTGCAGTCAGTAACTTTTACGTATTTGCTCATTAATGGGTATAAAATGTCCGTGCATTTGTAAAAAGTGATACACAACTGCTTCCTGCATCCACTTTGCAGCATCACAAGGGATCACCTCCCACCCTTCACCTCGGGTCCTCTGCTCTGCTGAATCACTTAACTGCAGTGTATCTGCTGTTTCACTTCACCACAGTCTTTTCAAGGTTACACTCCTCCTAAGTTCTGACACTACTACTCACCTGCTGCATCGCATTCCTCCATTCCTTTCACAGGGACATTTCACGCAGTCTATCTGCTTAATTTACTCCGTCCTCTGGCTACAATTCTCCGCTCTCTGCTGCCACCCGGCGGAGATCTGAGTACTGCAGCCTCTCACAACAGTCATTCCGCGCTTCTCGCCGCATGAACGAGTGTGATTGTTTTATTCCATCACCCTTGGGACCTTGTCTCCTGACAGGTTATACAAGAGTGAACCTGCTCAGCCAGTTCATCTGACTTTAGTAGCACAGTTGCCTCCAGTCGCTTACTCGTTTGAAATTCGGCACGTCCTGTGGGCTATACCCAGGGCTTTCAGTAGGCCGGGTCCTGGCGGTGCTCAGCACCGGCAGTTCTAAAAAGGAGATGCTGAGACGGGTCCCTATCGGACTTTCAATTTTTTCCCCTCAGCCTCACGCTGGATTTGTTTTAACTCTACAGCAGCACCACCCTTCACTAATTGATGTAACTTCAGAGTCTCGTTAACGTTATTCAAAGTCTCCTCCTCACAGAACTGGAGGATTCTCCTAATATTTTCAACGATGCAACGAACAACCAGTGGAAAAGCCAATAGTCCTGGCTTATTGTAGGTGTAATGATACTTGTTGTATTACATATCTGGAAGCAAAGACAGAAGCCGCAAAGTACCAGTCGGGCGGCACACTGTGCTAAGCATAGATTTTTAGCTTATGTTTTTTTAAACCACACCCTCAAATACATTGCCCACGCCCCTTTAAGAGACCCCCAAGTTTTTTCATCTCAGTTAAGGCCCTGGCTATACCCTATCCTTACCCATTGGTCGTCAAAATTCCGTGTTATCACAGCTGGCGCAAATGATCAGGCGGGGTTCATTGAGCAGCCAGTGTGGTAAATCTAAGATACAAAAGTGTGAACATTTTACGGTCATGTTTTCTAATACAGAGTATGTAATTATCAGCAAAAGGTTGTGGGGAGATATAGGCTTCATTCTGCTGGGCAGATCTACGGAACTCAATATCAATGCCACAATGCTATCTGTCCGGCAAAGGATCACGTCCGGCTATGCAAGCCGAGAGCGTTTGAAAGTCTTATGCGCATCCAAACCATCCAGGAGTGAAAGTGATTTGACACCTCTAGCAGGATGATACAAAAAACTGAAATATTGCAGTCATGGGTACACCCACTCAAATCTCCTGTGAGCTCAGTTACAACAGCCAACTTTCGTCATAAAGCTTGTCTGTGGGACTAATTATCGCACCGATTGGCATTTTTAGACTATAGTAAGGGGCTCCCAAAAGTGCTCCCAAAAGAGGATTGCATGGCGAGCACGCACACAATCACGTGCATCGTGCCACCATGCAATCCATTTGTTATCGTACTTCATAGGGTCCGCTCCCCCGCCTGGAATGTGCTCCCCCGCCAAGCGCGCTCGCCACGCTCCGCCAGGCTTGTCTTGTTGATTCCAGCCGTCGTTACCACCAATTTCAATAAACACACGTTTTCAGCATATAATTATTCACATTACATCAGGGTTTTCCAACTCCATTCATTCACAATCACAAGATAGAGTTTCAAAAGTAATACTTAAGTAAATTGTAGCATTTTTAGGGAAAACAAGCAGCTGCAAGGAAATCTTGCCGGTTTGTGAAATAAAGTGCACCAGTGCACTGACCTAGGAGGCTGCACTACGGGCAGGCCAGTCATCATCTGCTGGAGACATCACCGGCACAACTAAGCTTCAACCTTCATTTATTGAGACATCTGGTTATATCGACACCAGGACACAACCTGCATGTCACATGGTTGAGCTCTGGTCAGCCCACTCATTCCATCACCCTGCCAGTTTTCATAGTGCTACGAATCCACTACCAAGGCAGCTATCAGCAGAAGTGCATGTGTTGTGCTTGTGCGGCCACATATGTGTAGGAGACTTTGAGCTTATTTGTGGGGTTCGGACCTAACCACAGAACATATGTTCGTTATGGATTTTGTGCCTAGTAGTTTAATGCATACTGTGCCACCAGAATCACACCCGTCCCCCGCTTGGTGAACACGAGCCTCCATAGCTACGCCAGCTCGGGCCGCTCCGGGTGCAGAGAAAGGCTGATTCGTAGACCAATGTCCCCTTCAGCATAAGTGCCGTTCCCTGCGCCCACCACCGTGAGATCGCCGAAACTGTGCAAATTCGTGTATAACTCCCCCGGGCGAATACCATACAGCCACATCACACCTCCGAGACTCCACTGGGCAATTGCCTCAAACCACGAACAGGAGGGTCAGATACTCAAACAACTAGGCCAAACGAGTGGACAATTCCCGTCCTGTGAATGCCGGGCGTGGCGTGCTTACAGCACAATGGCCCAGCCATAAACCGTCCGATGGGCGACCCCTTGCTCTACATTGGTCTATGCTAGCCAAAAACGTCCAGCAACTATTCACCAAGTAATTGGGCACCAGCATGCGCCAGTTACAGCACGAAAATGCTCCAACCAAGACCCCCGACGCAATCCATCAATCTCTCCGCCTTACAAAACAAGCATTTGCAATGCAATAGGTCTCGCATTTGTGAAATTTTAAGCTATTGGCATTGTAAATGACAATGCCTTTTAGTTATCTGTTTTTAAAATCAACACATAGATAAAAGCTTTGTCATTTACAATGCCAGTAGCTGAAAGTTTCGCTAATGCGAGACCTATTGCATTGCAAATGCTTGTTGACATTTGTTGTCCTCTCTAATTATGTATTTCACTGTCTGCTGTTCTTCCTACCTACAAGGTAAAGTCCTCATCCTGGTATCGTTTTTACCCGACTTACTTTGGAGGATTTCTTGGTAGTTCTCAGTTAGGGAAGCCACCTATATCCTTTTTAGGTCTCGCCTGACCCAGCGCATGCGCTGGTCAGGCGAGACATTTTGAGAGGGCTCCCAGGCCAACCTAGAGCTACAGTGCGTCGCGCTTTACCGCGATTACTTTCACTTTCGCGGCTGCTTTGATGTTTGATCGCGATCACGTTCGTGGCCGCACGGCCGCTTTGATGTTCTCCGTGAGGCTTCAGTAGATTGCAGCAGTTAAAACAAGCATTGGCATAGCCAATAGGTCTCGCTTTTGGGACCTTATAAGTGTTTAGTTATGCAACTGTTGCATGGCTAAACACTTATAAGGTCCCAAAGGCGAGACCTATTGGCTATGCCAATGCTTGTTGTTTCTGTGTATAGTGCACTGTCACTGTGTAGTGGCACTTTATAAAAACGTAAAATAATATAATAAATGAAGAAGCATCAGGTGACTGCATGGGAAAGCAGAGAAGGAATGGAGAAGTTCTGGTTCTGGTATCTGATAACAAGTTCATACCTAAACAAACTGGAAATCTCCACATCCCAGGGATTTTTCAAGGGTTTCAAGAAGATGGTCATGTTATCTATTGTACTGAAAACTGCTAGCGAGTCGAGAGGCACGAGAAAACTGGTACCCGCAGCATCCACTGGGCGCAGAGCATAGTGATTTTGAGCATGGCAAAACCGGCCACACCCTTCCGGCCCACCGAGAAAACGTCCGGTGCCCGCTACGGCAAGTCTGATCCTGGAGATACCTCTACAGTAGCAATGGTCTGTCCTGAAATGGGCGGATGGGCCACACCCCACACCTTTTGGACATTAAGAGTGTCTGTCAGGCTGAGCAAAGGTCAACCTGACAGACAAGCTTTATTTTCAAGTTAGGCAGCCTGAGCTGGACATGCGCTAAATGTTCAGGCTCCTGGCTGCCTGAGCTGAACTTTGCTGGGCCGTGGAAGTCACAGCTCCTGTGGGCGTGACCTCCTCAACTCAGCAAAGGTCTTCAAGGCCCTCCCCTCATGATGAGCAAGAGCTTTAGTGATTGCCTCGTACCTGGGCGCTTCAGTTTTAAGCCCTGAAGCGTCCCGGACAGCGTGTCTATCACTGACACCTCGTCACAGAGTGGGTGGGGTCAGCATCCTCAAGGCCCTCCCCTCGTGATGAGGAAGAGCTTCAGTGATTGCCTCGTACCTGGGCGCTTCAGTTTTAAGCCCTGAAGCGTCCCGGACAGCGTGTCTATCACTGACACCTCGTCACAGAGTGGGTGGGGTCAGCATCCTCAAGGCCCTCCCCTCGTGATGAGGAAGAGCTTCAGTGATAGCCTTGTACCTGGGCGCTTCGTTTTAAGCCCTGAAGTGTCCAGGACAGCGTGTCTATCACTGACACCTTGTCAGATGGGGTGGGGTCAGCAGTCTCACTGACCTAATCCTGGAAGAACAGCTCCGCTCCTGTTAACACCAAGGTGGTAGCACCAGGGTTGGATTTGTAAGGCGGGCACTCGGGCAATGGGGGATGGACTGATATCTGAGTTGCAGCTGTGGGCGGCTTTTTTGGCCAGAGTGATTGCTCATTTGGGCTGTTTATGCTGTTCAGATGCCACCAGCGGTCCAGTGGGGGCCTTTCCGAAGGCAGATGGACCACTATTACCTCCTTTTTACCTACTGGGTGGAGAAGTTATTCCCAGTCTCCCGCTGGGCCGGCCCATTAATGTATGCAGAATGAGCAGGGGCAGGGGGCCTGAGCAGAAGTGGCCTCACTTACATTCAGGTGTAGTTCACCATTGTAAACGAATCTGTGCACAATTAGTCCTGGCAACCTTTTTATTTTTTTTTATTTTTGCGAAGTTAATAAAATATGCCACTTTTAGAGAAACCCCTGAAGCAGTGTTTTGTGAAAAGGCACAGTCTGCAAATGTGGGACACTTTTTTTTTAGGGTGCCCAGGCCTGTTTTTGATCCCTATCCAACCCTGGTGATGAAGCTGGATTCTTATCTACCTTACCATCGCCAAGAATCCTCTCTGGTCGCCAGGATCTTTTTATCTGCTAAATAGTGTAGAGGGGAGGAAATTCAAATTTTAGTACATAATCTACAAGATCAAATCTTAACTCCAAAGGACCACTGACTCCGAGTCTCAAATTTTAGGGATTTATTACAAAGCCAAAAATAAATGCACATACAAGCACCTCAACAAGAGTTTAAGGAAATAAATGGGCACTATTACAAAGGATATTCTACGCAGGAGTCTCAGAATAAGAAGAGTTGTCAGCTCCAATAACATAAGGCAAGCTATGATCACTCCAATCTCTACATTAGAAGTCATTTACCTGAAAGGAAGTCAGTAAGTCTATCCCTACTCTATCTCGAAGGTGAAATCCCTACTTAGCATTATCCCAGGCAAGAGAGTAAAAAGGTGTCAGAAGTGAAGACTTCCTTAGACCCGCACTCACTTAGTCAGAGCTCGCTCGAAGATGCTCCTTCTAGCTTCCCACCTAAACCTCAACTGCCCAACCCACGAGGCACTGTCCCTAATTCAAAATCCCAAAAACATAAGAACACGCCCTCCGGCACACCTCTTCAGCCAGGTCTTCTTCCAGTAGTTTTCCACTGAAACTTGTCTCTCATCCAACGGCGGTTTACTAGTCCTTGAGTTCCAGGCACCTTCTCCGCCGAAAGTATCATCCCTACATTCCAGTGTACTCCCACATTGGCTTCTCAGGCCATCCTAACTCCTAGAAAAAAGGGCTAGTCTCTCTAACGAGCTAAGTGTCCTTGCACCTGCAACAGAAACATGGGAACGAGAAACTTTCCACTTCTCTGATATTTTCTAACGTCCTGAAACCCGAAGCCTTTCCAAGGGAAATCATTTTCGGCCTACAACGTTTAGCTAACATAAGAAATGAACAGGCCTTTCTCTTTAAACGTATATGCGATCAGGCCTTGACACAATTTAAACACACACACTTCTAAAATCACACTATAAGCATTAACGTCATTACTTTATATATGAATAAGCAACCTACATGTGCAGACTTTAATATGGTGCACGGTTAAACCTAATGCATCACATTACATGAAAACCAATCATTATGCGTTGACTAAAATACATTTGCAGTGAACTACGATATTGCTCTTCATAAATGGCATGGTTACATTTCTAATCACAATATTAAAAGCAAATTTTAGTAATACATTTCTAAGTCACACATTAATAAATTCCATTAACATAGGTGGGTCTACACGCCATCTCTAACTGGATGGAATCAAGCCGCGTCAAGCTAAACACCGATAAAACCGAGATCGTCATCTTCGGCTCCAACCCCTCAGCATGGAACGACTTCTGGTGGCCCAACTCCCTAGGCACCGCACCCTCACCCACCGCCCACGCTCGCAACCTGGGCTTCATCTTGGACTCCACTCTCAGCATGACTCAGCAGGTCAACGCAATCTCCTCCTCCTGCTACAACATTCTCCGCAAGATCTTCAAGTGGATCCCCGTCGAGACCAGGAAAACCGTCACCCACGCCCTGGTCAGTAGCAGATTGGATTACGGCAACGCCCTATATGCAGGAACAACGGCCAAGCTACAACGTATCCAGAACGCATCCGCCCGCCTCATCCTTGACGTCCCACGCCGCAACCACATCTCCCCCCACCTCAGAGACCTACAGTGGCTACCTGTACCGAAAAGGATCACCTTAAAGCTCCTGACCCACGCACACAAGGCTCTCTACAACACCGGTCCAGCCTACCTCAACGACCGACTTTCCTTCCACGCTCCCACACGCCATCTCCGCTCCGCCAACCATGCTGTCGCCACCATCTGCCGCACCACCGCCGGAGGAAGATCCTTCTCACACCTCGCCGCCAAAACCTGGAACTCTCTACCACTCCAGCTACGCCAGACCCAGGACCTCCTAACTTTCAGGAAACGCCTCAAAACATGGCTTTTCGACCAGTAGCATCCCCTCTCCCCAGCGCCTCGAGACCCTAACGGGTGAGTAGTGCGCTTTATAAGTTGATTGATTGATTGATTGATTGGGTGCTGACTAACAGTGATTATGGTGCACCCCTACAATTTTCAGAATAACGTGGCGCTCTATCACTGGGTAGCACGCAATCCTTCCCTAGCCAGGACACCGCCTGTCAAGACCCTGGACAACCCCCTTGGGACCCTACCCTCAATGGTGCAAGCACCCTTCAGCTCCCACCTACTCAGGACAGGTGGTAAATTTGACCAGAATTGTCAGCGGAATGGGGGATAACCACATAACCCAGGTAATTTCAGGTCCACTTGGTTACTCCCCATTCCAGGAACAACAAAGCATTCATAGTGTCGCAGTGAAGGGATGCTGCTATTGGCCAGAATCAGTGGCTACGGACACTGTCATCTCATCACACATACACCGTGCAGCAAGTAATGCAACGTTTATTTGGGCCGGGGCACTGCCTCTCTCGGTGGCATGGGGCAAGAAAGGGAAGTAGCTGGACACATTCAGCCATTGAGGTCTTTGAGGCCAGCCCACGCTTTTCTAAGACGGGGCTTAACTGGGTATTTTTAGGGTATTCGTGAACATCAGTGCTTTTCCCATCATTTCCGCCATTGGTGTCATCCTGAGGGTGTGTGACAAGCAAGCTCACACTTCTGAATGCATAAAACAAAGATACCAGATAAATTCACAGCGTCGGAAACATTTATCAGTTGTTACAAAAACAGACACATGATAAAAGGCTTCGCAGTGGGTGTTGAATGCCCATCTCTGCCTCCGTGATGATAGGACCAACCGCAGCTTGGCGAGTGGAGCCGACAGAGCTCGCAGATAAACGAATCCTGCTCCAGGCTCTTGGAAGCGCATTAAAGAGCGTCCGCCCTCCCGCCCCTGCCAGCCCCCTGCGAGGCGACGCACAACCGCTGCTCTCACAGCCGCATAATGGCCGCCGGGCTCTGCGAGGACGAGGAGGCGAAGTAATTGAGAGGCGTCTGCTGGAAACATAAAGATGAGAGATGGGGCCCTGGTGCTCGCTGCTGAAGGAGGGTGGGGCCACGGGAAGATCTGTAAGAGGGATGGAGAGATCTGTGGAATGTGAATTATAGGGTGGAGGAGGACAATATTATGCAAGCAGGGTTGAGCAAATTATGCGGCAAGGAAAGGCAAATGATGTGTGCTACATTTTATGATAGTATTACTTGATTATTTTGACATGTTTACACCTGGTAATAGTCTAAGAATAGAGTTACCTTATTAGTTACAATTTAACACCCAAATACATCAATAAGCGACTTAAAGATGACCAGTCAAATTTATCAGAAAACTTTCCAGTGCATAGGACTCTCAGTAGCTGTATTTTTTGTACAATTAGATCCGTTTGAGATGGAAACGAATATATTTTTTTGGGGTTCAAATCTGCAGATTGTACCGCAGATGATGGATTACGTGGCAAATGCATAATTATTCGGAAATCACTGCAGCCGCAGAATTCCAGTGGCCCTGATATTTTTCCATGCAGACAGGCCTATTGGAAACCCTAGTCTCTGGCTACCTCCCTCATGGGGACTCAACCCCAAAATTATCAGATGACTGTAGGGTAGGTCGCATCTCTAAGTCTTTGCTTTAGGTATACAACTTAAGGCATTCTGGGAGTTATAGTTCCTCACTTATGTTGATTCAACTGAACTAACACACCTGAAAACAATGATTTGTAAACAAAAAAAAGCCCAGAACAGGAGCACTGTGTTCTCTGGAGATGAGAAATTGTCCGGGAATTTTACCATTGGTCATATTACATGGTCCTGAGGTCCCCCTCACCTCCTCAATAGCGCCTCACAAGTTCTATATGTTCACTATTTCATTGCAGAGCTGAGTTACTGTTTAATTCAAGGAGTTAGTGAGCTCTTTGTCATTCTGAGATGCTGTGTCAAGAAACCCCGGAACTCGAGAAACATTGCAACCACTCACATCTTCTCTGGGTTTACTCTAAGTGGAATGGCAGCCCCCCTTGAGCACGCCACGGGACGTCCAAACAAGTATATATACAACCCTTCAGCAGTCCAAGTTCATTAAAAAAAGTATGGGAACTGTGTGGCTGCATGTAGTGGGGCGGGGTCAGTCAACATGGGGGCGGGGTCAAAGGTGTGGCTAAGAAAGCAAACTACTATGTCCTTTTTTTGGTCTTTCACTGTCGGGCAGCTATATATAAAATAACACGCAACTTAAATTAAAAGGACATTTAAAAGTTGTTACTCAGAGGAAATGCACTACAGTACATCATAAAACCTTCTTTAGTAAATGCACGGCAGAAGAGTACGTGTAAACAGAGAGCCACAGATTTAAATCATGGTTGGTGCAGTGGAGAATAGTGACTTGTGTATGCGTAGTGCTACGAGGTCACAGCCTGCGACAGAAAGCACTGTATGAAAGTCATTCTTTTAAACTTGCATTACACACAGGAACAGAGAGTCTGCTACAAAGTGTGCAAAAAAGCTTACGGTAAAATGGCGCTTCCAAAATATCGATTTTAGTAATACCCAGATTGTATGTAATGCACTTTTTTTTTTAACATAAATGTCTCTTCAACACCTCATCAGGGGTAATAAGTACTATATAAATTAAATTAAAAGTACGCAATTCACAGCTCAGTTGTTACCTACCAGTCAAAAAGAATAAATCTTTATCACAAACCTTCAAGTGATTTGATTGGTTAAAGCCAGTACCGGCTCCCAAGCATCCTCCATGTTTGCAGGTTACCCTTTGCATGGGCAGATTAACGTGTTGAGCACATTTGCATTTCTTGCAGGCGAGAAGGCACCCTGGCAGGAAGCCTTGTTTAGCTTTCTGTCCAGCTTCGGTTTCACAGCTCAAGAGACTCACTGAATGACACTTCATTTAAACTATCAGAATGCACAGTCCCGGCATGGTTGTCTTTTTACAACAAGCATTGGAAATGCAATAGGTCTCGCGTTTGTTGGAGTTGGGCTATTGGCCTTATAAATGTCAATGTTTTTTACCTAGGCAATAGATATGCTCTCCCCACCTTAATAAAAGAAAGCGCTCCATTATGGTTTTATAGTGTGGTACACCTGCAATGGTGCGGTAGCGCTGGGATGGAAAATGGCAATTCCAATTCCACGTTGAAAATAGACGCCCATATGGTTTGCTGCTGCGGAGAAATGATGCTCCTTGGTGCTGTACCATGTTGGAACGTTTTGGAACTACCTGAATAACCAATGGCTTTTCCCACTGTGTTGTACATGTGCGCTGTACAGCCGATCACTTGTTCCCAGTTGGACCTTCCTTTTGCCAGGCCCCATTCTGCAGCTTCCTCTGATGCTGTGGGTGAAGAGCAGACCTCAACAGAGCAGCCAGACTCAAGACTCGGACTTGAGGAAATCTTCAGTAAATTACAAAAAAGCGGCTGTGGTGCAAGCGTCCCGCACACAGACCAGTTCCAGCTCAGGCCACAATTGTGCAAGGCTACCCTACACAAAATAATTCTAGCGGTCCCAACTACATGCATCTCTCAGGAAAAAAAAACCAGGTAGAACTCCAGCTGCAGCATAACAAGCGTTCTGACTCCCGCACCAATTCAGTAATTAATGGCAGAGGCAGCAATGCAAGCGTCTCTCACACACGCCGGTGACAAACGGCGTCAGTTGCAGCACTGCAGAGTAACGGGTAAAGCACAGATGGGAGCAATGTGTCACAGACACACACACACACCGAATGTAGAGCGCTGGTAGAAGCCCCAAACACACACACAATGTACAGCAGAATGTACAGCACAGGCAGAAGCGATGTGAGAGACACACATAATATACACCACAGGCCGACATAATGCAATCATTTCTTGTGCACAAGTACAGCAGTGCAAGTGTACCTCACAACATGCAAAGAGTCAGTGCCAGCTTCCTCCTCGCTCGAAACAGGAGCGGCACAAGCGGCAGCAGTGCAAGATGAACCCGCACACTTCTACAGTATAAGCAGGGCCCCTGAAGCTGTGTGGTCGTGAAGGACAAAATTATGTGGCAGTGTTGACTTAAAAATGAAGCAAGAAAAGCCAAACCATGCAGCATAATGCAGACACTTGTGTGGTAGTATTACTTCATTAGTTGGTCATTTTTGCACGTTGACACTCTCTTGGCAAAGTGTTACCTCATTTGTACCAGATTAGCACCGAAGTACAGCAATAGGCAACTGAAAGGAGACCAGCCAACCTTTATGAAGGGCCGTCCCTTGCGCAGCAACACGTGTCGCTGCATTTAGAGCAACTTGTGTTCCATTTGAACTAGAAACTTTTTTTTGTTAAAAATATTCAAATTTTGCAACAGATGGATTATGTGGCAAATCCATAATTATGTGGAAAACTAACACAGAGGCCACTGAATAGCACGATTCTGGTGTTTTATAGTATGAGCAAGAGCTGCACAAGCGGCAGTAGTGCAAGATTACCTCACACCCGCAGAGAAAAGGTAGATTATGAACAGGGGACAGTGCAATACCACATACCGAAAAGGTACTAAACAGACAGGGCAGTGCCTGCGTTCATCACACACAGAATGGAAGTGCACAAAGCAACCGGGGAGGGTTCCCCCACTGAAGGGCAGACACAGCATATGTGGTAGTTCAAGCTACTAAACATAGAGTGCAGCGTCCAAAGTGTTTACTTCATTACAGCACTCTTGCGTTCACTCCATCAGTGAAGCAAACCACTCACTCGCCTACAAACCTTCCATCCTAGCTCTCTGTGTCTTGGCCTTCACATTTCAAAGGAAGTCATCGTCAAATTAACCCATTAACGGACACAGCTGAGATACTGCTCTGCTCCATCAACCCTGGTAACACATGACTGACTCTACCCAACCCTGCTAGCTTTTCAGACCCTCTCTTGAAACCTCCATGCTGACCTTAAGACAGAGTCCCTCTGCAAGCCGTGCTAGAAAAGTGTGAGAGCAGCACCATTTATTCTTCGGCAAGTGCCTAGATGCAGGTGTGGATATGGAGGGCCTCATAAATATTCACATCCACTTACACAAAATGGCTCTGAGAGTTGAGCAATCTGGTGCAGAACTTTGCACGCACCCTGCGTGTCAAACCCCACATTACATCTGCAAATGTCACCAGGTGTACTGACAATCTGTGAGCACCCAGCAGTCACAGGTTCAAATCAAAGCAGGGCTGACTCTGGCTTTCATGCTTTCCACGGTTGATAAATCATAACTATTATGTTTTATGGATCAAGCGCGGCATACTGCGTTACATGGAAAAAATATAATATTAAAAAAAGAGTTTGGCGAGACAGCTGCATTAAAGAAATAAAATATATTTGTTTTAAAGTGTTTGGCGAGTGTAGTGCCCTCCTGGACACGTAGGTAGCACAGAAGCATTCACTGGAGTTCGGTCCGGAGGGGGCGGGGGCGTCGGCCACCTCCTTCGCTAGTCACAGGAGTGCGGAGAAGAGTTGGTCCTAAGGCAGCAACCGGAACCCCAGACACCCGAGTGCGGCGTAGTGATCTTCAGGAAGTGCTGGGCAACAGCTGAGCCTGTAGCGCCAGGAGGCAAGACCGAGGGAGAGGAGCTGAGAGAAGGAAAGCAGGAGGCAAGACCGAGGGAGAGGAGCTGAGAGAAGGAAAGCAGGAGGCAAGAGCGAGGGTGAGGAGCTGAGAGAAGGAAAGCAGGAAGCAAGAGCGAGGGAGAGGAGCTGAGAAAAGGAAAGCAGGAGACAAGAGCGAGGGAGAGGAGCTGAGAGAAGGAAAGCAGGAGGCAAGGGGGAGAGGAGCTGAGAGAAGGAAAGCAGGAAGCAAGAGCGAGGGAGAGGAGCTGAGAGAAGGAAAGCAGGAAGCAAGAGCGAGGGAGAGGAGCTGAGAGAAGGAAAGCAGGAAGCAAGAGCGAGGGAGAGGAGCTGAGAGAAGGAAAGCAGGAGGCAAGGGGGAGAGGAGCTGAGAGAAGGAAAGCAGGAAGCAAGAGCGAGGGAGAGGAGCTGAGAGAAGGAAAGCAGGAAGCAAGAGCGAGGGAGAGGAGCTGAGAGAAGGAAAGCAGGAGGCAAGGGGGAGAGGAGCTGAGAGAAGGAAAGCAGGAGGCAAGACTGAGGGAGAGGAGCTGAGAGAAGGAAAGCAGGAGGCAAGGGGGAGAGGAGCTGAGAGAAGGAAAGCAGGAGGCAAGAGCGAGGGAGAGGAGCTGAGAGAAGGAAAGCAGGAGGCAAGACCGATGGAAAGGAGCTGAGAGAAGGAAAGCAGGAGGCAAGAGTGAGGGAGAGGAGCTGACAGAAGGAAAGCAGGAGGCAAGAGCGAGGGAGAGGAGCTGAGAGAAGGAAAGCAGGAGGCAAGAGCGAGGGAGAGGAGCTGAGAAAAGGAAAGCAGGAGGCAAGACCGATGGAAAGTGTCGCATCCACGACTAATAACGACAGACACGCGTCATGCTTTTCTGAGGAGCTTTATTCTCATGCTCTCACTCGGTCCCTGCCTTTATTCTAACTGCCCGCTTCCCGCTACTTCTCTGCCCCTTCCTCTCGCCTCCTGGCTCCGCCCACACCAACTACTAGACGGCTCACAACTCAACATCTTCCCCTTTTTTAACAAAATGAAATGACTGACTTGTCTACAGTTCTTCAATAAGTCGTTTCGGCTTGCGGATATCCCGTCTCGGTCGAAGTGACATCGTCTCTGTTCTCAGATCCAGTTTTCCTGGAGTCTCAGGATGCTGACTTTCAATCGTCCCATCAGGTTGTGCTCCGACTTCACGCTCTTGAGGCCCCAGCATCCTATGGAGCGATTCTTGCATAACTGGAGTGCATTTCTGAAAGTGTGAAGTGTTTCGGGTAACTGTCAGATTCTGCAGTCACCATGGTGCCCTTTTTTTGAATGATCGTCAGAGGCTCAGCTCTGAACCTGGAGTCTGTTTTCCTTTGCTGTTCCTGCTTGACTAGGACACAGTCACCTTCATGGATGGATGGTGATCTCGCTCGCCTTCTAGCATCTGCGTATGATTTCATTCTATCTTTTCCACGACGATCAGCTGACATGACTTCTCGATGAATGCGAGCCGGTGAGACCGCTCTCAGAGCACTCTCCCAGGTGGGTATCCGGTTCCTGATTGGTCTACCCAGCATTAAGGTGACAGGGCATTTTCCCGTGGTAGCATGTGGGGTTGTTCTATAGGCCCTGAGGACTTCATTGAGAGCCACCTGAAGATCCTTCTTTTCAACAGTCGCTTGTTGAAACATCTTCTTCAAAGTGGCCATGAACCGTTCTATCGTACCATTGGCCTGCGGCCAGAGGGGCGTGACTTTGCGATGCGTGAAGTTCAAGTGTCTCGCAAACTCACCAAACTCATGTCCTTTAAACGGAGGTCCATTGTCTGTCTTGAGTACTTTCGGAATACCCCACGCCGCGAACACTTCATCCAGCACCGCAACCGTGCTTGCCGCACTAGTGGAAGATACGAACTGAGCTATCGGTAACCGCGAATATTCGTCCATAATTGCTAGGACATACTTTCCTGACTGAAGAGGTCCATAGAAGTCCATAGCAAGTTCCTGCCACACACCGCTGGGTAATTCGGTCATTCGCAGAGGAGCCGGGGTTCTTCCCTGACTGACAAGTTGACACTGCAGACAGTCTTTGAGAGTACGTTCCACCATCTGGTCTAATAACGGGAACCACACTCGCTCTCTCAGAGCTCGCTTCGTTGCAACTACACCACGATGACCTTCGTGAGCTAGATTGACAATCCCTTGTCGTAGTTGCGTCGGGATGACGATCCTGTGATCCCTCAGCAGAAGCCCTTCCGAGGTGGCCGACAACTCCTCACTCACATGTCTGAATGCTTGCAGCTCTTGGTGGCTTGCTGGATCTTCCGGTTCCTCATCACCATCAGATCTCCACCTGTTGGTCTGCAGACGCCGAAGTACCTTCTGAAGAATGACGTCTTGCGCCGTCACTTCCAGAATGGCCTCCAGGGGAACCGCAGGTGGTTGAGCTTGGCCCCCTACAAAATGGACATATTCCTCTGCTATTGATGCCCTTGGCGCCGACTCAGTTCTAGGGTGGCGAGACATGTAGTCGGCCGGGTTGGCTGACTTGCCCGGCTTGTGCAGTATGGTGTAGGTGTACTCTTGCAATCGCAGGCCCCAACGCTCGATCCGAGGTGGCATCTTCGACCGTGGATTTCCAAAGATGGTAACGAGTGCCTGATGATCCGTCACCATCGTAAAGTGCTTGCCATAAATGAACACATGGAAGTGTTCGCAGGCCCAGACAACCACCAGACTCTCTTTCTCTGGCTGAGAATATGTCCTTTCAGTGTCCGACAAACTGCGACTCTCATACGCTACTATGTGGCGCTGGTCCTCCTCTCGGTCATACTGAGCCAGGATCGCCCCTAGGCCCACCGGGCTGGCATCCACGGTTATTTCCGTCTTCCCTTTGGGGTCAAAGTGCGCCAGATTGTCAGCTGCCTCAACTGCCCTTTTGATGTCCTGGAAGGCCTGCTCACATTGATGGGTCCAGTCGAACGATTGTCCCTGCTTTGTGAGAGTGCGAAGTGGATGACTGATGGTGGCATTGTCTTTGATGTACCTGGCACAATAACTGGCCATGCCCAGAAAGGAACGGACATCACTGTCATCTTGAGGGCTCTTGGTGTCATTTAAAGCCATCACTTTCTCAGGGTCAGGCTTCATCCCTGCTCCAGAAAACACATGCCCAAAAAACTTGAGTGTGGATCGATGAAACTCGCACTTCTCTTTGTTCAATGTCAAGTTGGCGTCCAAGAGAGCGTGGCATACTCGATCGAGGGCCTTGTCATGCTCTTGGACGTTGGACCCATACACAAGGATATCGTCGCTGTAGTTTAGCGTATTAGGTATATGGCATATGGTTTGGCGTATTGCTTCCTGAAAGATCTCCGCAGCAGAAGAGATGCCAAAGCTTAATCGTTTATAACGAAACAGACCCAGGTGTGTCGCGAACGTCGTTATATACCTTGACCGTTCATGTAGTTCCAGCTGATGATAGCCTTTGTTTAAGTCCAGCTTCGAGAACACTGGCTCCATTCAACGCGGCAATCATATCACTTAAATGAGGCCCAGGATGAGGTTCCCGTTCAATCGCGGTGTTAGGAAGCCGCTTGTCTACACACAGTCTCACTTTTCCAGAAGTGCCCTTCTTGGGCACGATGACTACGAGTGACACACATGGAGTGGGGCCGTCAGTCCGTTCAATGATATCTGACGCGAGCAGTTCTTGCAGCTCATCCTCCACAGCCTGCTGAAGGTGGTATGGTACCCGTCGGGGATGTTGAGCGACAGGTCGGATCTGCTCGTTGATGTGGAGCCGAACTTGACATTTATTCAATCTTCCCAACCCGGTGAATAGCTTGGGGAATTTGTGTAATATGTCCTGATCACCACTGACCCGGTATAAGATCTCAACCAACCAAAGTCTCTCTGCCGTTGGTAGGCTGAGAAGGCAGTCAGCTTCCGGGCCATCAATCACGTGTATTACAGCGGACACCGACTTGTTCTGATGTCGAAGAGTCGTTTGAAACTTCCCTAGACAGGGGAGCGGTTTCTTTGACATCCAGGTGAAGACCCGGACGTACGCCGGGCACAACGGAGGGGGTGACTTCATCTTTTTGTACTCCGTTACCGGGATGTAATTCAGTGATGCCCCACTGTCCAGGACAAACTGAGTGTCATGATTGCCCACGCTGATGTTCAGTCTCGGGTAAGTCTTCAATTGATCTGGATCGGCAACCATGCTGGCATATTCGACCGTGTACTCAGTTTCACACGACCCTGATCGCGAGTCCGAGGATGGTGACCTTCTCGCCCAGCGAGATCTCCTCGATTCCCGGCTGGAATGTGATGAGCTGGAAGACGATTTTGGCCGATCTTGCACAGCTTTCACGTGGTGTCGCCTGGTGTCCGAGCGAGTTGGCCTCATCGCTTCATTCTTCCTCTCCCTGCGATATTCGCCACACGTCGCCTCAAAATGGTTAGTTCGTCCACACTTCCGACATTGCTGCCCCATGGCTGGACACGCTTCTCTGTGCTGGAAATCATACCCACATCTGTAGCATTTCTTTCCCCCATCTTGTCTCTTGTCTTTTCTCCTTGATCCGTGTCTCCTGTGCTCGGTGTACCTCTGGCGAGAGGAAGGCCTAGAGTGGTACCGGCGCTCCTTCAAGTGCCTGTGTCTGTGACTGTCTTGCACCCGGCATGCCTGCTCACGTCTTTCAGGGCCCCCGGCTTCCATGCTTTTGGCTTGCTCCTCCGCTTGGTCGTACACTCGAGTCATCTCCTCTATTTCCTCTAGGTTGTGACTTTTCCTCAACAGCCTCCACCTCAGTGTCGCAGACTGACACCCATCAATTATCTGCGACCGGATGGCATCATCCGTTGAAAACGCATTGAACTCGCAATATCTGGACAATCGACGCAGTCGTATTATGAATGAACTCATCACCTCTTCTTTCCCTTGACAGGCTTGATGAAAGGCATATCTTTCATAATCCACATTTCTTTTAGGCAGAAACTTTCTGTTTAGCGCCTCGCGCACTTTATCATAAGTTCCTGTGTCCGCGCGAGGTAGTTCTTTGATCTTGCTAATTTCTTTGCCGACCAGGTTGCGCAGTGCAATCACTTTGTCCTCATCCTCGGTCACCTTCGACCCTTTAATGTAATCCTCAAAGTCTTCAAGCCATTCTTGCCATCTGGGGCCCATGCTCTCCCCAACGGTCAGTGGTAATGGCTCTGGTGGGCGCAAATGTGACACCCCTGTCAGTCGGTTTGACTTCAACTCTTTGTGGCGAACCATGGTTCGACATCTTGGCCGCGCACTACTGAGCTCGTCTTATCTGCTCACGCGCCTGTTCGTTTCCAGCTTGCCTTGGCAGGTGCTTGTTTGCTTTCTTTGCTTCTCTTCCTTTTTTTCTTCTTTTTTTTTTGAATTGCCAAGTGCTTGTTTGTTTCTTGCCTGACTTTAAAATGGCCGCCACTTTGATTCCATAGGGATGTCTCGCAGGTGACTGCCTGACTCCAAGATGGCCGCTGCACCAGGCCTCTCACTCCCCACGAGGTATTGACTGTCCCTCTTATCAGGCTTGCCACACTGCCCTCAGCACTCCCGCAGCCACAGGTCATTCATAGTGCTTCGCGCATCGCTTAAGGTCATTCACCTGATACAGCGAGCTCGGGGTGGGCTCCCGACGTTACTCTTCTCTCGCGTGCCAAAACTCACGCATCGGGGGTGAGGTTTCACTTTGGCGCGTAACAGCGCTCCTTCAGCCACGATGTCCTGAGGCTCCGGTGCACCCGTCAGGCAGCGCAGGAGCTGCCGGCAGTCATCGGGGTGAGCTCCCGCTCTCTCGTTGGCGTTTACACCTCAGTTTTCACCTCAAGGATGGCGCTGCATTCGGCGCGAACCGGCGCTCTCAGATGGACGCGCTTTCTTCGGTCACACCAGGGACCAGGGACTCTTCTTACACTGGGCCACAATATCCCACCCTCGTCGCCAGCTGTCGCATCCACGACTAATAACGACAGACACGCGTCATGCTTTTCTGAGGAGCTTTATTCTCATGCTCTCACTCGGTCCCTGCCTTTATTCTAACTGCCCGCTTCCCGCTACTTCTCCGCCCCTTCCTCTCGCCTCCTGGCTCCGCCCACACCAACTACTAGACAGCTCACAACTCAACAGAAAGGAGCTGAGAGAAGGAAAGCAGGAGGCAAGAGCGAGGGAGAGGAGCTGAGAAAAGGAAAGCAGGAGGCAAGAGCGAGGGAGAGGAGCTGAGAGAAGGAAAGCAGGAGGCAAGAGCGAGGGAGAGGAGCCGAGAAGGAAGGCAGGAGGCAAGAGCGAGGGAGAGGATATGAGAGAAGGAAAGCAGGAGGCAAGAGCGAGGGAGAGGAGCTGAGAGAAGGAAAGCAGGAGGCAAGAGCAAGGGAGAGGAGCTGAGAGAAGGCAAGCAGGAGGCAAGAGCGAGGGAGAGGAGCTGAGAAGGAAAGCAGGAGGCAAGACTGAGGGAGAGGAGCTGAGAGAAGGAAAGCAGGAGGCAAGAGCGAGGGAGAGGAGCTGAGAGAAGGAAAGCATGAGGCAAGAGCGAGGGAGAGGAGCTGAGAAAAGGAAAGCAGGAGGCAAGAGCGAGGGAGAGGAGCTAAGAGAAGGAAAGCAGGAGGCAAGACCGATGGAAAGGAGCTGAGAGAAGGAAAGCAGGAGGCAAGAGCGAGGGAGAGGAGCTGAGAAAAGGAAAGCAGGAGCAAAGAGCGAGGGAGAGGAGCTGAGAGAAGGAAAGCAGGAGGCAAGACTGAGGGAGAGGAGCTGAGAGAAGGAAAGCAGGAGGCAAGAGGGAGAGGAGCTGAGAAAAGGAAAGCAGGAGGCAAGAGCGAGAGAGAGGAGCTGAGAGAAGGAAAGCAGGAGGCAAGAGCGAGAGGGAGGAGCTGAGAGAAGGAGAGCAGGAGGCAAGAGCGAGGGAGAGGAGATGAGAGAAGGAAAGCAGGAGGCAAGAGCGAGGGGGAGGAGCTGAGAGAAGGAGAGCAGGAGGCAAGAGCGAGGGAGAGGAGCTGAGAAAAGGAAAGCAGGAGGCAAGAGCGAGGGAGAGGAGCTGGGAGGAGCTCGGAGAAGGAAAGCAGGAGGCAAGAGCGAGGGGGAGGAGCTGAGAGAAGGAGAGCAGGAGGCAAGAGCGAGGGAGAGGAGCTGAGAAAAGGAAAGCAGGAGGCAAGAGCGAGGGAGAGGAGCTGGGAGGAGCTCGGAGAAGGAAAGCAGGAGGCAAGAGCGAGGGGGAGGAGCTGAGAGAAGGAAAGCAGGAGGCAAGAGCGAGGGAGAGGAGCTGAGAGAAGGAAATCAGGAGGCAAGAGCGAGGGAGAGGAGCTGAGAAAAGGAAAGCAGGAGGCAAGACCGAGGGAGAGGAGCTGCGAGGAGCTGGGAGAAGGAGAGCAGGAGGCAAGAGCGAGGGGGAGGAGCGGAGGAGCTGGGAGAAGCAGAGCAGGAGGCAAGACCGAGGGAGAGGAGCTGAGAGAAGGAAAGCAGGAGGCAAGACCGAGGGAGAGGAGCTGAGAGAAGGAAAGCAGGAGGCAAGAGTGAGGGAGAGGAGCTGAGAGAAGGAAAGCAGCAGGCAAGAGCGAGGAAGAGGAGCTGAGAGAAGGAAAGCAGGAGGCAAGACCGAGGGAGAGGAGCTGCGAGGAGCTGGGAGAAGGAGAGCAGGAGGCAAGAGCGAGGGAGAGGAGCTGAGAGGAGCTGGGAGAAAGAGAGCAGGAGGCAAGAGCGAGGGAGAGGAGCTGAGAGAAGGAAAGCAGGAGGCAAGACCGAGGATAGGAGCTGAGAGAAGGAAAGCAGCAGGCAAGAGCGAGGAAGAGGAGCTGAGAGAAGGAAAGCAGGAGGCAAGAGCGAGGGAGAGGAGCTGAGAAGGAAAGCAGGAGGCAAGACTGAGGGAGAGGAGCTGAGAGAAGGAAAGCAGGAGGCAAGAGCGAGGGAGAGGAGCTGAGAGAAGGAAAGCATGAGGCAAGAGCGAGGGAGAGGAGCTGAGAAAAGGAAAGCAGGAGGCAAGAGCGAGGGAGAGGAGCTAAGAGAAGGAAAGCAGGAGGCAAGACCGATGGAAAGGAGCTGAGAGAAGGAAAGCAGGAGGCAAGAGCGAGGGAGAGGAGCTGAGAAAAGGAAAGCAGGAGGCAAGAGCGAGGAAGAGGAGCTTAGAGAAGGAAAGCAGCAGGCAAGAGCGAGGAAGAGGAGCTGAGAGAAGGAAAGCAGGAGGCAAGACCGAGGGAGAGGAGCTGCGAGGAGCTGGGAGAAGGAGAGCAGGAGGCAAGAGCGAGGGAGAGGAGCTGAGAGGAGCTGGGAGAAAGAGCAGGAGGCAAGAGCGAGGGAGAGGAGCTGAGAGATGGAAAGCAGGAGGCAAGACCGAGGGAGAGGAGCTGCAAGGAGCTGAGAGCAGGAGGCAAGAGCGAGGGAGAGGAGCTGAGAGGAGCTGGGAGAAGGAGAGCAGGAGACGAGAGCGAGGGAGAGGAGCTGAGAGAAGGAAAGCAGGAGGCAAGAGCGAGGGGGAGGAGCTGAGAGGAGCTGGGAGAAGGAGAGCAGGAGGCAAGAGCGAGGGAGAGGAGCTTAGAGAAGGAAAGCAGGAGGCAAGACCGAGGGAGAGGAGCTGAGAGAAGGAAAGCAGGAGGCAAGAGCGAGGGAGAGGAGCTGAGAGAAGGAAAGCAGGAGGCAAGACCGAGGGAGAGGAGCTTAGAGAAGGAAAGCAGGAGGCAAGACCGAGGGAGAGGAGCTGAGAGAAGGAAAGCAGCAGGCAAGAGCGAGGGGGAGGAGCTGAGAGGAGCTGGGAGAAGGAGAGCAGGAGGCAAGAGCGAGGGAGAGGAGCGGAGAGAAGGAAAGCAGGAGGCAAGACCGAGGGAGAGGAGCTGAGAGAAGGAAAGCAGGAGGCAAGACCGAGAGAGAGGAGCTGAGAGAAATAAAGCAGGAGGCAAGACCGAGGGAGAGGAGCTGAGAGAAGGAAAGCAGGAGGCAAGAGCGAGGAAGAGGAGCTGAGAGAAGGAAAGCAGGAGGCAAGACCGAGGGAGAGGAGCTGCGAGGAGCTGGGAGAAGGAGAGCAGGAGGCAAGGGAGAGGAGCTGGGAGAAGGAGAGCAGGAGGCAAGAGCGAGGGAGAGGAGCTGAGGAGCTGGGAGAAGGAGAGCAGGAGGCAAGACCGAGGGAGAGGAGCTGAGAAGGAAAGCAGGAGGCAAGAGCGAGGGAGAGGAGCTGAGGGAAGGAAAGCAGGAGGCAAGAGCGAGGGAGAGGAGCTGGGAGAAGGAGAGCAGGAGGCAAGAGCGAGTGAGAGGAGCTGGGAGAAAGAGAGCAGGAGGCAAGAGCGAGGGAGAGGAGCTGAGAGAAGAAAAGCAGGAGGCAAGACCGAGGGAGAGGAGCTGAGCGAAGGAAAGCAGGAGGCAAGAGCTAGGAAGAGGAGCTGAGAGAAGGAAAGCAGGAGGCAAGAGCGAGGGAGAGGAGCTGAGAAAAGGAAAGGAGGAGGCAAGAGCGAGGGAGAGGAGCTGAGAGAAGGAAAGCAGGAGGCAAGAGCGAGGGAGAGGAGCTGAGAGAAGGAAAACAGGAGGCAAGACCGAGGGAGAGGAGCTGAGAGAAGGAAAGCAGCAGGCAAGAGCGAGGAAGAGGAGCTGAGAGAAGGAAAGCAGCAGGCAAGAGCGAGGAAGAGGAGCTGAGAGAAGGAAAGCAGGAGGCAAGACCGAGGGAGAGGAGCTGAGAGGAGCTGGGAGAAGGAGAGAAGGAGAGCAGGAGGCAAGAGCGAGGGAGAGGAGCTGAGAGGAGCTGGGAGAAAGAGCAGGAGGCAAGAGCGAGGGAGAGGAGCTGAGAGATGGAAAGCAGGAGGCAAGACCGAGGGAGAGGAGCTGCGAGGAGCTGGGAGAAGGAGAGCAGGAGGCAAGAGCGAGGGAGAGGAGCTGAGAGGAGCTGGGAGAAGGAGAGCAGGAGACGAGAGCGAGGGAGAGGAGCTGAGAGAAGGAAAGCAGGAGGCAAGAGCGAGGGGGAGGAGCTGGGAGAAGGAGAGCAGGAGGCGGGAGCGAGGGAGAGGAGCTTAGAGAAGGAAAGCAGGAGGCAAGACCGAGGGAGAGGAGCTGAGAGAAGGAAAGCAGGAGGCAAGAGCGAGGGGGAGGAGCTGAGAGAAGGAGAGCAGGAGGCAAGAGCGAGGGAGAGGAGCTGAGAAAAGGAAAGCAGGAGGCAAGAGCGAGGGAGAGGAGCTGGGAGGAGCTCGGAGAAGGAAAGCAGGAGGCAAGAGCGAGGGGGAGGAGCTGAGAGAAGGAGAGCAGGAGGCAAGAGCGAGGGAGAGGAGCTGAGAAAAGGAAAGCAGGAGGCAAGAGCGAGGGAGAGGAGCTGGGAGGAGCTCGGAGAAGGAAAGCAGGAGGCAAGAGCGAGGGGGAGGAGCTGAGAGAAGGAAAGCAGGAGGCAAGAGCGAGGGAGAGGAGCTGAGAGAAGGAAATCAGGAGGCAAGAGCGAGGGAGAGGAGCTGAGAAAAGGAAAGCAGGAGGCAAGACCGAGGGAGAGGAGCTGCGAGGAGCTGGGAGAAGGAGAGCAGGAGGCAAGAGCGAGGGGGAGGAGCGGAGGAGCTGGGAGAAGCAGAGCAGGAGGCAAGACCGAGGGAGAGGAGCTGAGAGAAGGAAAGCAGGAGGCAAGACCGAGGGAGAGGAGCTGAGAGAAGGAAAGCAGGAGGCAAGAGTGAGGGAGAGGAGCTGAGAGAAGGAAAGCAGCAGGCAAGAGCGAGGAAGAGGAGCTGAGAGAAGGAAAGCAGGAGGCAAGACCGAGGGAGAGGAGCTGCGAGGAGCTGGGAGAAGGAGAGCAGGAGGCAAGAGCGAGGGAGAGGAGCTGAGAGGAGCTGGGAGAAAGAGAGCAGGAGGCAAGAGCGAGGGAGAGGAGCTGAGAGAAGGAAAGCAGGAGGCAAGACCGAGGATAGGAGCTGAGAGAAGGAAAGCAGCAGGCAAGAGCGAGGAAGAGGAGCTGAGAGAAGGAAAGCAGGAGGCAAGAGCGAGGGAGAGGAGCTGAGAAGGAAAGCAGGAGGCAAGACTGAGGGAGAGGAGCTGAGAGAAGGAAAGCAGGAGGCAAGAGCGAGGGAGAGGAGCTGAGAGAAGGAAAGCATGAGGCAAGAGCGAGGGAGAGGAGCTGAGAAAAGGAAAGCAGGAGGCAAGAGCGAGGGAGAGGAGCTAAGAGAAGGAAAGCAGGAGGCAAGACCGATGGAAAGGAGCTGAGAGAAGGAAAGCAGGAGGCAAGAGCGAGGGAGAGGAGCTGAGAAAAGGAAAGCAGGAGGCAAGAGCGAGGAAGAGGAGCTTAGAGAAGGAAAGCAGCAGGCAAGAGCGAGGAAGAGGAGCTGAGAGAAGGAAAGCAGGAGGCAAGACCGAGGGAGAGGAGCTGCGAGGAGCTGGGAGAAGGAGAGCAGGAGGCAAGAGCGAGGGAGAGGAGCTGAGAGGAGCTGGGAGAAAGAGCAGGAGGCAAGAGCGAGGGAGAGGAGCTGAGAGATGGAAAGCAGGAGGCAAGACCGAGGGAGAGGAGCTGCGAGGAGCTGAGAGCAGGAGGCAAGAGCGAGGGAGAGGAGCTGAGAGGAGCTGGGAGAAGGAGAGCAGGAGACGAGAGCGAGGGAGAGGAGCTGAGAGAAGGAAAGCAGGAGGCAAGAGCGAGGGGGAGGAGCTGAGAGGAGCTGGGAGAAGGAGAGCAGGAGGCAAGAGCGAGGGAGAGGAGCTTAGAGAAGGAAAGCAGGAGGCAAGACCGAGGGAGAGGAGCTGAGAGAAGGAAAGCAGGAGGCAAGAGCGAGGGAGAGGAGCTGAGAGAAGGAAAGCAGGAGGCAAGACCGAGGGAGAGGAGCTTAGAGAAGGAAAGCAGGAGGCAAGACCGAGGGAGAGGAGCTGAGAGAAGGAAAGCAGCAGGCAAGAGCGAGGGGGAGGAGCTGAGAGGAGCTGGGAGAAGGAGAGCAGGAGGCAAGAGCGAGGGAGAGGAGCGGAGAGAAGGAAAGCAGGAGGCAAGACCGAGGGAGAGGAGCTGAGAGAAGGAAAGCAGGAGGCAAGACCGAGAGAGAGGAGCTGAGAGAAATAAAGCAGGAGGCAAGACCGAGGGAGAGGAGCTGAGAGAAGGAAAGCAGGAGGCAAGAGCGAGGAAGAGGAGCTGAGAGAAGGAAAGCAGGAGGCAAGACCGAGGGAGAGGAGCTGCGAGGAGCTGGGAGAAGGAGAGCAGGAGGCAAGGGAGAGGAGCTGGGAGAAGGAGAGCAGGAGGCAAGAGCGAGGGAGAGGAGCTGAGGAGCTGGGAGAAGGAGAGCAGGAGGCAAGACCGAGGGAGAGGAGCTGAGAAGGAAAGCAGGAGGCAAGAGCGAGGGAGAGGAGCTGAGGGAAGGAAAGCAGGAGGCAAGAGCGAGGGAGAGGAGCTGGGAGAAGGAGAGCAGGAGGCAAGAGCGAGTGAGAGGAGCTGGGAGAAAGAGAGCAGGAGGCAAGAGCGAGGGAGAGGAGCTGAGAGAAGAAAAGCAGGAGGCAAGACCGAGGGAGAGGAGCTGAGCGAAGGAAAGCAGGAGGCAAGAGCTAGGAAGAGGAGCTGAGAGAAGGAAAGCAGGAGGCAAGAGCGAGGGAGAGGAGCTGAGAAAAGGAAAGGAGGAGGCAAGAGCGAGGGAGAGGAGCTGAGAGAAGGAAAGCAGGAGGCAAGAGCGAGGGAGAGGAGCTGAGAGAAGGAAAACAGGAGGCAAGACCGAGGGAGAGGAGCTGAGAGAAGGAAAGCAGCAGGCAAGAGCGAGGAAGAGGAGCTGAGAGAAGGAAAGCAGCAGGCAAGAGCGAGGAAGAGGAGCTGAGAGAAGGAAAGCAGGAGGCAAGACCGAGGGAGAGGAGCTGAGAGGAGCTGGGAGAAGGAGAGAAGGAGAGCAAGAGGCAAGAGCGAGGGAGAGGAGCTGAGAGGAGCTGGGAGAAAGAGCAGGAGGCAAGAGCGAGGGAGAGGAGCTGAGAGATGGAAAGCAGGAGGCAAGACCGAGGGAGAGGAGCTGCGAGGAGCTGGGAGAAGGAGAGCAGGAGGCAAGAGCGAGGGAGAGGAGCTGAGAGGAGCTGGGAGAAGGAGAGCAGGAGACGAGAGCGAGGGAGAGGAGCTGAGAGAAGGAAAGCAGGAGGCAAGAGCGAGGGGGAGGAGCTGGGAGAAGGAGAGCAGGAGGCGGGAGCGAGGGAGAGGAGCTTAGAGAAGGAAAGCAGGAGGCAAGACCGAGGGAGAGGAGCTGAGAGAAGGAAAGCAGGAGGCAGGAGCAAGGGAGAGGAGCTGAGAGAAGGAAAGCAGGAGGCAAGACCGAGGGAGAGGAGCTGAGAGAAGGAAAGCAGGAGGCAAGAGCGAGGAAGAGGAGCTGAGAGAAGGAAAGCAGGAGGCAAGACTGAGGGAGAGGAGCTGCGAGGAGCTGGGAGAAGGAGAGCAGGAGGCAGGACCGAGGGAGAGGAGCTGCGAGGATCTGGGAGAAGGAGAGCAGGAGGCAAGAGCGAGGGAGAGGGAGAGGAGCGGAGAGGGGCTGGGAGAAAGAGAGCAGGAGGCAAGAGCGAGGGAGAGGAGCTGAGAGAAGGAAAGCAGGAGGCAAGACCGAGGGAGAGGAGTGTGGGGGAAGGAAAGCAGGAGGCAAGAGTGAGTTAGAGGAGCTGAGAGAAGGAAAGCAGGAGGCAAGAGCGAGGGAGAGGAGCTGAGAGAAGGAAAGCAAGAGCGAGGGAGAGGAGCTGGGAGAAGGAAAGCAGGAGGCAAGAGCGAGCGAGAGGAGCTGAGAGAAGGAAAGCGGGAGGCAAGAGCGAGGGAGAGGAGCTGAGAGAAGGAAAGCAGGAGGCAAGACAGGGAGAGGAGCTGCGAGGAGCTGGGAGAAGGAGAGCAGGAGGCAAGAGCGTGGGAGAGGAGCTGAGAGGAGCTGGGAGAAGGAGAGCAGGAGACAAGAGCGAGGGAAAGGAGCTGAGAGAAGGAAAGCAGGAGGCAAGAGCGAGGGAGAGGAGCTGAGAGAAGGAAAGCAGGAGGCAAGAATGAGGGAGAGGAGCTGAGAGAAGGAAAGCAGGAGGCAAGAATTAGGGAGAGGAGCTGACAGAAGGAAAGCAGGAGGCAAGAGCGAGGGAGAGGAGCGGAGAGAAGGAAAGCAGGAGGCAAGACTGAGGGAGAAGAGCTGAGAGAAGGAAAGCAGGAGGCAAGAGCGAGGGAGAGGAGCTGAGAGAAGGAAAGCAGGAGGCAAGAGCGAGGGAGAGAAGCTGAGAAGGAAGGCAGGAGGCAAGAGCGAGGGAGAGGATATGAGAGAAGGAAAGCTGCCAGGCAGGATCCGAACTGCCTGGCTGCCATTTTGAGGATCAAACATCAGCATACCCAGCCCAAGCAGTTGCCCATGAGCTGTAAAATACAATTATTACATGTGTGGGTCTGCAAATAATGTGCACAATAAAACTAACTGCGCAGAATGGAATGTCTCCCACTTACCACCCCTGAAGTGGAGTTTTCCAAATTGAATGCACGCTGCGATTTCCATGTATTATCATGTAATTTAGTGTACACCGAATGAAAAGTGATTTCGTAGTTACCGGCGGTAAACCCATTCTACACTGCAGCGTGTGTGTGCCGGTGTGCTCGCTTCATTTATAGCGCCTAGCAGCGAGCTTTGTTAATGTCAATAGGTTGCCTTTACGGTTCTTCAGTCTGCACCCCTGCCATTTTAAAGCGATGTAAAGAGCAGCTGTAGTGTTAGTGTTACAGTTTACATCGTACATTCTGCTAATGTAACTAAGCAAACTGGTGCGCGGTGCAAAACTATTCTGTGGTCCTTCAAGCAGCGCAGCTCATGCCGTGAGTTAAAAAGAGAAGACGCGGGCTGCATCGACATTGTTATCGAGCCATTTATAAACCCTGTGCTTTTCTGGGCAGACCTCCTTCATAACTCATAGTGACCACACCGTCATCCGCTCCACTCAACACGCATGCACAGACGTCACCCAAGGATTACACTGACACTTTCATTGTGGGTGAAGAACTGCTGCAGGTTTATTTCATACAACGTAAGTATGACGATAAGTGGGTTATCTTACGGGCGATCCAGGGCAAGCAGCCCCTCGCTGCTCCGCCCGCCTGGCGAGCCAGCACGCACGGTGGGTCGATGCCCGGCAGTGCGGCACATATTTTCAGATCATCCACTGGATCACGTGATCTGTTTACTACTCCCGCCCCTTTTGACGGGGGCGGAGCGTGTTGTGGCACACCCCCGGTTGGTCAGGCCCCCCAACCGCCCGAAGGACTAACGGGGCGCCGTCGCGGTCTTCCCAGAACCTCCTTCGGCTCCCGGACCTTGGCTCGGGCACCCTTACTGTGCCTGACAGGGGTACCCTTACTGTACCGCCTGTCGCAGAGGTACCCTTACTGTACCCTTCTGCCTCCAGATCGCCCTGTAACTCCGCCACAGCTCTGGGGAGGCTTCCGTCGCTGCCAGAGCCCCCCTTCCTCCCTTCGCTGTTATAGGTGCCCTGCCCCTGCGTGCCAGCTTTTAGTGGGCTAAATTATGGGTCCTGTTCTGTAACCCGTAAATGACGGCATTAATTTGCAACATTACTCAGAAGCCCAGGGCAGACTAACCAAGGATGTCTTTTGGCCCCACTGCCGTTCAGCTTAGACGTGAATGGTGTTCCTAACTTTCTTAGCGATGCCACTGCAGATCTTCCTAACGTAATTGTGGGAAGATCTTGCACCTACATATGGAGCCAGAATTGAACCATAGCTGAAATTCTTCATTCCATCGATTCCCTTCATATCCTAGCACGAAGAAAGTTTTAATTTCCACTTAGTCTACAAAGGTGATGTATTGATAGCGTCATGGTTCCCGAATTGCTGCTGCTGCGAAGATTGCATGATTTCTCGGCAGGGCAAAACATTGAACGTAACTGCTATATGGACGCCTTTTATCATGACTCCCGATAAAGCCGATATGACTGACTGAGCTGCCGAAGAATACATCTCTCAGCTCGAGGACCCAAATTTGTGAACGTTTCCCAACTCCCTGGCTCCAAGGAAAGGCTGAGCGAGAAGAGCAACACCTAAATCTGTTACTCAGGCTGGAAAATATGGCATCGGTAACAAGGCATTGGTGAACTAGGCGCTTATGGACCTGCAATCCTGTGGTAGAGCAAGACTCACCGTTGTTCGTGAAGCCGAATGATGGTGGTAGGGCCGAGATCGCAGCGACGAGGACGACGACCGAAGGAGACTGCGACTGCGACTGCGAATTCGCTTGGCCAGGAGGAGCGGCGCAGGAAGCAGAGGAAGGACTGAGGGGGTGAGGCGCCTAAAAGGGGGGTCAAGCCTCGCCCAACCTGTTGGCACGCCTCCCTAAGGCAAACCCATTGGGGGGGGCCTCCCCTCCCCAGGCGCGGCCTCGCTAGCGAGGCGGAGCAGGGGGGGGGGGGAGGCTCCGACGGGCGGCCACTAGTAGGCTGCCCTGCTGATGTCCCTCTGCGTGGGACGCGGGCAGCGGCATTCCCAGACACCCCCATCTGATCGAAATACTGCCGTATGGGCTTACAGGCCCAGGATGGAGCGCCTGGAAGAGAAGCTGCCCGTCCCGCGAGTGGTGCGTGTGGCACCATTGTGAAATGCAACAAGAAGTGTCTACCCTTGCTAAAGCTTGCGTCCCATCAGTGGTGCTTACATTAATTAAGCAAAGAGTTCTGCTGAAGGACTAATGCAAGCTATACAGTAACGACACAGTAAAAGGGGCAGTCCTGATGGGAGATTACAAAAGAAGACCGGGAGGAACTAAGGAGCGACTAATAAGCCTATTAACTAATGAAAAGCAAACATTTACAAAGGACAGTCGCATCAGCCATTTAAAAAGATGGGCGGAGAGTGGGCGGGGCTTCAAGTCCATACTCCAGTACTAAATGCCGCGCAGCAGCGCATGCTCTGCCCAGGCTCGACCTAACAAGTAGGGGTTCAGTTTCTCATAAATCAAAAAAGTATGGGCACATCGTGCCCCTCTGATCTCGCCGACTTAAAGCTCTAGGGCCCTTTGTTTAGTGGCCACCTCCACGCCTGACAGCATCACACCCTATGCTCAGAGCTGCCAGTGTGCTGCCGACCTTCTTGCCTCACTGCCTGAGATTCTTCGGGCACTCTCGGGGCTGCACTATGTCCCTGGATTCTGTTACCTATGACGCTTCCCTTCACCCGCTCGCCCCTCAGCTGTCCTTCCTAGGATCTCCCTACATTGGTACTTGTGTCTCTAGGCTTTAAGGGACATCACCTTGACCCTCTAACTTTGGATGCGGTTCAGTCAGTTAAGTTTAATCATATTTCAGTTGTTTTCGGCTCTGGGGATCACTAGAAGGATATTTACTATACATGCAGCCCAACCTATTGATTCAACACACTTTACATAGCATTTTACAATGATTTCTGCAGTTTAACCTGGTTGCCTCGGAAGCCGAGCGCAGAAGCTGCGTGCCCTGCTCTCCCGCGCTTGATGTAGTAGCGGAGAGTGTAACCACGCTCCTCGTACCGAGTTTGCCCATCCTTCACGGGGCCAATCTCTTCGGTCCTTCCTGTCCCCCCCCCCCCCCCCCCCCATAGCTGGATGATGGAAGAGGTTGCACCCTCCTCCAATGGGGATAATTAAATGTATAGTGTGATGCTGCTAGTGTTTCCGGCTCACGAGCTTCCTGAAGGTGAATACTAAACCCCTCTTAGAATATCTTGACCCACCGTGGCCTGTGCTGTCCCGGACACCCCTTCAGGGAGGCAGGGCTCGAGTCGGGGTACCACGCGGGTGGACGGCGTCCCCCCACTTATTTTACTGGGTTGTTACCGAGTGGACGCCGTCCCCCCTGCCCAAAAGATGTAGCCGGTATCCGAGTCTGAACCTACGTGCGAATGAATGCCTTTCAAATGCACCCGAGGCTCAGAATAATCTCCCCTTCCACCTCGCGCCCTCCCCTTGCCAGCCTTTCTCAGAGCCAAGCCGAGGCGCCAAGGCTTCAAGGAGCTGCGCTATATCAACACGCCGAGCATGTCACTTCTAGGGACCCCGACAGATGCCCGTACTGCCTACGGCCCGAGTCTGTAATAACCGTGTAATCCGAGGAATGGGTCCTGTGTATAGTGTGTTCTTGTGTTTTGAGTGACTGCCACTTATTTAAGTATTATACTTCTACTTGTATCTTGTATGTATTCACGCATTTCAGACGGAGACCAGCAAATTTCGTGACAATTCCTGTTGTGACGTCACTTCCGTTGACACAACCTAACTCGAGCGTCCCCCCACTTCTTTTTTAGGACTTGTGCCCTGCAGGGAGGATATGTCCCACACAAGCAGCTGTTTCTTGGTAGAACATCACAGTCCATGGGGCACAGAGCTGCACTGGGTGTTTAGCGTTTTGCTTCTGGTGGTGGGATCTATCCACCTATATGACCTTCCTGGATCCTTGGTAGTCGGGTAATTGATGAATCCTAGTTCTATGTCTCTCTGCACGGCTGAGATCTCCTTTTCTTGACTTATGAGGACCCCCACTCTATCATTATTGGAAGCCGAGGACCCCCGCCTAAGCATTTACGATGATTTGAAATGCAAAGCAATACACACACACAATACAGAAACAAACATTCATCAAACAAATGCACAGATGATTAAATGTTTTATTTAATTGAAAAACGCATTTTTTTTTAATCGATATTTTTTATCTTAATAGGAAGTTTGCTTGGAGTGTTTCTAAATTCAAATGAGGCCACTCGTCCTCCGTTCTATATTCTGTTTATTGATCCCACTCATCAATCTGAGGATACGAACTTCATTTTTAGCCTCCAATTTTAAAATCCTTCACATTTACAGAACATTTTAACATTTTAAATTCTTTCTTTTGCTTCTAATTTACACTTCATGCTTTACTTATCTGTTCATTTTATTGAAAGTTTAAAGCATTGGACCCTCGAGTATGCTTCGCAGACCCCTAGAGGTCTGCAGACAACAGGTTAAGAACTACCATTGCAGACGTCATCCTCCTGCGGGGCACTTTCACAGCATCATTTTCCACAGAGACCTGCCTTTCTCCTCAAGGCAGAGTCACCTCTTCTAGCAGGCAGGGTTGGGGCACAAACTAATAGCACAACTTTTTATCCACCAGGCGGTTGGGCTGATGACTCTCCAAGGCCACAGTCCAACTCTCCCCTTTCTCCTTCAGCCACGGTGTCCGGTCAGTCTACATAGCTCCAACGGCACGAGTCTAGCTCGAGTTCTCCTCACCGGGAAGGGAGCCAGGAATCTGCGACCCTGGCCCTTGTGCTCAAGCCCCGCCCAAGCTTCTGGCTGGATAAAGTCACTCATCCATGAGATTACTGGCCCACTGACATGTGGAGAGGTGTGGTGTAGCGGCCAGGGCAGCTGACTTTGGAGCACAGGGTTCATAGTTCGATCCCCGGCAGCTCTGCTCAGCACCATGTGACTCTGGGCAATAGCTCACTTAATTTCCACAACGGCCCCCAGCGCCTTGAGACCCGTAAGGTGTGAGTATTTCGTGCTTTACAAATACGGATTTTTACTGACATGGGTTTCTACCCAGTTTCAACATGAGTTTTGCAGAAAAGAATGTGTATTCCACTGGTTCTTCTTTGGAGCCAGTTTCCTGCAGTTTATTTATTTAGTTATTTATTTACGGAATTTGGAGAGAACAACATTCACCCCCAGGGAATGTAACAGCACAAAGATGCCCCTTGTCCTTCTAACTGTGGCACTGAGATCAATTTAAGATAGCCAAGATATTTACATTAAGCTCTAAAGAAACATGTTTTCCGTTTTTTCATAAACCTAAGGTGGTTGTCAGTAGGATGAAGGTCTAAGGGTTGAGTGTTATATCGGGCCGCTGCTAGGTGTGTCAATGAGCGGCCACCGGATCTGTTTTTATTTAGCCGCTTAGTTTTGGCAACTGCAAGATTCCATGATCTCAGATCACTCGTTGAATTATAGAATTCCACTTTGATTGTAGAATTTCAGGGCCAGTATTATGTAGGGCTCTGTGGGCATGGCAGACAGGTTTGAAATTGGATCTTTTGCGCATTGGCAGTAAGTGAAGAGCTGCCCGTCAGGCTGATGCCGACCTATGTGTACCTTTATTGCAGATAAGCTTGGCCGCTCCGTTTTGTGTCCCCTGCAGTCGGGTGAACAGGTAGTCTGCCAGACCCACACAAAGAGCATTGCCGTAGTCCAGTCTACTAGTGATTACAGCTTGGACTATAGTTCCTGGCATTTTGTGTATTCCTTCCAGCCTGCTCAATCCGCAGTCTTCCTCTAACATCAGCATGGAGGCGGGGACGGTCTGGGAGATGCATGTTTGGTAGACCCAAAACTCATGCACAAAAGAGGGCGAGGCTTCCTCACTTAGTCACCTCTGAAGTTGTTGGCGGTAACCCCTCTGGGTGAAGAATGAAACAGAAATGATGTAGGAGCTGTTCATACACTTCACATAGGCACCCCTCCGTCCTTCCATAGGAGCCTGGTCCAGACCCAAGGACCTCAGCAATGTCCCCACATTATACATCCCTGTCGGGCAGGCTCTTTCCATCTTGCCTCCTGTGGTGCAGAATGGATTGTTGTCACCATGCAGTAAACCACTCCCAGCATACTCCACGGTGGCCATAATTCACACTGCAACATGTACAGTGCTCTTGTAGGGAGGCCACTGCAGCTTGCACCACACATTGCCGCTGCCATGCAGCCAATGATAGTAACAACACAACAACTAGCCATCACACTCCTACAGTTGTGACAATTCAAACTATTCCAGGCCCCCAAAGCTAAAAGAATGGCTGGGAGGGAGGTATTTATCATTGGAAATGTAATTTGAACTATTAAACAGCTAGTTTTGTGCTCAAACCTAAATTAGCCAGATAGCGCCACCATGTGGCAGACTGTCATTTGCCCTGGTGCTGGCAATTAGGTGCCGGTGCCAAGCACCCTAAACCACCTGCTCAAATTAAGCACCGGTGCACATGCATTCTATATACCTGTCCTCTGCAGCAACCAGACAGCTGACCTGCTAGTAAAAGTCAGACAGTACGTGTTGCCGTTCCAAAACCTAAGGGTGTGGGAATCCATTAGGGCAGCTCACACAGACAGTACATGTCCTAGTACCAGAGATCAGAAAGTGGAAACTGGGACTTTTCATCAGTTAGAACCCATTTTGCTAACAATGCAAATTATATGTTCTGATTTGGTCCCACTGAGAACTTTTGATATAGCACCCTAGAGCCAGTTTACGCACGGCACAAGTAAAATAAAATCCACTGTAATGTGTAGACGGTGTAATGCACTGCCCCTGAATATCTACACAACGCACATTGGAAAACAAGTAGCACGCGCTCCAATGTTCATTTTTTATTTGAAACATTGAAATGCTTAACAATGTATTTATTTTTTATTTATATGATATGACAGAAAATGAAGGATCTGTCCCCGTCTATTTTCTGTAAATGCCCTTTCCATACCGTGAGCATCCTTTACTATCACACTTCAATTATATTTCCTTTTTTTTTTATTTTAACTCTAATATGATCCATATTCCATTTTGTATTGCTTCATTATTGCAACTGTCTTCCTCTTATATAATCTTTTCCATTTCGTTATTCAGCAAAAAACTTTTTTTCCGATTCACCATTTTCAGGACTTTAAGTGCTTGCTGCTGATAACTGCTGGGGCCCACAGCCCATGACTTAACATTGAAAAGGCTAACTTAGCCTTTCATTCTTCAGTGGTGCTAAACCATTAGATTTACCAATAATAAGCCTGTTTTGTAAAGCACTCAAAAACTACATACGTTGGCATTAAACGTTACACAAAAGCAAGTTACCATCACAAAAAATGTTAAACAAATATCGCTGCCTTTAGGAACACTGCATGAAATTATTTTTGACAAATCTTTCCAGGTCCAAAAGGTTATTGATCAGGCATACCTTACCCCTGGTCAGTGTGCCAATTGCAAAGTTTACTCTTGCAAAGTACCTATTGTGGGAACAGGGGCGGAGGAGCCCCGCCCCACTGCTTTTAAGCAATGAGAAACCTAAAATGACAATACCTTAAAGTTATTGTCATTTTATGTTTCCTATGCCGTTGTTTTGCGGCGGGCGTGTGGGCGGGGCTGCTCTGCTCACCGAGCAGGGCAGGGGCGGAGTGGTTTGTCCCTTCAAGTGCGCAATGACTGTTTGGTCGGCCTTCTTGGGCCCCCCAAACCAGTCCTGCTCACTCCCCTGTTCTCCATGCAGGCTGCACCACAGCCTACAGAACATGCCCATCCGTGTAGCCCCTGGCTGAGCGCCATGTCACAGCTCTCAGACCAATCACAATGCTCCAAGCATTGTGATTGGCTTAGAGGAGGGAGCCTGGCTGCCTGCTTCCTGTTGGAGGCAGGAGAGCAGGAAAGCAGGAGCACAGAAGACGCAGTATCCGGCCTCAAGGTACGTTTTTTAAAATGTTGTATTTCCGATCCCCCCCCTCCCCTGCAACACCCGATCTGAGGCAGAGAGAGAGGCAGTAGCTACGACAGGCCCTGGTGCGGGTAGTTGAGCAGGAGACGGTAGCTGCGACAGGCTCTGGTGCAGGTAGTCGAGAGGGAGACGGTAGCTACGACAGGGCATGGTGCAGGTAGTCGAGAGGGGGGTGGTAGCTGCGACAGGCCCTGGTGCAGGCAGTTGAGAGGGAGGCGGTAGCTACGACGGGCCCTGGTGCAGGTAGTCGAGCGGGAGGTGGTAGCTGCGACAGGGTCTGGTGCAGGTAGTCGAGATTGAGGTGGTAGCTACGACAGGCCCTGGTGCAGGTAGTCGAGAGGGAGGCGGTAGCTGCGACAGGCCCTGATGCAGATAGTCGAGAGGGAGGCGGTAGCTGTGACAGGCCCTTGTGCAGGTAGTCGAGCGGGAGATGGTAGCTGCGACAGGCTCTGGTGCAGGTTGTCGAGAGGGAGGCGGTAGCTGCAACAGGGCCTGGTGCAGGTAGTCGAGAGGGAGGTGGTAGCTGCGACAGGCCCTGGTGCAGGCAGTTGAGAGGGAGGCGGTAGCTACGACAGGCCCTGGTGCAGGTAGTCGAGCGGGAGGTGGTAGCTGTGACAGGGTCTGGTGCAGGTAGTCGAGAGGGAGGTGGTAGCTGCGACAGGCCCTGGTGCAGGCAGTTGAGAGGGAGGCGGTAGCTACGACAGGCCCTGGTGCAGGTAGTCGAGCGGGAGGTGGCAGCTACGACAGGCATTGGTGCAGGTAGTCTAGAGGGAGGCGGTAGCTGCGACAGGCCCTGGTGTGGGTTGTCGAGAGGGAGGCGGTAGCTGCGACAGGGTCTGGTGCAGTTTGTCAAGAGGGAGGCGGTAGCTGCGACAGGGTCTGGTGCAGGTAGTCGAGAGAGAGGCAGTAGCTACGACAGGCCCTGGTGCGGGTAGTTGAGCCGGAGATGGTAGCTGCGACAGGCTCTGGTGCAGGTAGCCCAGAGGTAGGGGATAGCTGCTTCAACAGCTAGTGGTTTGCTGCTGAATGCGTCCGAAGCGAAGCATATTTGCTGTGGGGTTGTCAGCAGGTGACGTCTTCGGCTTATTTCCAGAAGGGCCTTCAGCGTCAGCCGTGCGTGCGAGAGCGCTGACGAGACAAACTGCGCGAGATTTCTTGCCGGTAGCCCAGATAGGGGCGAGGGGTAGCACAGAGGTCTGGAGGTGTAGGAAAGGTCGGCAGGGAGACCTGAGAAATACTAAATATATTGTCCTGACATATTTACAGCTAATGGTGTTCCTGGGGCCAGGGATGGACTCAGAAAGCAAATTGTTGGCATGAACCGCACTGACACATGGGACGCGGGGGCTGGCGAAAAATACCCATTTTTGACCGGAACAGCCATCTCCATGAAGTATCTACTTACACCCCAGAGCCTCACGGAAAATGTTCCTAAAATCTCTGTCAATCCTTAAACAACTCAACCAGGCCTCCTTCACTTCATAGCACCGTGTGTGTGTTACTGTGTCCAGAGAGAAGCATAAAACCTTAGACACCATAAACCTCTCTCCAGGACTTCAAGGCTCGAAACAGGGCCTTCCCACCCTCATTGTCCTCGCCTACACCAGAGGTCTGCCCTGCCAGGTTGTGGTGGGCGTGACCTCAGAGTGGAGTGGAGTGGAGTGGAGTGGAGTGGAGTGGAGTGGAGTGGAGTGGAGTGGAGTGGAGTGGAGTGGCTTCATCCTTCCAGCTTGCTCTTTCGCCACACTCTGAGCTCTTCTGGTGGATAGACATCTACAAGGGGTTGCAGCTAGGTTGTGCCTTTGACCCTGCCCATTTTACTTGTCTTTGAGAGATTGTCGAGTCTGCCTGACGAACACAAATGGCCACCTCTCCCCACCGCACGACAACCTTGAGACCCATACATAGATTTGAGTATGCTGATAGCTTGGTGATACCTGACCCCCTGGCCGCAGGTCTGCAACACCAGTTAGACCAGAGGCATTCAACCTTGGGGCAGGTCCCCTGTGGGGGCCTGAATTCATCTCGGAGCTGGGGGGTGCCGGGCACTGGCCAAAGGAGCATGATGCTGAAAACAGTGCTGTGTTAGTTCAAAAGAAAACGATTATCAGTATCTATTGGATAAATCCATCAAACTTTCCTTTGTTGGTAATAAAGATGTTATTGAAAGTAAAAGGTCTTTGCTTGGATTATATGAAAGAAAGCTTTGCCTTGGTGTTACTTTTCAAGCACCCGCAGACCTATTTCGAGAACAAATCCTGATTTTATTTCAGTTAGGGCTCCAATTAAAGTAGTGGTTAGTTAAAGCTGAGTTTTCTTATCAATGTACTTGCACGTACGAAATACGGATCAGATGTCCAATGTCTTATTGTTCGGTCCTGTCAGTCAGCCGGCAAGAAAGATATTTTTTAACCGTTGCTGATGCAAGCTTGAGTCAGAACTGTTCTGAAGACATTTTATTTATTTGCTTTAGAATCTGATAAAGTGACAACGGGTGTTGCTTTAAAAAAAATATTTTTTTTTTGGGGGGGGTTGTCATTTCTGTATTTTGAGTGACTGTACGTAATGTGATGTTCATATGGACCTGTGTGTCTAAATAGCCAAAACGTTACTTTCTGTAGTGGTGTTCTCGTAACTGAGAAGTTTTGCATTTCTGTTTGCCCCCTTCTGTGTCCCCCAGATTGCCCAAGCAATCCTTCACATTTCCATCCACAGTGTCTCATTGCACTTAAAACGCTAAGTCCAAAAGGTCCAATGAACAGCTTCTTGCCGTACCAAATCAGGATAGACCACCACAATTTCTGAGTGAGCTAACCAACGTTTTATTAACTTGGTACTCGAGCTCAGCATCACCTCTCCATGGTCGTCCTGACCGCGGTGGGACTTCATGACCCCCACTGCAATCTTTGGTCAACCGCAGCAGGCCAGAGCTCAGCATCACCTCATCCATGGTCGTCCTGACCGCGGTGGGACTTCATGACCCCCACTGCAATCTTTGGTCAACCGCAGCAGGCCAGACCTCAGCATCACCTCATCCATGGATGTCCTGACCGCGGTGGGACTTCATGACCCCCACTGCAATCTTTGGTCAACCGCAGCAGGCCAGAGCTCAGCATCACCTCATCCATGGCCGTCCTGGCCGCGGTAGGACTTCATGACTCCCACTGCAATCTTTGGTCAACCGCAGCAGGCCAGAGCTCAGCATCACCTCATCCATGGCCGTCCTGGTCCTGACCGCTGTGGGAATTCATGACCCCCACTGCAATCTTTGGTCAACCGCAGCAGGCCAGAGCTCAGCATCACCTCATCCATGGCCGTCCTGGCCGCGGTGGGACTTCATGACCCCCACTGCAATCTTTCGTCAACCGCAGCAGGCCAGACCTCCGCATCACCTCATCCATGGCCGTCCTGACCGCGGTGGGACTTCATGACCCCCACTGCAATCTTTGGTCAACGGCAGCAGGCCAGAGCTCAGCATCCCCTCATCCATGGCCGTCCTGGCCGCGGTGGGACTTCATGACCCCCACTGCAATCTTTCGTCAACCGCAGCAGGCCAGACCTCAGCATCACCTCATCCATGGCCGTCCTGACCGCGGTGGGACTTCATGACCTCCACTGCAATCTTTGGTCAACCGCAGCAGGCCAGAGCTCAGCATCACCTCATCCATGGCCGTCCTGGCCGCGGTGGGACTTCATGACCCCCACTGCAATCTTTCGTCAACCGCAGCAGGCCAGAGCTTGGCAGTACCTTCTGAGCTCCTTCAATACATGCTCATCCTTCTTAATAAAACTTTCCCTGTCATATTAACGAGATCATTTTCCCAGGTGGCTCATTAAGTGAATCTTTCTCTGCTGAGATGTCTGGTGATCCGCATGTCATAAGTTTGAATCCATCCTTCCAAGGTTGATAATACAATCCAATTGTGTGATAGTAACACCTCTTATTTACACCATATAGCATGGCAAAAGGCTAGTGTGGAGAACTATATTAAAATAGTAATGAAAAAAAATCTGATTTTAAAATCAGGTGGTTTGTTATGCTCCTCTAACTCTGTTCAATGAATGCCCCCCTCTTCTGACCACACCACTCCCGCTCTCTCTAAGCTGGGCCTCGGGGGGTTCAATTGGGGTCTTTCCTGCATACGTGCAAGCTCACCTTCCATTGTGGGTCTGTCATTCAAAAATTTAAAATTGCCAAAATGTAAATTATTCTTGGCACGAACACTCATCTCAGCGTACATGACCCGATTTCAATCTCCCCCTCTTTGAATTATGTCAACGCTTATTCATACACTGCATCGCCAGTGGCAACGTTACCACTAAATGAAACTGGACCATGGTCTTTAGCTCTCAAGCCCAACTCACCCCTGGCTTTCCCCATAACTTGCCTACTTTGCACGCTTGGCTGTCCTGCTATTCCGAAAACTATTCCTCTTCTGATGGATACTTCTAATTTCAGATTCCTCGCCGTTAGAATAGTCCCCTTGAAATAGACGGGATCTAGAAGTTTTCATAGCAGCCAACAGGTGACTCTGTGCGGCTGTTGACTTCATTCTGCTCCAGAAGTGATGGAGAGGAGCCACATACAAGCACCACACCTGCACACTATCACAAGTTCCTTCTTGCTGGGCCTTTCGAATGTGGATCTGGAGCTCTGCTCTCATGGGTCAACGCCTGACCATTGTTTTCCAAACGGTGTTCCACTGTGCAAGGGATCAGTGCCTCACCTAAGACTGCAAGGTTCAAACATGCTGGGACTGTTGCAAACAGAGCTCGGTGATGGACCCGCATGAGGTGAGCTTCAGGTGTCCGGGATCTGCGAACAAATCCAAGTTGTGTGGGAAATGTGCCCTCATACACCCAAAGGCGATACATGATTGTGAAATGAAGCTGTCCATCGCTCATCATCGAAAGAAGTCTCGTAAGCTCCATTCCACTCCACCAGAGGGCACCGACCCATTTCTGCCGTCAAGGCTGATTCCTTGATAAGTCCTTTTTGCTGTCAAAGTCATCTGGCAAGTTGAAGCTGAAACCAAAGAAAGCAAAAGTGTGACTTGACCACATCCTGCAACTCTGTCGCTAAAGAGAAGTTGCGAGGGCATTAAAGTGCCACTTGATCTCACATCCAATTTCCAATTGAGAAGCGCGTCCCACAGTTGACCCCGATGTGCCCCCAGTCCCCCCAGATCATCAGTGATGCTGCAGCAGGGTGAGTCCTTCAGGAAGACCATGCTGCATATTCCTGGCATGCTTACAACTTCCTCTGCTATGCCTTCAGGGCCCAGGGGCCTCCAGTTGGGTTACCGCTGGGGGATCCACCCTCTGTGCCATCTTATCCCCTGGAAGCTCCCTTGGGTTCCTCGCCGACTCTGGTGCAGACCTCTATTCTGGCTCCACAACCCGCGCCAGTCTCAACAGTGGATCCTCGGCCAACCCCGATGTCAGAGCCCGAGCCAATCCACCTTAACTCTGACTGAGATAATGCCCCGACTCCACTCCAGCGCACCTGGTTCCCGCACAGTCTGCTTCAGGCAAAACCAAACCCTCTAGCACAGACCCATCCTCAGTGGCTCCACCAGACTTTAGGTTCCGACTTTGACTAGGGTTTGCCACCACTCGGAGATGACAATGGAGATGGTTTACCTCTACCTATGATGGACAGTCTGTACATGGATTTACAAGCAGGCTTGACACTTTCTCTGATACAAGCTTGGAGACCTCCAGCCAGTCTGTTCTGTCGGGACAGCACAGAGTGGGCACTGGTGTTTGTGCCACCGAGAAGGTCAGAATGGCGCAGTCTTCAGATTGGCGCTGTTGGAAATGCCACTATCCCAAATGCTCTGTATCATGGGCACCCACGCCTCAAACCTCTGGCAGTGGCATCCTAGCCATCCTGGCAGGCCATGTCATTACACCTAGGCATCAGACACAAGAATTGACTTGCCCAGTTGTGTGAGTGCAAACTGTCGGCTAAAAGCCTCGCAGCCCTTGGGGGCATTTAGGGAAATGTGAAAAGCACCAGACAAGGGCACAGACGAGCCACATTGGCAAAAACATGCCCCCCTCGCGTTCTGCTGAGGTAAATCTGCTAAAATGTAGAGCACAGGGGCTTATTCAGTTCTTGGCCTCTCTGCTGAGATTGCTTCAATGGTGCTGGTCACCAAAGAGGCCACTCAACTGTATAGAACTGGACGCCAAACCACCAATGTTTAGTTAACTGCTGTCTGCCCTGATAAAAATTCAGCCTTTCAGCACTATACATGTTGCTTAAGAGGGTCAAAAGATTTCATGGGGACCTCCTCGCACCTTTTGTGACCCTTCTTTACCGAACACCTGAAGCACGACCATCTCAAAGCATCATTTATGTTCAGTTTGAGGAAACAAGCCATCTGCCTAAGATTACAGTTTGATAAGTGGTCGAGCTGAGAATACAAAAACCTACAAACGATGCTTTTGGCAGATAAGTGCCTCCTGCCCTCTTCTCTTCCGCACACCGAGCCCCCAGCATTTAGTCATTGAAGGACGCCCATTGTCTCATGAGTGTAACGGGGGTGTCGGGTGGGAGGGGGGTTGGAGAATCTGCTCAATTGCCTTTTAATCCCAAGGGTCTACTGTATGGGTCAGACACAGGAACTCTGCGCTCTTGATGAAGCGCCCTGGCTCGCCCCTTCGTTCCGCCGCTGCCCTCCGTCCCGGCACCTCCTAATTCAATGTACTGTAGATGTATTTGAAGAGGCAGCAACAGTAGCACTTGCGGGTCGTCTTGTCGCATAAATCTGCCACGGACAAGAAGGCTTCGCGAGCGCAGCCGGGATTTACTGTATCCTTGGTGAAAAAGAGATGCTCTGTAGTAGTTCGGGGAATTTTAATAAGCTGGAGGTTTGATAGGGATGCAAATTCGTGTGCGGTTGTCAAATTGATGGCTACATTAAATTGAAAAGTTACAGCCCTTGCTGCCCGCAGCTGTTATTTTATACAACTTACCTGCATACAAATGGCTGGCACCGGTGGAAAGCATCTTTTCTTGGCGCGGCGTGGCTTTTGCGCCTGGTGCTCACGTGGAAATGGGTGTGGGACAGCCAATGGGAGGCCTGCTTTCATTTGAGTGACTGAATTGGTGGCTGTCACGCCTCAATAAAGATCAAGCCATATTACTTGAAATCTTGATCTCCCTGGCAAATCTGAGCCTCTGAGTTGGCCAACCTTCACGTCGGGGTTCTCGCCTTTACGAGACGACCATTTCACGGGTACTTTGAGTAAGCTAGTTTCTCCCACGCCTCACTTGACTGGCCACCTCCTGGATTCTGTAATTGGCACAAGTTATACTTTCTGTGTGAGGACCAATCGATTCACATGGGAGCATCACCCGGGCATTGTGATATACATACCATTACCCTCGTGTTACTGGTGTCACCCTACCATCTTGTCTACATCTTGGAGAACGTGGTGGTTGCCATCTGAGTTCCGCCTCTTGTCAAGTGGCAGTGTGCCATCCCAAGACAACCCAACCTCAGGAACCCTCCTCTTGACTGTTCGACTTATATGGGTCCCAGGACGGATCGTAGAAGAGACCATACCCATGAATTTGATTAAAGTTTAGTTGAATACAAATGTAATAAAAATGTAGTGATGAATTTTCATCAGAAAGTGTTGTACAGCTTCTACTTCATCAGTAGGACCTGTGCGTTTGTAGGACAACATAAACGTTGGGATGGTGCCAGACTAATTCCATGCACCCCCCACAGGATTCGGTTGGCCAATAGCCCTGCTAGCTCACAGTGCAGCCATATGTACCCCTGAACTTAGGAAGTTAACAAATGGCTTGTGCAAGCCCAGAACATGACTACCCCGACTCCCCAAGCGATTGTGATAACAGATCTAGAACCTTTTCACTCAGTCACTCGTGCATACCCAAAGAGATATACAAGAAGTCCACAAGTGAGCTTTTCAATATTTATTTAATTATTGTAAGTCCTACATAAAAGATATGTGCTGCAACGATTAATAGACAGAAACAAATGAGTAATTAGCATCACAACAGTGAAAATGATAAATAACCCCACCATTGTTGTGGGGCAGAGTATATATGCTGGCATATAAGTACTGTGTATAGTGTACTCCTATGCGCTCCACTAATATAATTGCCTAAGGTGGGGTGATCTGCCAAAATCCCTTACTGTGTAATCTGACACCCCATTACCTGAGGGTAAGTGTCCTCAGGGGCCCGTCTTGGTCACAAGTTGGCCATCTCACCTCACAGAGGTGAACAGGAACAGCTAGGCTGGAATTCCGACAAGCAGTGACCTCGCAGTGACAGAAAAGTGCTCCCCTGATCTGAACACGAAAGTGCGCTTGTTTATAATATAATCAGATCCATGCTACTGTGCCGAGACCTCAGCAAGTCTGTCGTTTTTTATCCTCTTATGATGGCTGTCGCCTAACGGACGATCAACTAACAACAACATTTGCGCAGTGACATTTATCCCTTGTGCTAAATGTTCAATAATGTTTCAGTGAATTTGAAATGTTTGCAAATGTGGTTTCTAAGAACCATATCCTGCACAGTCACGCAAGCAAAATGCTTATCAAAAGTCAATGTGTATAAAAAAAAAAAGGTAACTTCCCCAGGCTGGGAAATGAGTCATCCAGACAAAATCCTAGATGGACTTTCATTTACCATTTGGCAATTTAGGATTTTCTCCATTCAGAAACAAAGACCTCACAAACTCTTTCTAATGGAAGTTTTTTTTAATCTATTCTGAATAGGATTCTCTAACTCAGAAGTCATTGGCCTATCGCCATGGCCATGCGCTATGAAGTCACTACGGCACTTAACTGTGACCTGGAATGGTCTTGGGTGCTGCGGTTTGCACTTTCCGGAACATTCATGTGTGTTCCATCATGCGCATACTGAATTTTGTAACATTTGCGAAAAGATCCTTTACAGGTTTTTCCTGTGAAAACGTTTGGGAAAATAGCACGACGCCGGCAATTTGCCCAAGTGCACATGTCACCCGCAAGGAAGTTGGCATATGGAATGGAAGTAGCAGCAAGGTTGTAATCGTGGAGTATCGAGCTTTTGTACTGTCTGGTGCCCGAGATAGTAAAGCCATGTGTCCCACGCCTACAGGCTCGCCCTTGGTTATCTCTTTGAAAGTCTAAATCTCTCTGCGTAGTGCAAAGAAGCTATTATTACTGCTTCTATCAAGAACTGCCAATGGTCGACAACGACTGTTCAACTCATTTGTTGCATACATGAAGCAAAAAGATTTAAAACTAAATTTGACAAAAACATTTGTGACGGGCTACGTGTGGGGCAAGGCCAAGAAGAAAATCCCACTTTGTGAGGGACTTCAAATTACAAGAAATCCAAAGGTTTAGCTGTCCGGGCATCCTCTTTTCCCACATGGTACCTGGGATTCCCACCTAGAAATGGCAGAGCTTAAGTTCATTAGATCTGTAGATGCATTGTCCAGTTTTGTTGAGAAAATAGGTGATCAACCCGTACGCGAAATGATAACCGCTCTTTAAGAGCAAATGCATATGAACGATCACCTATGGAGCATCTGTTTGGGGTTTGGCTGAGCTATCAACGGTCACCTATGGAGCATCTGTTTGGGGTTTGGCTGAGCTATCAACGGTCACCTATGGAGCATCTGTTTGGGGTTTGGCTGAGCTATCAACGATCGCCTATGGAGCATCTGTTTGGGGTTTGGCTGCGCTATCAACGATCACCTATGGAGCATCTGTTTGGGGTTTGGCTGAGCTATCAACGATCACCTATGGAGCATCTGTTTGGGGTTTGGCTGAGCTTTCTTTTTTGCAATCATCTGAAAACTCTATTCTCTGTAGACTTTTATCCATCCCACGATCTGCCCCTGCTTTCATTATGCATTGTGAAATAAATGTACCATATCTTGAAAACATGGTACTTGTCAGCGCGATCACTAGCTGCCCTAATATATGGATCAAGAAAGGATTTTAGTTTACAACGGATGTTATTAAAGATTGCCTCGCACTAGGAACACTATGATAGGAGTCCTTGGTTGATGCATATAGATAAGTTATTAAAAGAAATAGGTGGAAATAGAGCTATCAGGAGTCCCGCCGGCATCCATCAGTTCGGTAAAAAAGAACTGAGAAAGATATTCCTAAAAAAAAACGAGGGGATGACAGAGGAATAAGAGAAGGCAAAAAACGCGTGTAGTGAGATAGGACAGGCGCCCAGTACAACAAGGACTATAGGGGACCTAGCAAGGGTTACAAATGTCTGAGAGTTTACCTCACTAGACTGCATTTGGGTATCCTACATTTCTTTTTCTTTTTTTTTTCTTTTTTCTTTTTCATTTCAAAGTATATATATATATATAGACACACACAAAGACATTAGCATTTCTGTTACAAGGTTAGCCATTCGTAGTTTGTACAACAGTGTTTACAATCACTTCGAAACATATGCTTGGCTAAACCCGCCTGACGTGGCTTAGTGAGAGAAAGAAGGTGATAGAAAAAAGCAGGAGAGAAGGGCACAAGGGAGGCTCTGTATTTCTGAGACTTATAATCGCCTGATCAAGCTGTCACATCACTGGCTTGCTTGTGGCGAGGTAGGGCGACAAGTCAGTCCAACCGAACCGTAGGGCCATAGTGATAGCGGTATCCTAAGTCGTATTTCCCTAAAAAGAGGTATGGACCAAAACCATAACTAAATGTCCTTGCGATGGGAAGGCTACCCAGTCCACACCACCTTTTAATTTGTTCTGCAAGATTTATAATGACATTAGAAGATCTTTTTTACGTCCACTCTTTTTAAATGAAAGATTTTTTATTTCATCAGGACGCTTTAAACTTTTAATGTAAACTTGAGAGTGATGTTATCTGCCGATCTGTCTCCGCCTTTATCTTCGAAGCACTGAAGAGAAGAAAGCTTCTCTGTTACCATGGCGATATTCGTTATGAAAAAGATTAATTAGCAGGAATTTATTATGTATGTCAACTGTATGTGCTGCTAAATTATGCGTCTGGTTCTCGTTTCTTGTCCAAAAATCAGTTGCAGAGAACGCCTAAGATGATGTTCCAATTTCTGCATAGTTCGAGGCATGTGGGCTGCTGAATTCATATCTGTGCATAGATCGCCGCCTAGTGTTGGGTCCGGATGTTTGCACGTTGTTGTCCTGGAAGAGTCTTCGAAGTATCCTGGGATAGGTGACTCCTCTCCTGGACTACAGTGCGCATGGGCATCCTCTCCATCCTCAGATTGTTTTTTTCCGCCATTGGGTTCGGATGTGTTATCTTGACTCAAGTTAGGAAAACCTGTTTTCAAGGCCAAAAGGCCTTTAGCTCGCGTCGGTACTGTTTTCGATCGGTATCGCTAGTATCTCTGTTAGTTTACTAACTACTAGAACAAACTTTCGCATCTTACCCGACCGTCGATTCGACATCAGCGATGGAATCGAGAACACCATTCAAGAGGTGTCCGGTATGCAATGCGAAATACCCCCACGTCGACGTCCATCCGGTGTGCAACAAATGCCTCTCACCGGATCACGACGAATCTACATGCATGGCCTGTGCCAGATTTCGATCCAAGAAGACTCTATGGAATCGACGAGCGGCGAGACTCGAGGCGCAGCAAGCGGCACCGGCCCCGGCCGACATCTTCAACGCCGAGACCGAAGATGTCGAAGAAGTGGAGAACCTACCCTCCAGTCCCGTTTCCGAACATGACTCCGGATCGGGGGATGTCGATGAAACACTCTTTCGCAGAGATGAAGACGACACCGAGGTAGGAGACTACGATGAGGCCTTAGGGGCCGAAGAGAGTAGCTCCGGTGACGAGCAAGGCCTACCCGTTCAGACTGAAGAAAGCCCAGTGCAACAGTCTATGGCTCCGGTCGAGGGATCGCCTTCGGGCCTTACCCAAGACTTATCCCGCAGTTCTTCGGCCCCGCCCTCGGGCCCGGCCTCGGACATTCAGCGGCAGCCATTAATGCCAAAAATGGCTAGTTTCCCTTCTCTAAAACCGAAACCGAAAGCAGTATTGGTTCAATTGAAACCGAAACCGAAAGTGGCGCTGGTCGGATCGAGGCCCTCCACACCTTCGACGCCAGCAAAACACATCGGCACCGAGCGCACCAAACGAGACTTCGGTGCCGAACTCAAAGCGGCCGACGTCGGAGTCGACATAAGGAAGAAGGCCGTCGGTACCACCAAACCTGCTCGGCTCCCGGCACCGACGCAATCGACTCCGACCCCAAAGGTCAAACAGCCTGCTGCGTCTCACGCCGCTTCCACGGCAACATCTACGCCACAATCATCGAAGAAGTCGACGGCCACTCCCGCCCCTCGACTCGATGACCCACCGGCGTCGAAAAAATCCACGACCGCCTCCACTGAACCGGTCGGTGCGAAAGACTCGAGGGCGCTCCAGACTCGACCCATTGCTGCGCAAAGCACCAAAAAGAAAATGGTCCTCCAGGACACGTCGGGCTCCGAGCCAATTAAAGCTCCAGCAGCCTCTTCGACACCGGCCAACATTACTTTTGGCCTGCCACCATCCACGGCCCCGAAAATGTTCCAAATCAGGACACGGGTGACCCATACCACAATCACGCCTGCCGAACACTCTGGGGAGACGTCTCCATCGCATATAATCGACGCCGACACCGGCAGGATGATTATCCACAAACGGAAAATAACTTCGGAGCCGGCTTTGGACTCCTTCAGGATTCCACTAAAAAAAGCTGCCTGTGGCTTCAGAACCAGTTCTTTACGAACCTTTCCACTCACCCTACCAGGATCCACAATCCTTCTCTCCCGCACACTCCGACACGGATGCGTTGGGGGACTACATGGGTGACCAGGTCCCCTACCCCGGAGACATGGACCCTGACGCCCAGCAAGACCCTGATCAAACTTGGGATGACCCTGTGGACCCAGGTGCACCTATGGATGCACAAGACCCGCAACTCTATGGAGCAAAAACATCTCCCACAGAGGACACGGCAGCATTCAACGCTCTGATTGAACGTGCTGCGGCCAATCATGGGGTGCAACTTCACTCGGACACCGTCGAGGACGACTTTCTTATGGACACTTTTGCTTCCTCAGAAAGAAATATAAAAACTCTACCCATGTTGAAGGGTGTCCTCAAACCAGCAAAGGACATCTTCAAGGAACCCACCAGGGCAAGAGTGATAAACCCCAGGATAGACAAAAAATACAGATCAGCGCCTGGGGACCCTACTTATATCAGAGGCCAATTACCTCTGGATTCCATGGTCATTGCGAATGCTCGCAAGAGGGCACACTCACAAACAACAGGTGACGCTCCTCCCCCGGACAAGGAGTCCAAGGTGTTAGAGACCTCTGGCAAACGGATTGCCGCCCAGGCAGCCAACATATGGCGTATTGCCAATACTCAAGCACTCCTCGCTCGCTACGATAGAGCGCACTATGACACATTAGAGCAACTAATCCAACATCTCCCTGACCAATTCAGAGAAGGTGCAGAGATCCTCATCAGGGAGGGACAGCTCCTCACAAACGCATCCATCAAGTGCGCGCTGGATGCCGCAGACACAGCCGCCAGGGCCATAAACACTAGCGTCCTGCTGCGACGACATGCCTGGTTACGAATCTCCGGATTCAAACCTGAAGTGCAAAACAACATACTCAACCAGCCTGTCAACCCCGACTATTTATTCGGGCCGGAGGTTGACGCCACCCTAGAGAAAATAAAGAAGGACACGGACACTGCAAAGTCCATGGGGGCTCTCCAAACTCAGTCCTTTCGGAGCGGCTCCTTTCGTCGCCCCGGAAATAGAGGAGCAGGTAGAGGACAGGGGTCACAGCAAACATACAACAAGAGCAATACACAAACCACCTACGATAAAAACACCTGGGGTGGATATCGTGGCTCCAGTACAAAGGGCAGAGGACGCGGCTACGGCAACACCAGGTCCTCCCCCAAGAACAAGCAGTGACGCCCTCTCCCTTCCTCCCGACCACATAACACCTGTCGGGGGAAGGCTGCAAAGGTTCCTGTCCACGTGGAACTCCATCACCACGGACCGGTGGGTCAAAGATATTATCAAATACGGTTACTGTCTAGAACTAACCTCCACTCCACCCACAATACCTCCAAAAACCGTCCTATGTCCTCAGAGCACTTAACGCTCTTACAGCAAGAGGTGCAAAGTATGCTTCTAAAAGGCGCAATAGAGGTCGTACCCGTCCACGAGCAAGGTACGGGGGTGTACTCCCTGTACTTTTTAATACCGAAGAAGGACGGGTCACTCAGACCTATATTAGACCTGAGACCCCTAAACAGATACATTCTTTCCGAGCATTTTCACATGCTCACTCTCCAGCAAGTCCTCCCGCTGCTCAAGCAGGGAGACTTTCTAGCCACACTGGACCTCAAGGATGCGTATTTCCACATACCCATTCACCCATCACACAAAAAATACCTCAGGTTCACTGTTCAAGGACAGCATTACCAATTCAGAGTCCTTCCCTTCGGCGTGACAACGGCACCAAGGGTGTTTACAAAGTGCCTAGCTACTGTGGCGGCACATCTACGGCGGCAGCACATACACGTCTACCCTTACCTGGACGACTGGCTCGTTCAAGCGAAGTCAGCCCAGCAATGTGCCAGCCACATGTCCCGCACCATTCACCTCCTTCACAGTCTAGGGTTCTCACTGAATTACCCAAAATCCCATCTCCAGCCCGCACACGTACAACAGTACCTTGGTGCAACTATAGACACTCTGGCAGCCACAGCTCAGCCAAATTTAGTGAGAATCAGCAGCATGCAAATGCTAATTTCCAAGTTCAAACCACAACACTCCCTGCCCGCGCGAGTGTTCATGCAGTTGATAGGCATGATGGCCTCCTGCATCTTCATAGTCCCACACGCGAGACTACATATGCGCCCGCTTCAGGAGTGCTTAGCACGTCAGTGGAATCAGGCTCAAGGACAGTTGAAAGACCTAGTGTTGGTGAGCGGTCGGGCATACAACTCTCTGCATTGGTGGAATCCACAAAACCTCTGCAAGGGCCGACCGTTCCAAGAGCCTGTCCCACAGATAATACTGACGGCGGACGCGTCTCTCCAGGGATGGGGAGCTCATGTACTCCATTACACAGTGCAGGGACTATGGACACAACAACAAAAGAAGATGCACATCAACCTCCTAGAACTGATGGCAATCTTCCTCGCTATGAAAGCATTCAAAGTACACTTGTGCAACAAAGTCGTGTTGATCCGGACGGACAACATGACCGCCATGTACTACATACAGAAGCAGGGAGGAACACACTCTCCACAGTTGTCTCATCTGGCTCAGAGCATGTGGAAGTGGGCCATTCAGAGGAACATGTTCCTCATGGCAGAACACCTCCCCGGCAAAGACAACCAGATGGCGGATCTGCTCAGCAGACACAGCCACCAGATGCACAAGTGGGAGTTACACCCATCAGTACTCCAACCGTACTTCCAGCAGTGGGGTCATCCAGAGATAGACCTATTCGCGACAAGCGAAAACGCAAAATGCCAAAGCTTTGCCGCCAGGTTCCCACATCCACAGTCGCAGGGCAATGCGATATGGATGAACTGGTCCGGCAGATTTGCGTACGCTTTTCCCCCAGCACCACTGATACCGCTGGTGGCACGCAAACTGCGTCAACACTCACTGACGCTCGTCCTGGTTGCTCCAACGTGGGCGCGCCAACCGTGGTACACCACCTTTCTCGAACTTTCCGTGGTGCCGCATCAAAGGCTACGGATCAAACCCGAGCATTTGACGCAGAACCATGGAGAGATTCAGCACCCAGATCCGCAACAGCTGAACCTGGCAATCTGGCTCCTGAAGTCCTAGAGTTTGGCTACCTCAACCTGCCACCTGACTGTATGGACATCATTAAGGAGGCCAGGCGACCCACTACCAGAGCTTGCTATGCAGCCAAATGGAAGAGGTTCGTCACTTATTGCAATAATAATGACATTAACCCGCTAGAAGCATCCATCCAAAACATTATTTGTTACCTACTACACCTATACCGATGCAATCTGGCGTACACCTCTATACGTGTCCATTTGACCGCAATATCAGCCTATCTGCAGACCAGGCAGCACCTCTCTCTATTCAGAGTGCCTGCCATCAAAGCATTCTTGGAAGGACTCAAACGTGTCATTCCTCCAAGCCACCCACCGGCTCCGATGTGGAACCTCAATTTGGTCCTCACACGCCTGATGGGTCCACCCTTTGAACCTCTACACTCATGCGAGATTCAATTCCTTACCTGGAAAGTAGCTTTCCTAGTAGCAATCACTTCTTTGAGGAGAGTTAGTGAACTCCAGGCACTAACCGTTCAAGAGCCATTTATACAGGTCCACGCCAACAGGGTCGTACTACGTACCAACCCCAAATTCATGCCAAAGGTGGTATCGCAGTTCCACATGAATCAAACCATTGAACTGCCCGTTTTCTTCCAAAACCCACAAACTCTCGCAGAAAGGGCACTCCACACACTAGATGTCAAAAGAGCCCTCATGTATTGTATCGACAGGACCAAACCCTTTAGGAAAACACAACTTTTCGTTGCCTTTGCCCCACACCACAAAGGTAACGCTATCTCCAAAGCAGGAATAGCCAGATGGATCGTTAAATGTATCCAAATTTGCTATCAAAAGGCTAAACGTACTTTAACGATTCCCCCACGAGCCCACTCAACACGTAAGTTAGGGGCCTCAATGGCTTTCCTAGGAAACATTCCTTTGCATGACATATGTAGAGCAGCCACCTGGTCCACTACACATACATTTACCAAACACTATTGTGTAGATGTGCAATCAAAACAGCAGGCAGCTGTAGGACAGGCTGTTCTCAAAACTCTTTTTCAGACCGCTGCAGCTGGCACTGGTAGCCGCCGCTAATAAGAGGGCACTGCTATATATTCTATGCACAGATATGAATTCAGCAGCCCACATGCCTCGAACTGAATATGCTACTTACCAGTATGCATCTGTTCTTGGCATGTAGGGCTGCTGACATTCATATCGCCCTCCTTCCTCCCCGGCGCCTGTAGCAGCTGCAGCTCTCAGAATTACTGTAAGCATGGTCATCTCTTTCTGTATCTACTCCATCACTGCCACAATGGCGAAAAACAATCTGAGGATGGAGAGGATGCCCATGCGCACTGTAGTCCAGGGGAGGAGTCACCTATCCCAGGATACTTCGAAGACTCTTCCAGGACAACAACGTGCAAACATCCGGACCCAACACTAGGCGGCGATCTATGCACAGATATGAATGTCAGCAGCCCTACATGCCAAGAACAGATGCATACTGGTAAGTAGCATATTCATTACGTTTGCACTTTAGACATTGTACATGTACTTATTTTGGGATGCTAGCATATTTGAATAGCTCTGGCCCCTTGCACATAGTGAGTTTGACATAACTTATCTCTGTAAATTTTTAAACATTGTTGTTAATGTTTAAAATGGCTAATTATAACATAAAACACCAAAATAGCTAATTAATGCATGATTTTATGTACTTTTTTTTATTTTATGTACTTTTATGGATTTTAATTTTATCTGAATAAAGTTTCTTTGATTTGATATTGCTTAGTTTTAAAAGGGTGGACACAGTTGTTTACTGCAGTCCTTCCACTTCTACTAAAGCAAGGTCAGATCTATGGCCAGTCGCCTCCTGCTCAGGCTTCTCAGATATGGAATTCGCTTCCAGAAGATTTGAGCAACATCCTCACCACCTGAACATCTGTCATCTACACCCCTAGGGTCTGGAACAACATCCTATTCTATGTAAGGGCTGCCCCAACGCTATTCCAATTTAGGAAAGAGTTGTAGCCTGACCTTGTTAAAGAACACTCTATCACAATGCATCAACCGTCCACAACCAGCTCTAGCTCCGAACTCTCATTGACTTTGATTGTGTTTGACCCTGTACACCGCTTTGCTGCGTCTAGACTGGGCTCACACAAAATAAATTATATATACATATTTTTCATACTGATATATATATCTCGTTGTGTCCTCTGGCTTCTTTCAAGGAGGGGTCTTTTGTTGGAGATATAGATATATTAACCAATCCTGGCAACGGTGAAAGACAAGCACCGATTCCGTGAGATGATGGCAAAGAGAAGTTTAATCCAACAACGACCTAGACGCATTTCGACGGCGAACCACCTTGATCACTACAAATATATATATATGGCCGAAACACGTCATGATCGACTGCACCATCAACTTTCAATAAACGCTGCATTGGCAACAATAGCATATTAAGTTGTCCGTTTCTCTCGTTGTGCATGATTGCACATAGGAGTGGTAATTGGATATATATATATATATATAATATATATAAACAATTGCTCTATGGGCAAGATATATAGACGATTTGTTTATAGTGTGGCGTGGCACCCAATGTGAAGCTGAGGAATACATTGGAGTTCTAAATAAAAGTGATTTTAAATTTAAAATTCACCTGAGAAATCAGTAGGACAGAAGTGCCCTTTCTAGGCCGAACAGATTTTGTTAGCAACAACAAACTCTGCTCAAACTTGTTTAGAATACCTACGTCTGGAAATACTGTCCTGCATGCAAGAAGTCGGCATCCCAAATGTTTGATCAAGAGCATACCAGGCGTGCAACACCCATTGGACTCACAGGGCTTCAGCCACCCCCCCGTAGTGTGTGACAGCCCGGGATGAGACAGCTTCCCGGCGCACACACAGCCGCACCCGAGCACTTCACAGGTCTTTAAAAGACCATTTGCATGTTAATGAGGCCTCGCTGTTGTTTCACCCCTTCTAAGAGCCCCTGCAGCTCCACTCTGCCTATGGTTTAAAAGATTCAGCCCCCCCCCCCCGAAATGTTTTTAGCCCCCCTGAAATTTGGCTCTAGTTGCGCCTCTGCAGCATACCATATGGGGGACTCCTAAGATCTAGGCAACATTGTTCTCGCAAATCTGATTATGAAATTGATGAGAGAGAAACCTTGGCCAGATTTAGGGAGAGATATTATGCCCCAACGGTATTAGAAAAAGAAAAAGAATAGACAAGAAAGCCTCACATATGGGGGAAGAAAGGAGAATAGAAAATTTGAAGGGAATACCAATGAAAGTCCAAGGTTAATATTGAATTTCTCCACTGAATTCAGACAGATCAGAGAAATAATTGAGAGAAACTGGGAAATTCTCCAAACGGATCAGGTATTGGAAAAGGAAATACACAAGAGGCCAGATATAACCCACATGAAAAGTATCTCTTTAAAAGACATCCAGGTCCATAGTCATTTTCAGGGAAAACCCCCTAAACATATGAAAGTGACAGGATTTTAACCATGTACAAAATGCAAAGCTTGCAAAAGCAGTACAAAGGAGAAGGATTTTGAGGCTCCGGGCAGGAAAAGAACAAGAAAATCACCAAATTACTGAATTGTAATTCAGATTTTGTAATCTACTGCCTAATTTGCCCCTGTGGAAAGATGTATGTGGGGAGCACAGTCCATCAAGCTAAGAAAAGGGTCCTGGAACATATCAAAGCCATCAATAACCGAGATAGCGTCCATCCAGTTGAAAGACACTTTTCAGAATTCCATGAATGCAGAGGAGATGCGTTGAAATTCATCTGCATCGACCAGGTGCAGCGCAAAGAGAGAGGAGGAGATAGAGTAAGGGTTTAAGGTTTAGATCTATAGTAGCCCTCCGCACCAGAATCCCGACAGGACTCAACACAGAAGAACTGTGGATCCATGTAGGATAACGAGAAACAACCTGGTTCTTCGGAGAGTTTAGAATAGCATGCTCTAGGTGACAGGCCTAGTATTCCGGCATTTTGATTTGTTTATCATTTTATTATTATTTTTTGCACTTTTTTCACATAGCTGCACTACTGCACTTCCGATTAGCTGTGAGACAGTATTGTCCACTTCCAGACTATAATGTATACCACTATGAAACAGGGGCGACTATTTTGATACAAATTGTCACTGCGGGAGATCAAATTGAAGTGACAATTCGTTCATTGACGCTGCTGGTGCATATGCGCTTGGCACATGCCATGGTTTACAAGTACCGGAAATAAACAAACTGTAGGATCCAACCGGTCAGCCTATACAAGGCTAGATATTTGGAGAAGCCTCTTTACGAAGTTTATACAACAGAGGTTTCAGACATAAACGCGCATGTTTCATATAGGTTAATGGCAGCAAAGGGAATGGAATGTCCATTTGATGAAGAATAGCACCATAGAGGGATTGGATTACAGGCATCCTTGAAGTTCATTTTCGACATTTAATTTAATATGATATGCGCGCCTTAGAAATTGGGTAAACAGATACATGGATTAAGAGGCAATTATTTATTAAAATCATGAAAGTTGATTTTGTAAAGTGTACGCGCAATTATGTTTTCATTGTGGAGTATATGGTGAATGGTAAATTTATTCCGATTTAATAAGGAACATTGAGTACTAATCGTGTGAAACAACAATGTATTGTGTTTTCTATGCCTGCATGTTCGCAGCATATCTTGCAAACTACAAAATGGCCGCCAAGCTTACAATCTTTTTAAAATTAATTGAAAAGGGAGTCCCCTGTTTATGTATTTGCTTTAGGATTCTGCCAATCACAATGCATTGTTTTTAGATTGAACACATCTCGTCACTATGGGTGGCTGACATCGACAAAGGGCAGGGAGCCGAAACATCTATCTCTGGCTCTCTGGCTCTCTGGCTCTCTGGCTCTCTCTCTCTCTCTCTCTCTCTCTCTCTCTCTCTCTCTCTCTCTCTCTCTCTCGATAGATAGATAGATAGATAGATAGATAGATAGATAGATAGATATCTATCTATCTATATAGATATCTATCTATCTATCTACCATACTTCTGAAAAACTGACATTGACCGTAATGAAGTGTGTGATTACTATTATAACTCTACGTGTGCTTGGATAGTAAGGTAGGTTATAAAGCAGACAATGCAAATATAACTCCACTTTTAGTTTTTTGATACACTCACTTGAAAGTACCTAAACACACTACGGGGATCGGTCCTCCTGACCAACCGTTCTTCACAAAGATAGTGTTTGTCGGGTTCTGACAAGGTCAACGCACTCTATTAGGACCAAGCTGGTCCTCACAGCGTGGGTTATACATACACACACACACACTTTCACTACCCTTTCAGAAAAATATTTACTCAACATTATCACAAGCCGACAATAAGGATCCCCTCAGACCCAGCATATCCAAAATTCTTTGAAGTTCTCTTATACACAACCTATGCAAGGAAGGTAGTTGGAAGCTTACGCAATAAGTCCCTGGAACTAGGTTCATTACCACCAACGTTCGAAAACTGCTTACATTAGACCACTACTCCTCAAAATGAAAAAACTTGACCCATCCACCCCAGCAAACTGCAGTCCAAAATCAAATGCCAACTTCTAGGACAAATATTTGGAAGAAAGTTGTTTACTTCAGATTTCAAAATGTATGGAAAAAAAATGACGATGTCAGACCAGTAATCTGGCTTTGAACCAGAGCGAGGCATGAAGTCAACCATCCTATCCATTTGGATGACCTAAAACTCACAGTGGATGAGGAAAGAGTGACCACCCTGTTGCTTCTGGGCCTGTCAGCAGCATTTGACTCTGTCTGCCACCACCACATGCTACTTCAAAGATTCCATCATCTTGGAATACATAAAAAAGCTCTAAATTTGATTGTGATTTATAGCAGAGACAAAAGTGTGGTGATCCTACTACTTTTTACATCAGCTCGTCACACCCAACACTGTGGCATCCCTCGTGGTTCCATCATATCCCCTCTGTAGTTCAGCATCTACCTAACACCTTTACCATACCTGATTAGACCATTCAACTTCACCTGTTACAACTATGCAGATGGCATGCAAATCATTCTAAAAGTGGATGGCTCAGAAGAACTCTACGACTCAAAACTTGACGACTGACTTTGTGCCATAAACACATGGATGATGAGTAACCACCTAAGCCTCAACAGCACTGTGACAGAAATCAGGACTTGGAGACAGGTGCAATAGTACCAGCCTACCACCACAAGGAACTCAAGCCCCCTCCAACATCACCAAGAGAACTCTGAACCCAGGAGTAACCACGGATTCAAACCTATCCTTGAAACCTCATGTCCAATGCATCACAAAGAGTGCCAGCTACACAATGCACGTACAGTGTTGCAACTTCCGTACCTTACATACACAACAAACATGACAAGCCAGCCTCACCCTTGTAATCTACTAGATTGATTATCCCAACAGCCCATACCCGGTGGCACCCACATCCATTATATGCAAAGTATAACTCACCCAAAATGCTGCAGCAAGACTCCTTGTCTGCCTTCACCCAAGAGAACACATGACCCTAGCGTGGAAATCGGTCCACTTGCTGCCTATTGCTAGACGGGCAATGTTCAAGGAACCCTGCATTGTCCTCCGAGCCTCCCAAGGAAAAGGACGACTACACCTACATGTTAAATGCAAGTAATACGAACAAAACAGAAGACTGCACTGTAGGCTTTCACCACAGACCATCCTGTACCTACTCTCAGAAAAAAATCCACAAAGTGTCCCTATTGAAACTTTATCAAATTGCTCATGGGCATAAACAGAGGGCTGTTATTGTTCCCTACACTATCAAAGTCAACCAAGAACACTGTATACTAAATCTGCACTTTAGAAAACCTTGATCTACTTGACACAGCGAGAGTTAAACTCCCAATGTTTTAAGTGGTCTCTGTTTTCCTGTGGAAAAGGACACAATTTTGGTGGCTTTTGCGGAACAAGTATATAATCCTGATCATTATTAAGGCAAAATAACTACCCGGCAGAGAAATTCGAGACAGGAAGGTCATCCTCCTCCTCCCAATGCCCTCTCAATTGAAAAGATGAGACTTGAAAAAAACTGTTTTTAGTCCTGAAGAAGGTGGAAATATTATAAACAACACCGAAACTCTGCGTCGACTTTTAATCTTTGTGGTTTTTAAATGAACCGGATCAATTCTTTTTATAACGATTATAGAGTGTAACCCAAATTTGGGAGGTTTAGATATATGTTTTTATGTTTTCTCATGATTTGTAATAAATGATTATATTTTAAGTAACATGCCTCCTATAGAGCTTTTCTAAAGTGCAGATTTAGTATACAGTGTTCTTGGTTGACTTTGATAGTGTAGGGAACAATAACAGCCCTCTGTTTATGCCCATGAGCAATTTGATAAAGTTTCAATAGGGACACTTTGTGGATTTTTTTATTACTTCTTCCCCGTCCCGTTGTGTGCTGCACATTGGGGTAACTCCCCTCGTTATTTTGATTTCCTACTATCAGAAACCCATAGTAGGCACTGCTTTCTCAGTTCAAGCTGTGGGACTCACTGCCAGTCAAGACTCAGAGCATTCAGAAGCATATAGATCTACACTTCAGAAGAGAGTTGAAAAAAGGGTGATTTCCAAGATAACTATATAATGCTGCAACCCTGGGATAAAATTCCGTATGATTGTTACAAATACAAGTACAACCTACAGCTTACAGCCCACGGATATGGATCAACCAGCACACGACTTTCTGTATCCTGGAAACCTCTGAAGGGCTGACCTATGGGCAGCCTTGGAATTATATAGGAATGTCAATGCATATATAACCCATCTGGCCCTTACTAAGACCATAACACTCAACGGTCGGCAGCCCATTGTAGTTCATGCAGGCTGCCTCATAACGCCCTCACACAGCTTAGTGCTATAACCTTTACATAAAACATACCTGCTACAGCTCTTGTTCATCATTCAGCACTGTACCAGCCAATTGAACTGGCATGGACTAAGTGGAGAGATCTACTGCATGCTGCCGGCCAATCAGAGGACTCCAATCTAGTCCACCACTGCAGGCCCCAGCTATTTACATGCTGTCATCACATCTTTGCATCTCACTATGACAATAACAACAACGTTCAACCCAGCAGATCTCCCCACACGTTCTCTCTCCAACTATACCCGGTCACTTAGGACCTTGGACTTTTTCAACAACCTATCTCAGGTTGGACAACCCGGAGCAGTAACCAGCTCAGTGGACTATGATCTTAAATAAAACTATAAGGGGCCTGCAGAGCTGCTCAAAGCTGCCAGCGTACTGAAAACCATAAACTGCGCGTCTCTCGCACCTCTTCACCTACCACTGTACACGATGTGTCCCGTAACACAATAACTTCACCACAGTTGTCTACAGCTGCTGCCTCTGCAGGTAAGGGTGGTGGGGCCTTGTGATGGGGGATTTCGACGGACGTTGATGAGGGAAAAATTAATTAATTATTTAATTTTCCCTCGTCATCGTCCGTCGAAATCCTCTCTTACCCAGCCCCACCGCTCGTACCTGCACGAGCCGCAACTGGTTGTCTACACCTGTGACATGGAAACACGAAACTGGATAAACAACAAACACGCTTCCAGTCACACCCCCTTCACAGCGTGACATGCTACGCATGTAGGCAAGCACTTCAAAGCTTCACACAGGGGCAGTAAGCACTATAAATGTTGCAATACAATAGTGGTGCTGTACAAAAGAAAATAATGAATTCTAAGAATAGTTTAGCATAATTTAGACTGCCAAACATTTGTACAGGCTTAACCCGAACTGGGGGTTTGCCACTTTTTACTGTAGTTTGACTTTTTACTTTATTCTAAGGTACCCCTTACCTATACATATTATAATGCTGCTTATCCTAAATGGCGTTGAAATCTAAAAAAAACCTTGAAATTAATGGGTTCTGCTTCAAGCTCTATCTCCATTTGTTCTAATCCTTTTTCTTTATAGAACAGTTTCACCAAAGATCTTTGTGTAGCTGAAGACGCTAAAAATATCCGAATAATTACATTTTGCAAGTTATCACTGTACAGGCTTCTTGAACAGAGAACGGAGAACAGAAGAAGTAAGAGGTTAAAATGGGTTTAAGGAAAACCTTGAAGGGCACCAGGGTAAAAGCAGTATCCGCATCTAGGGCACAGCATCCAGTCAGCAGCATTATTTAGTGGTATTTCCGTTACCATTATGTTACTACATACATCCTTTTCTACACACACCCTGTGAGGTAACCACAACTGAATACTCCTCTTATAAGGATGCTTTTGACTTGTGATGGGTGATTCTGCTGGTTATGAAGTGAGGGGGGCAAGCCACTGAAAGCTCGAATCAGATGTCTGGCTCAGATTGAGGTTGTCTTGGACTCCCGATCCCAAAGCGAGCCTAGCTGTAATGTGCCTTCTGTCGATCTTACAAACTCTAACCTCATGCACCAACAATTAAAGACAAAGCAGAATCCTTTGATGTAAAACAGGAGAAAGAAAAAGAGACCCCAATCTAGTAAGTGAATTGCACAGTGTGAAACAAGAAAAACATAAGGTCAATCCAGACTTTCCTGATTCACCAAACTGTGTGATCCTAGGCAAATGTTGTTCATTATTGCATGAGCGCACCTTGAAATACACGAGTTCAGGATGTGTGTGATACAAAAATTTCTCTTGTGTTTTATTCAATAAAGTATAATGTTGCTCCATGAATAAGAACCTGGGTCATATAAAGGGTGCACATGACCACTGACTTGCCTCTTAGTTCACTAATTGCATTATCGCCAGGGTACGCAGAGGAAATAATGTTTCTTCAAGTTAATGTTTAAAAGCTATCACATTTAAGAAATGCTTCTCAGTGCAGTGATATAGATGCAGTTAGATAAAAATGCTTCTGCAATTTAAAGAAATACACTTTTTTGAATTTTGAAGAGTTTATCACATTTTTACACGATGTTTGTTGCATGATTTACATGCTAAACACATTCACACTCGGCTTGACCATGGGTTCTTAGAGCCAAGCAAGGCCCTTGGCTGGACTCCCCTGGTAATTTGTTGACTCGCCCACCTCCGATTATGAATCAGTATTTATAAACATGCTGCAAGTTTGTTATTTACAGAACAGAAATGGGCCATTTGAGTCAAAGATGGAGTCGTATAATATCCTGTGACGTCAGTGAGGATGGAACTACCAGTAACACCAGTGTGTTGCAGGGATTCTGCTCAGGAGCAGAACGATGCTTGGGACCATAGAACATTAGTAGAGAGGGACTGAGTACCCACACCACCGCAGTACTATGAGCCCGAGTCTGACTAGCTATAGTGTCTCACTTGCCCTCCTACCCATATCTAGAGAGACAAGTGAATGGACACCCCAGAACACAACCCTCCCGACCCTCTCAGGGATCGCGGTAACAGGATACACTTTTTTACTCACATACTCGTCCACAATAAGATATGACAGAGACACGAAGGAAGTTTAAAATATTTATTTAAACTATCATGCTCTAGAATGGAATATATGCGCCACAATCAGAAAACATCTTCCTATCAAAGCTGAGGCAGCGTACTGAGGGGAAACACCAGTGGTGTGCGAAATTAGTGTAATTTGCTTTTGCATAACTACATGGCACTGTAGCAAAATTGTGTGGAAATTATGGATAATTACACAGAATGCGAGTCTATCATTTTGTGCTATATTTTAGCACAAAATGCGTCCTTGCTGTCTTTTTTTGCGTGAAGACTCATTTAAACAAAGCATTTTAAGAGACGCTCACATTTTGTTTTTCCCCTGCGTTTACAGGGAAATTCTCACATTATCCTCAGCGTCATTTAAATGTTGCCCGCGCCCAAAAAACAGTTGCTGAGTGAGGAAGGCTACGCGCTCCTGCACAGACCTGTCCCTTGCGCTGTTGGACAGCAGGCAATAGCGGCTGCGCAGTGGCAGCTAAAGCCATGAAACTAGAACTTCGCTCCTTAAGTGGGCGGGACTTCTAGCCGCTATGCATTGCAGGGAGAGGCTCCTAAGTGGTAGCACCTTACCTGCTGCAGCATATTGCTCATGGACTTTTTTTTTTTTTTTTTACTTCTCAAGCTTTGCACTGTTTATATCCTGTAAAGCTTAAATACATGAAAGTAGGTGATGTCGACGTGTACAACTATACACAGCTGCTGGAGAAATACTGCGATGGTGGTGAGATGACACAGATTCCCATACTCATGAGGGTGATGCGCATATTAAATAAAATAAGATTTGCAGGTTGTAGCTTCTATTTGTACAGAAGGTGCAGTGGCACCTCGACCAGAGATGCCCACTGAACCCCCATTATTGCTGTATTTCACAGTTCGAACAGTGACCATTGGGGTTCATTTGCTTCCATTAGGGCCCATGGCACACTGACTGCACACACAACTCAATCATCTTCAGAGACATTGTTCCGTTTACCAAGACGATCAGATGTATTCTGGGTATTGTAGTCTTGGTTTGCTTTCATTGAACTAGTGAAACTAATGCAGCTGGGATGAGTGAGTGATTTTGTAGTTAAAAGTCCAAGCTTAGAACCCATGTTTCTGAGGGCGCAGTCAGTGGGAATACTAATGTCTGTGGACAGGGGAATTATACGTAGGATAAAACCTTCAGCGAGGTCTGGCCCTGTTCGGTCTGTGTGGAACCACAAATTCTTCTGTATAACCAACAGTTGGGTTTCCCTCAGATGACAAGAGCAGAGCTACCGTTGTTGATATGTGGTAGAGCAGGCCTTGCCCTCTGCGTACGAGCTTAAGAGGTGACCCGTGCTCCCCACAGAGCATCAAATGCCGCCCACAGGACCAGAGCTAGAAGGGGAGTTATGATAGTCCAGTGGTAGCATGGCCACCTTAGTCCTTGTTCTGAGCTTTCTTTTAAGAATGTGATGCATTCTGGGAGTCCTCGCCTAGTCAGTGACGGATCTAAGATGGGGCTGGTGCCAGGTGGGTGGTGGTTGAGGTTGGGCAGGGATGTGGTAGGTGTGTGACAGGTGAGTCAGTGATGTGTATTAATCGGTTGTGACCAAGTTTAGGGCATGTTGTTTGTGACGGACAAAGGGCAGGAGTGTGACACCATGGTAGTCAAGAAGGTGGTCATGAGTTGTTTGAGAAGGAGCAAAAGGATGGGGTTTGCACCCTTCAAAGGCTTGGCTTAGATTCTGAGTCCCAGATGTTCCAGCGTGGATGGATCTTTGGCTCGAATTGACGCTTAATGTCAACAGTTCAATAGCGGAACAGTGACACGCAAGCACAGTCTGCTCCACAAGAATGAGAGAAAGTATTAGATTTGCAAACCATTAGGGTTTATTAGCCCATTAGCAAAGTTACAAACTCAAATCAGTCTAGTTATAGCATAAATCAGTTTAATCAAAGCAAGTAAGAATAGCAAATACTAAGCCAAGTTATTTAAAAATAAATTGTAGGCAAATCATGAATGATTCACTTCCCCTGAAGGAAAGCTCCTTAATGCTGAGCTACATTTGTAGAAATGAAGTCGGGGAAATGAAAGCAACAGGTGTCGGCAAGTGAAGCGTCTAAGGCAGAACCAAATGAAGGTGCCAAAGAGACAGAGAAGAAGTGTGCTTGCGCGAGAGTAACTCTGAGCAGGGAGAGATATCTCTGCCTTAAAAGGTGGACAGGAGCAAATATGGCTGCCTAACTCAGCGATGCACAATTAAAAAATGGAATTCTGCAAGCTGGATACGCCTTACTGTTCCCGTGGAGAAGGAGCCAATCACAAGTCAGTATTTGCAAACTCCTGGTGTCTGCGCTTTCCCATTAGTGTCATAATGGAAGATTTCAGCTTTGTGGCCTTCATACATATCTCGCAAGGGAGGGCACATCTCAGCCAGTATACATGTTAAGATTTACTGTCAAGCTTGTTAAGAGATATATTCAGGGGCCTTCTCACAGCATTTAACCATAACAGAGCAAATCTAATTAGCATAATATTGGAAGTTCTGCCTCTGAAACAGGAAAAAGAGTGTGAACAGCAAACAAAACCAGAACATATTCATTCAACCTGGGCCTTTCATATCGAGGCGTACAGTGACCAGAGCTAACTTTACGTGAAAACACACTATAAGCAATTGTTAATGTAAAAATCACTAATATGGTCAATCTAAACAGAAAATTTCACTTGGATACAAGTTAAAATCTCAACTCCTGTCATTAGCCCCCTTGCCACCCTCCGTATGCCAGTCACTCTCCCCGAACCTTTCACCCTCCCAGTCCCTGGCACACTCCCAACAGGGCATGCTCCATCTCACTGTCCACCCCTCTCACGGTCATTCCCAGTCCCGGTCACTCATCCTGCCCAGGGCATCTTCCCAGTCCCTGTCAGAATCCCAGTCATCGCCCTCCTAGCCCTTATCAGCTCATCACTTCAGTTCACACTCCACCCCCTGATCCCCTCCCTAACCTGAGTGTTACCCCCAATCCCAGTCCCTGCCATCCTCTCTGGCTCTTCACCCTCTCCACACTTGTATCTCATTTACACTCACAATACCTGCCGCTCTGCCTTTCCCTGGCACACTCGTATCTCTTTCACAGTCGCAATAGGCAGGGTATGCCCAGACGTGGGTCCCTTGCTCACTTTGCCACTGGATTCAAGCTAGCCTGACTGATGAGGGGTGTTACCCTGAAACCGGTCTCACAATGCTTGTTTCTGGTCCAGGGAAGACCTGGTTTGGCAGTTCGGTCTGGACTGTTCCCATGAGGCACAGGGTCAAGACTGATTTGCATATAGCCGGGTCTGAACTGGGGTGGCGAAGTGAGCTAAAGAACGATGATGGAGTCAACCCAGATCTGTGACAGGGGGTGAGTGTTGGAAAAGTTTCAGCGCTCCATCCATCATCTCCTTGTGTTTGCTTAATTCTTGACATGTAACAGGAAAAATTACACAGTGTTGTCCATCTCTGGTATAATGCTTGTCGTGGTACATTAGTTTCACAATGGTGATAATTATTTTCGTGTTGTTTAAATTGATGGCGTGGGCCACTGTGGTGCTCACCCCGTACAGATTGCTTTGTCTAGCGCTGTGGCAGTTGTTCTAGGCACCATCGTTATCCATTAAATGATGGCGCTCACCCTAAGCATAACAGTGGTAGAAATATTTGGCATAGATGTAATAGACTGCATATAAGGCAGAATCTGTCTATGTGTTGGAAGCTGATATTTGGAAATGAAATGTGTAATCACTACAGATTAAAAATCAAAAATATTTCAGGACAAATTAGAATTTTTAAAGAAAATGTCTCGCTTGCGTTTGTGACATTTTAGGTTTATCTATACCAAATAAAAAATGAAGGTAGTCACCTGTGTATGCCTCCAGAAGCCGATGCTTAAGCACCAAGGACCTCATGTGGAATAAGGTATTTTACAGTCGGTCCAAGCCCTGATTCTTACAATCGGAGACTTTCTGACTGAAAAATTGCAATTTTTAACTCGCTAATTAAAGGTTCAGCAAGATGTTACCGAACCTTACAGAATCACAATTTAGGAATAGATAATGCATCTGTATCGGAAGGGGCGTACCATAGATGTCCCGTCAAGACACTGATTTCTTTAGGGATGTATTAATATGGTTGCAAAACATTCACATTTTATCACCTCCCCTAAGGAGGTGATAAGCCATTCGCAAACGGGAAGGGGTCCCCAAGGGTGAATGTTCCCAAAAACGGTATTAGGAGCAGGCAAATCTCCTAAAAAAGGAATCTGTAATTTTTCATTGGTTTTTTTTTCTTTTTAAAAAGGCTCATCACTTTTTTCTTTGAGGAAAACAGGCTGAAATGTATTTAAAGAAATAATGCTTTCCTTAGAAGTATTTAAAAGCTTCATAGACATAGCGGTCTGCTGACCCCAGCAGGCCACCATGCCTGTGGAAGTAGCCAATCATAGTGGGTCGCAGTTTGCAATCTAGCTCATACATATTAATGAGGTAGGTAGAATTGCAACCCACTGTGATCCTGTATTTTATGAACCAACCTATTGGCACATAGATCAGTTCTCAAAATATAAATGAATTCACTAAAATTCAGTGTGCTTTTACCAAATCCATTTTGTGTACATTCCTGTTAATAAATCGCAAAGTGCAAATTGTTAAATATTGCAATTTACGGTTTCTTAGCATGAATCTTTGTAAATGCAGGCAGAATGAGTGCAATTCATGACTCTTGGAGATCTGGCTAACCATGGTGTGTACAGTCCGAGACTTGAGTTGCGTGTAGGTTTTCACTTTCCACTCTGTCCATTCCAAGTAGACTGTCATCGTAGCTTATTAAAGGGAGGCTGTAGGATGAAAACAGAAAGATGATGCAATGTACAGTTCAAAAGCTAATAGGCCACGTGAAATCACACACCATATTTTTAGAACCGACTTTAATAACTATGGCTTTGAGTTCATTTTTAGTGAATTTGTGACTGAGGTGAACGCACCACACTTTCCAAAGATTGCTTGGAGAGGGTCTACTCCAAATACCCCTTGGGAGAGAGGGTCACACTAGCTTGGCCCCCTCAGAATCTACATCTCTTTAGTAGAATTTAGAGGTACAAGTGATTCGCACTATTTGAGGCCCGGGCAAACCCCTCGTCCCCATAATCCCTGGAAATAAGACTGTTTTACTTTACTGTGTGTGTACAGTGTGTGCCCGGTAAGTGTGCCAATGCACTTTCAGAGATTTCCAGCTACATGGTGCCCTCTGTCACCCCCATTTTTAAATTTCAACAGCTGGGCATCTCGAACAGCATTTTACCCCTTTGGCAGACGCATGTGCCCATGCCACCGAGTCTAGGTTGGCAATTATCCACTGCGTTAGACTAACACAGTTGATAGTAATTACAAGAAGGCCACAAGCCTGGGACTGGAACCAGTGTCCATGGCAGGCCCGGCTCCAGAATGCTGCATCTGGGTGGGCCATGAGGATACGTGATACGTGGGGAAACCGGGCAAAAATCGTCAAAATATTTGTTGAGATCTGCCGTTTAAACTCTGACAGGATTTGTCCAATATCGACATACCAAAAAGCGAAAGTAACACATCTTTAGAAACATTGGTTCTGTCGGGTACGACCTTTCGCCATGGACGGAAGCCATTTTTCTGTCTTTAACCACCTTTTAATGAGAGCTTGCCTCCTCTGTCTTTATTCGTAGTGGGCTGTGACATAGCCAGGTATTAATTTGTGAATGGGTGATGATGTCATAACACCATCTTTCCTCCTCGCTGAATTCCCATCTGTCCACATCGCAGACCAGTCGGGAGGGTGTGTGAGGCCTTTGGTCTCTGCTAACCTGTTTCTAACCATCCATTACACATGTTTCACTTTCATAGATTCTGCATTGTCACTGGTCAGAAGCTCAGAGTATTTGAATATTTTTACATATGATTAGGAGTTCTGTTTGGGAACTTTTGGAAACATGAATGACTAATTGAGCTTTTTAAAACCGTGTGGGCAAGTAACATAGTTCGAAACAAAATATGTTTTTTTAGTTATGGGGAGGTGGGTCCCCCGAAGGAATTTCAGGGAAAACCTGTGAACGGTGCATTTTAATGCATATTGGGCCAGTACATTTACTTAAAATACAACGAGATGTGAATAAAATGTTATAGAATCTACCTAGGTGCAGCAGAAGGCCCAAGACCACTGAGGCACATTGAGGCCACGGTAAAATAATGATTACTAATCAGGTCTTGTGGTCTTTGGAGCCTGTTTCTCTTTCTCCCTGTAACACCCCATTCCTGTGCAATCTCAAACTCTGGTAGACACTTGCACCCTTCTCTCCCCATCTCTTTCTGAAATAATCCATCTGATATTTCACCCATCTCCTTCCGTTTCATCTCTACCTTTTCAGCCTGTCCTCCTGCGGGCATTTCCTTGTGTTCGCCCCCTTCACCATGCCCTCTCTTTCGCGCTCTCCTCACCTGTAAACAGTATTTTCTATTCTTTTGATGCTGTCAATATTTTACATCTGGGTATCTCCCCCTTCACTCACTTTTATATAGAATGGCAATTACAAAGGCACCTTTGGGGCTGATGCACTGGGCCCTCGGCAGAGATACTAATGACGTCATAGCCATGAAGTCTGAACCCTTTCTGACCCAGTGGCCTGCAGCGTGAGACCCTCCCACTGCGTTCATCCTCTGCTTCAGAGCTCTCATGAACACCCTGCTCTTACCCAGACACCCAGGGGTGATTCTTGTACAATGCCCACTACTCAAGACTTGTTGGTTGCATTAAAAAAAACTACTGCAACTCAACATCTGGAGAAACAAACCAATCTGCATAGGCATGGTTAGATAAATAAAATATGAAATGTAAACAGGCAGCACGTCTCAGACGTAAAAGGTTTTTGTGGTCATTGTTGAGAAATCGATCAAGTAAAGGACATGAATGTAGGGCCCTGTGGGGACCTGTTTCAAAGTATGTTTTTAATTATTGCCGGTGTGAGCAGTGGCAGAGCCCACCCAGGTAAAGCCCTGGCTGTAGCCAGCAGGGGTCACAGAAGCTGCTGTTCACTGGCGCCACAGCAAACCAAGGCTTGTTTGTTTCTGTAGACTGGAACACTGGCCCGACCCCCGGGGACCCCTGGAAGCACAGGCTTTGAGATAAAGAGTCCCGGCTGCACCCCTGACGTGACTGCCCTGTCACACAGGAACAAAGCATTCCAAGTGCCTGCTAGTTAGGAAAGGGTGTTGAAGCAGAAATCGGGGGCTGCAGGCACACGTGAAACATTAAAAATAGCGCCTAAGGACACCCTTCTATTTGTGGATGGGCCTTGGGGGCCAGAGGGCTCCCTTGGGAGGGCCTGGCCTCAAGTCTAGAGCTGGGCCTGGCCTGTGGTGCCACAGATTTCTGGACCCTGTTTGAGCGCCCTGGTTTTGCTGTAATTGCTTTTATTTGAAGCCCCCCACCCCGGCGCGCGAGTGTTTTGTCCACACCTGCAGGTTGCTGTTAGACACTCTGGCCCGTTCCCAACACTGCAGAAATAACGAGGCACTCGGCGCCAGAGTGACGCACGGGGAAGGTGAGTGGGGGTCACCGCTGGGGCGGCCGCAGTCCCAGCCCTGCGCTGTGCCCGAGGTGACAGCCGCACTGAAGGCAGACGGGGGTGTCTGGAAAACAAATCACTCCGAGGTGTGATGGATGGGACACGCCGCGCTGTTGACCGGCTGAGAAGGTCGTGCGCGCCCTGCCTGTTCCAGGGCACAGAATGCGGCTTTCATCCGCGGTCACCCGGCTCTCGGGGTCTTAGCAGGACGTGAAGAGGTTTGGGCCGAAAATGTACAACTTTGTGCTCCGAGCGGACGTCAAATGCAACACAAGCTGAAAGGACGCAGCCTGTTTCACCCCGCTCTCCGCCACAGTAAAGCCTAGGAGGTAGGCTAGCTCAGCGAGTTGAGCGCTGGCTGCTGACATCCGCAGGTTGGACTTATTGTAAAGTTGTCACTATAAAGCACTCGAGACACGTGTAATTCTTTCCGCTGTGTTTATTGGGATATCACACAAGCAGTTACTCCGAGGAGCGCCGGCCAACCCTCTGTGCCCTTGCTGCAGCGCGCTCACTCTCCCCGCCTCCGCGCTAGCTCTGCGCGCGCATCCGGCGCCAACGCGCCGTGCCGGCGTCACGTCTGCGTGACGCGGTAACAACTAGACCGCTACATATCTCCCCCTTTTTCCAACCCAAAGTTCAATCACTTACAATTCGCAGTCCAGTTCAAAGTCTTGGAACCTGGAGGGCCTTACAACTTGTCTACCGCTCCTGGTCACCTTACCACTGCACTCTCGAGTCACTTGGCTCTGTGTTTCTTCACGTTCTGCTCCTACATTCATCTCTCCTCCACTGTTCATGTTACCTCTCGGTCTGTCCATATCTGCCTCTGGTGTCTCACCCCTTTGATCTCCTACTTGCTCCTCTCCAGCTTCCGCTTCTTCCCTTTCTTCACTTCCACTCGCCTTGTTCCTTTCGTCCACTTCTTTCGTGCTTTCACCTTCCGGTTCCCACTGCTCCCATCTCAATATCTTGTTGCACCGGGCCATGCGGTCCTGCGACCACACATTCCCATCGCTGAGCAGGGCCGCTCTATCGTACACTTCCTTGACCTGCATGGGCTTGCTGTACTTGCTGTCTCCTTTCCTTTGTAGGGTAGCCAATTTTACTCTCACCCATTCTCCTCTCTCTAACCGAGTGTCCTTCACACTCCTCCTCTTGTTGTAATTATTGGTGTAGATGGCTTGTGCTCTCTCCAGATTTGCTCTTACGACCGCCGGAGACCATTCACTGGTCACTACCTTCTCCTTCCAGATTCTGTTGTCGTGCGTGAAGGGTTCCCGCCCTCTCAATATTTGGAACGGGCTGAACCCCGTACTCGTGGGCGTTATTCGGTAGGCCCATACCATATTCTCCACCGCCTTCTTCCAGTCTTTGTTGCAGGTGATGGCCGCTTGTATGGCTCCCATCACCACCCTGTTAAATCGTTCCACTAGACCGTTCCCTGCTGGATGGTAAATGGCCGTGTGCTTTACCAAGATGCCATTTCTCTCCATGAACTGGTTCCATTTCTCAGATTTGAACTGGGGCCCATTATCACTTAAGATGGACTTGGGAATTCCCTCGCGGGTGAATGTCTCCGATAAGAACTCCAGGATGTTCTCCGTGTCCATGGATTCACTCACTTTTATCTCTGGCCATTTGGAGTAACGGTCGATGAGAACACACACATATTTCTGTACGCTCTGGTCATCCAGCACCGGCCCTAAAATATCTATCGACAACTCTTCCCAGGGGTTTGAGGGAGTGTCGAATTTCCCCAGTGCTGGGCGTAAGGGCCTCAACGTTTTGTCGGCCCCTTGGCATTGGGGACACTCTCTGACGTGTCTCTCTGCTCTCATGTCCATGCCTGGCCACCAGTAGTTCTGTTTCGATCTGGCCTTGAGTTTCCCAATCCCCAGATGGCCGACATGCAATAAGTCCAGCAACCTGTTGATGAGGTTCGTCGGGGGGATTACTCTCTCTCCCCGGTAAATGAATATGCCCTCGTCTCCCACCGTCAGTTCTTCTCTCACCTCATAGAAGGGTTTGAGGTTGGGTTTCACCTTTTTCTTATCAGGCCACCCTTGGGTGATGTGCACTTTTGCCTCCCTTAGGTCAGCATCTTCTTCATACGCTTCCATCCACTCTTGTATGCTGATGATCTTCTCTTGGTCTTCTATGAGAGCCACCATCTCTCCTCTATCCGCTGGGTCCTCTTCTCCCGGCTCCATGGCCGCCGCTCGGCTCAGGTAGTCCGCCACTCGGTTCTTGTTGCCAGGGATGTACTCCACGTCGTACCTGAATTCCAACAATTTTAGGGACATCTTCGATATCCTGGGCGTGGCGCTGGCGTGTCCGCAAGATGTTAAAACCTTCACCAATGGCTTGTGGTCCGTTTTGAGCAGGAATCGGGTACCCCATAGGAACTGGCGGAACCTCGTCATGGCCCACACTACCGCCAACATCTCTTTCTCAATGACGCTGTACTTGCCTTCTGTCTCCGTCAGCGCTCTGGAGGCGAAACTTATTGTTTCCATGTCCCCACTTCCTCGGTCTTGCATAAGTACAGCACCTAACCCCTTGTCGCTGGCGTCCGTGATGAGTATGGTGACGCCTTGTGGGTCATACCCCTTGAGTGGTATTGCTTCCAGGATCCCCTTCTTAATGACTTCAAATTCCGCTTGGGCCTCCGGTGTCCATTGGAACACCGTGCTTTCTCTGGTCAGCCTCCTCAAGTTGTAGGTTTTGGATGCGAATTGTACCACAAACTTGCTGTAGTACTCCGCCATCCCCAGGAATGATCTAACCTCCTCCTTGTTCTTGGGTGGCGGTGCTTCAACAATGGCCTTCACGTTCTCCCTCTTGGGTGTGATCCCCTGTTGCCCTATTTCGTGGCCTAAATAGGTCACTGACTGTAGTCCCAAACGGCATTTCGACCATTCCGCCGTGAGGCCTTTGGCTTCTAGCGTCCGTAGTACCTTATCTAGTGTCCGGTCATGGTCCCTTCTATCTCTGCCCATCACTAGTATGTCGTCCTGGAAGTACTGTACATCTTTGCAGTCTCTGAACAGTTGGTGCATCATCTTTTGGAAGACGGCCGCCGCTGAGGCCAGTCCGAACGGCATGCGACAAAACCTGTAGCACCCAAACGGGGTAATGAACGATGTGAGACTTTTGCTGTCCGGGTGTAGCGCTACCTGGTGGTAGGCTGACGTGAGGTCGATTGTTGAGTACCACTGGACTCCTCTGGTTCTCGCCAGCATTTCCTCTATCTTGGGAAGGGGAAATTTCTCCACCACTATGTTCTTGTTGAGTTCCCTCAAGTCCACACAGAGTCTGACCTTCCCGTTGGGTTTCATCACGACCACCAAAGGCGCCAGCCATTCAGCACAGGTTATGGGTTCTATGATGCCCTTCTTCTCCAGATCTTGAAGTTCTGTCTGGACAGCTTCCCTCACTGCAATGGGCACATTCCTCACTTTATGTGCTACTGGTGTGGCTCCTTCCTTAAGTACTATTTTGTGTTGGAATTTCTCCATTTTTCCTACTGCGCCCCCGAACACTTTTGGGTAGTTCTTTTTCCATCGATCCATGTCCGGCCATTCCTCCTGGTCTGTGAGCAGGATCTGTTCCTTCCCCCCAGGGTCGAGTTTTATGCCCAGGTCGCCCTGGTCTAACCATCCCAGGACGGAGGGTCCTTTCTCGGCCACATACAGTTTGCACCATGCTGATCGACCTCTGAACTCAAACAGTAACCGTCGGAAGCCTAGCATGGGAATGCGATCCCCATTATATGTTACCGGTCGTATGTCCAGTTTCTCCAGGCCAGGGCCCAACTCATTTTGGAATTGATCTACCCACACTGCTCTCTGTATGATGGTGAATGGGGATCCGGTGTCTGCCACGACCGAAATTGTTATGCCGCCCATGGACATCTCTAGGACCGGTTTGGTGGATCTCTTGGCGTCCACGCTCAGTACCTGATCGTATATGCACAAGACAGTAACCACCTCTTCCTCCGTGGCCTCTTCCTGATCTTCTGTGCTTTGGTCCATATATTTCACCACTCCTTTCTGCTGTTTCTTCCGACACACCTTCTCATAGTGTCCCATTATGCCGCAGTGCATGCATTTTGCTCTGAAGGCCGGGCACCGTCTGTCGTGGGCTTCGTGGGACCAACTTCCGCACCTGTAGCATGTTTTCTTATTCTCACTGTCCGCTTGCTTCCCTTGCCATCTGCTGGTCCCTTTGGCTATGGGTGGTTTGGGTTTCTGGTCCCTGCGGTGGTCTCCCTCTTGTATCCTGTTCACCATGGTTGGGGTGACCGTTTCTTTCCTGGTAGCCTCGGCGCACCTCTTTGAGAGTTCGGCCCTCTTCACTATGACCATTACTTCTTTGAGTGTGGTGTCCCCGCTCGCCCACAGCTTGTCTTGCACATTTGCACTGGTGGTGTGCATGATCACCTGGTCCTTTATGAATTCGTCTTCCCACAGTGCATACCTGCACGGGGCTGCTAGCTTCCGTAATGCTGCTACGTACTCTTCGATGGACTCCCCCACTTTTTGTTTCCTTTGCTGAAAATGGTATCTATCTACTGAGACACATACGGTGGGGCGGTATCGCTCATCTAGGTCTTCCACCGCGTGCGCATATACATCATCGTCTGTGTCTTCCCTCTTCGTGGGTACCAGGCTCTTGTATATCCTCAGTCCTTCTGGCCCTAGGTTTAGTAGTAGGATGCGTTTTTTCCTCTGAGGGGTGAATTTTTCTTCGTTCTCGTCCTCCAAGACCCCTATAAAATTGTCTATATATTCCTTCCAATCTTCCCATTTCATCATTGGTTCACCAGGTTTCGTTAGGAATTGCACCGGTGCTATCGCATACCCTGCAGGGGAGCTCATCTTTGCTTCCTTGGTGCTCGTTCCGTCACTAGCTTTGCTCGGGGGGCTACCTGGGGTGTTATCGTTGTTTCTTGTGTGCTTAATCCTCTGGGGGCTCTTGTCACTGGACCCCTCTTCTTCCTCTTTGGTAGCCAGTGCAGCGCTCTCTGTGCCTGATTACGTGCGAAGGCGGCTCGTATGCTTGTGGCTGTTGTGGACGGTGTCGTCCCTGCAGCCTGTATGTCGTTCGGGTGCTGTTCCGTGGCTCTGCCACGCTCCTCGGTTGCTCTGTGCTTTGGTTCGACCTGCGCGGTCGGCTAGGGCGTGTCCCGTGGCTCCCTCCCCGCTCCAGGCGGCCTGTGCGGTGTTCTGTTCGGGCCTGGTAGCCTGGTAACGTGTCTTCCTTCGACTCACGGGGCCACGTGGGGTGTTGCCCTCTGCTGTGCTTCCCGCCGGTCCGGTTTTCGTCCCGACCTCGTCGCCACTGTAAAGTTGTCACTATAAAGCACTCGAGACACGTGTAATTCTTTCCGCTGTGTTTATTGGGATATCACACAAGCAGTTACTCCGAGGAGCGCCGGCCAACCCTCTGTGCCCTTGCTGCAGCGCGCTCACTCTCCCCGCCTCCGCGCTAGCTCTGCGCGCGCATCCGGCGCCAACGCGCCGTGCCGGCGTCACGTCTGCGTGACGCGGTAACAACTAGACCGCTACACTTATGGCAAGAGCGAATTCCGAGTGTAAGGAAGGTGTTGGGTAAATAACAGATCATTATTGTCTACTTGAGTATATGGATTCATTCTGTACATTGCTTTTTGAAGCCGGTGGGTTGTGCGCATTTCCGGGGGTCCTTTTGCGAAGCTGCTCGCTATGCGCAGGCGCACTGAAGCCAGTGGGGCCAGAGGGGCCAGAGGGGGCTCTCGGCTCTGTCCTTGCCCCAGGCGCCTTGTCCGCCTCTCTGCTCCCAGGTCTCTCCAGCGCCTGACAAAGTGGCAGAACAAACCGTGAGTCCGCTGCTTGCTTTCTGTCTCTAGTGCTCTGAGTGCGCATTTCTGTGGCAGGCACCTCGAGGAGGCTGCGGCGCATCGGAGGAGGCCGAAGGTCGGTGCCCATGCCTCGGTGCCACCCTGGCACCACGGCGGGGGTTGGACCTGAAAATAGATATTTCTGGGTGCCACCGAAGAGGAGTAAATGTGGCAGTTCTTGGGGTCCGCTCGCCACATTGCAACATTTTAGAGATTGAGGGGCAAACGCTAGTGTGTGGGGACGGGTCTTGTGTACTGTTTTGCACTCTGTATAGTACAGTGACCACTACATTTCACTAGACAAGACGCTGGTAAATATAAATGGGTAATGAGACATGGATCCATTTACCCTAAAAGAGGCCCTGCACCGCGTGGGGTGAAGTCCATCGGTTATTTTGTGGCATGTTACCCCATCTATCAAACGGGGGGAGGGTGGTTTTGTTCTTGCATGTGCAGAGGGTGGTTTTGTACTTGCTTGTGCAGAGGGTGGTTTTGTACTTGCTTGTGCTGTGGGTGGTTGTGTACGTGCATGTGCTGTGTGTGGTTTTGTACTTGCATGTGCTGTGTGTGGTTTTGTACTTGCATGTGCTGTGTGTGGTTTTGTACTTGCATGTGCTGTGGGTGGTTTTGTACTTGCATGTGCTGTGTGTGGTTTTGTACTTGCATGTGCTGTGGGTGGTTTTGTACTTGCATGTGCTGTGGGGGGTTTTGTACTTGCATGTGCTGTGGGTGGTTTTGTACTTGCATGTGCTGTGGGGGGTTGTGTACTTGCATGTGCTGTGGGTGGTTGTGTACTTGCATGTGCTGTGGGTGGTTTTGTACTTGCATGTGCTGTGGGGGGTTGTGTACTTGCATGTGCTGTGGGGGGTTGTGTACTTGCATGTGCTGTGGGGGGTTTTGTACTTGCATGTGCTGTAGGTGGTTTTGTACTTGCATGTGCTGTGGGTGGTTTTGTACTTGCATGTGCTGTGGGTGGTTTTGTACTTGCATGTGCTGTAGGTGGTTTTGTACTTGCATGTGCTGTGGGGGGTTGTGTACTTGCATGTGCAGTGGGTGGTTTTGTACTTGCATGTGCTGTAGGTGGTTTTGTACTTGCATGTGCTGTGGGGGGTTGTGTACTTGCATGTGCTGTGGGGGGTTTTGTACTTGCATGTGCTGTGGGGGGTTGTGTACTTGCATGTGCTGTGGGGGGTGAGTTGTTGCACTTTTGTGTTGATATAGCAAGTAATTATGGGTTGGTATGAGTGGCAGAGTCATGGAAGGGGGATGTTTCCCCTGTACTCTCTGTGGGGGTGAGTCGATGGCTGCCCTGTGTGATGGGTGGTACAGGTTACTCGTAGTACCCAAGGCCTTGTCTGTATGGGTACGTAGCTTCACTACGTCATAGTAAACGGGAGTTACTCTAGAACTGAATTAGCCCCTCTTTTCTTTGGTTACAACTTGAGGTCACTGGAGTCCTTTGTTTTGTTGTCTTATCACATGATGTCATTATTGCCCTCCTCTGACATTTGGGAGCCCTTGGCTCCGTTCTCCCATAGGCTGGCCTCCGCATCTCACAGCTTCCTTCCATGAATGTTCTCTTGGTTTCAAGAGATCACCTCCTATTGGATGAACTCTGGTGTTACGCAAATCCCGCCTCCTCCTGGCTGTCTCTGTTGTCAGTGGAATCCACCCTCTTATTGGCTGAACCTCACACTGAAAGCCATAGCCCCATTGGCTGTCCTTTCCAGTCACTGGAGACCTTCTGGCTCCTCGTTGGTTGGTTGAGTCTTTCTTTTTACATCCCTCTGGAGACACAGGATGCTGTCCTCTCCCCGGCTGTCTTTACCCTCTTATTACTGAAGTAACGCTTACCATAAGCGGTCACTGGGGTTCCTGGTCCGGCTCCACCTGAATTCACAGGATGTCCTGGTCCACTTGAGTGTTCTCAGGGGCCACAAGAGTGGCACCTCTCCAGTAGCTCTTGCGGTGCTTTAGGGGTATGCGGTGCCGTTTGTGGCCTCCCATCCTCCTGGCTTTAGAAAACAACTAATGTGCAACATCTTTAAAATCATTAACAAAGCCAAATATCTCGCTCAGAGTAGTGCTGGCTGCTCTGCAGCATGGCCTAAAGTAAACCAAAAAAGCGCTATGACAAAGTCCACGATGGCTGCACCATAGCGCTTTGTTTTTGACGGAGTCCTGCTGCTGTGCAAAAACGCTATTTAGCTTTAACTTTCAACTAGAAAACATGCACTGCCTTGAATGGTCTATTGAACTGAGGGGCCACCTGGGTGAGCGATGGGGGCGGCAGGGAGCATGCTATGCGGTTTTATCTTTAGTGCTGAATCTGCTAAAATCTGATTTAGTTGTTCCCTCGGAAGAGGGTGCGGTTGGAACCACCTCACAAGGTGTACCCATCCACTTTAAGATTTATCATCCTCCACCCCATCCATCTGATTCCTGAAACCGAGACAAATGATTGGGCCATTGCTCTGCTGTCCTTTGGAGATTTTATTGTCCTTAAAATATAGTAAGGTGACAGTGTAATGTATGGGCGAGACATTTTATTTTCTGCATGTTAGAATCCGGGTTCTCTGGTTGGCACAGGTAGGCACTTGTGACAAGCAGGGAACCTTTCCTCTGGTCAGGGTAAGGGGTTACACTACTAAAACAACCCCTTGCTCACCCTCTAGGTAGCTTGGCGCGAGCAGACCAGGCTTATCTCAGAGCGTTATCGGTTAAGCATTTGTGAACACATACAGTAACCAAGTGACAACACTGCAAATGGACACCACACAGGTATTTATATTAAAAATAAGCATTCTTTATATAGGATTATCACAAGACCATTAAACGATTAAAAATACACAATACGGTTGCTTAGTTGGTAGAAGATTGCTTAGGTTCTCTTAAGTTCTTAAATGCGACACTTTAAGTCAATGTACCTTAGATGCGACACGCAGGGCAACGAAAGTGTTGCAGCGATGCAGATGCGTTGAAGTTCTTGGTGCAAAAGAAATAAAGACGGGATCTTCCAGATGCGTTCCGCTTCTCCGATGTTCCGAGAAGGCTCGACTCGATGCGTCAGCTACAGCGGCGTCACCCTTGACGAGATGCAACGACAGCGGCCTTGGCAGCGGCACTCTTCTCCGACGTTGCGAGACGCTTCCGCTCGATGCGATGCTGCAGCGGCGACACCCCTTCAGCGAGATGCGACGACAGCGGCTCCGACGGCGGCACGCTTCTCCGTGGATGCGAGGCGCTTTTCTGGTTGTGGTGCAATGCGACAACTACGATGGCTGCGATGGCGACACGCTTCCTCCTCGATGTGAGACTCTTCTCTCGATGCGGTGCAATGCAACAGCTACGAAGGCTGCGATGGCGACACGCTTCTTCGGCGTTGCTAGACACTTCTGGAATGATGTGAGACGCTTCAGCTCGATGCGATGCTGCAGCGGCAACACTCTTTGAGAGATGCGACGACAGCGGCTCTGACGGCGGCATGCTTCTCTTCCTTGCGTCGCGCTTCCAGCTCCTTGCGACACGCAGTCCTTCAGAAGGCCCAACAGCAGCAGCAGGCACTTCCAAAAGACTCTGGGGAGCTGGGGGTGTAGTCCACTGGTCCTGGGACTTCGTTCAGGGGGCAAGCTCAGTTCAAGCCCTTGGAGATCTTTCCAAGCACAAGTTGAAGCAAAGTCTTTAGTAGTCTTTCTCCTCTCCTTCAGCAGCAAGGCAACCACTGCAGGCCAATCCCCCAGGTCAGGGACAGTTACTCCTTCTACAGCTTTCCCAGTTCCTTCTCCTCTGGCAGAGGTTCTTCTTGTTTCAGCAGGATCTAATTTCTTGGGAGCAGGGTCCCAATACTTATACCCCTAATTGCTTTGTTCCTCTGGGGTTGAGGGGCCTTTGCCCAGTCCAAACCAGTTCTTGAGCACTCTGTTGACATGACTCTGCCTCTCTATTCAGGTTGCAGGGCAGAGCCATCAGCCGCTCCGCAGGAGGTGGAGCCAGCATTGTGGTAGTAGAGCATAGCCCTATTCAGAGCCCAGGTGTACTCCTCCCACCCATCCGACTGCCAATCTTCCTATTCACCACCAGGCTACCTAGCCCTGCCCCTCTGGGTTTCCCCAGCACTGTCACTCACACAACCAGACAGGCAGATACACATCATAGCAGAGGCGGGCTGAAATGGTCAAGCAAGCAAATACTAACTTTCTAAAAGTGGTATTTGCAAACACAGAATATTAAAATAAACTTTACTAAAAGATGTATTTTATTATTCTAAGTTCAGGCATACTAAACTCGAATTTCTACCATGTTCCCTGGGTCTGTTAGGATCATAGGATGTAACAATTCTAACAGCCCATTCTGGCCTATGGAGAACAGGTAGCCTTACAATAGTGAAAAACGAAAATGGCTGTAATTCACTATTAGGGCATGCCACACACATCGGGGCTTGTCCTACCTTATGCTTACAATGCACCCTGCCCTTGGGCCTACCATAGGGGTGACTGATATGAAGTTAAGGGAAGGTTTAGGGACTGGGAAGTGGGTGCACTTACCCAGTCAGCATGACAGTACCAGACTGCACGCAGGCTCTGCAATGGCAGACCTTAGATACATTTTACCAGGCCACTTCTGTGGGTAGCACAACCAGTGCTGCAAGACCACCAGCAGAATTTGTATTTACAAGCCCTGGCACTCCTGGTGCACTTTACTGGGGTCTGACAGTAAACCAAATAAGCCAATCATGGAATCCAACCAACATATACATTTTAAATAGGGAGCACTTGCACTGTGGCACTGGTTGGCAGTGGCACAGTGCTCTGAGCAGCTAACACCAGCAAAACACATGAGGCACAGCGGCAGTGGAGAGGTGTGGCTCACTAGGTAGAGGCGGCAGACCCGTAAGCAGAGAATCGGCCATGGACCAGGGTTCAATTCCCGACGCGGCAGGGTCGTGGACCAGGGTCAAAATGGACTTGATAATTCTCGCCTCGGTACCTACTCTAACCAGGAACACACTCGGCAACTCTGGGCATTAAGCTTGCCTCATCTCTACAACGGCCCCCCACAGACGCCGGGGATGCCTGGTTTCACCTTGGAGATACCCAGAAAGGGACCATCTCACAGGGATAGCCAGGACGGGTTCCCCAGCGGTCCACAGCGCCGGGACGCCCCCGATGGTGGGCAGCTGTGCGCTTTACAAGCTTACAACATTTACAAAAAGTGGAAGGGAGACTCACGCCAAGGTGCCAGGTCTAACACTGCATATGTATTTTCCAGACACTTAGGCAATGGGGTAGAGGATGTGGTGCAACACCCAGAGCTACATACAAGGGAACCGTGTTCGAGTCTCGGCATCAACTCGAGCTCATGTGATTCTGGGCAAATCATTTCATCTTCTTGTGCCTAAAAAGCATTAGCAAAGCCAGTAGGTTTCGCCTATCCAAGACCTATTGGCTTTGTCAGTGTTTTTTAAAGATGTTGCACAGCAGAGCGGGCTACTGTGCAACATGGCTCAAAGTAAATAAAAACAAGAGCTATGGTGCGTCCAGCATTGACCGTGTCATAGTGCATATTTGGTTTACTTTAAGCCATTTTGCAAGCGGCCGGCGCTGCTGTGCAACATCTTTAAAAGACATTGACTACATCAGTAGGTCTCACATAGGGTGAAACCTATTGGATTTACCAATGTGTTATCTTTCTGCAATGTTAACCCGCTGTCTTGTATTTTACACAATGCATGCTTTATTATTGTAATATGTTCAATTATAATTTCACTGTCACCAAACCATCATCCTGGAATGCTCTTACCCCTGGCATAACAAATATATTCATTACATGTTGAAAAACTGCTGGGACAGAACTGACCCTGAATGGCGTTCTTCAAAACTGGTACTCTCCATCCAGAGTTATGAAGGCACTGTACTTTCTCGAGTCCTCGTGCAAAAGAATTAGGTTGTATGCTGAACTGAAGTCATTTGTAGTGAACATTTTAGTACCACTTAGTCATCGCTATATTGCTGATCAGTCTTATGGGCTGACAGTCGGCCACCACACAGTGACTGAGTTCATGGCGCTACATCAGGACCAAACGTTGTAAATAAAAACGTGAGAAGTAGTGGGATCAAGAACCCTGCTCGATCAGGGCAGGTCACACCTGTGAGGTAAAGTGATGCTCCATAGGCTAGTGCATGCGGGCAACCGCACTGTAACAGGATTTATCTGAGGGTGCAACGTCGTACATCACCTACCCACCAGCACACCTGTCTGCATCACTTTACCTTCTAATAGGTTGCGACAGGAGCAGCTAAGCTATTTAGTTTGAGCTACATTGTAGCTACACACAGGTGTGGCCTGCACTGATTGAATAGGGTTTTTGACCCCACTACTTTTCACGTTTTTATTCACATTTGGTCCTGATGAAGCGCCATGGATCTTTTTGACCGATCAGGCACGAAACATGTTGACCTATAGTTACTAAGGTCCCTAACGCCCTTTCTAGTAACTCACGACCTTCGGGTTTTTTAATCTGGCAAGGAAACCCTCACATTAAACTTCACTGATTTTCAGTATCCCTTAGTCAGTTTTACTTTTCACGTACCCACTCACCAGGCTTTTTGCACACCCTCACTCATCTAACGGCAGTCTATACAAAAGATCTCTGCAAAAGCGACCCTTTGGGGGACCCGTTGGGCATTGCAGTGCCGGCCCGACGAGGAGAAAACACCTGATGATGAAGCATGACTTCCTTCGGGGTGTGTGAGGGCATCATGAGACAAGACTAGCGCTTGCCTCTAGACTGTGAGTTCTATACCTAGAACAATCCCCTTTCCTTTTTCTTTTTCCTTGTCTGTTTGCGGGTGACTCTCTGCGCCTAGCCTTCGAACAGCGACCCCCCTTTTTGATTTGTGCTTAAAATCCATCTACATCCTAACTTTTTGTCAAAGGCAATTTAGAATTCTTTCAAAATGGACATGATGTTGATTTCATGTGCTCTTCATGGAGGTTTTCATGGCTTGATTATCGTTTTCAAACCCTGCTGTTCAGTCCAACCGATGATATTTACATTATAGTCAACAACATAAACATTTGTGTCCACACTCTCATTTGGAAGGGTAAGTTTGTTTTGAAAACGTTCTCGTTTTCTTTTTTTGTCTGCAGTATGCCCCTGAGACTATTCTGCTGGACTTCACTGATTACTTATGTTTAAGTTTTCATAAGTGTTCTTGAAAATTACAGTATTTTTGAACCCATCATCAATTACGAGCTCCAGGTTGGCCTCGTTTAGTTTGATATCTCCTCTTGGGTGCGCCTCATCATAGTTGTTGCCAACAATAGCTACTTGCAGCGCTAGATTCTCCTGAAGTTCTTTGTCGTCCAGTATATTTTCCTCTTCCTTGACTGTGTAACCTTGTGTGCTGTGAACAGCCGTGCATACTTGGAAAAAAAGTACTTTTTGTCGCACACTTTACATGCTTCTCCAAGGCAAGGGACATTTTTCTAGATTCCAAATGATATATAGGACCATACTGATTTAGAATGCATTGTTTCTCACTCCTTGTTGTTTTCGCCAATATCTTTTGAAAGAATGTTCTTCTCGGTGCATCAGATTAAACTTCCAGATTCTGTGCATCGGATTTGTGCAAACATTCGACCCACTTCTTTGGCTTTTCAACACTTTTGATGGGTGACAACAAAGCTAGGTTCTTTGCCCCTTGGAGGTTGTTCTTGAGCCGTGGCACATGTGGTGCACATGACCTCTTGGTGTCGCATCATCTCATCCATATCTTTGAAGGAGCATGTGCTTGCGCGCATAGTTGGGGTAGCCACGTATGCATCAGTGGAGTCACCAGGTGCCTGATAACTGGAGTAGAAAGGATATCTGTCCTTGATGGTGCTCACGGTTGTGTCAACATGCACCTGCTCTTTGCAAACGTCCCATTCTTCTGCATCCTCTTAGTTCCTAAGGGAGGGATGTGCTTAGATAACCTTCTGCCTTCTGCACCCAAACAATTGTAGAGTCACGCTTGTTTCCTTGAGGCGCTGAAACTGGCACCATCTGTGGCCCCAAGAGAATTCTCAAAACACCTTGTACATTGTGCCCATTTTTTCAATGGTGTGCCTGGCATATCAAGGAAGGTGCTAGGCATGGCAACAGCATTCATCGTTCCAACCACGGCGGTAAGGATTTCCTCGCAATGTGGACATGGTGGCGAACATGGTAGGTGGTGGGTAAGCATTGGCGTCCAGTGACTGGCTCTAATGTTTTCAGGGAAAGGATCGGCTTCCTGGCTGCTTTGACCAATGAGGCACAAGTAACCCAGGCTAAAGAGCTGAAATGGTTTCCAGGATACACAAAAATCAGGATATATGGCAAGTGTAGGTTTTTGGTATTGATGCGGGTAGTTATTATTAAAATGGAGGAAAATGGGTTTACGATGACTCCTGGTGGCGCAGTGTCCATCACATGCAGGCCCTGAAGAATTTACCAGCGACGCAGCCCAACTCAGAAGGGCTCTGGGTGCCGGGACGTTCCTTGAGGGCTGGTCAGAGAAGCACCAGTAGCGAGGTGCCACGTCACGGTGTCCACCCTCCGCGTGACGAAGAATAAATATCACGATGACATGTAATTTACAGACAGTACAGGAACGTAATTTAGAATATTTACACACATAACAGATGGCGCCTGTTCTAGTTGATGGGATGCTCGGAGTTCTGTCGTGTTTTAAATTCTAAAGCCCACTTGAGCGAGCAGGATTTATTATCCGATCCTTGTCCTAAATTGCTGACATCTTTTATATGAAATCCAGAATTGTTTGCTGGGACTTTTTTGCTAATCCAATAAAGCCCATTAAACCCAAACTGAGAGCAATTGATTAAACATTATAAAAGGCAGGATAGCTCGGTGCTGAGCAGTAACTCAGTTATTACGAGCTTCTGTCGTGGAGGGCAGAGCACCAGCCCTCGCCGGATTGCTGCGGGCTTGTATCCATGTCAACCTCTGACGTCACTTCCTCCAAGCTAAGGGTCCTTCTCGCACTCCATATTCGTAGAACTTTGGGCAGAGAGGGTTAGGGTGGCACTAGAGTAGGGCGAGGGGGTCATATCTGTCTCAGGAGAGCCCTCCAGCACTGGCTAGGCGAGTGTCTTTGAAAATCATATATAAAACTGATGTCTGTGTGATTATGAGCCCCTACTGCGCATTGCACGGATATTGCACAACCATGTGTGGCTCTCTTAGGAAAGTGCAAGGAGGGCCAGGCGACTGGTAGAGTTTGTGCTAACTACTGACTAAATTAGTTTAATTTAGATTAATTGTATGTAAAGTTAGTGTATGCTGGTATCCTGGAAATCTGTACCTAGTCCGTCCATCCTGACCCTGTACTGGACACCCCTGATATCGAAGAATATTTGGAAAGGCCACGTCATATAATGACCTCTAAGCATTCCAAGTTACTTTGCAATGTTACTTTGTTGTCTATGCGCACTATACAGTACTTTATTATAACACATGCGACCATTGGCACATTTATTATTTAGTATTCAGACTGGTGAGTTTGGCACTTAAGGCATGCCCTTTATTATCGGGGATAACAAGCATTGCCGAAGCCATTAGGCCTGGTGTGCATTAGGAATCTTGAGCGAAACAGTTAAAATAAATAAATAAGCCTCCTGACGTAATAAAAACAAACAGAAAATGAAAACGATTGTTTTCTGTATAATGTATGTGTATGCACATCCGTACATAAATGAGATAATTTAATATGTGATCATTCAGGGTAATTATGAGATGTAAAATAGCACCTCATGTATTGCAATGCAAGCAAACATGCAAGTTTATTAATAATTCGTTCTGGATATTATTTACTGTACATGCGCTCATGAGTGTTGGGCACATTCCAAGCATATATGAAAGAACAGGATGCTCGGTGATCCGTATGAGTAATTGTAGTGTGTCTGGTGAGTGGCGGTATCTTTTGCTGGTAGGTGCAAAGTTTATTGAAGCCCAAATAACTCATTGCAGACCTTCACTCAAGCCAAATGGCAAGAGATCCGTTAAAAATGCTTTTGCTATTCTGTTTTTTTTAAACATTTTGCTAATTTTGGTCATCTTGTTAAGCCTAATTTTGTGAATTCATAACATTTGAAAAATACCATACAAAAATGTTAATTGTATGATTTTCTTTAATTTTAGTTGTTTCTGATAATATATTTTAAATAATTAGTTTATCTTTTCATTTATGTGAACTATTTATTAATAAACTTACATTTTAAATACATTTGCTGGAACGGTTGTAGAGGCACAACAGTGTACAAGAGTTCGAACACTAGCAAGACAGGATTAAGGGTAGAGATGTAGCGTGACAGGGCATCAACATTGTGAGAATGGTCATTGCAGACACAAAATGTATTTGCAAGTGGATGCCAGAGAAGGGAGAAAGGGAAGCACACGAGGAGTGGGGGAGTAAGAGGAGAAATCAGAAAATATACATACAAGAGCTCAAAATCCCCAAGAAGATGCCAGTATTTTGCCTCTAATCAGAATTATTCAATTTAGCCACAACATTTGAAAAGGAGTAGTTTGAGTTCCTTCTTGAAATTTACTAGAGAAATGGTTGTATGAAGGGAAGGTGGTCCCAAATGCAATTTGCATAATGTGCAGAACATGTAGCCGGTTTTCCCTCTTGTTTTGATAGCTGGCGTGTCCATTAGAAGCAATCCAGCATCACATAGAGACCATTGGCCTCCAAACATTTTGAACCTTTTGGTCAGATATATAGGCGTTCCTGTAAGTAAAACCTGTGGGTGCTATAACTCATCGTGTGGATTGATCCGGCTTCTGTGAGAATCTATTGGTGCGGCTGTAAGACGGAAGTCATGTGATCAAATCGTCTGTTCTGTGACACAAGTGACACACGGCATTCAAGGCTGCCTTCACTGATGCTGAGATGCACCGTTGATACTCCAGATAAGAGTGAGTTGCATTAATGAAACCTTGATTGTACTGTCGTGTTAAGGTCTTGTTTTGGCAATGGGCTGATGAGTCCCGCACGATAACCTCAGCTAGTAGCGTGCACGTTACCCGGGTTCAGACTGAAACAGTGGCTTGTCATCCAATTTTGAAAACATTATGTAGAGAAGGGAACTTGAGATATAGCTGAGCATCATCCTCCTATTGCTGGTAAAAGATCCCTAACTTTTTGGGTTTGAGAACAAAAGGTGTTAGGCGGTGGTTGAATAGGTTAATAATAAACCTTGTGTTACTCTGTGGAATAAGTTATTAGATCTGGAAAAATAGTTGTCACTTTTGATCTGAGATTGATTAGTGAAGTATGTTACAAAACTGCTAATCCACTTCTTTCCCTTTTAGGCTCTTAATAAAAGTAGAATAATTAACCAAGTCAAAAGCCACCAATAAATCACAGATCATAAGTAAACTTGAGTTGAAAGCATCAAGAATGCCAAGTGCATCACCAGCAATCTAGAGCAGCTGGTCTGAGGGCTGCAGCTTGGTCTGAAACCTGAGTGGAATTCATATAGGATGTTTCCGGTGTGAAGTTTCCCATCTTCTAGTGATAGTGGAAGGATTTATTTATTTATTTATTTTGAACGTTTTATATAGCTCGAACATGGCCACCAAGGGTATCAGAGCGCTTTACAGATTATGCATCGCAAGGGAGTAATACAGATAATGCATCACAGGGGTATAAGCACACAAAACAGAATAAACAAAGCGACAAAATCAGAGTGTAAGATTGTCCAACAATCTCGTGAGGGAGAAGCAAACACACAGTCCAGCAAAAATCAAAGTCTAGAATTGCCCGACCTATTGGTGAACCAGGTGGCTGGACCAGAGTCAATGGGTATGGACCCAGAATAAGATGACGGTGCCAGGCTAAGGAAGACATTTCTTCATCAGGAGCCCTTTGACTTCTTAGGATTCTAGGACATGGACATCCCAGAAGGTATTTAGTTCACTAGCAGCAGTTGAAGACTTCCACAGCAAGACGTGCCAATTTTAGAGGAATGGAGGAAAGCATCTTGTACAGCAGATTATTTTACTAGAGCACGTCAATAAGATAAGATCTGATGACTCAGGGCTTGAGTGAAGGCAATTCTGCACAGACGAGCTCTTGTCAAACCTCGGGCATTGAGGAGAGAAAGGAGTGTCTGCAGCTGAGAATCTGGACAGGTATTTTGTATTTCATGTAGTCAGGAGTTGGAAGCCCAGATAAGAGGGTTTGAGTTGGGAGTTCCCCGCATCCTTTGTGATAGTGGGAGATCTGGCTTCAGAGTGTGAGCGGTGGAAGGTCTGTACTACTCCAGCTACAGGCTTCATCTGCTGGTGATTCTGCTGGGATACCTTTCTGCAACAGGTTTATTTAAGGCAGAAGGAGGTGTTAACTCGTCAGGTGAGTACCAATACTCTTGTGAGAGGATAAGGATACCCAAGGAATTGAATTAGTTAAGGATTTTTAAGATGTTTGGTACAGGGAGGAGAGAGTGTTGCCTTTGAGAGAGAAACTAAATCTGATAGATACCCTAAAACAGATGAGTAGCAATTAGAGGAAGTTTGTAGAGAGAAAAAGGTGTGAGCGAAAGCTTAGGCTAGAGAATAAGAAAGGAAGGCTAGGAGAGGCGATGGAGGGAAAAGAGGGTAAGATTGGGGTACTGTAGGAGCGTTCAAGGGGAGGCATATCATGATATTAATGGTGGACCTTGTAATGTTGAGAGAGAAACACAGAGAGCTATAGATGGCATCAAAGGGGAGAGTGAATCAGTAAGTTGTAACTATTAGGAGACCCATCCGTTCCTTCATATAGATTTCAGCCACCAGGGGTGTGGTGTAAAAAACCGATACGGCCATGGTTGAGACTCCTCCTGCTTACTCCGTGGAGTTGGTCTACAGCCAGCCTTAAGGGTGCTCGCTCATTGCCCAATGTTTAACCATTTTCCAGAATTTTTAGAAAGGACGTGGGGTTTAAGATAATGTAGGAGGTGAGACCTGTTTTAAGCTACCTATTAGAGTAGGAGTATGCATCAGTTGCTGTCATAATGAGGTTAATTTCTTCAAGAAATGAAAATGATTGAACCAAGAGCAGACCAGGAGACTGTAATTGGTGTTGGACTCATAGGGAAATAAATTACGCAAAAGCAGGCTATAGGTAGAATGAGGACAACAAGTCACAATTCAAATAAAGGGGTGAGACCCAACATACACATGTGAAAAGAGGAGCAGTAGGATCAGAATGGGGAGGGTCACCCGGGGAGAAAAGGAAACTGAAAAGAAGCCTGGAGGGTCAGAGCTCCCAAATAAACTCATATATACTTGGAATTCATTTACTCAAATGTGCTCTCATTGGATTAATGACATCTTTTCACAAATCAAAAAGTGAAGGCCTCGTGTTTATAAATCTGAAATACAAGAGATGAGGGGCTTGATGCAGCTCACATAATTTTACGGAATAGTATCTGTACAGAGGTAACCTTTAAATTAGATAATTGAGAGGAAATCACTGGTTAAACTAATATTAGAATTGTGATCTCTTTTTAGGGTGTATCATACTGAGATCTTTCTCGTGTGGAATTGGAAGTTCATAGTTTATTATTTAGAAGTGACTGGAAACGTTGTATTTCCTAGTAATATGATCCTTTTTCTTTTAGCAATTGTAAACATTGCCTTTAAGAGGCAGGCCATATTAAGATAAAGTATACTGTCTGCTAGATTATTATTATTATCAGAAAAGCAAGTTGAGTGTCTGACAGGATGGGTGACCAGAAGAACAGAACTTGTAGCAAAAATGTGTGTCTGCTAGGAATCCCGAAGGCCTGGTGACACTTGTGTGTGGTCAGTTCCATGGAGTGCAAATATGTAGGACTTAAATAAACGAGTTGCAATGAAAATAAGTCCTGTCCGAGCTGTAGTGGCGACACCCCTGATATTCCTGCACATTTCCACAAAGCCCAGGTGTTTAGGATACTCCCATGGTTTGTAATAGTTATCACGTGATCGAGCCACCGATACAGCTCTCTACAAGGAGACTATTTTAGAAGCATACAATGATGCAGAATGTTGGCCATCACATGTTGCTGATCTCCTGACACACTGGTCACACTCTGGTTCTCCTAACCTGGCTGCACATTTCTGGAGCTCTCCTGGGTCAAGCATGCCAGCAGGGGTCTTGCTGTGATGGGGCACCTTGTGCAGCCACGACTTATGGCAAGCTGCTGTGGCCTGTGTATCGGATACAAGCCCGAGGTTCACTACCTCTTGACACACTGCTGTGGCCTGTGTATCTGTCATTCCCGGGGCGCTCTCCACCTCTTGACACGCTGCTGTGGCCTGTGTATCGGATACAAGCCCGCGGTTCACTACCCCTTGACACACTGCTGTGGCCTGTGTATCGGATACAAGCCCGAGGATCACTACCTCTTGACACGCTGCTGTGGCCTGTGTATCGGATACAAGCCCGCGGTTCACTACCTCTTGACACACTGCTGTGGCCTGTGTATCGGATACAAGCCCGAGGATCACTACCTCTTGACACGCTGCTGTGGCCTATGTATCGGATACAAGCCCGCGGTTCACTACCTCTTGACACTGCTGTGGCCTGTGTTTCGGATACAAGCCCGAGGTTCACTACCTCTTGACACGCTGCTGTGGCCTGTGTATCGGATACAAGTCCGAGGATCACTACCTCTTGACACGCTGCTGTGGCCTGTGTATCGGATACAAGCCCGAGGTTCACTAGCTCTTGACATGCTGCTGTGGCCTGTGTATCGGATACAAGCCAGAGGATCACTACCTCTTGACACACTGCTGTGGCCTGTGTATCTGTCATTCCCGGGGCGCTCTCCACCTCTTGACACACTGCTGTGGCCTGTGTATCGGATACAAGCCCGAGGTTCACTACCTCTTGATACGCTGCTGTGGCCTGTGTATCGGATGCAAGCCCGAGGATCACGACCTCTTGACATGCTGCTGTGGCCTGTGTATCGGATACAAGCCCGAGGTTCACTACCTCTTGACACGCTGCTGTGGCATGTGTATCGGATACAAGCCCGAGGTTCACTACCTCTTGACACACTGCTGTGGCCTGTGTATCTGTCATTCCCGGGGCGTTCTCCACCTCTTGACACACTGCTTTGGACTATCCTACAGCTTGCACACAGAGGTTGGGGCTCCTGTCCTGAGCCCATCCAGAGAACAGAAGCAATCCACTGCCTGCCATGCATGTGGTACCCCCATAGCTGTAAGTGTTAGTGCGTGAGTGGCAGATAGCACAGCTCCGAGACTTGAAGTGCCAATGACTGCCATGTGTGTGCGAGTGCTTGTGCTGCAGCTAGCACAGCTCAAACACGGAGTGGCAAACACTGCATATGTGCAAGTGCATGTGCTGCAGATAGCACAGCTCAGAAACACGGAGTGGCAAACACTGCCATGTCTATGTGCGAGTGCATGTGCTGCAGATAGCACAGCTCAGAAACACGGAGCAGCAAACACTGCCATGTGTGTGTGAGTGCTTGTGCTGCAGATAGCACAGCTCAGAAACACGGAGTGGCAAACACTGCCATGTCTATGTGCAATTGCATGAGCTGCAGATAGCACAGCTCTGAAACACGGAGTGGCAAACACTGCATATGTGCGAGTGCATGTGCTGCAGATAGCACAGCTCTGAAACACGGAGTGGCAAACACTGCCATGTGTGTGCTAGTGCATGTGCTGCAGATAGCACAGGTCAGAAACACAGAGTGGCACACACTACCATGTATATGTGCTAGTGCATGAGCTGCAGATAGCACAGCTCAGAAACACAGAGTGGCAAACACTACCATGTATATGTACTAGTGCATGGCTGCAGATAGCACAGCTCAGAAACACGGAGTGGCAACTACTCCTATGTCCATGAGTGAGTTTATGTAGTAGCTGCAGACAACACCACTTTGAAACACCGCTGTGTGTTACTGAGCAGTGTTCTCTGCAGCTCATCCATTACCTGTAAGATTACAGAGTTTCTTTCATGACAGTGTGCTATCATTGAAGTAGAATACATGGCCCCTTCTGTGACTGGGTGCAGGACGGCATAATTGTGAGAAGTTGTTCTGGCATTTGCTGGTCACTAGGTATAGTGGCCACCTTGCACCAGTCCAATTCGATTCTTATGGTAGATAGGTTTAAGACCACCTTTTAAAGAAAGCTATCCTAGTGGTAGCTGTGGAGAGCAGCCTTCAGGCTAAGTCTCAGAGGAATGTAAAGCAGCTTGTTTTACCTTATAATCTCTTGAATTATCAAATGAAAGGACACCACACAGGTGTATGTGTATATATATATATATATATATATATATATATATATATATATATATATATATATATATATATAAAATATATATGTATTTATTACTAGACACACTGTACTAATCTCTTTGAGATTAGAAGCCAGATACACATTCAAATGTCAACGTTTCACAATGAACTAAGCACAAATATGTCTGGACATACTAAAACAAGCATTGGCATAGCCAATAGGTCTCGCCTTTGGGACCTTATAAGTGTTTAGCTATGCAATAGTTGCATAACTAAATACTTATAAGGTCCCAAAAGCGAGACCTATTGGCTATGCAAAGCGGGCGTGCGGCCGCGAAAGTGATCGCGATCAAACATCAAAGCGGCCGTGCGGCCGCTAAAGTGAAAGTAATCGGGCCGCTTTGATGTTCTCAGTGGCCGCGCGGCTCACTGAGAACATCAAAGCGGCCGAGAAATGATCACGGAGGCTGCCAAATGGTGCAAGCGCCCGGCGCCCATGCACTGAAGCTGGCGGCCTGAAAGCACTAGTTTGCACTTTCAAGTCCCCCATTTACAAAAGCTCTCGCAAGAGCAGCGCTAAAGCGCTGGCTCAGGCGAGACCTAAAAATGGCATAAGAATGTCGACTTGCAAAATGACAAGGCCTAGGGCCTGGGGAATCGCTGGGGCTTCACTACTGCAATGTTAGCAGGTAAGTAACAAGCCCACGCGTGCAGTGTGTGAACACAGCCGCGGGTTCCCTATTGATTACAATGGAGCAAGTCGCGGTTTGATTTTTAAAGTTTTAGGGTACTTTGAGGAAGTCTACAAGCAAGCCACTTACAAGGTAAGTATTTCGAGGGCCAACACACACTAGGGCACCGGAGTGCACGAGTTACCTCACCCAGGGAAGCCGGGTGCAAGGTGTCTTTTGGGGTCGCGTCGCGTCGCTGTTTTCTATGGAGACCAAAGAATACTTGCTGCTTGTGTCGACTGAAGAAGTGTCCGGTGGAATCCAAGGGTGGATTCAAGATGCAGAAGACCTGAAAATTGAAGGGACAGTGTTCAAAGTCACTTGCCAGTGACCAGTGGCCAGGAAGATGGATGCCCACAGATGTCGCGTGATTTCAGATCATCGATGGTGTTTTGACTCTTTGCTCACGAGGTCCAGGAAGGATCGACGATGACCAGCAGCTGGATTCGGAGTGTCCCACGACGTCTGCAGCTGATGGCGGTGTCGGCAACCGGATTGGAGCCAACAAGCCTTGTCAACTGCAAGTCTTGTGTAGACTGAAGAAAGTCGATGGTGCAGACCAGCAAGGTCTGAGGGACTCACCCAGCGAGGGTGAGTGAGGGCAGGCCTGGAGCAACCAGGGGAGCCTTTTTAGTCGATAAAGTCTTCGGAGGACCCACTAGCCAACGAGCAAGTGATCGCGAAGACGCCTCCTCAGGAAATACTTCACAGGAGCCCATGGTAACTCGGGACGGGGCAGGCCTCTGATTTTCGCTGCAAAACCTGCTGGACGCTTGGGCCACAAATGGTCAAAAGCACAAGTTTGTAGAACGTCGTGAAGGGATTGCACTCGACAATAGTGCACGGTCCCCGGGTATTGCTGTTCCTCGTCACTCGTGGGGTCCACTCGCCACAGCTTTGCTGGGGACTCACAATGGTTGTCGAGGTCAGGAAATCCACTTCCGGGACAGCAGGGACTTTGAACTCCGGCGGGAGTGGGAAAGTTTGCAACCAATGATTAAGGTTTTTGGTGCCTGCCAAACAGGGGAGTCACTCCTTGACTCCAAGGGAGATTCTTCTGTCTTCCAAAGGTAGTGGAACGTCGAAGGGCCAGGATTCTTCTTTGTAGAGCGTCGTCCAGGGTTTTCTGCTTTGCAATGGCAATGCTTGGTATCTTATAGTGAAGATAGGGGAGGGACTAGCTCTATGACCACTCCTCTAGGAGGGTCAGGGTAGGGGGTGGTTACACCCACTTCACTTTGTCCAGTTTTGCGCCAGAGCAAGGACAGGTAGCCCCTGAACCGGTTTGAGCTGGCATATGCACAGAGGAGCCTACTGCTCCCCCAGTGCAGGACTTCAAAGCACTCTAGGAGTGCACCCACCCAGCTCCAATACACTAAATCCTGTCTGGAAGGTGGTGACACCTCCCTGTGACAGGATGCCTTTTGTTGGGCTTCCTCCACTGCGAGTTTGTCAGCAGCAGGAGGGGAGCCCAGTGTCTGTGCTGGTGGCATCCATTTTGTGATGCCAGGGCTCTTTCAGATTTCTGTCTTTTAAGTACAGTGGGTACATGTCGTCCCCTCTAGAAGGGTGGGATCATACTCCCACACCAGTTACTGGTGTGGGGGTATGATTCCAAGTTGTTTGCCACCAAACACAACATGTTTTGATGCAGTCATTCCAAAGTTAGCATTTACCGCGAGGTTATAATGCACTTTATAGTATATGGTTTAACCGCATCCACAAACAGCCACAGAGAATAGACTCTGCCAGCTGCAGAGGGGTCCTGCTCATGCAGAGGCACCCCCTCACATAGTATACCAAGCACCCTGCCCTCCAGATTGATAGGGCCTGCCATAGGGGTGGCTGATAGGTTTATATGTGTGTGCATGGTGAGACATAGGAACCTATACCTCAGTGAGGAGTGCTAACACTACCTCACACAGGCTGCAGTAGCAGGCCTGTGGTGTCAGATTGAGTCTGCTTCCCAGGGGTGGCATAATACATGCTTCAGCCCCTGGTAGGCCTGTAAAGTACCAATGCCCTAGGTACCTATGGTACCATATACTAGGGGCTCATAAGGTACCACAGTATCCAATCACTAGTGCATCTAATATGCACACCAAGTTGTTTAGAGAGAACAGAGAGACTGATGCCCTGATTAGCAGGGACCCAGCCAGACTATAGCCAGAAACCAGTGTTAACATCAGAAAAAAAGTGGGGGCAACATAAGTGCAGATCCTACTCTCCTACAATCATGATCTGCACCTTGGTCTCTAGACATGGGCACACTGGTGGCGGGGCACTCTTTGTCCTGGTAACAGAGGGTGTGACGCTCTTAGTTCTGGCACACCGAGGGAAGGTTTATATCCCTAGCGCAGAGATGAAGCACACAGACTAGGGCTCTCTAATCCCTGGCACAGAGATGATGAAGCGCACAGAGGATAGGGCTCTCTTTATCCCTGGCACAGAGATTATGAAGCACACAAGGGCTAGGGCTCTCTTACCCCTGGCACAGATGATGAAGCGCACAGAGGATAAGGGCGCTTATCCCTGGCGCAGAGATGACACACACAGACTAGGGCTCTCTTATCCCTGGCACAGAGATGATAAAGCGCACAGAGGATAGGGCCCTCTTATCCCTGGCACAGAGATGATAAAGCGCACAGAGGATAGGGCCCTCTTATCCCTGGCACAGAGATGATGAAGCGCACAGAGGATAAGGGCGCTTATCCCTGGCGCAGAGATGACACACACAGACTAGGGCACTCTTATCCCTGGCACAGAGATGGTGAAGCGCACAGAGGATAGGGCTCTTATCCCTGGCACAGAGATGGTGAAGCACCCAGAGGATAGGGCTCTTATCCCTGGCACAGAGATGGTGAAGCACCCAGAGGATAGGGCTCTCTAATCCCTGGCACAGAGATGGTGAAGCGCACAGAGGATAGAGCGCTCTTATCCTTGTTACAGAGATGATGCACACAAAGGATAGGGCTCTTATTCCTGGCACGGTGATGGTGCAGAGGTCTCTCCATCATGCCAGACTGATTTTGCTCTCTTTAATGTAGTGTTTTTGCATCTGATTGAAAGATGATTCTAACACAGGTGCTTCCTTTCTATCTCTTCCCTCCCCTGCCCAGGTAACAGCATCCTGCACTCTGCAGCGGACAGTGTGACCAGCGCTGTGCAGAAGGCGAGCCAGGCCTTGAATGAGCGCGGGGAGCGCTTGGGGCGAACAGAGGAGAAGACGGCGGACATGATGAACAGCGCCCAGCAGTTTGCAGACACAGCACACAAAGTACGTGACACGGAGAGGATCTACTAAGGGAGGCATTAACTGCACCCTTGGACCGGTGTCTGATGGCCAACTTGTATGTCACCCCTGCATGCGAGCCGGCATCACCCCTAGCGTGGGTAGCGTAATGCATAAGAGTCCCTGGGAGAGGGAGTGTGGGGGAACATTGACCAATCCCCAGAAGGGTAGAGTATAGTTACAAAATAATGACCCAAGAGAAGTACAAACAATCACCACAGTATTTGATGCAAGTGTCTTCCTTTCAGATGGTTACCAACACAACCAATAGTTGGGATATTTCAGAAGTGAAGCACTTTTCATGAATGTCAGTCTTCTTTATTTATTAATCCTAAAGAATGGAAGCAGTGGGGTAGGAAGCTTGACCATAGACCCTCTGATCATGCTTCACTGTGAAGACTGAGCCAGTAGTGAGTTAGAAGGTCATGTAAGGGTGGGTGCAGTGTCGGGCCACAGGTTTGTTGCTATGGCCAACCCCCCTCCAACTGTTGCGTAAACGAAGGCTTTGGCTTAGCTTTACACGGTTTGACCCCTGAATGCAGTTCAGTGCACGGACGCTTGAACGTGAAAGTACAGTTGTTGTATCCCCACACAACCCCACTCAATACCTAGTTGATGTGGTGTCCGTGCTTTCTTGGTTACGGACAGAGTCTTAAAAAGGGGTCAGTGATGCAATGGTAATTCAAACTCAGTTTCATTCTTTAGAATATCACACACAAGTAAAAGTATTTTATTTCAACAGTCTCGTCCTGTCGTTTAGCACATGTAAAATAACCACACAGAATAGTACTAAAGCAGCACTGATGCATGTTACTAACAACGAGAATAATATGAACGTTTCTAACATAGTCGAAATGTAATTTGGCAACCGATTACCCTAAATACTACAACTAAGGCGCTATACTTCGAAAGCATGGAGTATCTTTATTGGGTCTAGAGTTTATTAGGATTTAGTGCACTGCATACCTGTTTTCAGTAAGAATTTGTAATTATCAGTAGCCGGGAGAGAGTCTTCCCTAGAAGGAAAACAGACTTCCTTCTCTCTCTCAGACTTGGCTCGGTATCAGATCTCAGAGTAGGACTGGATGTTGCAGCAGCACGACATTCTGTCAGGATCCCTGGCAGTATCCTGTACGATGACCTAGATGAAGGACCTCTCTCTCTAAGCAGTCACTGGATGAGACTTCTGTACTGTTGACCACCAATCTTAACCTGTATGGGGAACATTTTAGGAATTTCTGACTTCACTATGCTAATCTTAAGACACACTAAAATAGACATGTAGGGTAAAAATACATCAATTCCAGCTACATTGTTTATTTTTTATTATCTGACCCTGAAATGTAGATAACAAGGCACTTATCTAAGACTGATGTCACATTAGATGTCTTATCGATGTCATTGTCTGGATGATTTGACACTTTTACAGGTTCTATGAAAGGTAAAGGTTGACATGCCAATGATCAGGCAGAAAATGGAGTATTTGACTGTTCAACATGGAGTCCGGCCTCAGGGTCTTTACGTCACTGCAGCACTCTGGCCACAGGCCATGCACAGAGGAGAGTTGGCAACAAAAGTTGTTTGGTGCTGACTACGGTATAGGGGAAGCCCACCAACAAAACCTTGTGGTATTCTCATTGCAGGGTCTAGTGTGACACCAGGCCTTTCAGACATCCTTCACTTGCTATGTCCAGAATCTCTGCATTGTGGGGGTTGGCTGCCTTGTCTCGGGTGAAGCCGTGTCTCAAACTTGTCCTACGTATGGTTGAAAAGTGTGTGCAATGGAGGTTTGATGCTTGTGGAGGGTTTCTTTTAAGTTTGTTTATTGCGTTTTTGATAAGCGATGCACACTACCAAGAGTCCCATCTATCGCAGCCACTTCAATTGCAAGGTGGAATTGTGAGACCTTGCAATTAGCAGTCAGAAATACTTGAACACATATCAATAACAGCAGTGATGCAACTGGTCACACAACTTGTGCTCCGGTGGTAATAATGACAATAGGCACAGTGTACAGAGCTGGCATGAACAAAGGCATCCTAGCAAAGAACCATGGCACAAGGGTGTTGCAATGACACAACTACTAATATGAAAGGTCAAGTGGTGTGTATTGTAGAATTACAGAGACATTGGTACAGTTTCAGTCTATTGTCTCGTCTCCCCCCCATCCCTTGCTCACTACTTAATGTAGTCTGCCTAGCGAGTTTACAACACTATGTGCAGAGGTATGCGAGTTATAATACTTTTTTTGGTGAAAAAAAAATATATTTAATAATTAAATGTGTGTATATATATATATATATATATATATATATATCAATCAAATAATTTTAATGCTAAATATTAACAAATAGCTCATATTTAGAAAACAAAACAATTCAAAATAAAAGTAGGCAAAATTAATGTATTGCCACTTACCATGTTGACATAAATGAGTGATCCAAAAAATGTGTAGTTTGCATACCATGTGGATGCCCTTTAGTTTCATAACTCCTAAACCCTGTAATTTGATATCATTTAAAGGACCCTTAATAGCATATCACATAAAGGACCTGTAATTGCGTACTAAGTAGAGGACACAAAACTGTATAGCTTGAAAAAGTACTTCAATTATTGGTTGCCAGTAAATGACCTGTTCTTCTGTACCATGTAGTCCCATATCATGAAAGCGTACGTAATCGCAAAGCAGGCAAAGGTCCTGTGTGTGCATCGTGGTCCATTCATTCCTACTTGCGCTCCTCGTGAACTGATAACAGTGGAGTAGGGTGGTGGTGGTTTCTTCACATGCTTCCCCACTTCTCTTCCTCTAAGGCAGAGAATGAGGAAGACCTCTTGGCAACCCTAACATACTGGGGGTGGTCATACTCAGAAACACCATACTAGGGACGGACGGGGCGATCAGGAGTGATGGTGTGTTAAACAGAGGAATGGAGGGGTACATGGTCAGGTGAGGAGAGGCACGGAAGATTGGTGCAGTCAATGCTTTGCAGATGTGCATCGATGCACCTAGGACCACCACTCTTCTATTCAGAGGGCATGCAAAGTTCAGCTACAGTGCTTAGCTCATGCAGTGCTGCACCCAGAATCTATCTCTGTCTTGCTGCAGTTGGGTTGTTTACCAGCGATAGGAGTTTGGATGCCTCATTGTCAGAGTCTGAAGTACAGGTTCTTAAAACAAGAAGTAAGGACCCTCTTTGCCTGTTGGCAGGAGGTTGAGATGGCGTCATCTGAAGAGGACGAATCTGTGGTATTCGAGTCATAATCAACTTTTCAATGATGGAATCGGACGAAGGGGAATCAAGCCTTTAGTGGACTTGAGGGAAAATTAGTATTTTTCAGATAAATCTTTGAACCATCCTGACTATATCTGCAGGAGATGGAGGTAGGCAGGAGAAATCATTAACTATAAGAGCTCCCTTCGGTCAGCTAGCTAGCACACCTCTTCCGAATGACGCTCTAGACGTGGTCCAAAACCTAAACAATGCAAAATAATGCGTGTGTGATGGCTCCAAGAGGTCTTCTAGATGTCTTTCTCCTGTGCCCTGACACACTAATGGTGTCAAGAAAAAAGTATAAACTGAGAAAACCCTTCAAAATAATGAAACCTAAAAAGTGATAAAAGTTTAAAAAAGAAGGGATGTGTCGGACCCGGACTGCTCACATGGGTAGTTGCTTGACTTTCTGACAGGCAGGTGGCTTGCACAGTTGCTACCAATGGAGCAGGTACTGCTGCAAGTGAGGCAGATGTAACTGACTGTTTTTTATTGTCCGTGACGTCAGGAGTCAGACACAAACTCCATATTAATGGGATCTGGTACGAAGTAGGAAACAGTAATAGCTTCACCAATACAACTAGACAAAACCAGGTAACATATAAGCCATGAAAAGCCATTTGTATTTGTAAAAGTGTTGTAGACATGCCACTGAGCAGTTGTTTAAATGAGATCGCCTGCACGACCACATTGGCTTGTCACCGTGGAAGGGCTAACTATACAAGCATGGCACACCCAGGGATTTACAAAAACGTTGCATATCATTCATACATGAACATGCCCCTTTTACTCTCTTTGTGCCTGTGGCCCCATTAAATCCATGATGCTCAAAATGACATTCACCGACCCCATCAGAAGAATGCAACTGGAGCCACCACCAACGTGACCCAAGCCCTTCTCAAACCCAACCAGGTATTATTCCATACTTAATTTTACTTGACTAGTTACAACATGACGTCCCATTACAGGGTGTCCTTAGTTGGTAGTAGTAGCTCTCCTTATGTGGCTTCCTTATACTTACTCTCTGGGGTTTGGATTTGTGGAAAGCAGATATGGTCTTTGCCCTAAGCATAGGAAGTTGACTTTGGTGGTGCTTTCTTTCTTCTAGGCCATTGTCTTCCAATCCACTTGAACACTGGACTCTCTGCCATCCCTGTGTTCCCCGACATATTCATCTCTTTTATAGCACTTGCTGGTGACCTACTCCTTGTAGACTACACTCTTGACAAATAACCTTTCTCATGGATACATGGAAATCCTCCTGGTTTTCCATTTGGTTGGCAAGAATATCCTGTAAGCTACCGATTTTATCTTTTTTGGAAACAGTACAAAACCAACTAAACTGGTTTTAGCCCTCTAATAACTTCATGGAATCACTGCATTTATTATGAACGTTAAAACTGACTATATTCTTCACGTGTTGGTTCTTTTCTTCTTTTTCAGTCTGGAAACTTAGTTTAATTTCTTTCAATTTTCTAAAACCTTTCTAGAAAAGGTGTATAAAATCAGGTGTCTGATAATGGCTGAGATAAAGAAAAAGAACAAGGCACTGGGATGAGGGAAGCGGTGACATCCTTATAGACCAACATTGAGCATTGTTTGGTGCAGATTCAAGAAAATCTAGCAATACCAACATATTATTTTTTAATATCTAAGAGTTCCTTTCAGCTCTAGTCCTCTTTCTTGAATGTTAAGCCACTGTAAGCAATTGTGCATCTTCAAATTTTTGGGGCAAAATAACCCAAAAGCAAATTGAGAGCATCAATTTCAACCAAAAGTAGTGTAGTTCCTCTCTCCGATAATGAAATAATGGCAGGATACTGCTGTATAAACTATATAAATGTGTGTAAGAAGATTGTTTAAAAACTATTACTTTGACTCCTTGGAAGAAAGTATTTTAATGATAGAATTAAATCATACCATTTTGCACTGTTTTAGCCTGAAAACCAATTCAGAAAAATGATCTAAATCAGCAGACAGCTGTTATCCATAATGTCTTCAGTACCTCACTCCCATATTCAACATGTGAGAGAAATATATCATCCAATTTGATGATTGCATAGACATGCAAAGCTTAGCAAATCCAGTTATTCAAAAGAACTTGAATGTTACATGTACATTACGTAGTTCATGTGCATTATCAAACCCTCACAAGCATGCCAATGATGAAGCCTTTTTTCTTCTTCAGCTTTCAAATAAATTAGAATCCTAATTACTGTAAATCTAAACCTGTCTCACTTTAATCAACTGAACAGCAAGCAAAGGTTAGAAAAATCCCTACCTATAATGATACTCCTGTATTCAAATGTTGCTAGTCAACGCAAGGTCTGTACTCTGCAGCATTCTTCAGCACAAGCAATGCGGCTGCAGCAAGGGTTGTTAGCTGGTGAATGCACCCCTTCTTTAAATTCTCATCAATCTCATTTTCGGTAGGTGTACATCTCACTGTAATAGCTTCAATCTGGTTAGATGCAGACTATGGTATCAGAAGAGAGCCTTCACCTAAATGAATATTATCACTGTGCTCCTCTTCTGAAATAGGAATGATATTTGTTTGCAAACTGGATGCCGGCATACACACTGCTCGTATGAAAAAAGCAATCCGAATAGATTGATTTTATCTAGAGCCTTGAACAGCATATTATCTGATTCACACTACATGAAAGTTGGGACATATGGACACCCAAAGATCCCAGGTGAAGCCCCATTGTTGAGAGATGAAGGGAAGTGGAAATAAGTTTGTCTGCAGTGATCAAAGATTTCAAGATGTTGTTTACAGATCTTTTTTTATAAACAATCTGGATCAAACAAGTTGAGTCCATTGCATAGGATGAAGGCACATTTAAGATTGTTTCCATCTTCCACAGTATTCAATAGAACATTTTCTTTGTGATGACATGATTCCTCATCTTCAGGACGTGGGAGAGATGGACCCCTGCAGTCTGAGCTTGCTGTAATGACAAGCGTCTGCACTTAGCAACTGCTAAGTAGAGCCCTTTGTCCAGCCCGATCCCAACAGGAAAAATTGTTACTTGTATTGTTTTAGCCGCGTTGTGCACTGAGACAGATGAGAAAAATGACATTTCAGTCTGTCTTTCATGGTGCTTTGGAATTATTTTCTTGAGGAAATGGTGCTACTTTGTTTTTATTCCCTCCCCCAATCCGCTCCTTATTCCCTGGAAAGTTGGTTCAATTACAAAATCATTAATATGGGTAGGTGGACATATAACATAACTTAAGTATTTGTTAAACGCATGTTCACCCAAGGGTATCTTGGTGCTGAATAACAGTTGTTTATTGTTACCCAACTCTGGTACTCATTTTATCAACCTCAGAAGGACAAAAGGCTGAGTGGACCCGCTGGGATTTGAACACCAGACGTGGTTATGTGATCCTGTCATTATTTTGTGCTTGATGGCTCAGTTCTTTGGGGTTTATGCACATATTTCAAGCCACATGGCTTATTCCTAAAATATTTTTTAAAGTTTTTAAAGGTTTTGTGGTACTATGCACCAATAAAGCAGATTTTTCCTCTCTTCATTAAGAGAAGATCTATAGAAACTATTGTATGATTTATAATAGTAGGCTTCAACGTTACACAATAGGACAGGATTAAGGATCCTACAGAAAGACGCCTACTCATAGTGTCTGGCTTAGGCAGATCTCTGTCTTCTGGATATTAGATTGACCAATGGGAATTCCAAGACCTGAACATATGCTATTTGTGTGGCCAAGTTACTGAGACTTTACTTAGAACTTGTTTGATTTTATTATTAAGAATGAGTCCCCCTGAGGCTCAAATACAATGGGGACATTTTGAGGCTAATGATTCATGGACATGGAAATACAAAGCACTTAAATGATTGAGAATGGCTTTGACTTGTGATTCTTTGCATATGTAGATCTTTAGTGCAATTTATTTGGTTTTAAAATGTGTAAACTTTCAAAACGTTTTTAGAGTAAAGGCAACATCTTTGAGATCATCAGTGTGCATCGAGCAAATTCCCAAGTATGCGTCTCTCGCTAACTTCTCCTCCTTCTTTGTCCTACAGCTCGCCATGAAGCACAAATGCTGAGGCACGGCCAACACCGCTCAGCCCATCTGGAGAGGAAATCTCTGCCTGCAATTTGTTTTTGCTTTATTTTTTAATAAAGCCACATTCAACTGTCGACCTACCGCACAACCAGCCATCATCTTACCCTTCGCTGGGACTCAGACGGATACGGCATCCTGTTGCTCATCTTCCTAAGCAATGTCTACTCTTATATTTTTTTTATTTCAATGTATTTTTATTGCAATTTTTGGACATTGATTGTTATGGGCTGTACTTGGTCAGACACAAAGAAGCACTAAGATCCAGACTGGACCAATGTGATTTTTAAAGAGAAACTGAATATCAATGGATTTCATTAGTGTTCTTTCTCATCAGTGAAGAGTGGGAAGGGGTTTCGACTAGGGTAATGCAATCTCCGCATTCTCAGTGATTGACTAGCCGATTAGTGTTAAACTTTACTCCAACTTGCCAGAGCAATCTGCACCCCACTGTGGCACAATGAAGAATGGGGAGCTTCAAGAAGCTGGACCACCTAAGGATGCTCTTCAAGAAGTTGGAACACTTAAGGAGGCACTTCCAGAAGTTGAAAGGCCTAAGGAACCAGGCCCTTCCTTAAGACAATGGTTAAAGACTCTGCAGTGTTTACTGACGTGGACGGATAGGGCCTAGCCTCACTACGTGTCCGTACCATCTGATGGCCATGGCACCCTGAGACAGACCATGCATTGTGGATGCTCTGTTGCATCCTCTTAAGGTTTCTAATAGCAATAAAAGGACTTCATGCCTTTGTCGGACATACATGTGTGGAACAAACATGCTTTGCTGACCATCACCCAATAGCACATCAAATGTTTGTTTGTTTCCCCCATAGTAGATGCTGATGTCTGTTTCATGTGGCTCAGTTTGTATAAAGTTTGCAGGGCGCAGGCCTCTGAAGAAATCAAAACTCCTTCTCAGGGGTCTCACTAATACAAAGAAGAAGTTGACACAGAAGCTGGAATATAAAATAACATCTTTATTAAACTCAAATGAGTGAGACTACGTCACACAGAAGCCTTAGCAACTGAATGAGGCAGTCTAAAGAGTACAGAACACTGGGGTCTTATATATGTGAGGGTTACAAACTCAGCCTAAAAGTAAGGGGCAGTCCTAGCTCATGCAAGCATGCAAAATGCCAATATGGACATACAAGATCTGCCAAATATTAGCCAATAGGAAAACATGCAAAACAAGGCATCATGTAACCAGAACGTCCCCCTTGAGTCGTGTTTTTGCCCAATCCCAAAAGTCAATCAATGACAGCACCTATAGGTCAATCAATAATGGCAGAACATGTTTGTGTGCTTCAAAGGAAAGGTTGTGGAATAGGAAAACACAGGGAGAGAATAGCGAAGGCCAAAAGATAAGATGCGGCACGAGAAGAATACTAAAGGCTAACAGTTGATATAGAGATTAGGTAGTCCAGACAAGGATTAGTTTAGGCCGGCTGGTGTCTGAGATGGGTTTCAAGACAAGGACGGAGTTTTTTTTTGACACGTTGCAGTCCAAGGGGCAGAGACACTTCGTGAATCGAGCAGCCTGTGTAAAGGCAACACAAAATGGCGGTGAATGTAAAATGGAGTCGAAATTAAAGAACCTCACCTCTCGATCAGACACAGTCAATGGGTTCAGCAGTGTTACGCAGTTATCATCCCATCGATAAAACCAGGGGGCTCTAAACAGCAATACTGCCCAACAGTTGAATGTTGAAAAGCTTTACTCTGCTCTTTGCATTCGTGGAAAGGGATTTAAGCATCAGTTTTTAATGGGGAAAATGCCTCCTACTTGTGTATAGGTTTTAAATGAAGCTGTCCTCTTTACCAATCCTTTTCGAGGTCCCATCTTGTCTGGGGTCCTCCTGGTGAGTTGCCAGAAGGAGAGGGGGGATCCAGTGATGTAGCTCGGGGTGGCCGGTGGTTGGAGGACCTCAGAGTCTGCAGAATGAAGAGAACAGTAAGCATAACATGCAGGATCCGCTGCTGTGCTGCATCGCAGATGCAACAGTAGATCCGCCGAGGCCAGCCTGAAATAGAGTTAGAACAAAAGTAGATTTTTATTAATATAATCTTAGTGGAAGTCCCTTTCAGGGTTTTCTTTTAGCTAGAAGGTAGTGTAAGGGTTGGTCCTGCTTCTACATTTGAAAAGTCAGCTCGAATTCTCCACAGGGTCTCTCCAAACGCAGAACTGCATCACTGAAGCCTCTGCCTACTACACAGGGAACCAAAATCAGAGACTAGTGTTCTCATAAAGCGGTGTAGTCCATGAACCCATTCTGTGTCTGGGGCTCGGGTTTCAAAGACCAGGGATGCTGGAGTGGCGGCCATCTTGGACTGGGAGCTTCGTTGGTGTGGTTTTGTGTTGTCCACTCTGATGGAGAAAGAGGCCATTCGCCGAGCTTGTTTCTGTTCTGAAAGTGAGCTACATGTGAAATGACAATGGCTTTGCGGTACATGATTCTCAAATTGTCTAAGCACTGGGACATGGCCACATGTTTGTCCCAAAGCGTTGCCCTGTTTTACCACTTGTTGGCCATGGGGCATTAGCATCTGTATCATCAACCTGTAGTTTCGGATCCCTCAACTGTGAAAGTAGAATGTAATTAAACAATTTAAGGAAAAGTCTCAGTTGTTCACTTTTGTTGTTGTGTTGTATATGAATGTTAATCAGAAAGATGGCGAATGTTGTCCAGGGAAGTTAAACATGCTTTCCAGACCCAGCAGTGGTCTCCAAGGTCAACTCCAGGTTCTCTTCTTCTCCCAGCTTCTTTGCTTGTTGGGTGATTAGCTTTGGCATTTCTATCCAATTTGGTTGAGAAATATATTTTCTGATGGCACAAACCGTTTGAACGTCATTTATGGTAACATCAAAAGCAGGGCTATTCATTCAAAGGTGTTCTTTTTACAACTCTTATCCAAGCAAATGTGAAAGAAGGGTAACGAAGTGTGAGTAAAGCCGGCGTCGATAAAGTCTCTTGATTCTGCGGGTGCAGAGTAAATGGTTCGCTCTCAGTTTCTTGTTCGAGACTACTAAGCCTAGTTTACAAAGCTGTTTGCGCTTGTCATTTTGGGTTACACAGCAAATAAACGTTTTAAAAGCGCAAACACTCTTTTGGAATTCACAGTTTGGTTTTGTCCTCGTGACAAGCATCGGCAAAGCCAATAGGTGTCGCCTATTCAAGATCTATTGGCTACGTCAATGTTTTTTATCCATGTTGCTGTGCGGCATGGCTGAAAGTAAAGAATAAAAACACTGGTCACGTCATAACCCGTTTTTAGGTCTCTGCTAGCGAAGGCTGCGCTTGCACAGTCTCGCTCGCGAGATTTAATGTTTTTCATTAGTGGGGCTTGAACCCGCCCCTCTTCTCCATTGGCTGGCCTCTTAAATGCTGGTCAGCCATTGGAGAAGAGTTTTGTCCGTCATTACAAGCCCCGTCTTTTTCAGATTCGGGGCGTGTTCTTTCACTTCTTTCTCATTGTTTGCCCCTTTTACGCGTGGTGGGCGTGTTTTTTGTTGTTGTGTTTTTTACCATAGGAAGGTTTGGCCATTTTGTGCGCGGTCGGAACGGAGCGGGAAGTGGGGTCGCCTCTTCCTTGCTGCAAGGCTAGAACTCTTCTCCCCTCGAAGCATTTTAATGCCCATTTTGGCTGATGGCTGGTTAAGTATAGCTTGAACTAGGCGTTTTATAGCCTTGGCCGCAACCGCGGCATCCGTTTTGGCAGCGGGAAGTTTTAACTGCTTCCTCATCTTAGTAGTTTTCTCCGTTTTTTGGATTGAGAACAATTGTCTACCAAGAAGCAGCGTGCAGACACGTTGTCTCTATACTCCTAATTCTCCTGCAGCATTATTGCAATATAACACTGTTTTAGCGCTTGCCCCGTTTCCGCTGCTCACAAATGCCGCTCACTTGCTTAAATCTGTCGGCTATTGCCACTCCGCCTCCTCCTCTCCTTAACATAGAGAATGGCAGCTGCCCCTCTGAATCACTCGCGCTCCGCGAGAGAGCGGTTCCTGGCATTCAGTATCTAGGATCCTGCCTCTCGCTGCTCAGTTTGCCGAAAATTCATCGGACCTGACCTTTTGCAAAAAACCAGACTCGCCAAAAGAGTTTTTCCAGACACCAGCGAGCAGCCCTTAGCTTTTCTGCTCGCTGCTCACTTTCCCCATGTTAGAACTGCTCGGCGTACAAGCTCTCAGTGAAATGGATCCAAAAAAGAAAATCATTTTTGCTGGAAATGTCGTATTTTAATTCTAAGGTGCAGCATCTGGAATAAAATGTTAAAAATATGAAAAATAATTAAATAAAGTAAGACAGTGGTAGCAAACTGGCCAGATTGATTTTATTCACACCCAGACACATTAGCGCCACTTTTACAGAGTTTGCCAGTGAAGCGCTATTTTTGTTTTCTTGTCTTTGTTTTCCCTGGGCTTGCAACTAGTGCACCAATCCTGGAGGTACTGCAAAGTGTGGATTGGAAAACAAAATGTGTACTGCGGCTCTGCGTCCAGGGATGTGGTCTTTTTACCATACTGCTAACGTTTTGTAAGGATATCCGCAATGGACATTGAAATGGGACCATTCAAGGGCCCTTTCAGGCAAAAGCACTCACTGATTTCTGAATAGTGAGTGTAAAAGCGTTAAGGTAACAATGTTGTTCCTGCTTGCATTTCACATGGTTTGCTAAATTTTGCATTCCCCTATGAGTGTTTGCTTTTTCCAGGATGATGTTACTTTTTTCTGTAGGCCGCATATTGCTCTGGTCTATTGGGTCATTTAAATTGAGCCTCATCCAGGTGTTTATAGCCGGCAGCAATTGGGTTGTAGTTGAAGGCAGTGTGATTTTTTTCTCAGTGGGACAGTATGGTGTTCAGTGGGGGAGACGATGTGGCACTATGGCCAGAGCTGCTAAATTTGGAACTGGGGAACCAGGTTCAGCCTTAATAACCAGTCCACCAGACGACTCTCCTGAGAGAGCACAATCCCATGCTAGACCTTAGAAGGCTTCGCAAGACCTTAGAAGCGCTGGTGTCTTAGCACCAGCAGGTGGACCCTAGCACTGGCTAGTCTGGGTTAACCTTCAAGGTTTGTCCACCACAATCCATACTGAAGTTCACCTCCAGTCTTGCTAGCAGGCCTATGAAGCAGCACAGCCAAGAACAACAGTGACTCTGTCACTGAGGTCACAGGACCCTTGAGAAGGGCCAGCTCTAGGGCAGTGCAACCGGTGTGACCGTGCGCTGACTTTGGGTGGAGACATTATGTTTGCAAGTAAATTAAGGTTTTAAAAGCGCTTGCTGCCTCCTTCCTGGCCTCCAGCAATTTTCGGCAACAATTAAAATGTCATGATGACTCTGGTGTTTAATGTTGTTCCTAGAGAGAGATCAGAGTTTTGTCTAGTGGAAGTTTTGACTCCTGGAAAGGTAGCACATAGGGTTAATGTGCCTGCAGCAAAGAACATGTACCATGCAGATCACAAAGTGCACATAATGTAAATAGGTCAGTGGGCTACTGCGTGTGTGTGTGTGTGTGTAGGTGGCTCTGTGGGTGGCTCTATTTGTGTGTGGGTTGCTCTATGTGAATGGCTCTGTGGGTGGCTGTGTGTGTGTGGGTGGCTTCGTGTGTGTGGCTCTGTGTATGGGTGCAAATGCAATAGGTCTCGCATTTGAGAGTGATTAAGCTATTGACATTGTAAATAACAATGCCGTTTCTTTAAATGTTTTAAAAACAAACAAAAATAATGTCATGAGCAATGCCAATAGCTCTAAGTTTACCAATGCCGAGACCATTGCATTGTAAATGCTTGTTATTTACTTTCAGCCATGATGCTTAGAAGCCACACTGCAACATGATGGCTTAACAATTTGCCGATGCTGGTTAGTATCAGGAGGGAAAGCCACCACAATACCAGCAACTGTAAGGATGCTTGTGATGACAGCGACTCCCACCACAGTATAAGGGGACACTACAGGCTACAGCAGGACAAAGTAGAGTGCATTACATTTCTGAGGAAAAGCACCATTTTATATTTGTACGGAAGACGGCAAGTAAAAATGGGACAGGGCGCCGCAGCTTTACCGAAGAACCCCAAAAATAAAGACATTTAAAAAAAGTGCTAAGATACAGCCACTCATAGTGCATTTTTGGTTACGGCTGCTGGCGACCCTGAAGCAAGTTCGAGTCAGTGGCACCGTTGTTGGCAAAGTGGTGTTTTATAAAGAAAAAACATGCTGGTTTGTTATGTGTATCGACTCCAAAGCTGTCTGTAGCGAGACTGTAAAATGAAACTAGCGGAGGTGCCGCTGACCAATGAAAACAGAAGAAATGAGTGACGATGAAACCAACCAATGGTAAGTAATGGGTGGGCTCGAAGCCTTTTTACATTTTTTCCCCACATCAAAAAGTCCTCGCAAACGACAGTGCTTGTGCTGTTTCAGCCGAGATCAAAACATGATCTACTCACTCATGGACTTTTGTGGGCGAACGTCTTAAATATGGATCTATCTTCGGTGGGCAGCCTGTGAGTATTCACAAATTAGGTATCAAGAGGAATTTGTGGAAACCAACCAAGAAGCAAAGCAGAGCCAGGCTTCACGCCAGCCAATGACGATGTAGCAACTCCCACCAGCAAACAACTTCTTCCATCCAGCTGAGAAATAATGAAGTGTTGATGACTGTTCAAACGTCATCGATGGGGCAAGATCTCTTCAGTCACTTCAAAAGGTAGAGTTGAAACGGCTAGCCTAAGGAAGAAGTTTACTCTGGGCGTTCAAGCAAAGCTAGGCATCTAGATGATGTATCAAAGGGCAGCAAATGATGAAAAATGACATCAGCAGACGACCAAGGAAGTCATTTGAGGAAGGAAAGAAACTATTGGCTGAGGAGGAATTCTTTATATGTAGGGTTTCATTTTGGACCAATATTTTACATTCAGTCATTGATGGGTTGCGCACTGTCCTCCGAGGTGATTGATGTCCTCTAGAAGGTACAACGCGAGATAAAGCTGGGGATAGTCGGTCTACTGGCAGTGCTCAGCGGCCTCCCAGACATCCACCTCACACCAATAGTGAACATCCAGGCAGCAGCAACTCTTGTAAAGAGATTGATAAAGTAAGACTGGACCATCACCACTGTACAGGAACAAAGTAGGCTCCTCCTGCAAGGTTTATCCCCTTTAAGGCTGATACATCGTAGCCAGGATCGTCCAGCACACCGTACCGTGTAATAGTTGGTGAAGCCGCACACAGCCAGGACATCAAACGAGCTGCAGACAAAGAAATGCAACAAGGAAAGGAGCAGAAGCCAGGCCTTCTCCTCCTGTGCACCTAAGACCTGAGGCTCCACCCCCTACACTGATTGGACAGTCACTTTCACTCCCCACTTTAGGAGGAAGCCCAGGATCCTCCTTTTAAAAGAACACGTTGTCCAGAAGTGATGACCTTGATTGCTTACCCCCCGCATGGACACCAACCAGGAAAGCACCCCAGTTCATAAGAAGCCTTACCTGGCCTCACTTTTAGCCCCTCCCCTTCTCTTGTACAGTGCTCCATCTCTCTTTATAGCTATGTTCATGCTCTATAAATACCTGTATAGAACTTCCGGTACCTCCTCCAAATGGCTGAATAGGATTGGGGACAAAATGGTTCTTGGAGAAGAAGAAAAGATCTGGATGAACTGAAAAGGCCACCTTCAGGTTTCAAGTTTAAGGAGAGGAACAAGAACGCCAGCTTGAGGACTCTTGTCCTATTCAGGACTCAAGGACATTAAAAATAACTCTCCGGTCCATTGCTTCAAATTTGCGAAGATGTCCAGTAGCGCCTGTGACCTCAGAGCCATTTGTTCCACCACTATCTGAGTGATGCAACCTGCCAAAGACCAGCTGCTCGGGTGTCCAGCAGGATGGCAAAGGCCTAGTGCCCTTCTGCAGTGCAATATTTTACTCTTGGCTTTAGCCAGGGAGGGTAGCTCAGTCCAGGTGTGTGTTTCATCAATCCATTCTTTGTTTGGGAGCTTTTTTGTCTTGTAAATCAATTACTGGGCTGGAAGAGGGGCTCTGGCATGCCAACCTCCCAATTAGACTGTTGCATGCTTTGTGTTGAGCTGTGACCGCACTGCCTGCAGGACTCACCAGGAGCAAGGATCAGCAGTCTGGCACAGCTTTCATTTGACATTAAACGCCAGAAGGTGGACTTCAGTGGGAAACAGAACCCAGAGAAGGACTTCGCGTCGCTCAAGCATGCACTCCGGACTGGAACCAATACAGGGCAACGGGGATCCCCTTGTTTAGTAATCACATGGTGTGTTATGGTTATAATTAGTAAGGAGGTGAGCAAGCATAGAATAGTATGAGGAATAATGACTGCCACATCCATACAGGGTCTCCAGCTCTACTCATGCTTTGTGACTACTATTGCTGTATGAGGCTCCGTCACAGTGCTTAATTTGTGACAAAATATGTGCAGGGGCCCTTTTTGGCACGCCATGGCAGCTTGCACCAGCCCATTGCTCCTGTCGGGACAGAACCAACCCAACTTCTAACTACAAAACCACTTAAGTGTGACAGTATAGACTGTTCCAGGCCCCGAAAGCTGTAGGAATGGTTTGGAAGGCATGTAATAGCCATGTTAAGGTATATGAACTGTTGTGCTTGTCTCTATATTAGACAAATAGCGCCACCATGTGCTAGATTGTCATAAGCACCAGTGTTAAGAATCAAGTGATGGTGCCGAGCACCAGAAACCACTGGCTCAATTTAAGCAATACTCCTTCAAGTGAATTCGAGTGTTAGCCGCTTATTTCCTATTCATTTTAAGGTGTTAATACCCAAAATATCTAAATGAGCAGGTCCGTACTGCTCCACAAAACAGAATTCCTGGCCCAGCACAACCTGACCAAAGTGTACAATGGAGGAGATCTAGATAAGGGATGGGTTAGAAAAAAGGAGAGGAGACTTTGTGGCTAGACGCGGAGGAGAACAATAGCAAGACGAGGAGAGTTCCAGTGATGAGGCAAATGTAGAAAATTAATAGAATAGTGATGAGTACATACAGGAGAAGAGACTGTGTAGAAATCAAAGGATGCAAGGTGGTATACCCAGAGATACAGAAAGGTAAGAGCAGGAAAAAGGCTAGATGGAGAATACAGAGAAATATGAAAATATTGTTTTAAGAAAAAGAAGGCAATGAAGCTGAAGAGCACGAACAGCAGAGTTCTGGAGAATGTGCAGGGAAGGTATAGGGAATGTGCAGTACTTAACTTCTATACCACTGTGCACAAGGGCACTATACCTCAATGTCAGTAGTGCACAAAGTGATGAAAAGCATTCCCATCTTACCTAATATTAGTATTCCTAGATTCAACCTGTAGTAGGAAACTGTGAGCAGATCTTCTCTGGGGCGAACCAGTCGTTTTACTTCCTAACGCCTCATCTTTGCCGATACCCTACAAATTCTCCTCTGCCCCCTGCAGGGTGGACAAATCATTGCATCCTTATGACTTCATAGTCTTGTGTTCAATGAATAAAATATCACCCAGACGTGATGTGGGTATAAAGCATTCTAATATTTTATTCAACATTGTAAACAAGCAGCTGTATTGGACATTGGCAGAAGAAGTGGTTTAACTTGAGTGGTTTAACGTTCTTCAGGTGAAAACTATTTCCACTAAGCCCTTGATAAACTTGCACTTCATTTTGTTGGTTAGAACAGCTCTGGGAATCGTGGTTTGGGTCTGGTTTACAATAGAACACTTCTAACAGCAAACACTGTTGTAGTGCACTGTGCTTATCCAACACTAACAACATTCAGTAGGGCACAGGGAGACCTCCATTGGTTTCCTGTTGTTGCTGCCAAGACTTCAGTGAATACATTCCTATGGGAGCAAGTCCTTTCTGTGAACAGGTAGTGTCCCTTCTACCCGTTCTAAAAAACCACCTTCCCACACAGTTGAATCATTTGTCGCTTGATCTCAGTCCCTGTGGAGGCTGCTGTCCTATAAAGTGGGGGGGGGGGGGTGTCAGGGGGACAATACATATTAAATAAAGGCTTACCTGACTCTGCTGGCCTCCTTGGTGCTCCTCTACCACGCAGCACACAGAACAGGCTACCAGACTCCCCAAACCAATCCCGACACTGATCTCATGCTATGCCAAGCATGAGAGAAGTGCCGGGATTGGCCTGAGAAGCTGGTCTGATGCTCGCTCAGGCACAGGGAGTCTGTGCTGTTTCTCCACCCAGCTGTGGAATACAGCTGGGTGGGAGAAACCTAAGTGTGCGTGTCAGTTTGGCCATCTTACGACGGTTGGCCAAACCAACATGCGCACCTACAGTGGCCACCACTCCTCCCTGCCATGGCCTAGCAAAAGCTTTCTGCACCAAAGAAGGCATGCATGCATGCTGTGCTGATTAACAGTTTGTAAACAAATCATTTGTTGCTTTGAACCCTGCTCAAATTAATTGCCTCTATCAACGCTATTCTGTGCACTAGATTTAATCCTGCTAAATATGGTACAGCACTTTGTCCTGGTGTCTTGGTCACTGGAAATCCCCAGGGTGCAACACTTTCTCCTGGTGCCTTGGTCACTAGACATCCCCAGGGTGCGACACTTTCTCCTGGTGCCTTGATCGCTAGAAATCCCCAGGGTGTAACACTTTGTCCTGGTGCCTTGGTCACTAGACATCTCAGGGTGCAACACTTTCTCCTGGTGCCTTGATCGCTAGAAATCCCCAAGGTGTAACACTTTGTCCTGGTGCCTTGGTCACTAGACATCCCCAGGGTGCAACACTTTCTCCTGGTGCCCTGGTCGCTGTCAATCCCCGGAGTGCAACCCTTTCTCCTGGTGCCTTGGTCGCTGTAAATCCCCAGTGTGCAACACTTTCTCCTGGTGCCTTGGTCACTAGACATCCACAGGGTGCAACACTTTCTCCTGGTGCCTTGGTCACTAGACATCACCAGGGTGCAACACTTTCTCCTGGTGCCTTGATCACTAGACATCACCAGTGTGCAACACTTTCTCCTGGTACCTTGGTCACTAGACATCCCCAGTGTGCAACACTTTCTCCTGGTGCCTTGGTCACTAGACATCCCCAGTGTGCAACACTTTCTCCTGGTACCTTGGTCACTAGACATCCCCAGTGTGCAACACTTTCTCCTGGTGCCTTGGTCGCTGTAAATCCACAGTGTGCAACACTTTCTCCTGGTGCCTTGGTCACTAGACATCCCCAGTGTGCAACACTTTCTCCTGGTGCCTTGGTCACTGGAAATCCCCAGTGTGCAACACTTTCTCCTGGTGCCTTGGTCACTAGACATCCCAGGGTGCAACACTTTCTCCTGGTGTCTTGGTCGCTGTAAATCCCCAGGGTGCAACACTTTCTCCTGGTGCCTTGGTCACTAGACATCCCCAGTGTGCAACACTTTCTCCTGGTGCCTTGGTCACTAGACATCCACAGGGTGCAACACTTTCTCCTGGTGCCTTGGTCACTAGACATCACCAGGGTGCAACACTTTCTCCTGGTGCCTTGGTCACTAGAAATCCCCAGGGTGCAACACTTTCTCCTGGTGCCTTGGTCACTAGAAATCCCCAGGGTGCAACACTTTCTCCTAGTGCCTTGGTCACTAGAAATCCCCAGGGTGTAACACTTTGTCCTGGTGCCTTGGTCACTAGACATCCCCAGGGTGCAACACTTTCTCCTGGTGCCCTGGTCGCTGTAAATCCCCGGGGTGCAACACTTTCTACTGGTGCCTTGGTCGCTGTAAATCCCCAGTGTGCAACACTTTCTCCTGGTGCCCTGGTCGCTGTAAATCCCCGGGGTGCAACACTTTCTACTGGTGCCTTGGTCGCTGTAAATCCCCAGTGTGCAACACTTTCTCCTGGTGCCTTGGTCACTAGACATCCACAGGGTGCAACACTTTATCCTGGCGCCTTGGTCGCTGTAAATCTCCAGTGTGCAACACTTTCTCCTGGTGCCTTGGTCACTAGACATCACCAGGGTGCAACACTTTCTCCTGTTGCCTTGGTCACTAGACATCCACAGGGTGCAACACTTTCTCCAGGTGCCTTGGTAACTAGACATCCCCAGTGTGCAACACTTTCTCCTGGTGCCTTGGTCACTAGACATCCCCAGTGTGCAACACTTTCTCCTGGTGCCTTGGTCGCTGTAAATCCCCAGTGTGCAACACTTTCTCCTGGTGCCTTGGTCACTAGACATCCCCAGTGTGCAACACTTTTTCCTGGTGCCTTGGTCACTGGAAATCCCCAAGGGCACAACACTTTCTCCTGGTGCCTTGGTCACTAGACATCCTCAGTGTGCAACACTTTCTCCTGGTGCCTTGGTCGCTGTAAATCCCCAGTGTGCAAAACTTTCTCCTGGTGCCTTGGTCACTAGACATCCCCAGTGTGCAACACTTTCTCCTGGTGCCTTGGTCGCTGTAAATCCACAGTGTGCAACACTTTCTCCTGGTGCCTTGGTCACTAGACATCCCCAGTGTGCAACACTTTCTCCTGGTGCCTTGGTCACTGGAAATCCCCAGTGTGCAACACTTTCTCCTGGTGCCTTGGTCACTAAACATCCCCAGGGTGCAACACTTTCTCGTGGTGCCTTGGTCACCAGACATCCCCAGTGTGCAACACTTTCTCCTGGTGCCTTGGTCACTGGAAATCCCCAGTGTGCAACACTTTCTCCTGGTGCCTTGGTCACTGGAACTCCCCAGTGTGCAACACTTTCTCCTGGTGCCTTGGTCACTAGACATCCCCAGGGTGCAACACTTTCTCCTGGTGCCTTGGCCACTGGAAATCCCCAGGGTGCAACACTTCAATATTTGCAGTGCTGACGGGACCAGAAGTTCGTTCCCATGATTTTACGTATAGGTGCTGGTAAGTGGAATCAGGAATTAGAGTGCTGACTCTCTCACCTACCTGAGGGTCAGTCATTTCATTTCATTTCATGAAGGTTTATTCGGTACATATAAAATGACCATGAAAGCACAACAATAATAAATAAAAAATACATTACAATATCAAATACAGCAGATTACAATTCGAAAACTATAGATAACAAATGTTATAAATTTAAAAACACATGCTTTTCCTGGCCTTGATAGATTGGGTTAAAAACATGGCAGTAAAAAAACAGATATCGACGTATTGTAAGGTAAAAACTAAACTCATAGCTTGATTAACTGTACGTATACCATATTTACAAAACATAGGTTTTAAATAGGCAATACGAAAATTCATATACAGTTTGCAGATGAAGAGAAAGTGCACAGTGCTCTGTTTAGAGACGCCATCACACATACAGGGCCCCAGCGGATATTTCTTTAGTGTTGGCAGAGCCACTAGATGATGGACGATACCAAGCCTCAGTCTGGTCAGCACAAACTTATGGGATGGCCTCGTTACCCATACTAAATAAATGGGTAAACCTTCAACAAGGTTATGCTTATTATAAAACATAACAGTAGATAGAGAACCGTTAGCAATGGCCCGTTTCCTTGCGGCAAATGCCCAAAAATTTGTTTTCAGCTCTTGTTTCGTTATTAAAGACGCTGCGTTAGGGTCCACCAAGATGTTTAAATTAAAAATCTCGGAAAAACATCTGATGACATATTTTAACCATGGTATATTTAAGAATTTGTCCAACGAGAGACAATCCTCAATAACCGATCTATTGAAAGGTTTTTCTTCTTGGAGCCAAATAGAACGCCAAATTATGAGTGGCCTCAAAGATAGTTGATCGGTAAGAAAATTAATATCAAGCTCTCGATGAGTGAGGTCAGTACATGCAGTGGGTGGTAATGAAAAAAGTTTTTTTTAAGAAGCATTTTCCTCTAACTGCAAGAAATGGGCAGGAAAATGTCCCCAAACACCTGCCCCATACAGAGCGATACTGACACACCTGGCTTGATAAATCTTAAGCATATCCCTGGTGCGTCGGTCCCCAACCTTCGCAGCAAATCTAAAAACACCATGGGCATTTTTGGCCATTTTAATACGGATATTTTTAAATTCGTTGAACCATTTTCTATCATTAGAGAAGGTTATACCAAGATAAGAAAAGGTATCCACGTGAAGCACCTTGTCCTTATCTATAAAAAAGGAAAAATTAACAGATTTACTTTTCTTTTTACTTTTGGCCCCACAAATCATGATATACGTTTTCTTCTTGTTGATAGTCAACCTCCTATCCTTAATAAAGGAAGAAAATCTATCAATCAGACGCTGCAGTCCTAATGGAGTTCTAGAAAGTAGGACGGCGTCGTCAGCGTATAATAACACTGGCACAGGGGAACCTTGGATCCGTGGGGCATCTGCTTGGATTGTTTTTAAAATTGCGTCGATTCCGTTGATAAATAAGATGAAAAGAAGGGGGGCCAGTACACAGCCCTGTCTAATACCTCTTTTTACACTGAATTTAGGAGTACATTATCCTTTGGTCCCAAAGCGCACACAAGTTTTTAAATTCCCATACAGTCTGGCCAGAAAATAAATTATACCTTCTGGCGCACCTAACTGTAACAAGGTTGACCATAGGATTGAATGGTCAACCATATCAAATGCGCTGCTAAGGTCCGCAAAACAAAGGTAGAGTGAGCCTAACTTAGCAACAGTATATTTCCCGATCAGTAGATCAAGATTTAAACACTGGTCAAGCGTGCCCCTACCCTTTCTGAATCCGTACTGACTATCAGCTAGAATACCCTCTGGCTCAGCCCATTCCTCTAACCTCACCAGCATAATTCTGCTCATGATCTTAACAGATGAATCTAGAAGAGAGATGGGTCGATAATTTTTAACATCGGACCTACTACCTTTTTTATGTATTTGAATGATAATAGATTCCCCCCATGTTTCGGGGGGCACAGTACATATAGCAGCATTAAAAACTATAGCCAACAGGGGGCTCCACATATCGGGGTCCGCTTTATACACATCAATAGGCACCCCGTCTGGGCCCTGAGCTTTACTCCCCTTACTAGCACAAATGCCGGATTCAACCTCACTAACAGTAATATTTAAGGGTAAAACAGGCCAACTATTATGGCAGGTACCAATACAACTGTTAGAATCAAAAATATTTGAAAAGTGGGTAACCAAGCCGTCACTCGAAACATTGGAAGTTAACATTGGGGTATTCTCATCCCTGATAAAAGGAGAATTAACAGTGGCCCAGAACAAGGTACTGTTAGATAATTCAGCTGCTTGGTTAAGCGAGCCCCATGCCAACTGCTGTAGCTCACTCTTCCTTCGCCTTAGAGCAAGCTTGTATTCCAGCCTTAATTTCACAACGGACTCAGTATCCCTAGGTTTTTTGGCAAGCGCCATTTTTAGTTCAGTTAATAGGCGAGTGCATGCATGGTCAAACCATCTTGGAGCATTGCTACGCTGGCCCCCCTTGGATTTGGTAAATCTGGCCTCAATTAAATTCATATGCATAAAAGCTTTTAAAACCTGCAATTCATTAATAGGGTTTTCGAAAATAATACTAATACTGGGTAAGCAGTCCCTCACGATAAAGCCAATTAAATCATTAGCTTTATCCCCAACCCATCTCAAACGAACACCATTTGGTCTGTATGGTTCAATATTAGAGACCACAACGCCCGTTTTAACACAGCTATCGGCCCAAAAAGTTGTTTCCAAGATAATACAATTGTGATCGCTTAAGGTAGTTACTTCAACCCTAGGTGAAGCACAACAGGAAGAAATATTAAAGGAAACAATCACAGGGTCAATAACTGAGCAGGAATGATGACCCTTAAAAGTAGGGATACTTTGTCCCGATTCCTCTCTAGGCAGACCTAGAATTTCTAAATCATAGTAACCCAAAAAATAATTTAATAAATCTCCATAGTTGTTATGACAAAAATGTAGGTGTTCCACTCCCATATCGTTGATAAATCCACAAACGTTTTCGATTGACAGTTCACATAATGGGATATTAAAATCACCAACCCAGATATAATCAAAAGAAATGTTAGCTTCTGGGTTCAGATTTTCAATGGCATTAGCCAGATCACGGAGGACTACATCCCTAGAACTATCAAAAATATTATTGTAATAGTTTATCAGTAAGATATTATGGGCATGTTCCTCTAACAACCAGAGAATCTGGGCATGTTCACCCACTGTTATATACCCTTTTACTATGATTGGGCGGTGGATTGACACTAATATCAACAAACCCCCTTTTGCTCTGCTCGGCCCAATGCCCTTCGCCACCAGGTTATATGAAACAAACCCATCATAATTAATTTCTTCCCTACACCATGTCTCCTGAAAACATGCGATATCAAAGGAATTAATGAAATTCTGCCAGCCCAAGGCCTTCCCCTTGGATTTTAACCCTGCAACATTCCAACTGGCTATAATTATTCCTTTACCCCTTGCATTAGCCCTAACTGGTGTAATAGATACTGTTGGATAATTTCCTTCCCTTGGGTTTTCATTGACTGACCCCCTGCAATCATTATCAGGATAAACCTCCGCCTTGGTTGGCCCCGAAACTAGGTTAACCTTAATAGTTTCAGTACCCTGCTTATACATAACCTTATCCAAGGAAATTGGGCTCTCCTGGTTGAGTCAGTCATTAGAATCTAAACTGTTAAGGGCATAAAAACGATTATGCAAAGGAAAGGCTAAACACCGCTGCTGGATCGACGGGGGTAGCCAGGAAGAGTTATAATCATTAGGGGGCATATTAATGAGATGGCTATAAAAAAAGCCAAGCGGGCGTACACAAACGCCATAATCGGTAAGTGGTAGGGAGGCTGATCTAAGCAGAACTGTTGCGACGTGTTGAGGATATTTAAAATTAACAATAACACAGTCGCCTTTACAGATCTTTCTAGAATTACCGACCCAGTTGACCCTTCTTGTAGTTAATATATCATTAGAGAGGACCGTAGGGAATCCACATTGCTTATGCAACCAGGCAACAGTTTTATTTTTCAGGGAATCATGAGATTCATACTGAGTCTGGGGCATAAAAGAGTCAACCCGCGGTACGTTAGTTAAAACCACCACATAAGGGGCACAATCTGGCGGAAGGTTAACGAAACCCTTTCTCCTTACCTCGGTCCAACCCGCATTGCTTTCAGCTACCAAGGTAGCCTGGTTCTCTTGACTCGCAGTGTGCGGTTGGGATGGTACGACTGTTTGGTCAGCCCTAATCACCTCAACAATTGGTACAACTATTTGGTTAACCTTAGTCCATTTGGTTAATCTTAGTCCATTTGGTTAACCTTAGTACAATTGGTTAACCTTAGTCAGTCATCCTGAGCTCTTTGAGCCCAGGTGAGAGTGTGCGTCTGAGATCCGTGATGATACGGAGCTGGTGTGCTCCTTCGTTCTGTACAGCGGCGCCCCTGCTTTCCCTCCGCCGTCATTGCAAGCCGGTATCCAGTGTCTGCTGTTAGTAGAACTGCGTCAACTCCAGATAACCCCTGAAACTTACTAATATTTCATCCAACTTTCAAACAGGCAACTTTATGATCCATATGCGATAAACTGCGGCCTGCTAGATTATTTTATTGTCTTTGAAATTAAATATGTTTACACTGAGCCAATTAAACGCTTATCGCTAATTTTGAAAGATTGTAAGTCCATAAAATAAACGCTTTCGGAGTTGGTGTTGGCATGATCGTTTCTTCTTAGAATCAAACACCTTCATAGGGCATAGAAAGGCCCTACTGTCTAGCAGTGATGACTTTTGAAGGTGGTGGGACGTAAAAGCAGGGTATGACTTTTAAATAGCGAGCAAGTTCAAAGGGCTAACGTGGGATTCCATGGGAATGGTCACCCTCCCGAGAAACATTTGAAAAAAGAATGACAAATGGTGCATTTTAAAGCACATTTTAATATAGAATTTAGTGAGAAAGGTAGAAGGTTTATAAAGCAATTGTGGACATGAAGTCTTGAAATATTTAAACACATTAAAAACTGCCCTTTATCTTCCTGCATTAATATGTTCAACAGTTACTGTAATGTGCAGATTGTACAGCGCGCCACCTTCAGGCCCTTTAAAGTCTGTGCTTGCCCAGTGTCTTGCACTGCATGCGGAATCGGCCATGGAAGAGGATGCTCTAACCAGGCTTCAAGAAGCACCCACAGCTGCTGGCTGCCATCAGTCATATAGAAATATGTGCAGACCGTTTTTAAGTGGGATGAAGAAAGTGGTGGCTCTCTCGAAGGGGACATAGACAATTTCGGGGATTCCCACAGTTTGCCACCCAACCAGTATTTTGCTGATCTCTGAGCAATTATTGCATCCAGATATATAACATTGACATACATCTAAAACCTGCCAGGACTACTGGCTTTGTCCATGGTTGTTAGCTGTTTACGATAAATGAGTAACAACGATTTGTCTTAAATAATTAACATATCGAGGCCTGTGAAAGGAGTATTGTCTTCAGTTATGTGTTCATTATGTTAGATATGTAAACTTTTTTTATCTCAGATCGCGGCCCTCTGCACATTTCCAACCTCATCTCTTCCCTCTTCAGCACCCTCTTTTCACTTTCACCAATGCACTTCCTCGTCTCCCTCACTTCACCGCTCCCAAACATGTACTGCACTGGCTAACAATTAGACACGTTATTTTCTTTTACTTTTGCCTTGTGAATATTTTAACAATAAGTGTGTACCCCCCCCCCACACACACATTTACACAGATATTCAGTTGCAACTGGAATAAGTGACCATTGCTCTGTGCGCTCTGCAGAGAGCTGAGCCCACCGATGGGCACTGTGAGAAGCTCGCGCTGCCTTCAGCTCAATCACAGCCCCCATATACACCTTGCACGACAAGAATAATAAGATTAAAAAAAAACAACCACAGAAACTCATCGTGATACAAATAGCGAACACTCTTGGGGATGCAAGATTAAGAAAAACGTGAAATAAGAGGGACTAAACTGCTGACACGCATTACCCGAACGTTTTTAGCGTTCATTATAAATCAATCCGTGGTTTTAGCACTAATGTTAAGGGCATGAAGATAGGGCCAGCTTTAATGCCATATAGCAGAGCCCGATCCCCAGAATAATGTAATCCCTAACATCAAGCATGCTACCCCTTGTAACTGTCTTCAAAATCCACACATGTTCAGAGTGGGGATAAAACATTCTACAACGATTGTGCCGACCAAATTGAAAAGCACATATGTCTCCCTCCGTGCATGACTCGGATATTTGGATCAATTTTGCAAGGGAACAAAAGGCCTGTTCGTCTTTGGATCAGCTTCACCCGGGAACAAAGACAGCAGGTCCACTTCTAAAGGGGCCAGAGATTTACAGGCTTGGCCTGGGGTGTCACAGTGGGGAGGTCAGCGTGACCAGGGGTCTGAGCGCAATATACATAATGCAAGTTTAGAATTACAACACTTACCATTACAGAGGACAAGGTGCCAAATCCTGCGTACTGTGCTCTCATCTGGTCCTACCCTGTGACGAGTTGGAAAGGATGTGATCTATACCTGTGAATGACGGACATCTGGCCTCACTTAGGGACGCAGCCTGTAATGCCTGAAACCATGGCGCTGGCAGTAATCGCGTAGGGACGCAGACTGTAATGCCTGAAACCATGGCGCTGGCAGCATCGCGTAGGGACGCAGCCTGTAATGCCTGAAACCATGGCGCTGGCAGCATCGCGTAGGGACGCAGCCTGTAATGCCTGAAACCATGGCGCTGGCAGCATCGCGTAGGGACGCAGCCTGTAGTGCCTGAAATCATGGCGCTGGCAGCATCGCAGGCCTACAGTGGATACCGCCATAGACTACCATGGCACAGACGGGCTTTAGAAAGGTAAGCCCTGCATCATGCATCACATTGCAGAAAGTTGATTTACTCCCCGGCTTCTAGCTCATTGATCATAGCGGGGCGGGGGAGTCAGCCTGGGAGAGGCAGCTTAGCCTCAAATGCATCTATTTTGTTTTGAGATATGATAATATCTCTAAAAAAACAAATCTATTTAATATTTTTGGGGAGTAATATGTAGGAATTTCAGAGGGTCGCAGCCCCAGAGCCCTAATGGAAAATCAACCCCTGATGTCTAGCAATAATATTCCATTCAATAAGTCATAGTGTGAAACCCTAGTGTCCTATGTTTATTTCTTAACCTCTGAATATCAGTGAATTATTTTTAGGTCGAAGCCTACCAGACAGGCATTCTGAAAGCTTCAGTGGGAATGCATTCTGCGCATTGCTTATCATTGGCTTTGTGGTTTGTAACCCACAATTTCTGGATTTCTATTGGTCTGCTTTAGGTTGTCTAGCACATCTTCGTCACGCCAGAGGAGCAAAGCTGGTTCACCAGCCCTCCTTGTAGTCCTCCATGAGTCCTCACTTTCTGTAAACGGACCTTAAAATTTTGTTCTTATCTTGTCACATTTGCTGTGCGGCAGGAACACTGTTGGATAGAGGCATCATGTAGGTTTTTAAGAGGGTAGGGCTGAGGGATGAACCTTGAGGGAAGCAGCAGGTGGTGCTCTTGGGTTCCGAAGTGAAGGGAGGTAGGCGGATTCTCTGCGTTCATCTCATGGGGAATGATGCAATCCACTTGAGTGCGTCTCTTCTGATCCCGATCTGGTGCAGTCTCTTGATGAGTGTGTGGTGGGATACGGTGTTGAAAGCTGCGGAGAGGTCGAGGAGGATCAGGGCGTCGATTCACCCCTGTCGAGCAGGGTGCATATGTCATCAGTGGCCGCGATCAGGAAGGAGGAGTGTGGGGGTGCTGCAGCCCCCCCTGTTATCCCAAAGAAAGGCAGCAGGAAAATAATACCTAAAGCCGCCTTCTTGGCACAACATGTAACAAGTAATTAAATCACAGGCTACAAAAAACATTTTTAATTAACCCGCTGCTGTTTTTTATCCTCCTTTATCGGTCTCAAACGGCAGAACCCGATTCTTTTTTAATTTGACACTAATTACAAAGTCAGGGGAACACTAGAAGCTGAAAGGAGAACACAGAGATGGAGAAGCCTTCTGCTTCTTTCTTTATAAATTGGACAATAATGTATAAATATTACAAACCAACTCTGTTTAAGGCTCTGGGAATAAAATGGTGAGTTACAGAAGCGTTAGCGGACTACAAATTCCTAATTGTATAACAATTGAATAATTAAAAGGACAAGAGAATTAACAAATACATTGCATTTGTGTGGTGATCTAGTTTAGCATGTCCAGCAGGGCATCTAAGCCTTTCATCGGCAACTGTATAGAGTACCACTGCATTTACATTCTACACTGAGTACCATTTTGTTAGCTAATGCAAGGTTACTTGTTGTGCATCTAGAATGGCAACATACCATTTCTAACAGATGTGAAAACACAAGTGATCCTTACTCAGTTTTGAACTTGTAGGGTGAAATGGAGAAAAGAAATGGTTTCCTCAGTAGGTAACGGACAGGTCTATTTCACCTCCTCTTCGCAGCACTAGAAGCCCGCCCCTAGACTCTCCCTGACAGAAACAGATACCTGGTTGTAATACACAACAGTGCCAAGAGCATCAACTGTGTGATGGGCAGAGGAGGAAAAGATATAAGAGAAGACCAAAGATCACCTGAGCTAGGTCTCACATTCAGAATCTTCAAAAAGTTAAAAATATTGGTAGAAAATCTCTTCTTTTTTCTTTATTTGGAGGTTTTATAAAGCGCTGTTTGCCTCCTTTTGGTAACTTCGCAGTACTCGGTGGTCCAAATTCTTATCAGAAAAGTCTTCTTTGAACAAGCACGTGGGATGTTCGAGTCTGATCTGAGAGGTGGGAGGGGGCCTTGTTCATCAGCTGCACCTTCTTTCCTGCAGAAAGTTCAGCTGTAAGAGGGTGATAACAGATCTGAAGTGTTTCAGGACTTCTTGTTCTGCACTGTTATGGTTGCCTGTCTGAGGGTCATAGATGACTTCCTCAGGGCAAACACAAGACTCAATTCTCATGTATCCAAAATAACTAGGCCTGGGCTAAATTTCCGTTCCGCTCGCGGAAATTGCGATAATTTGAAATTTTCGTGTTCCGCGGAGAGTGTGAAAATGTCCAAATTTCCACATTCCGCAGCTTAGCGATAATTTGTTTCTTGCTCGCGCTGTAAAATAATCCCATTCTCGCGTGCGCGCGATCGCCTTACATGAATCCCCGCGTTCGCCAACAAGTTTTCCCGATCCGGTCGCGTTCTCCACGAGATGTTGGATTGTCGGTAGCCATTTGCGCTGTCTCGCGACAGTTCGCGCCCGCAGTAATGTCATTGGTCGCGCGATCACGTCTTTCTTCTCGCGATCATGCACCGCGAGAAGAGTGAAAACAAGATGGCCGCGCCCGCGAGCAACCGCATGGGTAAGTTGGCGAGCCGCGACCAAGCAGAAAATACCGCGAACGGGCGGGAAAAAAACTTCCGCATCTTTGCGATATTTCCGCGTGTTTACGGGGATTTTTAACATTTTCGCGATAATTTGCGAAAGTCACTTTCGCAAATTCCGCCCACCCCTGCAAATAACCTCTGGTAATTAGAGTAACCGGCTCTACATGAGGCTCCCACATTCTAACATCACAGACCTCTGTACTTCATCCTGTAGAACCTCAGCTTGCCTGTTAATCACCTGAGACCAGCCGACCACACACACTGACATTCCTGATTGGCTCTCCCTTGTGAAGCTTCCACTGTCAATCTTCCCGGGCTGTCCAATGGCAATATTACAGGACCATCACCTTGACCCTACTTGGTCTCAGCTGTGCAACTGCTTTATTGATTAGAACTCCTCCTCACCTCAAGAAATGCTGTTGTCCTTGACACCTAGAGCTTTCCAAAACCCCAAAATCAATAAAAAGAACCAAGATGAGGGGGAATTCTCTGTCACACGTCGAAACATTCCTAGAAAAAACCAAGCCATGGAATAAAATAGTTCCCAGTACAGAAATCAGAATACAAATGTATTTCAGCGTCTGTGATTTTGACAACCAATCTAAGCTAAGAGGGGTCTAGATATGGTCAATAACTGGGTATCTAACTCTACATATGATCAAGAGAAGATGCAGTGGGATTTCGGTTGAATAATGAAGACAGTGCTCTGGGGGAATGGCTCCGTGTGTTATAGGCAGTGAAGGGATCTATACGAGTTGTTAAGTATTGTTGGGAGATTTGGAGCGTCATGGAGTAAGTCTACTTGCTATGAAGAGCAGAGCTGTCTGTGAGTCTGGCTATTGTAAGGAATACAGCTCTTGGCCATTCTGGACATTTCAGGCTCACAGCACTATATGAACTCTACCTCGCTACTCGCTCTGAAGGAGACACAGTAGAAAGAGAAGATATGAGTTTATGTGAGTATTGTCAATACCAGGATTGTAAGAGACTGTATTATCAAGATGGGTGGTGTGAGGAAATCTTGGCCATCTAAAAACTAAAATCATTGTTTTAAATGTAAAGAAAGTATAGAATTTCGTAGTGTCATGGGACAGAATACTTTACTTGAAAAAACAGACAGGAAACATTTCATCAACTCTTTATTGAACAACAACTAGCAGCCGATAGTTACTTTAGATGTTTGCAAGTAAAAGAAATGGCCCACATTAGAACATAACGGCCCTGCGGATGTAGTGAACATTTGCACTCACTTTTTAGGTATCGCCTACGCAGCGCGCATGCGCTGCATTGGAGGAGACCTTTTGGAATCGATTCGCTTTTTAGGCCAAAAAAGGGCTCTCTTTGCATTGCTTTCAATGGCAAAGCGTGCACGTTTGGCGATTCCCTTGCGGGAGCGAGCTTTGGCGACATAGGTTTGTAATTAACTTGCAAACATATGGTGCCCCTGCTCACTCCCGCAAGGGAAACAGGCGCAGGCCCCCTCCTCTCTCCCCTCCCCCCTCCCCTCCCCCTGCTGCCTCCTCCTCCTCTCCTCTCCTTGTTCTCCCCTCCTCCCATTCCCCTCTAAACAAAAGAGGATGCGGGCGTGTGTCCTGGGAAGGGAACTTGCAGCCCAGTCATTCGTCAGAAGTCTCACATATTCACTATTACCGCTTTGCACTAATTTGTTTATACTGCTCTGCAAACGCCCCTGTCAGAGAGGACCAATCACACTCTCATCCAAGAGTAGTCTTTCTGCATGTTGCTTTGTGTCTTGGTAAGTCTGGGTCTGTTTGCCGGTCTGTGTGGACTTGTGGGTGTGTTTCTGCGAGTGATTCTTGCCATGGCTAGACCCGAGAAGATCTGGTCCCTCTGGTGCTAGCACGGCCCGGAGACGGCTCGGAGCCTTGGAGCCACGGGTGTTGGCAGCCGTTGCAGCCACTGCTGCTGCTGAGCAGCCTCTCTCTGCCCGCCCTCTCTATGAGCAGGCTCCTCCAGCAGCAGCATTGCCAAGCAGTATGACGTCATGTTCCGGCTGCTCCTCATAGGGAGTCCAACTTGGGCAAGACCTGTCTGCTGTGCACATTCACCAACAATGAGTTCCACTCATCGCACATCTCCACGATAGGTAAGACATGTCAACATTCATTCATTCACCCATTCATTTATGGGGTCCCAATATGTGCCGTAGCTGTGCATACTTTCACCTGTGCTCCCTGAGGGGCAACCGTGCATAGTGTTGGCTGTAGACATATACATTAATTCATACATTCCTTCAGGGTGGTTCCCTAAATGTGATGAAGAGATAAGATTTGAATACTAGCAAATGTGACGTCCGATGGCTGCATCCTGGCATGTACATGTGCTCTGGGAATGCCCCCATTCACTCATCCATTCATTCATAGTGATCCCAGTAAAAGAGTGTTTAAGCTGCCCCCAGAGCTTTCTAAAGACATAACCCCATTAATTCATCCACTCATCCAATCATTCATTTTGCTCCAGGCATGTAGTATCTATTTGTATACAAGCGCTCATGCTGCCCTCGTTGTACCTCCTGGCATTTGAGATTTGTATAGCGTTGGTCGCGCTGAGCCAGGCTGGAGGCGCTGAAGCCAGCACAGAAAGTTTGGTTAACACAAATAGCGCTGTTGTGGTTTGCTATGTTTTTGATACGCTGGCTTTGTAACACGTCAGCATGGCATTACTCTCCGAACATAATGACGGTACTGCTTGGCAAAGAGGTGGCGCGATTTATAAGGAGATGAGCGTCACAGCAATATATTCCATGTAAACAATATTGCACGAGTATTAACCCCTTGCATGCTTCTGACGGAACCACACCGTCATGAGCCACGGGCGCCGTGTGCTCATGACGGAGTGTTTCCGTCATGCTGCGGCCGTTGGCGGCCGCTCCTCCCACGCGGCGCTAATTCCCCGCCTGTGCGGGCGATTAGCGCAAGTGGGTGGAGTCATGACGGAACCACGCCGTCATGAGCAGAGCTCGCCCGTGACTCATGACGGCGTGGTTCCGTCATGAGCATGGCGGCGCCGCAAACCCCCCAAACCTCCCCAGCGCTGCGGCGGAATTCGCGCCGCAGCGAAGGGGTTAATGAATTCAAATAAAGCTTTTGTGTTTGTTGATTTTATGCGCCGCTCCCCTTTGACGACCAGCTCACCATTCGCCTTCGGTAAAGCTTGCTAACTCCTGCACAGAGCCCAGCATTGCGGCTTGTTTAATCCCTGCTCGTGTCGCTGCATTTGAAGATTTAATGGCCTGACCCTGCAGAATTAGTTTACAGTATGGAATCTAACAAAAAAACGGAATTCAAGTAACGTAATAGTTACAAAACGCCCCCCCCACCCCTTCTGCCCTATCAGAATCTGACAGTCCTATGATGAACGTAGCTCTATTTTCTAATAGTTGACATTGTAATTATTCATGGCTCCCTCCCTTCCCTTCCTTTTTTCGTTTATCTTCCCTCCTTTAATTGATTATTTATACATCTTTACCTATTGTAATTTATTATTGCTTTTGATAATCTCTTATTTCATATAGGTATTTTCGCTTATGGACATTTTTTTCTGTATTGTCTGTATATGTTCATTATTATGAAAATTCAATAAAACATTTTGAACTCAAAAAAAAAAAAAGAATCTGACAGTCCTGTTTCCCTAAACAAACCCCTTTGAATTGCTCATGCACAATAGTACTCGTCATGTCACATATGACGTAATCGGAGACATCACCACCCAGTGTAGCTATATGTGCTTAGCAAATGGCAAATTTCGTGCATGATCCCCAGTCGGCGACAGTTATAAGCAAACGCTAAATGCCTTTGTAATGGATGTTTACAGCGATAACCAAACAGTTGCCATTGCTGACTCTAATATATAGAGTAAACATATAAATACCATCTTTTCAGTGACTGAGCTGCGCACTGACTGCACCCTCCAGCACTCATGACGGAACACACCCGTCTCTACAGCACCTAGACTGCATGTTCAACGCTGTGCTACTTGCCCCTCTAGAACATTCAGTCCACTGTGGTGGTCCAGCGGATAATTGCACTGCTGTGTTTATTTAAGCAATACATACTATGTAAAGGCCATGGGTTGCCATAAGTGCACTTAGCAGTAGATAGGTTCACTTTCCACGAGTAGTTTCACGTCCTAAGCTGCAGCGCGCGCTGTGCCTTCAGTCGGCTTTGGATTCATAGACCTGCCGATTGTTTCTTGGAGCCCCTAGTTTTAGTAGGTTGGTGGTTAAGCGCCCCCTTCTGATGTTTCTTTCAAAAAATGGTTGTTTCATGTCCCTCCGAGGTGTCTGGCGAGTACTTGTCTAGAACTTTATAATGTGCTGCGGTGTTATGGTGGTCACTAAACATTTTGAGTCATACTGGAAATGTTGGTGAATGTTCATTTGTTTGTCTCTGCAAGGGGAGTTTTTCAACTGTTATCCTGCCTTTATAATTGCCTAAATCCGCGAAAACACGAGGACGGAAGCAGCCACCTTTCCTGATAAGGAAAGGTACATTTCACTACGTTACACCACACTCAGTATGCATGGCTACACGCTTACAAGGTCCAAAATGCGAGACCTCTTGGCTATGCCAATGCTTGTTTGTGATGCCGTGGCTTCTGGGGAGAATGTTCCGTGTGTGTGTGTCAGTCATTAGTGCCAATATCGGCAACTGTAGTCACATAACACACATAATATATCAATAAACCACACAACACTTTTGTACGTGGAGAAATATTGCTGCGGGTTTATTAGCATAACCAATATGCAAACATGGTGGGTTACCTTACGGGCGATCCCAGGGCAGGCCAGCCCCTATGCTGCCTGCCCGTCTGATAAGCCTAAATTACACCGTGGCAGTCGCCAATTGGTGCATACCAAATCTTGGGAGGTGCCAACCCTCCCATCCGTGGAGCACCAGTCCACTTGCTTACTCACGCCCCCCCCCCCCCGAAAGAGGTGGGCAGAGCGTATTATGGCAGCCCCCGGTTGCTCAGACACACAACCGCCCGTAGGACTACCGGGGCACCGTAGTTCTTCCAGGGGACAACGCTAAGACAACCCTGGGTATCCTGGCTTAGCACCACCCTGTGCTGCTGCATGAAGTACCCCTTGGTATCTGCAGACTCTGGATCGCCCTGTAACTCCTCCTGCAACACAAAATAACATGTTAGAAAAACCTAACCCCCCCTCACTCCTTGTACCTCCGGCTGCCGGGTAAGCGGAGGGGTGGGCAAGGCGAGACGTCGAAGGACAAGAGGGTGAACATCGCGAGTGGACAGCTTAAATACCCTTGTCCCCTCCCCCTTTCCCGGAAGTGGGTCAGACGGACTTCCTCCCTGGCCGTGGCCCAGGGACTAGACCGGTGCCTCCAGTGCCTTCCTGTGGCACTAAGGCAGCCGCCCTTTTAGGGGGGCTGCTGCGCAACCCCCCCGGGCAGCTTTGCATAGTGCCAATATCGGCAACTGTAGTCACATAACACACATAATACATCAATAAACCACACAACACTTTTGTAAGTGGAGAAATATTGCTGCAGGTTTATTAGCATTACCAATATGCAAACATGGTGGGTTATCTTACGGGCGATCCCAGGGCAGGCCAACCCCTATGCCGCCTGCCCGTTTGATAAGCCTAAATTACACCGTGGCAGTCGCCAATTGGTGCATACCAAATCTTGGGAGGGGCCACCCCGCCCATCCGTGGACCACCAGTCCACTTGCTTACTCACGCCCCCCCCCCCCCGAAAGAGGTGGGCGGAGTGTATTATGGCAGCCCCCGGTTGCTCAGACCCACAACCGCCCATAGGACTACCGGGGCACCGTAGTTCTTCCAGGGGACAACGCTAAGACATCCCTGGGTATCCTGGCTTAGCACCACGCTGTGCTGCTGCATGAAGTACCCCTCGGTATCTGCAGACTCTGGATCGCCCTGTAACTCCTCCACAGCCTTGGGAGTGGCCACCGTCACTACCAGGGCCCCCCACCAAGTAGGCCTTTTTACTTACAACATGCCGATTACCGGGCTTCTCCCAGGTCCAGCCAAACCAGTGTTAGCCCATACAGGACCAGAGGCCAGCATGCCCCATCCGAACAGGTGCCACCATCCTTTATAAACTCCCCGTGGATTTTAGACTGAAATGACCAGAAACCTAAATAGACATTGGTCCGATGGTACATTTGCTTGGCTGAAGAATAATACTCCTGACAAGTGCCAATGCGGGAAGAGGTAAGAGATGATAAGCCGGCCTACTTCCTCTTTCACTCAGTTGTCTGAGTCTAGCACTAGTCGCAGTATGTCCATCGCCTTCCGTCAGTCACCACCCACTGAGAAGCCTTGCCCTCCCAAACTTCTGCTAGTATACCAGGGAACAGACAGGGCAGTGGGACCTCAGAGGAGAACCAACGTGTAAAATACCTCTATATTTTGAGTACTGGGAATGCCAATCGTTCTCCTGCTACTTTGTAGCCCAAATGTATTACCCCGAGGTTTCCCCCAGTCATATGGACCAACTCGCCCCCGTTGGAAGGCAACCTCCACAACCTGCATAGCTGCCAGCCAGTGCTGGAGGGCGGGAGAAATTACCTGTTGCCGTTACTCAATCATTGGCACCTGAATCATCGAACTCAAGGACGGGGTACTAAGAAAACCTACCGGGATCTGCATCATGCGCTTCGCCCCAAACCTATGTACCATGTCGCCCAGGTTGGAAGGCGACTTCCGCCAGCTGCCAGCCAAGGCTGGAGGGCGGGAGAATTTACACATTATCGTCACTCAATCAAAGGGAACCTGTGTCATTGAACTCAAGGACGGGGTTCTAAGTGAACCTACCAGAATCTGCACCTGTACCAGAGGTCGGACCCAATCCCCTCTAAGTTCTGCCGCTCCACCTGCCTGTGAACAGGAATCCAAGGGCAGACCTCAGGCATCTAACCCATGCGTGGCCATGCCTGCACCTACACACTTCTGAAAAGGCATGACAACAGGCAAACCACCAGCGTTGCAGTCCGACTGTTTGCTGACGACTCCCACAGAAACTTGGCATAACTGAAGCAACTGGTAACATACCAACAATAAATTAATATAACCTTCCCTATGGCTGCCAAAAAGTGCTCTGGAATTGTCCAATGGTGCTCCACCCCCTCCAACTCAGCACTAACAAGGCAACCCGCACTCTCTTGGGAATGGCACACCCCGCACCTGCTGAAAGAAAGTGCCTATTAGTGTGTCGCCCACTGCCTCACGTTAATCACTGACGGTACACCTGGAGTAGGCCTAGGGTAGCTGGTCCTATAGTTTTGTGCCCGTTGCCCCATCCCAGGTACGGCTTCAGTTTCTGGCTGCAAAGCTATGTGAAATTGCCAGCTCCCATCCCGGCGAAAACGAGGCTTGGTGCTACGCTTGTGACCGCTGCTGTTGCTAATGAGGTACAAGTAGCACCGCTAACGAGGCCGGGAGTGACCTGAGAATAAAAAAGGTATGACCACCACCATACCCCGCATGTGAGTTACCTGCCATGAGCAGTAACCTGTTCTGTGCAGTCCCCCACATGCTTCCACAGGGCATCTCTGCCTGATGTAAGTGACTTAGGTACAATGTCTCCCTGCCTGGCGGCCTCCAGTAAAAATTACATCACATACCCCATAAGCACCCTACCTGCCTTTGTGATTTTGCTAAATTCTTGCCTGACCTTCCAACCTTCCCAGATGTACCCAGCAGAATTGCTGTACTCCTCCTGACCAGACATCAAACCCACCAGTTTGGGCCGCCTAACCTGCCCCCAAACTCTGCTGAAACAACCAGTAACAAGGAATGACATAAGGGAAGGGGGCTCCCTGGTTGTACTTACAATTTTTTACTGCACAACCAGAAGTGCCCCTCGGAAGCTACCACAATCACTATGGGTTTGAGCCACACTCAGCACAACCTTTTCATCCTGGACCTACTCCCAACATGACGTGTAATTGAACGTGCTGACACCATAGGGGTCTGCTGGTTCTGACAGAGCAGTGGCAAGATGATGCCTGCTACCCTGCCCCCAAACTCCCAGAACCCCCATGTGTGAGAGCTAACCACCAATGTTCTGCCAAAGTTTGCCTACCCATATGTTTACTTCCCTAGAACGAGATGGGGCAGTCCTGTCCAAAGGCGCATGTATTGAACCATATACGTCCTGTAATTACCTATGAATAGAGTACAACTGAATAATTCATAGTCCCTGGGATTTTAGTAACTAATATCCGGTCTGACAGCCACAACAGGCATCCTCAGCTTACCACAGGAATGTTGGATTAAAGGGATCCAAGGACAGGAAAAATAGTGACAGCATCACATTTAACCAACAGTGGTGGGAACCACTCCTGTCTGTTCTAGTACACATCGTCCCTGTTAACCTGACACTGCCTGAGGTGTGTCCTATGTACAAGGTCCCCATGCATGGCGGCCTGCCAGTGAGACAAACCTCCAATCACGATGAGTACCACTACCTGCCTCCGCTAGAATCCTGCCTGGCATCCCTACCTGCCCAGATATCCCAAGCGATAATGGCTCTCCTCAGTCAATTGGCCCGACCACCGGGCTTGTTGACACCCCCCCACCCCCCACATCAAACCACGTGTGACAAACAGGGAGATTACAGTTAGGCTAAACCCAATCTCCCGGCGAACAAGCCACCACACGGCCGCGACCAAATAGCAACCATCCCGCAGCAACCGACACGATGGAAAGACAACCGGAATCTCGCACTCTACACCCGGGGGAAACACCGCAAGTAACTAAAGATTACGATCGAATAAATAACAACGGAATCCTTTCCGCATCCAACACCAGAGCCGTTTCAGAAGTGAACTGGCACCCCAATGCCCTGGCATCGGTGCCGCCTTGGCTCCTATGGTGTGTGTGATCTTAGCCCACTTTAGTGCGGGCCTCGCGATGCATACTTTCTTCATAGTCGATAAAGCACCGTAAACCACCCTAGCTGCACAATGCCGCTAGGTCATCCTACCCTATGGAGCCCTTCTAAGCGACCCGAGAACATAACTCACCCTCACCACCCAAGTTAAAATTATTTTGCTTGGCATAGGTGCTGCAGGCGATGAGTACACCTTCCCCCTGCTCCCCTAGCAGCTCAGACAATAACTATGGCATGCAGGCCTGGCACTGGCACACCGCACATTTACTAGGTGTCCCGCTCCTTGAAAGCCTGCCTGGTCACCATTCATAGCGTTACTCTAATGTGCATTGAGAAATACATAGATTATACAAGTGTATGTGAGCGCAAAGGTGTTGAAACGTTAAACATGAGCTCCAGTTACATGACATACTGAGCACATATCATCGCATCCCTATATTTACTACGCGAGGAGCACTACCTACACCAAGCCCATCTATTGGCTGATCAGTGGTTTTAATTGCATATATAGAAATAATTCCCCATCCTAGCTCAGTTGCAATTTCTACACAACACCCGGGGGAGCCCTTAATAAAAGGCAAGGATGAAAGAAATGCACAAGATAAACAGCGACCTCCTCAGAAAGGAGGCCCCCCCAGCTCTCTTCCCTTTTCGTTATAGGCAAACCACCAGCACCGCCGAATCCTCACTCTCAATGCCAATAACGATATAATTTCAAATCATCGTAACCTGTTGGGCTTTCACCTTAACATCCTTCTCTTAACAAATGCCTATGTGCGGCAAAATGCGGCCTCTGTCACTGCCTCAAGCTACGTACTACCAAAGGACACTACCCTGCAGCCAAACTTATTGGGAGATATTTGCCTCAGTAACTAAGCAACAACTGTCGCTCCGTTGTACATGTGCTGGTTCTGGAATGATGAGGCTGTGTAAACCTAATCAGTCACTTTGAAGTTACCTCCCCATCCAACTGTCTACCAAACTACACTTTATCACCGCATTGCTCCAATGCGCACCCAAATGCGAGCTACCCTCGACACACCTAGCTGACAGCCCTAATGTGACCGAGCACACAACGATATGAGAGACACTTTTCCCTGAGCATAATGAGTAAAGGGGGAGAAAGCATGTAGCGATTAGGCGAGGGTGAGACCGGTGCATGACAGGACAGTCCTTAACTTGCACATAAACTCCCAACTTCCGAAAACTGCAACAGACTGGAAATGGAGGTTAACAACCCACACTTAATATTAGTAAAAACAGAGGAGCACTCGAAGGCCATTCATAAATAATGTTCCCAGTGCTCCACAACCTGCAGTTAATAACAGTCAGACAGAGCAGCGCTACCTCTCAGTGGCCTACATAACCTATGGCACAAGTCCTATGCTCGACCCACAGGAAAGGAGACACAACTAGTGTTGTTCTTGTGCTGAAGGACGATCATGTTGAGGGAGGACGACTCCGCGAGCTTGAGCTCGACACGCCATTTAAATAAACCATAATAGCTCTACCGGACTTACCACCGACGAGCGCCGCGCTTAAAAAGGCAAACTGCCTCGGGCAGCCAAGATGCCCCACACCCTTGCTGAGCGCCTATGCCTCGGGCTTTGCCACTCCCGGCCGCCGCAACTTAATCAATGTTGCCCGCGCGTAGCGTTGAGCGCGCGTGTAAGCCCTACGCTGCCCTCACCCCGTGAGGGCAGGACACCTGATGTACCCCGTTCCCTGCCCCAGCTGCCCGGATAAGGCAACAGTGCATTGAGGAGCCGCGGGGGCTCTCCAACTTTGACTCTTTTCATGGGACAGGCTCGCATCAGGAGAAAACAGACTGCCAAGAGGAAACCCATGGCAAATGCACTTAGGCAAGCTCCGAAAACACGCCCACGCAACCCTCGCTTTCAAAGCTACCCGATGGGATGCCCCCCGTCCCTGGAATGTTGCCACTTCAGGACTCAAATTTGGACATCACACCTAGAAAGTGAGAACTGCTTCCCGGCACCTGGAGAATGTCTGGTTCTCTTTACCAGGCTGAAAATCGAAAAGGTAACACTTATCCACGGAAAGCAAATCACTCCTGGTGGACGACGTAAACAACCAAAGTTTCATGAAAGGAATACATCATTAGACAAAGTGGCATAAAAGAAAACCAGGAAAGGGCATAATTGAAACAATTTTAAGCTGCCAGGCCGCCGGGGGAGGGAAAGCGTTGCTACGCTCGCTGCCCCCCATTCCCCGCAATCCAATCTCCCTTCACACCATGATAACCGACCCTGTCTGCCTCTCCACATCTCGCTGTACATTGTCGGTGGGACTCCGCCCCCCCTCCCCCGTGTTAAAATTGATAAACTTTAGGTGTACATAAGCGGCGTTCATTTATGTTCACCACAACCATATTGTTAAAAGTAAAATAACGATCGTGAACATTGCCTGCGCCATCTTGTTTAGTGGGAATTCCTATGTGTACAAGCTACAGCCATTTTAGCAATCACAGCCATTTTGTACTCTGTTGGTCACCTTTGTCTCACCCTGTCCTTGCTTCCATCCTTCTGACTCTCTGACCAAACCTGATGTGTGCTGGGGGCTATAAACCCCATTGTCACAACAAACCTCTGTGCCACTTGCTGCCACAAAACTCGTTTTTCCTCTCATCTCTGTTTACAGGCAAACCCTTGGACATCAACTGGTTCCAAATACCAAAAAGACTCTTGCAAACAGGGTTTATGGCACTGCAAACAGCAAGACTTGTTTTTGCCAACAATGGGACCTGTTTTTATCAACAGAACAGACTCTTAGATCTGGCCGGTCTCACATGTTTTAGACCCTGAAGCAAGGTCCAGCTGCCAGATAATATTGTCTGTTTGGCCTGGGTGGGAGGAGAATAATATTTGGGCTTGTGTGACAACCTGCCCGGGGCGGGGACTCCAAGCTTGTGTAACCATGTTGATGAAACAATGTTGGGCTTGTAGGACAACAATGCATTATGTCAAAACCTGTATAAAAGGAAGAGCCAAAGGAGATGCAGTTAGAACACCTCCCTCAGACATCCCGGTGTCTGCAGTTGATGTGATCTCCTCATGAGAAATAAACCTTTTTCTTGTCTTCCAGTTTCCAGCGCTTGCCTCATTATTTTGATAGCGAACCCAAAGTGAATTAGAGGTGGAACCCTGCACCAGGCAGCATTGAGGGTCTTAGGAGACTCGCTGCTTTTCACACCGGCTTCCGGGACTCAGAGCAACCCTGTGAACTGTGACGCTCAAAGTAGTGGAGAGAATACACCCCGGCCCTAGCAGGCTCGCAAGTGGCCTGAACCAGTATTTTTCATATATAGCGCGAGCTCAACCCTAAGGTAATGGAGCGCTATACCCGAGCACCGTAATTACATTACATGTTCAGGTACGTCGGGATAAGTGATGAGACGCGACCCCGAGGATCGAACACCGATTAAGGCACCTAAGTCGGCAGTCTAGCCGTTCCCATCAAGCCTGTCGTTCTTCGCCACGTACCTAGGGAAAGGAGGGGGTGCACACCATGTCCCCCTGCCCTCGAACGCTCCCGTGGCCTGAAGCGGCTGGAGCCATCCGAGAAAACCAGGCCAACCCACACTGCGCCGTCCATCTCCGCCGGGGCCGAGCCAGCACGCATGACACCAAAAGCCCTGCGCTCCATGAACAAGACACCCCCAGACCACACAAACACAGCGTCAGGCTCAAACCACCCCAGACCACCCACAAACACATGTCCACCCTGGACCGAGGCACACCACCAACCGGCCTCCAGATCGAAATATACGGCTTGACCCAGCGAGCAACAGCGCAACCAAGGTGCACAAAACAGGCACCCCACCCCCTGCCCCGCACCCCCAATGGCAGGCGAGCCGAACGGACGGCCGCGAGGTGCCCCACAGCCAGGTGGAAAGGCAGACTCCAGGTGAGGGGGGACCACGACCATGCCCAGCGTTCACCGCAACCAAACCCGACTCATGCCTCAAAATAAACCCCTGCACAACACGGTCTCAAGGAGGGGGGTGGGGGGGATCTGCTCATGGAGGGGAGACACGAGGACACCGAAACCAGGCCCCAACGGGTTCCACACTCGCCTCCCACACACCGGCGCCGACTGTCCCGCCAGAGGCGGCACGGTGCATCGAGTGTCCACAAAGCCTGCGGCGAAGCCCGCCCTCCCACAGTGGAGAACGACACGCCCAAAACTCCCCGCAGTAAAACCTGAGCTGACAGCACGAAGGCGCCCGCCCACGCTGACCGAGCCCACCAGCCCCAGTGCTCCCCAGGTTGGGCCCCAACAGCAGGCTCGCAGGTCACCCTAGGCCACGCGGCCTCTGGTTGGGTGGACCGGCCCATGCCAAAACCACCTATCACATCCCCCTAGCCGAGCTACATGTCCCGCACGGGTACCATAACAGAAGCGTCACCCACAACCCCTCCATGCAGGCCTCCAGCCCAAGCGGTGGCCAGGTGGTGGTCACACTCGCAACAAATGGAGGGGGGGCGGGTGCGATAAGGACTCACCGCGCAATAAACCCCCCAAAAGCTCCAGACCCGCGTGCGCACGAGGCCTCCACCGGAGCAACCTCACCAATTAAATTACAATGTGGACCTCGAGGGGCACAGGACAGGGGCAGTAGCACCCTCTTCCTACTCTCACCCCGCGACACGCCGGATTCAGCCCCTCAACATCCACATCCGACAGCGCGACCGACCAAGGCGAGATGTTGAGGGACAAGAGGGCGAACATCGCGAGGGGACAGCCTAAATACCCTTGTCCCCTCCCCATTTCCCGGAAGTGGGTCAGCCGGACTTCCTCCCTGGCCGTGGCCCAGGGACTAGACCGGTGCCTCCAGTGTCTTCCTGTGGCACTAAGGCGGCCGCCCTTTTAGGGGGGCTGCTGCGCAACCCCCCCGGGCAGCCTTGCAAAAGCAATGAAAACATCTCAGTGGAGAAGAGAGCAGCTGTATGCACCGTCTTTTCAGCATTTCTTTGCCATGCTCCCTTTGTACACGTCACCAGCTCCACTGATAACGTAGGTTTACGATTCGGAAGAAGGAATGTAGAGTTTACAGTTTTAATGGGTAGGTAGATACCACTCTTCAATCAGGGTTGACAGATTTAGGGACCCATCAAACCAAATATGTGCAAGTTTGAAATCGGGGACTGAAAGCCCCTCCCCCTCCAGGGCTATGGAGGAGGGCTGATGTCGTCAACTTCACTCTGGGCTCTTTGCCTCTTCACAGAAACTTAGTGATGACGGATTTTAGGTTTGTGAAGAAACGTGAGTTGGAGTCGCAGGGATATTTGTAAACTGATGTAAGTACTTAGGGAGAATCAAGATAAGGCTCAGGGAGGCAGTTTTCCCCATCACTCCACTAAGTCAGATACTTTATCAAGCATCGCTCGCAGTTCTCTTAGGACACAACCTGTGCATGGCGATGTGCCATGGCCCCCCAAATACAGAAGAGTCCTCTGTGCAATGCAGAGAAAACTCCAACTCGCACCAGGTTGTGTTCTTCAGGAGCAGAAGATGAAGGACTTGCTCCAGTTCTTCAGCGGGTCAGAGGTGCCTCCAAAACAAAGAATTGTGCTTAATATGGGAGATAAATTAATCCCCAGTCCAAGCTCAGAGAATCATGTGGCTAGAAAGCGTCCAGAACACCTCCGCAGCAAACCAGATGACCCTCTGGGAATGGAATTTGCACAGAGCGCACACCAGTGTTTCTGCTGCAAGTGCAAACCACACTGAGGAAATGGGGCATCCGTGATCGGTGCCTTGTGATGTATATCTTGACTATCCAAGATAAAGCGGCAGGACCTCCAACCCTGTGAGGGGCGTGGATCTCTCTGTGTAGCCAGGAAGACATCAACAAACCTGCTCCTGGTCGTGGTGTGCAACCTATATGCTGTTGAATGACCTGGGACACGTTGGTTGGTGCTGCTAGGCGAGGCCTGACCTGAGTCTATCGGGCATCTCAGTATCCCTATTTGTTGAAGATACAGGTCTATAGGTTGCACAGGAGGAGTAGGGTTTACCTTCTTTCATAGGTGTTATCAGGCGCACCTCCCGAGGTGTTGGGGGAAGTGCTCACTTGGCATGCACTTCTTCAAACATGGCTAGTATATGTGCGGCAGGCACTTCAATATAAGCTTCGTAGAAGTCGGCCATCAGCCTGTCCATACCAGGTCCCCTTCCCAAAGCATGATCTTAGTCTCCTTTCCAATCCCTTGTATCCTCATTGGTTGCAGAATTATCCCCCTCTCTGTGTTCAAAACAAGTTAGAGCCATTTTAGCGAAGTATGTCAAAGTTGACTTCTCAGACATGTAAAAGGTACATAGTCTCGTAGTATCCTCTCAAGGAGGTAACACATCGGGGGCATCATGTGTCCGTATATCTTCAGCAACATTAATGTCTGTGATATTATCGACAGCCGAAGGGAAATGTAGGATGCAGGCAACGGTTGTGCCTCGGCGATCATCCTCCCTATAGGCTGCGGTGGTGGCGGCATATTTCCCCAACCTCCCAAGGCAATCGTCATGTTTGGAGCAGGATACCTCCGTAGGCATCTTAAGTTCTAATACAGTACGGTAGTGATCTGACATGGTGCCAGACAGATGCATGCAGTCTTGACCCATGGGCATACGTCTCTAGATATCAGCTCTTAGTCTATGCGAAGAAGCATCTGAGGGATCGAAGAATGGAATGCGTATTCAGTAAAAGTTGGGTGACGGTTTCCAAATATCAGTTAGAATGTAGTGCTCCAGTATTTGTAAAATCATTTTGGCCACTGCTGCAAGGAACCGTTGAGCATTGTTGGATTAATCCAGTGACCTATTCAAAATGGTGTTGACGTCTTCTCCCTCTACCACCAAACGGTACGGTTTGAGGGCTCAACTTTTGGCTCCCGAGTTAAACTCGGGGTAGAAATGCGGATTTAGGTTTTGACCATTTATAATCACCCATTTAATAAAAAGACTTGGTATGATGCCCTGAATGATCAAGTATCACCTGTCAGCGTCGGCTGCACTGTCTATGCGTCGAAATAGTAAGCTTTGCCTTATCCAAATGGCTACCCCTAGAGTGAGCGCCAGGTGGCACAAGTTAGTGTGCATAAGAGAGTTTAATGTAGACCGACTCTACTGATCCTATGCATATCCAAACAGACTAACATTTTCTACCTTTTCTTACATAGTTCAGCCAACTCAAGTTCAATGATATTAAGCGGACTTGACTCTTATGCCGTGTACACGGCATGACCTGTTAGGCTGCAACAGTCAGTCATATGTCTGACTTGGCTGTTACCTTGTACAACAACGGCCTTTACCAGCACTGTATACTTGTGCCATGTGGTAAATATTGACAAAGTGGTAAGTACCAAACTGCATTCCCCAGCGTGCAATGAAGTTGTCCCCCAGTCTAGAAACAATTTACGGCACAAACTTGGCCACCAACTAAGCCAATATACATAGGGTGGAAAGAGCATTCCCCAAACACCAACAACTATCGTGTGATGATGGCCAAGCTTTTGTTATTGCACAAAGCCTACACTGTCTCTCTCCAGACACCAATATGCTCCTTTAGCCGCATGACACAAATGAACAAGTTAAGCTACAGCGCATCAGGTAGTATTCAATATTTAGACATATATAGCACGTTCTCGATTATGCATGACAAAATATGCATTTATGAAGACTAATAAATGAATACCGAAGTCATTCCGCTGTGATTTCAGAACTATATTAAAAGCAATAATTTCATTTGGAGTTAGTCATCACTTATGCCATTGGTACACCTCTGTTGTGCATCGGTATAGATGACTTCTCCAAAGCTCACTTTTTTATGAAGAACCATAGTCATCTAGGATGTGTTAAATATAGGTGATTTGTCATCCAGTGTAATCCTCAAGGACACAGATTGGAACATGGTGTAAGGTACATTTATAGACTGTTGTTTCATTTTATCTTCTGTGCCTCTTTCTTGTGCAAATACTGTGGCGAGTAAGGGCAGAGGAAACTGAGTCTCCTGAAAAACATACATCTAATTTTTCTCATGCCTGACACAGCATCCCTTCACAGTTCCTGTCATTCGTATACATGCTATTATTGGCCTTAACAATACACCCTGCATAGGTCTGAACCCCATTGAGCGATAGGCATGCTCAAGAATAAACAAGAGTGAGAGAAAAAGATTCTCTCAAATAGTTTTCAAAGGAGAATGTCTCAATGTTTCTGATATCAGAGGACTCTTGTATTCCTACAACTCGGATATTAATTCATCTAGAAATTGCCTCCGGGTCTTTGGTCTTGGCTTTTATTCCCTACAATAGTTTCTTCATTTTAAGTTCCCACTCATTAACGGCGCACACATTGTCTTCAGTGTCACAATATACAATATTAGAGCATTGGAATGTGGAGCACTCTATTGCAGACAATCGAGTGCTCTGTGCTTCTACGGGCCGTTAAAAGCCCACAGAGCAACATTCCAATGTTGTTTAAACAAAGGCCTCTCGGAGCCCTAGGGGATTTCAATCCCCTCGGACTCGAGAGTCTTTTGTTTAATTTGTTAGAACATTCTGCCCTCTAGTGGCAGAATGTTCTAATAGCCTTATAGCCCTTCGTAGCTGGACTATACCGGCTATTAAAGTACTGCTCCGTTGTTAAAGGCCCTCGCTTTCGGCTCGGGCCTTTAATGCTGGAGCGAGCCTTTAATAGGCAGTATAGCCCACTACGGAGGGCTAAAAGGCTATATTAAGTCGTGTCTGTCCTGGATGCGCATTTGTCCAGACTCTCGGACGTATCATTCTTTTTCATAGCCAGAGCTTCAGTCTTCCCAAATACTTTGCAGACTCTGTCTCATATAATGGTTTTTATGTTCCTGTCTTCTGGATGTGTGGAAATTCCCCAAATTCGAAGAGATCTTAACTTTATCTGACATCCGTATCAACCAAACACTGTGTCTGATTTTGATCTGATTTGTCCATTGCTTGTGTTCTCCACAAGGAAGCGGCTGAGAAGATGAGGTTAAGAGCTGCCATGAATGTAAGTGGAAGGTGACACTAGGAATGAAAGACGAGCACAAATAAGAGAAAAGTGACAAGAGGTGATAACAGGGAGTTCCAGCAGAAGCTGAAGTCACCACAGAGAAAAATAAAAAAAGAGCTCGGAGAGCCAACGGGTGAAAGAGTGAAGCTGGGAGTCATATAGGTAGTGATTGTGGAAAAGCATCCTTCAAAATACACCAGAATAGGGAGAGCCTTGATCTTTAATATACTCAAAGACTGAAGAAGTGTGAAGTGCTGCACCACCAGCACAAACGAAGAATGGCACCCTGAAGGGGGCACGTGCTATGTTGAAAACATGATGTAGATGAGGCAAAAGCTCTGAGAGCACGCAGTTGGAGGTAGAGACCCATGTTTCCATCTGAAGTAAAAAGTTGACAGCAATAACAATGGCTAGTAAAGTTGTGGTTTTGTATCGTGAAGTGGGTATCAGACTCACGGTTCCACTGTGGAGCTGGCAGGAGTCTTGTGCTGCTCCTACTCGCCACCTTGTTTTCAGAAGAGAGTAGTACAAGCCACACCCAAGGCCAAGAGGTGGAAAGGGGATTATGAAAAACCACATCTGCTCCATGACGTCCTCACCTGAACCTGCTTTGGATTCGTCTCCTATCATGTGGCTGAAACATCTATGGTTCTACGAGAAGTAAACCAAGGCAATGTTAACTCAGCAACCTTAAAGAATGAACTACCACGGGAGATTGTATTAGGACACCTTTGAGAGTTGGACACCTATCTGTAGGTATGTGTGCTTTATGAAGATTAAGGGATTCTCCAGGAAAACAGAACACTGTGGTTAACTGTCAGGGGGTGTCTCCTTTCCCCCGCAGCCCGTCCCCGGACTCACCTGTTTCACCACCCTTCTTTCTTCAATAGTCGCCGGGGAACTGGAGAGGAGCGACGCTGGCGCCATCATCGGCGTTAAACGAGCGCTGGCCCTTTCAGGACGGGGCTTCCTCGGCAGGGGAGGACCACGCCCCCTGTGACGTCGCTGGTCCGGATTGGCGGGCGCCGCAGAGAAAGGACGCAGATGCGGAAGTGAGAGGGAGCCCGGAGGAGCAAGGAGGAGAAGGCGCGGATCAGGAGAGAGGAGAAGAAGACGCGGACCCGGAGAGGGGAGAGCGGAAGAACGGCAGCAAGATCCAGAGACGAGCCCCGAGACCGGAAGGAGAAGCGGAGACCGGGCCAGGAGGCGAGGAACACGCTGCGCCCTGCCAGGGACCCGGAGGTTCCTGGCTCCAGCAGGTACGACATCGTATCCTGGGTCCAGGGAACCGGGGCGGTGGAAAAGGAAGGGGCACTTTGTGGTAAACCGTAGACGGTTCATCTACGGATATCACCGTTACGCACAACTATTGGTGGTCGGGTCCTTGACCTTGTGGCACACTCTTTTATTCGTTTGGTGTCCCTCACGAACCCTGCCCCTAGAGTGACAGCTCACTGCTAGAAACCTAAGAGGATTCTCTTTATTTTTGTTTTCATATGCTGAGCCATCCTCCCTCACCGGTGAAGTAACCAGGAGAAGCAGGAGGCCCCCGTAAAGAGAACGGCCACGGAGAGAACAATCTCGGAGCTAAAAGACCCAGCAACCCATGACGAATCCATCCCCTTGTACATATACCTTTGAAGATTAAAAACCCTTGACCACCTATCCTAGTGCAACGTCATTCTTTACGCTGTCCAGGGAGGGACCTCCCGACATTTGGTGGAGAATGCGGGCAGAGTAGCGCAGGATAACGACACCTGATGGAGGCGCTCATCCAGCATCTAGTGGAGGGACAGCGTAAATTAGAATGGGCGGTAGAAAGGCAACTGACAAGCGCCCAGGCCGACCGAGACACCTTCAAGGACCAGATGAAGGCCCAACTAGATGCACTGACCCGCGTCGTTGACGAAATGCCCTCTGGGCCAGGGGGACAAGTGACTGTCCGTCCATCCAGCGCCTTCCCCACAGTATCCTTACAGAAGTACATCCCCGGGGAGGACCCCGACGCATTTCTAGTCAACTTCGAACGGGCTGCCAAAGCGGCAGGATGGCCCAGGGACAAATGGCCGTTTTTCCTGGCACCGCTGCTCTCCGGGGAAGCCCAAGCCGCCTACCAGCTGGCCAACGAAGGTGGGGACGTCCCGTACGATGACATTAAGCTAGTGATACTTGAGCATTTGGGAATGGATGCCGAAGCATATAGACTAAGGTTCCGTCGCGAGAAGGGTGCTTCCGGGGACACTCCAAAAACCCTGTACCTAAAGCTGAAGATGGCCGCGGAAAAATGGCTACGTCCGAATAACTATTCCAAAACGGATATAATGAACGCCGTCATCTTGGAACAATTCGTCGAAGCCTTGCCATTCGCCACACAGCGTTGGCTTCGTCAACATGCAGGACTCACCATCGACAGGGCTGTGGAAATGGCCACTTCATATGTTAGAGCACAGCCTCGTCCTCTAACCTGGGAACCTGAGAAAGGGATACGGTCCACGACGGTACCCCGCAAACCACTGCGCCCCATCAAGGAACCGGAAAAAGTGAGACCCATGCGGCCAGAACCCCTGGTTCCTCGACAACCCCAATGTTTCGAATGTGGCGAGTGGGGGCAGATCGCCCGGGTTTGTCCACGAAGGAAAGCTGAGGAGCCCATGGATGTCAGCTACGGACCCCGCAACTTGTAGTATTCAACTGAATTGGGCGCGGCCTACTACGCAAGTCTCAGAGTCAATACCTTTCCCGTGGCCGCTCTGTTAGATTCGGGGTGTAAACAGTCCATGATGAAAAGCGGATTCGTATCCCCCAACCAAAGGGTCCCGGGAGGTAAGGTGGCTATTAGGTGTGTTCATGGGGACGTGCGGTGTTATCCCACAGCCAGGGTACCCCTCTCATGTCCCGGGACAACCGGTTCTAGTTATGTCACCGTAGGGCTGTCGGACTTTCTTCCGGAGGACCTCATTCTGGGTACGGATAACCCGGACTTCTTATCTCTCTTCCGGAAGACCACCGAACCCCCGGTGAAAACATCTTCCGGTCTTTTAGCCCAGGAACCTCGGGCTATTGACCGGAATTTCCACTTGGCACAACTGAACGATCCCACACTGCTTCACGCCTGGCAGGAGGCTAAAAAGGAACCTCCCCAGCGGGCAGGACTATACCCCTGCTTTTCCATAAAACAGGGACTATTATACCGTCTTCCTAACGCCCAGAGTCCGTCACAGCTCCTCGTCCCTACCCCTTTCAGAGAACAGGTCCTGTTTTTCGCGCATAGCCATCTGTTGGCAGGGCACATGGTGGCTCAGAAAACCACCGACAATATCCTGAAAAACTTCTACTGGCCAGGTATATACGCCGAAATCAAGTCCTATTGCAAAACCTGTCCAGTCTGTCAAATTAGGAATCCATATCAACCCCCACGAGCTCCCCTTCAGCCTCTACCCATTGTGGGACAACCGTTTGAAAGGGTAGGGCTAGATCTCATAGGGCCGTTACCCCGGACGTCCCAGGGGTTTCGATGTGCGTTGGTCTTGGTCGACTATTGCACACGCTTCCCAGAAGCTTTTCCTCTTCGGAGTACTACCTCCTCACCCATAGCCGACAAACTTGTGGAATATTTTTCCAGGGTGGGCTTTCCCTTACAAATCCTTACTGATCAAGGGACACCCTTTGTTTCTTCCCTAATGGCACAAGTATGCAAACTTCTGAACGTAAAACATATAAAAACCTCCGTTTACCATCCGCAAACGGACGGATTGGTTGAGAGGTATAATGGCAATCTGAAATTGACTCTCAAAAAGATGATGGAATGCGAAGGGAAGTCATGGGCACGTCTTCTACCTCTGGCTCTCTTTGTCATTAGAGGGCAGGTACAAAGTAGCCTAGGGTGTTCCTCGTTTGAACTCCTCTATGGCCGACAACCACGTACACTGCTGGAAATGACAAGGGAAACCTGGGAAACAGAGGAGGACAACACCCAGTCTCTCCTGGAATACGCTCGACAACTACGTTCCACATTGGGTAAATTAAGAGAGGTGGCCCATAGGAATCTCGAGAAAGCCCAGGGACAACAAAAGAAGCTATACGACAAGGGCACCAAAATACGTGTCCTTCAGGTGGGCGACTGGGTATTGGTTACACAACCATCCAGCCTGAACAAAGGAAAAAGAGGGTGGAAGGGCCCGTATAGGGTCCTAGCGACTATCGGAAACACCACCTATAGATTACAAATGAATGACCACACCACCCAAACGTATCATGTCAACCTACTAAAAAAATGGTTAGGTCCACCTCCCCAAGACGTACAATTGACCCAACCTGAACCCTGTTCCCCCTGCACCTTAGAGGCCCTGACCGTGAATCCCGACCTGTCAGAACAGGACACTCAGGACTTGTTGAACCTCCTTTGTTCCTTTCAGGATCTCTTTTCTGACTATCCTGGAAAAACCACCCTGGTCGAGCATCGTATAGAGACTCGACCTGGGGAACCCATCAAACAAAGACCCTACCGGATCCCGGCGGCCCGGCGACCGGCCGTATCTACGGAGATTCAGAAGATGCTACAGATGGGGGTGATCCGGCCCTCCCAGAGCGAATGGTCATCCCCCATAGTACTAGTCCCTAAACCCGATGGATCCATTAGATTCTGTATTGACTTCAGAAAAATCAACGCCATCTCCTCTCTAGAAGCGTATCCATTACCCCGGATAGACGAGTTAATAGAAAGGTTAGGGAAGGCCGAATACATAACCACCCTGGACTTAACAAAAGGGTATTGGCAGGTGCCCCTCAGGGAGTGTGATCAGAAAAAAACAGCCTTCTCCACCCCTGATGGCCTTTTTGAGTTTACTGTCCTGCCCTTTGGTTTGCATGGAGCACCAGCCACCTTCCAAAGATTGATGAATTTTGTCCTCCGCCCCCACTCGGACTACTCGTCGGCATATCTAGACGATATTGTGATTTTCAGTTCATCCTGGCCATCCCATCTAGAACATTGCCGACAGGTACTTCAGGAACTTCGGACTGCTGGATTACATATTAACGCTGGAAAGTCCTTTGCAGCTTTTCACCAAGTACGATACCTGGGGTTTCTACTCGGTAAAGGCTGCATTGTACCCCAAACCGAAAAGGTGAGAGCCATCCGGGAGACCCCTGTCCCCACCACCAAGCGCGGAGTCCGGGCCTTTCTGGGCCTGTTGGGATATTACCGACGCTTTATACCCCAGTACTCGGAGATCTCGGCTCCTCTTACAGAACTCTTAAAGAAATCCGTCTCTGACCGGACTTTGCGGCAACCCACACCCCAGGTCCTAGAAGCAATCTCGCGATTGAAACAGGCCATTACGAACCACCCGGTACTGGTCTCCCCGGACTTTGGCCGTCCCTTTATCCTCCAAACAGACGCCTCGGACTCAGGTATAGGGGCCGTTCTTTCCCAGTTGACGGAGGGGGACGTGGAGAAGCCCATACTGTTTATTAGTCGGACCCTGTTTCCCCGGGAAAAACATTATCCCACCATCGAGAAAGAATGCCTCGCGGTGAAATTGGCGGTGGAAAAGTTGCGCTACTACTTAGAGGGGCGGAGGTTTACTCTCTACACCGACCACGCGCCCCTCGTGTGGATGAGCCGTAACAAGTCCAACAACCCGCGAGTCATGAGGTGGTTCCTCTCCCTTCAACCCTTTGTGTTTGATGTCCTTCATCGGGCTGGTTCCTCCAACGCCAATGCGGACTTCCTCTCCCGAGTTCCCTACGTCCCCGACCGGGACTTTGCTTGGGGGAGGGTGTGTCAGGGGGTGCCTCCTTTCCCCCGCAGCCCGTCCCCAGACTCACCTGTTTCACCACCCTTCTTTCTTCAACAGTCGCCGGGGAACTGGAGAGGAGCGACGCTGGCGCCATCATCGGCGTTAAACGAGCGCTGGCCCTTTCTGGACGGGGCTTCCTCGGCAGGGGAGGACCACGCCCCCTTTGACGTCGCTGGTCCGGATTGGCGGGCGCCGCAGAGAAAGGACGCAGATGCGGAAGTTAGAGGGAGCCCGGAGGAGCAAGGAGGAGAAGGCGCGGATCAGGAGAGAGGAGAAGAAGACGCGGACCCGGAGAGAGGAGAGCGGAAGAACAGAAGCAAGATCCAGAGACGAGCCCCGAGACCGGAAGGAGAAGCGGAGACCGGGCCAGGAGGCGAGGAACACGCTGCGCCCTGCCAGGGACCCGGAGGTTCCTGGCTCCAGCAGGTACGACATCGTATCCTGGGTCCAGGGAACCGGGGCGGTGGAAAAGGAAGGGGCACTTTGTGGTAAACCGTAGACGGTTCATCTACGGATATCACCGTTACGCACAACTATTGGTGGTCGGGTCCTTGACCTTGTGGCACACTCTTTTATTCGTTTGGTGTCCCTCACGAACCCTGCCCCTAGAGTGACAGCTCACTGCTAGAAACCTAAGAGGATTCTCTTTATTTTTGTTTTCATATGCTGAGCCATCCTCCCTCACCGGTGAAGTAACCAGGAGAAGCAGGAGGCCCCCGTAAAGAGAACGGCCACAGAGAGAACAATCTCGGAGCTAAAAGACCCAGCAACCCATGACGAATCCATCCCCTTGTACATATACCTTTGAAGATTAAAAACCCTTGACCACCTATCCTAGTGCAACGTCATTCTTTACGCTGTCCAGGGAGGGACCTCCCGACATTAACATAGATGCTAAACCCTTCTACAGTGTCAGTGTAATTTGCATTCAATATCCATCCATCTCTCTATCTGCCTGCCAGCCTGTCCAACCGTCTACAGCCAGAGCTAGGCCATCCATCCATTTCTTCTTCCCCCTGCTCCTCAGAGACCATAACATCACTCACTTCATGTCTGGCACCACATCAGATGTCCCTCTCTGAACCCATGCTCACCATTGAGTGCTAGTGTCTTTAGGCAGAGCTCTACAGAGTCATTTAGGGGCATATCAGCAAGCAGGCGATAAAAAATTATCGCCGCTTTTCCGTTCGTTTTCGGACAAAAAGCGGCGATAATTTAATCGCCTTATCAGCAAGGTCATGCTAACGCGTGAAAACTTGCCTTATTGCCATTTCCCCTAACTCCCATCTTTGCATCTCTAATGAGATGCAAAGTGGGCGTTCCTCCCCAGGATGACGGGAGAAATGTCGCTAAGCGACATCTCTCCTATCATCAAGCCTCACGCAAAGCAGCATAGCAACAGGAAAAGTAGCGATAACCTCTGTTATCGCTACTTTCCTTACGCCTGCTTTGAAACTGACTTAGCCATGATATCCTATGGAAGGTGGATATCATGGCTAAGTATGTGAGGCCCTATCAGCAAGCTGTCGCCAAACTTCGTGGGATTATCGCTGGGTTTCCAGCGATAATCTCACGTTAGGCAGTTAGCGCTAGGATTTTTATCGCTTTTCAGATAAGCGTTGCTAATAGCACGCTATCTCAGCAATAAAAATCCACTCTAGCCAGCGATAATTATCCTAGCGCTAAGTGTGTTTAGCGATAATTATCGCCGGTTGTTGCTGATATGCCCCTTAGTGCTTTGCTGCTGCAGAAGTTCCTATGAGGATTATCATATCATTGCAGGGCAAGGAAATTTCTCAGTTCATGTTTTAAAATTCTCACCTCCAATAAATGCTTTTCAAATAATCTGTACTAAGATGAAACATTTTTGCATGTTAAAGAAATACACTTTTGTGAATTTTGAAGGCATCTTATATTCTAACATGTTTGTTGCATAATTTACATGCCAAATATTCCCTGTCCCTGTTAGTTTGTTGGCTCGCCCACCTCTAAGCACAAAAGATACACACATTGGAGCATATTTACAAGGCGCTAACACTGCCTCAGCATCATTTATTTTATGCAGCGGTAGAGCAATTAGTGCTCCAAACTGCTCAATATTTACAAACTGACACATGGGGCCCAAGGTCTCAGTATGTAGAGACCTGCGTCACATTATACCTGCGCCAGGTATAATGTATGCAGGGTATGCGTTTCCACGTTAAAAGACACGTAGAACTGACAGTGAAATTTACAACTTTTCATTGCGTCACTCTTCTACTTGACTGCATCAAGATCCTTATGCATTCTCAAACCAGGCGTAAGGATTGACGCAGGGCTTTTAACTTGGGACTCCCCTCTGTTCTGATGTATTGCTGGAGATGCCTCAGTCTTACGACCAACTCCAGCAATGCGTCACTTTAGTGAAAAGAAATGCGCAGAATTTCAGACGCATCCATGAATCCTTGCGCCATGGAGCACTGTATTGTAAATACAGTGCATCCATGGTGTGGTTAGGGTATTTGCGGCAGGTGCAAGAAATCTGAGGCATCAATGCCAATGCATCAGTTCTTGTAAACATGGCCCCTTAGTGTTTTTTCCTCCCAGGGATATTTGCGGAAATTCACAGGATGCTGAGATGATGCCAGGATTCAAGACTGGTTCCCCATGTTACATGGTCGGCAGCTGTAGGTGCGAGGCCACATCACCGCCTGCGAAAGCATGGCTTGTTTTCTAGCCAGAGCTTGGACTGAACACCTCTAGCATACAGCTCCACACTCACCAGCTGGTGACTCTTCTCCTGTAGATACATGAAGTTTCACATTCACTGGCTGACAGCTGTTCTATGTGGCACCTGTAGATGCATAAAGCTCCACACTCACAGGTCCTCTGCTATAGCTCCTGTGGATGCATGTAGGTTCACACCTATAGGCTGACAGCTCCTCTCCTGTAGATGCATGAAACTCTGCACTCATTGGCTGGTGACCCCTCTCCTGTAGATTCATGAAGGTTCACACCTACAGGCTGACAGCTCCTCTCTGTGGCCCCTGTAGATGCGTGAAGGTTCACACCTACAGGCTGACCGCTCCTCTCTGTGGCCCCTGTAGGTGCATGAAGCTCCATACTCACTGGCTGACAGCTCATGTTGTGTAGATGCATGAAGGTTCACACCTACAGGCTGGTGACTCCTCTCATGTAGATGCATGAAGCTCCACACTCACAGGCTGACAGCTCCTCTCCTGTAGCTGCATGAAGGTTCACACTCACTGGCTGACAGCTACTCTCCTGTAGATGCATGAAGGTTCACACTCACTGGATGACAGCTCCTCTCCTGTAGATGCATGAAGGTTCACACTCACTGGTTGACAGCTCCTCTCTGTGGCCCCTGTAGATGCATGAAGCTCCATACTCACTGGCTGACAGCTCATGTTGTGTAGATGCATGAAGGTTCACACCTACAGGCTGCTGACTCCTCTCATGTAGATGCATGAAGCTCCACACTCACAGGCTGACAGCTCCTCTCCTGTAGCTGCATGAAGGTTCACACTCACTGGCTGACAGCTCCTCTCCTGTAGATACATGAAGGTTCACACTCACTGGCTGACAGCTCCTCTCCTGTAGATGCATGAAGGTTCACACTCACTGGCTGACAGCTCCTCTCCTGTAGATGCATGAAGCTCCACACTCACAGGCTGACAGCTCCTCTCCTGTAGCTGCATGAAGGTTCACACTCACTGGCTGACAGCTCCTCTCCTGTAGATGCATGAAGGTTCACACTCACTGGCTGACAGCTCCTCTCCTGTAGATGCATGAAGCTCCATACTCACTGGCTGACAGCTCATGTCGTGTAGATGCATGAAGCTCCACACTCACAGGCTGACAGCACCACTCCTGTATCCCCTGTAGATGCATGAATCTCCACACTCTTCGGCTGGTGGCTTCTCTCCTGTTGATGCATGAAGGATCACACCAATAGGCTGACAGCTCCTCTTCTGTAGCCCATGTAGATGTGTGACGCTCTACACTTACAGGCTGGCGACTCCTCTCAGCTAGATGCATGAAGGCTCACACCTACAGGCTGACAGCTCATGTCCTGTAGATGCATGAAGGTCTACACCTACAGGCTGACAGCTCATGTCCTGTAGCTGCTTGAAGCTCCACACTCACAGGCTGACAGCACCACTCCTGTATCCCCTGTAGATGCAAGAATCTCCACACTCTTCGGCTGGTGGCTTCTCTCCTGTTGATGCATGAAGGATCACACCTATAGGCTGACAGCTCATGTCCTGTAGATGCATGAAGCTCCACACTCACAGGCTGACAGCTCATGTCCTGTAGATGCACGAATCTCCACACTCACAGGCTGACAACTCTTCTCCTGTAGCACCTGTAGATGCATGAAGCTCCACACTCACAGGCTGGTGACTCCTCTCCTGTAGATGCGTGAAGCTCCACACTCACAGGCTGGCAGACTTGCTCATTCCTTGAAGGGTCGGATTGGCAGGACAGACAATCAGCCATTGCCCAGGGGCCTGTGACAAACGTCAGCTGGTGGGCCGTTTTTACAGCTGCAAATAAACTCCCAACATCTGCCCGGGCCTTCTTGGCCGCTGGCACACAACCCGAAAGGCTGCTGCAGGCTTGGAGCAGAAGTCAGAGCTCACAGTATGACCAAGTACAGACCCTGGGTGGCTCATTGTCATGTGCAATGGCACATTGGGCCACACTGAGCCCGCATAGCATGTGGTTCCGCCCCCCCCCATCCTGAGTCACTGAGCGCGACAATGAGGCCTCGGAGTGGCGATGCTGTGTTTGACCATCGCAGCTGGCACTCATGCTACCTGGGGTGGAGTGAAAGGGAGTTGAGCCAGAAGACAGATCACAAGTGGTGGCCATTTGAGAGCCTCTTCTTTTGTGTCCAGCAGTTGACAGGTGATCCTCGGGTACCGCTGCCGCCTTGCCACCTTCAAAACTGCGAGGAGGCTTCCACTGTCCATTGACAACACATTCAAAAATAAGGATAACAAACAAACCGAACAAAAATACAACTTTTTGGACAACTCAAAACAATTGTTTTTGGACAACATTACTCTGAAAAAATTAATCCTGGGACAAAATGAGAAAGGGAAGGGAGAATGGATATGTCTGGGGAGATATAAAATGGAATGGGCGAGGGGTGCAGTGTGGTGACAAAGGGAAAAGTGAGACGTGCAGGGTGGAGAAGACCGACAAAAAGCGAGGAAGAGAAAAGAAAACGAAGAGAGAAGAAAATAACTCCCCTGATCCTCACTAAGCAACATTTCATGAACAGTCCTCATCCACAGGTGTGGGGGAGCCCCGTTTTCGTTTGGTGGCCGTGCCTAGTTTTGATCCCATTCAGACCCTGCTTCCTCGGCCCCAGGGACGCTGGCTGCGCTGCTGACGTCGAGGCGCAGTAATGCGTCGCACACTGTGCTCTCCAGATGATGGATGGCCGGCGCAGGCCCCATCCGTCTCCCAGCGGCAGGCGCGCGCGCCGGGCTGTCCTCTGGCGACGGCACATCTGCCGGTGGCCTCACCTCATTAGCTGGTCTTATCTGTCGAGCAGCCGGGCCGGTGACCCGTTGTGTGTGGTGCCGCAGGCAGAGCATGGGTGGGTGCGTCGTAGCGCCTGGTGAGAGGGCTGGCAGGTGCCCGGCGAAGGGTGGCACAGAGGCACTGGTCCTGGTGACCCACTCGACCCCACCTCAGGTAGTAGTGCACCCAGTGGTTGTGCTGCTTCACCACTTGCTGGTGATTTAATGGATTGTAACTTGGCGCTACAGTGGCGGATGCTGTGCTGTGCTGTGACTGTCACAGCAACATGTCGTGACTCGTGACACCTCTGGCGAATATGCTGAGCCCTCTGTGTGTAATGCTGACCACTTATGAAGGGCCTTGAGACCCTAACGGATGAGTTGTTGCCCTTTACAAGAATCATAATTAATTGATTGATCATGTGCCTATACGTGTAAATTGTGGTACCTGTAGCATCTATAGCATGGGTACTCACAAACTTTCTCTCGGGGGCCAAATTTCAGTGTGGTTAGTGGCCAAGGGCCGCACCGGTGGGGGCGGGGTCAGATTGGGAGGGGCGGGGCTAAAGCAAAAAAAATTGTGACCATGAGGTTGAACACAGGTCCCTGCAGCAGACACCTTCGTCCACTGAGCCACCAGCCCCGACATACACACATCTCTCTCTCTCTCTCTCTCCCTGGTCCCCTCCCTCCCTCTCCCTCCCCCTCCCTCCCCCTCTCTCCCCCTCTACCTCCATCTCTCCCCCTTCCTCTCCCTCCCTCTCCCTCTCTCCCACTCCCTCTCCCACTCCCTCCCCCTCCCTCTCTCTCACTCTCCCCATGTCTCTCTCCCCCTGTCTCTCTCCCCTTGTCTCTCTCTCCCAGTCTCTCTCCCCCTGTCGCCCTCCCTCCGTCACCCTCCCTCCGTCGCCCTCCTCCCTCTGTCTCCCTCCTCCCTCTGTCTCCCTCCTCCCTCTCTGTCTCCCTCTCTGTCTCCCACTCTGTCTCCCCCTCTGTCGCCCTCCCTCTGTCGCCCTCCCTCTGTTGCCCTCCCTCTGTTGCCCTCCCTCTGTCGCCCTCCCTCTGTCGCCCTCCCTCTGTTGCCCTCCCTCTGTCGCCCTCCCTCTGTCGCCCTCCCTCTGTCTCTCTCTCTGTCTCCCTCTGCCTCCCTCCCTCTGCCTCCCTCTGTCTCCCTCCCTCTGTCTCCCCCCCTGTCTCTCTCCCTCCCTCTGTCTCCCTCTGTCTCCCTCCCTCTCCCTCGTCTCTCTCCCTCCATCTCCCTCCCTCTCCATCTCCCTCCCTCTCCATCTCCCTCCCTCCCTGTCTCCATCTCCCTCCGTGTCTCCGTCTCCCTCCCTGTCTCGATCTCCCTCCCTCCGTCTCCCTCCCTCTGTCTCTCTCCCTCCCTCTCCCTGCCTCTCCCTCTGTCTCCCTCCCTCTGTCTCTCTCCCTGTCTCCCTCTCCCTCCATCTCCCTCTCCCTCCGTCTCCCTCTGTCTCCCTCCCTGTCTCTCTCCCTCCCTCTGTCTCCCTCCCTCTCCCTCGTCTCTCTCCCTCCATCTCCCTGTCTCCGGCGATAAAGCCCTTGTTAATATGCCCCATTGTGAGGACGCAACAACACAACTTACTCGCTTGGGTGGCAGATGGAAAACTGAGTAACTGTGGGGCTGGCCTAGCTGTGACGTCCTGACTTATAAGGGAGAAAGGATTTGGAGTTGGAAGGCAATGAAAGTTAAAAATCCAAAATAGAATATTAAATGTAAACTAGATATGGGTAATCCCAGATTGTTTTGCTGTGTGTTCAGATGGGTGCAATCTGAAATGTTGTTAACTTGTCGTAGACAGCTGATAATAACTATAAATTAACCCAACATGGGTTTACCATGAACTAGAGTTAATTTAATGTCCCAACGCAACACATTCATTATTGCGTTGTCTTTGGGGGGCATATTTACAAGCTCATGCAGCGTGCAACCTGGTGCAAGAGTGAAACAACTAAAAAATGAGATTTATGAAGCCATGCAAGGCCACATTGCATGGCCCTGAGTGGCTTCATAAATTTAGAGTAATGCAACGCAGCGCAAATTTCTGTGGTGTATTACTCTGCGCCAGAGAGGTGTTTCCTTGGGTGTTCCCATGCAACATCCATGGATTTTGATGCATTCCCAGATTTACCAGAAGTGGTAGACCTGGGAATGTGCCACAAAGCTATGCCTCCCCAGGTGAGGCGTAACGAGGAGAAATATCTTTATTTCTCCTACTTACTTCCTCTCTCTAAGATGAATATTTCTCAGGCAATTGTTTTTGTGCAGGAAGGTTTCCCTTCCTGCACAACAACATTCCTCCTTACAATGCACCATGGTGCAAGGGTGCCTGCGTTGGCGCCAGGCAGCTAAAAGTATGCCAGTGCAGAGGAAAAGTCAGGAATGTGCCTTGTTGACTTATATATGCTGCATTCCTGCCCTTTGCCTGTCACTCAGGGAGCGCAGCAAGTTGACTTGCTGCGCTGCGCTGTGTGACTTGGGCATAAAGCCGGCCCTGGGTGTTTATCATGTGCTGCATGTTGGAAAAGGGGCCTATTCTAGGAAGCCATGCTGTGCTTGGTGGGGTAGGTAAGGAGTCAACTCTGGAGCCAGCAGACCTGGCTCTTAATACTGCTCTTTCTATTTAGATGAATTGTGTGATCCTGGTCAAGCTGCTTGGCCTCACTGTTGGTCGGCTGCTCAGTCTTCACAGCTCAGGCCCAAGTTAAGTCCAGTTTATAAACTTGACCCATGATGCTACTGAGATGCCATTTTAGTACCTGGTCAGTGCTCTCCCAGATGAGAGACTGTAATGGAAATTAGTGGGAGAACATACATCTTTGAAAGAAGGTGAAGGAAATGTCTACCTGGCCATATCATGAGAGAGGACTAACCCGCGATAGAAACTCGTGGTATGCTCCACCCTTGGGTCAGTGTCACAGATCTGCACAACGCTTGTCAGGCACTTCGCATGTCCAGCTTCTTCCTTGTGCTTTGAGTGTCATGCACGTCTGTTGAGTGTGAGCACAGCTAAGAGAGGTAGGGGTGATCATTGTTCATTTGCTGACAGCTTCGGTGCTGTTTATGAATCCTTATGACACGTTGCTGGCTGTGAGCGGGCTAAAGCACAGGGCTTGTGGCTTCAATGCTGTTCCATAAGGGAGCAACGTGAAAAGGGGGGTCAAAAAACCTTAGATTTACTAATGACTTTGGATCCGTTTCATAGATCTGCATGACATTTGAGGGACACGTTACATCTTTACCTCACCACTGATATGTTAAGCTTCGGTCAGATCCATGAACTCTTGCTTGGTTAAGAGGCACAGGGGAAAGAATCGTGAGGACTGTACCTGTTGACTCTCTGTTGGCATGTGAAGGTGAGCCTGTGCATGGACTCCTGGTACCATGACGATCTCACAAGGCGGGGCTGCGGAGGGGGTAAAGGGCGCCATTTGACACAATTGTCTGACAGTTCAGATACCAGATTGGGTTTACCGTGCAGACTTCGCCGGGAGCTGCTGTTTTCCACGTGGGAGTTTGGTTGCCCGCCGTGAAGCACATTGCACATGACCAGGGGATATGTGCAGCCATGGTTTACCACAAGGTGGATGTGTGTGAGTTTTGATGTGTGTGGCAGATGTGGGGGCTTTGCATAGATTTCCTAACAAAGTATGTGGTTAAATAATGGGCAATAGGTAGGCCCTGGAGGTGTTCTGGGGTCGCCGTTATCTAAATGCACTGTCATAATTACAGACTACATTAGATGAAGGTAGAGTAAACGGATGGAGTGTACGCCGATCATTGAAAGAACTGTGTATGTCATCAGTGACATCATCAAGTTAAATGTAAGGTTGTTGGTTGTGCTTGTGGGAAGCAAGTGGTTCTGTAATATAGTTTAATTGGTGAATTTGAGGCATGTTAGAATTGGGAATCTCTAGTTGGCACAGGTATGCACTTGCGACAAGCAGGGTCTCTCAATTCTAAGTCAGAGTAAGGGGATCACCCTTTCAAATAACCCCTGCTCACCCTTTAGGTAGTGTGGCGCAAGCAGTCAAGACTATTCTCAGGGCGTCATAGGTTAAGCATTTGTGAACACATACAGTAATACAATGACACACCACAAATGGACACCAGTCAAGGTTGTATCAAAAATAGTTTTCTTTATATAAGGCTTAGCACAAGACCAGAATAACGAATAAAATGACCACAGTATTATTTTAAAGTTCAATGTTCTTGTAGAAAGGATTAGAATACAAAAATAGGCTTCTCTTAGTCAATTACGCTTCTTTTCAGGCTTTGTACGGTTCGTACCTGGATGTGCGACTCGTTGGCATTAAAAACAAGGAAAGTACGAGTCAAACAATCGTTGCGGACTCCGGGGTCCGTAGCGTTCACGCTGCAGTGCGAACAGAACAAAGTACCTTGGTATTGTAGGGTCCGCGACGGACAGTGCGGGACAAGTCGATGGGTCCGAGTCGTAGCTCGGCAGCGTATTCAGATGCTGGTCGGGTCGCGGCGTCAGGACGCGGTGTTGGTACGGGACCTTCAGGGATACGTGTGGATGGCCCGGATCGGCTTGCAGAGTCCGTGGCGTTCGGCGTTCGAGCCGTACCTTCGGTGCGGATAGGCGGCGACACTTCTCGGCACCGTACAGCGTACGGGGAGGATCGGTGCGATGCGGCGTCTCGGCTCAGAGCAGATTCGCCGCCGCTTGATTTTTTCTGACTCCGGCTGCATTCCAGATTCTCGCTCTTCAATATTATCGGGTAAGCCCTACACTTGGTCTTGTGCTCTCCCGATTCAGTCCCAGAATTGTTTGCCGGTAACCTCCTGCCCCCGTTTGTTTTAGGCGTTGTAGTGTCCCCCCGGACCCCCGCACTTACTGCCTTTCCTGCGACGTCTGTGTATTCATTTACACATCGGTGAGTTTCCTTTCCTTTCCGCCCTCACTTTTTCTCCCCTTTCTTCACCTCACCTCATTACCTTCCTCCCTGTTTTTCCACAGAATTCAAGGGGAATCCCCCCTTTCCGTCGATCGCCCCTCACTGCGCAATTCGCTGCCAGCAATACCCCCCTTTTCACGCCAGCGCCTCAACTGTGTGCGCAAGGTAGGCCTCAATTAGCCTCCATCCTACCTTTTCCCCCCCCCTTTTTCCCTTCCTAATCCTGCTTCCCCCCCCCTTTTTTCCTTTCCTTTTCACCCCCTGCTCAGCCGCTCTGACACGTAATTTGTTTTCACAGAGCACTTCACAAATAGGCGACCCAGGTCCTGAAGATGATCCTAAATTGAGAGGATCGAAACGCCGTCGACCACTATCCACCAGCTCAAACGCCTTAGGCGCATGCCCACTTGGTTCATTTAAATAATGAAAAGTACCAATTATACTATTGAGTAAATTGTTGTATGAACCTTTTAATTGTACATATTGCATATTCTTCTGCGCCGCCTGCTGTGGTATTTTTCACGTTGTCACTTGCGCCGTTGTTTCACAAGCACGAGCACTTTGTACACTTTCTACACTAGGGTTGCCTGAGTATTCATACCCTGTTATGCTCTAACCACCACTGTTTATATTCATTGATCTTCTGAATACATGACGCCTATTGGCGCTTTGAAAAAAACAACTTTAAGCCTCCTCTCTTTTGTTTGTTGTTTGTAATGTCTTGTACATACCAGTTTAAATAATTTCAATATATCCTGCTGAGATATTGTTGCATTTACACTCGGCTTAGAGCACGGCACGGTGCAGTACGTTAGCAGCATACGGACCGTACCTGCGGGACAACGAAGCTTGGGTCCGGCGTACAGGATTAGGCAGCCAGTGTTGTACGTCTCCAATCGGCGGGGAAGGTTAGGTGCGATGCGGCCGGGAGGGATACGGTGCGTACTAGCGCTTTTGGATCAGCGTAGTTACACGGTGCCGGGCGGCAAAGACACGGCTTCGCGGCGGATGGGGTACGAGGCGTACTGGGGCCAAATCCAGCGGGAAACAAGCAAGAATTGTCCAGGCAACTCAGTTTTGGAAGGCAGATGAGTCCAATGGTCCTGGGACTCAGTTCAGGGGGCAAGCTCTTCTTCCAAACCCTTGGAGATTTGTTGAAAACAAAGTGCAAAGTCTCTCTTAGTCTTTTCCTCTCCTTTCTCAGCAAGGCACCAGCTGCAGGCCAATCCCCCAGGTTAGGGAAAGTTACTCCTCCTTCAGTTTCTTCCAGGTCCTTCTAGTCAGGCAGAGTTTCTTCGTGGTTCAAGCAGGATCTTTGGAATAGAAAAAAAAGGTCCCACAAAGTCCATCAGGCATCCAGGGGCTGGGCAGGGACCAGGGAGGCAACCCTTACCCTGGGCCCCAGCAGCAGCACGCCCCTGGTTGTTTCAAGTTAAGCACAAGAACAAGAACATTTTCATGGGGTCACAGCCCCTCTTTTATACACCAAATCCTTTGTTCTCAAAAGGTGCAGGGAAGGGGCGAACCAGATGCAACTGGTTCCTGAGCACTTTGTTTTGCTCAGCCCCTCTCCCTATTCACAGAACAGGCCAGGGTCATCAGTCGCACCACAGGGGGCGGAGCCAGCATTGTGTGGGGAAAGCCCAGCCCTATTCAGGCCCTAGGTGTACTCCTCCCACTCATCAACCTGCAGAGCTCTCCACCCACCACTGGGGCAGACCCACCCTGACTCCTGGAGCCAGGCACACCAGCCAATCACACGCCAGACAGTCACTGCACATTTATGCCAGTGTCTATAAGTGGCACTTCTATACTAGCTACAGTAACGCCGCACACATCATTGGGCAGCATTCACTCACGAGTTTGCACATATCAAACTCGACCCTGCACTCCCCACTCATCAGGAACTAGCACGGTCACTCAGATTCCCCATGCATTCCTATGGGAGGGCAGGTCAGTCTCATTCAACCACACAGAGCGCACGCGCTTTCCACTGGGACACAGTGTGAAAGCGCCTAGAGGCCTAAAACCACTAGTACAACACAGGAAAAAGGCTAGGATACTGCAAAAAGTTCTAAGGGTGAACTTGCCAGAAGGGCCAAGTCCAACAAGGCATTTTAAGGATTTGCATAGGATCCATGGCATACCTGTGCTTGAGTTACATGAATGTATGACGTTACAACGCATACATTTACAATGCATGCCTTTACAATGCAGTTTTTACATCGCAACATCCTTTAAAATGCATTATTTTACATTTCATGCCATTACATTGCATTTTCAGAAACTACCTTTACAACGCATTCCATTACATCGCATTATACCTTTACAACGCATACCATTGCAATGCATACCATTACATTGCTTTTAAGGTAAGTGTTGGATAGTGTAGGGGTAAAAATTACTATTCTAACTCGAGTGAGTACAACAGTAGGGTAAGTGTTGGATAGTGTAGGGGTAAAAATTACTATTGTAACTCCAGTGAGTGCAACAGTAGGGTAAGTGTTGAATAGTGTAAGGGTACTATGCGTTGTAATGGTATGCATTGTAATGACTTGGGATGTAATGCCTGTGTTTTAGTGACATGCATTCTAATTACATGCGTTGTAGTGACATGCGATGTAATGGCTGCGTTGTAATGACATGCGATGTAAAGGTAGTGCGATGTAATGACTAAGTTGTAAAGGTTGTTTCCCATCTTCAGTACATTCATACAGAGGTCTGCTGATTGGTAGAGATTTTGTTTATTTTGACGTCATGTTCAGGGCAGCAGATATTGTCCAATCCCCCTTGTTCCTCCCTTCTGACTATCATTTCAATTTTTTATTGTGGACACGAGGGGGTCTTGCTCCATCCTGTCGTGTCGTGCAGGGGGACGCCTGTCAAGCTAAAGCATAGAGGTTGTGCAGAATAGAGGTGACGGTGAGGCCGGGTGGACTCCGGTGAAGGGACTTGAACCCTGCGGTGGCTGACGCCAGTGTCAGTGACACTAGTAGTCTCCCAGGCACTGTTCAGGGGCAGGGTGGGGGTGGGGGGCTTGGATGGCACACAGAGGATGGGGATGTGTGACAGGCACCACACTGACATACACAAGAAGTGAGTGCGGGGACCTCTGAGGACTCGTTGCCAATGTATGGCCCAGGCGAGTCAGCAGAATGAATGTAAGTCTTTTATTACACAGACCCCCCTCTGCCCGCCCCCCCCTCTCCCACAACAGCACCTGCTGGACTCCTGAGGGAGAGGAACAGAGCAAGCCAGGAACAGATTCCAGGTCACAGCACACATGGAGCAGTTGAACATTTCGTGGACCACATCCCAAACCCAGGACACAACAGGCGGACAAAATCAATAAAACGCCAGAATAAGACTGGCAGGGTGTCATGCTCATGCCATCTTGGGTGGAAGTTGAGTTCTGAGGAATGTAAACTTTAAGATTCGCTCTAGAGAATCCTGTTAGAAGCACGATCAAAAAAGCACATGAAAAATAAAGCTTTGAACTAGGAAATCCTTCGTGGGCATCCCAAGAGGCTATTCAAAATTTGGGAATTTTTTGTCAAAGAATTCAAAGGTTTAAGCAAAAAATGGCTGTTGAGTTCCCTACAGGAAACGCGAGGTAACCTTACCTCTGCTGGTGCTGTTTCATCGTTACAATATTCATGTGTATGGATATATGGAACATAAATTAAAGGACATTGTGTGTTTTGGTCCCACTAGTGGTTCTTTAAGTGTGATACAGGCTACTGCTGACTGGAGAACCATCCGTGAGGCTGAGCGGCGGGCACAAGTCAGCACTGAAGGCAGGGCTATATTGCGCCTTTTTATGATATAGCAAACTGTACTCGTTTCTAGGCTTCTCTCCGTTGAAATCTATAATTTAGGGGGGATTCTATAAATTAATATAAAAAAGTCATTGAAAACAAGTCATGAGCATGAAGGGATCCCTGTGTAAATTATTTTAAAACACTGCTGCGCTCTGGGCACAGGGTACAGATATTAGTTGCACAGTTTTAACAGTCCATCTCCAGAGTACAGGTGAGGCATGAACAAGTACTAGCAAAACCACATGGACTCCCTTTTTGGACTTATTGCCTTTGCCAATGCAGTTTACAGATGCTATGAAACATTAGCAAAAAGCAATATGATTTTTAGGTCTTGCCTATGCAGCGCGCATGTGCTACCTAGGAGGACCTTTAGCCGTCGCTCTGGTCATTTTCAAGCGCACACTCATGATTGTGGCGGCATCCACCTTGCGGGAGCGCGCAGCAGCACGCCACAAGCACGAGTGCAGTGCTTGAAAATGACCAGTCTGCGCGCGCACCACTCCTGGGCTCACCTCCTGCTCCCCCTCTCTCTCACGCGCATTCCTTGTTTTGTCATCTTGCGGATGACTCATCTCCCCGATTTCCCGATTTAACTTTATTACTGACAGAACTTTTTAATCAATTCCCTTTGGTGAAATTATAAGTGAAAGCCCTTAATTTTTCAAACAGTCAAAATATTTGAAATGCGTTTCATTTGTATGTGTCTTTTTAAATAGCATCCGATATTTCATGGTGGAAGTTTTGTTGAAGCAAATGTCCTGTATCACTATGCTGTATGGATCCTAACGGCAAATGTGTCAGCTATTTGAACACTACGTCCACCACCACCACCACCATGTCCGCCACCACCACGTCCACCACCATGTCCACCACCACCAAGTCCACCACCAAGTCCACCACCAAGTCCACCACCAAGTCCACCACCACGTCCACCACCACGTCCACCACCACCATGTCCACCACCACTACGTCCACCACCACCACGTCCACCACCACATCCACCACCACCACATCCACCACCATGTCCACCACAACGTCCACCACTACATTCACCACCACCACCACATCCACCACATCCACCACCACCATGTCCACCACCACGTCCACCACCACCATCACGTCCATCACCACGTCCACCACCACCATGTCCACCACTAGTTGCACCACCACCACGTCCACCACCACCATGTCCACCACCACATCCACCACCACGTCCACCATGTCCACCACAACCATGTCCATCACCACCACCACGTCCACCACCACCACCACCACATCCACCACCCCCACGTCCACCACCACCATGTCAACCACCACCAGGTCCACCACCACCAGGTCCACCACCACCACCACATCCACCACCACATCCACCACCACGTCCACCACCACCACGCCCACCACCACCACATCCACCACCACCACGTCCACCACCACCATCATGTCCACCACCACCATGTCCACCACCACCATGTCCACCACCACTATGTCTCACACCACCACGTCCACCACCACCACATCCACCACATCCACCACCACCACATCCACCACCACCACATCCACCACCACCACTACCACCACCACGTCCACCACCACATCCACCACATCCACCACGTCCACCACCACATCCACTATGTCCACCACCACATCCACCACCACCTTGTCGACCACATCCACCACGTCCACCATCATGTCCACCATCACGTCCACTACCACGTCTGCCACCACCACATCCACCACTACCACCACATCCACCACCACATCTACCACCACCACATCCACCACCACCATGTCCACCACCAACATGTCCACCACCACCACATCCACCACCCCCACGTCCACCACCACCATGTCAACCACCACCAGGTCCACCACCACCAGGTCCACCACCACCACCACATCCACCACCACATCCACCACCACGTCCACCACCACCACGCCCACCACCACCACATCCACCACCACCACGTCCACCACCACCATCATGTCCACCACCACCATGTCCACCACCACCATGTCCACCACCACTATGTCTCACACCACCACGTCCACCACCACCACATCCACCACATCCACCACCACCACATCCACCACCACCACATCCACCACCACCACTACCACCACCACGTCCACCACCACATCCACCACATCCACCACGTCCACCACCACATCCACTATGTCCACCACCACATCCACCACCACCTTGTCGACCACATCCACCACGTCCACCATCATGTCCACCATCACGTCCACTACCACGTCTGCCACCACCACATCCACCACTACCACCACATCCACCACCACATCTACCACCACCACATCCACCACCACCATGTCCACCACCAACATGTCCACCAACACCATGTCCACCACCACGTCCACCACCAAATCCACCACCAGCACGTCCACCACCAAATCCACCACCACCACGTCCACCACCAAATCCACCACCACCACGTCCACCACCACATCTATCACCACATCCACCACCATCATGTCCACCATGTCCACCACCACCACATCCACCACCACATCCACCACCACCAGCACGTTCACCACCACCACATCCACCACCACCACGTCCACACCACCACGTCCCCCACCACCATGTCCACCACCAGCAGGTCCCCCATGTCCACAACCACCACCACCATATCCACCACCACCACGTCCTCCACCACCACCACGTCCACCACCACCACATCCACCACTACCACCACATCCACCACCACCACATCCACCACCACCATGTCCACCACCAACACGTCCACCACCACCACATCCACCACCACCACATCCACCAAAATGTCCACCACCATGTCCACCATGTCCACCACCACCACATCCACCTCGTCCACCACCTCGTCCACCACCACCACATCCACCTCGTCCACCACCACCACATCCACCACGTCCACCACCACGTCCACCACCACCACATCCACCACCACATCCACCACCACATCCACCACCACATCCAACACAACCATGTTCACCATCACCACCACCACGTCCACCACCACCACAACATCCAGCACCACCACATCCACCATCACGTCCACCACCACCACATCCACCACCACCACCATGTCCATCATCAAGCCCACCACATCCACCACCACCAACACGTCCACCCCCACGTCCACCACCACCACCATGTCCACCACATCCACCACCACGTCCACCACATCCACCACCACCATGTCCACCACCATGTCTACCACGTCCACCACCACCACGTCCACCACGTCATCCACCACCACCATGTCCACCACCACCAGAGGCTTAAGTTTCAACCAAGGCGACACATGTACACACAAGATAGACCTCTTCAAATTTATCAGGAGTCTGAAAACACTTCAGTAGTTTTCCATCTACTACTAGAAACATAAAAAACATCTGCTTTGAAAATCCGTCAGGGGTACATATGGGGATATGGACGACCCTCCCATCAACATGGAAGATCTTCTCCATGAACTGGATATTGAAACAGACCTGACTCTTAACAGTGGTCTGAAAACTAAGTCTAGATGGACTCCCATTCTTCCAGGGGGCAGCTCCGTAGATACATTTTACAACTTAGTTCTGACGGACATAGACAGACATGAGAAGAAAATTCTTAACTCCAAACATAGGACCAAAGACAACTTACACAGAGAAGAACGGGTGGCTCTTAAAACATTAAGTTCTAATCCAGACATTATAATCAAAGAGGCCGACAAAGGCGGCAATGTCGTGGTAATGAATCGGACTGACTACCACAATGAAATTTTGACTCAATTAGAGGACTCCTCCTTCTATGAATGTCTAACTTACAATCCTACAGGTGCACTTATTGTCAAGATCAGTAAGTGCTTATCTGAATGGCATTCTTTGGGTCTCATTGACGACCAGGAACTTCTTTATCTGAAAGTACACAGACCTACATTCCCCTGGTTATGCACCCTTCCCAAAATACATAAACCAGCACCATTTCCAGCGGGTAGACCCATTGTATCAGGCATAGGCAGTCCTACGGAGAGACTTTCACAATATGTAGACCTTTTTCTAGGTCCCATGGTCAAAAATCAACCATCACACATCCAAGATACTAAACACATTCTGAGTATCTTGGCCGATGTCCAATGGCAACCTGACATGACTCTAGCCACCCTGGATGTGGTTTCTCTCTACACCACCATTGAACCTGAGTTGGGATTGAAAGCAATCACCAGCCACATACTCAATAGGCCTGCCACCCTATGGCAACACACCAACTGGGGCAACAAAGGGGCTCCATGGGTCGATTACATCATTTACTGGGGCCGCTACATAGATGTCTGTCTCTTACTACGGTCAGGGTCCCAAGAGAAACTTAAAGAGTTCTGTATTCATCTAAACTCCAATAACATGAACATGAGGTTTTCGAGTGAATGTAGTAAGTCAAGCTTCACATACCTTGATGTGGAACTCTACATCAAGTCAGACAAACTACGTAGTCGACTACACAGGAAAGAAACATCATGCAATGCCATTTTGCATACTGAAAGCTCTCACCCTTTCCATCAGCTTCAGGGAATCCCCTACGGTGAACTCGTCAGAGCTAGGAGAAACTGCAGTGAAGAACCTGAGTTTCAAAAATGCATTTTCAACATGAAGAATAGATTCAAAGCCAGAGGTTATAATGCACGTACCATACACAAAGCAGAGAAAATAGTACGGCCCGCGGGCTGCCAGCGGCCCGGCAAGCCTTTCTTGGCGGCCCGCGGACCTTGCAGACATCGTACCGGTGTTTTTTTTTTTTTTAACAGTGTCAGCAAACACAGACTCTGCTCTGTGGGGGCCCGGGAATTCAAGCGATAGTCCGAGTGGAGCTGCTGGGGCGCTAAGAGGTGAAATACAACAAAGCCTCGTTATCATGCAAATGGTCTCTTAAAGACCTGTGAAGTACTCGGGTGGGGCTGTGTGTGTGCCCTGGAAGGGAAGCTGCCTCAGCTGCCACACAAGCGAAGGGGGGGGGGGGTGACAAAGAATGACAAGAGAACAGCAGGGTGTGATAGTCGGGTAAGGGGACAGAGGATGACAGAGGGCAGTAGGGAGAGACAGAAACAGACAGAGACAGATAGAGATAGAGAATAACAGAGACAGGGACAGACAGACAGGTAGGCAGAGACAGGGACAGACAGATAGAGGCTGAGACAGACAGAGAGGCAAAGAGACAGACGGAGAGGGAGACGGAGAGGGAGGGCGACAGAGAGAGAGGGAGACGGAGAGAGAGAGGGAGACGGGGAGAGAGGGGGAGAGGGAGGGAGATGGGGAGGGAGGGAGACGGGGAGAGGGAGGGAGACGGAGAGGGAGGGAGACGGGGAGAGGGAGGGAGACGGAAAGGGAGGGAGACAGAGGGAGGGAGACAGAGGGAGGGAGACTGAGAGGGAGGGAGACTGAAAGGGAGGGAGACGGGAGAGGGAGGGAGATGGAGAGGGAGTGAGAGAGGGGAAGAGGGGGAGAGGGGAGGGAGAGAGGGAGACGGAGAGGGAGGGAGACGGAGAGGGAGAGAGAGAGAGGGGGAGAGAGGGAGAGAAAGAGGGAGGGAGAGAGAGAGGGAGACAGGGAGAGAGAGAGAGGGAGGGAGACAGGGAGGGAGGGAGACAGAGGGGGGAGACAGAGAGGGGGAGACAGAGAGGGGGAGACAGAGAGGGGGGAGACAGAGGGAAACGGAGAGGGAGGGAGAGGGAGAGAGGGAGAGAGAGATGGGGAGAGAGAGGGAGACAGAGAGGGAGAGAGAGAGGGAGAGAGAGGGAGGGAGACAGGGAGGGAGGAAGACAGAGGGGGGAGGGAGACAAAGGGGGGAGGGAGACAGAGGGGGGAGGGAGACAGAGGGGGGAGACAGAGAGGGGGAGACAGAGGGAGACGGAGATGGAGGGAGACGGAGAGGGAGGGAGAGAGACAGAGAGGGAGGGAGAGAGACAGAGAGGGAGGGAGAGAGACAGAGAGCGGGAGGGAGACGGAGGAGAGATGGAGACGGAGGAGGGAGGGAGACGGAGGACGGAGGGAGAGGGAGGGAGATGGAGGACGGAGGGAGATGGAGGAGGGAGGGAGACGGAGGAGGGAGGGAGGGAGATAGAGAGAGGGAGAGAGAGAGATATGTGTATGCCGGGTCCGGTGGCTCAGTGGACGAAGGCGTCCGCTGCAAGGACCTGTGTTCCACCTCATGGTCACAGTTTTTTTTTGTTGCTCTAGCCCCGCCCCCTCCCCCATTGACCCCTCCCCCAAGGTGCGGCCCTCGGCCACAAACCACACTGTAAATTTGGCCCCCAAGAGAAAGTTTGTGAGTACCCCTGCTCTATAGCATAGTTTTAGTACACTTCCGTTCAAACAGCGACGCCACCCCGGTTCGTGCTCTAAACACCAGTCACGCACTAGTTTCTTTTGTACGGTGCCTATTTAAACACCGCTTCCGCCTTTTCATTTCCAGATAACCGCACGCACCCAGTGTCTCCTCCAAGTACTCCAGTACCTCTTAGGTAAGCCCTGGCAGCATTTTCGCCCTTTCCTCCAGCCTTACGAGCCTTTATCGTGTTAATCGATACCCCTTCCCCTTTTTCTTCAGTTTGCCTCGCTGACTAGGCGCACCCGCCACTGTTCCATGGAGATACTTACTTTACTTGAGCGCACTCCCTACGGCCTTTATCCGTGCACCACTCACCACTGCTCCGATAGTCGCCACCGACCCCTTATACTAATTTGAGGTAAGCTTCTTATTTCTCCCATGTTGAAACCATTTACCAATTTTCTGTGGACTTCCTTCTTATCCCCGTTCTTCTCTTCCTCCCTCAGGAATGCAGATAACTTGTGGCCAACCCGCCCTTATTTCTTTCACTCTCCCTTCTCCCCATTACTCTGCCGTGGACCACTGTAGACTTGGTCCTCTTCGCACTTCCATCGCCGGGTTGGAATTATCACCAGCTCCCTGGTGAGCAATTCTCTTTGATATTCTCCAGCCTATCCCGTTCATCCCCCTCATTCGTACCTTCATTTTCTCCTCTCTACAGATATCACCTTTTCCTTGTAACCGCCTCACAGGTATTTTTCTCACCTCTTTTACCGTCTTTTCTTAAATACCCACTATTGTCACGTACTATTTTACCCTTTGATCTTTTGGCAGCCGAGACTCTACCTCTTCAGCCACTGTACACACTCTTGTCTCTCCCCCTAGAGTTTTGTTTGATGTACTTATTCGCTCACCCAGCCTACCATAGAGCTTGCATTATTATTCATTTCCTTTCGCCTTCATTTCCTCAACCTAATACCACTGTGTACTGATAATCGTGTCACCATTATATTGGGACATGAATGTACTTATTCGCTCACATAGCCACCACAGAGGCTGCATAATTATTCACATCCTGCCATCTTAATTCTCTTAACTTAATACTACTGTGTTCTGATGATTTTGTTATAACTGAATTGAAACATGCTTCTCACTTGAGTACACACATGTACCTTTCATGTCACCTTACTCACCATGTACCATGTCTGCTCTACTTTGTTGTCTGCTATTTTGCTTCTGTATTCTTCCATTGCATAGTCACGGTCTCGACATTTCGGGATCTGGTTGCACATTCAATTGCCTTTATTATTTTGTTCACCTCTCCACTTAGGGTTTCCACTCAGGGTCTTTTTTTAAATACCACCCCCCCTGCATTCATTTTCTCATTGATTTTCGTTTTTTCGGTTTCCCAACAACCCACTGTATTATTTCCTATCAGTTTTTTTTATGTTTTGTATCCTCCCCAGCCCTTAAGAATCACGGGTTACAACCCTAGTGTGACGAAACATGAGTCGGCTGGTTGCTTTTTCTTTGTTGCAATATTAAAAACTTGTGAATAACATTCTGGTGTAGACCATTAACATTCCTACAAAAACGAGACCTTTTAAACAGTGTTATACCTTCGTTATGCTTGTGTGAATTTCCGCCGACTTGACAGCACTATGCCCACTCAGACCACAATAGACATAACGCGAACTAGCCTGAGCGCCATTCTTCCTGTCAATACTAAAAACCCTACACAAGCATAGAACCACGTCCACCACCACCATGTCTCCCACCACCACGTCCCCCACCACCATGTCTACCACATCCACCACTACCACCACCACATCACCATGTACACCACCACATCCACCACCACCACATCTACCACCACCACATCCACCACCACGTCCACCACCACCACGTCCACCACCACATCCACTATCACGTCCACCACCATCACATCCACCACCACGTCCACCACCACCATATCCACCACCACCACCACATCCACCACGTCCTCCACCACCACATACTCCACCACCACCACTTCCACCACCACCACATCCACCACCACATTCACCACCACCACCATGTACACCACCACATCCACCACCACCACATCCACCACCATGTCAACCACCATCACCATGTCCACCACCACCACATCCACCACCACCACATCCACCCCCACCACCACCGTGCCCCCACCACCCCGTCCCCCACCACCACGTCCGCCACCACCACGTCCACCACCACCATGTCCACCACCACCACATCCACCACCATGTCTACCACCACCACGTCCACCACCACCATGTCCACCACAACCACATCCACCACCACCACATCCACCATGTCTACCACCACCATGTCTACCACCAGCACCAGGTCCACCACAACCACCTTGTCCACAACCACCACCATGTCCACCACCACCACATCCACCCCCACCACGTCCACCACCACCTTGTGCACCACCATGTCCACCATGTCCACCATCACCATGTCCACCACCACACTGTCCACCACCATGTCCACCACCACCACATCCACCACCATGTCCACCACCACCACATCCACCATCATGTCCACCACCACAACCACCACAACATCCACCACATCCACCACCATGTCCACCACATCCACCACCACACTGTCCACCACCATGTCCACCACCATGTCCACCACCATGTCCAGCACCACATCCTCCACCACCATGTCCACCACCACGACCTCCACCACCACATCCACCACATCCACCATCACCACATCCACCACATCCACCACCACCATGTCCACCACCACCATGTCCACCACCACATCCACCACCCCCACATCCACCACCATCACCACCACGTCCACCACCACCAACACATCCACCACCACCACCATGTCTACCACCACCACGTCCACCACCACCATGTCCACCAACACCACGTCCACCACCACATCCACCACCACCATCACGTCCACCACCATGTCCACCACCACATCCACCACCACCACGTCCACCACCACCACATCTACCACCACCAAGTCCACCACCACTATGTCCACCACCACCACCATGTCCACCACCACCACGTCCACCACCACATCCACCACCACACCACATCCACGTCCACCACCACCACATCCACCACCACCATGTCTGCCACCACCAGGTCCACCACCACGTCCACCACCACATCCACCACCACATGTCCACCACCACCACGTCCACCACCACCACATCCACCACCACATCCACCAGCACTACATCCACCACCAGCACGTCCACCACCACGTTCACCATGTCTTCCACCACCACCACATCTACCACGTCCACCACCACCATGTCTACCACCAGGACCAGGCCCACCACCACCACCATGTCCACAACCACCACCACATCCTCCACCACCACGTCCACCACCACCACATCCACCACTACCTCATCCACCACCATGTCCACCACCACCACATCCACCATCACCACATCCACCACCACCACATCCTCCACAATCACCATGTCCACCACCACCACGTCCACCACTTCTACCACCACCACCACCACAGCTACCACCATGTCCACCACCACCACATCCTCCACCACACTGTCCACCACCACCACATCCACCACCACATCCACCACCACTATGTCCACCACCACATCCACCACCACCCTGTCCACCACCATATCCACCACAATACTCTCTACCACCACACTGTCCACCACCATGTCCACCATGTCCACCACTGCCACCATTTCCACCACCACCACCACAACCTCCACCACCACATCCACTACGTCCACCACCACCATGTCCACCACCACAATCACCACATCCACCACCACCACCACATCCACCGACACCACGTCCACCACCACCACGTCCACCATCACCACGTCCACCACTACCATGTCCACCACCACCATGTCCACCACCACATCCACCACCATCACCACGTCCACCACATCCACCACCATGTCTACCACCACCACATCCACCACATCCACCACCACCACGTCCACCACCATCCACCACATCGACCACCACCTCATCCACCACCACCACGTCCACCACCAAGTCCACCACCACTATGTCCACCACCACCACCATGTCCACCACCACCACGTCCACCACCACCACCATGTCCACCATCATGTCCACCACTACGTCCACCACCACCACATCCACCACCACCATGTCCTCCACTATGTCCACCACCACCACGTCCAGCACCACCACGTCCACCACGTCTTCCACCACCACGTCTTCCACCACCACCACATCCACCACCACCACATCCACCATGTCCACCACATCCACCAAGTCCACTACCACCATGTCCACCATGTCCACCACCACCTCATTCACCACCACATCCACCACCACCATGTCCACCACCACCATGTCCACCACCACCATGTCCACCAACATGTCCTCCACCACCACCACATCCTCCACCACCACATCATCCACCACCACCACCATGTCCACCACAACCCCTACCACCATGTCCACCACCAACACCATGCCCACCACCACGTCCACAACCACCACATCCACCACCACGTCCACCACCACGTCCACCATGTCCACCACCATGTACACCACCAAACTGTCCACCACCACGTCCACCACCTTGTCGACCACCACCACCATGTCCACCACCATGTCCTCCACCACCACCACATCCTCCACCACCACGTCATCCACCACCACCACATCCACCACTACCTCATCCACCACCACCACCACATCCACCATCACCACATCCACCACCACCACGTCCTCCACAACCACCATGTCCACCACCACCATGTCCACCACTTCTACCACCACCACATCTACCACCATGTCCACCACCACACTGTTCACCACCACCACATCCACCACCACATCCACCACCACCACGTCCACCAGCATGTCCACCACAACACTCTCCATCACCACACTGTCCACCACCACGTCCATCATGTCCACCACGTCCTCCACAACCACCATGTCCACCACCACCATGTCCACCACTTCTACCACCACCACCACCACATCTACCACCATGTCCACCACCACACTGTTCACCACCACCACATCCACCACCACATCCACCACCACCACGTCCACCAGCATGTCCACCACAACACTCTCCATCACCACACTGTCCACCACCACGTCCATCATGTCCACCACTGCCACCATGTCCACCACCACCACCACAACCTCCACCACCACATCCACTACCACCATGCCCACCACCACGTCCACCATGTCCACCACCACGTCCACCACCACACTGTCCACCACCACGACCACCACCACATGTCCACCACCACCGCATCCACCACATTTTCCACCACCACAACGTCCACCACCATGTCCACCACATCCACCGCCACGTCCACCACCACCATGTCCACCACCACCACGTCCACCACCACCACCATTTCCACCACCACATCCACCACGTCCACCATCACCACATCCACCACCACATCCACCACCATGTCCACCACCACCACGTCCACCACCACCACATCCACCACCATGTCCACCACTATGTCCACCACCACCACGTCCAGCACCACCACGTCCACCATGTCTTCCACCACCACGTCTTCCACCACCACCACGTCCACCACCACCACATCCACCACCACGTCCACCACCATGTCCACCACAACACTCTCCACCACCACACTGTCTACCACCACGTCCACCATGTCCACCACTGCCACCATGTACACCACCACCACAACCTCCACCACCACATCCACCATGTCCATCACCACAATCACCACGTCCACCACCACATCCACCGACACCATGTCCACCACTACCACGTCCACCATCAATACATCCACCACTACCATGTCTACCACCACCACCACCACCACATCCACCACCATCACCACCACATCCACCACCATCACCACATCCACCACCACCACATCCACCACCATGTATACCACCATCACATCCACCACCATCATGTCCACCACCACCACCACATCCACCACCACCACCACGTCCACCACCATCCACCACATCCACCACCACCATGTCCACCACGTCCACCACCACCACGTCCACCACCAAGTCCACCACCACTATGTCCACCACCACCATGTCCACCACCATATTGACCACATCATCCACCACCACATCCACCACCACGTCCACCACCACCACATCCACCACCATGACCACCACTATGTCCACCACCACCACGTCCAGCACTACCATGTCCACCACATCTTCCACCACCATGTCTTGCACCACCACCACGTCCACCGCCACCACATCCACCACCACATCCACCACATCCACCAAGTCCACCACCATCACATCCACCACCACCATGTCCACCATGTCCACCACCACCTCGTTCACTACCACATCCACCACCACCATGTCCACCACCACCATGTCCACCACCATGTCCTCCACCACCACCACGTCATCCACCACCACCACCATATCCACCACATCCACCACCAACACCATGCCCACCACCACGTCCACCACCACCACGTCCACCACCATGTCCACCACCACGTCCACCATGTCCACCACCATATCCACCACCACACTGTTCACCACCACATCCACCACCTTGTCGACCACCACCACCATGTCGACCACCACCACCATGTCGACCACCATGTCCACCACTATGTCCACCACCACGTCCTCCATCACCACATCCACCACTACCACATCTACCACCATCACCACGTCCACCACCATCACCACGTCCACCACCACCACCATCACATCCACCACCATCACGTCCACCACCACATCCACTACTACCACCTCATCCACTACCACCCCGCCCACCACCACCACATCCACCACCATGTCCACCACCACCACATGCACCACAACTACCACATCCACCACCATGTCCAACACCACATCCACCACCACATTGACCACCACCACATCCACCACCACCACCACGTCCACCACCACGTCCACCACCACATCCACCACCACATCCACCACCATGTCCACCACTACGTCCACCACCACCACGTGCACCACCACGTCCACCACCAAATGTCCACCACCACTGCATCCACCACATCTTCCACCACCACAACGTCCACCACCACGTCCACCACATCCACCACCACGTCCACCACCACCATGTCCACCACCACCATGTCCACCACCACCACATACACCACCACCACGTCCACCACCAAGTCCACCACCACCGCCATGCCCATCATCACCATGCCCATCACCACCATGTTCACCACCACATCCACCACCATGTCCACCACCACCACATCCACCACCACCATGTCCACCACCACTACATCCACCACCATGTCCACCACCACCATGTCCACCGCCAACAAGGCCACCATATCCACCACCACCATATCCACCACCACCATATCCACCACCACCATGTCCACCACCACCACATCCACCACCACCACTACCACCACCATGTGCACCACCACCACCACATCCACCACCATCACATCCACCACCACATCCACAACCACCACCACTTCCATCACCACATCCACCATCATGTCCACCACCAACACATTCACCACCACCATGTTCACCACCACCACCATATCCACCACTACCATATCCACCACTACCATATCCACCACCACCACGTCCACCACCATGTCCACCACCACCACCATGCCCATCACCACCATGCCCATCGCCACCATGCCCATCACCACCATGTCCACAACCACATCCACCACCATGTCCACCACCACCACCACCACGTCCACCACCACCATGTCCACCACCACTACATCCACCACCACGTCCATCACCACCATGTCCACCGCCAACAATGCCACCATATCCACCACCACCATAACCACCACCACCATGTCCACCACCACCATATCCACCACCACCATATCCACCACCACCACATTCACCACCACCACTACCACCTCCATGTCCACCACCACCACCACGTCCACCACCATCACATCCACCACCACATCCACAACCACCACCACGTCCACAACCACCACCACGTCCATCACCACATCCACCATCATGTCCACCACCACCACATTCACCACCACCAGCACGTTCACCACCACGACCACCACATTCACCACCACCACCATGTTCACCACTACCATATCCACCACTACCATATCCACCACCACCATGTCCACCTCACCACGTCCACCACCACGTCCACATCCACCACCACCACATCCACCACCACCATGTCCACCACAACCATGTCCACCACGTCCACCACCACCACCACGTCCACCACCACCACCACGTCCACCACCAACACCACATCCACTACCACCACCACATTCAATACCACCACCACCACCACTACATCCACCACCACCACCACCACCACATCCACCACCACCACCACCACATCCACCACCATCACATCCACCACCACCACCACGTCCACCACCTCCATCACCACCACCCATGACAGGTAAAGTGTCACTGGAGGGCAGGATAATAGGAGTGTCAACCCCGACTGTACATGGGACATTTAAAGATGCATTGAGTGCGAGAAGACGGGAATAGGGGCTAGAAGTATTACACCAGACCCAAGATACATTTTGCAGAGGTGCAATGTCACAGGGGCTCCTGCAAAAGCACTCGCAGCATCTCTTCCTCACCGTGGCATGCCTGCATGATCCACTCACTCAAAACAAGCATTGGCATAGCCAATAGGTCTCACCTTTCGAACCTTATAAGTGTTTAGCCATGCCACACTTGATGTTGTTGCACCAAGAATATTGTGCTGGATAACTAAACACTTATAAGGTCCCAAAGGGGAGACCTATTGGCTATGCAAATGCTCGTTACCAATGCTGCACAGATTTGGCAAAAAAAGGTGCCAGAACCTGATCACTGTTCCAACTTTATCAATCTGTATGCGAGTGCATGCCTCACAATGGATGCTGATCCCTTTCCTTCTTTTATATACCAAACCAAGATGGTGGCCTATACTCAAATAGCAAAAATATTTTTTACTGCAAAATTTGAAATAAAATAAAAAAGACTATCTGAATTCACAAATGGCTGCTTCCTTTACGCAAAGCCTCTTATTCTGGAAGCCAAGCAAGCTTCATTCTTCTAACAGGCTCTGTTCCTAAGATTGTGCAGGAGGGTGGATGTGAAGTATATGTACCTTTGATTATGAATATTTTGTTTTCATTAAAGAGCTTGTTTTTATAGTGCTGTATTTTACCTTCCATATACTTCAGAGCACTTTTACAAACAGCCTCTATAGAGCACTTGTACATTCCTGCTCCTCAAGGGCAGCTTTCACCTCAGGTTTCTATGATTACCATGTTATGTAAATGACTTTTATCTACATCCACAATAAATGCAAAAATGTACCGACACCCAACATTATAAGGATATTGTAAGTCACCGAAACAACACTATATAAGGTCATGGGACTTTGAGGTGACTCATAACATTATTTTAATGCATGGCAGGGGGTATTGTATTCCTTATACTTGGTGACACCATATTGCTTTCCCAAAAGCTTAAATCATTGGTATTGTGAGCTTTGATTTTCTGTTAATAATAAGAGCACAAGGATTTTACCTTGTGCTAACATCAGCTTGCGTTTACACTGTCCTCCATCTTGCCCCAACGTTTCAGGATATCACGCGATGACTGTTGTTGGTTCTGTTTTTAAATCAAGTTTGTCTACTTTTGCTTCAATAAGCAGAACATGCTCTCAGAGAAATGTCCTCATTGCCCCGAATCAAGGACAGGTCTTACTGTCCCAGGCCAAGTCAACAGTGTACAGCTTAAACTGTGAGGATGGGTGAATCTTAATGTAGCCCTATGTTGAGAGAACCTTCAGATGTATTCAATGGTAAAATGGTTCTTCTAAGATGTTCCCTATTGGTACAAAGCATGTGAATTACTTAGCCCTTCGAACGTATGAACCTCTTGGTCTAAAGTCCTATATGAGTGTGTAAAAGAGAACCCCTATCCCCTATCTTAGTTGGCAAATCTATGCAGGATTTCATTTAGAACTGTACTGAGTTCTTTGTACTTATTACTTATACGCTTTGCTGCTAATTTTGCTCATGGCACCTTTACTGTATTTTGCCAAGTAATACTTAAATAAAGCATTGAAAAGAGAACTTTTGTCCGTCATTTCTATGAGAATGTTTCAGCATCAGTGAATGAGTTCTTCTAACAAAAGAGATGGTTCCTGTCGGGGAGCACCAAAGTCTGTATCGGGACGACACCTCTCCCAGTCCTAGATATTGGTGTGTTCTATGAGCTGGTAATTGGGATAGATTTCTGCACCAACAGATTCTAGATGCTGATATGGGAGGCGATATGTAAATGTACGACTTTCAGCTCAAAGATACTGGTATGAACTTACTAACTTGAGCAGGTAGGTAGAGTGGGGGAGAGGGAAAGAGCAGCAAGGGGACAGAGGGAGAAGCACATGATGGAGAGAACACCATGGAATGCAGGGGAGTTTGGTGAGGGGAGAAGCTCAAAATAGAGAGCGAGCAGCACACGACCAACACAGTACATGGGGGTGAGGGAGAAGTGCACGAGGGAGGGAGCAACACCGAGCATTGGGTGGGAGTGGGTATTTAGGGGAGGGAGAAGCACACTACGTAGAGAGCTTAAAACCACACCCACTCTCACAAGGTGAGTAATGGAAAAAGCGAAAAAAGGTATTTATCTAAAAATCTGCAATAGGAGGATACAGGTAAGCCAATCAAAAAGAGCTAAAGAGGCAATGCTCCAGGGGAGGGACAAACACAAGAAGAGGAAGGCAAACAATCCAATGAGAGGTGTGCAAATAAGTGACAATAAAGCAAGCCAATGATAAGCAATGGGTGGGTTGTAAGCCCAATGGAAGTTCACAATATTTCTTTTGCAACCACCTAAACATGTACAGAGACAGCAGCCGCCCTCCAGGCTATCTCTGCAGAGCCAACACAGTGATGGAGGAGAGTAACGTGCTTCTTAGACATGCTCAAAACTGGGTAAATCTCCCTTAAATCTGGGCTGAATTCCACCCTCCCCAACACTTGTCCCACCCCTTAGATCAACACAGCCATCTACAATCCCGAATACTGGAGCCAAGCCTTGGCTCGGACGTTGCGTTCTTCACCGAAACATGGACCAACACCACCTCGGGACATCGCCATCGCCATCGCCATTCCCCAAGGATACAAGATCTCTAGGAGGACCTCCCCATCCGCCTGAGAGGAGGAATCGCCATCGTCCACAAATCCACCCTCCGCCTGAGCACACTCACCGACGAGCCCACAGACCTGATGGAACACCTTCACTTCAAGATACTGGCCAGCCCTACCACCACCCTCTGAGGAACCCTCATATACCAACCCCCTGGACCCCGTGGACTTTTCTCCAACTCCATCATGGACATCATCATCCCGCATGCCATCACGTTCACCAACTACACCCTACTGGGAGACCTCAAATTCCACCTCGACAACCAACTGGACCCCAGCACCACATCCCTCCTGGACAACCTCCACAACAGTGGACTCCGCCAGATTGTGACTGAACACACGCACTCAGCAGGACACACCCTTGACCCCCTCTTCACAACAGGAAACTCCATCACCTTCAGTCACACCACCGAACTCCCATGGACTGACCATCGATGCGTCCACCTTCAGAACACCCACCATCCACAGATACCAGCCCCTGCTCCCATGAAGAAACTGGACCAGAATCACCGACAACAAGCTAACCTCATCACTCAGCAACTCCACCCCAACCATTGCGGAAAACGACGACCCCAACACCGCAGCCCTAATCCTGCACAGATGGATCTCCGACTGCACCAACGCCATAGCCCCCCTCAAGAGAAACAACAACACCCACGACAAGAAAGCCAGATGGTTTGCCACCGAACTTCGAGAGTCCAGACGCACTTGCCGCCACCTCGAAAAGGCCTGGAGGAACACCAAATGCACAGAACCCACAACAACTTCAGAGCCGCCACCAATTTGTCAGAAAAACAAGGAAAAAAGCGCTTGAAGACAGAATCTCCACTCACGCACACAACAGCAAAGAACTCTTCAACATCATCAAGGAGTTCACCCAACCCACCAGTGAGTCCACCGACATTCCTCCCTCACAAGACCTCTGCGACAAACTCAGCACCTTTTTCCAGCACAAAATCAAGAGCATCTACGACAACTTTGATGAAGTCAACCAACACACTGAACCCTCACCAACCACCCCGACACACTGAAGCCAGCGATCGACAATTGGACAGCCCTCACCACGAAGACACACTGAAGACGATGAAGTCATTCCACTCCGGGGCCCTCACGGACCCCTGCCCCCACCACATTTTCAACAGAGCCGCCAACACCATCGCACCCATGCTCTGCCACACCATCAACCACTCCCTGGCAACCACCTCATTCCTCGATGACTGGAAACACACCAAGGTCAACCCCCTCCTAAAGAAACCCTCGGCGGACCCCACCGACCTCAAAAACTACAGACCCATCTCCCTGCTCCCGTTCCCAGCGAAAGTAATTGAGAAAGCCATCAACAGCCAACTCGCCACATTCATCGACTCCTCGCAATCCAGCTTCAGAAAAAACCACAGTAAGAAAACCGCCCTCCTCGCCGCAACAGACGACATCTGCACCCTACTGGACAAAGGAGGAACCACAGCCCTCATCCTCCTCGACCTCTTAGCGGAGTCCGACACAGTCTCTCACCTCACCCTAATACGCAGACTCCATGACGCAGGGATCCAAGACAAGGCCCTCGACTGGATACGCTCCTTCCTCTCTGGCAGAACGCAGCAGGTAAGACACTCCCTTTCTTCTCGGACCCTACACCAACCACCTGCAGAGTCCCTCAGGGGTCCTCCCTCAGCCCTACGCTCTTTAACGTCTACATGGCTCCACTCGTCCCCATCATCGGAACCTATGGACTCAACATTGTGTCATACGCAGACGACACCCAACTCATCCTCTCCCTTTCCAACGAACCCAATACCGCCAAGCACAACTTTCGAGAAGGCATGGAAGCCATCGCCAAATGGATGATAAACAACAGCCTACAACTAAACACCAACAAAACAGAAGTACTCATCATGGGCCCAAACCCCGATGCCTGGAATGACACCTGGTGGACCCCCGCCCTCTAAAGCCCGGCCACCCCCACGGACCATGCATGCAACCTGGGGATCATCCTGGACTCCGAGCTCAAACTGGACCATCAGATCTACTCTGTCTCATCCTCCTGCTTCCACTCCCTCCGCCTCCTACGTAAGACTTTCAAATGGTTCCCCTCAAACACAGAAAGACCGTCACGCACGCCCTGGTCACCAGCAGACTCGACTACGACAACGCACTCTATGCCGGAGTAAACAAAAACCTCACTGCAAGCTACAGAACATCCAGAACGCTGCCGCAAGACTGGTCCTCGACCTGCCAAGCTACTGCCACATCTCCCAGCACCTGTGCACTCTCCACTGGCTCCCCATCGAATCTAGAGTCACCTTCAAGATGCTCACCCATGCCCAGAAGGCCTCCACGGCACCGGACCAGCATACCTGAACAGCTGACTCAAATTCCACGCACCCCTGAGGACCCTACGATCAGCCCAGCTCTCCTACGCCATGGTCCCCTGCACCAGTAAGACCAGATCGGGAGGCCGCTCCTTCTCCTTCCTCGCGGCCAGAGTCAGGAACACCCTTCCGCTCCACCTCAGACAGACATCATCGCTCCCCATCTTTGCAAGAAACCTCAAAACCTGGCTCTTTGACAGACCCCACCTTGATGGACTGGAACCTGCTAACCCCCCCCACCCCAGGGCCTTGGACCCTTACGCGTGAGTAGTAGCGCTTAACAAACGCCTAATTGATTGATTGAAGTCTTGTGATAATGACCCGGAGTGAAAGGAAAACAGTTTGCTGAGTCTGCTGTTTAACCCTGCCTGATTAATAAATCAGGAGTCCTGCCTTCTCATCCCGGCTTCCACGCCTGACTGCATTGTGTGATCCCAGACTATTTCACTTCATTTTGACTGACTCGGTTTCCTTATTTCCTAAAAAATCTGTAACTTCGGAACACCGCCTCCCTCAGTATTAAAGACTTCAAAAACATCTAAACATGTCAATTTTTGCTCCCAAATATTAATGTACATAAATCAACACATTTGATGTACATTTGAGCAGTTCCTTCTCCAAGCTTTACCATGCCTTCTGTTCCTTCGAATAATTTTTATTATTTTGAGCTTGTCAGCTTGCTTTGCATTATCCATTTTTAATGCTGTTTTTAATGCTGACAATTCAAAGCCAAAAGTATACAGCCAATCACACAGGGGGATGTGTAGATGACCGTTGAGCCATTTTTCTATAAAGCTCAAACTGCACACTTTCCACCCAGACACGTAGTTTTTACTACAGTGCAATACTTCCCTCTGCTGTCTGAATTTAGGAATAGCTGCTTCTTTTAGGCTGCACATAGTATTCTCTTTCCGTTATATATATGTGAAGGTCGAGGGTGGGCGTAGCAGGTGTAGTGCCTCTATGCGTATTTCCACGGAGTTTGAAAAAAATTACCTCCGTTGCTGTTTAACAGAGGGCAATGAACTCCGCTCCACCAGCAGAGGTTGCGGAGATTAGTTAACTACGCATTACATTGAAAACACGGAATTCATGCAATAATCTCCGCCACATAGCAGAGTTAGTTACTGATCCACAACCCTTTGATAAAACAACTTTATGTACTAAAAACTCATATAACCAATTCACAAAGGTGAACTTTGAAAAATACCTGGCAATGAGAGAGTTGATGATTTTGGGGTCACCCCTAATCTAGGGGGAGGGCAAGCAGATGTATTGAACACAAAGAGCATATCATGCTGAACGATTCAGTAGTGGGGCCATCCTCCTAGGACCACCCCTAGCAAAGTTATGGGCAAAAATACAATGCCAACCAAAGGCCCAGCAAAGCATTATCGGGCGAGATTCTACAGTGCAGTGAATATTATAATATTCAATATCAAAATATTCCTCAGGGGCAGGTGCATGTGTTAATTCCTGGTTCTCAAAGGTCACCTTTGCGTCGGCTTTTCATGATTAGCACACATTTTGTAAATAATTTTTGTTGTTTTCCGTACAATGTCTACGCCCATCACCCTCCTAAGCACTTTCGAGGATAGACCTCTCATGTGTCCTTATAATACGTCATATAACACCTTGTCAAGTCTTCCAACCCTAACAGAAGACCAATCATTAACACTAGTTAAACAAAGTAAATCAGGTTCACAGTGGTATCCCTGTCCCCCAAGGATTCTACATATGGCGCCGGAAGCAATAGCCACTCACCTCACGCCTTTATTTGATGAAATCTTTCGCGCATGCTACTTCCCAAAAGAATGGAAAAAAGCATCAATCACGTCACTCTTGAAAAAGCCAATCTAGATGCCAATGACCCGAATCATTACAAGTCGATTTTGCGTCTCCCATTGCCAGCAAAGGTAGTGGAGAAGGCCATTAACCAAGAACTTACAGCCTTCATTTGCACTAATCAAATCCTTGACCCCTCCCAGTTCGGGTTCGGTGCTCAGCATAGCACAGAACTAGCCTTAATAATGGCTACCGAAGAGTTGCGACAGACCCTGGATCAGGGAGGCAATGGGGCCTTGATCCTATTGGATCTGTTAGCCGCACTTGATACGGTCAATCGGAAAGTGCTGATTGACGGTCTAGCATCCGTGGGAATCAACGATAAAACCCTTGCTCTGCCAACTTCATTTCTTGCAGACCGTATGCAATTAGTGGCCTTGTGAGATTTTCGATCACTATCCTTCTCCATGCTATGCAGGGTACCACAGGGGTCCTGCTTGAGCCCGACTTTTTTTAATCGATATGTCACCCCTCTTGCTGACCTTTTTAGATTGTATATATTTTCTCTGGTATCATATGCCGATGATGCTCAAATTGTCGTGTCGGTAACAGGCAACTTAGATGCCATAGCAACCCAGTTTCACAACTGTATGCTACACATTGGATCCTGGATGCCGGACAATTGTTTAAAGCTAAACTCATCAAAAACGAAAATCCAACTCTTTGGTAATAATCCCTCTTTCTGGTCCACTAAGGGGTGGCCATCTGAACTTGGCCCACTCCCGATCCTCAGAGTCAAAGCAAAAGTTGTTGGTATAATCTTTGACACAAAACTATGTTTTGATGGACAGATCAATTAAACCACCTCCTCTTGCTTTTTTATTTTAAAAGTCCTGAGGAAGATTCTTCCATATATACCATCGGCTCTGCAGAAACCTGTAGTTAGAGCACTCATATCATCAGGCCTAGACTACTGCAACTCCCTCTTTACCAGCATCCACAAAAGAGGCCTAAGAAAGCTGCAGGTCCTGCAGAATACAGCTTGCCGCCTTCTTTTGGGTATCCCAAGACCCAAGTCCGCGGTTCAGGTTTGAGTTCAGTTACACTGGCTGCCAGTTGAAAAACGCATTAAATTCTAAGCCTTGTGCATTGTTTTTAAATATCTACACGGCCTTGGCCCGGCTCAACTCACTCAGGGGCATATTATCAAGCAAGGTGTTAAAATTATCGCCGCTTTAGCGGCAGAAAACTGCAGCTAAAGCGGCTATAATGGGCTTGATAATATGCCGCAGAGAATTCCAATAGAAGCCCATGTTGACACTAGAACATGGGCTTCTATGGGAATTCTTAAGGGCATATTATCAAGGCCATTATCGCCGCTTTAGCTGCAGTTTTCTGCCGCTAAAGCGGCGATAATTTTAACGCTGTTTCTTGATAATATGCCCCTCAATCTTTCTATGTTCCATCTAAATCCCTCCGCTCTTCATCGAGTGGCAACCTTATTGTCTCCAAGGTAAAACATGTCCGATGGCATGAGAGAAGCTTCCTCTCCAGCACTTCCAGGTTGTGGAACTCCCTACCACATATGGTGAAAAGTAATAGGAACCTGAGGGAATTCAGAAAAAGTCTAAAAACCTAACTGTTTAATCAGTAATCTGTTCAGGGTCGTATCGTTTCCCGTTGACGCTTCAGTAGGTAGCGCCTAGACACCTCCAGGTAGTAGCCTCTCTTTACAAATACTTTTTTCATTTTATTTGATTTTTATTCTGATCTAAGTCCACAATATCAGGAAAAAAGCATCTCAGCTGAACAATATAAGGAAATTGCAAGTGACAGAGGCAACAATATATTAGGGCACGGAACTTCGAGATGACGTGGAATACTCTTGTAATGGGTGCAACTGGGCATTTTATTCCTTGTACTTGGTGACACCATAATCCTTTCTCCCACAAGCTTAAATCTTTAGTATCTAGCTGTTGACATGGGAGACTATATGTAAAATAAATAGGGAACTTTTGGTTTGAAAATAAACACACTAGTATGAGCTTACTATTTTGTTACAGTTTTATGCTGTGCGTAGTTTAATGTAAGGCACTTTAGAATCTGTGGTAACACGCAAATAATATCAGTCAATACAATAAATACACACACTTCCATAAATAATACATTTCTTCTCCCAGTCAATGAGTCTTCGGACCTCATTTACAATATGCCGTGCGTCAAAATGAAAGGGCAGGAATGCTCCATCTATACAAGATACGGCGCATGCCTGTCCTTTTCCCCGGCACTGGCGTTCAAACAGCAGCCGTGTGCCAACGCAGACACCGTTGCGTCATGTTGCAATGGTGCCTGCATTGTAGGGATGATTGTTTATGTGCAGGAAGGGACACCTCACTGTACATAAACAATCATTAAAAGCAATTTGCTCCTTCTACGTGTGGTGCAGAATGCAGCACACATGGAAAGGGCAAAGCACTATGCAAAATATTTCTCCTGTTTATGCCACTCCTACGCCTCCCTTGGGGAAACAGGTTTACAAAACTTTGTAAATCAGGGAATGCGTCAGAATCCATGGGTGTTGCGTGGGAGCACCCACAGCCACACTAATGGAACGCCCCTTTCACGCAGAGTATTGCAATAAAGGGGGCCATATTTACAAGGCCATGAAAACTCACGCAGGGTGACTTTATGTGGCCTTGTAAAAATGGGCAGGGACACAGCGCCACCGGTTCTTCTAAACAAGCATTTGCAATGCAATAGGTCTCGCATTTGTGAAAGTTAGAGTTTTTAGCATTGAAATCTAATGTTTTTTTACTTTAGTCTGTTCATTTGCAGAGGAGTGATTATATTTGCATAGCGCTATTGCTATTTATATGACATTGTGGCGCTGGAGAACCTGAAAATAGGTATAAGGGAGATGAGATAAGAGTGATAGGTGTGTGAAAAATAAGTAACCAAGGGGCATATTATCAAGACAGGCGATAAAATGATCGCCGCTTTAGCGGCAGTTAATGGGCTTGGTAAATTGCTCTATGGAATTCCAATTGAAGCCCATGTTAGATGTGAAGGACGTCTAACCTGAGCTTCAATTGGAATTCCATAGAGCATATTATCAAGCCCATTATCGCCGTTTTAGCGGCAGTTTTCCGCTGCTAAAGTGGCGATAATTTTTTTGCCTGTCTTGATAATATGCCCCAAAATCCTTAAAAAAGAAACATATAGGTAATGCAAGATTAAGTAAAGCATGTGAAATGTAAGCAGGAACAACATGTTTACTTTAAAGGTTTTGGTTAGTTAGAGCCAAACGCACTTTACCGGCACCACAGAACTGCTCGCCTCTAACTAATGTGTCGAACCACTGTAGCGCGAGCGGACTCAAACTGTGAATTCACTCCAAAATACGATAACAATGACAGTTACATTAAAAAAGCAGGAGGGGTAAGTGCACCGCACTCTTGTCTGATGAGATGTAAATGCCGTGTGCGCCCTCGGAAGCATCTTATGAGTCAGGGTTGGGGGCCAATCATAACTGTGTCTGCAGGGCAACAAACAAAGCAAGCGGCCAACTTTGGCTCTGTGGAACCTGGTTCAAGTCTCGGCGTGAACCATTCAAAAAACATGTGTATGGTAAAAAATAAACGTAAAGTTATAATAAATATTATTCAATTATTATTATTATTATTTTGAGTATGATATAGCGCTAGCTAGACCCAAGGGTATCAGAGCACTTTAAATGCTATGTGATAACAATGCCACATGACCTCTTCTCAGAATGGCTGCAATGCTTGTGATAGGACATTACGAGCTTTAACAACTTATTTATGGTTTGTTAAAAAAACACATACAAATAATTACGAAATACTGAAAACCACCTTTGACAACACACACACTTTACAGTTCAATTTAAAACAACAAGGAATGTAGGCACATCCTGGAATGCATGTGTGCACTCGGATTGTTGAGCTGAGTCTCTTACAGTTTTTGCGGTTCAGGTTGACTGCGCCTCATAGTAGCATGCAACAGCCCGATGGCAGCATGCTGTCCTTTTTAGGTCTCGGCTAGCGATGGCTGCGCTTGCGCAGTCTCGCTCGCGAGAGATAATGACTTGGGAGAAGAGGGGCTTGAACCCGCCCCTCTTCTCCCCTGTTCTCCATTGGCTGGCCTAGTAAATGCTGGCCAGCCATTGGAGAAGAGGTCCCGTCACTCCAATCATGCCCCGTCCTTATCGGATCGGGGGCGTGTTTTTTGCGAAAAGTCTCAGGGAGGAGACAACAGCAAAACACGCCCCCGAATCCGAAAAGGACGCTCCCTTTCTCCGAGGCATTTCTGCTCTGCCTCGGAGAAAGGCGGTGGTGTGATCGTCCGCTCCCCCTGCGTCCGGCTGCTGCTCTGTTTAGAACTCGTGCCTGGAATCCGACTTCGTTACTAGGTAAGAGTGAAACTTTAAATTCGGCAAGCTCAGACAGCACTGGTTAAGTACTGACCCAGCAGTCTATTCTACTATATGCCTGTTGTACTTCCGGGACATTTAGACAGAACACTGACTCGGACAAAAGGGGCGTGCAGGACACCCCAACCGAAAGTGCGCAACAGAGTCCAGGAACAAATGCCTCTTTCTGCTGGCCGCTGTGTAGGTTTAACGGGCAGGTCGGAGGTGAACCGAAGATCATTACCAGGTTATTAGCGTTGCCAAAAATAATAATGACATTTTTCGCGTATCGAAGCGAGGGTAGCAGGCCGAGCAGACCGCTGTCGGAAACCATCACCCGTGGCACAGCGCTCGGGAAATATTTCAATTAAAAGCTTAGATGAAAAGAAATATCTCGAGATTTCACTTGACATTAACTGAATTGGCTCGCCTAATTTCGAGTGCTTAGCAGTCTGCAATCTCGGGGCGCAGCATGGAAGAGCTCTTGACAAGGCGGTGTGCACTCGGAAGGAAGGCGGAACGCGCAATCCTGTCTCAAGCGAAGTGTGTTGTTTTGTTATGGTTGGTCTTTCTTCTCTTTCTATTTGGGAGGTAGTACTGTCGTACCGGACTCGGGCAGGCGTCCAGGTTGTGAGGGAGCTTCCCCAGTAAGTCTGCCTCACTTTGTGCTTGTCGGTGTGATTACGGTTTCTGCTCAACTTCTTTTTCACGTACTTCTCATCAGTTGTGTTTTCGCCTTCCGGTATAACAGCATCACCCCCGGTTCTCCACTCCGGAGAAAAACGTTCCCGTTGCCTCCAGGTTCTGGCATTCCTAGTGCACCATGTTAACCCTCAAATCTTTCTCTGTGGAGTGTGCATAACACACACAAAGGACAAACCTGCTGGAAAGAGCTGTCCCTTGGCAGTTTCAGGAGGTTAGGGCACAGTAGCAGGCCACTGGAACAGGGACTGGAAATTACACATCGTTTTCTGAGCTGGCAAAATAATGTTGTAACTGCCCATGTTTGAAACTGAGCTGTCCTGCCCTTATTTCGTAGACTTTACCTTGCTATACCATTACCTTCTTTTCACTTCGCCACTTATTGTTTCCTCATGCCATTGCATTAGGCTCCATAAACTTGTTTCAGGTTGGGGCTGGTGATGGGGTTAGGGTGGGGATTATGGCAAGGTTACAGTAAAGTTATTGTAGAGTTAGTAGCTAGGTTAAAGATTACGGCTAACTATTGAGGTAAAATCTGTAGTGAGGCAATGGCATGGTGTTGGGTTAAGGATATTTCACATGTAAATAATAGGCTAATTGGGTAGTAGTGAAGATGTAGTTATAGACAAGGTTGATAGCAGTGGATGGAAATAGATTAATTGGCAGTCCGGATTTCAACTTTCTTCTGATGGTGCTCATAGTTAATGCCATTGTTCCAAGCTTTCTTACTTCGCTTAGACTAGCATTCCATAGAACAGGCTCTGAGGACTCTTCTCTGCGTATTCTGGCAGTTATCAGTTACTGTGCACAAACAGTTTTGTATATTGTTACTGCTGAAGCTTTATTGTTGGGCTCCAAGTGAAAAACCAAGCATTTACAATGCAACGGTCTCGGCATTGTTAAAGTTGGAGCTATTGCTATTGCTCATGACAATGCCGTTTCTTTAAATGTTTTAAAAACAAAAACATAAACAAAAATAATGTCATGAGCAATGCCAATAGCTCTAATTTTACCAATGCCGAGACCATTGCATTGTAAATGCTTGTTTCAAATGACAGAAACTAGGCTGAGTCAAACACCGAAAAAAAGCAAAACCCTTAGCTTGATACAAACCATTTTGGAAATGACACGTGGCGTTTGCCTCTGATACATTGGCAGTGCAGTGGGTTTGTGGCCCTCACGTGAGGGCCTGTTTAGCGCAGGTGGCTGCGGTCACTTCTAAAGTGTCTCTTGCTGGCTACATAACCTTCAAGACGAATAAGCCCCACCCCCGATACCGGCCAACCCAGCATTGCAGATAGCACCCTGCCTCGGCCTTCGGGCCCAGAATGATAGTTGTCTACTGTCCTGGCCAGTCCCAAGCAACCAGGGACATGTAGTTTGTCATTTGTCATTATGACTCTGGGGGTTAAAGATTAGCCAAATGCCCGGGCAGATGCGCAATTTGTTTTGTGGTTCAAGGCTGCACAGAGCTTGCTGGCTATATAAATGTAAAAGCACCAACAACATCGATACCCACTCTGGGGGGTTGAGGGCACACAGCTCACATCCGGGATATGTGGTTATAGGATTGAACTGGGTACCAATTATACAACTATGGGAGAAGCACCCTCGCCGTGCTTTAACAAGCACTGGAAGGGGCGGAGCATTGACACCAGGGCAGGGCAGGAGGAACCAAGGGAGCATGGCAGCTGTGCCCCCGTGCAGTGCATGGACACCGACCCCGCTGTTTGTAGCAGCTGAAGGACTGACGGACATCGCAGATTACACATTAAACAGCCTGCAGCATCTTACAGTGCACGCCTGCACCATAACACACATGCACACGCAGGCATGGTACACACTACACAAACCCGCTGCTTAATGAGAGCCGACTCAGGCACACACAAAATGCAATAAACAACACGAGCACCAAGCACACCTCGCTAAATAACCACGACATGTCCAGGGGGTACAAACCGTTCAAATAGCAGACTGGCCACCCCCCGCATTAACCCTCCCGCTCCTCGACTCTAGACGCACACCACACTCCAGGCAAGGGGGGCGATAAGGGGACAGGTGGTAACATACCAATTTCTGGGCTTCAGGTCTCTGCCCATCATCCTATATCAATCAATAGAAGAAAACCTGTAGCTACACGCATTATGTAACCGCCCAAAAACGTCCAGTGTAAAACTACAGCACCCGGGGTTCTAACAAGGCCTGTGGCAAGCAATGTGCCCTGTAAAGACTGATGCCGGGGCACTCGGAGCGTTAAATGAACGCGCGGAATGGGCAGTTGTGTTGTCACCCTGCCCAGTGGTGGCCAGTGTTGGGAACAGTGGGCGTGCAGGGGTGGCAAGATCTGGTGGGCACAGTCACCACTGGCTAAGGACTGGCAAGAGCATTGGGGTGCCAAGATGGCACACACCGTGGTCACCATGATGTGCACATAGGGTATTGGGGGGTTTTCAATGTCCACTGCCCGTGAGTCGGTTTTTGAAGGGTGCACAGTTGAACGTAGACCATCAGTCATCTGGTGGGTCCAGTGGGGTGGCTAGCCGGCGCTTGACTCCTATTGCCTCTCGTGTATGTAAGGAGAGCACATCGGTGTTACATACTTTGAATACCCTGGTGGGCACAGAGGTGCTGTGCAGGAGTTGTGGACGGGGCTGTCTGGAGCGCGCGCGCCTCAAGTTAAACAAGCATGTCACTACCACCAACATATTCACACGTGTTCAGTCACTAACATAAGGCTTCCAAGAAGTACCCTACAACCTGCAGTGCATGCACGTCAGTGCCTCGTAATGGGTAGTAGACGCTAGACAATAAGTTTAGCCTCCCCCCACCCTCCAGAAAAAGAGGGGCCCTCCTCATTCTTTGACACTAGTCTAGGTTTTAATGATGCCCACTGCATTATTTTACTATGAAGCATAAAAGAGTAACCCCAGTCCATGAACATAAAATCACCTCTAATCTTACAACTCAATGGGGCATTGATGCTTTAGTCCCAGCAATTTCAATCAAAGCGAAAATATACGAAAAACAGTGCGTCATATTTTAAAGCTAAATGCAGTTAAACGTTTTACTGCCTGTGCTCTATGCTGGAATTTTGGGCATTATCTGTAGGATGCGCCTTGCTTAATGTGGTGCCACGGGCCATCCGTGAGACAATAGACATTACAATTGCCCGTTAACTTGAAACTCCATCCTGTGGGTCTTAATAGACTTCGCTGCTACACAAACGCATTTCAGTAGGGTTGGCTGTCACACAATAGCACTGGTAACCTCAATAGAAATACGTGCAGGTTAGCAAATGGCGTAGAAGCTGGAGCCCGGTGACTGAGTGGGAGGGAGGAGGGAGGGGTAGAAGAGAGGGGGGACTGAGAGCACAGAGAGTGGGGTGGAGGAGAAGAGAAAGCGACAACAATGAAAGCATAACTGGCGCCGCACTGATGAAGTATGTATGTCCACAATACATAAACAAACAAATGTGGCCATTAACCAACAGTGCCTGAAAATAACAGTGAAAGCGAAACCAGGCATAAAGTATGTATGACCACAATACATAAAAAATAAACATACCATGTAAACACACAAGTAACCAGTGGAGTGCACGCACCACAGAGGAGCGGGGGCGAGCGGCAGCGAGGCAAACGCGCACTGCTGCGCGTAATAGACACCAATGGGAATGGGCGGAGCAAAGTCGGGACATGCGCCCGCCTTTGCCCAATTGCGTGCCTTATTTTATTTTTAAAAACAGGCTAAAGCCAATTGCAGCCGGCGAAAGCAAAACCACACGCACGAGCGTGTGGTTAGCTTTCAGAACCCCCTACATGAGGTCTCGCGCTGCGCGAGCAGTGCTACACACTGCAATGCTAGGCGCGAGACCTAAAAAGGACGCACCGGTGGCATAATGGGCTTGTAAATGAGGCCCTATATTTTTAGGAAAAATTGTTGATAACAGCTGTGAGATTCCCTGGCCGATACAGGACTGCGCTTTGATGAGTTAAATCTACAAATTTTGGACCCAGAAGTTGCTCAACGAACAACACAATGTAGGGGCAAATATGTCAAAAAGTCATGAATCGCAGCAAGACAACTTGCTGCACTGCGTTATGTGAAAGGGAGAGAACAGAAATGCGTTGTATATACTAAGATATGACACATTCCTGCACTCTCCATGCACTGGCATCCTATGTGCTGCGTAGCACCAATGCAGGCACCCTTGCACCTTGGTCTTTTTATGTAGAAAGGGGCACCTTTCTGCACAAAACAATCCTTTCAGGCATTTTTCTCTTTTCTACCTGTGCTGCAGAACGGATCTTATGCCTTGTATCAACTTGTAATTCATATATTTTGTAAAATCAAAGTCATGTTTACCTAAATATGTTTTACTTAGTGCAACTACATATTTTTGTTGAACTAATAGGATATATTTTTAATAGCTGTTTCCAAAATTACTTTTAGTATGCAGTTTGCGGTTTTCATCTGTAGTATTTTTTGCTAAGAATGCACTTCTTTGTAAAAACCTATAACTGCACTAGTGTCTCTATAAAGGTATTGGATTATTATTGGCCTTCCTCTGAGACGCAGCGCTGCATAGCGCTTTGCTTTATAGTAAGAGCATCTTCAACAAGGAGCTCGACAATGAGCAATGTGTGGTGTGTAGAGTCTGGTTAAAGCAGCTTGAAAAAGCCTGGTTTTGATGGGGAATGGCCAGGGTGATGGTATTGGGATGACACTAGCTGTTTTTCCACACACATATATATTGCATATATTTACAATTTGAAGCAAGGAATTTCCAAGGAATGTACCATGTGAATGTCAAGTAGCATTCATTTACCACAGACTAGTGTAGGCACGAGGGACCATGGCATGCCAAGTGCAGCTGCTGCCTTTGGAAGGGTTAGAGACAAAGTTTTAGATTTGCGCCATGTTTTTCGTGGTGTTCGTACTGGTTGACTCTGGCAGAAACTGCGCTCTGTCTTAATGATACACCGATGTGTTACACTAAGAAATAACATGGGAAGCTGTAGGAGCAAATGTATGTGTAAATGCTTCACCATATAGTGTGCCACATCACCCAGCAATCCATAGTGACAGCTCAGCTGTGTGAAGGCAGGTCTGCTGCATGGGTGTCCACAGGGCAGTGACATGGGCCCCTGCATGTTTCAATGTCTGTGTGTGTCCGTTTGTTGGTCTGCGCGTGTTTAGGAATGTATGTGGGGTGTACATTTGTGTGTGTATCAGTTTCTGTATGTGTATATGCATGTTTGTGTATGTGTGTTCTATAGTAACGTGGCATGGATGTTCTGTGTCTCTGTGAGTATGCACTTTACAAAGCCCTCAAACCTATTGCCTTTGTCAATGTTTCTTGGGTCACGTGGTCAACACTCAGGTCTTCAGGCTCCAAGATCAGCAATTTAATCACAAAACTGTATCTTCTGCCAGGCCACAAGACTGGTTTCATTTAAAGGATGCTATAAGCTGAACAGACTGTGCTCCCCTCTGCCACCTCCATCTGATGTCATGGCAGCAAGAGATCCTATACTGTCTAAAGTACCACATGATTGGTAGTTACCACCTGCCATGTGATTGGTCAAACAAACCTCCACAGAGAGGACAAGGAGGAAATAGACCAGACAAACGGACGCTGCTTGGCATAAGATAGTTTCACATACATAGTGAACAAAACAGCGGTGGTGCTTACATGTTATAGAAACCCTGCCACCCAGGGTATATCAGCCAATAACCAGGAGCCCCTGGTTGGCAACAGACATTGAACAAAATACTGCAGCACACAGAAATCCGGCACAGACCCCCAGGAGGCCGCGTCGCACTACTAGGCTTATCATGGTCCTTTGACGATGTGTGTGCCTTTCAGCACTCATTTTTGCGATATACTCACACTGGACACTGCTCAGACTTACTGGGGTCCTGCAATAAACTACCCGCTCCATCTTCTGCCACACGAAGTATACAATTACATGGGCTTCTTGTAAGTGAAGCTTTACTGTGCTCAAGAGATGGACACAATCAACGCTACCTGACAATACCTCTTTTCAGCCTTGAGAAAGTCTTCGGACAAAACACGTGTCGGCTGCTTGCTTGTATTAAAGACAACATAAAAAGCAGAGAGTACAATTGTTTGTGCAAAGAATCTATTATATATACATCGAGTCTGAAACAAGAAGGTTATTATATTGGATTATATACTATTACACTGCACTGCTTTCTGTGTGCTTCGGTAATTGTTCAATAGTTTCACGTACATCTATCATTCTCTTCCTACAGACAAGAAGACCATGGGGCATATTTACAAGGGCTTTATCTCCGCTTTTTTGGCTTAAAAAGCGGAGATAAAACTATCGCCCTATTTACAAGAGAGTGCAAACATGCATAATCGCATGTTAGCACCCTTTTCCCCAGCGCCTCCCTTTGCATCTCTAATGAGATGCAAAGTGGGCGTCACTGGGCGTACCCAAGATGGACTACCTTGCAAATATCGCTGATGTTCACATCGCTATATTCACAAGGCAGCCCACAGGATGTTAGCAGACGTTAGATTTTGGCGAAAACTGCAGTTTTTGCCAAAATCTAACGTCTGCTAAAATCCTGACTTACCTATGTTTGACATAGGGGGTGGATTATGCTGATACGACCACAGGGTCGTATCAGCAAGGTTATCGCCGTTTTGCAGGGAACATCGCTGGAAAACCGGCAATGTTCCCTGCAAAACGGTGATAACCTCGCTATCTCTGGAATTTTTATCGCCCTGGAAAAATGCGTTGTTAAGAACGCGCTACAAGGGCGATACATTCCAGAGATAGCCTGCGATAAGAAATTTATCGCTAAGCACGGCCAGCGATAATTATTGCTGGCCGTTGATAATATGCCCCTAAAGAAGTTAAAGGCATGAAGTCCAAGCTTCCTTACCAGCTCTCTCTTCTCAGGAAGTTCAGGTGCTTCTCAGATATGAAGAACACACTTTCCAATGTGCAATTGCCCACCAGGAAAAGAAAGGATTTTACTTGAATGGACCAAGCTTCCATCTGAGCTATGTCTTCTTAAGAAGGAACATGGGCTGCCTAAATGAAGAATTGATGCTTCCCTTTGAACCATCTCCCTTCACAAAAAAACTGTGGTGGAGCTCATTTACAAGCACCGTGTGAGCCGTAATGTAAATAGTGTGATGTTTCGGCAGCGCACAGTGCAGACCCATATCTAGGAGGTCACGAAAAGCCACCCTAAGTGGCTTTTCATGGCCTCATCGATATGGTGAAAGGCAATGCAGCACAAGTTGCTTTGATGCCTCACACTGCCTGGAGGATGCATGGCATGGGCGCTGCAGTGGGTGTTCCCACTCAACGCCCATGGGCGTTGACACATTCCCAGATTTACAACAAAGAGTAACTCTGGGATGCAGCAAAACCCTGCACCTCTCCAGGGGTGGCATAAGGGTTGTTTTTGTAAAGGATGGTGTCCCTTCCTCCATAAAAGCAACCTGACTTTAACACAGGCACCTTTGCACCATGGTGTAAGGGTCCTGCACTGGCGCTGGGCAGCCATTTGTGCACCAGTGCTGTGAAAGAGGACAGTAATGTGCCGTATCTCATAGATACATCCTATTCCTGTCCTTTTCTTTTGACACAGGACAGCACAGCAAAATAACGTACAATGATGTCCTGCGTCAAATTGTAGTAAATAAGGCCCCCAGTTTTTACAGAAAAAGGCACCAAACATTCCATTATCTCATCTCAAGGTAAAAAAGATTAGACATGCCTAGAGACTACACTTCCCTTTGAGCAATCTCTCTTTGCAGCCTTAATTTATTCCTTTTGCCATTTTAATCATCAGAAATATAGTACAATACAATCAACTATGTAGGACTTTCCAGGAATATAGGGAGGAGACAGAATCAACCTGGGAGTGGGGGGCAGCAAACAGGAGTCCCAGACAAGCATGGACAATGAACGTGCAAGCGCTGGGATCATAACAGAGGTGGGCCCTGTCTGGACATTGGGGTGTCACAGTTTCTCTCCCTAGTCAGTACAGAAGAGTCACTGGTGAATGGGGGGGATTAGAACGAGGGGGAAAATAGGGTTAAAAATTGGGGGAGGCAAGGCGGGACCACATTTGGGGGGGAGGGTCAGGTGACTAGGAAACCTGAGAAGCTGGGATGCCAGTGAAGCCCAACATGAGTGTGGAAAGAGACAGGTCTGGAGACCTAGTAAAGGGATAGTAGGCATTCTTAAACTTCACTGGGTGGTAGCGGTTATACCATAGAGTGCAGTATACAGCTATTACTATTCAGTGCCTAATTTATAAAAAAGTAAGTGCCAGGGCCCTTCTCGCGATCCACTTCTGCCTGCACCGCCTATATCCCCGGCTGGAGCTGCCAATAACAGCACCAGTACAACTACTAATCATTGCACTCCTACACGTGTGACAATTCAGACTATTCCAGGCCTCCCAAAGTTATAATAATGGCAATATAATATGACTTATTAAACACTGTTGTTGTGCTCATCTCAAAATTTGACAGACAGTGCCACCATGTGGTGGAATGTCACAAGAGCTGGTACTGACAATTAAGTGCCGGGGCTGAGCAACCGAAACCACTGGCACAAATTAAGTACTGCTACTATTCTTATGAATAGAAACAATAACAATAGAGACCATCAAAGACAGCACTTAACAAGAAAACCATGCCCTCATACCAGATAATCCTGTGCACAGTAGTCTGTCTCAGAGGAGCCCAGGAGCAGAGGCCCTGAGCCAGCGTACGGCTCTCATCTTGGGGAGCAAAGCCCTGCAAAGTCCACACTACAGACACTGTAGGCGTCATGATAGAGGGGCCCAAATATCACGGCGGGTTATCTGCAGTTAGTGGAAAGAGGGGTCACAGTCCTTAGTGGGTGGTGATGATCGGGGGTTATGAAGAGGAATATCTTGCAGTAAGAGAGACTGGTGACACAAGGAATTCAGGACCATCCACAGGACAAATCTATAATGTAATCTAATGTCGATTTGTGGAGCGAGAAACTTGTCACCTGTGAGGGTATCCAGACTCTGAATAGGTGCTGGTTCTGAAAGAAGGATCAGTTGATAAGCCAGGTTGTCAGTTTTTTCGAAAATCCATAGGTGACGTGGCTATCCTGATGTGCTGGGGAGGTACAACAGAGAGAGTGGTGGGGGCATCCAGGAGAACCCTCATGCCCATCAAGGAGTTGTCGTACTCATCCAGGAAAGTTTCCACATCACTAGGGTCAGTGAACTCCCTAGACTGTCCATCAATAGTGATCCGCATACGTTCTGGGCCCAACAACCCAAATATAATGTTCCAGTGTCAGAGACGCAGAGCAAAGAACTGTTTCCATCTGGTCATGGTGGCTGAAGAGTAGTCTGCTGAGATGGAATTGCATTGGCCATTGAAGTACAGCAGGGTCGAGGTGTGTTTCACCTCTTGTATAATAGCTATGGTGGTTTGATGATGGAGAAGACAAGGAATAATCGGGTGAAGCGGACGATCAGGGGCCGAGGAGGGAGAACAGAGCCTCTGGACTCACTGAAATTCCAGGGGTTCCGAAAGGTGGAGCTCCAACAGCTTCGGCAGTGGAGTCCAGAGGAAGGCCATCACATCTTTTCCCTCTACTCCTTCGGGCACTCCAAAAACTCCAGTGTTGTCCTGTTGAGACCGGTCATCCAGGTCCCTGACCTTGTGCATGAGAAAGGCAATGTCTCCACCCCAGTCCAGCAAGGCCGCACATTTAGATTCCACCTGGTTCGCTCGGTATTCTTGCGTTTCCAAGTGGGAGTGGAAGGTGGTGATCCTCCGAGGTGAGATCACTCATATTGCTGTCCATAGCTGTCAGGGTGGCCTATTGCCGAAATCTCCTTCAGTATGGCTTCCATGGCCACTGCAGTAGTCTGTTATGGTAGGGCTGCAGGTGGAGCCTGTGGCCTGTAGTGGCCAATTGCCTCCGAAAAGAGTTGTTGGCATGCTGCAGGCTTGTGCTGTGACATATGGGGACAAAGAAAGAGGACCAGTAATCAGGTTGTCAAGTAGTAAACAACCTGGTCCGTGGGTGGCCAAGAGCGAGCCAGGATCCTGCCAGGACACCCAGGAACTGCTTTGGGGCTCACCAGTGAGGCTCAGAAGGGTGTCCGCACAAATTGGGCGAAGGCCTCAGCCCATGGGGGACACAAATCCTTCACTCCTGTGTAGAGTGCTGTGATGTCTATAGGTGACTGCAGGATGGCTGTTCAGGACCCCCATAGCAAAATCTTAATATATCCCCCGGGTGGTGGGTCAGAATCTCAACAGGCCCAAGTGGCAAGCCGCATACCAGGCAGAGCGTCCTTGCCTGCAGGGCCAGCTAGGGGAACACCCCAGATTGGGGGGGAGCAGGGCACACAAACCAGGGTCAGGGGCGCAGTCTCTGGTTCCCTTGTGAATGCAGCAGAGACAGGGAAGAGCTTAGTTCATCTCCACTGCGCCGCACTGCCAGGACCTTTCGGTGACATCCACATCGCACCTCCAGTGAGTGGAAGGACAGTGATGGGTAGTTGAGGGCCTTGTGGGGCTCCTCAGGGTGCTAGTGTTGGCCCTAGGGGAGGCAGGCCCACCTCAGTCTCTTCTGGCGCAGGGGCTGCCTCTTGCTCAGCACCCACGGGTGGTCCAGTAGTTGCAGAGTGGGCTGTTGATCACTGCATCCCTTAGTGGTTGACAGTATCCCCTCTCTGGGCTGCTGCTCTCCTGGCCTCTCCCAGACCTCAGCCCCAGGCGTCCCCAGGTGTGCAGGCACTTGCCAGGAAGAGAAGAATTCAAGGAGGAGGAGGTCCAACCAGGCTGTGGCAGTCAGCCTGCTGCTCGCACCATCTGTGGCTGGGTAGATGCCTAGAATGCACTCCAACAGCCCCCGAAGGATCCCAGAATCATTCTCTCATCCATAGAGTGGTGCCCATCCTGGTGTGTGCAATCGGAGCCCGGGAGCATGGCGTCACATGGGATCTCTAATAGTGTGCGACCATCTTGCCCTGCAAGTAGCCTGAGTAATTTCTCTTGATGACACTCCGGTGCTTCAGGGATGCTGGAAGCTAAACCCCCCCCCCCCCAAATTTTCTTCTTTCATGAAAGCCAACAGTTTGTGCACATTGTGCCCAAATACCATATACAGCATCTTCACTCTTATTATGGATTTTGAGAAAGGCATATAAGAGAATCTTCTCTCTAAGCTATATCTTCCCTTAAGGCTAAGCTTTGCAGTCAAGTGCGTTTTTATCTCTCAGAAAGAACAGGGATTGTCCATCGGTCAGATGTGCACACACATGGAAAGCAAGCTTCCACCTGAGCTGTTTCCTTGATGGACTGACACAGACACCAAGCTTCCACCTGAGCTGTTTCCGTGATGGACAGACACAGTGACCAAGCTGCACCCTGAGCCTTTTCCTTGATGGACAGACACAGTGACTAAACTTCCACCTGAGCTGTTTCCTTGGTGGACAGACACAGAGACCTAGCTTCCACCTGAGTTGTTGCCTTGATGGACAGACACAGTGACCAAGCTTCCACCTGAGCTGTTTCCGTGATGGACAGACACAGTGACCAAGCTGCACCCTGAGCCTTTTCCTTGATGGACAGACACAGTGACTAAACTTCCACCTGAGCTGTTTCCTTGATGGACAGACACAGAGACCTAGCTTCCACCTGAGTTGTTTCCTTGATGGACAGACACAGTGACCAAGCTTCCACCTGAGCTGTTTCCTTGATGGACAGACACAGTGACCAAGCTTCAAACTGAGCTGTTTCCTTGATGGACAGACACAGGAACCAAGCTTCCACCTGAGGAGTTTTCTTGATGGACAGACACAGTGACCAAGCTTCCCCCTGAACCTTTTCCTTGATGGACAGACACAGTGACCAAGCTTCCACCTGAGCTGTTTCCTTGATGGTGTGGAAATGTGGATTTTCCTGATCGGTTATGTCCCCTATCTTGGACCCCAACGATTCTATATGCATGTTACAAGTACATGTATGTTCCCTCCAGTTCCAGTTTCCAAGACGCAAACATATGTGCGTCCACCATCAACATGTTCTCTGTCAGATCCGCCATCAATGGGCTGGATATTCGAGTATGAAGTATGAAAGGCCACCGACTTTATATGGCTAAGTTACTCTATTTTTACAGTTCAGGCAGAATAGGCCCGATTCTGTCCTCAAAGCCTTTCCCTGCTCTCTGTCTCTGACAGCTTCAGTTTGAGCTCGCATCTGTATCCATGAACTTTGTCCTACTCCCTGTGCAGCTAACGGTGCCTGCCTCGGCCAGTTTCGCCTGCCTGCCAAGAAGCTGTATTTCACCTTCGAATTATCTACTTTGCTTTTCAGCCGATGCATTCCTGTCTAGTGATTTAGGCAAACATTTCCTTTAGCTCCAAGCAAAGGACTCGGCCTTTCCGTCCTCATGCAAGTAATTCATAGCCCTGTCACCATGGAATATTCCCATCCTCTCGCATTCAGTGTAGACATTTAGACGCTTGTACACACGCACAGTCAGTATAGAATAGATTCTGTCCGAGAGTCCTTCCTTGTGGATAACATAGTTCTCTAAACATAGGATGTTAGATATGATTTGGGATTAGGTTGACTTGACCCCCCAGACTTTTCGTCTCCACATGTAGAGCTAAATGTCAAGTCCCCTTCACCCCCTAGTTGCACGTCAATTACACGTCATGCTGCTGCGCGCGCATCTATGTTAAGTATTATCTTATAGATCCACCTATGTGTGATAATCAGAGCCAATCATGTTTCTTCTTGCTCATTATTACGCCTAGTTTCGATTACGTATTTTACTATGTCATTTCTCTTATCAATTGTTACACCCTCTACATTCGTTTCATTGTAATGTATGACCTATAAAAGTTACTTCTTGTCAATAAAGTATTGTACTTCACTTCCTGAACCCTCGTGGTGACGGAACCTGAAGGCCGCCACTCGAGTCGGCCATTTTGGAATAAAGCCCATTCAGAAAACCTCTTATACCACGGATTCTGCCTCTTATTATTCTGAGCTATTTTACTTTATTTTAGATTCCGTATGAAATTCAGTCTAGGTAAAAGAATATTTACCACATAATGGCGCCCGAACAGGGACACTTTCTCATCTCACGCGCCGGCGGTGCGTTGCAGGCCCGGTCTCCTGCCACAGCTGGACGGACCATAACGCGTACTAACAGGATTTCCTGTAGCTCCCTCCGGTCAAGCGGGGGCGACTGAGGCTGCGATCAACCCAGACGAGGCGGTGAGAAGTGCGAAGTATCCCGACCAGAGCCTAGCTGAGAGAGCAAGATCCGAGGTATACAGAGGCCCACCAGGTTTTCGAAGTCCCGATGTCCAGAGGGTCCGCTGTCCGCAGTCATCGAGTCCCGTCCATTCTCTGAGGCCTTCCGTTTCAAGGAGCTACTCGGTGAGTACCATCGCCGGGGAGGCGTGTTGACGCGCACATAGGTTGTGCCGGTCAAGACGGATTTGGGTACACAAATCCGGTCTGCACTGTTTAGCAGTGTATATGTACTGTTTAGCAGTATATCAAGTATTCCGAAGTATCTAGTTATTGTCAAGAATTCTGCTTGGTGATTAGTTATGCAGACTGTCATCATTGTTGGTCATTTTTAAAGGTTAAAATGTTTAATGTTTAATGTTTAAAGTATTTAAATGTCTTGCATATTGTGGTATGAATGATTGTTCATTGTTCACTGTTCATTATTGTGTTTTTTCGTATTAAGTGGGTTCAAGAGTAAGTATCAGATCAGTTGTCAATATGCCGCTCTTCTCGAAGTTAAGACAGATTACTACTAGAAAAGGGGTGCTTGAAGAAGCAGTTCCTATTCCTCCTAGGGACACTCCAGGGCATTTTATGTATCACAAGCATGGCTTAGATGCCATATTATTTCTTGATTTATGGGTAGATTATACCAAGGGATTGCCAGAAAGTCAAAGGTGGCCCGCAGCGGGAACCTGGGATGCAGAGTGCATCATGAAAGTGGAGGAAGAGTTATGGAAAAGAAAGGTCAGACAGTCACAGAAAGACGCTGTTGAGTTATGGCGTAAAGAATCTCATAGACGTACAGAAAAAGCACGTAGACAAGAAGAGAGGAGTAAAGAAAGTTCAAAGGAAGTTCAAGAAAATCTATTAATTGAGGAGGGTATCCGAATGAAATCAGAACAAGTAGATAGACAAAGAAATGCTCTTATGAATGGTATGTATCCCCTTCTAGCCGAAGGACTACCTAAGGCTGTTCCAGAAATGCCAAAAGAAATCACCCCCATTATTTCCCATTAAGGTACATCCTAAAGGGCATCCCAGAACCGCAGAAGATGTTTTTCTTTCCTCATATCTAGACGACGCAGCTCCCGAGTATGCCAACCCCGCACCACATAGACCGTCTGGCGGAGGGGTTCAACGTCAGGATCAGGTATCTGTTCCTGTGCAAGTCCCGACACAAGCTCCGGCAAGCACATCTGTTTCCGCATCTGTTTCCGCAATCGATTCTACAGTGGTATCGACACCTATAGTTGCTGTGTCACGTTCGACGAATCCATTCACACCCGACGCCCCAGATGGGGCCACGGGAGGTGCTAGCAATACTTTTACGCCACCTAGAATAAATAAACTTGTTTTTCAAGAGTCAACGCATTCACGTACACCCAAATTCGTAAGTGAACGTGCGCTTAAGGAACTCCTTATAGATTGTAGATATGACCCGGTGGTCGGTAAAGAGGACGAAATGGTCCTGGCATCATTACGTATCAGACGAGCCGCAGAGTATTTAGCGAGGTTACCAGGAATGACTACGCATCTAGATAAAATATATCATTTTGTTCAAACAGGGCGAGATCCAGAATGTATTAACAGAGCTATGGAATTCCAGAAAGTAGAGATACAGGGGGAACTGTTACGTTTCCTCATAAACTGTATGATCAGAAATCAAGACCGACCAGGGGTAGACCCGAATGCAATGCTTATTCTTACAAGATGGAGCCAGAATATATCAGAAGGGAGACACGATAAGCAAAACTGTATAATAGCCATGTGCCGAAAAATCCGTAAAGAAATAGAACGTATTCATGAAGAAAGATTGGAAACAGACGAGTTCGAGCAAGATGAAGTGTCCGAATCAGGGAATTCCGCAAGACAGTCAGAGACCATAGCCTACGTAGGCAGAGGAAGATCCTGTAATAATACTAGATGCTTTTCTGATCCCATACACTCTGTATGTCCAAATAATAGCAGAACGTATCCGACGCCTGTAATAAATCTGAAGTCTCCTGAACATTTGTTTCAAGCCGCAGATAAAATACTACGAGAACGAAGGGGTTACCACCTCCTCGATTCCATGGATGAGAAAGAATTAGCCAGATCAGCCGTTCACTGGATTGACAGTCCTGAAAAATACGGTGATGAGACCGTAGCACACACGTTTTTTAACCTCAGTGCAGATGAACAACGTTTAGCTGGAATCTATATGATTCAGCAACTCCTTATATTATATAAGAGCCAACATGCTGACCCTGGTCCTTTACCTAATATATTAACGGAACTACTCGCGAACAGATGGAGAGGTTCTAGTAACAAGTTAATTAAAGAAATACTAGTGTCACGTAAACAGTATGTCCTTTTTGTAAGTCCGGATTCATTCTCGCTGTCCCGCAAAGAAAGAATGCCGTATTATATGGATAGACAAAATCCCTTACGAGAAGTGCACCCAATAAAAGGCGAAGACAATCAGTTTCACCGTGTATTTGTATACACACCCATAACAAAAATTGAATTGTTAGAAATGAAGAAAGTAGTACCCAGTCATGACAAAGACCCAGCGGGTTTCCACCGAGAAATTAAGGACATGTTACTGATGGGAGAGTATACCTATCCTGATATTATGACGATATTAAAGGTGCTCTTGCCTGCTGGCATTTATGAAAAACTGAAAGAAAAAGAGTGGGAAGTGGGCGACCAAAAGATAGATTGGACAGCATTAGAAACGGAAGAAAAGGCCCGAACTGCAGGTTCAGGGCTCGGGGATAAAGTTAAAGCATTACCAGGTTTACTAGTACAAGTACTGCCACGTTTATTAACTACGAAAAAGGAAGATTGGGGTGCAATCACAGCCTGTAAACAAAAGCATGATGAAGACACAAGTGATTATTATGCCCGATTTGAAAAATGTTTTGGAATAAATAGTGGTATAAAAACAAGTAGTGAGTCGTATCCACATTTATTTGTGACAAAATTAGTAGAAAATGCATTACCTCCAGTAAAGAATAGAATATTGAAATTCGAGAGTACCTGGCAAAGTAACACTCCGTCACAAATGCTACAAATGTTACAGTATCATCACAATAGAATTAGAGATGAACAAGAGCACGAACAGAGACGTATGAAAGATACAAAAATGAAAATGCTAGTGTCTCAGACAGTACCAGCTGAAGGACATAAAAAGGGTATGATACATTCCGATTCAGCAGGACCGGTAAAAGGGACATGCAATTATTGCAAAAAGCCAGGTCATTACGTACACGATTGTCCAGTTTTAAAACATAATATCGCCATAGGTAAAACACAAGAAAGACAACGGCCACTCAGACAGGATCAGAATGAACAAGGAGCTATGCAGCATGCCCAGGCCATGCCAGCCGCACAACAGCCAATACAGTTTGTGCCAGCTGCACCACCGTTGCCTGCTACTGCCACACAAACCACAACACGACAAATGTATCAGACCGCACAGTATGAATACCCTGAGTATCAGCGTTACGCATGAGCCAGCCTAGAGAGGGAAGTTGACTTACCCCTTATCGAGATTCCTGTAGATCAAGAAGGACCTTATGTACATAGTGAATTGTTAGGTCAAGATAGAAAATTCTTACTCGATACAGGGGCAAGTCGAACAACTATAAAACGTAGTGAAGTTCCAGGGGCACCCCTCTCAGGCTCTCAGAATATCTCCCTTGGTTTTTCAGGAAAACCTATTGTTAATGAAGTATCACAGCCTCTTCCACTTACGATAGGACCTTTGACACGAACTACAGATTTATTGCTTACTAAATCATGCCCAGAAAATCTGTTAGGAATTAAAACTCTGAAAGCCCTAGGAGCCATAATATGTTGTTCTCCGGAAGGAGTAAGGTTGTTTTTACGCGATTTTAAAGGTCACTATGTGTCTAGAGACATGGATCCCCGACTACAGACTTTACCTACACATCTATGGGCACAAGGCCCTACTGATGTTGGTTGCATGAATATTACACCATATCGAGTCACACTCAAGGCAGGAGTGGTACTACCACGAATGCGACAATACAAGTTACCGCAAGATGCTGTAGTGGCTTTGCTGAAAATCATTGATGAGCTAATTGCCCAAGGAGTAGTTGTAGAAACAGACTCCAATGTATGTAATTCACCGATAATTCCGATTCTTAAACGAACTGATCCTACTGCTCCGCCAGTATACCGATTGGTTATTGATTTGCGTGAACTAAACAAGTGCATTGTGCCACAATTTCCTGTGGTCCCCGATATATCATCATTATTGACAGCAATTGATTCCGAAGCAACATTCTTTACTGTAATTGATCTCAAGAATGCCTTTTTCAGCGTCCCCATAGATCCGGAAAGCCAATATTTGTTCGGATTCAGTTTAAATGGGCGCAGTTTTAAATTCTCACGCGCTCCCCAAGGATTCACAGAAAGTCCCAGCATCTACAGCCAAGCACTGAAACGAGAACTTGACAGTATCCACATGCCAGTCAATACTGCACTACTTCAATATGTCGATGATCTACTGATCACCGCGAGAAGCGAATCCGAATGTGAAAAGGCTTCTCTGACAGTTTTACATTTTCTAGCCGACAAGGGGCACAAGGTGTCTCCTTCTAAGCTGCAATTCTGTGTCCAGCGAGTTATTTATCTTGGTCACTCGCTGTCCAAGGAGGGAAGGCAGCTTACACCAGATCGCATCCAGTTAATTGCTAACATGTCAATACCCCAGACACAAAAGGAGGTGCGGGCTTTCATAGGCCTCACTTCATATTGTAGGCAGTGGATCCCTCAATATGCATTCCTAGCAAAACCACTCATTCAGTTAACCACACAGGAGGCAGCCACATCGACTGTTCTCCCTTGGACTCAGGAACATACACAAGCTTTTGAAAGCTTAAAGAAAGCTTTATGTCAAGCACCTGTTTTAGCAACACCATGTTATAGCAAACATTTTACACTCTTTGTTACAGAACGCGAAGGTACTGCCTTGTCAGTACTCACTCAGGAACAAGCAGGATCACGCAAGCCATGCGCTTATTTTTCCAGTACATTAGATCCCGTAGCTCAGGCTTTGCCTGCGTGCCTGAAATCAGTGGCAGCAACAGCTTTAGCAATCAGACAGAGCGATGCCATAGTGTTAGGACATCCATTGACAGTACAAGTACCACATGCAGTAGAGGTTCTTGTGAACCGAACGCAAACACAACACTTGACCATAGCAAGACTTACCGGTTATGAACTGACATTGTTTCAGCCACACATAGAGATCCGACGTTGTAATACATTGAATCCTGCTACACTGTTACCTGTAATTGGAACAGACCCACTAGCTCATGATTGTGTTGAGATTATTGAAATAAAGACGAAACCTAGACAAGACTTGACAGACGTTCCATTGTTAGATCCAGACCTGACGTTGTATGTAGACGGATCGTGCATGAGAACAAGTACAGGAGATTTAGTGGCCGCGTATGCAGTCACAACAGACACTGAAGTTATTGAGACAAACTGTATAGATACTTTGTCAGCCCAAGCAGCAGAACTTATTGCTCTAACACAAGCCTGTATTCAAGCCACAAATAAGAAAGTTAATGTATACACTGACTCACGTTATGCATTCGGAGTTGTACACGACTTCGGCGTGCTGTGGCGAGAGAGAGGTTATTTAACTTCCCATGGTGCCCACATCCAGCACGGACCCCTCATTCATGCCTTGTTAGACGCAATACATCTACCCACTGCTATATCGATTATGAAATGTAAAGCACACACGAAGGTTACTGATATCATTTCTCAAGGCAATGATTTAGCTGACAGAACAGCTAAACAGACTGCTCAGACTCGCACATTCGACATGACAAAGCCAATAGTTCAGACACCAACACAGTGTATGACAATTAAGGATCCCGCACTTGACGTAATTGACATACAGACACATGCTACTGCAGAAGAATTAAAGAAATGGACTGAACTAGGAGGGATCCAGACAGATCAAGGATGGATGACGAAGGAGAAATCTGTATGGTTTCTTCCTGACTCTATGGTCCAAGCCATTATAGCTACAATTCACAGTCCGGCGCATTTAGGGGAGAAAGCTATGCTAGATAGCATTCAACACATTTGGTTCAATAAACATTTACGAGCAGCAGCTAAACAAAAAGTCCGTACCTGTATGATATGTTGTCAGTTCAACCCAGGAAAAAGTGTTCCCGTAGAACAGGGTGGATTTCAGACTCCTGATCATCCTTTTGAAGTACTCCAAATGGATTATATCCAGATGGAACGATGTCGAGGATTTAAATATGTTCTTGTAGTTGTCTGCGCTCTCTCCCGATGGACTGAGGCGTACCCAGTATCAGATTACACGGCCCCGACTACTGCCAAACAGTTAGTTCGAGAATTCTTCCCACGGTACGGTTTACCACGTGTTATATATTCAGATAACGGCCAGCCTTTCTCATCCGAATTAATGAAACATGTCTCACTTTTGTTGGGATATCAGTGGAAATTCCACTGTGTCCGACACCCCGAGGCAGCAGGTCTCGTGGAACGACATAATCAAATTTTGAAAATCAGATTGTCTAAAATATGTAAGGAGAAAGGTGTTGACTGGATAGTAGCCTTACCAGTTGCACTGTTTTACATAAGAATGGTAGCACACTCTCGAACAGGGCTATCCCCGTATGAGGTGATCTTCGGAAGACCACCAAATATGTGGGGGACGCCTATACCACGTAAAATAACTGATGTTAATTGTGATATGCTAACAGATTACTTGGCTTCCTTGATGTCTGCACTACAATCTTGTCGTTCACAGGTGGCTGCAGCCTTTCCTGACAACACTGAGGTGAAACCCCATGACGTTGTTCCGGGTGATCTGGTGTTTGTGAGGAATTTCGACCGCAAGACCCAGTTGGAGCCCAGGTGGAAGGCACCCAAGCTAGTCCTGTTGACCACAAGAACAGCCGTGAAAGTTGAGGGCCGCAAGGGCTGGATACATTCCAGCCACATCAAGAAATTTCATGGACTATCCTCGGATATAGACACTGTGCCCTGCACTCCCTCACAGACTGATTCAAAACTTCCCTTTGTTGAACAGAATGACTCTCAGAACTATAAATTAAAGCTTAGGCCCAAACAGTCGAGCAATTTGATTGTTTAAGTCCTCTCCAAGGTGAAGCGGTTGAATTGTCTCTGACATGTATCCCTTGGACCTGAGTAGAGAAAATACCCGAGAAATGCTGAAACGACAGGCGTATTGTAAATCACTGCGTAGCTACTGTATGAGGACATTATTAATTCTGTTTTTATTGAGTCTTTTAATAATTATTACGAGTGTGATTTTGCACATATATCATCCTATTTCTAGACATGTTTATAATGTTGCTGCTGAACATTCTTTTAGTGACCTACCGCCACATGAATTATCTTATAGACTTGCGCTGCGCAATAACACTTTCATTAGTATGTTGCATCATTCCCATCAGACTAGTAATGCCACCAATTGTTGGGTGTGTGGCCGACTCCCTCCCTATCAGAATAACAAAGGAGTTCTGCCTTTCTTTCCACATCCGTTCACACATAATGGCTCCTGTGGAGCATGGTTTAGCTTACTAAATTCCATAGACCCAGACATAGCAGTTTATCAACAACATTGGATATGGGGAAATCTGAATCTAGTTTTATTCAACGTCTGTCACCCTAATAAGGAGGGTCACCCCAGTAGAACAGGAACTGATCTAGAAAATGAAGTGTATAAATTAGGTAATTTTACACCTAATCTTATGATTCTGAATGTCAAATCCGAAGTTGAAATAATTCTGCCCACTATGTCAGTATTTCCAGTTAAGGGTGAATTATGTGTAAGAAAAGTTGGTTCCATATATATGGGCCATAGCCAATGCGTTACTACAGTAGAATATAGTGATCGAGGTAAATCTTCATTTAGAGCTTCTCGCCATTCTTACTTTATATGTGGTCAGACGGCATATATGCGTCTGCCTCTAGATTGGGATGGTACCTGTTACATAGCATTCCTTTTGCCACCTGTTTTCCTAGCTCCTCCTGATTATTATCGAAATGTTCATTTAGTACACAATAGAAAGCGAAGAGATCTCCCAGTTGTCGATTATACTGAGACGGCATGGGACAAGTATGTAGATTTCAATAAAGGTATCTTTCCCTATATAGGTACAATATCAAATAGTAAGCTGATACGTAGACTAACCAAGACTCTTGAAGCTGTAGTAAACGAGACTATAGCCGCCCTAGGCAATCTGACAGAGGAACAATCAGCGATGAGAATTGTTGTTCTTCAGAATCGTCTTGTTCTTGACGTCATCCTGGCCGATAGGGGCGGAGCTTGCAGGGTCATCGGATCCAGCTGCTGCATATTCATACCAGAAAATTCGCCATCTGTATATAAAGCTATAACACGCCTTCATAAGATTGTGAGCCAGATACACGAGAATCCAGGCACTTGGACGTGGTCCGGGTGGTTTTGGAGTGTGATATCAGCCTGGGGATGGAGAGTTCTATCCTTCCTAGGAATTGGCCTTCTTATGCTCTTCAGTTGCTGTTTATGCCTGCAATGTGGACCAGCGATTTGTGGTCTGTGTGCCACATCGTGCATTCCATATCAAGGTTCTCGTTCAAAATGCCGGAAGAAGAAGGAAGAAGAAATGATGCTCCATGAGCAAATCGATGGAATAATGAAGATTGATATCTCTTGAAGGGCAAGTAGGGGACAAGGAGGGAATGTGGAAATGTGGATTTTCCTGATCGGTTATGTCCCCTATCTTGGACCCCAACGATTCTATATGCATGTTACAAGTACATGTATGTTCCCTCCAGTTCCAGTTTCCAAGACGCAAACATATGTGCGTCCACCATCAACATGTTCTCTGTCAGATCCGCCATCAATGGGCTGGATATTCGAGTATGAAGTATGAAAGGCCACCGACTTTATATGGCTAAGTTACTCTATTTTTACAGTTCAGGCAGAATAGGCCCGATTCTGTCCTCAAAGCCTTTCCCTGCTCTCTGTCTCTGACAGCTTCAGTTTGAGCTCGCATCTGTATCCATGAACTTTGTCCTACTCCCTGTGCAGCTAACGGTGCCTGCCTCGGCCAGTTTCGCCTGCCTGCCAAGAAGCTGTATTTCACCTTCGAATTATCTACTTTGCTTTTCAGCCGATGCATTCCTGTCTAGTGATTTAGGCAAACATTTCCTTTAGCTCCAAGCAAAGGACTCGGCCTTTCCGTCCTCATGCAAGTAATTCATAGCCCTGTCACCATGGAATATTCCCATCCTCTCGCATTCAGTGTAGACATTTAGACGCTTGTACACACGCACAGTCAGTATAGAATAGATTCTGTCCGAGAGTCCTTCCTTGTGGATAACATAGTTCTCTAAACATAGGATGTTAGATATGATTTGGGATTAGGTTGACTTGACCCCCCAGACTTTTCGTCTCCACATGTAGAGCTAAATGTCAAGTCCCCTTCACCCCCTAGTTGCACGTCAATTACACGTCATGCTGCTGCGCGCGCATCTATGTTAAGTATTATCTTATAGATCCACCTATGTGTGATAATCAGAGCCAATCATGTTTCTTCTTGCTCATTATTACGCCTAGTTTCGATTACGTATTTTACTATGTCATTTCTCTTATCAATTGTTACACCCTCTACATTCGTTTCATTGTAATGTATGACCTATAAAAGTTACTTCTTGTCAATAAAGTATTGTACTTCACTTCCTGAACCCTCGTGGTGACGGAACCTGAAGGCCGCCACTCGAGTCGGCCATTTTGGAATAAAGCCCATTCAGAAAACCTCTTATACCACGGATTCTGCCTCTTATTATTCTGAGCTATTTTACTTTATTTTAGATTCCGTATGAAATTCAGTCTAGGTAAAAGAATATTTACCACAATGGACAGACACAGTGACCAAGCTCCCAGCAGAGCCTTTCCTTGATGGAGAGTCACAGAGACCACCCTTGCATTCTGCTCTTAGGAAGATGAAAGACTTCATGTGCATGGATACCAAGCTTCTCTAGATGCTGTCTCTTAGGATGACAGATCCAGAAATGTGAAGACTTAGACTGTAACCGTCCCTCTAGCTCCTGCAGGAATTGCCCCTTTTGAAGACCCTGGTAGCATCATCATGAGGATTGACACCCCTCTCTGACCTCAGCTGTGTAGCCCTCACACAGGTCAAAGACTGCTTGATGTGGAAAGCAGTCTCTGTCCTCAGTCATCTGAGAAAACCCTCGGGAAGGGGATAAGACATGAGGACCAGCCGCAGGACACGCTAGGCCTTCTCCATGGAGGCTTCACCCTCTTTACTAGCGACAAGGTGACAGATCTCTTCCTGGTCACACCTGCTCCCCCCATTCATCAGCCATGGCACAGCGCCGCCGCTCACTCGAGGAAAACATTCATCAGACCCTGGCAGGAAGCACCAGACTGCGGAGAAGAGGCTGCGATCCATCATGGCTGCCACCCAGCAGATCCTCATTCGTGTTGATGACATCTTTGTGCTGAAACCTTACGCTGGTGCACTTTCACAACTCTGGAGGGTGCCTACTTCCTGGATCTTCAGAAGATCATGAAGCAGAGGGATGATCAAAGGGATCTACAGAGTCTAGGGGGCAGCCCCGAACTAGGAGCAGCCTAGCGGCCAAGGTTTCAGATTGCTATGTGTGACATTTTCATAGTTTCAGTGTAATTATGAGTGACATTTCAACGACTATGAGTGACACTTTCATGCAATCAAAATCTAGCAATGAAGGCAAGGGAAACATATAAATATCACAAATGATACCCATTTGAGCAATGAGAAACTCTAAGAAGAGCTTAAAAATGCTACAAAGCACCAGAAATGGAAGGGCACTGACCGGAGAGGACTCCCTGCAGTCCAGCTGCACAGACTATCGACGCCTATTCTATTTACTAATCTGAAGTAATCACAGCTCTATGGGCAAAACAATATTTCATAAAGTAAACAGCTTCAGTTATGGTCCACTACAGCACTCTTTCCAAGAACTTTATTAACGTTTCTTCCACACACATATTTTGTTAATACTCCACAGTCTTGCAGCGGACCAACTCGTGAGCGCGGGGGGTCACACAGACTCTGGGAATGCACCTCAATACTAAATAATATATCTGTAGTTAAGTGAACCTTTAAAGGATTGGGAGTCCCACAAAAACGGATTTGCGTGTAAAATACAAAAATACGCTACTAACTACAAGAAAATATCACAGGCCCAAACTGTAATCTTGAAACCATATGGAATAAAATTGTGTTTTTTCAGTATAGACTCTATCTGCAAGGCAAATTAGAAGGAACTACACAAACTTTGCATAACTGGTACATTTGGTTTGAAAAAACGGTTTAGGGAGACTACACAAATCACGTTACTTCCGGAGAAGCGTTGTTTTAAGTTTTTAGTAATAAACTGAAATGAACAAGTTAGTGCTTCCAAAAGAGGCGCACGATCCCATAGAGAGTACTGCGTGCAGATACACTTCAGCAGTTTGATTCTAATAATAATTAACTCGTACGTGTGCTCCTTCTATCAGCACAGGAACTTTTCATATTTCTAATAGCAATACACTTTTTAATTAATTTATTTATTTATTGTTTAACATTTTGGTGCGTATACTACCAGCGCATGCGATGGGTCAGGCGAGACCTAAAAAACTAAGTGGGGGTTGCTGACGTCACGACAGGAAGTGACGTCACGAAAGGTGGCTTGCACCATCAGACTCATTGCCTCCCTTCGCTCACCCCTTAGATGCGATTGCATCAGAGAAGCCAGCGTGTGAGCAGCGTTCTGAATGAGCTCCGATCTCGCCCCAGAGAGGCCAAAGAGTGAATGTGTGGCTCCATTTGCTCCAGTTATCGAGCTCCCGGTAAAATAAGTGGGGGGACGCCATACACTCGCGTGGTACCCCGACTCGAGCCCTGCGTGTTAGCAACACACATGGCATTAATCTTTTGATGCCTAGTGACTATTACGTGGGAGGTGGAGGCCGGGTAAGCACCAGCTCCATACAGGGACAGGCCCTGGCTCACAGAAGATGACACCTGGAGGAAAGGGGCCGCTTTGACGCCTGTGTGCACGACTGCCCATCTGTGTCTGCCACCGGCCAATCAGACCATGCATGGTCACAGGCAGAGTAGGCGTCTCCCCAGTGTCCACCAGAGGAAGAGTCTGCTTTTAACGACACAGAGCGAGTTCTCGGCCTCAATGATTGCCAGCAGGCAGGATTGCAAGTAAACTATGGGTGACCGCATTGGTGAATAACTAGAGCTTCATATGAGAGAGCCTTGCCGGTTGGCGCTCATCCCTCACCACTAGTGATATATCCACGTGTCCCTTGGAGGTGACTCCGGCAACGCTAGGCTAGCACTACAAAACTGATAATTAAGCAGAGTGAGAGATATCTCAGACGCACGCACTTACTTCCCGATGACTCCCTGGCTAACGCCCAGTCGCGTCACTAGGGTTGGTGTCACCCGGTGCGGGTAACTCATGGTGTCACCCCCTCACGACTTACCGCATGGACCTCCTACGCCCCGAGTCCGCCAGTGGACACCGTTGGCAAATAACGGGACCATACAGAATCCTTAGTAACGTTTGTAAATGTAGGTCCTATATTTATAAAAGGTGCCTGTTAACAACAGTGTGATAATGACTCATTAATCAGGTTGTACAGTGGGCTACCTGCTAGTCAACAGTTTATTGGAATTTATAATATCATAGGTATGGTACTTTGTACTGGTGTGGTGTTCCCACTATCCAGCAACACGATATATCAGTGGTCGAAGTGGGGGGAAAAAAGTTGGGGAACTGTGGGCGGAGAATCAGAGGGCGGGAATAACCCAAGGATTGGATCAGTGGGCGGAGCCAGAGGTGTGGCCAGAATGCGCAAACATCCCAATTTTTTGTATTTGTTTGGTTTCACTGCCCAGTTTTATCATCCAATGGATACACATGATTATTTAAGGTTATAATGAGTTATTGAAAGTAAAATGTATTCACAAAGTGGGATATACTTCTAATCACAGAATGTCCCCAAATACGATAAAAAGCACAAGCCATTTGTCTCCGAGCCATGGAGTTTCTGTCATCAGCACTTCTCCCTTTTCCACAACAGCAGTTCAAACATGAATGGCTAAAAATCCTAGTTTGCAAATGTTTTCTAAATAATAATGGCTCTACCAGATTTGCCTCATAATGCAAGATCTGCTGCATGATCTGACCATTTAAACTAATAAATTGTTTGTAGCTCAAACGTATTAAAAGTTAATAAAAAATGTGACTAGTGTTGCTGCGGAGTAAATGACAGTTAATAGCTCACTGTTCTATGTTAGGATTTTAACTTATAAACTGCAAGTAACAAAAGGATCTCTCTGACAAAAGCAGTAGCCCACTGGCCTATTTACATTATGTGCACTTTGTGATCTGCATGGTACATGTTCTATGCAACAGGTACATTAACCCTCTGAGCTACCTTTCCATGAGTCAAATCTTCCATTAGACAAAATTCCGATCTCTCTCTAGGAAGAACATTAAACACCAGAGTCATCATGACATTTTTTTTGTTACCGAAAATTGCTGGAGGCCAGGAAGGAGGCAGCAAGCGCTTTTAAAACCATAATAGACTTGCAAAAATGATGCCTCCACCTAAAGTCAGCACCTAGTGCGGTCACACCGGTTGCACCGCCCTAGAGCTGGCCCTTCTCAAGGGTCCTGTGATCTCAGTGAAAGGGTCACTGTTGTTCTAGGGTTTGCTGCTTCATAGGCCTGCCCGCAAGACTGGAGGTGAACTTCAGTATGAATAGTGGTGGACAAGCCTTGAAGGTTAACCTACACTTGTCATGCTAGGGTGCACCTGCTGGTGCTAAGACACCAGGGATTCTAATGTCTTGCGAAGCCTTCTAAAGTCTAGCATGAGATAGTGCTCTCTCAGGAGAGTGGTCTGGCGGACTGGTTATTAAGGCTGAACCTGGTTCCCCAGTTCCAAATTCAGCAGCTCTGGCCATGGTGCCATATCCTCTACCCCACTGAACACCATACTGCACCACTGAGAAAATCTCAGACTGCCTTCAACTACAACCCAATAGTTGCCAGCTATAAGCACCTGGATGCGCCTCAATTTAAATTACGCACTGGGCAAGAGCAATATGTGGCCTACAAGTAAAAAGTGACAGCATCCTGGAAAAAGCAAACAATCATAGGGAATGCAAAATTTTGCAAACCATGTGAAATGTAAGCAGGAACAACATGCTTACCTTAACGCTTTTGCACTCACTGTTCAGAAATCAGTGAGTGCTTTTGCCTGAAAAGTTAAGTACATGACAACAGGGCCCTGAATGGACCCATTTCAATGGCCATTGCTTATATCCTTACAAAACGAAAGCAGTATGGTTAAAAAAAAGACAACATCCCTAGATGCAGAGCAGCAGTACAAATTTTGTTTTTCAATCCTCACATTGCAGTACCTCCAGGATTGGTGCACTAGTTCCAAGCCCTGGGAAAACATGGCCAAGACAACAAAAATAGCGCTTCACTGGCAAACTCTGTAAAAGTGGCGCTAATGTGTTTGGGTGTGAATAAAATCAATCTGGCCAGTTTGCTACCACTCTGTCTTACTTTATTTAGTTATTTATTTTGCATATTTGTAAACTTTTATTCCCGATGCTGCACTTTGGAATTAAATGGCAGAAAAATACGACATTGATTTTCCAGCAAAAGTGATTTTCTTTTTTGGATCCATTTCACAGGGGAGCAAATGAAAGATTTTAAGGACGACAAGGCTGCTCTAAAATCTGGGCCACCTACAGAGTTTACATGACAGAGGCTTTGCCTCTTCGTTCACTAATTGTTCATTTATAAAAACTCTTACTTTTAATAAGTAATTCTCAGCGCAGTGCTATAATGTGAGGTACTTATGTCAAAGCTTCCACATGTTAAAGAAATACACTTTTTTGAACTTTGAAGAGACTTTATCTTATTTTAGGTGATGTTTGTCGTATGATTTGTACAGCAGACATTTCCAGAGCTCGGCTCGTACACGGGCTCTAAGAGCCGAGCCAGACACTTGGCTCGGCTCTTGTTCATTTTTTGGCTCCCCACCTCTACTCGCCATCCTGTGATTCTAGGGAAATCCCTTAATATCTCTGTGCCTAAAAAACAAAAAATGAATGTGTCCTTGTATAATGTAACTGGTGCTAAAAAGCGCTCCATACCAATGCTATATGAAGCTATATGAAAGCAATAGCTGCCAAGGTATGGAAGAACGTTGTGAGCTTGAGTAAGAACGCTTTTGTTCGTTTTAAAATATGGGTTATTTTCCTTCCGACTCCTCTGCCATGGCTTTGCTTAGAATGGTCTAATGGTTGGGGCTCAGTCTGAAATGTAATTGGGAGAACCCTTAAAATCTCACACGTGATGGCCTTTCCTGACCTGGAAGTCGCCTTCCCTCTGGGGCTTTCCATCCTCGCTCTTCCTGTCTGGTCTGCCAGCAGCTCTGCCGTCAGTCTAGGTGGGACGAGAAAGGGTCGTGTTTAGATGCAGCACCGCTTTGGGGCAGAGGATGTGTTGGAAGTGTCACACAAGTCATATGCCATGCTCCGACCAGAGGGTGGTGTCCTCCTGTCCAAGGCAGCAGCCGAGTGCATTTATCCTAGGTGGTGCTACTGCGGACATTTTATCCTTTATTTCCAAGGCCAAGTGCCTTCATCTTTCGAATTGTTCTAACCTCCGATCTTTTTTTTGCATATACTTTATTAAGTTTGGGTGTATGAATTCCATGAGAAGCTTCTAGGCGCTGCTGAGGTGCATATTTGAAATAGATATATAAAACGGCAAAGAATCAGGTGCTATAAGCAACAGCTCCAGTGCTGTGGAGAGCGAAGATTCCTGAAGACGGGTCACAGAATGTTCATTAAAGATAAATAATGCCATGGAAACCTCTCGTTCACACATCTTTCATATGTACAGCGCGTGGTTGAATGATGCGTGCAGGGGTTGTGACGCCATATAACGACTCGTAGTTCACTGTCAGCTGAACCTTACCTTACCGATGATAATGGAATCGCCCACCGCCCTGCACTGAATTCGGATTCCACCCGTAACAACATCGTCGACTGCACCCCTCTAGTGACGTCACTACCGAGGCGCGCAGATGCGGCGGAGGAGGAGACAGTGCGCGCTGCGCACAGGCACCTCCTGTGAATAGAACAAGGTTAGGTTGCGCGCGTGGTCGTTGCGTTTCAGTTTCTAATCTGGACTGCTGGTTCGTTTCATAACATTGTGCACGGACGGTTGCAGTGCACCACAGACAGTGACACACGCACCGACCGGACCGGCCCTTTGGTGTCACCCCCCGTGAGGGTGTCACCCGGTGCGGTCCGCACCCCCCGCACCCCCCTAGTGACGCCACTGCTAACGCCGCCCCGGCATGATAAGGCTCAGCAGCGGCTGCACAGGGACCCGGACTGGTGTGCTGTGGGCTGCTGAACCACTCCAAAGGTCCATGGTGGAGTCACCTCAGCCGCTGGCGGGTTCGGCTCCCATCGCTGCAACTAATTAGAAAAAAAATAACTGCTTGCAGCACAACACCGCGGTGCGAGCAGCGCTGCATGTGCTTTAACCAAAGTGTCGTAGTTGTAAAGGGGCTGATTGCTGTAGGGTTTTGGCCTGTTAGCAGAGCACAACACACAACACGCGTACTCTAGCTTGTGTGTCGGCCAAAGGTCACCTGCGACCTGGGGCCTGTTTATTTATGCCCTCGGACAGAGCCCGGTCACGAGAGGTGATGCAAGGATACATTGTTTTGTAGAGGCCGGCTGGCCCTCTACATCCCTCCTTTCCTTTCAGCAAACATGAAAAGAAAGAGGACAGGAACATTAGAAAAAAAGTGTTAACTCAGCACATCTTCGATGCAGCTGTCATGGCCAAGGTCGCCACCACCCAGTCGTTCAGCATGATTAGCCCCTTAGCTTCTGGCGGGGTGCGGGGTTGGGTCTTAACAGGTACCGTTGGCCGCGAGATGACATTTCGCCCAGGTCCGTTGCAACGCTCCCCTGGGACATCTATGTCTCTCCACTCCCGGGTGAGCCCTTAGGACCTTCCCTTGGTGTACTCATCGCATCCCAGCCAGGTGACGGTGCCAGACTCACTCTTGGACTTGCTGTCGGTCCTATGGACACGTCCATGGGGTCTTCCTCTTCCTCCGGTGATGCCCGGTTGGGGTGTGGGACACCAATGGCTTCCATGAACCAGGATACATTTTGCACCACTGTGTGTCGGCATCGCCAAGCTGTGACCATAGTGCCACCCACCCTGGTGACAATCCACACCTCCGGTACGTAGGGTGTGCAAAACTTCCAGCCAGGGTGACGATCTTTGATGACCACTCGGGATCCTACACACACGGATGGAGTCTTGTTCCCGCTGCTTGCGGTGGCCTTTTCATAGTGACTTTGCATTTCTGTTGGGTTTGGTCTATGCAAAAGACACACAATTGATGGACGGAATGCAGAACAAATCAAAACATTCACCCCCAGTCAAGAGATCTGGGTTAAATCCATCATTCTTTTGCTCACCATGCCACCCCAGTTTAGACCATTTTGGTTTTGGTATATGGCCAGACTTGGCAGTGCCCAGTCGGGGTCTTCGGGGATGAAGTCCCTTGGGAAGCGTTTCAAGAGGAGTGTAGCTGGAGCACACCCCGTGGTCGAGTGAGGTGTCTGCCATAGGCGAGCAGGAATTGGTGGAGACATGTCTCCGTGTCTTTTTGCTGGTCTACTCCTATTCACAGTGCTCTGCTTAGGGTCCTCATGAACCGCTCGACCTCGCCGTTGGCTTGAGGCCACTGGTGTGTGTCCGGCGGTGTTGGATGGCTCGCCGTTCCAGGAAGTCGTGGAAGTCCTGACCGTGGAAAGGTGGTCCGGTGTCGGATTTTACTTCTTCCGGCAATCCAAAGGTGGCGAACATCTTTTCTAGGGCCGGTTGAACGTGCGTGAACGCCGTGGAGGGTACCAACTCAACCACCGGAAATTGGAGAAAGAGTCCATGACGACCATGGTATGCCGCCCGTCCGGGAAGCTTCCAAAGTCGACACTTACTATGGCCCAAGGCGTGTAGCAAGGTTCTTCAGTGATCACGGGCGCAGGTGCAGGGTCTGCCCAGTGATGGTGCAGGGATGACACTTCCTTACTTCTCTGTCCACCAAGCTGTCCACACCGGGGAACCACACGTTTGCTCTGAGCCGGGCCTTTGTCTTGGCTGTCCCTTGATGACCCTGGTCAGCCAGGGTGACCATCCGTTGGTGTAGGTCTTTGGGCATTACAATTCTCTGTCCTCTGAGAACCTGCCTGGACCAACCGATGCTGAGCTCGTGTCTTACCCTCCATTTTTGTTGCCGGGAGTTTTGCTCTCCCACCGTGAGTATGGAGAGACCATCCAGAAATTAATGCCACTGCCCTTTCTCCAGGTCTTCCTTAACTTTTCTCATGGTGTAGTCCGCTTCCGGTGCATTGCACAAGTCGTCCTTGGTGACTGCAACAGGGCAGGCATTGTCTTCGATCATGCCTATAAAGGCCTCGGTGTTTGCGATGTCATCCGGGACCTGGTCCTTCTCCCTTGTCGTGGGGTGTCTCGACAGGAAGTCGGCTGGGTTATTTGCACTCGGTCGATATAGCAGCTGGAATGAGTATGCCTGTAGTTGTACCACCCACCTTTCAATCCTCGGGGGTGCCAGTCTGGTGGACCTGCTGAACAGTGGTATGAGGGGTTTGTGGTCCGTTATTACCCTGAAACGGTGGCCATACAAGTATAGATGAAGGTGCTGGCAGACCCATCTTATGGCGAGGGCCTCTCGCTCTATTTGTGCGTATCTTGTCTCGGTTGGAGATAGTGCGCAACTGGCATATGATACTGGGATGTAGGTCCCTTTGGTGTCTTCTTGCGGTAAGACTGCCCCTAGCCCCACCGGGCTGGCGTCGACAACCAGCTCTGTGTTTCTTTTAGGGTGGAAGTAGGCCACCGTCGTTTGATCCAAGAGTGCTTTCTTGATGCCTTGGAATGCCGCTTCCTTTTGAGGAGTCCATTCCCAGGGTGTCCCTTTCTTGGTCAGTTGTCATAGTGGTTCAGATATCGTAGCAATGCTTGGGAGAAACCTTCCACAATATGTCGCCATCCCCAGGAAGCTTCTTATTTCTGTGGGATTCTGTGGCACTGGGGCATTTTGGATGGCTTCTGCCTTGCGAGGAACGACACGAAGCCCATCTCTCGAGGACACATAGCCAAAAAAGTCTATCGACCCTTGATAGAAGGCGCACTTTTTCTTGTGAAGGGTGAGTCCGCAGTCGGCTAACCTCTGTAATGTGGCTCTCAGCCTGGCGTGGTGTTCCTCCAGGCTCTGTGAGTATATCAGATATCACTTAGATTTATCACCCCAACGAGGCCGGAGAGGGTTTCCTTGATGGCGTTCTGGAAGACCTCCGCCACGGATGACACTCCAAAGCTGAGTCAGGTGTACCTTCGAAGCCCCACATGCGTGGAGAAGGTGGTGATGTAGCGGCTCTCTGGCGCTAACTCCAGCTGATGGTAACCGGAGATCAGGTCGAGTTTTGAAAACCACTGGGCGCCATTCAAGTCCGCTACAATATCATCCATCGTCGGGGTCACATGCCGCTCTCTGCAGATGGCCTGTTAGGGAGCCTCATATCTACACATAACCGGATCGCCCCGGGTTGCTTCGGCTTGGGCGCTACCACCAGCAGGGAAAACCAAGGAGTGGGTCCTGACATCTTTTCTATTACGCCAAGGTCCTCTAGGTTCTGCAATTCTTGCTCCACCAGGGGGCGTAGATGGAACGGTATACGCCGGTGTCAGAATGCGCATGGATGGATGCCCTGGTCAATGTGTAGTTTCACTTGGCACCCCCGGAGCTTGCCCAGTCCTTTGAAGAGTTGCGGGAACTTCTTCATCATGTCTTCAGCATGGTGTTCATGGACCTGCTTGGCAAAGAATACAAGCTCCAAGTCTTTGGACTTTCTTTCCTTCAGTGATGTGAAAGGTAGTTTTCACAGAATACTTTGCATTGGAGATCGCGACTGCCATCATCCCCCTTCGCAGTGGTATGGGTTCGGTGCCGCCATACGTGTAGATCTTTGCAGCGCTGGGTGTCACTTTCGGTTTGGGCGACAGCTTTTCATATTGGTCAGAGTCCATTACGTTGACGGACGCCCCGGTGTAGATGAGGGCCTGTACCGAAATCCCATTGACTTTGACTTGCCACATTGGGGGAGGGCGTCCTTTGCGACCCGGTCTGCCTGCGAATGAGATAACAAATGTGTCATCGTCGTCCTCATAATAGGCGGTAGCGCCTTGTTCAGGCGGGGTCTCTGCATTCTCCCGATCTTCTAGCGGGAGGTTCCTGGGGGCCGTCGATCGCCCTCTGGTCACGCCTCCGCGGGGCCCCCTCCACCACTGCGGCAGACACTGGCATAGTGGTTGGCTTTGCCACACTTTGAGCAAGTCACTCCTCTGGCGGGATACCTGTCCTATTCTCTATGATCGAACCCACAGTGTCCGCACTTGCCACTAGGCCGGCTTCCTGTGACCCACCTTTGATTTGGTGCAGGTCGCCTCTGCACAATGTCTACGGTATCTTCCTTCACATGTGCCGATTTTGGCGCCAATGCGGTCAGTGTGTTCCTCACTCAAACCGCCTCCATCTCATCTGTCCGCTTGTCTGACAGCTCATGGTAGTGGGCGAGTATTAGAATCTTGTCCAGCGAAATCCCCGGTTGTAGAAGCATGTTGCACCACAGGGCAATGGACTTGCACCCCTGTATGATTTGGGCCCTGATCTCCCCATTCTGATCAATTCCCGTGCATGTCATGGCGAGTTTCCGGAACCGGGCATAGAACATATCTGCTGTTTCCGCTTTTGTCTGTCGAGCAAGGCGCAACTTGAACCGCTCGTAGTCCGGGTTCATCTGTGGGTCAAAGTACCTATTCAGGGCCACAATTGCTCCATCATACTCATGAGTGCCCCCCGTGTCTGGCAAAATCTCAAAGAGCTTGTATAGCTCGTCTCCCCCAAAGTGCATGAGCAGGGAGCGTTTCACTGTTCCATCAGTCTCGCGTGTCCCTGTGAAGTAATGATTAAGGCGGCCTACCCAGAGCCTCCACCTGGGTGCCGCGGTGGCCGGGTCCGCCAGTTGGCTGAACGGCGGTATCGGTGTCACTGATGCGTGAGTGTATGACGCTAGTGGTGCTTGAGCTTGTTGTTGGGATGGTGGTGGATCTCCCATGCTGACCCCTCGGTGGTGCTTTTCTTGTAAGAGGCTGTCTTGATGCGCACTGCCCGTGTTCTGTTGTCTTGATGCTGCCTTTCCCCCGGTGCTCTGTGGTTCTGCAGGTGTGCCCTTCGTGCTTTCCCTGAGCCCTCTTTCTCCCTTGGCCTTTGTTGGTTTGCAGTCTTTGTGGGAGACTGTGATTGTGCTTTTACTTTCGTTTTTTATTGTTTTTTCCAGTCCTCTTTATACATTTGGGCCTCTTTGGAGGACTAGGGCCATATGGTGCGGTCGTGAGCACCTGCCGCTGCAGGCTGGGCCTTATTTTCTTCAGCGCCGTCCTGTGCTGCACTGTGAAGGCCCCTCGCACCTGGGATCCGCCTCGTGCTGGTTTCCGAGAGGCCCTGCCCTCGTGTCTACGCGCACATTCGATGGGCCTCGCCGTCAGTGCTGAGCCGGCCCGGGTGAGGCTGGCGTCTCCCTGCGCTGCTCCCGCCGGAGCCTTGGTGTGCGCGCTGGTGACTCACCGCCCTTAACTGCCGGGTGTCATCGGGAGCCGGATTGCATCGATGATGGAGAGTCACGTGGCAGCAGACTCCCGTCGGTGAGGTCGCGAAGCCGCTGGGCTGTAGGGCGGCAGGCATGCATCGTGTGAAAGACGTGGGGCCGCCTACGCCCCCCTCGTCATCAGTGTAAAGGGGCCGATTGCTGTAGGGGTTTGGCCTGCTAACAGAGCACAACACACAACACGCGTACTCTAGCTTGTGTGTCGGCCGAAGGTCACGTGCTACCTGGGGCCCATTTATTTATGCCCTCGTACCGGTCACGAGGGGTGATGCAAGGATGACCCTCTACAGCAGGGGTCTTCAAAGTGTGGGCGCGAAACCCAGGGGGGCCGTGAAGTGATGGGAAGGGGGTCACGCATTCCCGATCACACTTCTGCCCAGGCACAAAAAGGGATTCAGCCCCCCTCCTCCCCGATAGTGTGTCTCAGCTCGAGCTGCTGTGGACTCCGCTGGGCTGTCTGCAGTATTATCTCCTGAGTTTTTCACAGGTCCTTAAGGACCATTTGCAGATTTACATACCTTTTGTAAAGTGGTTACTGAGGCTTAGTTTTTTTTCTAGCTCCAGTACCCCCTGGGCCCCAACTCTGCCTTTTCCTTACATTTGTATTTTACAGTTACTGCAGTAGTGTGAGAATGCATTTCATGAAAATAAATATAAAGTAGGGTTGCAAGAAGAAAAATACCAGCCATTTGATGTTTAAAGAGCCTGCAAAGGCCTCCTCTTGACACTAAATGGGATTGTAAATAAAATCATATGCATTCATTCGTAATGTGACTTTTCTGTCTATGTTCCCTTTAATTATCAGTCATGGATCATTGAGGCAGCCCTAGAACACAATTAAAAGTGCTTTCTATTTATATTTGCTGTTCCAAGTACGCACAGATGAGTGCTGAAATATACAGCTTTAGGTGACTGCTTATTTTTGCACCATCTGGGACATCAAAATAATGAGCAGGCAATCCTAACCATAGGACTGGAAGTGTGTTGCAGGATCAGCATATTATTTATTTCCTCCACCCTCGATCCCTGGTTAATGTCATAATAGCAATAGTTTAACATATCTTAAACCCTACGCTGCCGTCAATAATATGCTGAGTTACTTCAAGTGTTTGAGAATGCACCCTGCATTCAGAGAACTCACTTCTCATTCTCGCACTACACTTTCATGCTCACCCTGCACTCACAGCGATCACAATGCACTCACATCATTCACCCTCTCACACTGCACTCAGAGTGATAACTCTGAAATTACAATGCACTTGCGTTGTTCACCCTGTACCTCAGCCTGCAGTTACACCACTCATCTGCACTCATGTGACACCTCATTCACCTGTCCCCTCACGGCTCAATTTGCAACTTGCTCAAACAAGCCCATCATTAACCATGCATTCATTCGTCCCACTCTGCACTTACATCCGCACCCAAATTCATGGTCACCTCACTCACCCTGCAGTCACTCCTCTTTCCCTACTCTCACACTGTTGCATCACTCACCGTGCACTCACATGGGCACACTTCTCATCCACAGAGTGCAGAGGGTTAATGTGCCTGCTACAAAGAACATGTACTATGCAGATCACAGAACTGTGAGTAAACTGAGGAGCACTATAAAAAAAATGTTTGTCAGAAAGGTGCTACAGAGAGATGAGGTGCTTTGTTGGTGAGTGGTAGTGAGGGAATTTATGGAGAAGGAGGAAACGGGGATGGGGCACCAAAAAAGACTGTTGCGCCGTGTGTGGCCAGTGCTATGGCCAGCCCTGCCTGGGAGTGTAGGCCCCCTCGCGAAGTTTGGGTCTAGACAGAGCCATCAAGTGGCATCTGGCAGATGGTCATATTGCCAGTGTGCACAAGTAGGTGCCAGTGCGGAGCAACGGAAACCACCTGCTCAAATTAAGCACTGGTGCTGAGGTAACAGGGGAGAGGGACATTGGTTCAAGAATGTGTGAAAAAACAAAGGATAGATGTGAAAGATGAATGGGGGACTGGAGAGGTGTAAGATACAAATAGACCACAATTTGAATGGAGAGACTTGAGATGAATGAGAAGTGCAGATGGGCACGGGAGGTGACAGGGCCAGAGAGGCCATGAGATAAATGTGAGAAACTGTTAGAGATGAGGGCAGTGAAAAGGCAGAATAGCAAGAGGTGATTGAACCAGGAGCAGTCTGGTCTCTGGTCTTTCATCTAGCTGAGAGTGCTGTAGCCCATTGAAGTTAACAGCAGGGGGGCATCTCCAAACTAGGGGCAGTCCTGTCTTGCATCTTGAGGGAGTGATGTATCCCAATGAAGTTACCAGTAGGGGACCAGTTCTAAACCAGGAGCAGTCTGGTCTTGCATCTTGGTGAGGGTGCTGTACCCACTGAGGTTAACAGTGGAGGACCAGCCCTGGACCAGGAGCAATCTGGCCTTGCATTTAGCTGAGAGTGCGGTAGCCCATTGGTGTTAACAACAGGGTACCAGCCTTAAACCAGGAGCAATCTGGTCTTGCATCTAGCTGAGAGTGCTGTATTCCATTGAGGTTACCAGCAGGGGGCAATATCCAAACTAGGAGCAGTCCGGTCTTGTATCTAGCTGAGAGTGCTGAACCTATTGAGGTTACCAGGGGGGAACCAGCCCTGGACCAGGAGCTGTCTGGTCTTGCACGCATCACTGTTCTGAACGAGTCTATGTTCTGGTGTGCTGGTTTTAACATCCTTGCTTTTTCTTCCCATGAGGAAGGGGGTGTGTGCGTCACTGTATGTTGGTCATTTCTCCTCATTGGATGGTTCTATCACTGTCTCTGATGTGGCGGCTGCTCATAGTCTCTAAGTGGCCCCGTGTCACCAGGGACACTCTCTGCCGGCTGTGTTACTTTATCCAACAGCATGACGCTTTCTGGGACTCGTAGTTTCTCTTGTAACATAAGGATGGGCTTTAAAATCTCAGCATAGATAGCCAGGACTGCCTGGGGTGTCACCCATAAAGCAGGGCCACCTGGTTGCTAGGTGTTTGCACCTACATAAGTGGTGCTGTTAGTAGGTCTCCAGGTTAGTAACTGGTTACTGGGAACTGCTAACTCTGGTGTACACGCGGTCTCTGGTTCTAGCATACGAATGAGACCAGACTCCACACAATCCTCTCATCCTCAAGATTACGATTCGACGTTTGTTGCGTGTGTCTCGCCAGATACCAACAAGACACTATGTGCAACCAGTTTATTCAAATTAGCTGCAGACAGGCAAACTTCATACTCCTTAGAACATAGACTCGATGGGAGTTATTGGGAGCCAGTCGCTTAGTTAGATGTTTTATAATCATGTGTCACATGGGCCAGTTTTTCTGAAGTTTATTTTGCAAGTTAAGCATTCTGAAGACCTGCTTTCTGCATCATAAAAGCCCTTTGTTGCATCTTCCTTCATCGAGGTGTCCATCAAGCTGCAGATCACACTCACTCTTGCCATGGCTGGAATAGACCATGCCTGTGGTCTCTAGCTCTCTGAAGAGCATAAAGGATCCTAAACGTGACAGCAAGACCACCCCACACACGTGCCGATAGAAATGCATCCCACCAGCAGTGTCCCACTGGCTCCCTCTGCTCAGATGTTCCACCTTCAAGGCATCCGGGGTTGCTTTGAGGCCACACGAGGCAACGACTCATGCTTTATCCAAAGAAAACTCCAAATCTACTCACGCAGCAGGACTCTTGGGGGCCTATTTATGAGCAGGGTTGCATCACTCTTACACCACACAATGAGGTGCACGAGCGACGCAAACCTTACATGTGATACATGATTATGAAGCCACGCAAGGCCACTTTGCATTGCCCTGAGTGGCTCCTTATATCCGGAGTAGGGCAATGCAGCACAGATCACTGCGTTGCCTTACTGTGCCCTGGGAAGGCATTCCCTGCGTGGGTGTTCCCACACAACTCCCATGGGTTTTGATGCAGGTTTACCAGAACTGGTAAACCTGGGAATGTGCCAAAAAGATATGCCTTCCCAGGAGAGCCATAATAATGAGAAATATCTTTATTTCTCCTCGTTACTTTCTCTTTCTATGTGTGCTGTTGCAGCACACATAGAAAGAGGGATAAGCCTCTCAGGATTGTTTTTGTGCAGGAAGGTGCCGCTTCCTGCACAAAAACAATCCTGTATTGAACTCGGGCCCCCTTGCACAATGGTGCAAGGGGGCCAGCGTTGCCGCTAGGCAGCCAAAACAGCTCCCGCACAGCAGAGCAGGCAGGAATTCACCACATTGCCTTAAATACATTTCTGCACTTTCCCTGTGGCGCAGTGAAGCACAGCAAGTTGTGCTACACTGTGTGACAAGTTCGTAAATAGGCCTCTTTGTTCTAAACTAACACCTCAGCTGGTCAGCCCTGCAACAAGATGAAACACATCAGTAGAATCTTCCTCTGATTAAGCAGCAGAATCTAGAATCCCCTCTTGGGAAAGACACGAATTATCCGCTATCACTTGGAAGTCAAGAAGGAGGAAAAGACCCGGCTCTTGACACAGGATCACAAACTGATCAACAATGAGCAAGACCCATTTGGCCAAACAAGGAAAGTATAGACTTCTAATGATTCGACTTAAGACCAGCACTTTTTCCCCCATCCACAAGGCTCAACCACATGCACAACTATCTCTCAATATACATCATTCTACGACGAGCATAACTATAGCTCCACTATCTCAGTGACACGAACGTAGCGCTATGAGAAGAGTAATCCACTAATCATCATGCATGACACCAAACTAGTTCTCACACAGGCCACACACACAACCTACACCCTTCCACACAGACACAACAATGATATAAGCAGTGTATCCATTGTTCTCGTCACTCAACTACAGAGTAGTAAGTTAAATACCGTTGTATACCTTTCTGTTGTCTGTGGCAAAAATAGTCAAAACTGATTGATATATATTATTCCGAAGGGGCGCGCTTATAGAAGATGTTTGAAAAATTATGAATAGCATTTGTACATAAGTGTGAGAGATTTTGAGGCTACTCTCTTCAGTCCTCAGCTACCAATAGGCACTGATTAAAATTAGAATGCTCAGAGTTTGTTTACCTTTCACAGAAGAATGTAGACTAAAGGGCTATGGTGAGGTGCTTAAGTGCAGTAGGAGATGACAGGATAAGGACACTATGCTGCAGAACACTAAGGTGGCTTATTTACAAGACCCTTGCGCCGACGGTGTGCCACTTTTAACATGGGAAAAAGTGATGTACCGGCGGCGCAAGGGTTTGTAAATAAGCCCCTAAAATTCTTCCCAAGTGGGTTGCACTGCAATCCAATAGCCCCCCCCCCCTCCAACCCGAAGCAGCTCTCCCTGTGGAGTGCCATGCTGTTAGCGTCCACTATTGTGCTTTGACAACTTGTGAATGGTAGGGAGCACTATAAAAGAGCAACTACTCTGTCATACATAATCTTCAAACCTATATAGTCATGAGCATGTCATTTGGAGCACAATGTTGCAGGTGTGCCCACTGGCCCAACCAGCGGCGGGTCCTCCGCAATGGCGGAGGAGCATTGCCCCACTGTGTTGCTCAGAGCCAGCAAATGAAAAATACAAACGATTTCTAGCATCATTTTATTTTTCATTGTCGGCTCTTAGACAGTGCTGTAGAGAGGGGTGGGGCCTAGGCATGGGAGGAGAAGGAGGAGTACACTCCACTCCCTAAGTGCTCCTGTGTATTCCATCCACACATGCGCACTTGGGTTTTTCCAGCCCGGCTGCACTGAGCAGTTGGGCTGGAGAAACCCCACAGACTCCCTGAGCAGAGCATCTTTCCAGCCTGCTCAGGCCAATCCCTGTGCTGCTCTGCAGCATGGTGATTGGATGGGAGCCTGTCCCAGTGGCTGCTGGGACCAGGAAGAGGAGAGGATGCGAGACGCGGGAGGCGGGAGGCAGCCGGCGGCTTCAGGTAAGTCCTATTTTAAAATTAATATATTATTACAAACACCCCTCCACAACGCAACCCCTCCAGCGTTCCCTGTGTACCTGCCTCACCAACCTTTGTTTGTGGCAGCCGCCACTGGTACTGACCAACCTTTGTTTGCGGCAGCCGCCACTGGTCCTGACATGTGAAGCAAAAGAAGTGCAGCTAATCAGACTGAAGGATCACAGGGTAGAAATAATTTAATATAACTAGGCTTTCCTGTTTTCAGTTTCAATTTTGGGTAAATTCTGGTGGATTTTTTTCAGTGTTTTCAAGTGATTTCAATACCTTAAAAAAACAGTGGTTACACATTTTCACGCCATTAAAAACAACAGAAACAGTGTTTTTCCGGTGTTTATGGAACATTTTGCTTTTATTATTCCTTGCTTTCTGCAACGATAGTCAAGGGTATAAAGACAGTGTACGTACAGTGTTGCTTGTCAACATTGCTTTGCTTACCAGGTGGTAAGCACTCTAACATGTTGCAGTGCCAAAGTCACTAATGATGGCGCCCAGCCTACTCTCAAGGAGATGTTTCACATCTACACTAATTACGTTGAATACTTGGCAGACAAGGGTGTTTTCAGACACTAGTTGTTTTATTATGTCCGCTACAGCAGTTATGTTTTCCTGTAAAAATCTAAGAATGCAGTAGAGCGTACTTTTTTTTACATCACTATCAACATGCGACCATAGATCCTCACATTTCTTGCCTTTGGCATCATCAATTCTGTAAATGGTTGCCACATGGATAATATAGCATTCACAGCCCCTTGGACTGAGAACCATCCTCTAAGTGACACAGTTGGGATGACTCTTTCTTTGATGCCACACAAAGAGGAATATTTACATTTCAGATCCCGCGCATAACAAAATAGTGCACCAGAATGGACTAAAATGTGAATAGCATTCTTCATTAACTCTGAAGATTGTAAAAATGCTTTCAGCGTATCATCTAACAAGTGGCAAGGATCTCTTGCAGGGAAGCACTTCAGCTCAGGTATCGATTTTGACAAGTTATCACACAACTTTTTCATATACATAGCTGAATCACTGCAAATACATACAATATCACTCCAATCTTTGTTGAACTTGGAAATAACCTTTTTGCAGTAGCATTCCAAATGACATTGCGTTCCATGTTTTCCAAAAGTCTGGTGTCATGTTGTCACCACTATCCCAGATGCTTGGTGACAGCACTCTTTTCACAAATACTTGTCACTATCCCCTGCATTGAATGTTTAAAGCCTGAGGTGTTGGCTATTCACCTACTATCAATACTGACTAACTAGAAACTGGGGCTGATGTATCAAGGGTTTTTACCCATTCTCTGTAGGTAAATGTGATGGCACATATTGGGAAAGATTCTTACGAAACCAGCCATTTCACCTATCAGTGAAATAATCAAACGCAGCCAAAATTTTAAATATGATATTGATGTTTCCTGATTCTCTACAGTTTATAAAATCATTAAATAATACTTAAAACATATTTCTAAAGCTTGCACCTTTAGGCCAAAGCCTACAAAACTGAAAAATGCAAAAGGAAGAAGAAATTGTATTTTAGCAACATCCCTAAACAACAAAACTCAGCGGAAAAATGATAGCCCAGTCTTTCTTGCTGCTAGCTTGTATAACAAAGTTACATTGTATTGGCCCCTTCCGAAGAAAAAAAATGACCCTTTCACTCTCCTTTCTTTGAATGGCATTTAGTTTGTGGTTCTGCAGGTGTTTTTTCAGTGTTTATATGTTTACACTGGTGAGGGCTAGTTCCCTTTCGGTGGGGTTTTATCAGTTATTATAGGTTTAAACCTAAAACCGGACAGCCTAAATATAACTTAACAGACCTCCACCCCACCTTCTGTGGAGGGCCTGGAACAAATTAGTGGAACACTATGCCACTGGAGTAGAACTCCTGCCTTCACAAAGTCCACCTGGTAGATTAGCTCTATGGTGTGACTGCAAAGCAGCATTGCAATACTCTGCAAAATAATGACGATAAATGGAAAAGGAATATAACATTGGGTGCCTCACCATAAAACTTTAAGTGTGGGGTTAGTGTAGTGATCTGCTGGACTTGTTCTACTGTTCCAGCATTTGCCCTATGTACCCAGCCACTCTCAGAGGGCTGGCCTCTACCCTCACGTCATACCCATCCATCACGTGTCACCGGTCAGGTGACACTGCTAATAATAAAAGGGGCCTGGCACATGTGCCCTGGGCCAATTCCAATTACCCAACTATGTGATTGTGTGGTCATTGGTGGTGCATGAGGGCCCTAGATATTACAATGGAGATGAGCAGGTCAATTCCCACGTGCACGATGGCCGCAATCTTCTAGTTGGTCATGGGGAGAAGTGTAGCCTGTGTCTAAGGCACCCCCCGCCAGCTGCCAGCATGACCACCACCCCGTGAGGACAGAGAACTGCATCCCGCCTCCATGCCCTGCAGTCGCCGGCCTGCCATGACCCCTGTAAGGCAGTAGTGGGCCTGGGACAGTGTCCAATGTCCCACCAGGCATGAGGTGAGCCCCTGCAGATAGATCAGCATATCGCAGGCTAGGTGGTGAAGCCGTATATGTGTCGTGGCCTGCACTGTATCTGAGGTGCCTGCATGTGGCTGACCAGCACAGAACATCACTTCCGCAGGTGAGAGGGGAACAGACCGTCTCTGCTGCATCCAGCATGAGGGACACCCCACGCAGCATGGTGAGTGAGGCCAGCAGGTGGTCAGCCTGCAGCACAAAGAAGTCTGCAGCGACCCCCTTAAGCGACAGCAAGCAACCAGCATGTTGCGGCCCCCAATAAAGGCTGTGAGAGGAAAGGACCAAGCTGGCTTGTCATGTCTCTTAGTGCACGTCACCCCCCAATGGCGTGGATAGAATGACCCGGCATCAAGCAGTATGGCAAGCCCTGCACCATTATTTCCCCGCCCTGGCTGCGCTGCCCGTCGTCTCACCAGGGCAATGGAAGGAAAGAGCAAGGAGACGCAGAGTACTCTGGCAATTGGCCAGCACCACGTGTCTTTACCTGCAGGTGTGGGGGCCATCCTCCATTTGAGGAGACTGCCTGTGAGAGAGAAAGAGTGCTTCTGGGTCCGTGAGGCGTGGTATGCCTCTGCTCATCCAGCAAGGATTGCACCCACTGAGCCAGGAAATGCCAACACAGCTGTTGTATCAGGGGGGCTGGTCACAAGTGAGGGCGGTGACTGTAGCGCCACCTGGCAGTGGCTCAGTGAACAGCACCAGCACTGTACATGAGCCGGCAATGCTCAATGTGTGATCCCTGAAACCTGCAGTGGCCTCCTGTAATGGCAACAGCACACCACAGGACCTGATGGGTGCACAGTGGCCGAAGGGACTGAGAGAAAAAAAACAGAAGGCATGCTTTTTATTGTCAGTGCCCCGAGACTGTACACAGCAGCTCATATTGAGAGCAGGGCTCGAGTTGGGGTACCACTCGGGTGGACTGCGTCCCCCCACATATTTTACTGGGAGCTCGATAACTGGAGCAAATGGAGCCACCCATTCACTCTTTGGCCTCTCTGGGGCAGGATCGGAGCTCATTCAGAACGCTGCTCACGCACTGGCTTCTCTGATGCAATCGCATCTAAGGGGTGAGCGAGGGGAGGCAAGGAGTCTGATGGTGCAAGCCACCTTTCGTGACGTCACTTCCTGTTGTGACGTCAGTGTCCCCCACTTCTTTTTTTAGGACTTGTGCCTTGTTTGAGAGCATGAGAGGATCCCTGCTGTGCACGAGAACACTGCTTGCAGAGCCCTCACAAGAAGGGAGACAGAGGCTAGGAGAGATAGAGTGGAGAGGTGCTGGGTTCTCTGCACCCCCCCTGTAGCAATAGTTCACTGTAGTAAGAAAAATGAACTGGTATTCATGAAGGGACTGCAGAGACTGTTCAAAGTGAGTGATACACGAATGCCCCTAGTGGTGGACGGTCACTACAGTGAGAGGGCCGAAATAGACACGCAAAGCACCAGCAGAGGGTGCCTATGGAGAAAGACTGAGAGCACAAAGCCAGAGGTGTGCTGATGGCCACATCAGGAAATATGATGGCAGGGCAGGAGCCCTGGAGAGGAGAGAAAGCCCTCAGAGAACAAGAAGGGCTGTTGTATGACAGAGGCTGAACCAGTCAGCCACCCCAGCCCAGAAGGGCCACCATTGGACCCCGAACATTTCACACAAAGTTACCGCCCTTGCCAAGCACTCCGGCATTTGTGCAGGACAAAGTGCCGCGACGGCGTAGCCTCAAGGTTCCAGCAGTGCATCCTTCAGGGAAGAGGAGGTGAAGGAAGAAGGGTCATGTCCTATGGGCAGGATAAGAGTCAGGCCCTACAGACAGAACACGACCAGAGAGGTGCCTATGAAGAGAAGGTCGCAGCCAGAGGCCTGGTCAGAAACAGGAGAAGAGAGTCAGTTCTAGGAACAGGATGTGACCAGGGAGGTCCATGTGAAGTGCACGCCACATCAAGAGGCCTGGTCAAAAGGGAGAAGAGCGTGGCATGATACCACTTCATGGAAGAGCCGAGGAGAAGAGCATGGCAAGATGTCACAATGCCATGTCGTGAAGAAGAGGAAAGACGAGAAGAAGAGTGGCACAAAGCTACAGCACACTAAATAGCGATGGGCAAAAGAGGGTGGCACGAGGCCACAATACTATATTGTAAAGTAGAATATGAAAGAAGAGGAGAAAGAAGAGTGAGATAGTCCAGCCACACAGAAGATCACTGACAGTCATCAGTAATTGTCATTGTTGTCAAGTGCGTCACTAGAACCACCTAAGAAGCCCCACCCGTCCAGCGTGGAGCACTACGTCTGAGAAATCACTCCTCTGCTGCATTTCCAACTCGCACATACAGGGCCTCAGCGATGAGCACTGGAGAGGCAACTGGAACGCAGTGCAGCACCGTCTTTAAGGCAGGGGAGACAAAAGCAGCCTGCAGAGATCTTCGTGCGCCCCAACATTTTCAAGGTACAATAAGAACAGTAAGACAGCTCTGGTGAATAATGCACTCGCTACAGAGCGCTGTTTTTGTCTATTCATAGTTTTAACTCATGAAGTAGTACAGAGGGTTAATGAGCTTCCTGCAAATGTGTAACTTGCAGATCACAGATATGCATTTTATGGTGTTTGCTCAGTAGCCTACTGCTTCTCTCACAGAGAATGTTTTGGTACTTGCAGTTCGTAAGCCACAATTCTCATAATATAGCACAGTGAGCTATGTACCATTATCAAAGAGCTGCATGCAAACTGCAAGACATAAGCTTAGAACCTTATTTTTTCCTCAAACTTTTGTTATTGTAAGGTTGCTAAAAAGGGTTCATTTCAGAAGTAAAAAACTTCTTATTGATATTTCCAACCCCAACCGCTATTACATTTCAAATTCTGAGTTTGTGTTTCTCCAGAGAAATCACTCTTAACGTATAGGGCCACATGTACCAATTTCAAACAGCGATTACCTAATTGCATTTCTCTGTGAATTGCAATTAGATAATCGCTATTTCAATGTATGAAACTCCATGACTTTCATTTAGCATTTTCTAATGGGTTGCAAATCGACCTACCTCATTAATATTAATGAGGCAGGTCGCAATTTGTGACCCTTTAGGCATCTTAAAAATCACAGGGATGGTCGGCTGCTGGTGTCAGCAGACCAACAAGTCTGTGATTTATTTTAAATAAAGCAACCTTTTTTGGTCTCGCCTGACCCAGCGCATGCGCTGGTCTGGCGAGACTTATTGAGAGGGCTCCAAAAAGTGCTACCAGGCCAGCCTAGAGCTACAGTGCAGGTGCACGGGCGCGCACGCCGCTTTCACCGCCATTACTTTCACTTTCGCGGCCGCTTTGATGTTTGATCGCGATCACTTTCACGGCCGCACGGCCGCTTGGCATAGCCAATAGGTCTCGCTTTTGGGCCCTTATAAGTATTTAGGTATGCAACTGTTGCATGGCTAAACACTTATAAGGTCCCAAAGGCGAGACCTATTGGCTATGCCAATGCTTGTTTATTTTTAAATGCAGCCCGTTTTCCTTAAAGGAAAACGGGTTGTGTTTAAAAATGAAAAATACAAAGTTTTCTTCAGTTTTTTAGTAGCAGGCAGTCGTCTGTGGGAGCACTGCCCACTCTTAAAAAACATTTTACGAACATTCACAAAGGAAGGGACCCCTTCCTGTTTGCGAATGGGTTACCACCGACTTGAATAAGGTGGTACTATGCTTCGCAAAATATTCCAACATACCACTGCGATTCAATATTAGGAAGGGACTTCCTAAACGGGCCCCTTCCTATTTTCGAATCGGTATATATTCGCAGTTCCAAATTTCGATTCGGTAACACGTTACTGAATCGCAAATTCAAATTCATACATACCAAAAAGCATTTTACTGGTCTCAAACAACCCAATTCTGCAAATCAACCATTTGCGACCGGTAAAATGCATGATGCATGTGGCGCATAATGCCGATCAGTATGGATGACTTGATTCCTTGCAGCTCACGTTGTCTTATGTAACAGTTCCTTACATTGATTTACACATGTTTATGATTTATTCTCTCTGTGTAATATGTGTGTGTGAAAAGCGTGCTCCGACACAACACATTGGGATTATGGAGAGATGAGGTGCACCGATAGAGGGAGGTAGTGAGGGAATCTATGGAGAAGGAGGTCGTGGGTAACCCCGGGCGTAGTACTCCGCTTCACCCACGGAGTGTACGTAGCGCTGCCTGCTGTAGGCGTAGCAGGCAGCGCTACGCACACGCCAGGGCGAAGCAGAGCTGCCTGCCGCCCGCCTCCCGCCCGCCCTTCTTTTAAAATAATGTAAACTATTTCTCGCAAGAAATGCGCATGCGCGGGTGTCCGCGCATGCGTATTTGTGAAAAGAAGTTGTCAACGAGGAAGAGGGAGCCCCGGAGACGCAGCGCTGCAGGTAAGACATTATATATATATTTTTTTTATCATAGTTTACATTATTTTAAAAGGAGGGCGGGCGGGAGGCGGGCGGCGCGTAGTGGGGCTACGCGGAGCGTGCGAGTGTGCGTAGATTTGGGCATACTACGCGCTGCTCCACGTAGCCCCATTACGCCCACTACGCCCATGGTTAGTCATGGGCAGAGTGCCAACAAAGATTGCCATTATGGGTGCCCCTAATGCAAAATCCAGCCCTCAGTGTTTGTTTGATCTGCCTTGAATGCAGAAAGTGACACACAGTGCCAATCACCCATTCACATTTAATTTTCCATGGTGCTGAGTCCCCTGACTTACCTCTTTACTTAGATCACTATGTACTCTCCAAACGAAATTTTTATTGTTCATTTAAATGGCCTGAATGGATGAAAATAATATACAGGCACCAAAAAAACACGTAGTGAAATGGAAACCAGGCATGCCCCATAAGGTGAATTGAAACCACTGGTAAAATAAAAAAGAAACAATCTTTAAAAAGCATATTTGATCCTTCAGTTATCTAAAAAATCCTCGCCAGTCACAAACCCTAGTTTGTAAGTCTTGGGAAGTCTGCACATGCACAAGCGTGCATGCATGCGCAGTCCTCGCAAGACATACAACATAGGGGTTTGCGACCGGCCAGGATGGCGGTCAGCGAGGAGGAGAGACCATGGCGAGGAGGAGGGCAGCCCGGAGACTCCAGAGCAGGTACGTTTTTATTTCCTACTCTTAAAATTTTTATTGTAGGTGAAACTCCGCGTAGTGGAACCCTGACAACTCTGCCCACCATTACTTATAAGATGCTCCAAACACTCCACACAGGCCTGTGGCAATCCAGGGTCAAGGGCCTCAAGGAAATTCTGTTGAGAGCGGAATCCAGACATGAATGTTGCATCTGCAGCAGCTCCACGACAGGCACTGGGAAGCAATGAGGTTGGGGACAGAGACTGGTCACCTAAGGACTATCTGATGAAGGCACTAGCACCGGAGTCCTGATGACAAGGGCAGACAGACCCTGAGACAGCCACCCTTTGTGGCTGCACGAGCGACTTGGATGTGGTCCTGTTGGCAGTCCCTCAGCAACGCCTTTGCGCAGTCTACAAGAAGCTCCGCACAGTCCTCACTGTCCCGTGGTAGCCTGGAAGAAAGGGCCTCAAGGAAGGTCCTATGAGAGTGGAGTCCTGGCACGAGAGGTAAGTCTGAAGGGGCTCCACCAGCAGGCAATGGGAAGCATCATGGTCTTCAGGGAAGACTCCCACCCATGAATGTCATCCTCCGTCTTTGCAGGTTGGGCATCCATGGAGACAGGGCAGTTTCAAAGATATCCCTGAAGCGGACTCCGCCGCTGCTCCTGATGCACCATTCAAGTGAACTGAGGTAATGAGACATTAACACTGTGAGACCAGCCAGGGCAGAGCAACAGTGCCCATGTGGACTGTCTGAAGAGACTCAGTGGTGTTTTGTTGTTTGTTCTTTCCTACAGGTTGCACTTTGTTTATTCTTTTTCAATAGAGTTTGGTAGGGATGTAGTGATCTGCGGGACACGTTCTAGTGTTCCAGACCCTTTGTAACCAGCCACTCCCAGAGGGCTGGCCTCTACACTCACCCCACACCCATCCATCACAGGTGTCACTGGTCAGGTGACCCTGCCAATAAAAAGGGTCAGCGCACCTGCCCTGGGCAAGTTCCAGTTACCCCAACTATGTGTCCGTGTCCTGTGTACGTCTGTATAAGGGCCTAGGGCCCTAACCATTATGGGCAGTGAGCAGCCTTTTGGCAGATGTGGTATCTAAGGCAGGGGAAATTAAGTGATTTGTCAAAGTTCACAAAATGGAACTAACTGGGTAAGTCAAGATTGACACCTGGTACCCAGATGCAAGAACAACTTAACTACTTGATCACGTGAACTGCACACTGCGCAGTTGTAGGACAGGCTAAGGGCAGTAGAAACAAGGTGACATTTAGATCCTTCATGAAAAGGTAGACTGTTGCTGACGCAGTGCAGAAAGTATTTGGAACCTTTGTTACAGAGCCCTCTTTTAATTTTAAAACATTTTACAGTTTTCCCTTTTCACAAATGGACTTCAAGACTATTCAAGTCCCCCACTATTCGAATCGCCTGCCTGGGTGTTCCTGCGGGTGAATTCTTTCTCTTTCTACTTTGGGGTATGCCATGGCCTCTGCCCGTGGGAGTGTTTCCTTGCTATCTTCACGAGTAAATGTTGCTTACTCGTTTCTTACCAGTAGAGGGAAGCAAATCCCTGTGAAATTATCATGTTTAGTTTGTTTATATTTATCGGAATCAGAATGAACCTACGTTACTAATTTTTACACATCAATACCCAACACCGGGCTGACAGAAGCACCTCTTTCTGTTGTAGTGAGTTTGACTGGTTCTTTCATGCTGGCTCTATAGACATGGCCTCAGTATCTTTATTAGGGCTTCCAATTTCCGCACCTGATCCCTTCCAGTAGCCTCCCTCTTATTATTCGGCTCTCTGCCATATGTGCCCTCTAGGATGTTAACCCCTTCTTTCATTATATGCATTATAGCTTTAACGTAGGCACATTAAATGTCATTGAATGGACATTCGAAAGTTGAGCCGCTTCAATGTTCAATTTATTGTTGGTTTTTATTTTATGTAGGTCAAGCAGCAGCAGAACACTTTACAGAGAACATTCTTATTGTTGCAGAAGACAAGTGAACTTGAAGCACTCTACATATGTATCTATTTATGTATGTATATATGTATACCATTATAGACAAGTTTGTGTGTGTGTGTGTGTGTGTGTGTATGTATATATATATATATTCACTTAAAAAACCATAGGTTTCACACATGTTATAGTTAGCTGGACATTTCCCTCATAAAAAACCAATGAAATTCCCCCGTTATAGTTAGTGCAGGCAACTATAACTCACGCGACCGCAATCCTCTGCTGATGACGTCAGATATGTTTGAGAGAAAACTATTTTCTCATACTTTTCCCACAGAGGTTTGGAAGGTGATCTATAAGCTAAACTGAGAGCATATTTTCTGTAAATTCACATTATCTTTCTCAGTCATGTAAGAATGAAGTCTGACATTCTCAGTAAAACATGTACATCCAACAAGGGCAAATACTGTCAGTTGATTCCTTTGTGTTCTACTGCAGCTTCCCAGAGTGCTCTAAAGAACAACTAGAGCGCTAACAGTCTTACTTATGACAAAAGTATGGCACACCTGAAGCCATCTTGATTGGAATAAAGTGGTAACACTTAAAACATTTAATTTACAAAGGAACAAAATGAGGGGGTTCATTTTGCCATATAAATTATGATTAGTGCTGCAGAAAGAAAAACTAGGGCACATTTTGACTTCTGAAATCCTCTTTTATTTCATAAAAACATTCTGGCATGCAGACTGAAACATGCACTTTGAATACCAGCAGCAGACTTGCCTGGTGAGCAGTAGCTTTACTACAGTGATCTAATGAGTAACTAGAGTGCTAACATTCAGAATTTATGGAAAATGTGTGACACATCTGAATGCCTTCTTGATGGAATCAAAGTAAAAAACTGAAAGTATTTCCTACTGAGGAGACTGCAGTAAATGAGGAAATTAGGAAACTTCATAACAAATAAATCTCCCAAGATGGCCACCAGAAACAAAAGAGCCCAAATGTAGCCCGAATATCACCCAGATGTAGCCCAAGTATAGCCCAATGACAGAATGTCCCAGAGTGTTCTTAAGAACAACTAGAGCGCTTACTGGCTTACTTATGACAAAAGTATGGCACACCTGAAGCCATCTTGATTGGAATAAACTGGTAACACTTAAAACATTTAATTTAAAAAGGAACACAATGAGGGGGTTCATTTTGCCATAGAAATCATGATTAGGGCTGAAGAAAGAAAAATTAGGGCACATTTTGAGTGACTTCTCAAATCCTCTTCTATTTCATTAAAAAACTTCTGATATGCAGACTGAAACATGCACTTCTAATACTAGCAGCAGACTTCCGTGGTGAGCAGTAGCTTTACTACAGTGATCTAATGAGCAACTAGAGTGCTAACATTCAGAATTTATGGCAAATGTGTGACATATCTGAATACCTTCTTGATGGAATCAAAGTAAAAAACTGAAAGCATTTCCTACTGAGGAGACTGCAGTAAATGAGGAAATTAGGAAACTTCATAACAAATAAATCTCCTAAAATGGCCACCAGAGACAAAAGAGCCCAAATGTAGCCCAAATATCACCCAGATGTAGCCCAAATGTAGCCCAATGACAGTAGTGTGCAAAACACTTTTTTTTGTGTATTTGCAGTTTTATATAGTGCAGACTTGTCAGGTATTGGAGTGCTTTACATGAACATTGGTTACATAACACAAGATCAAATTCATTTTGGTTGTAGACATGGGGAGATTAAGTGATTTGACCTGAATCACAGAATGTTGAGCTGAAGCAGAAACTCCAACCTGGTTCCCCAATTGCAAAGTCTGCAGCTCTGGAAGTAACACCACAACCTCTCCCCTTGGATGCAACATTTAATCAAGTGGTCAACTGGATAAAAAACTAAGATTACAAATAATTTAAAAGTTCTTTGTTGCTATTTGAAAACTCAGAAAATATGTCCTCATTTTAGTTTTTTAGAGCACTAACCATAATTTTGATGCAAATAAGACCCTCTCATATATGTAATTTCTAAAGGCAATGCTCTAGGCATTACAGTTTTGATTACATCAAGATGACGTCAGGCATTCCACACTTGTGTAATAAATATAGAATGTTAGCAATCTAGTTTTTCATTGGGATACTGTTGAGAGGCAGAGGCCAGGGGCACGGACTCTGAAAATTGAAGGCAGGTAGGAGAGTGCAGAGGCAACAATTTGACCACACTAGGCAGGCAGGAAGGGCAGTGGCAGCACAACAGACTATGGAGGGCAGTGGAAAGGGGGGCAGGGGCAACAAACCAACAATACAGGACTGGCAAGAAAGGCTGTGGCAATATAATAGACCATTGTGGGCAGAAGGAAGAGGCAGTGGTCATACAACCATACATGCCAACAGACCCGTTTCAGCCAGGAAACGTCCAATGTTTTTAAGCTCAAATGGGCTTTACTTGATCTGTTTCCTGTCTACAATCTTCTCTTTTTCAATGTAACTCAAAGGGGAAAATCAATACCCCAGTTTTATTTCAAAATCTCCCTCTTACCAAGTTCAAAATGTTCGCAAGTATGGTACATTGGATCATGGTAGGCAGGAGGAATTGGGGTAGGGACATGGACTCGGATAACAGAGGACAGGAGGGACATTGAGAGGTGCACCAAACTGACCCTACAGGGCAGGCATCAGGGTTTGCAGCAGCACAATACACCACACAGGGCATGCGGGACGGGAGTGCAGCACAACAATCCATAGAAAGTAATAGGGAGGGGACAGGACCATGCACATGGACAACAGACAACAGAGGGGAAAGAGGCAATGGTAGCTAGCTGACCATAATGGACAGACAGGAGAGAAAGCTGCAGCATAACAGACCATAAAGGGCAGGAGGGACGGATCAGGGGCATTACAATGGAACCGACAAGCCAGGAGGGAGGGAATAGGGGTCTGCACATGGAAACAGAGGGCTGGGGGCAAGGGGGCAGGGCAGGAGCAGCAAGATGACCATGGAGGTCAGGCAGGATGGGCACTAGAAACAAGACACACCATGGAGAGCAACAGTGAGACTATGATGGCATACACACAGACCATGGAGGGAAGGTGGGAGGGGGTCAGGAGCAGCTAGCTGACCACACAGGGAAGATGGAAGGGGCCATGGCAGCACAGAAGACCATGCATGGCAAGCGGGAGGGTTAGTGGCAGCACAATGGCTATGATGGGCAAGAAGGAGGGTGCAGGGGCATGCACAAAGGACCATGGAGGATAGAAGGGAGGGTCAGGACCTGGGCACAGACAAGAGAGTTCAGGGGAAGGGGCCTCACAACAGACCGCGCGGGGCAGGCAGGGGGAGCAGTTGCAGCACAACAGACCAGGGAGGGCAGAAGGGTGTGGCAGTAAAATGGACCATGGAGGACAGGAGGAAGGGGATAGGGGCATGGCATGTGGACAGGCAGGGTGGAGGTGGAGGTGGCAGGGACAGGTTACAGTCATCTGACAATGCTAGGCAGGTGGTAGGGGAGTGGCAGCTCAACAGAACACTCAGAGTAGATAGGAGTGGCAGGTCCATGGAAGATGGTGGTCAAAAAGGATGGAGCAGGGGCATGCACAAAGACATCGGAGGGCAGGGGGAAGGAGAATAGGGGCAGCAAGCAAAGCACAGAGGCTAAGCAGGAGGTCAATGATGGGCCATAGAATTGGGCAATGGAGGGCAGGATGAGTGGACTGGTACATCATGCTAAATGCAGGGCAGTGGCAGCACATCAGACCATGCATGGCAGGAGGGAGGAGGCTAGTCCATGGATTCAGACAACAGAGGATAGGGAGGAGGTGGATGGGGCAGCAAGTTAACTGTTCATAGAAGGTGGGTACAAAGAACTTTATTGTTTTTAAAATGTGTGTCTGTGCGAACTACTTAAAATATGAACAAGTATGCAGCATAATCACCCTTTTATTCAGGAAGAAGAGGACGTTTGGGACTGTGACTCCGGGCTCACTTGGCAGAAACATCCCCTGACCCTCCACCCCCCATCGCAAAATGTAATGCCCGTGAAAAGGGTAGGTGGATGCAGTGTTATATAGAACATAGTCCTGAGAGTACGATTGAAAATGAAAACTAGATATAGTATATGGTATAAACTATGCACCAAAAAGTGTGATATAAGATGAACCGGGGCATGAAATATAATATGCAATACATTGTGCGCAATGACAGATTCATTGGAGAGCGCGAGATAGCACAGGCACTAGCGTGTGCTATGCGATATGCGCCTTGGAGTGTAATATGCACAGGGCAGTGTTGTGTAACCTAAGTAGTCTCTAAAGTTGTAATATAAAATATGTGCTGGGGAGTGTAACATTGCATATGCACTGTGACAAAGATATGGATCCCAGATTGTAATATGTATGGCATAGCGCTGTGCTTTATAACATAGGCATCGAGGAAGGCACGTTAGATGGGGCAATATAACCCGTGCGAAGGCAAGTGTGGCATGACATATTCACGGGGTGGTGTTACAGTGCACATGGGCTAGAGAGTGTCATAGCATACGCACTAGCTGGTGGAATACAACACAGAGGTGTGTGGCACTCGGCGGGCACTGGTGGGTGTAACACAGCATTGGGCTCAGCCAGGAGCACGCTGTGACTCTCAAGTGAGGTTTGTCTCCTTTCCAGAGAGTAAAATAAAAAGTATTACACATCCGGCGGTGGATGTGTTTTTTTATTAACCGTGAGGGGGTTTCTTGCATAGTTTGGTCGAATTTTTGTCGAATCCCCTTTGAATGGCTTGGTGTGCATGTGTATTAAATGTGCCCGTCAATAGCTACCCATGTTTGTATAAATAAACAACAAGGGTGTCTACTTAGAGAGTACCCACCAGTGGGGGTGCCGGGATTAGGCACGGTAGGGTGTCAGACATGTCAGAGCTTCACTAGCGGTGTGAATACATTGTACGTGGATTCATTGTATGCATAGTCGCCTTTTAATGAATATCACGCAAATCGTCATGGTGATAGGTACATACGGTTTGTCCAGCATGTCCCAGGTGTTTCTATAAATATATATATATTATTTTAAATAAAAAACAAAGGCCGGCCCCGGGGGATGGGGTCCCCGGGGTCATATGTGGCCTGAGGAGGGGGGCAACACAGCCCCCCTCCTAAAGAATAAAAAAATAAATAAAAGGCCATGACCTGGGGGTTGGGGTCCCCGGGGCCGATTAAGGCCTCGGGAGGGCCAAATTAATTTTTTTCAACAAAAAAAATTAGGGTGCAGGCCCTGGAGGATGGGGTCCCCAGGGCTAATAAATTAGAAAAAGAAAGGGGGCCACACAGCCCTCCTTCTTAAAAAGAAATAAATAAAAGACCGGCATCGCGCCGGAGGCCACGCCCCCTCCTTGCAGCACTCTGCAAACGCGCCCCCTGGCCAGTTGTAAGTTGAGGAATAAATTCCCCTTCAATACTGAGGGTCCCTGAGGGCCAACTAGCCCAACAGGTATCTCCAGTATGCGCCAGGGAGCTGCGTTGCAGACAGGTGTTCTGAGGCCATGCCCCTTTTTACACCTCCATGCAACGCAGCTCTGTGGCGCTTACTGGAGGTACCTAGTGGGCTAGTTTGACCCTAGGGACCCTTAGGATTCAATGGGACTTAATGTCTCAACTCAGAACGCCCACAGGCCCTGTGGCGCGTTTTTAAGTTGGGGAAATAATTCCCTTTCAATCCTGAGGGACCCTGGGGTCCAACTAGCCCACCAGGTGCTTCCAGTAAGCACCACTGCTCTGCGTTGCAGAGAGGTGGTGCAGGCCGTGCCACTTTTTACACATCTCTGCAACGCAGCTCTGTGGCGCTTACTGGAGGTACCTAGTGGTTTAGTTGGACCCTAGGGACCCTCAGGGTTCAAGGGGACTTAATCTCCCAACTTAAAACGGCTACAGGGCGTGTTTACACAGTGGGGAAGGGAGGGGACGGGGCATGAGGTGACGTGTTCAAACACGCCCTGTGGTGCGTTTTAAGAGGTAGTTTTAATCCCCTGCCCTATTATATACTAGGGGCTTACAGAGGAGGTCATGCTAATCACAGTGGGACCCCAACACATAGTGTGCCCTAGTGTATGTAGGTGTTTTCACTGTATTCTGAGTGTCTTTTAACATAGCACTGGCTCTAGGACTGGTTAGTCAGACTCCGTTACCACCAGTATCCGTCTGAAAAAGTTGAGGGTACAGGATGATTTTGCAACAAGGCTTGTTTCTGCTCTTCTGTTTGTTCTTTCTGCACGTTATACTTCTTCCTGCACTTCTGTTGCTTCTTTCTGCATTTCTTTTTTTTCTTTCTGTGCGTTTTTCCTTCTTTCTTCACATGTCCTATCTCTGTAGGCATAGCTAGAAATTAGCATTTAAAAAATCTTTGAAATTCACTGAAAAAAACATAGGTTTCAGGGGTGTTATAGTTAGCTGGACTTTTCACTCGTACAAAACCATTGAAATTCCCCCGTTATAGTTAGTTCAGCTAACTATAACTCGCGCGCCCGCAATGCACTGCTGATGACGTCACATATTACATCACTCATGACATGGTCAGTGACATCACTCATGAAATCACTGATGACATCACTGATGACATCATCCTTGTGATAGAGTGGCAGACCTCCTCTCCCCCTAATTTAACCTTTGATACACACATTCAAAAATAGAAATTAAAATTTTCAAAACAATGGACATACCAATACCAGTTACAACAACCTATTCAGTAATTGTAAGATCCACATCCACATCCACTCATTCACCAACAGTCCTATACAGTCACTCATACATGTACTCACTCATCATATGTACTGATACACCTATACATCCTTTTACACAACGCCACTCATCCATAAAGTTACTCACACACATAGTCACTCATGCTAATAAAGAATCAAACATCCGTTTACCTGCATATACAGTTATACACACACCACCACACTTACTTCTACAGAAACTTACACATACTTAGTCTTTTTAACAATCACTTATAGAAACACATACTTATTCATACAGGAACTCTTTCAATCTCTCACTCTCACATATACTCACTTATATACACCAATAGTCACATATACTAGTTTAAAACATATGTAGTTACTCATAGAGACACTATTGAGACAGTCATTCACTCACTAACACACCCATGCACACACTCATCCACTCATACAGTCCTGCACACATGCTGTCTTCAACACATACAAACAGTGAGTCACTCATTCATGCACCTATGCACTACATAATACCCCCCACCGAACCATACAGACATCAGACACTTATACTGATACTCAAAAAACCAACTAATAACCTATATAGACACTCATGTAGCTACTCACCAACCCATGCAGCCACTTATACACACAGTGAGAGACTGATACAGATATTTACATATTTAAACATTACTCACTAAGCCATGTATTCACTAAGATACACTTAATCAGTCAGTTATACAATCAATTTTTCAAAAACAAATTGTCCATTTAGACACTTATATACCCATTTATTCTTCCATCTACCTTGAGATATACATATATAAAACATATGTAATTTTCAGAAAAACACACATTCACTGGATGATGTCATCAGTGATGTCACCAGTGATGTCATTTGAGATGTCATCAGTGATGTCATGAGTGATGTCACTGACCATGTCATGAGTGATGTAATATGTGACATCATCAGCAGTGCATTGCGGGCGCGCGAGTTATAGTTAGCTGAACTAACTGTAACGGGGGAATTTCTATGGTTTTGTACGAGTGGAAAGTCCAGCTAACTATAACACCCCTGAAACCTATGGTTTTTTCAGTGAATATATATTTTTTTAACGTCCCAAACGTTTGCGCAGTGAATGCACCTACAAGAGGGATAATATTTGCCAACGGGATAAAATGCGCACCACTGCGTTCTTTTCGGCATTTCAGTCTTGAAGGTATTGCATACATGCCAACATTTTAGAACAGGAAAGTGGGATATTAGGAAACAATTATATGGGTAATGTATTTTTTCCATTTACGTATAATGAAGCAGAGACAATGTCAGGCAGAAGGAAGCTAAAATAAAGCCATTTTGGGCTAAAGAAATCGTGAGTGTCCGGCCTGAATACGGTCTGTATGGAATTGAAACGGGCTAAAAGGCCTGGTAACTCTCGTGTGTGTGGACTGAGGTGCGTAGAGCGCCATAAAATTCATGTTATTCGCCATGTGAAAGGGGAAACTCCTTGACCGGGATTCTTATTGCACCCAGAAAATTCCACAGTCCCAACATATTGGATTTTATCAGGTGCATCATCGATTGTATCAGATTCAAGACCCTCCAGGGCCAACGAAGTCGGAGCTCATTCTGCTTCTACAGCTGAGTTTTGATGGGTGCTTTCTTCTCTACCACCACTAGAGGGAGCCATAGTCATCTAAAACAATTCAGTGTATAGTATTGTGGCTTAACTTGCCTGAGGTTTAGCAGCGTAAAAAGCGTGGAATCCAACTCTATGCAGAAGTCTTCACAGCACGATGCACATTTCTGTTTACTTTGCTGTAAAATGCCTTTGCAAATGAAATCAGATAACGTGTATGCAGTATTTGAAAGCACGCGTGTGCTGCCTGCTTAAACACATGCGGTGCGATGACGTGTTGGCATGTGAGGGCTCCTTTGGCTGAATTATTACAGGTCCCCGCTTTCCCAATGATTCCTCAGAAAAGCCCTAATTGCGTGTTGTTGTTTACCACTGGCAAACTTTTGCTGTAACTGTATTACCCAAGACTCCCTTTGTATCCTTTACTCACCAAGTATTGTCCTACAATGAGCCACGGCGCATCCTTAACTGGCTGTGCCAGGCGCAGTCCTGGACAGTGCACCCTATTGAGGTCAAAGCACTGCTCAAGGCGCTTGTTCAAACTCGGGCCTTCATTCCGAACAGGGCATTAGTGGAAGGTGGATTCCTTGTTTGAAGCTTCTGGTCTGCCTTGCACTGAAGGAGGCGGCTCAGCATTACAACGGGAGGCGGCCAGGGATCCCTCTGCAGGCGGGTGAAGTGAGTGACTGCACATGCCTGGAGTATAGTGCCTCAGGGTCCCTTGCATCCCCTCTCAAGGGATACCTCAGGGTGCACAGACTCTGAGCTTTCTCTTCATGGCACACTGTCGGTGCACATTCCGACAGCCTCTTGCTCCTGCATCTACAGTGTTGCACAGCACAAAGACAAGAGAGGGCACACCCCCTCTGGATCATGCCAGTGCACATTTAGGTAGTGGCGGCTGGTGTTAAGGGGCGAAAGGGGCGTTGCCCCACTAGCTTCGGTGTCAGTCGGGACTAGGATCGGGGAGGAGAAGAAACTGTAAACAATGCAGCAGCTGCAGCTCCCTTCCTAAAAAGAAAACGGAATTTGTATTCAACTTGAAGCAGTGAGCATTTCATTTGATTCAAATGAAGTGCTCACTGCTTTATGTTGAATACAAATTCCGTTTTCGTTTTAGGAAGGGATGAGGTCAGAGACCTCCTGCGCATGTGCTAGTCAGGGCGAAGAATATTGCTCTCCCTCGAAGCACATACGAGAATAGTGATGTCAGCCTGAAGGGAGTGGCCAGAGAAAGGGAAAATGGTTCGGTTTAAATGGGGCACTTATGCTGTGGCCCAGGCAGTTTTAGCAGCGTGCTATTGAAATGAATGGCAAGGGGCAGGGCTTGACTATCTAAAGACAGAGTAGTGGTGGGTGGCAACAATCACGCGACTTTTAGGCCTCCTTATTGGATAATGGGAGCTGGGGGAGTGGGCTGTGGAAGCGTTGGACTGCGTTGCTCTGATTTCGGCATAATCGGATTCGGCATGCTCCTACCCCTCCACGCTTGCGGCCCTGCTGCTGCTCCTGTCCTCCACCGACAAATGTAAGGCAGATTAATGATGAGTTTTGTTAGCCATGCCAGGCCCTGCAGAGAGCCTCCGTGCAGCTGTGCACGACTCCGCGATAGCCATGGTATCTAGCCTGGGGGTCATCACTTGGAATGCCCGACTTAGCCTTTCAGCCGCCCAAAGCCTCGAGGTCGCGTCCACATCCAGTGATTCTGGGAAAATCACGTAATCTCCCCGTGCCTGAATATGTAATGTAAATACGGTGCTATGTAAAGCGCTCCAATACCTTCGGGTCGAGTTCGCGCTATATAAAAGATGAAGAAAAAAAACAAAAACTGAAGAACCGATTTGCTTAATTAGAACACTCACCGACCGGTTAAGCGCCAAGAGACAACAAATCACTTAGTCATGAGTGCTGTATAATCGGTTTTACTTAACTCTGAGCTGATAGATTCCACTCTACGCACAGCACTTTAGCTGTGTCGTCCTTTGCCCAATTCCCCCTCCAGCCCCCCGCCCCGGTCTATCGCACAGCAGAGTTCACTGCCCTTTAAGGTGGGCGTAAGATGTTGCAGTCCTCCGTGTGCTTCAGTACAGGGCTGTTGTAATGCACGATGGGATGTCAGTGCAGCGCTCATTCACGCCGGCCCCCGCCAGTGCCTTCATTCCGGCAGGGATCAGTGGAGTCAGTATGGCGCCTGGGCTCTGTTATATCTCACGCTGGGCTCCGAGGGCTACCAACACCTGGCCCGCACAGTGTCCCTGCTCCGGAGCTGCCCCTGGTGTAGGTGAAGTGAGGGCGCGCTCGTGGGTGGACTCCAAAGACTGTGGACTGGAAGTATTTAAGGACGACTCTCCTGTGCCCTACTCAGAGACCCTTAGAGTAGACTGGACCGTGCCATGAGGACTTCAGACCCAGGAGAGGTCACCAGCGGTCAGCCAGAACCCAGGCATAGGAGTTCAGTGCCCAGACCCACACATAGGGTTGCTGGTCCTGTGCGGTGACCCGGAGGCCTGCCTATTCACTTCTCTTGCCCTGGAGGCCATGACAGTACCTTGCCAACCAGCCCTTAGCTAAACCGTCTCTGTGCGTGGTTGAACCAGGTACCCCAGAGAAATAGTGTTTAGATGCCCACTCTGGGCCACCTAGTCCACGCCTGTGCTGCATCTGTATCTGTATCTGCTGTAGGTGCACATTACTATCAAACAAAGAGACTTACTCCTCATACACAACTCGCTAAAAAAGATGATGCCCGAATCACAGAATACTGCAGGTATGCTGTATTCCATGTCTGTGTTTATTGCTTGGGACGGACACTGGCACCGGCTGCAGTCACAGCATAGCACTGCAGATTATTGACAGGCTGGGGTGTGACAACAGGTAAGTAATTTCTGGGCAAGGACAATCTCTCACTGTATTTGAGCCGACTTTTATTTATAATTTTCAGCAGCTACGAGAAGCCTCTGAGTCCGAGCAATTACTCTTAACTCGGCTCTCCTCCTGCACTGAAATAACTTTTAAAAGTTTGTTGCTGAAACAATCAAGATTCTACATTAACCACATGGGCTACCATGGCATGAAGCATGTTTTGTTTGTTGCATTGAATCCTCACGTGGGGATTATTGATCGACGAATTACATTTTTTTCACTCGTCGGGTATCACATTTTCATATGCTGCTTTTCGACTGTGGAACTACATTTATTCCCTCACAGCATCGTCGTTAAAGGCAGTGCATGTTTTTTATTGATCTTTAACGTGAATTTTGAGACTCGCTGGGTCTTGTGTTGCCTCTATTTTGTTTTTTATATTTGCAACAGAGGAAATCTGTGTTTTTTCCAACATGGCTTTAATTGTGGCTCCTGTATGTGATACAAAAAGGCTGAGTTATTATTTGACTTTCGCATTCCATTTTGTTTGAACTATCATGTGTTGTGTGACTTTTTTGGCAGTTGCTATTGCCTAATTGATGTTTCAAAGCAATTTATTGATCATTAAAAGCAGATTCATTTTCTATTATCTTTGTTGTCGTGCGGGCTTCGAGGATAGTTTGGGTGTTAACCAAAGTGAGAGGTGAAACAACAAATACTCATTGTCCCATATCAACCCTCTATATTGACAAAAGCAGCTCCAGTGAGTATGTAACAGAGTGCTTGTTTGTATAGTTAGTTGATTAAAAATTGCTTTATTAACCTTCCTGCTTTCTCAAATTTGCTTGAAAATGCACAATTTGACCTTTCTTTATTTAAAATGTTCTCCATGGGAGGAAATCCCCCCGAAGGCTGTTCAAGTTTGCTCGCTCACCGCAGTGCAGTACCACAATCATTTTACGCCCACCACTTTCAAATGTCACCAGCTGCCCCTGCATTTAGGGCTGGTACGATCCATATTACAGAAGGGGCCTTACAAGTGTCTGTGACACCTTCTGATACCATAGTGTGCCAGAGGCACAAATACTGGTACAAACATCTGTTGTCCCTGGGGGGCACTTTGTATGATTCAACCCCGGGTTCTCAAGGCCATGGCCTTAAGAATCTTTGACTTTTGCAACTATATCTTAGCTCTCTGTACTCATTCTGGGCTTGGGGGGGCACCTATGAGCTTTGGGTGAAGGGTTTTACTTTAAATAACTAATGTTTTGACTCTTGTGGGATTCTGGACTCAAATTCACTGGGTTGTCAGCCTGGCATGCAATGGCACACATGTCATGGCCGTCCAGTATATTGTAGCGTTCAGCCTGCCATCCCTGCCCCAGTGACTGAACAGTGTAAACAGCCCACCATCACATACTTGACCCCGAGGGGTCCTGAAGGCAGCTGAATACGCCTGATGCTCTTCCATAGAATATGTTATGCAATTCGTAGACTTTTACCAAGGAAACATACTTGTTTTTGAGGGTTTATGTCTCAGCCCCATGAGAAGCTTTCACCATTATTTGTGTGTTGTTCATGATTTCGAGCGCCTTGTTTTCCCATCTGTAATAACAAGGTTACAATGACCCTTGAGCAAGCGTTTGAGCCGTACTCTCGCTGTGCTTTTGCACCTGATTCAATCAATCAATCAATCAATAAACTCGGATTTGTAGAGCGCGGCTAATCATCCGCGGGGGTGTCCAGGTGCTAGGTTCTTGCTGGGATCAGTCGTAGAGCCAGGTGCTGAGTCCCTTGCTGACACAAGATGCGTGGCACTTGGCAGGGCTGGGGATCCAGAGGCAAGACCTTGCATAGATAACTTGGTATACGATTGAAGAAGCTGATATCCGTATACACTTTGTTCTGTATATAGAATTCCCATAGACCTGAGTAGTTATCATATCCCAGTTTACTTAACTTCTGCTGTATCCTGCGTTATTTGCAGAATAGTGCAGCACTATAGAACTTATCACACATTATCTGTAGCATATGTTAGTCTCTGTCATATAACCTAGTGTGATAGTTTGTGTTTCTTCCTTAACTGGAGTTGCTGAGGTGAATCATTTGCTTCCTAAAGCCAGTAAGTGGACGCTCTACTGAGGAGCAAGAATTACATACAGGATGTAAAACAATTAAAAAACAATTTAAAAATGTCTGCTCATGTAATCCCACCACAGGCAGATGAAGTGACAATGAGGAACGTGGGTTGTCCAAACCCTGAAAATGATGAAGTAACAAACCTGCACTACTGTTTACATGGGGAGGCCATACATCCACCCACACACAAAGTTCTGTACAGGGAGGGGCCCTGAGACACACTGTTGCTGCTTCCCCATACAAAATAACATGTAGCTATCTGAAAGAGAAGAAGAAATCTTTAAGTTTTGACTTAAAAACGTCGTTCATCCTCTTGGAACTAGTTATGTAGTTGAAACTCTTTGCCTCATAGACAGAAACCATGCAATGATTTTCAGTTCTCCAGGCAAAATAGAAATGTGCCTCTTGGGCAGTCCCCATGCACTTAAATAGCCAGTTTTGAAACTCCTTTTACACTAATCCAGCGACATCTCTAGGTGGTACGCCAAGTCTGCTGACCTACCTCTTCTTATGGAAGCGCTGCCCCTGTATGCCGAAAGCAATGGCATGTCGGAGCACTGTCTGGGGAGACGTGTTGGCACACTCATTACATGGTGATGTTCCAAAATGTAAATGTGGTGGGAAAACATTGCATACTTCAAATTAGGACCCCATAGCAATAAATAAGATAGAAAGAAGATGTATTTCAGTTCTGGCATCAATTCTTGAGCCGGGACCAGGCTCCTAGACGGGCCCAGACTGTCTTGAGGATCGTGCCCAAAATCAGAGCTTAAAATGGAAACACAGAAGTGCAGGTTCTCTGTACCAGAGTTCCTGCTTATTTCTGAAAAGTGCCGTACTCTCTAATTAAAAGTATTATGTCTCTCTTGAGAAGTGCAGGTACTCTCCCTCTCAAAATCAAAAAGTGCTGGTACTCCGTACTGGACAGCACCGCCCCATTTAAAGCACTGCCCAAAATGTGGATGCCAGTGTCAGCACCTTCACATATCTTATTCCTTCGCAAACAATTGCTTTAAGTTTCATATATCAACTTTGTTAGTTCCAAATACAAATGACGATGTTAAGAGCACACAGCTTCTTAATACATGACTGCATTCATCACATTTACATTTATTTGCTCATCAGATATATACATTCTCATTTTATTTAATTCTATGCAAATGAATGATATATGCTTTAAATGTAGACTCATTTAGGGGCATATTATCAAGCCAGGCGATAAAATTATCGCCACATTAGCGGCAGAAAACCGCCGCTAAAACGGCGATAATGGGCTTGATAATATGCTCTATGGAATTCCAATTGAAGCTCAGGTTAGATGTCCTTCACATGGCTTGGCTTGCTTGATAATATGCACCTTATTGTCTAATAGGAGCCATGCTTTGTGTTCAGAGACAACAATTAGAAGGATACATACGTGAGTTTATGTTTGAATACAGATTGAATTCTCTTTCTCTCGCTCTCTCTCTCTCTCTCTCGTACAGAAAAGGCTCATCACATCTATGACTATAAAATAGGCCTGTTCCGATTTTTGTGAAGGCTATTATAGGGAAGTGACATCACTTCCTGTGAAGTAACTGTATGTGATATCACTGCATGTGACATCAAGAATTGCAGAGACTAATTAGTCCCCCCACATTACATTTAGGACCTGGGTTCATGTTTGTTCAAAGGGACAGACTTATCATTCAGGGATCTTTACTGAGTGTTTTATGCATAATCCAGAGATGGAGAAACATCTGTAAACTCAACAAATGTGGAGCTGACTGATGAGACAGCACAGTCGCTCCTCCACACCACTAACTCGTCTTCTGTACGGTGATTAACTGAGAATGACTCGGCTCGCGATACCTACTTTATTCTGATTGACTGTAAATCTGCTGTGACAATGATATAAAGCGCTCTGATACCCTCGGGTCTTGCCAGCGCTATATAAAATGTGTCAAATAAATAAAAATGCATTCAAAAGTTGCCTCTCATATCTTCTTGGTATATTAGATACGTAGAATCTGGTTAGTCAAAGAAGTGCATTTTCATCATTGATATAGACAGCAAATAAGGAGAGAGAGGCTGAGCAGTATTATATTTGGGGCTAGAAAGGATTGGCAAGTATGCTTTTATAACTATGCTAATGATAGTTTATATAGCCCACAGTGCAACCTGTATTGTTCAGCACTTATAATAAGTGTGTATTACCAACAATTGGAACCCATCTGATCAACGACATAGCAGAGATTGAATTAAAACATGCAAGGTTTCAAACTTGCAACTTGAAGGTTATACGCAGGGCTCGAGTCGGGGTACCACGCGGGTGGACGGCGTCCCCCCACTTATTTTACCGGGAGCTCGATAACTGGAGCAAATGGAGCCACACATTCACTCTTTGGCCTCTCTGGGGCGAGATCAGAGCTCATTCAGAACGCTGCTCACGCGCTGGCTTCTCTGATGCAATCGCATCTAAGGGGTGAGCGAGGGGAGGCAATGAGTCTGATGGTGCAAGCCAACTTTCGTGACGTCACTTCCTGTCGTGACGTCAGCGTCCCCCCACTTCTTATTTTAGGACTTGTGCCCTGGTTATATGCATCTGTGTGTGTTGGACTCATAACGCGTTAATCTATTTTACCAGGGTTTCAAGTTTTCAGCTATAAGTAACAGGATATGTGGAACAAAAGTGTTAACCCACTGAGTTGTCTTGACTAAAATACAAATCTGTGACCTGTATGTTTTAAAATTGGTTCTGCAGCAGGCACGTGAACCAGCAGAGCTATTGTATGGTAATTCAAACATGTGCCCAAAGATTGCAAACAGACCTCTCAGGCAAAAAGATTAACCCCCCCGAGTTTTCTTACCAGTATTATAACATGAGACTTTCTGGATACAAGCTATTGTAAAAAGCAGCGCGTCTGTGACCACTTAGGTGAGCCAAATCAGCTTTACTATCACATTTTCCCTTATTGCCAATGTTGTAAGCAGTAAGGATTGTGAATACCTGATTGGCTGTTTTCTATTTCGCCCCTCATAATGCTACCCTTCATGACTCTGCCCCTTTTTACCACCCCACCTCGCCACTCTCAATTTATGACTTCAGGGGGGATTTTTTTTGCAATGTCATCATTGCGTCAGAAAAGAGGCAGAAGCGTGACACACTATCCGCAGAATCGGAGGGCGGAGCCATGTAGATCTGTACGTGGACGTCACTGCGCTGCATACGCAGCGCTGCGCAGCAATGCAGAAGCTTGCTGTGCTCAGCGCGCAGGGACCTGCAGAGGCGCAGCGCTGCTGAGAGTTCTAGACCCAAAATAGTCCTGCTGACATGAGAGTCCTGGAGCAGTAGTTTTGTGGGCAATTAGTGGGAGCTGGCTCCCAGTGGGGCTGTGGGTGCAGAGAATGCTTTCTGTCGAGTACAGAAAAACTGGAGTTGGTTTAAATAGTGTTTCAGATAGTGTTAGTGATGGGATTTCACATCTGAGCAGCAGAGCCTGCGAGAAACTAGGCCTCGTGAGGCAGCCTGGAACCCTTTCATGGTGGGCTTATTTTTTGTTGCATATTTATATAGCGCGAACTCGACCCGAATGTATTGGAGCGCTTTACATGAGCGCTTTACATGAGCACCGTATTTACATTACACATTCAGGCACGGGGAGATGAAGTGATTTGCCCAGAATCACAGGATGTGGACGCGACCTCGAGGCTCGAACCTCGGCTTACCTGCGCCAAAGTCGGTAGTTTAAGCCGATGGACCACATCCTCTTAGCTCGTTCTGAGCCAATCCCTTGTTTTATGCACCCACAGGCCGTAAAGTTAATTCATTTAAACCAATATCCTCTTGGAGATAGTGCTTTATTTTCAGATAGTACAGCTCGGAAACGATGAGCAACTTGGCTTCTTTCAATTTCTGAGCTGCAGACGCATAAAACAGGCGCCTAGGTTTGTGCTGCACCCTCAAAGCCCACCACAATCCAGCCCCTGTAGCTCAGACCTCGACATGAACTCACATCTGTTTGAACTTTGAACTTCTACTGCTGGCAGGAGCCCGAGGACTTCGAGGAATAGAAATGTGGCTGATTGTGTCGTAGTGTGTGCTAGAAGTAGTAAAGCAGGTGAAGGTTTTTAACTTGGCATGACAAATGAGTAAAGTAGGCAATGATGGCCTTCCATGACCAGCTGCCACCCTAAGTTGCAATGTCACATGTGCCCAAATGTATTGGTTTTCACGCAGCGCAGCATTCAAATATACTGCGTTGTGCAAGGGTGAAAGCACAGCGCAGAGCCAAATCTGTTAAGATTTCTGTACTGCTTTTGTCATCCTCTTCTTTGGAGCACAAACAGGCTGCCATGTTTTATGCGCAGCCTCGGAGAGTCCACTCTGACCCCCATATAGGGCATCCTAGATGCCGAAGCATGAAATGACAAAAGCCTGCAGAAATATGACCACATCATCCCCACCCTGATGGAACTACACGGACACCACCATGCCAGCTCACACCCTTATGCATTCCAGCTGCGTCATTTGCGAAGCCATCACGAGCAGCAATCCGGGACAAACGCACTATCAGACTAGCGACAAAGAACTGTCAAAAAGGAAAAGCAAGGCAGCAAGCCTTCCCTCTCTTCACCTAGGGTCTGGAACAAAATCTCTGTATCCATCAGGACTGCCCAACACTGCTCCAGTTTAGGAAAGAGTTGAAGACGCACTTCTGTATAGAGCGCTACATCACAATGCAATAACCGTCCACAAGCCAGCTCCCTCTCCTGTCACTCGTTGACTGCATCTCGTCTTTGACCCTGTACTGCACTCCGCTGCCTTTTGCCTAGGTCTGCCCTATATAAATAGAACATGTATCCACGCAAACCGGGAGCCTGAAGTATTGGGCAGAACACGAAAGCTGAGGGTGGTGCAGAGTCCAAAGAAACAGAACAGAAGCAAGAAATACCATCTATGCCCAAGAAACTCCAGAATGGAGTGGAGCTCTGTCCCCTCAGACAGTCAAGGTCATGAGAAAGTCAGAATTTTATTTTCAAAGAGAACGGGTCCTCAGTATCTCGTACTAAAGGCTCCAAAAGTGATAGAAAATAACAAATTCCTAACTATCCTAACGATCCTTGGTACCTAGGATAGTTAGGTCCCAATCATCCTGGTGCATGTATTGTAATAAGGTTGTATATGCAAATATATGTTATTAATTTCAGACTTCATAATTAGTTTTTTTGATATTTTTGGGAATTTTGCACTGTATATAAAGTTTCTATGTATCACCATTAGGCACAAGTGTGTAAAAGATGATATGATCTTGTCAATATGTTTGTGTGATTTCAAAAAAGAGTTTAAATGAAAAAAATGAAGTAAACCGCATATTGATGAAAAATAAGATATGTTGTGCATGAACCTCTTTGCAGATGTTGAGAAAGGTTGTGCATGCCAACCCTTTGCTTAAGTGTCTATTGAAATAATTCCAGTTAATTTCCAGAACAAATACGTAGGTAAAGAGCGTAGACCTTCGTAATTAAATTGATAAGTGATCCATGGTCCAAGAGGTACTCTTTCATTGTAATATTTATCTGATTCCAGCCTCTTTGGTCCTAAACAGAATCACTTCCCTTGAGTGTGACAAATTTTAGAAAGTCAGAATTTCCTTACTTTACTATTCTGTGCCTCTGCCTGTCCCTAGAATACACATCTTGGTTGGATGACAGTTGGGCTTTGTGAATTCATTCTAGACAGTCACGCACAAAGGGAACTGAGGTGTGTCCTGCATATCCTGATGGCCTATCCCATGGCTGATGAGTCTTCCTGAGCTAGAGTGGTGGGAGGAGCTAACACTTGCACCTGAATAGGGCTGTACCTATCCCCACACAAAGAAGTCTGACACATCACCTCCCCTGCGCCTCCTCCTTGGGTGTTAGGAGTTCAATGACCCTGCCCTGCCTCCAGGAGCCAACGCCTCACTTGCTGCAGTGACGCCTCACCTCCTTTGTGCAACGCACTGTCCCTGAGTGCCAACGGCCCTGCACAGCAGTGAGGAACTGATGCATCACCTGCTTTGCCACACCTCACCTCCCCTGCATCTTGCATCATTGTTGAGTTTTGTCATATCTAAGGTACTGTGCTGGGGTCTGCCCAACTCTTGTATCTGGCCCGTATTTCCTTGTGGTCGGACTTAACTTGTGGATTTGTCCTGGTCAAGCGCGACCCGATAGCCCCACTCAGAGGTGTTGTTTTCCTAAGAACTAGAACTTTACTTAATATCAAAAACTTCAAAACTTTATTTGTGTATGTTGGATTTTTGTTGTTTTGATTTGCCAGGGGACACCTTAAAACAGGTGTGTCGGGTGCAAACAGGGAAAGGTCACCCTATTTCATTGAATGCTCTGCCTCCATGGCAGCTGCAAAGTTGTGCTGTTTTGGGGGCAGCAAATTCAAGTGAAATGCGGAGCGGCTTTGAATAAGCAGCTTCGTGTTTCACTGTGCAGGCGGCAACCCGCCTGTACTTTTAATAGAGGAGAGAGATCCCCTTGCCGTCTGATGCAGTGAGTCACTGCACCTGCCTGCAAGGGGATGTCTGGGGAATCTATAGGACCCCCATTTCCCCTTCCAGAGGGAAGCCATAAGGGGGTGCACTCACAGTGCACCACCTTTTAACTGGCGCACTGTCAGTGGGCCTCGTCACAGCTTCTTTGTCTTTTTGTGCATGCCTATAATGCATTGGGGGTGCAGAGGCAAAGGGATTCCCTGATTTGCATTGGGCCATGCCCCCATGCAGATGAGGGAACGCCCTCTGGTGGTAGCGCTGGTGCTATATGTGAGCCAGCGCTATCTGTATTACAGAAAGGGCTGCACAAGCGTCTGTGGCCCTTTCTGTAATACCAAAGTGCCCCGGGGGCTCACACAGCGGGCGCACATGCCTGTTGCACCTCCAGGACACTGTCCATAACACGGCCCCAGATAGTAGTGTTTGATTGTGTCGCACTTCAGTAATCAGTACATCATCAGACAAGGTAATGTAACAAACTTTCTTATTTTTGTAACAACAGCATTTATAGTGATGGTGCCACTAGGGGTTACAAATGCACCCTACTACCTTGGGTGCATATACACCTGGGCCTCGTAAACGTGGCCCTGTGATACTATGAACAATACACGTACCCCGGCACTCATATGTAATATTCTTAAATAGTGAGAAAAACAGTATTATGCACAGAATTTCATTCTCATCTCGTACTAATTCAACACAGAGAGGTTTTTATGCGAAAGTATAAATATTTTTAATTTCATCAAAAAAGTTTAGTATGTGATTCTGAACAAGACGTTAAGATAACATTCCTAAGACAGAAACCAATGGAACACCTTTACATATTCAAAACATTGTTATCTTGGAATTCGTTTGTAGTTGGTGACATTGGTTCCGTAATCTTGATCTCAAGCGCACTACAGCCGACACGTGTTTCGTCACGACAGTGACTTTCTCAAGGCTTTTTTCAAATACGAGATGCCAAGCTTAAATATCAAATGTTCATCACCAGATTCTCAAAGGTTAGAAATTCGGATCCATGTCCATATTACCCAAGGTCTAGATAAATGCATGGAGACTTTCATTCATCATTTTCCTGGCTATGTCGTGGTTATTTCGAAAACAAACTTCGTCCCCAAGAAATCTCACGTCTGGATGAGCCCACTCCTCAAAATGTCAAAGAATTTATAATAGTTGTGATGGGGATATCCAAAAATAAATGGGTCCCAAATTTTGGGCTGTGATATGCCCCTAGTGAGATTTCTCCAGGCCGTAGGGTGAAGAGCAGCCTCCTCTCGAACCAGCTGTCACCAACTACAAACGAATTCCAAGATAACAATGTTTTGAATATGTAAAGGTGTTCCATTGGTTTCTGTCTTAGGAATGTTATCTTAACGTCTTGTTCAGAATCACATACTAAACTTTTTTGATGAAATTAAAAATATTTATACTTTCGCATAAAAACCTCTCTGTGTTGAATTAGTACGAGATGAGAATGAAATTCTGTGCATAATACTGTTTTTCTCACTATTTAAGAATATTACATATGAGTGCCGGGGTACGTGTATTGTTCACGGCCCCAGATAGGCAGGAATTTTCTTCAGCCATCAATGCAGGAGGACACGGAATGTACATCAAGATCTGCAGGTGACACCCTAGCTCTGCCACGGAAATACTTCATAGCGTGGCCCTTGTAGATCTGCTGGGACAGGAGTCTGCCTTCATGATCACATTTGTAGATTTAGGCCTTCATTATAAGTCGGGTGGAGTGATGCTAACGCATTGAATTCTGCTCCACCTGACTTAAGCTCAGTAGGTTTTTCCACATCTGGTTTTTCTCAGGGGGGGGAAACCATGCCCGATTTTTTTTTTTAATTGGTATTTTTTAAATCGGAATATATTTTGGGTGAAGCAGCAGCCAAGACTCAATCTGCATTTTTTCTGACATGGCATAAAATGCTTCTAATCTGCCAGAAATCACATTACTCTTCCCTCCTCTTCTTGGACCATCTCGGAGTTAGTTCCCTCACTGACAATCGAAAACGTGGAAGAGTGTGGTGGCACATGCAGTACTGTATTCCAACACACACCATTTCACAAAATGTCCACAACTACAGGGATACACAGCCAAGTTATACAACCATATACAAAGCAAAAGTCATCCTCTGACCCCTTAATTGTTACTTGCCCCCTCTTGATTTACGTATTCCAAATCTGAGTTCTGTTTCTCACTGTCAGACTAATGAACTAAGGGCCTCATTTATGAGGAATTGGCGTAGGGCAGTGCTGCAAGTTTTCTTGCTGTGCTGCCCAATGCCAGTGTGAAAGAGCAAGAATGCACCGCTGCTGGAGTGCCAAAAAAAGTGACGCTTAAGCCTCTCATAAATAAGCCCCAAACTTACAGGAATTAAAAAGGTCACCACCTAGGGGGATATTTACAATAAAATGTCAGAGCACTGTGTTACTCCAAAATTGGTAACGCAGCTCTTCGCCATTTTTTACAATGCAGGGATGCACCATATTTACAAAAATACGGCACACCCTTGCGTTTCCCTTGGTGCTGGTACAAAAAAGATGCCTAGCGAGAGTGCAGGCACCCATGCACCATTTTGTAAGGGGGCCTGCACTGCACATAAACAATCTAAAATGGTGATTTGCTGTTTCTATGTGTGCTGCAGAATGCAGAATACAAATGTTTTTAATGTACAAGTAGTTCCCAGTGCTAAGAACCCAACACTCTTTGAGATGTTGTGTGAGAGTTCCAGAAAGAATGGCGAGGCATGATGCGTGTCTGGAGAGAGCTGTGGTGTGACCATCTCAGTAATGTGACAGGTTTGGTTGTGAAGCAGGGTACAGATGGACTCTGGGAGCTCTGAGGATGACTCAGAACTCTTTCACAAATGTGCACTGTGGGCCTGGGGGGAGGTGCTTGCAACAACTTTTGGGTGCATTTTGGAGCTCTGTAGATGCCTCAGCACAGGCATGTGGAGAAAGAGGCAGTTTGAAGACCTCACCCAGTCCTGGATTCCCTTTGCATTCTGGTACTTGTAGTTTTGAGTTGTACTACTGAATATTGACACCAACAATATTGTGGCAAAATATAGAAATGTGGGTGAGGGTAGGGAAGTATAGATTTACTATTCCTAACTCCACATCCGTGTACCTTGAAGAGATATGTACAGTGTGGGTAGATGTATGTGAAGTCAGGTATAGGATATTAAAAACGTTCCTAACTGTTAACATTTTAGTTTTGGTATTCTGTCCTTGATAATCTATTCCACCCATATTGTTGATTCAGTATTCAGTGAGCCACCCTTGTTTGTTTGTTTTGTTTTAGCTGTAAAAAATACAAGATGTCAAAGTTAAGATCATAGGACCATTAGCAGCCTTTCTTGACTCCCGGCATGGACCATTTTAGAAGAGCAGGGGATTCTCAGTTGCATAGAGGAGGCGTGGGATTACTGTATAGGTTGTGCCATGTTAGACATGAGTGGCTCATTCGTCTCTGGATTCCGCTGTGCATTCTGGTACTTGCAGTTTTCTGCTCAAGTATAAATACCAGAAGGCAATGAATGATGAGTTGTGGGTGGGTGAATTCTGCTTTGTGGATAGGTTGCACCAGAGAGATGAGGGGAATGCTGTTCAGGGGAGCCTCCATGCCAAGTAGGGGTGGGAGATTCTGGACACAACAGCCCAGCAAAGGGCAAGTTAAAAGCAAATATTTAATCTGCCTTTTGCATATACAAGGCCAAAAAGACAGCTCGACGTGCACAGGTGGTAGAAATTATCAACTAGAAAATCTACTAATTCCATTCAATGTCCCAGCGCTCAACCCTACGTTTTATTAGCCCCCTTGGTAGTCCAATAACCCCTATTCACACCCCTCAATCCTACCCTCTCATTCGTGAGTGCCATACTTGTTGGTTTCCAATTAGTCCACTGGTCACACGTGAAAATAAGTAGCGGCAAAGCCAAAAGATCTGGCCTTGGTAAGCTGGTGCAATAGTTAGTTTTATTTTTTGTGGTTGCAAATATATACCACAAAAATAAAAATGGAAAAAAAACTTACAACCACCAATACTCGGTGAGCATATGCTTGTAAGACGATTTTTAAATTATAGAGCAAAATACACCATTAAATATAATTTTAATAGAAGAGTGCAGGTCAAACCTAGGAACACTTTTTTAGTTTTAATGCACTTCACAAGAAACTATGGGGCATATTATCAAGCCAGGCGATAAAATTATCGCCGCTTTATCGGCAGAAAACTGCCGCTAAAACGGCGATAATGGGCTTGATAATATGCTCTATGGAATTCCTATTGAAGCCCATGTTAGATGTCCTTCATATTTAACATGGGCTTCAATTGGAATTCCATAGAGCATATTTTCAAGCCCATTATCGCCGTTTTAGCTGCAGTTTTCTGCCGCTTAAGCGGCGATAATTTTATCACCTGGCTTGATAATATGCCCCTATAATTTTTAATAGTGCTAAAAAAATATTCTTTTGGCTTTCAATTATAATAATTTGATGATTTAGTTTAAGCACACTAGAACAACTAAAAAAAAAGGGTAAAGAATGGAAGAAAAACTATTGGCATAGTTTAGTACTGGCCAGCCAGGCCTGTTACTTCTTTTTATGCAGATGTTGTCAGAACACCCTTTCAGAGGGCCACAGTGTAAGCAGGGGTTACCGGGCCACACCCTGAGGGCCCATTACTCCTGAAGTTCCTAGGGCCTGAACTACTATGAATTCTGAGCAACTGGACCAAGTTCCGTTTTTGCTCTGGACTCTCAGTGGTAAGCGTGGGTGAGCAGCCCAAGGATCTCTCGTGGGGGAGGTGTGAATACAGGAGAGTGAACACAACCCAAAATGTGCTCAGCAGCAGCAATAAATCATTGTCCAGCAAAATGCGCACACTCTAGTGTTTCATTAGGTGGTTCCCAGGGCCCCGCTCTCTTTCTCTTCAATTCTAGTGGCAATGGTTATTCCCCATTCACTATAGGCAACCTCCAGGGTAAACCCCAATAGTTGTCTGAGCCTCAAGAGTCCATTATGACTCTAATTTTAAAGCTAGCAGCAAGTTTTCCCGGGAAAAACTGTCGCAAAATCAGTCTTACCCGCACCTTGCAGGATGGGGGCGATTGGAGTCCAGGAGTGCGCCAATTCAAAGGTGCTGGAGTGGCAGCAACCAATTGAGGTGAGTCGGCTGCATGTGGCCCAAGCGGGTTGCATTGAGCTGTCAGCTCCTCTTGGCAGAGTAAACCTCTGGTTCCTCCCGCATTTGGGGGTGGTGATACGAAGTACCTGGTGCAAAGGGTTCTTCCTGGGCAGGTGGGTAATATCCCATTTTGGCCTCACTCTTCTCAGCAATGATTCGCACCAGGTCACCTTTGACACAGGAGGTCGCTGTATCCTCATGGTACATGGGCCCCATGCCGATTGGCACAGTGAAGTACTCGGAGCAACACCTCCTTGCATACGAGGTCACTGACCACTACTGCACATGGGCTGTGGCACTTAATGCATGGTAGTCTTCTCAAGGTGGTCCCTCCTGACACACGGGGTCACTGCTCCCTATTACCCATGGATTTCAGCCCGATTGGCGTAGCGATGCGCACAGCTCAATTCACGGAGCCTCTTGCATATGAGGGTCCCAGCTTCATTCTGCACATTGGCAACAGCCTGATCAGTGCAGTAGCTGTCTCTTCTTGGGAGTCCGCTGGGGTGTTCTGTCAACCAGATCAAGGAAAGGAAATAACTTGACCAGCCTGGGATAGAATGTAATCTGTTATTTTTGCATTGAAAACTCATTTTTAGTCACCCATGCACTCGTCAGCAGCAGAATCAACTACTGCAATGCACTCTATGCCGGCATCACTCAGAAACTCCACAAGAAACTGCAGAACATCCAGAACGCCACTGCCAGACTCATCCTCAACATCCCCCACCGCAACCACATCACCAGCCACCTAAGAGACCTCCACTGGCTCCCAGTAAACAAAAGAATCACCTTCAAGCTCCTCATACATGCCAACAACTCCCCACATGACGCAGGACCTGCATAACGCAAACACCGCCTCGCATACCAAATACCCACCAGAGACCTCTACTTTGCCCAACTGGCACCTGCAGGTTTGCTTGAACTGAGAGTGAGGATGTCTGCCCCGGGCATGAGCCGGTGCTGGCTGCGAAAGGCACACTGTTTGCTCTCACCAAAAGGACTTCTCATATTTCATTCTTGCACATAACTGCTCACACTCTCTCAAGGTTTGAAACCGGCTGAACGTTGGCCCCCAAGATGTGTTACTTAAGATACTGTCTCAGTAGCATTGCCATAGGCGATTTATGATAATATGTTACAGCACTGAAACCAAATTCATCATGTGCTACGGTGCATAGTCACGGATGAGCAGCATCAGGACCAGCAGAGCGGAGCGTAGTCACTGATTCATGGGATCTCGACCAAGAGATGTGCCTATAAAAATAAGATGAAAGTGAACTTGAGTAATGTAATTGGTGATAATGTAAAGTGCTCCCATAACTTCAACGCTAACCATGTGCTGCAAGGACTTTGGGTCACTCTGAGGAGCTCGGTGGGTATTTTCACATCACTATGCACAAATGTCAAGGTTTTAACTGAAGGGTTTGAAAGACGAAGCATCCAACCACATAATGTGGATTGCAGCATATGGTTAGTCACTGAGTCCCAAAGAACAAGGTCTTCTCAAGAAAAGAATCGGTTGAATCTCTATATGAGCGACAACAATACTTGTCATGACCATATGACACAGGAATGACCCAAAAAAACTACACGGAATACATTTTGTAAAAGCAACCTCAGACACTGTCTAGAATAACATTAGGAAGAATAAATATACCAGATGACGGATAAAAGCGATTTTTTCAGGACCTCGAGTTTTGATCTAATGGGAAAGCCATTAAAAGAACAGTGACACCCCCCCACTCCATGGAGAGGGCAGTCTGCATTCCTCTTGCCTATAAATACTCTCACCTTAAAGTCAGCCGAAAGCAAAGTAACCACCAAGCTCCCTCGAAGACACAGCTTGATACGTGACCTCTATATTTGAATGTGCAGCAAATGTAACAAGATGAGAACAAGATTTACAGGCCTGTTTACAGAAAGGCGGCTTTCAGAAGGATACTGGTGAATAAGGTTTTGATTTGGGAGGGGGGAAGTAAACCTGGAGAGCCAAAGCCAGCAAATGACAGGCAAGAAACTGATTTACAAACCACAAAGCCAATTGCAAGCAACGGGCAGAAGGCATTCCCAGGTCAACTTCCTGCAACTCCCAAAGATGACTTTCACATACTAGACAGCTGAGCTGTGTGGCAGGCTGCGACCCAAAATGGTCCTGTTCACTTCTACTGATCACTGCACGGCCTGCTGCCACCACTATGCCCGTGCAGCATAACTCCTGGTGAAGGCAGTAAACTTCCACCCCTATGAGGATAGCACTTTGGGCGCCCCCCCCTCCCCCCGGTCCAACAAGACCACAATCCATGAGACATGATGTTAGCCTATAACAACAAAAATCAGTGCTGGGGATCTAGACATTGGTATAGTTGGGGCACTAATTGCAGGGGTGCACGTCCATGTGGAGGACTTTTCCATCCCAACTGATGTGATCCAGCCCACCGCTGCCACTTAAAGTGCAAGAGGAGTAAGGGCTGGCCCATTGCCCCATCCTGTATTCTGTGGTGGGCAGGAGCAATATATAAATGACAGCTGAACAGACCAATGGATGAAGAGGTCTGCCCCAAAGTCCCTCAGTGTGTTCATGGTTATGTGTATGGAGTGTACGATTTTGATCACATTAGGTGTGGCATGAAGCTGTCTCTGGACCAGACCTAAAATAATTGTGTGATTCAGACGGACAAGACTGACATTTTATGATGCTTAAACTTGGGGTTCATTTAGCGTGCTTCTGGGTGCTCCCAGTTTGGCAGATAAGCAAAACGAGAAACTGTGAAATAAGGACACTTTCCGAGGATCACACAGGTTAGTGAAGTGGGAAAGCTGGGGTTACCCCAAGGTCGCCTCCGAACTCAGCTAACACTTCATAACCACACAGAAATGTATGGCCCTAATGTGGACGTAAGTTGTAAATGTTTGTTAAATTGTGTTTTTTTGTTTTCATGATATTATAGTTCTCTCAGATCAAAGCCGGTATTTTAGGTTGGAGGACTTGTTTGAGGAGCCAGGGGAGCGGACTGTCTTGGGGAGAGCCAGGGGGCTGTTGTAAGGAGGACTGCGGCTGCTGGGAGTGTGGCTCAGTGAGATGATACTCAGTAAAATGAAAACATACTCCTTTTATCTGCCGCTTGTAGGCAGGAACATTTACCAGCAGGCAGGTTTACTGCTGAGCCGATGTATTCATTATGTCACTGTGGAGATACCGATTCTAAAGCGCGAGAAACTCTTTACATCATGAATGGACTCATTTCTCCTGTGCAATAAATCCCGCAGTTTAGCATCCGAGTGGGCTGCGCTGCTGACTCGCTGCAGCAATTCTCCCCCCCCCCCCCCCCCCCCCCCCCCCAGGCTGCAGCCCAGGCTGTTCATCCCCGGCTCAGGCTTGTTTAAATGACTGGCCCGGGGGCTCGTAAATCTGCCAAGACTCCCTGTCCGAGCCTGGCAGTGCAGAACCTCTGACACTGAGCGCAGGCTGCCCCACTGATCATCCTGTCCGGGAAGGACAGGAGATCGAAGGCGCATCCATCTAGGCGCTAATGCGCTCCTATTTATTTTGTATTTTCGAATCTTTGTCTTAGAACATGTCTCGGGTGAGGGCATTGGGTATTCAGATCGAATAGATGCAGGAAATATAATCCCTGCATAGCTGCAGGAAGGTTTGAGTCATAAGAAATATCGGCTGTTGACATGACAGGGCGAGCCCACCTGCTGAGAGAAGGACGAGGCGCACTAGGGCCGTTTCTAGCTAGTTCCTAGAAGGTGAATCACAACGGGGGGACTCAGCCACCCTGTGAGCATGAAGGGCGTGGAAGTGCCTGGAAGCAAGGCTGGGATACTGCTTACCGCTCAGTGGCGTATCAATAGCCCCTGCGGTGCGCGGGCCACCGAGCTCCTAGGGGGCCCCCTCTGGCACTGTAGTGGCAGGCCCCTAGTTCAAGAGCTTTGGGGACCCCGCCATGTACTTTGCAGGGGAGCCCCCTCAAGTTTCGTTACGCCACTGTTACCGCTTAGTGTGGCTCGAGCGCACTGGGGTGTTACTACAAACCCGCTTGCACTAAGGGGCATATTATCAAGGACGGCGTTAAAATTATCGTTGGTTTAGCGGCAGAAAACTACCGCTAAAGCGGCGATAATGGGCTTGATAATAAGCCCTGGAGAATGCCAATAGGAGCCTATGTTGACACCAGAACATGGGCTTCTATTGGAATTCTACAGGGCATATTATCAAGGCCATTATCGCCGCTTTAGCGGCAGTTTTCTGCCGCTAAACCGGCGATAACTTTTGACGCCGTCCTTGATAATATGCCCCTAAGGTTCTTTCAGCAGCGGTAAGGCTGGCCAGAAGTTGTAAGTGTGCAGAGAAAGCAATGTGCAGCAGCATGCTGGCACTGGAGTCCTTCCCTGCAGAACATGAACTCTCGTGCATTCTGGAGAGACGGCAGCCATCTTGGATATTGGGCACAAATTTCCTCATTGTTCCCAGCGTCCTAGGTTAGGGTATCACGATACAATGTTGCTGCAGCCAGAGCCTCGCTGCATGGATCTCGGATTGCCCCTGAAAAGGCCCACTGCTTCCTAAGAACTTGTACTGATGGATACTGGTAATAAAAAGTATTGCGAAAATTGGCGGTGAAGTGAAAACAAATTGTGAACTAGTTTCTTGAGCAATTATCTGAACGATTCCCAAGGTTGGGGATGTTCCATTAAACTATCATTCCTGTGAAGGAACAGACAGGATTCTTAAATTGGACTAGGTTGCCTATATGTACATAAATGTTACTCACAAGGCATTAGAGTTGTAGTATGCACACAGGAGGTGTTAAGAGCAGAGAGCAACAGGATCTTAACTTTGTTCGTAATTTTGCAGTCCTACAAAAGTCAAGTAGCCCCTGTAAGTCATCTTCCACAAGAGAGCATATTCTGACAACGATTGACATGATTATTCCAATCATGAGAAGAGCTAGTAATTATATATAGCTATTTAATTATATATCTATGAGGGGGCGTGGTCTGAAGTGTCAAGATGGCGGTCGCACTCTAAGAGTGTTCTGAAACCCTCCATCATCTGCTTTCTATCCCACCACCTCGGCTACCATTCATCCTCTGAAACTTGTCACCAGCACCTACTGCAACTAATGCTGTGCAGCGATGGCGAAAATTGCTGCCCTATCGAGTGAGTGTTTGATTGGTTCTGATGCTCCGTCCATCACCACCCCATTTTGTACCGCCCTACCGAGTGAGGCGCCCGATCCGAAGCCTGGATCCCCAAGGCCCATGGGTTGCAAGATGGCGGCTCCCGCTGACCGAAGCCCGGGGTTCTAACGAGTGCCGGGTGCCTGACAGTGGCGTTGCTCCTGCCGCGGTCGAGGGCCCTGAATACCTAGTGCCCTGCCTGAGGAGAAGGCACGGCGGAGCGGCGTGGTCCCTGGACGATCCGGCTTCCCGACGGATCGAGGCATCCGTCCTGACTGTCAGAGGTGAGGACTCACTTTTCCTGGCTGTGCTCTGGGGCCGTGGCTGACTCCCGCGCCGCGTGAGCACCGCCTACCTTGCGAGCAGAGCGGGAGCTGGTGATTCGGCTATCGCCTTGGGCAACAGTGGGAGGCCCGTGGCCGGGCCTCTCCCTCCTCAGTGCTGGGCTGCGTTGGCCAGGGCGGCCCGAGTGGGGGCCTGGGCAGAGTGCTGCCACCTGAGGCCGCCCACGACCCGGTAACAGTGCTCCATGCGGTCCCCCAGAGTGTGGGCGGCACGGACTGTTGACCCACTGTAGCGGGGGTGCAGGAGTCCTCCCCTGGGTGTCCTTCTCGGACTGGTGTGGTGTTGGCCGTGGTGTCGGGGCTCTGCTTTGCCGGGAGCTGGTGGTGGGCCGATCGGCTGCTGGAGCCGTGCAGCGGGGGCCTCGGGAGAGGCTCCACGGCCCCCCCCTGCCCTCCTCCCCCCTTTGACTGCCACCTGACCTCACGTCTGACATCAGAGGATGGGTGCGGGCCGACCGGATGCTGAAGTTGCACAGCGGGGTCCTCAGGAGAGGCTCCCCGGCCCCCTCATGCCCTCCTCCTCATCTGGCCATTGCCCTCCTCCATACAGACTTCAGGGGCTGGTGACAGGCTGTTCAGCTGTGGGTGTCGCACAGCGGGGGCCCCAGGATAGGCTCCCCAGCCCCCCCACCCCACCTGTGCACCAAGCGGCCATTTGTCCCCACGCCTGCTCTGCGGAGTTACCCGACTGGACACCGTCCCAGCCCTGAGCCCCCAAAACCTTTCATGCTGGACTGGACCACGCATAGAGGGCTTCCCTCCGCCTGCTGAGCTGCCGGGGCACGAGCCCAACCTGGAAGTGCCCAACCAGCCAGCCCCCCAAGGTAACTCGGCTGGTGCTATCCAAACAAATATCCTATATGACCGGGGGCAGCCCCGCTGCCGACGGCACTCCGCGGGCACGCTTTGGCCCTGGACCCGCCCCCGGGGAGTCCCGCAGGGGACACGGAGGGATTTAGCTGAGCCTTGAGGGGGCTCTCGGCGCTGAACCCCCTGTCGGCCTGCCTGAGATGAAGATGCTTGGACCCGGGGAGACCAGTCTGAGCTGGAGGGGGGGCCACGGCAGGCTTGATAGAGACATACTGCCCTAAACTCCCTACGTAAAGGGCTCAGCTGCTAGGTTGCACAGCGGTAGTCTTCTGTGGGGTCCCCTACCCCACCTGCGTGAACCCATCGGCCTCGTGGTCCTTCGGACCCCAGAGAAAGCTGAAACTCACCCGCCCACGGCAGACCCCTGCGCTGGTGCACCCCAGCTGACGCTTAGGAGACACTCAATGGCTGGGATCCCGGGACGACCCCGGATGATTTGCCGTTCATGCTTCTGCCCTTGGGGAGAGTTGGAGCCCCCCTCGTCTCAGGCCCTGTGTGTTGGCACACCACCACCTGAAGAGACGCACCCCCTCTCAGTACCCACGATAGGGAGAGACCGTGTCCCTAAATCATCCGTGGCTCCAATGCAAACTAAAATGGACCAATATACCACAAGTGACCAAGGCCCGGCAGAGGGGGGCACTTGGGGCTCCCCCCTTCCAGGGTCTGACCTCACGAGTATCCTGCAAGCCATCGGCATCTCTCAGGCTTCGGTAGAGAACAAGATCGGCGAGGTCCGAGTTGACATTGCCCTCATTTGCCAGGACTTGCGCAACAGCACAGCTCGTATTTTGGAAGCAGAATCTCGAATTTCCACAGTTGAGGATGATCTCAATCAACTAAAGGAACAGGTAACACACCTGCAAACTCACACTAAAGAGCTGCATCGCAGAGCTGGGGACGCCGAAAACTGGTCACGTCGTAATAATCTCCGCCTGGTGAGATTTTCCGAGGGGGCTGAGCAGGTGCCGAACAGCTGCCTTTGTGGGAACCTGGCTGGATGCCCAAGGAAGCACTATCACCATGGTTCGCTATTGAGCGTTGCCATCGCTCCCTTGCCCCCAAACTGCCTCCCCGTGCTCCACACAGGCCACTTATAGCCAGGATCTTGAACTTTAAGGACAGAGACGCCATTCTAAATGTGGCCTGATCTCAGGGTCCCTTGAAGTTTCAGAAATACATTGTAATGCTCTTCCCGACTACACTAGGGAGGTAGAGGCGCAACGTCGCTCATATGATGAGGTCAAACAGAAGCTTCGTAACCTGGGCCTGAGATACGGGCTCTTCTTCCCGGCCCGCCTCCGAGTCGTCTTCCAAATGAAGACACTCTTTTTCGAGACCCCACAGTCTGCCTGGACCTGGCTGACCGAGGAGAGACCCCTCCAAGTCCGGCCTACGTCTTTGACCAGAGCGTCTGGATCACCGAGGGCTGATCCATCTTCCCCCTGGCAGCAAAGGAGGTGCACGCGGTCCGGCAGAGGCCGAGGGCAGCGCATGGAGACATCTGCATCACCTGGTTCAAGAGCCTGAGGTCCCAAAACCGATGCGATCCCCCCAACCTCACGAGATCACAGTAGGCACAGCTCTGTGGAAGACCCGCACCGAGACCAGGACCCCTCCGAGGACCCAGACTCTGCTGCCTCGGACTCCGACCTTTCCAAGAGCCCGACAATCTAAGGAATCAGCCAGACGTATAAAACCACAGTTCCGAAAGCTCCTAATTGGCTGAGGAAGGGTGAGATATATCCCACGGAAAATGCAAAACTCTGAGGCATGCCATGAAGACTGATCTATCCGATATTGTGGAGGGGTCCACTATCACCATGCAGTCCCCAGATAGGTGTTTCAGTTTAGCTTGTTGTTGTTACTTTTTCTTTTTCAGGGCGACAGATGCTTCAGTTCCGGAAGTGTAGGGCGGGGGGAGGTGGGGCGGGGAGGGCAGGGGCTGTTGTCCTCTGGGTAGTTTTAGGTTTGAATTTGACATGGTCTCCTTTTCTTACGATCTACAGCACTTTGACACTTGCTCACCGAACTGACATCGTGAAAGCACACAACACACAATGCATACCACGAATATGCGTTTGCACTGCATCACCCCTACCCCTCTGAGGCCCACTGCCCTTTGGCCCACTCATCACGCATACCAGCCATGATGCAGTCATCTGCCCTTGGTAGGTCCCTCCACGTTCTGTCCTGGAACGTGAACGGATTATTAGATCTCATCAAGAGAACAGCAGTCCTCAAATACGCCCAACGCCATGCCCCCGACATACTCCTGCTCCAGGAGACCCACCTCCTAGGGACACAATGCGTCTTCCTCGCACGCTACGGTTTTGACAGGATATGGCATTCTGGTTTTGAACGCAGTTTCGCGAGGGGTACCAATCCTAATGTGGCGAGGACTCCCTTTCACTCCTGACCAAATTGCGACGGATCCCCAAGGCAGGTTTGTGATCGTGTCCGGGAAGCTAGAAGGGAACACCCTTAACCTGGCGTCCATATACGTCCCACCCGCCACGCTCACCTCCGCCCTGCGGCACCTCACAGAGACACTCTCCTCCCTACCCTTGGGGCAAACGGTGATTGGGGGAGACTTTAATGCCGTTATGCAACCAGCACTTGACGCGACGGGCATACCCTCCCCAATGAGGCTAGCACATGCAAAGAAGTTGAGAGACTGGGCGGCCACCCTCAGCGTGTGAGAAGTCTGGAAGGTCTGGAATTCCCGAGGTGCCCACCAATGTTCCCTCTAATTTCTTTGCTCTGTGTGCGGCAGTGGAGGGTCTCTGTGCGCTGCAACCTTGGCTATGTGCGCCAGGAATCAGACCGCGCGTGTGCGCGGCGCCAAATGTCACTCAGAACGTTTACTTCAATAAGTGAAAAGATGGTGCATTTTCACACATACAGTGCCACAATAAGTGTCTTAAGGGCAGTTTCAACAACAACCGTCTTCCTTCTGCAGAGCCGGTGGTGAGAGGAAAGGAGCCTGGTGGGAGGGGGTGGATGTAGGAGTGAAAACAGAGACACCAGCAGCATCCATTTTATCCAACATGGAGTCTTCACCGAAATGTGGCATCGCTCAGTTATGTTAATAAACACAATTCTGTACCTCACATTAAACTCGGTTTGACTGCAGTCCTATTAATTCAGCATTTTACGATTTGTATCCCACTTACAAATCATTATTAATTTTATTTTGTCACACAAAAATATGAACTTTCCAGAAACTGATAAAAAAAGCAGAAATATCACAAACAGGAAAAGCGCCTGCACTGATGGAAGAGAGAGAGATGGTAATAGTTTTTGATGTTGAAATCAAGGCACAGCGTTATTTCTGTTTTGTGAGAGTTAAATCTCAGCCCTCTTTATCATAACATAAAGCATGTTCGTGCCAACCACCTCATGACGTAAAAAGCCCCAGGGGGTACCTTGACCAGCTCCCTCACTCACTGACAGGTTTCACGTGAGCCCCACCCCTCCCCTGGGAGCCCACCCGGACCTTTCTTAAGCGCCCAGGACCCGGGAGCATTGAACCGGAAGAGATCCTGCACAAGCTGGAAAGTTCAGCTCTAGTCTGCACGCAGATCACGCCTGCTGCAAAGGTCAGCCAATACTCACTTATCTGTTCCTCATGGTTCAGGAGGGAGCCTGCAGCCTCGCGCATCAGCTCCTGACCCACGTCACAGACTGGCATGTCCCATTGGCATAGAGGGGGTGATCTGACCACAGCCTCACTCACTGGGCGTGACCCTCAGATGGCACAGTATCACCCTTTGAGTGTCAGTATTAAACATCTGAGTACAGCCTCACTCACTGGGCGTGACCCTCAGATGGCACAGTATCACCCTTTGAGTGCCAGTATCAAACATCTGAGCACACCCTCACTCAGTGGACGTGACTCTCAGATGGCACAGTATCACCCTTTGAGCGCGTCTCAATCATCTGAGCACAGCCTCACTCACTGGTCGTGCCCCTCAGACGACACAGTATAACTCCTTTGAGCGCGAGCCTCGATCATCTGAGCACAGCCTCACTCACTGGGAGTGACCCTCAGATGGCACAGTATCAAAACCACTCACTGGGTGTGAGCATCAGATGCATAGTGTCACCCTATTTATGTGAGTCTCAACCATCTGAGCACACCCTCACTCAGTGGACGTGACCCTCAGATGGCACAGTATAAACCCTTTGAGCGCGAGCCTCGAACATCTGAGCACAGTCGTCACACACACCCGAGCACCCCACCCAAGTCGCCACAAGCCGCCACAAGCCCCCGCAAGCCCCCACAAGCCCCCAAGCCCCCTTACCTGCACTCTCCTACGACACCTCACCTCGCCGGCTGCACTGGAACAAGTGCCTGGTTTTCGCGCCGCTCGCTTCTTAAAGCGGCGGCGCGGCCGGCTCCTTTCCGCCGAACGTCCTGAGATCGTTTGTGCGCGCTCCACATCCGGGAGTGCGCGGTGACGTCGGCGAAGGTGCGCGCGCGCGCGCGCGCCTTAAAGGGAACGTAGGTGCCCACTATATTCATACCTCGGCGGCCCACCGTACGCATTCACGCATTGACTTGATCCTCCTGCCTGCCTCCAATTGCCACAGGGTATCTAATATAACTATCCTTCCCCGGGGAATTTCGGACCACTCAGCCCTATCCTTGCACCTGGGTGGGACCTCAGACTCAACCCAGGAGGTGTGGAGGCAAATGCATGGTCTCTGCAGGACAAAGAAGTTAAAAAGGCGATAGAGGTGGAATTGCGCCACTATTTTCTTACTAATCAGGGATCAGTCCCCTCCCCGAGCACCCTTTGGGAGACAAGTAAAGCCACCATCCATGAAGTAGCCAGAGGTAGGGTACACGTGAAACGCTTGGCACAAAACGATCACCTGACCCTTCTGGAAGCACAGGCAACACGGTTGGAAACAACCCAAACTGGAACCCCCGATGTTCCCCGCGACAGGCAACTTGCGGTCATTCGGGAAGAGATCAAACAGATCTCCTTGGAGTAGGACAAGATGCTGTGGTGCTTCTCCATGGCCCGAGTGTACGGATGGGGTGATAAAAATGGAAGCCTGCTGCACAGGTTAATTTCCTACCCTCTGGCCAATAGGATAGTCCCTGAAGTCCAAGATCCCTCAGGCAACATCCAGCGCACCTCACATGCAATCGCACAGGCATTTGCTGACCTTTGCGCCCAGTTGCACTCTGCTCGCACACCGGAGGATACCCACCCAGACATGCTCTGTCGGGCAAGAATCCAGCTCCCTCGCCTCATTGAGGATGAGGTGGCTGACTTGGACCTCCCCATTACCCCAGAGGAGATACAGGGCGCGATCTTCCTGCTGAAGGCCGAGAAAACACCAGGGCCCGACGGCTTCCCCCAAGAATACTATGCGGCCTACCGAGACTTGCTGGTTCCCCATCTCAAACACCTCTACCAACACATTGCTGAGGTCAGATCCTTCCCTCCTGAGACTGACGTAGCGACTATTGTCGTTATTCCCAAGACCCAACCACCCTCTCATATTTGTGCGGACTACCGCCCAAATTCACTTATCAACACGGAGATAAAAATATATGCCACGATCCTAGCCCAGCGACTTCGTCCCTTTCTCCATAAGATGGTCCACGCGGACCAATGCGGCTTCATGCCAGTGCGGAGCACCAGACACTGCCTAAGACGCCTCCATCTGGCCCTAGCCAACTGCCAGATCCTTACACCCTATCTCGCGCTCATTCGTTTCGACTTTGAAAATGCCTTCGAAACGGTGGACTGGCATTATTTGGAGGACGACCTGCAGATGATGGGTCTTGGACAATAATTCCGACGCCTTGTCCAGGTCCTCTACTCCAACCCCAGATCCAGGGTACTGACCAACGGAACCCTCTCCAAGGCGTTCCTAATTCAGAGAGGCACGAGGCAGGGGTGTCCCCTTTTGCCCCTCCTATTTGCGCTGGCAATGTAGCCCTTGGCATGCTCATTCGATCCAACCACCGGATCCAAGGCTGGGCTTGGGAAACCACCACACCGACAAAATAGCCTTATATGCGGACGATGTCCTGCTCTACCTGTTGGACCCAGCCAGCTCTGGCCCTAGATGTCTTGCGGTTCTCCAGGCCTTTGATAGCATCTCAGACCTCCGACTCAACCCGGCAAAATCAACCCTAGTGCCCCTCCACCTCTCTAGGGAATGGTTCGACTGGCAATCCACCATCCCCATCAGGAGACAGTAATTCAAATATTTAGGGATATATATTGCTCTGCTTCCTGAGTTGGAATGGGCATCAAACATTACCCCATTGGTCCATAAAGCCAAAGCAGACCTCAAGCGCTGGCAAACCTTGCCACTTAACCCACTCGGGAGAATAGCGCTATTCAAAATGATGATCCTCCCGCTCTTCTTATACATCATTCAGAATAACACTTTTCACTTCCGGAGCAGCTGGTTTACTGAGATAGATGGGGTGACCACAAGGTTTTTATGGGGAGGGTCGAGGCCCCGTATCGCTCTCACCTGATGCAGGATCCCACCCTTCGACGGAGGCATGGGTATGACCGATCTCCACCTATACTACCTGGCCACCTGGCTCCTTGTCATTCACGATTGGTTCACTGGGTGTGGTCTGATCCGGCCTACAGAACGGCGCTCAGGGACATGGAGTTCCCCCAAATACAAGCATATTTATACGGGAGCCCCATACCCTAAGCGATACTGCCGATAACCAGAGCAGTCCTGGTGGCCTCGCGCAAGGCTCTGAGGCACACATGTTGGGACAAACGATTGAGCCAACACACACCTCTCTTGCAGGGCACCTGGCTGGGTGAGGTGGCAGCAATCTCGGGGTTCAAACATTGCTACCACATAGGTATCTCACTGCTGGTCGACGTCTGGGTTGGCGACCACATTAGGACATTCCAGGACCTGCAGGGGCGCTATACTTTTTATAAATACCTGCAACTCCGTCATGCCCTCAACATGCACAATTTAACAGGCACGTCGCTTCCCGAATTTTGCCCACTAGAAGCTCAGGTCATGATGGTTAACCTGAGGGGGGGTGAGGTGTCCCGAATACATCGTACCCTTGTTAACAATGGACCGGCAACTCCCCATCCACTCCAGACCCACTGGCAGGGCTGGGTGGGTCCATTGGAGGAGGAAGAATGGCACAACGCCCTTATGGCCCCCAAAACCATCACAACCTCAGCCAGACTCTACCTTATTCAATTATACTATTTGCACGTGGCTTATCTCACCCCAGCACGCCTACACAGAGCAGGGTTGCGTCCCTCTCCAAAGTGCACGTGCTGTGGCCATGAACCTGCGGACTTTTACCATATAATCTGGACAAGTCCTAGCCTTTCCCCATATTGGACGGCAATAGAGTCTGAACTTACACAGGTCCTGGGCTGGCCAGTTCCCCACGATCCCATGTGTCTTATCCAAGGGGTGATGGATGGCCTAGACAGCTCTCGATCAGACATAATATTTCTCAGGACAGCAATTGTGGTGGCCAAACGTGACATTGCAGCTATCTGAGCCGAAGCTAAACCCCCAAGCATGGCAAAATGGCGCGGGGGGTAGACTGGTGTGCCACACAAGAGAGACCCTTATTCGAGGTCCAGGGTTCCTCAACCAAGTACAACAGAGTCTGGGGCAAATGGCTGAATCAATTGGACTAATTACACTAAAGCTCCCTTATATACACAACTGTAATGCGAACGCGTCAGGATGGTGCTTCCATCCACTAATCTGTATTTAGTCACAAATGACAAATGGGGTAAATGCTTGTAACATCGATCAAATGTCTAGTGCTGTTAATGTGTTTGATCTTAAAATCAATAAAATTAATGATCAAAAAAAATGTATATATCTATATATTTATATCTATATTCAGTGAAAAAACAAAGGTTACAGGGACGTATAGTTAGGCTGCCATTTCACTCGTACAAAACCAGAAAAATTCAGCCGTTATAGTTAGCTGTGCTAACTATAACTCGTGCCCCTTCAATGCACTGCTTAATGACCTCATATATTTTAAAACTTATGACATGGTCAGTGACATCATTGATGACATCTCAAATGACATCACTGATGACATCATCTTGTGACTGTTTCTAAAAAGTTAATGAGTGTTAAATATATAGACACCAAGGTGTATTAATGAATCAGTGGGTGTATGAGAGCCTGTATGGATGATTTAGTGGGTGCATGACTGACTATATGGGTGAGTGATAATACATGTCTCAGTGAATGTATGGATGAGTGACTAATTTGTGCGAATGTCTGTATCAGTCTGTCAGCTGGTATGTAAGTGGATGCATGGGTTGGTGAGTAGGTAAATGACTAGCTGTAAGGGTTATTGATTGTTTGTTTGAGTACCTGTATGGGTGTATGAGTGTCTGTGTGGATGGGTGAGGGGGTGTGTCACTCCCTGCATGGATGAGTGAGTAGGTGAATTAGTGGCTGTATGGGCTAGTGAGTGCATCTAAGAGGGGCTATATGAGTGAGTGAGTGTGCTTATGGCTGTGTCGGGGAGTGAATGGATGTGTCAGTGGTATATGGGTGAGTACCTGCATATGTGAAAGGCAGTATAGGTGAGTGTTGGAGTATTTAAGTGACTGTATGTGTTAGTGAGTGATTGTGAGAGTGGCTATATGGATGAGTATATGCTTGTGTCAGTGACTGTATAGGTGAGTAAGTATGTGTTAGAATCTGCATGAAAAAGTGAGTTGGTGTTTGTATAACTGTACAGGTGAGTAAGTTGCTGTGTGATTGACTCTGGGTGTGAGAGTAGCTCTATGGGTGACTGAGAGTGTGTGAGTGGCTGTATGAGTACATATATCAGTGGCTTTATTAGTGAGCGAGTTGGTGTACGAGTGGCTGTATGGATGACTGAGTGTATGTGTATGCAGACCTATGAATCAGTGAGTGGGTATGTAAGTATTGGTATGGGTGTGTCAATAGTTTCGAGATGGTAGTGTGAAAGTTGGAGTGGGTGTTTTGAAAGGTTGAATGGGGGTGTGAGTGGATGCATCAGAGATTCTGTGGATGATGCCATCAGTGATGTCATTTGAGATGTCATCTGTGATGTCATCAGTGACGTCACTGACCATGTCATGAGTGATATAACATGTGAGGTCATAAGCAGTGCATTGCAGGGGAGTGAATTATAGTTAGCTGAATTTTTCTGGTTATGTACGACTGAAATTTCAGCCTAACTATAACATTCCTGTAATCTTTGTTTTTTTTTCACTGAATTGCCAAGGTTTTTCAAATTCTATTTCTCAACTATAACGTTCATGTAACCTATGATTTTTTTATTTAATTTTTAAGGTTCTTAAATTGCATTTCCTATCTAAAAAGGATCTAGAGGTATTTTTATAAGCTTGTATTTTCTTCCGTGGATTAATAAGAATAGTTTTTTTTCTTTACATTTTTTATATTCGCGACGAGATCGCGATCCCCACAGACACGTCGTAAAAATGGAAAACAAAAGCAGACATTCAATAACCACCAACACATCTAAAAATAATACGCAAACAAATCAATTCTGAACATTGCCCTACACATATTACTATATACATACTTCTTTCAAGGCATGTTTAAACTCATATTTTTCTACTAAGTTTCTTTAAACATCATCTTTCAGATCTATTTTCCGTTTTTGCGGTTATTCGGGACTTTGCTAGGACGTCGTTAACTGTGACGATCGCGCCTTTTCCATAAAGTCTAAAACACATATATCCACGCATACTACAGTATTTTACACACTAGGGGTTTCTTACAGTATTCTCTAAAGTCATGTTTTTCTAGAGAGTTTGTATAAAAACCATCTCTAAAACCTATTTTATGTTTTCGCGGTGACGCTGGAGGTCGCAAAAATGTAGGTAATCACGATGCCCCCAGACACGTCACGAAAGCGGAAAACGAAAGCAGACATTTAATGGACACCAGCACATCCAAAAATTATAACTATATAATTCATTCTAACCATCACATCAGATAACTCACTATATAAATAACTCTATAAAAAATGCATATTAATGATTCACTAATATATTTTTTATATTTTCACCAATATTTGTGATGACGTTGATAGTTGCGATGTCCCCGCAATGGTCTACTCTGACCCTTTATATTACTTTTTCAGAAATTTTCAGCCCCGGGAACCGTTCCCGATAGATTAAATGGCGGCCACAATTTCTGGTCAGGTTGCGTCCAGCCAATCAGAGCTGGCACGTACATTTGAGATTCATCGCAAAACCTCCGTGAAATATCAGTGGCCAGAGATATCACTATAATTTTAAACTTACATTTCTCAAAAACTACTGAACGGATTTACACCAAATAAGCAAAGGGTGCTTCCTTGAACCGACATCTACCTCCCTGTCAAATTTGGTGTAAGTCCATTCAGTTGTTTGGGCTGTAGGTGTGGCTAAAGGTTCTTACGGGAATTAACATTACAAACGCAACCTTATTTGGCATCCCAAATTCTTGGTCCCCACCACATGGATCACCCCCAAACTTTCCATAACAATAGAACCCACCTAGACACTTTTTTGGGAAAATGTCATGAAGATTGGTCAAACGACGCCAAAGTTATAGCCAAGTCAAAAAATGCTTTTCCTATGGAAACGAGGTGCTAACTATAACTACCTACTGGCGACCGCCAGTAGGTAATATATCTTTATTGATATCGATATATATTTGTGGGTGTGTGTGTACCTATAGGTATTTATCCTTTGTATCTTAGTTACATAGAGATATTGCTTAGGTATTATTATTAAATTGACATCTTTTACCACCAGTAGTGACGAGTCAGAGTGGTGGAGTCCAGTGTCCTGGTTTTCGCTCTTATCCCATTCTCCTTTCCCCACTTCTACCACTGGTCCTCATATCCTGTGTATGTGGTCATTGGTGAGGCTGTGAGACGGCATCTTTATTGGATCCCACGCGCAAGGTTCATGAATCCTGACAGGAAGGCCTTATCCTCCTCAGTAACTGGGCTAGGTAACAAAAAGAAGAAAGAGTAATCTCCTGGTCCAGATGTACTCTGGAGGGATCTGTTGGAACAAAATGAGCCCGAACCTGAGAACTATTTTGTCAGACATAATCTTATGTTAAAGAGGAACAGAGAGAAAAGAACCTAAATCTCCCAGGAGTTTGGCTGAAGTGATGGCTGTTCCAAACAGAAACTTGAGACATAAACATTTAAGTGGAGCATTGTGGCCAAGTGCAATATAGCATGTGCCTGGGGTACGGGCCCTCTTCTTGATTGGAGCAGTGGATGCCTGATCTCGACTGGTATATATATTCATCGAGTTCTCTCACAAACCAACACGTTTCGACCAATGTGGTATTGATCATGGTTAGCGGTGATCCACCTTTTGTGACTTTTTATACACAATTACCCAATAAACCATTATGATGCATTATGGGAAATGTGGTTTTCATTAACAAGTGATATAATGTACAGTGCATGTTATTCTATATACAATATTTTCTGTGACCCCTTTCGGCATTGTTCTTTCTCATGCATTAGTATATTGTTTATATCTTTCGAACAATTGACACAATGGGCCCGATGTAGGTAAATATGAAATACTGATTCCTAAATACCAAATTTTACCGATTCGGTATTTAGGAATCGGTATTTCATATGTAGCTAAAAATTCGGTAAAAAATACAGAATCGGTAATATTCATTATTACCGAATCGGTAAGGAATCACCTTCCTATTCATTCCTACGGGCCTGGAGGCCCATAGGAATGAATGGGAAGCCATTCACGATCTATTACCGATTCGGTAAATACCGAATCGGTAATAGGGGGAGCATATTCAAGGGTGGCAGGGTGTCACATTGACACCCTGTTGCACCCCTGAATCGTGCATGTGTGCACATGTGGTGCACATACATGCCCTAATGGCATGTATGTCTGCCGCATGGCACCTTGAGAAAAGCAAATTATTGCTTTTTTAAAGGTATTCGGTCTTTACCACCAACTTGTAGTTGGTGGTAAATAACGAATCCTGAATGCAAAAATGCACTCACTTGAGTGCCTCCTACATAGCTTTTAAGCATTCGGTATTTTACCAATTCCTTAAAATAAGGAATCGGTAAATTACCGAATCCTTAAAACCTGCCTCCTACATTAGAAAGGACTAAATACCGGTCGGTAACGGGAAAATTACCGTTTTTCGGCCCTTACCGACCGGTATTTAGCTACCTACATATGGCCCAATGTCTCTTTCAGATAGTAGATTACATCCGGCTAACTGCCTTGGAGTCAGTCAAATTGATATATATATATATACACACACACACACACACTTAGGTGGAAACACTCCCAGAGGGTCAAACAGTGAAAGTTGTAGGGAGGTGAGTACCAGACAGAGATTCCAAGGTGGAACTAGAGACCTGGAAAACGGTCTAGTCTTTATCGAATTTTTGAACGAATGGAGTGCAAACATTTCTAAGTCTTCCAAACCACCCCAGGTTTCTCTGGAAGCACCTATTGCACCAGACTGAAGGCTGCCAAGAAATCTCTTGACAAGGTGCCACAACCAATCCAAGATCGCCTAACTTTACCACCACTAACAGAAAATGTTTCCACCTACCTGTTTGGTTGAGAGCACCTGGGAGCCACAGGCTCTGTCCCACCTCACTGTAGTGATTGAACAAAAACATTTGTTAAAGGGGTCAGTTTCATCTTAATAGACGACTCAACAGCTTCCAATAATTTAATAATAAGTTTCTTCCTAATGCTCCTTTTTATTCAAAAGATGCTAAATAAATACAATCTTAAGTAAAACGGTATTAAAAGAATCATTATAATAATCGCTTTTTATAAAAATAATAGAGGACACCTAGGCTCTAACATTTTGATAGGAAGTGTTTTGGTTTTCTTGTTGTGATGACTTTTGATACAGTACTTACAGCAAAGACACTGGGGCATATTTACAAGCCTCTATCGCCACCGGAGAGTCACTTTTTTTTCCCGCTCCGGTGGCGCTCTATGGAAGCCCATATTTATAGGGCCGCGTTAAGCCACTTTGCATGGCTTAACACAGCCTTGTAAATATGGCCCTCGGCAATGGGTTTTGCTGTGGGCATTCCCAGCAACACCCATTGCTTTTTGACACTGCCCCAAATTTAGAAGGATCTGTAAATCTAAGGCTGCGCCAAAAACTAACACCTTTCAAATGGAGGCATTAATGTGGCACAACGAGGAAAAAAACTTTTATTTCTCCTCTTTTTTTTTTGTTCTTTCTGTGTGTGCTGCATTGTGCAGCACACATAGGGGCCGATTCCGATAGCCGGTCGGACAGCTGTCCACAGCCTTACCGTGCGACCAACATGTACCCGGTGCCGGTCCGTCCTGTAGAGTAAGTAAGATGCGCATAACTGCCAAAAACACTATCGACGCGTAGGCTGTGATTCAAGCTCCATTCTCCGTCCGAGCCGTAACTCCTAACGCTGAACCAAGTCGCCTGGAAGCAGTATCCATAGCAGTTTCCGGCATGACAAGTACGATGCGTACTTCCTACGCGCCGGATGGGTCGCCACGTACGAGACGTCACAGCATCCGGAAAACAAGCATATCAGCTACGATTCGCGCCACAACTCAATACACGGCTATGAGACGGACCAGCTTGCAGCGGGTACGAGACGGAGCAACAAGCAGCGTGTACGAAATGAACACATCATGAATCCCACCGCGCAGGTCATACCAGTACTCTACATCTATGACCAGCTCAGGAACTGACGCCGACGGCGCAGGCGGTAAGTCAGACACCTACCAAATAAACAAACGACACGTACCCGCAAAATGGCACACACACACGGGGGATCCACATCCTGCCACTAACAACAGCCCACCATAGGGGTTGCATGGCCAGCACCACTAACACCCCCACCCATAGGGCTTATGTTGCCCATCACCCCTGCCACCCACACCCATAGGGGACCTGTTGCCAATCACTACTGCCACCCCCAGCCATAGGGCTTATGTTGCCCATCACTACTGCCACCCCCACCCATAGGGCTTATGCTGCCCATCACTACTGCCACCCCCAGCCATAGGGCTTATGTTGCCCATCACCCCTGCCACCCCCACTCACAGGGGACCTGTTGCCCATCACCCCTGCCACCACCCCCCCATAGGGCTTATGTTGCCCATCACCCCTGCCACTCCCAGCCATAGGGCTTATGTTGCCCATCACTACTGCCACCCCCACCCATAGGGCTTATGTTGCCCATCACAACTGCCACCCCCAGCCATAGGGCCTATGTTGCCCATCACCCCTGCCACCCACACCCATAGGGGACCTGTTGCCCATCACTACTGCCACCCCCAACCATAGGGCTTATGTTGCCCATCACTACTGCCACCCCCACCCATAGGATGGGTAATGCGCAACACATCCAGTATACTCCAACATCAGGTGTGTCAGCAAAATACATCCCCCCTAACATCATGTCAACAGTGTGTAGTCTGTGACAAATGCCCACAAGAGTGATTATGGATACGAACATACAATGTAAGTAACAGCACATGTGTGACCAACACATGAGTGTGACATACAAAAGGCAAGCATCACCATAGCACTGTGGTAATGTAAAAAGAACACCCCCTCACTGTGTAGAGCAGAAGTTAAGTGTGGGCTTCAAAAATTCAGCAGATGTTGAGCATTGTGGTGATGGGGACTAAATCCCTCCTCATCACAGTGACCAAAAGGTAAGTGTCATCATGTTCAAAGCTGCAAATAACAAACATCATGTATGATCCCTGCTCCCAATACATTAAACACTTCTGGGGCAAACTAGTGGTTGTGTCCCATACCCACAGAGATGTGGTGAGGCTAACAGTGCTGTGAAAACATTACACACTCTTGGCCATGTGCAGACAAGCACCACACATGGGGGCTGACAATGCATACCGTGTACAATAACACAAGAGCAGAAGTGACCATCACCAAGCATGCACACATCTCGAAAATAGACACACCAATCAAAACAACATGTGTAGACTGTAGGTGTCAGCTCACAAACTCACATTCCATGCCAGCAATGGCACCTAACAACCAGGATGAATGTGCACAATGATGTGATAAGACTCACGGGGACAGCAGGCAAAATCACACAAACAGCATCCAGACAAAGGCCCACAACAGCAATACCAATGCACTGGTGCAGATGCACAAACACAAACAGGCAAACTCACACTGCACACCTGACACAGCATGTGTGTGTGTGTCACAGTATCCCCAGGCAACTACACAACACATGAGGGGGGCAGAACCGAAGTGACACAGATGTTGACACAGTGCCATACAAAAGTAAACCATAATTGGGACACCCTCAGTGGGCAATCAGGCATTGGGAGATGAGAGGGAGCACAACAGACACATGTGACACAAGCTGTAATGTAAACCAACTAACACAGCAAGAGACTGACACACAACAGCACTACCCCCGGGGACCAGACATTGGGGTGACACAAGCATGCATGACACCTCCACTGTGATGACAAAGGCAAATGTCGTACAAACTGGGAAACCCAGACATGTGTCCTGTGCCACAAACGTACATCACACATACACAAACACAAATCACTCAGCATGGCCCCTTATCCATGGACAAACAGGAGTTAAGGGACCATCCATGCAAACATTCACATCAGTCCACCCTCAACACCACACACCCTGAACTGCAACAATGTGTATATGTGAAGCCCACATGGCCATGTGACGTTGCACATGCACCCATGACAAACACAGGAATGTACAGACACATCACACAAGGACAGTTTACAACCCTGGGGAATGACAGACTTACTGCACAGTATGCGGTACATGGCCATGACCTCAAAGCTCACGTAACCTTCAGAATCCCTGCCATAGTCCCAGGACAATGCAGAAGCCAAGAAGAACCACAAGGCACACATGCTGACACCTGCCAGCATCGCAGCAATGAACCCAACAAGTGGGAGTAGTCACACACACATACAAATGTCTCAATCACTGAAAACTACCACCTATGGACAACTACATGAGTTAGCAAATAAACAGGTGCCTTGAGGAACCCTGACTGTGTCCCATCTGTGTCTGACAACATTATCACCACTCAGAACTGACAAATCCCAATGATGATACACCAATTAACAGTAGTGTGTCATGCACACACACATCTGGTAGCCCATTGGAAAAGTAGTGGGATGAACCCAGTACCACTGAGCAAGCATCAACAACAGGAACATATCAAGGGAACACTGTCTGTGTATGAACAGGGATGTGGACACACACACATGCTCATACAACACACACCATGGGCCCAGGCCATGTCACTGGACAACACACTTACTTGAGGGGACACAACTCCTGTGGAAGCCCAACTGTGCCAAACATATTCACCGCAAGTCTCACTCATGTCTGCAGAACTCTTGGTCAGTCAGCCATCAGTTACCACGCAATGAAGGGTCTGGTCACAACAGCCTGGGTACATGAGTCTCCCCTACGTCATCTGCATATGTCTAGCAAGTTGCACAGAGGACCCAGTTGCTCCTATACCAATGATGCCCACACCTGTAGGTCCAGTGTTGATGAGCACAAAGTCTGTGGAAGTGACAAATTGGACAATGGGAAGCACATCATATGTGCATGGGTGCAAGCCAGAGATGTGACCATGCAAATGAAATGTTCACAGAGATGTCCACAAATAGTTGATCCTGACACACCCAGGTAGCTGCAAAGGATGACATGGATACCCACCAGAATAGGATACATATCTCATGGACCACAGGGAGTACCTCACAGCAGCACATCAGTATTCATCATTGTAAACAAAGCATCACAGGTGCAAGGGCATGTTAAACATCATCAACATAATGTACAGCTAAATCAAGTTCACAGGGATAAAGAAAATAGCTTTATTCAGCATATTAAAAGTTAAACGTCTGTTCAAACAAAAGGCCAATAGCCAGTCCATGTCCAAATGCCAAGGAGTGAAGTAGAGTGACAACTATCACACCTTGCTTGCCTGTGCTGCTAAGGACCGGGGTCATCCCCTCGGAGGGGCATACATGGGGGCAGGCCAGGCACCGCAGGGACAGGATCAGGGCGCAGCAGAAGGAGGCAGTGAAGAGGTGGTGGATGCAGGCGAGACACATGCAACTGCAGTGGAGCTGACTGAAGTAGTGGGTGCTGTCACAACTGTGGGGCACAAGTCAGATGGGGTGGGTGCCGGCACAACTCCAGTGGGCAGGTCAGATGGAGTGGATTGGCTCACCACTGCAGTGCCCAAGTCAGACGGGGTGGCCGTGGACTCCAATGCAGTGTCTACATCCATGGGAGCGGAATGGGGGGCAGGTGAGGTCGGCAGAGCAGGGGGGGGGGGACACGGTCCCCACATCAGTGGCACTATCCGTCTGACCAGGTGTGGAGGAGCAAGTGCTAGGGGGGGATGGCCTTAGCATTTTGGGGGTGGTGTATCTGTGGGTGGGGGAACCCGGGGCAGGGAGTGGCGGGGGAACCTCTGGAGTAGTGGCCTGGGGGATGGAGGACGGAGACTTTGCATGGAGCTGCATGGTGGTGGGGGGGGTCTTGCTCTTCTGGCGCCGGGAGGACTTGCGGGTTGGGGTCTCTGTCTGACTGCACCTGGGGGAGGGTGTCTGGGTGTGAGGGGCACTCCCCTCTGTGTGTGGGGACTTCCTCTTCCCCTTGTAATCAGAATCTGCTGGGTCGGTGGGGAAGAGGCCAAGGTCACAGAGGAAGAGATTCTGAGGAGATGGGGTTGCAGGTGAGGCAAGGGAAGGGGGTTGGGAGGGAGAGGTCTCGGAGGACTGCGGAGTGGTTGTGGATGACTGTATGTGTGTCTGCAAACCAGCCCCTGTGAGTGTGGTATCAGTCCCCTGCGCTTGCTTGTGTGCAAGTCTAGACCTTGGTTTGGGGTTTTTTGTGCTTGTGACAGGTAGGGTGCTAGGAATCGTGGGTGGTGCAGGGGTAGAAGGGGTGCGGGACTGTTGGATGAGGGACACTGCTGCCGTCAGGGCGGAGGCCACGGACTGATTGGTCCTTTGTAGGGCAGACATGCCCGAGGAAATGCCCTCCATGAATGGCACCAGTTGTGTCAACAGACCTGTGTGTGCATGGAGGACCTTCAGCATCGACTTCTGCCCTACATGGATCTGTCTAAGTAAGTCCACAGACTCCTCACTCAGGGCAGCAGGGGACACAGGGGTGGGGTGCGGTGCCTGGCACAAAGGAGACATGCTCACGAACACGGGAGCCCACAGGGACCTCTGGGATGGGAGCCGATGGGAGGGTGGTGGTGGTGGTGGCGGTGGCAGGGACAGCCTCACTAGCTGGGGTTTGGTGGCTGCTGACACCCGCCTCCACAAGGGAGTCATCCTCAGAGCTGCTGTTGCCCTCAGCGGGGGGGATGGTGCTGACGACTCCTCTGTGTGGCTCTACTCTCCCTCCATGCCACTGGGTCCAAGCCGACTCCTCTCCTTCTCTCCCTGTCAGGCTCCGTGGCTCCTCCTGGTCCGTGGAGCTGTCCCCTCCTGTGGCCGTGGATGTATCTGAATAGGAATAGGAAGTAAGAGAACAACATCAGTCTCCTGCACCGACTGCACACACCACAGTGAGTACATCACATCACAGGGCAAGCCCTGGCATCATCAGCTGAACACAGCTCAAAGTGCCAACACTGTTTAGAATAAGACAATTGTCATTCTCAACATCAACCATGGCACACATATCCCTCCTTGACTTTCACACATATGTCCGTTGCATGTTGGATGCTAACACCCCAATGTGCCAACATGCACCACCCACACATTAGTTGTACATGCAAGTGAACATGTAGGAGTATGTCACTATACACACAGCACATCTCTTGCTATTGACTCAGTACAGGTGTCCGGATGAAGGGATGGGCAGAGACTCATTTCACATGCTTGTGATGCATGCCAGCAACACACACTATGATGTACTCATGTCCTGATGGGCAATGCCACAATGGGGTGCAATGGTGCACACTTGAACACAATGCAGGATCACTCATAGCAAGTTAAATGCCATGGCACTGGGATGCCCTGAAAATCAGTCAACACTGTCTCCTGTCACAGGGGCAGGGCATCCAGACAACAACAATATGCACTGACTCACAATCCTATCTCAGGGGTAAAGCTAACTCTGCAGATGACCAGCGCACTTGCCCATCCCATGCAAACAACATATCCAGGACCCAGAAGACCCCACATCATGCAAATCATTCATATGAGTCTCTGCAACACAAATCCCTGTACATTAACACATCACAGTCTGCCTTGCATGTAACCCAGCTGCATGAAGGACACAGTTGCATACACCATTGTGCACTGTCAGATGATCACACACCTATATGTCACACAGGCCTTGTCTCTCACAGTCACATCTCTGAATCATGGACACCCCAGTTGTACATAACAACAAGCCACACCCTAATGACACAGAGGCAGACACCTGAGGGCACATGTCACTAAGCACAACCTGCAATTTCATACACAGGAGTGGGATTACAGAGTGTTCAAAATGCCCTTGAGGAGGCATGACTGGCCAGGTCTACGTGAAACAGTGTTTGGCCCTGGACAGTAGTCAGGTGGCTAAGCAAGTGTGACATACTTGATATACATACTCCTGAGGCCCCAAAATTGGAGTCCCCTGCTGCATGGGTTTGTTTGGAATACTCCAGCCACATGTTGCAAGTCAGACCAGCAATTGGAACACATCTCAAGGGCACACACAGATCACATGTCAGATCTCAGGCATTGTGTAAACAATTGACCCACACATGAAACACACAACAGAGTCACGGGAAAAGATGCTGACTGGTAGCTAAAGCATAGCTGACTGCAGGGACACAGTGCCCTAGTGACACAAGCAACAGACTGTAGGGGCCACACCTGTGGAACAGATGAGGAGGGTGCATCACACAAGCGAGGGACCTGAGTATTGGAGTACAAGACCTACGTAATGTGGAAGTGTGACCATGCCAAAAGACAGCAATTAGCATGTCAGACATAGTACACAGATTACGCATGGACTTACCCCCTTCCTGCTGCTGTCTGGCCTTCAGCTGTCTATCCAGGTCCGGGAAGACCACTGCCAGTATCCGGAGCATGTGGGGAGTCAGGGTCCGGTGTCCGCCCCTCCTGCGTGGAGGTGACAGCTTCAGCTGGACTCTAGCTATCACCCGGGTCCAGCCCCGAATGTCCTACCACCTCTTCTGGCAGTTGCGGATCCGGCGCTTGTAGACCCCCACAGAACGAACAGCCCGGGCGATGGTCAGCCAGATCGCCTGCTTCTGGTGGGCATCAACCTGTGAGGTTGACAAAGTGAAAAGTACATTAATACACATGCCCCAGATTTGTGCAGCACACATTTGGATATACATGTCATCATCACAAAGGGAAATGAATTACACAGGTAGTGCAACCATGGGGAAGAAAAAATCACGTGCATGTCTGACATGTTAACAATGCCTGGATAGTTTAAGCTTGCAATAATGCACTTTAGCAGCAGGAAACCTATTCATTACATGTACCTACACACTTTGGGGGATGAAAGTAGTCAGTGAGAATGCTTGCCACTGGTGTACACACTGCTACTACTGCTAGTCAGACAAAATGCATAATTAGGAAGTCAGTGGACTGCACACTCACCTGCTCCCCTGGTTTCCCATAGAGCTTGCTGTACTGTGCTGGGGCCCTCTCCAGAGTACCTGCCATAGCAGGAACCAGAGGAGGCAGAGACAGCAGCAATGGTAGCAGGGATGTGGTCCAGGAGCATGTAGTGCAGGCGTGAGCTCCCTGGGGGCCAGCCAGCCTTATATCTGTGCTGCAGAGGCAGAATCTGTGCCATGTGTCCCAAGTGATAGGTCCAACACGGTTGCATTCTATGAATCTGGCCAATCCATTTAAAAGTACGACTCGTACACGCCTTCCGCATCGTTCAAATCTTCACCTTCATGGAACACTTGAAATTGCAGCATTGTTGTAGGCATCCAACTGAATTTCCAGAGCACAACTCGTACAAGTTTTGAATCCGCATCCGTCTCCATGACAGTCCGGAGCCAATGGGTGCGCCTGGCTCGTTCAACTGACTGTACAACGCGTATTTTGAATATACACATGCACCCGTCTCCATACGATTCAATGGCCAAGACGTACGCCTGTCTCGGACCATGCCTCTCCGACGCGTATGCACAATAGTCACCCGCGTCGAACCTCATTGCATTCAATGACAAAGCGTACGCACGGCTCGGACATGACCCGTGCAATGCGTACGCATTGTCACCCGCGTCGGTCCTCATTGCATTCAATGACAAAGAGTACGCACGGCTCGAACATGACCCGTGCAATGCGTACGCAGTGTCACCCGCGTCGGTCCTCATTGCATTCAATGACAAAGCGTACGCACGGCTCGGACATGACCCGTGCAATGCGTACGCAGGGTCACCTGCGTCGGACCTCATTAGTGTGACTATTATACGGATGCAACACACATATACTGGCCAGGGACACCAGTGCACATCAACCACATTACAGCATTGGCCACACAGTGTCACATGGCATGTAAGGCTGCATTCCCTGGGTGTTTGGTGGGGTCACATCTTGTTTTTTGGCTAGCACTTTGTGCAGCCACTCCCAGGTTGTGCACGTGTACATGGGGGAAGAATCCTTTGTGTGTTGTGCACATTACCACTGTGATGTGCAATTGGACAGTAATGGGCATGAGTCACGGACACAGTGTCAGGTTGGAAATGTTTAGGACAGGTCACATACACCCTGAGTCCTGGGGGTGATGGCATGTACGTCACAGTGAGACCTGTAGCCACAATACTGATGTGCACTCACAGTCTGTGTTCATATTGGGTCTCAGATGTGCCTGATCAAATGTGCCCAATGGGTGACAGTCTCCACATCCATGTGGTATATGCATCACCCTTGATGGGGTGTGTGTCTAAGAGACGTACATGTAGGGTCGGCAGGAACAACAGTGGCCACTACCTGTGGGACTTACGCTTGCCTTGGGGTGTGTACGTGCTATGCCATGTCCATTGCTGTGTTGATGTGGCAATACAGGGACCCTGGGTTTTTGCATGGCAAAGATCTGTGATGCCTGGGAGACATGAGGCCTCAATTGTCACTGTGGTGTGTGTTGGAACGTTGCAGCAGCACATAGGTTAGGTGACACAGCCAGATGATTGGCCATTGCACTACATGGGACTCATGTGGACATGTGGAATTGAGATGTGAGGTGGTGGTCTTGTAGGTGACATATGTGTTTATGACCAACAGCACACACCTCAGTACATTGTGAAATGTCATGATCTAGCATGTGATATTGATCGTGGTCATGGCCTCATGGGTGGATGAACTGACAATCTTCCTTTGTGCATCTCTGTACTGCAGGGCACCAGCTGTCCATCGGCCGTTCCCAGACCTTGCAACCATGCAGGAACGCGACTGCATCAGACGGTACCGCTTAACCAGGCCACTGATTGCGGAGTTGGCGGAGCAGTTGGCGCCACATCTGCTACCTGGCTGGACATACCCTACAGCACTGACCCCAGAGGTGAAGGTGATGGCAGCCCTGCACTTCTTTGCTACTGGTACCTTCTAGTACACTGTGGCTACTGCTGGTGGGATGTCGCAAACGATGTTTAGTCGGGTGCTACATGATGTCTTGGAGGGGATGTTGCAATACCTCGACCTGTATATCAAGTTCCCGAGCCCAGCTGAACTCCCTGAAATAAAGGATGCCTTTTATACAGTGGGGAGGATGCCGAACGTCATCGGATCTATTGATGGGACAAATGTTGCCCTGATATCACCACAGGCACATGAGCAGGCATACCGTAACAGGAAGCACTACCATTCAACCAATGCTCTGGTGGTCTGTCTTGCTGACATGTCGATCACACATGTGTGTGCACATTTCCCTGGTTCTGCGCACAATGCCTACATTATGAGGAGTAGTCGCATTGCAACCCTGATGTCACAGATGCCAGCTCAGCATGCCTGGCTTGTCGGTGTGTACTGACTGTTTCTCATTGTTTGTGTTTGTCAAAGTTGTATTCTGCACTCCTACAAAACTCAGCTACTTGTTCATTTTTGTGTGTGTAGGTGACTCCGGATACCCCAACACGCCGTTGTTGCTGACACCCCTCAGGAACCCTGTGACACCAGCCGAGCTGCACTACAATGAGGCACATGGTCGGAGCAGGAGGGGGATTGAGCGGACATTTGGCCTCCTGAAAAGCCGCTTTCGCTGCCTGGACAAGACCGGTGGGGCCCTCCCATATGAGCCTGCAAAGGTGTGCAAAATAATCCTTGTCTGCTGCATGCTACACAACATGGCGGTGCGGAAGGAGGTGCCTCTCATCCAGGATGACGATGACCAACCTCCGGCACCTGTGGAGGATCCCGGCCTGGGCCAAGATGCCAGTGATGATGAAGATGATGGTGACGTCCGCTCACAGCTCATCAACAACTTTTCACCTGAATGTGAGTTTCCAGGGTTGTTATGTGAATGTATGGAGGTAGCCTGGAATGTGTTGTGCCAGCTCTGTTGCTGTCTGAGTGTGTCTGTGTGCCACTTGACTGGATACGTGCTGTGATGTGTCCATTCAGGTGGTGTGTACTCCACAATAGGGTAGTACTGCTAACTAGTGTTTGTGTAGGTGTCTTGCAACATGTTTTGTGCATGTGTATTGCATTTCTCTCCTGTTCTTCTGTGCTTTTGACTGTATCTTGTCTGTCCTTCCCAGGGTACTTTGCCTGTTGTGTGGTCAACACTGACCCCCAACACCCAGAAGCCAACACCAGTGTGGAAGTTGACAATTCCCATCAACTGATGTACCACACATCCCTGGACTTCCATTCTCCAACACATTGAGAGCGTGTGTCCCCTGTTACGTAGAATTACCGTGCAACTATTGTGGAATAAATGTGTTGCTGATGTGTAATGAACCTGTGCTACGCTTTGTTATGTGCGTTGTCTGTCTTCCCACATCTGAGTGACATCTGCTTACCTCACCTGTGGACTTGTTACCACTAACTGGGTTGGTGTTGTGTCTGTGCATGCCAATGCGTTTCAGGTCAACATCATTGTGTGTGATGAGTAACATGGCCATGGTGAGTATGTTTTGTGTTGCCATAGTGGTGTGTCTCCCTCACATGTGTCACATCACCATGACTCACCTTACTTTGGTCACATTGTTGCAGTATTTGGCATGCACTGTGTTGTGTAGCAGATCGACATCTCCCTGAACATGACAAGTTGGAATCACAACAGAGGAAAGTATGATGTACTGGTGAGTTTATTTACAAACATGTGTGAGGGAAGTGCACAGGATGGCGGGTGCTGTAAAGTCCACAGTCATCTGATACATTGGCTCAACATGAACCCTCCATGTCATGTGGGCGAGTTGTGTGTGATTGGACAAGGTGAACGGGTTGCGCACAAAGGAAATTGTCCAGAACAGGTTTAGAGGCCCTGGGGGGGCGTGCTGGGACATCTGCCTCTCACATGTCCTTCTTCGAACGACCCCTCTTCTTCCGGGGGGGGATCCTCATGTGCAGGCCTCTGCGGTTCAGGGGACTCTCCGCCAGAGTCCTGCTCCCTCCCTGTGGCGCTGGCAGATGGTGTTGCGACAGATGTTATGGGCACACAGGGGTATGTGGACAGGTTGGTGTTGATCTGGCGGAGGCATTGTGTTGCATGTCCTTGAGGATCCCCACTACCTGGCCAAATCCTCCGGTGCTATCCTGGTACGGATCTAAGATGCGTGCCAGGTGGGGGTCATCATGCAGTCCAGACCCCTCTTTAAGGCGTGCCCTGTTCTTCCCACCCCTCCCAGCACCCCTCCCACACGGGCAGGACCAGCGGCGGGATGCACAGGTGACACTGGGACCCCTTGGTTGGTGTTGCTGGTGGTGTTTGCTGTAGCTTCCAGGGGGTCCTGTGTCCCTGTGCTGTGGGTGTTGATTGGCCTTGGTCTGTCCGTGTTGGCGGGGGTGCCCTGTCGGTGTCCAGATGCTGGAGGCGTGGGTACAGGGGGTGCAGATGTTGATGCTGCTGGTGCTGCATGATGGCTTACACCGGAGGGGCCAGGTTGGTCGTCGTCATCTGAAGAGGACAGTGAGAGAGTCAGACCAGACAGCTCAGTGTCCGCCAGAGTCTGGGACTGGGTATCCTCATCATTTGGTGCTGGGTGCCCAGCACCACCTGTGTTTGGAAGAGACACACAATGTGATTTATGTTTCTACATGCATCAATGGTTCACAAACATGACTTTTTCTACTTTTCGAACAGATGCCTGCCTGTACACTGCTTTTTCCCAGCTTGTCACGGACAGAGTTTGATATTGATGTTGGCCATTTCCCAGCATGGCCTTGTGCTCCCCACAACAGAGCACAGTGTCAGACATTTGTCAGTCCCTTCCCACTTCCTGTGAGGCGAGTATGGTTCAGTTTGATCTTGCTGGGCCATGTGGGTGGGTGTAGGTTGTCTGTGACTGCGAGTCCCATCATACTCTTGGCTACACCCCCCTTCCCAGCATGCACATACTTCCTCCCTCTTGACTCTGCTTCCCTGTGAGGGGGTGTGACAGCAATGGCAAGATGGCTGACTGTGAAGTGCTGATGTTTGTTGTTGGCCATTTCCCAGCATGGCCTTGTGCTCCCCACAACAGAGCCCAGTGTCAGACACCTTGTCAGTCCCTTCCCACTCCCTGTGAGGCGAGTATGGTTCAGTTTGATCTTGCTGGGCCATGTGGGTGGGTGTAGGTTGTCTGTGACTGCAAGTCCCATCATACTCTTGGCTACACCCCCCTTCCCAGCATGCCCTTACTTCCTCCCTCTTGACTCTGCTTCCCTGTGAGGGGGTGTGACAGCAATGGCAAGATGGCTGACTGTGAAGTCCTGGTGTTTGTTTGGCTACAAGCCCAAAGTGAGCTCCTGTGCTTCACACAGCAGCACCCAGTACGGGGTATCTTTTGCTGATATTTCAATGAGGTGTGTGTCAATGCATTGTACCCGGTGAGTTGTGTGGAGTTTGTGTTGAGGGGGGGTGTCTCCCCATGCTGGTAAGTATGGTCAGGGCTGTCAGTCCTCCTTCCCATCATGAAATGTGCTTCCATTGTAGGTCATGCAAGTTGTCTTTCAGGATGTCAGTCAGTGGTGTCCTGCTTCTGATTTGCACACAACCCCGAGCAGGGCCTTGTGCTCCCCACAGCAGGAGCCAGTGTCAGCCATCTTGTCAGTCATTTTCCACTCCATGTGATGTGGGCATGGTCTCCGTTCGAGTCGGTCTGGTTTTACACGCATTGCATCGTACTGCGTGGATCGTACATCGCGGGTACTGGTCGGTCGGGTTCATTCCGGGTTCGTGTCGGTCAGTGATAAACGCGTTGGTTTTCCGCCAGATCACTATATTCCCTACGGCTCGGTCGTACGGCTTGTATTCCGTACGTGCCGGTTGTAATTCACACACGTTGCATCGTACTGCACAGGTCGTACGGTGCTGGTCCGTGTCGGTTGGTATTCGGTCTGGGTCCGTATCGGTCGGTTCGTTTTGCGGCTGGAATCGGAATCGGCCCCATAGAAGGCGCAAAACGCCATTAACGATTGTGTTCCTTCCTGCACAAACACAATCATGCCTGCAACGCAGGCACCCTTGCACCAAGGTGCATGGGTGCCTGTGGTGGCATAAGGCAGCTTTTTTAGCGCCAGTGCAGGGACGAGCACAGAGATGGGCTGTATTCTTGTTAATAAGGCGCATTCCTGCATTTTGAAAATGATGCAGCTCAGCGCAGAAAAATTGCTCGCGGCACAGCACTGCACCATTTTCACGTAAATATGGTGCACAGTCTAAATATCGACCTACAGTATTATCAAGTTTTAAATATGAGATAGAATATCGAAATCAAGAATATCGACGACCAGAATATCGACCTGAAGATAAGAAATATCGTTTTTGTTAATATCGAAGTTAGTAATATCAATAGCAAAAATATCGATGTTACTAATATCGATATTTATATTAGTGATGTGTTTTATTATGTATTTTATATGTATGTGTTATATATTTTTTGTTAAGTATTGTACTGGTTTTTAAATATATATATACATTGTTTTGAAGTTAGTACAGTAAGTAAATTATGCATTTTAGTACCGTAGCGGGTTGTGGGTTTATAGGGGAATAGGGTGAGAAGTAATTTAATTATCGTAAATCAATTAATATTTTTTAGGAATTATTAATTATTTTAAATAAACTTTTGCGTTTTAGTTCTGTAGCGGGATGTGGGTTTATAGGGGAATACGGTGGGAAGTAATTTAATGGTAATTAGGTAATCATTTATTTTTCCCGGTATTGATAATTAATTTATTTTTAAATAATTATTAATTGGTAATTAATTTTTATTAATTGATTAATTAGTAATCATATTAAGTGTATTCATTTATTATTGGAGCGGGTTGTGAGTTTATAGGGGAATACGGTGGGAAGTAATTTAATTCTAATTAAGTAATTATTAATTTTATTGGTGGGTATTGATAATTATTTATTGTTAATTAATTATTAATTGGTAATTAATTTTTAATAAGTATTATTTTTGGTATTGAAAATTATGTTATTGCTCATTAATTATTAAGTGGTAATTAATGTTAAATAAGTATTATTTAATGGTATTTATCATTAATTTATTGTTAATTAATTATTAATTAGTAATTACTTTTTAATAATAAGTATTCTTTGGTATTACAAATTAATTTGTTGTTAATTAATTTTTATTTGGCAATTCATTTTTATTAATTATTATTTAGTGGTATTTATCATTAATTTATTGTTAATTAATTATTGATTGGTAACATACTTGGGGGCATATCATCAAGGCCCCGCGATAAAATTATCGCCGCTTTAGCGTCCGTTTTCGGGTGAAAAGCGACAATACTTTTATCTCACTATCAGCATGGACACGCTAACATGTGTTCCCATGCCTCAGCGCCGGTTTCCCTAACGCCCATCTTTGCATCGCCAAAGAGATGCAAAGTGGGCGTACCCTGCCAAACTAACATGGAGAATGTCGCTACCCGACTTTTCTCCAATTAACAAGATAATCGCTAACCTGCTTAGCGATTATAAAAGTAGCGCTAACTGCGCTTAACGCAGGTTTCTTTACGCCTGCTTACAACCTGACTTAGCCATTATATCCAATGGAAGGTGGATATAATGGTAAGTCTGCCCTGCCCTATCAGCAACGTATCACCTTTTGCAGTGCGATTAGCGCTGGATTTCCAGTGATAATCGCACGTTTTGCAGCTAACTCTGGAATTTTTATCGCTTTTGAGTTAGGCGTTGCTGATAGCGCGCTATCTCAACGATAAAATCGATAGCCGGCGATAATTATCCTTGCGCTAAGCACGCTTAGCGATAATTATCGCCTGCTCTTGCTGATATGCCCCTTGTTTCTTTAACAAAACCGTGACACAATCTCGGGTCACCTATGCCACATACATTTATAAAACGAAAGGATTATGCATGTTTTATTCTCTTCAGAGTGGAGAAATCATTTTTTCCCGTCTTCCATGCATACTTCTTATTAAACTTTCTTTCAGTGAATGGTTAAACTGTTGTACATATTCTGCTAGTGCTACCTCTGAGGTCAGGGGTCGCAAGTACAGTGGCATGGGTTGCAGAGGTCAAGCCAGGGTTATCACCTCTAGGGCTCTGGAGACCAGTTCAGGATGCAGAAAGTCAAGACATAAATAATCTTGCCCTTCAGGGCCTGTGCCCCCTCCCTCGTGACACATTCTATCATCGCTGGACAAGGACGTACAATACCAACAAGGAGGCAACACGCATGTCCAATGTGTCCTTTCTTTGGTTGGTAAAAAAAATGACATCCTGCGCATTTTTTATGACGTACTTTTTTATGTCGAACCTACCAGACAGTGCAATATGACGAGTTCCAAAAACCTCTATGCCTCAAGTACAAATGTTTCAGTTTCAAGAAGCGGTCGCAAATTGCCATCAACATCATGTGAATTAAAGGAATTTTGCGAACCCACACATGTATTCACAGATCGAGTCACAACATTCCAAATCATAGTGGGTTGCAATCCAACCTACTAAATTGTGACTCAGTACAATTGGATGACCTCAAAGGGATGGATCACCTTTAAATAAAGTCACTTTTTTCTTTAAATGCAGACCATTTTCCTTAAAGGAAACGAGCTGCATATAAAAACAAGCATTGGCATAGCCAATCGTTCTCGCCTCTGGGACCTTATAAGTGTTTTGGCAGAGGTGTTTGGAAGTTTGGTAAGAGATGCAATTTAACATAAAGGGATCCCACACCTCGCTGATACACGCAGTACCTGCAGTTCAATCAAACGAGAAGAGGGCATGAGGAAACCTCTTATAAGATCTCAATCAATGGAGAAGGCACGCATCACTGCAACTTATGCATGCTTTCACCTTATAAATATTTAACACATGATCCGAGGCATTTGAATGCTAGAAGCGAGAAGTGAGGGAGAGAGGAAGGGAAGGAGAGAGGAAGAGGAGGAGAGAGGGAGAGAGGAATGGAGGGAGCGAATGAGGGACGGAGAGAGGAAGTGATGGAGAGAGGAAGGGAGGGAAGAAGAAGGGAGGGAGAGAGGGAGGGAGAGAGGGAGGAAGTGAGGGAGGGAGTGAGGGAGGGAGAGAGGAAGTGAGGGAGGGAGAGAGGGAGGGAGGGGGAGAGAGAGGAAGGGGAGGAAGGGAGGGAGAGAGGAAGAGATGAAGGGAGGTAGAGAGGAAAGGAGGAAGAGAGGGAGAGAGAGAGACAGAGAGAGAGAGAGTGAGAGAGAAAAGGAGAGAGTGGGAGGGAGGGAGGAAGGGACGGAGAGAGGTAGGGATGGAGAAAGGGAGGGAACAAGGGAGGGAGAGAGGAAGGGATGGACAGTGGGAGGGGAAAAGAAGAAGAAAGTGAGGAAGGCAGGCATCAGAAAGGGGAGGTGGAGCGGGGTGGAGTCCAAAGCGCGTGAGACGGAACGAGAAGAAAGCTGATGATCACTCCGGGTTTTAGGGGTACCCCCGCCCCACCATCCTCGGGTTATATTCTCCACTCTCCGATCACATCATAACTCTCTGGAGAATTCAATATGTCCCTCATTTAACCTTCCAGCACATCTGTGCCACTCGTCCTGAAAGGTTCTTCTCCCTTGGTTTCAGTGTGTGACCGCCACCCCCCAAAACACGTTAGCACTCCCTGCGAAGATTAAAGGCATTACGCATAAAGGGCAGGTCGAATGGAGGGGTGCAAAGGAGAGCCGGAAAAGAGCACGGTGAAGCCGAGACTCTCTGATAAGTTATGACCAGGCGTCGTCTTCTTTAGGGGGAAAGGATGACAGGAGTCTTTCACGACCCTGGGCAGAAACCCTCATTTGCACACTCCTGGTGGGGGGGGAGTCAAAGGCGACTGGTTGATCGCTCTTTCCCACCTGCTTCTCCCTCACTTTCTCCATCAGCATTATGGCACCCTGTTAGTCAGTCACAACTTTTGCAACTTTCTTCAAGGATGCCTTTAGCCTGGGATAGATAGGAAAGTCTTGAGCATTTCTGAGGAAGTAGGGAGGGTATAAAGTTTTCTTCAAGAAGTAAATTTGTAAAGAGACTCCTTGTGAGACTTAAAAAGGACTAGAATAATGCAGTGACTTGCGTGTAAGGCCAAGTCATTGTGAGGAAGGGGGCTAAAAGATCCACTAAAGTCCGAATGTAAACTGACTGCGTTGTTCTGTTATTAGACGTGCCGCTAGCGTCCTCTATGTACAACACCAATAGAATGGGAACTACACACCATTCTTCCAAAGTACTATTTTGAAACACAGATTTCAGGATTGTGAGCAGGCAAGTGTTTGGCTTAAAGGGAATTTAACATATGTCAGTTTTTGCGTTTAGAACGGATAACTCGTGCCAAAAGGAATGCTTTATTGGAAAAATGCATCTCGTATCAACACTCAGCACAACTATGGAAACAGACACTTACAAAACAATGTTGGGAACAAACGTCAACATTTTATTTTGAAATAATAGCTCCATGCAATAGCAACTTGAAAGAAATATAAGATATACCCGACTATGCCCATTTCGTGTACGTAATGGTGCAGTGCAGACAAATCAGACATTTTTGGGGTAGTATTCCCAAAATTGCAGTTCTCTATTTAAAACAACGGCAAGTGCGTGTACAGTAAAAAGCTGTTATTTGTAAGGAAGAATACTGACGTCTTTGATTGTAGTTTGCATTAGGTCAACCCGGGTATTTTGAAATTTAACGGAATGACTTGGTAGCTGTAATCCTAAGAAAAGCCACACCTAGTACTTAGTGCCTGATTTACTGCCTGGTGCGCTCTTATTGTTTTTATTTTTACTGCCAGATGCCCTGATAAAAGCCCTTCAATACACATGATTTCTTCCTAGTCGCGTTTTGAGGTAGAGCGGAATGTTTCCTCCTCAAAGGACACCAGACACACACAGCGTTTTTACGGAGAAGAGGGGTTGGGAGGGGGTTTTGGGGATAGTCCGGCACAGGGAAAGAAAAGTGCTTACATAATGTTTGCTTACAGGGACCAGACACACACAGAATTTCCCTTGCGGGAGCGAGCAGCGGCACCATCTGTTTTGAAGATAATTACAAGGGAAACGCCAAACGTGCATGTGTTGCAATAGAAAGCAATGCCAAACGTGCACACTTTTAGGCAAAAGTGCTGATCGATTGCAAAAGTTCCTCTCCTAAGCAATGCTTGCGCACTGCGTAGGCGAGACCTAAAGAGATTTTTTTACATTGTTTGACAGTCGGTAGTGGTCCCATTTTACAATTCTGTAACCTGTTGCCGAATCGCAAAATGGGTTCAGTTCATAAGAAAAAGCCATTTTGCAGTTGCAAAACTTGTGGTTTTACGATTTACAAATATCAGTCTTTGCAACTGCAAAATGGCTTTCATCAGGTTTGTCAGCTTACCAAGATCTTACGATGGGCTTTTAAGCCAGCCTGTCTCTTACCATTCGTTGGCTTTATTGTCTGTCTCACTTGCTCACTCTTTATTTGATGGCTTGCCTTCACCATCTAATGTTAGTCCCACCCCTGGAGCATATCTTTCTTTACTTGTATCCTTACAATGCTTACTTTCAGTAAACTACTTTTTTTTCTTTTTGCTTAAGCACTCCACAAGAGTGCATGTGTTTTCCTGCTGCTTCCGTTGTGTGGTTCTCTCTTCCCCTCTCTCTTCATGTTGTTCTCTCAAGTCCATCGGCTTTTCTCCCACCTTTGATGCTCTGTCATATTTCTTGTTGCTTACGTACTTTACAAAAGTTCATGTGTTTTCCAGCTATCTCCCTCATGTGCTTTTTTATCCTCCACATTCAGATGAGAGTATTGCTCTCTCTCATTTTGAGATCTTCTCTCTTCCATGCTGCTTTCTTGCATCAGTGTTCTTCCCTTCCCCCACCTTATACTCTGTGTTGCTCTCTCTGACCTGTGCACTTTGGTGGTGTTCTCCTTTTTTCCCCATTAGTCCCCCCACCTGCTCCACCATTACCACCGCCCCTCCAACACCCACACACTTCTTTTTCTATATGACACTTTTGCGCTTAAAAAAGTATTTATTTCATTTACTGTCCCAAGAATTAAAGCAAATGGTGCCAACATCATTAAGTTGGCATCTGCATGTGGTCTGACACAGGCATCGCACAACCACTACAGCACCTTTATTATTTATATTGACAATACTGCACAGCGTTACAATGCTGTATGGCAACACAAAATGCAATTGGCAAAGCCAATAGGTCCCAAGGGTGAGATGTATTGGCTTTACAACGCTTGTATGTCTTTCTCTTCCTTGTTTGTTTCTTTATTTTTCTCCTCCTTGCTTTCTTTCTTTCTGTTTTTCTTTATTTCTTTATGTGTGTATGTATACATGCATGCATGCATATATTTGGTATTTTATACTGTGAACCTAGAAAAAAGGAAGTGGAGTGCTGTACAGCATCAAAGACAAGCATAAAGTCAACAAATGACATTGGAGGTAGATTATTTATGGACTGTTAATGCATTGTGACGTCATGTTCTTTGAGAGGGGAGTCTTCAACTCTTTCCTAAATGGGTGCAGCATCAGGGAAGTCCTTATGTATACAGGGTGTAGGAAAATGGCCCTTTTTGCATGGTAACCCCCTAACTTTTTGTCAGATATCTGATGCTAACTTGACTGGGTGTGTCCTGGGTCCCTGCAATCAGGTTGCCAGGGCCTTTGTTCTTTCCCAAAACTGTACCTTTGTTTGCATAATTGGCACACCTATGGGCCCCTTGTAAGTCCCTTGTAAAAGGTACCCCTGGTACCAAAGGGCCTGGTGACTACAGAAGGCCTCTGAGGGCTGCAGCATGTATTATGCCACCCTCAGAGACCTCTCACCTTAACACCCGCACACTGCCATTGCAGGCTGAATGTTTTGGTGCAGACGAAAGTGAAGAGTTGACATGGCACACATCCCTGTGGGCCATGCCCACCAACACTGCCTGAGACATGGGTAAGTCACCCCTCTAGCAGGCCTCATAGACTTAAGGCCGGGTGCACAATACCACAGGTGAGGGCATAGCTGACTGCGCAATATGCCCATACATGGGCTGGGAGTTTTTCAACACGAACTCCACAGCTCCTTGATGGCTTTAGGAAGACTTGGAAGTTTGGTATCAAACTTCTCAGCATAATAAATCCAGAGGGATGTCAGTGATGGATTAATTATAAAATGCACTCAGAGGGCATCTTAGAGATGCCCCCTGAAAAATGTCCGACCTCTAGTGTATTAGCTGACTGGTCCCCGCCAGCCAACCACCACCAGACCTGATGGGGTGCAAGCCTTTGTGTTATCGGAGGTCAGAAACAAAGTCTGCTCTGGGTGAAGGTGCTTCACACCTCCCCTTGGCAGGAACAGCAGCACTTGGTGGTGAGTCTCAAACGCAAAGAGAACGCCTCCACATGCCTCATCCTCGACATACCCCGCCACACCCACATCATTACCCACCTGAAAGACTTGCACTGGCTCCCAGTTAACAAGAGGATCACCTTAAAGCTCCTCACCCACGCCCACAAAGCACTACACAATGCCGGACCAGCATACCTCAACAAGCGTCTCACCTTCTACACCCCAAACCGCCAGATTCGCTCCGCCGGCCTCACCCTCGACCACCGTCCCACGCATCCACAGGACATCCACTGGTGGCAGATCCTTCTCTTACCTCACTGCCAAGACATGGAACACCCTCCCCACACAGCTGCAACAGACCCAGGACCTGCTGAACTTCAGGAGACTTCTCAAGACCTGGCTGTTCGGGAAGTAGCTGAACCCCCACCCCCTGCTCAGGGCCTTGAGACCCTCATGGGTGATTAGTGTGCTCTACAAATGATTGATTGATTGATTGAAAGGCCCTCACCTTGTGATGTGCTGATTTGGGCAGCTCCAACTAGTGGAGATGCCCATCCCCCTGTCCAGACCCCACTTCTGGCAGAAGGACAGGCAGGAAAATTAGTAAGCAGAGTAGGAGTGTCCACCTTAGCCTGGCACACCGCTAGGGTCGCCGGGAGCTGAAGTGAACCCCTCTCTCATAAATTCTCTATTTTGAATTGGAGAATTAGGCCCAATAGGAACAGTGCTGTGCCCCTCTCCCCAAAAGGAGGGGGCATCCAAAGGGTGTAGTCACTCTAGGGGACAGTAGCCATTAGCCCCCTAACCTCAGTAACTCCCTTCAATTTAATGTTTAAGGGCTCCCCTGAACCTTGTCCCTCAGATTCGAGAGACTAAAGAAGAAGATGGTAGAAGACTGCTGCCCGACCAGGAACTGAACCATTGCAGACAGAATTCGGCAAGAACCCCGTCACCTGTAACCAGTTTGACAACCAGAGACCCTGCAAGGCCTCCAAGAACACAACATCGTCAGAACTCCTCCATCCCCTGCACATCTCTAGCTCTATGACTGCGACTGTTGGGCTGGTGGTGCCTCCTTTTGATCTCCAGTGGCAGCCGCAACGGTACCAGTGTTTGTGGTCTACTGAATCTCATTCACCTCTATTGCTCTCTGCCGACCGCAAGAGCGACCATTATTGCTGGTATCAACAATCGCTGCATAGATACTGAACCCCGCACCTCCTTAGGTGCCCCCAGCCCGCATTGACTAGTCCTGGGCTAGGCAAACCCTGCACCCGGCCACCCCAGTGCCGCTGGTGGTGCAGTACCTACCTTAAACTGACCATTGCCCAGTGCTGGTTTAAACCCCTGGAGAATGGTAGAATAATTTGTGTGCTTACCTGCTGATGCATAACACTGGTTTTCCTTCCTTAGGTTTGCATTGCATTCGATCTGTTGTATTGGACTGTCTACCTGTTTCAAGTCCCCAGTGTTACTGTATCTAATTGACAAGCCGGAAAGTTTTACAAGACTAAAAAGCATTTCTTGTACATGCAAATATTAATTGAAACTATTCAAACATATTGCCAATAATCTGAAAGTATTGCAATTGAAAAGTACTAACTTGTAATGGAGTTCAACTTGGTTCCTAGAAATAAAAGTAACTGAAGTAATATTTATTTCTGCAAGCATTGGCCTCTTGTCAGTCATTGAGTGCGTGTTTCTGCATTGCATGAGTATGTAAAACAAATGCATTCACACTGCCCTCTGATAATCCTAGCTGTTCAGCGCAGCTACCACTAAATGGGGAGAAAGGTATTATCTACTTTAACCTTTGCCATACCTTTGGGGACCCACTGAACTCTGTGCACACTATACCTCTTTTTGGCATGCTATGTACAAAGCCAGCCTCCTACACAGGGGTTTTATTTCATATCCTATCTGCATTGATTAGAAAAGGCCTGCCAACTTGTTTTTTCTTAATTACACTTCTTAGTCTGCAGTCTAACGGTGTCCTGGTGTCCAGAGATGGTGAGCTGGTCTACAAGATAAGTGGGTTGTTAGTCACGATGGCTCGTGACCGCTCGCGATGACAAATTACCAGTCCGCGTTGAGAAAGCTGCCGCTCGAGTAAAAATCTACTTGAGCGGCAGAAAACAACAGCTCGCTGTGTGTGAGATGATGTTTTCAATGATTGCACAGTGCGGACAAGCATCCGGCACTGTGCAAACATCCCGAACAGCGCACTACGCAGTTCGCGTAGCGCTACACGTATCTTGCATAGTGCGAAGTGCACTTCACGTAGCTATGCGTAGCGCTACTACGCAAACTACGCCCAGAGTTAGAGATTTGAGGTTTGAATCTGTCGAGGTTCATGTCATTGAGCCAGGTTTGTACTGTTTCTTGTTTGTTGTTCTTGGCAAATAAGAGGAATTCTGTCTTCTGAAGCAGAGAAAACGTTTAAGTATAGTTTATTATCATCAGCACACTGGTGAATCTTGATGCTTTTATCTGTGAGGAGAGCACCAAGCAGCTCCATGTAGAGGATGAAGATGTCAGGAGAGAGTATGGAGTTTGCAGGTGATTGAGATCGTTTGAGGCCAGGAGATGCCTCTGTGAACAAATAGATGTCATTTGAAAAGGGAGGAGGAGAACTGGTGAAGGACATCACCAGTGAATCCCATTTGAGGTCCCAGGGTATGCATGAGGATGGAATGTTTGACTGTCAACGGCAGCTGAGAGGTCCCGTGAAATAAGGGGGCGTGGATCATGTCTATCTGTGGTCAGGAGGGCATTGTCTGTTATCTGTATGGTAGCGGTCTCCAGGCTGCTGCCTGTTCTGGAGCCAGACTGGTAGTCAGGGAGCAGATGGTTAGTGCTGATGTGATCTTGGAGTTGAGCATAGACTGATTTTTCAATGATCTTGTGGGTGACTGGTAGGTGATTGATGGGCGGGTAGGTGGAGTGGTCATCAGGGTCTATTGTGGCTTTCTTTAGAAGTGGAAGGATCGAGGAAGATCTGGACAACTTTGACAGCTTCTGGGGAAGATGCCTTGAGCGAGGGAGGCATTGACAGTGGTGATTAGGGGTGAGAGCTTTGATGAAGGACAAGGGTGAGATATCATCTTCATACGGTGAGGCTTTGGAGGAGTTGAGCATGTCAGCACACATTGCAAGTGATAGAGCTTCGAAGCATGACCATGGCAGGATTCTACAGAAAGGAGCAGGCACAAGGGATGAAGCAGGCTTGCTGTTGATGTTGTATTTTTCCATAGAAGACAAGGTTGATGGCATTGCACTTTTCTGTGGAGAGAAAAATAGGTGGGTCTGGCATGGGTTCGAGGCAATGGTTGATTGCCTTGAAAAGCTTCCTGCTTCTGTTGGTTTCTTCCTGTCTGTATAGTACTTTTCTCTGGTTGATCTAATGAGCTTTCTGCATTTGCACAGCGGGACTTCAATATCTTGAGGTCTTCTGGAGTTGTGTTGTTCTTCCATTTTTTCCTGCCTACGGATAGATTGCTTGTTGTCAGCAAGGTCTTTAGAGTACCAGAGAGCCAAATGCTTTGGCTGTACTTACATGTTTTAATTGGGGCGTGATGCTGAAATAGTTTTCCCAAAAAGTGTTGAAGTTGTATAAAAGGGTGTGGCCTTGGGACTAGGAGTTGTTGAGGTGAGAGGTTAGTTCAAGCGTTAGGTTGATAAATTGAAGTTTTTAAGGATCTGAAAGTTCTGTGTCTTTGGGTTGATCTTGGTTTGTTGGCAATGCTGATCAGGAAGATAGGGATTGGTCCAGCGGTTGGTCAGTCTAGAGGTATGTGTGGGTTGCTGTGGATTGTTTGTGATGTTGAGAAGATATGGTCAAGGGTGTGGCCTTTGGCATGTGTTGGATGTGTGACATGCTGATCCATGCTAAGTGTGTTGATGGAGATTGAAGTCACCCAAGAGAGTGGTGTGGATATGCCAGATGGACGAGATGGAGAGGAGATCTGAGAATTCATCAGTACTTGTTCTGTCTGTGAAGCTTGTAGGCCATGTGGAAAGTGGCAGCCTGAGTTGCAGAGAGTGAGAAATAGCAGCTCCGTGAGGTTGAGTGCTATTGGCTTGTCTAGGCTGCAGGACAGGTGGACTTATGGATGACAACGAGGCTATCTCGCTTTTGTGCACGGTCCACATGATAGGTGCTGTCACCTGTGGGAAGAAGGATGCCTAGGATTTGCAAAAATATGGGGTGAACCATGTTTCTGTGATGAAGAGAGCATCAAGCTGGGGATGAGGTATGCGATGTCTGGTGCGTGGAGTACTGCACAGTGAGAATTAATGAGCATGATTTGGAATGTGTGTTCTGTAGGTTGAGGATGTGTAGTAGCTAGTTGGATTTGTACGAGGTTGGGTCTATGTGCTGTGAGAACTTGTGCTGTCTAGGTCTGAGTGTGATTGTGACGATTGGCAGTATGGGGTGCTGGATGATACAGGGGCTCTGGCCTCAGGCCCCTCCTCGCCCTAACTTGCCCAAACAGGCAATGCCCTTTTCTCTGTCCTGCTTGAAATAAGGAGAATGCAGGAAATTATGTCACTTCCAGTGGTGATGGAGGACAGGGAATGAAGACCTCTTGCCTGGCTTCTTCCTTTGAAGATGGTTTTTAGTGGGACACCAGTGATGTCACTTTCTGTGCAGATGGAATGTGGAAAATGTAGTTCTCTTGCCTATTTTAAGAATGGTTTTGTCAGGAACTACTGATGTCATTTCCTTACATCCTCTCTTCCTTCCCTTTTCTCTTTCTTTTTCACTAACCGCCTTCTTTTTTTAACCCTCCCTCTTCCAGTCCTCTTTCCCCATGCCTTCTCAACTCTGTTTTGTCCCACTGTTTACTTGTCTTTTCCTCTCACCTCTACTTTCTCTTTCCATTGCACTTCCTCTTTCTATTCTTACTGTTCTTTGTCGTTTTCTTTCTACCTCTAATCGCTTATTCCCCCTTGTCTATCTCTATCTTCCCTTCGCTCCATTCTACTTACTCTGTTTTCCTCCTCGTCGTGAGCATTGTTGTTAATCAATGACCATCTGAACCAGAATTACGCTGGATCTTTGCCTGTTTTGGCTTCTTGACAGACCCGGCGCAGGTATCTTTATCACCTCAAGCAAAATAGAATGTTCCCCGGTGCAGTGCTCCCCCTGCAGTGAAAAGGCAGCCATTTTCCTTCTTCTTCAGTGTTTTGGCCGCCCGGAGTCTGTTGTACCAGTGGCTCTATGGAAGCTGCTGGCTGGTACCAGAAATGACCTGCCAGTATGAGCCATGATGCAGAACTCCTGCCTCCTTACTCCAGGTTCACATCATGACTTTTAACTCATAGTATATGTATCACTGCTTGAGCTGCCCCCTGTTGTCACAGCTCTGCGGTGATGTGCTCACAGCTGCAGCTTCTAGTGTGCCTCAAATACGGCAGCTCCTCTTTTCCCCTGCAGAGGGCGCCAATGCTTCATGCACAAGTACCTGACAGTCCCGCATGTGACTTAATCAGAGAGATGTCTCATTATGTGTGATAAACACCCCCGCTGACAAACAAGGGTCGATATTGGTGCCTTCTGCATCTTTTAATCAAAGGCACGTAGAGCACGTTCCAGGTGTCACGCATGAGGGGAATCCAATGCTTGTAGACACCCAACTAGTTCTGAATGTTTCTTCATCGCCAACCGCTGAACACACCCCGGGCGGCTTCACAGCCCAAGTCTATGCAAAGTCAGTTTTGACTCAGACGTTCACACTTGGGCTGCGAGGCCAAGCTGCCAATCACAGTATAAAAACATATGATTCAAACATGGCTACCGTGAAACAATGCACCACACAGGTAAGGTGGACTGTGTGGCAGGTAATTCAATGTTACAAATGAAGCTTGAGAAAAGGAACGGTGCCAGAGTGGAGCAGGAGCGGGGAATGGAGGAAGGGAGAGAAAGCAGGCGACGCAGTGGGGCTGGTGACATTTGAAGGTGGTGTGTGTAAAAGTTCGGGATTGGTGCCCTGTGGCAAGCGAGTGTAGCGAGTGAGCCCTGTCCGTCATAAGGAGGGGCTGAGGGAAAGGGGGGATTATGCCCCTCAACCCCGGAGAAATTTTAGAAAAAATATTGGGCAAATGGTGCATTTTCAAGCAAATTTGAAGAAAGCAATACAATTAATAAAGCAATCATGAAATTGTAGTTATGACATCAATAAAGAGATTTCATATGATAATGACGTAGGTAGCTGCTTATTCAGTATAACCAGAGAACTTCATAACAGACTTTGAGATAATAATTCAGTAAGTACCTCACAGATTTCGATATTTATTGATATACCTTTACAGAGCCCGGTGTTACAAGATATATCTTCAATTTCAATACGTTGAAGTCCTTTCTAGAACGGTGTTCCTCTTTCAGGCTCTGCTATGTAAGGTGAGTAACTGGTATGGGGCAAAACACCCCAACTGCAAACAGCACTGTTTTCACGACTCCAGACCAGCTGTGGCTGTGCGACTAACAGCACAGCAGTACGGGTGTGCCAGACACACTGCATCTATAGAGCTCCCATTTAAACGACATACAGTACCATGTAGAACCAGTATAGACCTGTGCTTCCTACACAACATACATCACAAAATTGCATCTATTCTATACCACGTGCAGTACATTCCTACCAGTACATGGTATGCAGTGCGGCACTGCACAGTGCAGTGCAGTACTTGAATACAGCATATAATGCAGCACAGCAACTGTATGATACGGCTCAGCTCTTGATGTATATGGTGCACATCACGTCACTGCATCTAAATGTCATCGAGCACGGGATGGTGTGTACAAGCACCGCACTGTGGGTACGACACACAATGCCCTTTGCATCGCCGCGGAACACAGCACAGGAGTACAGCATATGAATTCTTTAACAGCACAACAGCTGCGCAACCGAGCACCGCCACTGGACCACATGCAACCGCACCATAGTCATTGTACATACTACATACTACTACCATGTGCTCCTTCTGATCTGAGACTGTGACTGCAAGGCGCACTGCATGCTGGGTGGGCCACTGAGCTGTGACAGAAGTCGATCGGTGCTGCTTTGATTGACCCCAGAGCCCGGTGATATAAGCAATATCTTCGATTTCAATAAGAGAATGTTTTTCTAGAGCCGTGTTTCACTTTCAGGCTCTGTTATGTAACACGAGTAACTGGTGTTAGTCATTAATTCTCCCAATGAAAAAGATGCTCATCAGGGATAAGAGAGTGGGCTCGGCCCCATGGTACTCTCCTGAACTGAGGGCTCTGAGAAAGAGCTGCAAAAGGCTGGAACGGGAGTGGAGGAAGGACTGGGGGACAGTTAGTAAGAACAACTACCGCTCAGCAATGAGAGCATATAAGAACGCGATAAAGGTAGCTAAGATCCAACACTTCAATGAAAGAATCTGCAAAGCCACCTGTGCTTCAAGAGAATCTTTTAAAGTAATGAAAGAGTTAATAAAAACTCCCGACCCACCGGTTATACACAACAATCCCCAGGGAAAATGCCGGGAGTTGGCTACTTACTTTAACTCAAAAATCGAGACCATCCTACGCTCACTCCCTCAGCCAACTGCAGTAGCAGAGCCAATTGCTCAGCAAAGGGTAGGAGCCGCTGAGCTGGACTTTTTTGGCCCTGTGACTACGGAGGAAGTGCTGAGTGTGCTTGGGAAATTGAAGAGTGGTTCTCCCAAAGACCCTGTCCCGATGCGATATCTTAAACAAGTCGCGTCGACAATTGCGGCCCCAGTGACCAAGTTGATCAACCTGTCGCTTTCACAGGGGGTGGTGCCACCTGGATGGAAAGAAGCAGTTGTAAAAGCTCTCTTGAAGAAGCCGAGCCTTGATCCCACTGACTTGGCTAACTTTCGGCCGATTTCCCTGCTCCCCGGGATGAGTAAGGTGGCTGAAAGGCTGGTTAACTACCAACTTTCGAATTTCCTGGAGTCGAATGGCCGGCTACGGGACTCCCAGACTGGATTCAGGCCTGGACAGGGTACAGACACTGCCCTTCTGGCCGTGGTGGAGGAGGCCAGATGCATTCTGGATTCAGGGGGGTCAGTGGCAGTGATCCTCCTGGACCTGAGTGCGGCCTTTGATACCGTGAATCATCAGGTATTACTCCAGCGACTGGAAGGGCTGGGTGTCACAGGGAAGGCTCTGGGATGGCTGGCCTCCTTTTTAGGTGGACGATCATTTGAAGTTTGGGAAGGAAACGAGAAGTCCCCCCCTTTCGCCCTCCAGTGGGGGGTTCCTCAGGGCTCATCACTGAGCCCTACATTATTTAATGTATATATGGCCCCCCTGGAGGATGTGGTGTCTCCGTTCGGCTTTAACATCATCAGCTATGCGGACGACACGCAGCTGGTGGTGGGGCTTTCTCAGTTGGATAAACACCCAGCTGCGCTCCATTCCTGCCTGGAGGCAGTATTCGGGTGGATGTGTAACTCATCCCTGAAACTGAACGGCTCTAAGACCGAGCTTATGATCTTAGGCCAGTCTTCCTTCTCCCTCTCTCCTAGCTGTTGGCCTGACTGCATGGGAGCTCTTCCCAGCCCAAAGAAGGAGATGAAGAGCCTGGGAGTGTGGCTGGAGCAAGACCTGACGTTTAGTACACACGCCAAAAAGACCGCGGGTGTCTGTTTTGGTATGCTCCGGTCAGCCCGCAAGATTCTGTCACTCCTCCCTGAGACCTCTCGCAAGCTGCTTATACAGGGGCTCATCATCTCCAGGCTGGATTACAGCAATGCTCTCTTCTTGGGCGCTCCGGAATCCACGTTCAAGAAGTTGCAGCAGGTGCAAAATGCAGCAGCCAGACTGCTAACTAATGTCCCCAGAAGGCAGTCTGCTAAACCAGCATTGAGGGCACTGCATTGGCTCCCGATACGGGAAAGAGTAACCTTCAAGGCCCTCTGCATGGCGCAGAAGAGTCTGCAGGGGAAGGGCCCAGCGATCCTGAGGAATATGATCCAACCTTACAAAGCAGCAAGGGCTCTTCGCTCTGATCATAAATTTCTTCTCCAGTCTGATAGAGTAAGACGAGCCCGCACTGGTGGGAGACGGTTCTCAGTGAATACGGCCTCCGCCTGGAATTCCCTGCCACTCAGACTCCGGGCAGAAACCAATACTCTGCGTTTCCGTAAACTTTTAAAAACCCACCTGTTCCCGGTTTGAGATACTATGCGCTGGGCGCTGATCCGATCTATTGACAGCGCTGGGATGCCCAAGGGTAACCGTGCGCGGTATAAAACTCCAAATAATAATAATAATAATAATTAAGCAGTATCCGAGTCCGAAAAGCATTTACCAGCAAACTTTCACTCATAGGCGAATGCACAGACTGACATCAGGTGGGCCGCGTGCTTAATGCGGAGCAGGGATGAAGGGCTCGTTTGTGCTTGTCAGTGGGAACATTACGTGCTCCACCTGGATTGCTGCAGGCGCCCTGTTGGGGTTTGCCGGAGTGCCCGCTGCAGCCCCAGCCACTGCAGCCTCGCTGAGAGTCCCGGTTAATATAACTAAACTTTGAGAGAGGTGTGCGAGCCTCGCGGGACCTGCAGCGCGTGCACCTGTACCCCGCGTGACCCAAGGATGGCAGCAACAAAACTCTCTTCTGTTTCCAGGCAACATTTAAATCACTAACACCACTCGCCATGATTAATCACAGGTAAAACAAGCTTTGCATAGCCAATAGGTCTCGTCTTTGGGACCTTATACGTGTTTAGCCATGCAACAGTTTGTGTTGTTGCACCAAGGATATTGTGCTGCTTAACTAACTACTAATAAGGTCCCAAAAGCGAGACCTATTGGCTATGTGTTAGACGGACCGGGAGGGTCGGCCGAGGACAAGGGGAGAGGTCTCCGGGGAGAGCCGTCTCCAGCGACCGTACAGACGAATAACTTCCCCCCCACAGACGTACACCACACAAGGATAGGCTTTAACGTTCTTTATAAGCAGTTTAAGGTACGATGGAGTGATACAAGGAGGTCTGGACTCAGGGGTCCCCTCGATTCTAGTCTCTGGGTTTGGGAAAGGGGGTAGCGGGACAGTCTGGTTACCAATCTGGTAGATGAGATGATGGATAGCTCCCAATCCTCGAGCTCGGTGTTCTAGCTTGGACGGGCCGCGGCAGCGCCAGCAGGTCCCGGTGAAGGTGGTCGTTACACGGTCCGCGGCAGCGCCAGCAGGTCCCAATGAAGGTGGTCGTTACACGGTCCGCGGCAGCGCCAGCAGGTCCCAATGAAGGTGGTCGTTACACGGTCCGCGGCAGCGCCAGCAGGTCCCGATGAAGATGGTGGTTACACGGTCCGCGGCAGCGCCAGCAGGTCCCGACGAGGATGAAGGATGCAGAAGGCCGCGGCAGCGCCAGCAGGCAGGACGACAGTTCACAAGGCAGGGCTACGGCAGCGCCGGTAGTCCGTCAAGGATGAGTTCTTCTCGGTGTCTCTCGACTCCAGGATACAACTGCCTTCCTGTTCTGGAGCCGCCCTAGTTATAGGTCTGGCGCCCTTTGATGTCCGGACCCTCGCACTTGGAGGTCGGGAGGTCCGGGATGAAGGAGTCCAGACACCCAGCAGGGGGTGGAGCCAGCGCCTGGGGGAGCTGGAGGGCGAGCGGCACCTGGCGGGGGAGAGCCATTGATACTTCCTTTCTCCCATCGACCTGCCAAGTGGTCCGTTCACCTCCTGGGTGGATGGTGGTGCCGGGATGGCGGGGCCTGGCCAGGCCTAGGGTTAGGGTCGAGCTGAGGCCACGCGGCCTCGTGGTGCAGTGTCCAAGATGGCGGCTGGTCCGGCCGGGGGAGCCGGGAGTGGGTCGGCCCCATGATACATAGATGTCCGGGGGCAGGAGTACCGTCTGGAGACGGGGAGCGGGTGGTTTCGGCGGGTCACACCTGGAGGGCCGGGGCTTGGGCCTTGTCATGCGGGGAGGGAGCAAGCCCCTCATGTGGCCTGTCCAACATGCGTCCCCCCCAGCTGAAGGCGGGGAGAGTCACCCACCCTCTTGGGGACTTTCCTCGTCGAGGCGGAAAAAGCGTGACAGGCCATCTGCGTTGGTGTGGTCTTGGCCCGGTCGATGTTCCACAGTGAAGTCCATCCCCTGCAGGGAGATGGACCAGCGCAATAGTTTGGGGTTTTCCCCCCGCATCTGCATTAGCCACTGCAGGGGTCGATGATCTGTCTGCACCCGGAAGTGGGTACCGAAGAGATAGGGCCGGAGCTTTTTGAGGGCCCACACCACTGCGAAGGCCTCCCTCTCGATTGTGCTCCAGCGCTGTTCTCGGGCCAGGAGGCGTCGGCTGATGAAGGCCACCGGGTAGTCCAGTCCCTCGGGGTTCAGTTGGGAGAGGACCGCCCCGATGCCATGGTCGGAGGCATCCGTTTGCACAATGAATTCCCGACTGTAATCGGGGGCCTGGAGCACAGGGGCAGTGCATAGGGCGGCTTTCAGCTTCTCGAAGGCCGCTTGACAGTCGGGGGTCCAGTTAACCTTCTTCGGTTGGTTCTTGGAGGTGAGTCCCGTGAGGGGCCCCACAATGCTGCCATAGTCCTTCACGAACCGCCGGTAGTAGCCGGTGAGCCCCAAGAAGGCTCGGACCTCGGTCTGCGTGACAGGTGGCTGCCAGGACTGGATGGCAGCGATTTTGAGTTGCAGAGGGGCCACCAGCCCGCTTCCCACCTGGTGTCCGAGGTAGGTCACGGATCCCTGACCAATTTGGCACTTGCCGGCCTTGATTGTGAGGCCGGCCCGCTGGAGGGCCTGCAGGACCTCTTGGAGGTGGTGGATGTGGTCAGACCAGTGGCGGCTGTACACAGCGATATCGTCCAGGTAGGCGGCGCTGAACTCCTCGAGCCCCGCCAGGACCTGGTTCACTAGACGCTGAAAAGTAGCTGGGGCATTCTTCATGCCAAAGGGCATGACCTTGAAGTGGTAGTGGCCATCGGGGGTAGAAAAGGCGGACCGTTCTTGGGCCCGGGGTGTGAGACCGATCTGACAGTAGCCTGCTGTCAGGTCGAAGATGCTGAGGTAGCGGGCAGCCCCCATGCGGTCGATCAGTTCATCCGCTCGGGGGATGGGATGAGCGTCGGTTCTGGTGACAGCATTCAAGCCCCGATAGTCGACGCAGAATCGGAGCTCAGGAGTGGTGCCAGGGGCAGCAGCTTTGGGGACCAGCACGACCGGGCTGGCCCAGGGGCTATCCGAGGGCTCGATGACCCCGAGCGTGAGCATCTTGGCTACTTCTTCTTGGATGCAGGCCCGTACTCGATCCGGTACGCGGTAGGTCCGGTGTCTGACAGGGGGACTGTCCCCAGTGTCCACGTCGTGCAAGCACCAGGGGGTGACCCCTGGGGTAAGGGAAAATAAGGTAGAAAACTGCAGCAGGAGCTCGACGAAGCAGTTGTTAGAGAGGTGCTCCCATACCATAAGATTAAAAAGTTGCTCGTAGGTCGTCACGTGGCTCCCCTTAATCCAACCCTCAAAGGCTCGGCTGAAATAGTTGACATATTCCACCCAAGTTGTACCCGGGATCCGGGTGCAGTCTCGAAACCTCTGGCGGTACATTTCGGGCGTGAGCCCATATCGGGTGAGGAGGGCAGCCTTCATGTGGTCATAGGATGACATCTGATGGTCTGGGAGCTGTAGCAGGGCATCACGGCCTTCGTTGACGAACCTCCCCCATAGGCCGGCTCCCCAGTCACTTCGATCGATCCGGTGGGAGGTCATGGCGATCTCGTAGGCCTTGAACCACTGTTGTATGTCGTCCTCTCGGACATACTCTCGAACGACATCCTTGGGGATGTGGACTTTCTTTTCTGTTGCTCCCGGGGTGCGCGGTCGCTCGGGCACCTCCGGTTCTTTGTTCTGCTTCCGTAGGTCTATTTCTGCCAGTTTGCGCTCGTGTTCGTACGCTAGTCTCTTTTCTTCGAGCTCTCTCTGCCTCTGTTTTTCTTCCCGTTCTTCTCGGAGCCGCAGATGTTCTAGGTTCAGTTTTTGCTCGGCTAATTTTAGTTCACCGTCCATTTTGAGCCGTGCCATTTCTAACTCGTGCAGTCGGTTTTTCTCTCTCTCTTGGATCTCTTCCTGCGAGAGGCCCGTTCCTCGCTCCTCGGGAGCCGTGGCGATCCTCTCTGCTGCTGTACTGTTTCGGTCTGGGGATCTGGTTACCCCGGTTTCTGCCCACGACTCAATGGCGTGCTTGAAATCGTCTTTGGTACTCAGGCCGGTGGTAGCAATGCCTAGTTCAATGCAGAATTGTTTCAACTCACGATGGCTATACTCTTCCAATTTATCCATCTGGAATTTCTCGGTGGATCCGCTCTCTTTGGTTGACATTGTGGTTTTGTCGTGGGGTGAGCTACTCTCTGTACGATTACGCGTTGATTCAGATCGCGCCGCTGGCCACCAATGTTAGACGGACCGGGAGGGTCGGCCGAGGACAAGGGGAGAGGTCTCCGGGGAGAGCCGTCTCCAGCGATCGTACAGACGAATAACTTCCCCCCCACAGACGTACACCACACAAGGATAGGCTTTAACGTTCTTTATAAGCAGTTTAAGGTACGATGGAGTGATACAAGGAGGTCTGGACTCAGGGGTCCCCTCGATTCTAGTCTCTGGGTTTGGGAAAGGGGGTAGCGGGACAGTCTGGTTACCAATCTGGTAGATGAGATGATGGATAGCTCCCAATCCTCGAGCTCGGTGTTCTAGCTTGGACGGGCCGCGGCAGCGCCAGCAGGTCCCGGTGAAGGTGGTCGTTACACGGTCCGCGGCAGCGCCAGCAGGTCCCAATGAAGGTGGTCGTTACACGGTCCGCGGCAGCGCCAGCAGGTCCCAATGAAGGTGGTCGTTACACGGTCCGCGGCAGCGCCAGCAGGTCCCGATGAAGATGGTGGTTACACGGTCCGCGGCAGCGCCAGCAGGTCCCGACGAGGATGAAGGATGCAGAAGGCCGCGGCAGCGCCAGCAGGCAGGACGACAGTTCACAAGGCAGGGCTACGGCAGCGCCGGTAGTCCGTCAAGGATGAGTTCTTCTCGGTGTCTCTCGACTCCAGGATACAACTGCCTTCCTGTTCTGGAGCCGCCCTAGTTATAGGTCTGGCGCCCTTTGATGTCCGGACCCTCGCACTTGGGGGTCGGGAGGTCCGGGATGAGGGAGTCCAGACACCCAGCAGGGGGTGGAGCCAGCGCCTGGGGGAGCTGGAGGGCGAGCGGCACCTGGCGGGGGAGAGCCATTGATACTTCCTTTCTCCCATCGACCTGCCAAGTGGTCCGTTCACCTCCTGGGTGGATGGTGGTGCCGTGATGGCGGGGCCTGGCCAGGCCTAGGGTTAGGGTCGAGCTGAGGCCACGCGGCCTCGTGGTGCAGTGTCCAAGATGGCGGCTGGTCCGGCCGGGGGAGCCGGGAGTGGGTCGGCCCCATGATACATAGATGTCCGGGGGCAGGAGTACCGTCTGGAGACGGGGAGCGGGAGGTTTCGGCGGGTCACACCTGGAGGGCCGGGGCTTGGGCCTTGTCATGCGGGGAGGGAGCAAGCCCCTCATGTGGCCTGTCCAACACTATGCCAATGCTTGGATGCAAGGCGGAGGGGAGAAGGGTGCAAGGCGGAGGGGAGAAGGGTGCAAGACAGAGGGGAGAAGGGTGCAAGGCAGAGGGGAGAAGGGTGCAAGGGGGAGGGCGAGAAGGGTGCAAGGCAGAGGTGGAGAAGGGTACAAGGCGGAGGGGAGAAGGGTGCAAGGCGGAGGGGAGAAGGGTACAAGGCGGAGGGGAGAAGGGTGCAAGGCGGAGGGGGAGAAGGGTGCAAGGGGGAGGGCGAGAAGGGTGCAAGGCAGAGGTGGAGAAGGGTACAAGGCGGAGGGGAGAAGGGTGCAAGGCGGAGGGGAGAAGGGTACAAGGCGGAGGGGAGAAGGGTGCAAGGGGGAGGGCGAGAAGGGTGCAAGGCAGAGGTGGAGAAGGGTACAAGGCAGAGGGGAGAAGGGTGCAAGGCGGAGGTGAGAAGGGTACAAGGCGGAGGGGAGAAGGGTGAAAGGCGGAGGGGAGAAGGGTACAAGGCAGAGGTGAAGAAGGGTACAAGGCGGAGGGGGAGAAGGGTGCAAGGCGGAGGAGGAGAAGGGTGCAAGGCGGAGGGAGAAGGGTACAAGGCAGAGGTGGAGAAGGGTGCAAGACAGAGGGGAGAAGGGTGCAAGGCGGAGGGGAGAAGGGTGCAAGACAGAGGGGAGAAGGGTACAAGGCGGAGGGGGAGAAGGGTGCAAGGGGGAGGGCGAGAAGGGTGCAAGGCAGAGGGGAGAAGGGTGCAAGGCGGAGGGGGAGAAGGGTGCAAGGCGGAGGGAGAAGGGTACAAGGCAGAGGTGGAGAAGGGTGCAAGACAGAGGGGAGAAGGGTGCAAGGCGGAGGGGAGAAGGGTGCAAGGCAGAGGTGGAGAAGGGTACAAGGCGGAGGGGGAGAAGGGTGCAAGGCAGAGGGGAGAAGGGTGCAAGGCGGAGGGGAGAAGGGTGCAAGGCGGAGGGGAGAAGGGTACAAGGCAGAGGTGGAGAAGGGTATAAGGCGGAGGGGGAGAAGGGTGCAAGGCAGAGGGGAGAAGGGTGCAAGGCGGAGGGGAGAAGGGTGCAAGGCGGAGGGGGAGAAGGGTGCAAGGTGGAGAAACGTGCAAGGTGGAAGGGGAGAAGGGTGCAAGGTGGAAGGGGAGAAGTGTGCAAGGCAGATGTGGAGAAGGGTGTAAGGCAGATGTGGAGAAGGGTGCAAGGCGGAGGGGGAGAAGGGTGCAAGGTGGAGGGGGAGAAGGGTACAAAGCGGAGGGCGAGAAGGGTGTAAGGTGGAGAAAGGTGCAAGGTGGAAGGGGAGAAGGGTGCAAGGCAGAGGGGTAGAAGGGTGCAAGGCAGAGGGGTAGAAGGGTGCAAGGCGGAGGGGAGAAGGGTGCAAGGCGGAGGGGAGAAGGGTACAAGGCAGAGGTGGAGAAGGGTATAAGGCGGAGGGGGAGAAGGGTGCAAGGCAGAGGGGAGAAGGGTGCAAGGCGGAGGGGAGAAGGGTGCAAGGCAGAGGGGGAGAAGGGTGCAAGGTGGAGAAACGTGCAAGGTGGAAGGGGAGAAGGGTGCAAGGTGGAAGGGGAGAAGTGTGCAAGGCAGATGTGGAGAAGGGTGTAAGGCAGATGTGGAGAAGGGTGCAAGGCGGAGGGGGAGAAGGGTGCAAGGTGGAGGGGGAGAAGGGTACAAAGCGGAGGGCGAGAAGGGTGTAAGGTGGAGAAAGGTGCAAGGTGGAAGGGGAGAAGGGTGCAAGGCAGAGGGGTAGAAGGGTGCAAGGCAGAGGGGTAGAAGGGTGCAAGGCGGAGGGGGAGAAGGATGCAAGGCAGAGGGGTAGAAGGGTGCAAGGCAGAGCATGAGGAACGTCTAGCAGCACCATGCCTGTCAGCATTTTTACGGACCCCTATACAAACAACATGCAGGGCCCCAAGTCACAAGCGCCTGTTTTCGAAGTTTAAAAATATAGTGTTATGGGAAAGTGAAAACACAGTAGCTCCAGTCTCCGCCACCAACTAATGATTTCAAATGCACCAGAGGACATGAAAAACACACAAAATGCTAGCTTCAAAACCTATGCATAGATTTTATAGGACAAGCACAGGTGCTGTCAAAGCGCAGGGTCGGAGGAAAAGAGTCCCTTTGGCAGTCCTTGAGTGTCTGTATGAAGGTGTGACTGCATCAGTGCTCCCTTTACACGCTGTATCGCAATCAGCGGCTGTCTCCTCCCACGCGTGGCGGTGTCTGGGGCCTCAGAATATGTTATGGTGGTGCCGAGGCCTCTAAACAACAGCAGGCTCGGTATTAGCGAGAACAGGCTCTGCATACAGCGTGGGCCCATTCCGTTCAGAGCCGCACGGGCCAAACACGGCTGGGGCTGGAAGCTTCTCATCACAGCCAGCGTGTTTACCAAGGAGACATGTCCTTGGCAACCACTGGCCCCAAATTCATTCTCTGCAGGTCTCACTAGGGAAGTAGCCGATCCCGAGCTGGCGGGGGCCAGAGGGGTGGCCGCACAGGGCTAAAGTCAGAGGGGCCCTTATGAGGGCAGCAACTTCTGCTGGTAGCGAGAGGAGGGGGGTGGGGGGTGCACAGTGAGGGATACAGGTGAGGGGGGAGAGTGTGGAGGGATAGAAAGTACAGAAGGTGAGAAGGGGGTGAGAGTGGGTGCGAAAGGAGGGAGGGCGCAGAGAGATTCAAAAAGGGGGCTCTGGTGAAAAGGGGCGAGCAGGAGGGTTTCAAGGTGGAGAGGGGTGAATGTAGCAGGGAAAGGAAGAGAAACAGGAGACAGGTGTGACAGGGGGAAGGCGGCACAGGGAGGGATACAGGTGAGAAGGGTGTAAAGGAGTAGGGAGGGGAGGTAGCAAAACGAAGTAAAGAGAGGAGCCAGGTGAGTAAGAGAGATGTAAATATATTAGAAAAAGAAGGCATTAGGGAGCGAGAGAGAGAGGGACAGGGATGGGGCTTGTGAAAAGGGGAGACGCGAGAGAAAGTGACTGAAGATGAAACCGATGCAGACAGAGAGTGAGACAGTGAGCAGGTGGGTAAATGAGGTATGGGGGAAGAAGGAAGTGGGTGAGTGAAAGGCCTTGGAGAGATATCAGGGAATGAGGAAAAAGAGAGGCCAGAGGGAGCTCATGTGACTGGAAGGAAGAGGCCGGATGTGCAAAGAGGCCACGAGAAGGAGGTGAAGGGCGAGATGAGAGTGGGTCAGCAGCGGGGTAACAGGTGGGGGCAAAGGGGAACAGGAATATATAGAGGCGGACAAGGGGAGGCCGACGAGCAGGAGAGAAGGGGAGATCAGAGAGGGGCGAGGAGGCGAAAGAGAGGGGGGCTAAGTGAGTGGGTGAAATGGGGAGAAGGTGGAAGGGGAAGCAGCGAAAAGGAGAACAGGTGGAAAAAAAAAGAGCTCAAGGAAATCTGATGCTGGAGAGGAAAGAACGACAGATGCAGAGAAGCGCGGGGTGAGACGGGGTTGAAGGGAAGACAGGGATCAATAGGAAAGAGGTGTGTAGCAAGAGGAAGGGGATGAGAGGTGGACGAAAATGAGGGAGGAAGAAGGTATCACAACGGAGCCATGAAAGAAAAGTGAGATAAGAATTGCAAAAAGAAGGTAAAGGGGAAGGGTGTGGTGAAGAGGGGAAGGTTCACAAAGCAGCAGAGACACACTAAAATGTTATGAAAGACAGTGTGCAGGAAGAAAGTGCAGGGGGTGGGATAAAGGGGAGAGAGAGGGAAGATCGCAGGTTAGGAGAGATACAGAGAACCAAAGAGGACAGAGAATAGAAAGACAAGAAGAAACAGGGTGCCGCTCGCGCCAGGTATAATAGGAGGAGAGGCACAGATAACACAAAGAGAAGGCGCACGCCCGTAAAAGTTACGCGGCCGTGAAAATACTGGCTCACTGAGAACAGCAAAGCATAGTGAAAGTGATCGCGATCGCGATCAAGCACGGCGAGCGATGCGCTTAATGAGCATGACGAGGAAAGCCATATGGCGCCTCTGCTCATTAGCCCGTGCCCGCGCACATGCACGCAAGCTGTAGGCCGGCCATGGTAGCATTTTTTGAAGCCCTTACTAAAAGTCTCGCCAGACCAGTGCATGCGCTGGGTCAGGCGAGACCTAAAAAGCACTCACACACGCTCACCGTCCGGTCCGTTACAGAGAGGAGAACAGCGTGACTTTGCCTCTGCGCATGGGCGTTCACCAGCTCAGCCCTCCAGTCACCCCCGTGACTCATGAACCGATCTAGACGCTGATCCCTTGCAGTGAACAGCATGAGAGCAGCGCGAGGTTTCGCTCATTAGGGACTGCCAGTGCTCCTTTGGAGGCTTGGGGGCTGTGGATGTAATCCCTTGGGGCTCCTAGCATAGCGCAAGTAGGTGAGGGTTCATGTGCGCAGGGCAAGGCACCCATCCAATCTGACATGTGCCCAGGGCACTTCACCCCAAGAAGACCCAGCTGAATCTGTGTCACTCAACCATTCAAATTCCACCCCCCAACCCATGTCTGACTCCGCCCGCCCTCACCTGACTCTACTGCAAATGGGCAAACTTTGCCTGGGCCAAGCTACGCACTGCTGAGGCTCATAAACAATGGAATAAGTAAAAGTAATCATTTAATATGGGGCCCGGGCAAAAACTAAAATCAGGGAGGCAACGCCCCCATGCCCTTATATCGATACCGCCCTGCTGGAGAGTACAAAGTGTGATGTGAGGGATAATGGATTTTATTTTGAATAAAAGCTGTTTGATGAATTGTCCAGGTCTTTTCTCACAGGACCATCTGGGAGAAAAGGCAGTGGGTATTTGGAGGAGGTGGTGGGGCACTATGAGCGGGGTTAAGAGGGTTCTCAGCATCTTCAATTTACAATCCGTTTCCCTCTTTTCTTCCTGTCTGTAAAGTACACATTGACAGCTAAGCTGCTTTCTTGGCACTGATAGATGTCTATGATTGCTCCAACCTCAGGGACCTCGCTTTACTGATGTGGAATGATGAAAGCTTGAGTGGCCCCTGCCGACCTTTGAGCACGTGACCACAAAGATATGCACAAGGTCCATCAGTTTTCTGAGCCACTGGACCAGCATCTCTGGGCCTCCATCACTGGGCCTCCATCACTGGGCCTCACCTGATGCAGGTGAAGATCCAAAGAATGGATGATAGTCGAGGGGTCCTTCCAAAGGTCATTGTGAAGCCAAAGACACTGTGCTTCTTTCACAACCCCATATGACCCCACTCTTAATCTCATCTCTTTTTAGGATGTTCAAGGCAGGTGGAGCTAGGGCTGTGTTTCCAAAGACCTCTGGGAATGCTGCAAATGGAAACCTGCACTTCGCACTGCGTGCCATAAAAGGGCTTTTGTCGCCATCAATCTCCTGAAATCCTAAACTGAGATGATGGACATTAAGTCAGGGGATGGTGGGCCCTAAAGGCTGAGGAGTCCACATAGGTCTAAGAGTAATAAGGATACCGGTAAGTAATAGAGCATTACCTCTACGTCCCTTGTGCTTGTCCTGGTCATTACTAAGGAGCGATACGATCGACCACGAATGCCACGGGTACCGGCCGATCAGCAAGAGTAGGCCACACAACAGTGGGCCTAATCCAGTGGCTAATCATTAAAGATGAAGGGGCAGATTTACAAGCCTTTCGCGCCACTTTTAACATGGGAAAAGTGACGCAAAAGTGGCGCAAGGGGCTTGTAAATAAGCCCCGAAGCTTTTACCATGATCTGATCCACCACGACTTGCAAAAAAGGTTTTTAGAGCACCTGAACAAATACATCTTTAATGTATAAGAATTTGACCGGGGCAAAATTTGAATAACAGTGTAATTCACATAATTTAGGGAGTTTTGTGTTATGCTTGTCATGTGAAATTCCTGAAATTATGCCACTATACATGGAATGCATCCTTGCATCAAAACTTGGTGCAAAGACACATTTCATGCTGAAATATTGTGTTCAATGATGGATTTGCATTTCACATAATTTCATGTGCTTTTACGTAATTTTCCCAAAAGTTCATGTAATTATGCAAAAGTATATTATGCAAATTTCACACACCAATAATAAGAGCTAGTTGTTGGCAAATGGCTTCCTTGAGGACTTGAAACTCTTAATGACTTTGTAAAAAAACATCAGTTCTCTACAATTGTAGGAGTAAACTTTTTCCCTTTCTCTACAAAGATCCTGGGTCCTCCTCCCCTCTAGACTCTCCCCCAACTTGGAACACTGGCAAACGTTCTAAACACCTTTGGAGCACCCCTTGCAAAAAATCTCTCAATACATCTCCCACATTAATGACTTCTTGGGTGAATTTGAGTCTGGGATTGTTGCTTCATAGTCCTGAGACCTGGGTTTACGGAACTTCTTTGTGTGGCTCAATAATGGTCTGAGATGTAGCAACACCCAAGGAATCAACTTGATGCAAGACGCCAGATGCCCTGGACCCTCAGATACATTCTGGAGCTTGAGGCTTGCTCATGAGCGATGAAGGCAGTCGCTGAATCTAGACTGCACTGGATTCTGGATCAAAAACCTAAGCAAGCCTGTTCTGAACCTTGCTATAAGGCTTTGATCTTGAGATGGGATCCTCTGACACTTTGGCCTGATTCACAAACAGCCTCCATAGTCGACAGCGGAGCCCTTACAGTCCTGACGGGGGTCTCTCACTCATGGTGGGACCTCCATACAGCAGTTTCTCATTGCGGAGGTCCCACCATGAGAGAAGGACACATGCGCGACTACGGAGGCCGTTTGTGAATCAGGTCCTGCGTCTTTGTAAGAAATTGGATTCCTGGTAGAGGGGGATGGAACCCTTCCAAGTAGTACCCACAATTTCTGTAACGGTGAAGTAACATGCAAATGCTATATTAACCTATGCTCAACCCTCTGGTAACTTGACACAAAAGCAGTCGGGCTTATCATAAAGGCAATGTGTAAAGTATATATGCAGCACTTCAAACAGTAATAAAGACCAAAATGACAAAAATCTAATCAGTAGTACCGGGAAATGCAAGTTCAAAGTTTTAAATAAAAATAGTGCCTAGAAGCACAAAGCTCCAACTGTGGTTATCTGATCATGTCAGATTGGGACAAAGACACAAGTTCAAGCCGACCACAATGGAGCAGGGGCTGGCTACAGGGACCTAGTTAGACCCGCTGAATAAAATTACCTTGAATGCTGGTCGCAGAGCAATGTAAAGCCCTGTGTTGAGGATGCATCATGCAGCAGGGAGGATTTGAGGTCCTTTAGTGGAGATGTGTCATGCTGCAGCAGTTCCGAGGGAGGTGTGGTGGCGATGCAAGTTCCATGGGTGGAGATGGGTTGTGCAGCAGCAGTTCGGAGGAGCTGTGGTGGCGATTCAAGGTCTGTGCTTGGAGATGCATCATGCAGCAGTGGTTTCTAGGAGCTGCAGTGGTGATGGGATGTCCTAGGTGGAGATGTATCATACAGCAGCAGTTCCAAGGGGCTGCAAACTGCAATGTGAAGTCTTGCATTGGGGATGCATTGCACAGCAGCCCCGATGCGGAGTCTTGCAAGGTGATGCATCCTGCTGCGTTGGTAATGCTGGGGCCAAAATGGGCTGGCAGAGCACCTTCAGGCCCACTTCCAAGGGTCTAGAACAGGGGTGGCCCCTCTTTGGGGGACAGGACTCACAGCTGACAGAGTCCAGTATTGGGTTCAAGGTTGTTGAAGTCTGTTTTGTCCCTGGGTTCTGATCAGGAAGTCAGTCAACTGGCCCTTGGAGTCACTCGGGTTGTTCTAGGTCGAAGATGCAGGCTCAGTCCTTCATTCAGGCTGTAGGACAGCAGGGCATTAGGGCAACAGAGTAGCATTTTTTCTTGCAGAGCAGAACAGCAGTCTTCTGAGTCTTCCACAGGTCCAGAGGTGTACTGAAGAGTGGGGCTGATGGTCTATTATTTCTGGAAGTTTACAAAGTCAGAGGTTCTTGAAATTTAATGACTCCCTTCCCTGGCCCCAGGTTGTCTAGGGTCACAAAAAACTAGTGCCAAAACCCTTTGTGAGTGTGCTTGGCAGAGTCTTTGTGAAATATAAGTGTGGTAGGTGACAACCTCCCTCCCTCATCAAGTCAGAAATGGCCCATCCTTCTACCACCTATTCCCCTTTGACTCACTGTCTTGGTGCAATATACAAAGACTAACTGCCAACTACACCTAGGTATGTGATCCAGGGATAGGCTGCAGGCGCTAAAAGGTTAGGAGAAAAACATGCAAACTTTCTAAGAGGGGCCTTTTCAGAATTGTGATTTAAAATTAAACTTTACCATTAAAGAGGGTTTTACATTACAATTATTTAGACACCAAACTGCATATTCATATGTGCTCCCAATTGAAAGTTATCAGTTATTAAATGTAATAAGGAAACCCAATGTTATCCTATGGGAGAGATAGGCCTTGCAGAGGTGAAAATCACATTTTAAGGTTTTTCACTCCTAGGACATATAAAGTTAAAAGTATGTGTCCAACTTCTTAAATACACGGCACCCTGCTCTATAGGCTGTTTATAGACTACCCTAAGGGTGACTTAAATGTATTAAAAAGGAATATTTAGGCATGGAAAAAGGCTTTTTGCCAGGTCGACATGGTACGTTAATACTGCACACACAGGCTCTGCAATGGCAGGACTGAGACATGTTTAAAGGGCTTATTCAAGTGGATGGCACTATCAGTGCTACAGGCCCACTGGTAGCATTTAATTTAAATGCCCTGGGAATGCAGTGCACTTTACTAGGGACTTATAAGTACATTAAATATGCTAATTGGGTGTAAGCCAATGTTACCATGTTTAAAGAAGAGAGCACAAGCACTTAACACTGGTTAGCAGTGGCAATGTGTGCAGACTCCTAAAGCCAGCAAAAACAGAAGGCTGGAAGGCAAAAAGTGTCAGAATTTGATGTCCGCATGCGCCTTCGTAGGGATTATTCAGGGCAGGACTACATCTCCCAGAAGCCCTGATGAGAGGAAAGGAGGAGTCAGGTATTTTAGTCACCCATGCACGCTGGCCGGTGTGCGTAATTCTTTGTCCTTGCAGAAGCCTGCCCAGCGGGTGTTTCGTTGTCAGCAGTTTTTGGAGTTTCCCGCCTTTCGTCCAGGAACTCGAGTGCGGCGTGCCTGATGCACTCTTCCCTGTTTCTCCTAGGAAGGAGGAAGTCACTGATGTGGAGCGGTTGACATTCGGTCAATCCGCCCGTTGCCTCCCAGCATTTCCTGTTGTTTCTAATTTGCGGGGGTGCCGCGTTTCTTCGGTGGCCGCCTCGCAGTGTCCCAGAGTGGTGGATTCCAGTTCGCTCCCCTGCGGAATAGGAATCATAGGGGTTCTCAGAGAAAGCAGCCCTCTCTGGGAATAGCCAGTATGTGCTGAAGTGGTAAGACGTCTTACCACTTGGGATTTCATTGTTTCTTCAGCAGCTCGTTACCATCATTGGAACTGGATGGACAACATACTTGCATGTAGGAAGTTGGATTTGGTGTACTTCAGAAAGAACTACTATTCATTTTTTGGTCTCTTTAGTCAGTGAACTGCCAGAGATAGAATTTTTTCTAAATTGCTTGGCTGGATATTATTACTGAACCCTTTCTTTTGTAATTCATCTGATCTTGGGAATCCCATGGAGCTTTGATAACAATAAATCAATATCCTGGGTTATGGAGGAATCTAAGAGCCTATTATGACCGTGCTCCCTATTCGTTAAGGTTTTTGTTTTGGATTGGCTCCATTGTTTTCTTTTGGTAGATTTTTGTTTGCATAGAGGTACGTTTGAATGTTGATTGCTTGTTGGAGTTCTGAGGAGTTGTAGGAGAAAAGGAACAATTGTAATTTTGTCCTTTTTTACCCCAGGAGTATGCCAAGAGGATTGAGAGACCTAATTGCAGCTAGAGTGAAATACACTTATACTACAGTATGATTCAGGTACGAATCAGTTGTAGTGAGATCATTTGAGAGTAGGATTGTTGCTGCTTGGTTTTTCATGGTCTTCTTTTTCTCCTACAGGTCTCCTCCGCCCTGCTGCTGCTTCCCTATACCCTTCCCTCGCTTGATCGCCATAATACTCTGTTATTTATTATCGGAGTTGGGGATGTCAAGAGGTGGACATCTTTTTGCATCGTTTGGATTCTGAAGAGTACTCCGTGGGGTTACAGAGAGCTGACAAAAAGTTGGGGAAAGCCACACCAAGGGTGTTCGGTCTAGCATTATTTCTGAAAGTAGGGAGACCTACCTATCCTTATGGGTGTTCTCATTGCTACGGCAGAAGAACATGGAGAGACAACCAGCATTGGCGTGGTCAGTTCCAGGGCGACGCTCCACTGTAAAGTCCAGGCGCAGCATGCTTATATTTATGCAGTTGCCAGGACTCAAAGAAGCTGGGTCATGTCAGTTGCATGAACTTACATTTGGGCCAGTTCTGTTAACTTGTGGCATTTATCCTTCTCTTCCTAAACTTGTTGAAACAGGAGAGCCCTCAAGCCTACATCTGGCTTCAATGGAGGGCAGTAACATAGCAGCCTGCACATGTTCCAGTCCCCCCTCTTTACTGAAGCTGTTCTGGGTCCCAAAGTTGTGTTGCAGCTCGACCAGCCATTCAGATGATGGGACACACTTGGAGAAGTGCATCTCTCCTTCATTACAGCCCACTTCCTAGTGATGAGGCATTGCATATTCTGAGCAGCGCTCTATGGTGGTGGCAGACATCTTCTAATACCAGCAGGGGATATACATTTCACCAAACAGGCTTCAGCCACAACTCGGCTTTCTCAACTGGATACAGAACACTTTGGATGGGCACAGAGTACATCTGTTTGCCTCAAGTAAAAAAAGAGTGTTCAGAGCTCCTGCTGATTCAATGTATGTGACAGTGTGTGAGGTGCATAAGCTAACAAACAGGATCTTGTACAAACCAGTGGTGTAAAGATACACATTTCAACTCTGTTTCATGATCAATTCTGGGGGTCTTATCCAGGCAGACAACAGACTGGGCTACAATGAACTACACATTAAGGAGCATGAGGTAATAAAATGGTGCAACTTCTACCAGAAATATCCACAGCGTCTTTAATGAGACCCACCATCTTGGGAACACAAAACAAACAAGGGTCCAGTCATGTTATGAAGAGCAAGGGTCCAGTCATGTTATGAAGAACAAGGGTCCAGTCATGTTATGAAGAGCAAGGGTCCAGTCATGTTATGAAGAGCAAGGGTCCAGTCCAAGCATGTTATGAAGAGCAAGGGTCCAGTCATGTCATGAAGAGCAAGGGTCCAGTCATGTCATGAAGAGCAAGGGTCCAGTCATGTTATGAAGAGCAAGGGTCCAGTCATGTTATGAAGAGCAAGGGTCCAGTCATGTCATGAAGAGCAAGGGTCCAAGCATGTTATGAGGAGCAAGGGTCCAAGCATGTTATGAAGAGCAAGGGTCCAAGCATGTTATGGAGAGCAAGGGTCCAGTCATGTTATGAAGAGCAAGGGTCCAGTCATGTTATGAGGAGCAAGGGTTCAGTCATGTTATGAAGAGCAAAGGTCCAGTCATGTCATGAAGAGCAAGGGTCCAGTCATGTCATGAAGAGCAAGGGTCCAGTGATGTCATGAAGAGCAAGGGTCCAGTGATGTCATGAAGAGCAAGGGTTCAAGCATGTCATGAGGAGCAAGGGTCCAAGCATGTCATGAAGAGCAAGGGTCCAGTCATGTCATGAAGAGCAAGGGTCCAGCCATGTCATGAAGAGCAAGGGTCCAAGCATGTTATGAAGAGCAAGGGTCCAGTCATGTTCTGAAGAGCAAGGGTCCAGTCATGTTATGAAGAGCAAGGGTTCAGTCATGTTATGAAGAGCAAGGGTCCAGTCATGTCATGAAAAGCAAGGGTCCAGTCATGTTATGAAGAGTAAGGGTCCAGCATGTCATGAAGAGCAAGGGCCCAGTCATGTTATGAAGAGCAAGGGTCCAGTCATGTTATAAAGAGCAAGGGTCCAAGCATGTCATGAAGAGCAAAGGTCCAAGCATGTCATGAAGAGCACGGGTCCAAGCATGTCAGGAAGAGCAGGGGTCCAGTCATGTTATGAAGAGCAAGGGTCCAAGCATGTTATGAAGAGCAAGGGTCCAGTCATGTTATGAAGAGCAAGGGTCCAAGCATGTTATGAAGAGCAAGGGTCCAAGCATGTCATGAAGAGCAAGGGTCCAGTCATGTTATGAATAGCAAGGGTCCAGTCATGTTATGAAGAGCAAGGGTTCAGTCATGTTATGAAGAGCAAGGGTCCAGTCATGTTATGAAGAGCAAGGGTCCAGGCATGTCATGAAGAGCAAGGGTCCAAGCATGTTATGAAGAGCAAGGGTCCAGTCATGTTATGAAGAACAAGGGTCCAGTCATGTTATGAAGAGCAAGGGTCCAGTCATGTTATGAAGAGCAAGGGTCCAGTCCAAGCATGTTATGAAGAGCAAGGGTCCAGTCATGTCATGAAAAGCAAGAGTCCAGTCATGTTATGAAGAGTAAGGGTCCAAGCATGTCATGAAGAGCAAGGGCCCAGTCATGTTATGAAGAGCAAGGGTCCAGTCATGTTATGAAGAGCAAGGGTCCAAGCATGTCATGAAGAGCAAAGGTCCAAGCATGTCATGAAGAGCAAGGGTCCAAGCATGTCAGGAAGAGCAGGGGTCCAGTCATGTTATGAAGAGCAAGGGTCCAGTCATGTTATGAAGAGCAAGGGTCCAAGCATGTTATGAAGAGCAAGGGTCCAGTCATGTTATGAAGAGCAAGGGTCCAAGCATGTTATGAAGAGCAAGGGTCCAAGCATGTCATGAAGAGCAAGGGTCCAGTCATGTTATGAAGAGCAAGGGTCCAGTCATGTTATGAAGAGCAAGGGTTCAGTCATGTTATGAAGAGCAAGGGTCCAGTCATGTTATGAACAGCAAGGGTCCAGGCATGTCATGAAGAGCAAGGGTCCAAGCATGTTATGAAGAGCAAGGGTCCAGTCATGTTATGAAGAACAAGGGGCAGTCATGTTATGAAGAGCAAGGGTCCAGTCATGTTATGAAGAGCAAGGGTCCAGTCCAAGCATGTTATGAAGAGCAAGGGTCCAGTCATGTCATGAAGAGCAAGGGTCCAGTCATGTTATGAAGAGCAAGGGTCCAGTCATGTCATGAAGAGAAAGGATCCAAGCATGTTATGAGGAGCAAGGGTCCAAGCATGTTATGGAGAGCAAGGGTCCAAGCATGTTATGAAGAGCAAGGGTCCAGTCATGTTATGAAGAGCAAGGGTTCAGTCATGTTATGAAGAGCAAGGGTCCAGTCAAGTCATGAAGAGCAAGGGTCCAGTCATGTCATGAAGAGCAAGGGTCCAAGCATGTCATGAAGAGCAAGGGTCCAGTCATGTCATGAAGAGCAAGGGTCCAGTCATGTTATGAAGAGCAAGGGGTCCAAGCATGTTATGAAGAGCAAGGGTCCAAGCATGTCATGAAGAGCAAGGGTCCAGTCATGTTATGAAGAGCAAGGGTCCAGTCATGTTATGAAGAGCAAGGTTCCAAGCATGTCATGAAGAGCAAGGGTCCAGTCATGTTATGAAGAGCAAGGGCCCAGTCATGTTATGAAGAGCAAGGGTCCAGTCATGTCATGAAGAGCAAGGGTCCAGTCATGTCATGAAGAGCAAGGGTCCAAGCATGTTATGAGGAGCAAGGGTCCAAGCATGTCATGAAGAGCAAGGGTCCAGTCATGTCATGAAGAGCAAGGGTCCAGCCATGTCATGAAGAGCAAGGGTCCAAGCATGTTATGAAGAGCAAGGGTCTAAGCATGTTATAAAGAGCAAGGGTCCAGTCATGTTATGAAGAGCAAGGGTCCAAGCATGTTATGAAGAGCAAGGGTCCAAGCATGTCATGAAGAGCAAGGGTCCAGTCATGTCATGAAGAGCAAGGGTCCAGCCATGTCATGAAGAGCAAGGGTCCAAGCATGTTATGAAGAGCAAGGGTCCAAGCATGTTATGAAGAGCAAGGGTCCAGTCATGTTATGAAGAGCAAGGGTCCAAGCATGTTATGAAGAGCAAGGGTCCAAGCATGTCATGAAGAGCAAGGGTCCAGTCATGTTATGAAGAGCAAGGGTCCAGTCATGTTATGAAGAGCAAGGGTTCAGTCATGTTATGAAGAGCAAGGGTCCAGTCATGTTATGAAGAGCAAGGGTCCAGGCATGTCATGAAGAGCAAGGGTCCAAGCATGTTATGAAGAGCAAGGGTCCAGTCATGTTATGAAGAACAAGGGTCCAGTCATGTTATGAAGAGCAAGTGTCCAGTCATGTTATGAAGAGCAAGGGTCCAGTCCAAGCATGTTATGAAGAGCAAGGGTCCAGTCATGTCATGAAGAGCAAGGGTCCAGTCATGTCATGAAGAGCAAGAGTCCAGTCATGTTATGAAGAGCAAGGGTCCAGTCATGTCATGAAGAGAAAGGATCCAAGCATGTTATGAGGAGCAAGGGTCCAAGCATGTTATGGAGAGCAAGGGTCCAAGCATGTTATGGAGAGCAAGGGCCAGTCATGTTATGAAGAGCAAGGGTCCAGTCATGTTATGAAGAGCAAGGGTTCAGTCATGTTATGAAGAGCAAGGGTCCAGTCATGTCATGAAGAGCAAGGGTCCAGTCATATCATGAAGAGCAAGGGTCCAGTCATGTTATGAAGAGCAAGGGTCCAGTCATGTCATGAAGAGCAAGGGTCCAGTCATGTTATGAAGAGCAAGGGGTCCAAGCATGTTATGAAGAGCAAGGGTCCAAGCATGTCATGAAGAGCAAGGGTCCAGTCATGTTATGAAGAGCAAGGGTCCAGTCATGTTATGAAGAGCAAGGTTCCAAGCATGTCATGAAGAGCAAGGGTCCAGTCATGTTATGAAGAGCAAGGGCCCAGTCATGTTATGAAGAGCAAGGGTCCAGTCATGTCATGAAGAGCAAGGGTCCAGTCATGTCGTGAAGAGCAAGGGTCCAAGCATGTTATGAGGAGCAAGGGTCCAAGCATGTCATGAAGAGCAAGGGTCCAGTCATGTCATGAAGAGCAAGGGTCCAGCCATGTCATGAAGAGCAAGGGTCCAAGAATGTTATGAAGAGCAAGGGTCCAAGCATGTTATAAAGAGCAAGGGTCCAGTCATGTTATGAAGAGCAAGGGTTCAGTCATGTTATGAAGAGCAAGGGTCCAGTCATGTCATGAAAAGCAAGGGTCCAGTCATGTTATGAAGAGCAAGGGTCCAAGCATGTCATGAAGAGCAAGGGTCCAGTCATGTTATAAAGAGCAAGGGTCCAGTCATGTTATGAAGAGCAAGGGTCTAAGCATGTCATGAAGAGCAAGGGTCCAAGCATGTCATGAAGAGCAAGGGTCCAAGCATGTTATGAAGAACAAGGGTCCAGTCATGTTATGAAGAGCAAGGGTCCAGTCCAAGCATGTCATGAAGAGCAAGGGTCCAGTCATGTCATGAAGAGCAAGGGTCCAGTCATGTCATGAAGAGCAAGGGTCCAGTCATGTTATGAAGAGCAAGGGTCCAGTCATGTTATGAAGAGCAAGGGTCCAGTCATGTCATGAAGAGCAAGGGTCCAAGCATGTTATGAGGAGCAAGGGTCCAAGCATGTTATGAAGAGCAAGGGTCCAAGCATGTTATGGAGAGCAAGGGTCCAGTCATGTTATGAAGAGCAAGGGTCCAGTCATGTTATGAAGAGCAAGGGTTCAGTCATGTTATGAAGAGCAAAGGTCCAGTCATGTCATGAAGAGCAAGGGTCCAGTCATGTCATGAAGAGCAAGGGTCCAGTCATGTCATGAAGAGCAAGGGTCCAGTCATGTCATGAAGAGCAAGGGTTCAAGCATGTCATGAGGAGAAAGGGTCCAAGCATGTCATGAAGAGCAAGGGTCCAGTCATGTCATGAAGAGCAAGGGTCCAGCCATGTCATGAAGAGCAAGGGTCCAAGCATGTTATGAAGAGCAAGGGTCCAGTCATGTTCTGAAGAGCAAGGGTCCAGTCATGTTATGAAGAGCAAGGGTTCAGTCATGTTATGAAGAGCAAGGGTCCAGTCATGTCATGAAAAGCAAGGGTCCAGTCATGTTATGAAGAGTAAGGGTCCAGCATGTCATGAAGAGCAAGGGCCCAGTCATGTTATGAAGAGCAAGGGTCCAGTCATGTTATGAAGAGCAAGGGTCCAAGCATGTCATGAAGAGCAAAGGTCCAAGCATGTCATGAAGAGCACGGGTCCAAGCATGTCAGGAAGAGCAGGGGTCCAGTCATGTTATGAAGAGCAAGGGTCCAGTCATGTTATGAAGAGCAAGGGTCCAAGCATGTTATGAAGAGCAAGGGTCCAGTCATGTTATGAAGAGCAAGGGTCCAAGCATGTTATGAAGAGCAAGGGTCCAAGCATGTCATGAAGAGCAAGGGTCCAGTCATGTTATGAAGAGCAAGGGTCCAGTCATGTTATGAAGAGCAAGGGTTCAGTCATGTTATGAAGAGCAAGGGTCCAGTCATGTTATGAAGAGCAAGGGTCCAGGCATGTCATGAAGAGCAAGGGTCCAAGCATGTTATGAAGAGCAAGGGTCCAGTCATGTTATGAAGAACAAGGGTCCAGTCATGTTATGAAGAGCAAGGGTCCAGTCATGTTATGAAGAGCAAGGGTCCAGTCCAAGCATGTTATGAAGAGCAAGGGTCCAGTCATGTCATGAAAAGCAAGAGTCCAGTCATGTTATGAAGAGTAAGGGTCCAAGCATGTCATGAAGAGCAATTGCCCAGCCATGTTATGAAGAGCAAGGGTCCAGTCATGTTATGAAGAGCAAGGGTCCAAGCATGTCATGAAGAGCAAAGGTCCAAGCATGTCATGAAGAGCAAGGGTCCAAGCATGTCAGGAAGAGCAGGGGTCCAGTCATGTTATGAAGAGCAAGGGTCCAGTCATGTTATGAAGAGCAAGGGTCCAAGCATGTTATGAAGAGCAAGGGTCCAGTCATGTTATGAAGAGCAAGGGTCCAAGCATGTTATGAAGAGCAAGGGCCCACGCATGTCATGAAGAGCAAGGGTCCAGTCATGTTATGAAGAGCAAGGGTCCAGTCATGTTATGAAGAGCAAGGGTTCAGTCATGTTATGAAGAGCAAGGGTCCAGTCATGTTATGAAGAGCAAGGGTCCAGGCATGTCATGAAGAGCAAGGGTCCAAGCATGTTATGAAGAGCAAGGGTCCAGTCATGTTATGAAGAACAAGGGGCAGTCATGTTATGAAGAGCAAGGGTCCAGTCATGTTATGAAGAGCAAGGGTCCAGTCCAAGCATGTTATGAAGAGCAAGGGTCCAGTCATGTCATGAAGAGCAAGGGTCCAGTCATGTCATGAAGAGCAAGGGTCCAGTCATGTTATGAAGAGCAAGGGTCCAGTCATGTCATGAAGAGAAAGGATCCAAGCATGTTATGAGGAGCAAGGGTCCAAGCATGTTATGGAGAGCCCGGGTCCAAGCATGTTATGAAGAGCAAGGGTCCACTCATGTTATGAAGAGCAAGGGTTCAGTCATGTTATGAAGAGCAAGGGTCCAGTCAAGTCATGAAGAGCAAGGGTCCAGTCATGTCATGAAGAGCAAGGGTCCAAGCATGTCATGAAGAGCAAGGGTCCAGTCATGTCATGAAGAGCAAGGGTCCAGTCATGTTATGAAGAGCAAGGGGTCCAAGCATGTTATGAAGAGCAAGGGTCCAAGCATGTCATGAAGAGCAAGGGTCCAGTCATGTTATGAAGAGCAAGGGTCCAGTCATGTTATGAAGAGCAAGGTTCCAAGCATGTCATGAAGAGCAAGGGTCCAGTCATGTTATGAAGAGCAAGGGCCCAGTCATGTTATGAAGAGCAAGGGTCCAGTCATGTCATGAAGAGCAAGGGTCCAGTCATGTCATGAAGAGCAAGGGTCCAAGCATGTTATGAGGAGCAAGGGTCCAAGCATGTCATGAAGAGCAAGGGTCCAGTCATGTCATGAAGAGCAAGGGTCCAGCCATGTCATGAAGAGCAAGGGTCCAAGCATGTTATGAAGAGCAAGGGTCCAAGCATGTTATAAAGAGCAAGGGTCCAGTCATGTTATGAAGAGCAAGGGTCCAAGCATGTTATGAAGAGCAAGGGTCCAAGCATGTCATGAAGAGCAAGGGTCCAGTCATGTCATGAAGAGCAAGGGTCCAGCCATGTCATGAAGAGCAAGGGTCCAAGCATGTTATGAAGAGCAAGGGTCCAAGCATGTTATGAAGAGCAAGGGTCCAGTCATGTTATGAAGAGCAAGGGTCCAAGCACGTTATGAAGAGCAAGGGTCCAAGCATGTCATGAAGAGCAAGGGTCCAGTCATGTTATGAAGAGCAAGGGTCCAGTCATGTTATGAAGAGCAAGGGTTCAGTCATGTTATGAAGAGCAAGGGTCCAGTCATGTTATGAAGAGCAAGGGTCCAGGCATGTCATGAAGAGCAAGGGTCCAAGCATGTTATGAAGAGCAAGGGTCCAGTCATGTTATGAAGAACAAGGGTCCAGTCATGTTATGAAGAGCAAGGGTCCAGTCATGTTATGAAGAGCAAGGGTCCAGTCCAAGCATGTTATGAAGAGCAAGGGTCCAGTCATGTCATGAAGAGCAAGGGTCCAGTCATGTCATGAAGAGCAAGGGTCCAGTCATGTTATGAAGAGCAAGGGTCCAGTCATGTCATGAAGAGAAAGGATCCAAGCATGTTATGAGGAGCAAGGGTCCAAGCATGTTATGGAGAGCAAGGGCCAGTCATGTTATGAAGAGCAAGGGTCCAGTCATGTTATGAAGAGCAAGGGTTCAGTCATGTTATGAAGAGCAAGGGTCCAGTCATGTCATGAAGAGCAAGGGTCCAGTCATATCATGAAGAGCAAGGGTCCAAGCATGTCATGAAGAGCAAGGGTCCAGTCATGTCATGAAGAGCAAGGGTCCAGTCATGTTATGAAGAGCAAGGGGTCCAAGCATGTTATGAAGAGCAAGGGTCCAAGCATGTCATGAAGAGCAAGGGTCCAGTCATGTTATGAAGAGCAAGGGTCCAGTCATGTTATGAAGAGCAAGGTTCCAAGCATGTCATGAAGAGCAAGGGTCCAGTCATGTTATGAAGAGCAAGGGCCCAGTCATGTTATGAAGAGCAAGGGTCCAGTCATGTCATGAAGAGCAAGGGTCCAGTCATGTCATGAAGAGCAAGGGTCCAAGCATGTTATGAGGAGCAAGGGTCCAAGCATGTCATGAAGAGCAAGGGTCCAGTCAAGTCATGAAGAGCAAGGGTCCAGCCATGTCATGAAGAGCAAGGGTCCAAGAATGTTATGAAGAGCAAGGGTCCAAGCATGTTATAAAGAGCAAGGGTCCAGTCATGTTATGAAGAGCAAGGGTTCAGTCATGTTATGAAGAGCAAGGGTCCAGTCATGTCATGAAAAGCAAGGGTCCAGTCATGTTATGAAGAGCAAGGGTCCAAGCATGTCATGAAGAGCAAGGGTCCAGTCATGTTATGAAGAGCAAGGGTCCAGTCATGTTATGAAGAGCAAGGGTCTAAGCATGTCATGAAGAGCAAGGGTCCAAGCATGTCATGAAGAGCAAGGGTCCAAGCATGTTAGGAAGAGCAAGGGTCCAGTCATGTTATGAAGAGCAAGGGTCCAGTCATGTTATGAAGAGCAAGGGTCCAGTCATGTTATGAAGAGCAAGGGTCCAAGCATATTATGAAGAGCAAGGGTCCCGTCATGTTATGAAGAGCAAGGGTCCAGTCATGTTATGAAGAGCAAGGGTCCAAGCATGTCATGAAGAGCACGGGTCCAGACATGTCATGAAGAGCAAGGGTCCAGTCATGTTATGAAGAGCAAGGGTTCAGTCATGTTATGAAGAGCAAGGGTCCAGTCATGTTAGGAAGAGCAAGGGTCCAGGCATGTCATGAAGAGCAAGGGTCCAAGCATGTTATGAAGAGCAAGGGTCCAGTCATGTTATGAAGAGCAAGGGTCCAGTCATGTTGTGAAGAGCAAGGGTCCCAGCAGGTCTTGAAGAGCAAGGGTCCAGTCATGTTATGAAGAGCAAGGGTCCAGTCATGTTATGAAGAGCAAGGGTCCAAGCATGTTATGAAGAGCAAGGGTCCAGTCATGTTATGAAGAGCAAGGGTCCAGTCATGTTATGAAGAGCAAGGGTCCAAGCATGTCATGAAGAGAACGGGTCCAGACATGTCATGAAGAGCAAGGGTTCAGTCATGTTATGAAGAGCAAGGGTCCAGTCATGTTAGGAAGAGCAAGGGTCCAGGCATGTCATGAAGAGCAAGGGTCCAAGCATGTTATGAAGAGCAAGGGTCCAGTCATGTTATGAAGAGCAAGGGTCCAGTCATGTTATGAAGAGCAAGGGTCCAGTCATGTTGTGAAGAGCAAGGGTCCAAGCAGGTCATGAAGAGCAAGGGTCCAGTCATGTCATGAAGAGCAAGGGTCCAAGCATGTTATAAAGAGCAAGGGTCCAGTCATGTTATGAAGAGCAAGGGTCCAGTTCAAGCATGTTATGAAGAGCAAGGGTCCAGTCATGTCATGAAGAGCAAGGGTCCAGTCATGTTATGAAGAGCAAGGGTCCAGTCATGTTATGAAGAGCAAGGGTCCAGTTATGTCATGAAGAGCAAGGGTCCAAGCATGTTATGAGGAGCAAGGGTCCAAGCATGTCATGAAGAGCAAGGGTCCAGTCATGTCATGAAGAGCAAGGGTCCAGTCATGTCATGAAGAGCAAGGGTCCAAGCATGTTATGAGGAGCAAGGGTCCAGTCATGTTATGAAGAGCAAGGGTTCAGTCATGTTATGAAGAGCAAGGGTCCAGTCATGTTATGAAGAGCAAGGGTCCAGTCATGTCATGAAGAGCAAGGGTCCAAGCATGTCATGAAGAGCAAGGGTCCAGTCATGTTATGAAGAGCAAGGGTCCAGTCATGTTAAAAGGAGCAAGGGTCCAGTCATGTTATGAAGAGCAAGGGTCCAGTCATGTTGTGAAGAGCAAGGATCCAGTCATGTTATGAAGAGCAAGGGTCCAAGCATGTCATGAAGAGCAAGGGTCCAGTCATGTTATGAAGAGCAAGGGTCCAAGCATGTTATGAGGAGCAAGGGTCCAAGCATGTCATGAAGAGCAGGGGTCCAGTCATGTCATGAAGAGCAAGGGTCCAGCCATGTCATGAAGAGCAAGGGTCCAAGCATGTTATGAAGAGCAAGGGTCCAAGCATGTTATGGAGAGCAAGGGTCCAGTCATGTTATGAAGAGCAAGGGTCCAGTCATGTCATGAAGAGCAAGGGTCCAGTCATGTTATGAAGAGCAAGGGTCCAAGCATGTTATGAAGAGCAAGGGTCCAGTCATGTCATGAAGAGCAAGGGTGCAGTCATGTTATGAAGAGCAAGGGTCCAAGCATGTTATGAAGAGCAAGGGTCCAGTCATGTTAGGAAGAGCAAGGGTCCAGTCATGTTATGAAGAGCAAGGGTCCAAGCATGTTATGAAGAGCAAGGGTCCAGTCATGTTATGAAGAGCAAGGGTTCAGTCATGTCATGAAGAGCAAGGGTCCAAGCATGTTATGAAGAGCAAGGGTTCAGCCATGTCATGAAGAGCAAGGGTCCAGTCATGTTATGAAGAGCAAGGGTTCAGTCATGTCATGAAGAGCAAGGGTCCAAGCATGTTATGAAGAGCAAGGGTTCAGCCATGTCATGAAGAGCAAGGGTCCAAGCATGTTATGAAGAGCAAGGGTCCAAGCATGTTATGGAGAGCAAGGGTCCAAGCATGTTATGAAGAGCGAGGTCCAGTCATGTTATGAAGAGCAAGGGTCCAGTCATGTTATGAAGAGCAAGTGTCCAAGCATGTCATGAAGAGCAAGGGTCCAAGCATGTCATGAAGAGCAAGGGTCCAAGCATGTTATGAAGAGCAAGGGCCCAGTCATGTCATGAAGAGCAAAGGTCCAGTCATGTCATAAAGAGTAAGGGTCCAAGCATGTTATGAACAGCAAGGGTCCAGTCATGTTATGAAGAGCAAGGGTCCAGTCATGTCATGCGCAGAGATGGCCAGTAGGCAGCCTCCCCAACAGGGGTGCTGGATAAAGTCATGTTCCACAAACTCTAATTAGCTGCCACCAGTTGACAGTTATTTCATGAGATGACAAAATGGACTGCAGGCTGCCTTCATGGAAAGAGGTTCACATGGTGTGGACCCCCATCATCAGTGCTTAATTTGAGCCAGTGGTTACAGGTGCTCGGCAAAGGCACCTAATTATCTTCTGGTGCTTGGCATCGGCACTTAGTGTCAACACTGCACTTATGACAGTCTGCTACATGGTGACGCTGCTCATCGAATTTAGAGGTAAGCAGAACAATATACGCAGTAAAAAATTACTAAACCTGCCTCCCCAGCCATTCCTTTAGCTTTGGGGACCTTGAATAATCTGAACTGTCGCACTTGTAGGCAAGAGAGAGATGGTTAGTGGCTGTTTTGGCATTGATAACAGCGTTGATGGGTGGTGCAAGCTACAGTGGCCTTCTGGTCAGGGACCTGGCTCTTATTATTTTACAAATCAAGCACTGAACATCAGACTCACTGTGGACACACCGAGATGGGGGGCGAGGATGACTTTGGAGAGCTGAGAGGGATCTCACAGGACCGGTCATGCAAGACTCCAGATGAAGGTCCTTCTGGTGGTGCTCAGTCTCTGTGGTGGGGCTCAGTCTCTCTGGTGGGTCTCAGTCTCTCTGGTGGGGCTCAGTCTCTGTGGTGGGGCTCAGTCGCTCTGGTGGAGCTAAGTCGCTCTGGTGAAGCTCAGTCTCTCTCGTGGAGCTTATTCGCTCTGGTGGAGCTCAGTCGCTCTGGTGGAGCTCAGTCTCTCTGGTGGTGCTCAGTCCTTCTGGTGGTGCTCAGTCTCTATGGTGGGGCTCAGTCTCTAGGTCTACACAAATTCATCCGGAATTGGATAGTTCCGTTTTTCAGTGGGACGGGAGGCAAAAGCAGAAAGCTGTTAACTATGGAGACATCACATTGAGCAGTGTGACTTTTACCTGTAAATGATGTGACAGCAGCAGTCTCCTGCATTAAAACGTGTGTCATGTGAGCTTATCAAGCTCTGGTTTAATAGATGTCACAATCCTGTACCATGCCCATGTTCTCTTGCAGTCCGCGTACCAATGCGGGATTCGCGTGTAACAAAGGACACTGTTAGCTCTGGGCTGCGAATGGACAGCATTAGTTCTTAGCTGTAATAAATCCACCCTGCCAGGACACAGTGTTAGTTCAGGGAGAGATCCTGAGTTAGTGTGAAATGAGCAGGATTGTAGGGTGTGCCGCATAGAACAGCTGGCCCTGCCAAGTGCATGTTGTGAAAGAGCATAGTTTAGCTGTACACATTTATGCTGCAAACACTAACCTCGCTTTCCTTCCAGGTTCTCATTCTTTCTTCCAGGTTCTGTCAAGATCCGGTAGGTGGGGGTCCAGGCAAGGCCTGAGCAGGAGCCAGGAAGAAACTCCTCAAAGACGCTGGTGCTTTTGGGCATGGATTATATAGTATTTTGCTTAAGATGGCGGTTGCACTCTCGTGTGATTTCATGTTCTCGCGAGAGTTGGGGAATACTGCGGGACTCGCGCTATGATCTTCCATGTGAGTATGAGCATGCATGGAGCGAGGGCACGTGCCGTCTGTGCAGAGAGGGGCATGGCAGGGCACCGGTGTGTTGTACTGGGGATTTAAAGGGTCTCTGGCAGAGACAGTGCTGGGGTTGAGGTTGTCGTGAGCCGTCCCATGGGCCTGTTCATCTGGGGGTTCTTGGGGAGTTTATTTAGAGGTTTTTCAGGCTCCTATCAGGTACTTGTTGGGCAGGGCAAGATTGGACGCTGTCTCGCGCTGGTTTTTCTGAAGTTCATTTTATAGATCAGAGGGAGACAATTTATAGAAAAATCTGAATGGCTTGAAGAAAAGATTGTCCTTGCTTCCACTGGACCCCTTGTCCTCTGCCTTCCCAGGCCCTTGTACCCTGTAACCAATCTGTAGGGCATTCCTCCCAACTTGAACAAAAATCCCACTGTGTGATGAGGGGGCAGGGCCTTGGAGGGGGAGAGGCCTCGTGATGAGAAGTACCTAAGAGGCACTTTTGAGCCCCACCCTGCCACCAAGCTCCCTCCTTGAGGGATGTTCCACAGCTCTCGAGACAGCACTGCCATCGTTCTCACAGCTCTTACGAGGCAGCACCTCCACTGTTCTCACAGCTCTTGAGGCAGCACCTTCACCATTCTCACAGCTCTCACGAGGCAGCACCACCAAACATCTCACAGCTCTCACGAGGCAGCACCACCAAACATCTCAAAGGTCTCATGAGGCAGCACCACCAAACATCTCACAGCTCTCATGAGGCAGCACCACCAATGTTCTCACAGCTCTCACGAGGCAGCCCCCCATCGTTCTCACAGCTCTCACGCGGCAGCACCCCCATCGTTCTTACAGCTCTCACGAGGCAGCACCTCCATCGTTCTCACAGCTCTCACGAGGCAGCACCCCCATCGTTCTTACAGCTCTCACGCGGCAGCACCTCCATCGTTCTCACAGCTCTCACGAGGCAGCACCTCCATCGTTCTCACAGCTCTCACGAGGCAGCACCCCCATCGTTCTCACAGCTCTCACGAGGCAGCACCCCCATCGTTCTTACAGCTCTCACGAGGCAGCACCTCCATCGTTCTGACTGCTCTCACAAGGCAGCACCCCCATCGTTCTCACAGCTCTCACGAGGCAGCACCCCCATCGTTCTTACAGCTCTCACGAGGCAGCACCTCCATTGTTCTCACAACTCTCACGATTCAGCACCCCCATCGTTCTCACAGCTCTCACTAGGCAGCACCCCCAACGTTCTCACAGCTCTCACGAGGCAGCACCTCCATCGTTCTTACAGCTCTCACGAGGCAGCACCTCCATCGTTCTCACAGCTCTCACGAGGCAGCACCTCCATCGTTCTCACAGCTCTCACGAGGCAGCACCCCCATCCTTCTCACAGCCCTCTCTTCGCGGTCTCCAGCATCTACACAGGGGGCAGTGACCACTACAAACAAAGGAAGTAGTGGTCGAGCCCATGTCACCTCCACAGTGGGCCTGGACGACAGGTCAGGGGAACTTGACAGAAACCACGCCAGTCCTAATAAGACAGTCAGGTGTGTCACTGCAAGGTCTGCACAAAATGTGAGAGAGGATGAGTGAGCGAAAGTGTGTGTGGGTGTGCGCATAAGTGCATGCCTGTCTCATCTCATGGATACTACTATTGTATGATGGACATTTCAGTGGGACAAGACATGCACCTCATCCCATGGACCACTTTACAGTAAAAATGTGTATGTGAAAGGCAGAACCTCAAACTTGGGGTGTTCTGTTTGGGGGGGGGGGTGTTTAAACCAGATGCTAAAAAATATTCATGGTGGGTAACTTGTTGCCCTTTCCGCAACTCCAGTCTCCTTTAATAGAAAAATGTGTCTTTCATCATTGCAGAGCGGATTCTTGGAAAGAAAAGTCAATTAAAAGTGTGTTTGTGAAATACGCAAGTGTGACATCTGGGAAGTATGAAAGACGATCCGTTGTGTGCACATTTTATCTATATTAACATGAAAATACATGGAGGGGTTCTCTGTTTGTTGTACTGCTGTCCTACTTACCATCTCCCATCCTTCCAATGAAGAGAGAGAAAGAGAGAGACCGAGAGAGACAGAGAGAGAGAGACCGAGAGAGACCAGAGAGGAGAGAGAGAGGGAGAGAGAGAGAGACAGAGAGAGAGAGAGAGACAGAGAGAGACAGAGAGAGACAGAGAGAGAGAGAGAAAGAATGAGAGAGAGGAGGGAGAGAGAGAGAGAGAGAGAGAGACCGAGAGAGACCAGAGAGGAGAGAGAGAGGGAGAGAGAGAGAGACAGAGAGAGAGAGAGAGAGAGACAGAGAGACAGAGAGAGACAGAGAGAGAGAGAGAAAGAATGAGAGAGAGGAGGGAGAGAGAGAGAGAGAGAGAGAGAGAGAGAGAGAGAGACCGTTTCCTCTGAGGCTAGAAGGGCATAAACACAATTTTGAGAGGTGAAAGGATCACCAGGCATCTGTGCATTTAAACCCCTTCCTTGGGTCCCACTTTCCTTTGGTGTGGTGGAAGGAACGGTTGTCCAAGTTTACTCTTCAAAGCTCAGTGGAACATGTACCTGTTTCACAGCGTTGCTGATCTCAGGTCAAACCCAACACAGAGAGCATGACGCACGACGAAGAGTCTCAAGACATGGACACCGATCCAAGACATCATGGGGCAGATTTACAACCCCCCTGCACCACTTTTGCGCTGCCGTTGTGTCACTTTTTGTGACGCAGCAGCAGCGTAAAAATGAGGCTCTTTTTCAACGTGACGCATCTAGGGAGATGTCAGGTTGTAAAGCCCTGTGCTACATTATACCTGTGTGCGTCAGGTATAATGTATGCAGGGTGGGCGTTCTAACGTAAAAAAGCCTCGTAGAAGTGACGCAGCCACTGCATCAAATTCTTACGCCTGCTTGAAGCAGGCGTAAGGAGTGACGCAGCACAATGAGGATAGGCCTCCCCCTGCATTGCTGAAGATGCGTTGTGCTTGCGACACGACTCCAGCAATGTGTGACATTTGCGTCAACAGATGCGTCAGAATTTCTGACGCATCTGTCCATCCTTGCGCCATGGTGTGCTGTATTGCAAATACGGCGCTTCCATAGTGGCGCAAGGGTTTCTCAGGGTGGCGCAGGGAAAGTGACGCATCTTCACAGATGCGTCACTTTCTTGTAAATCTGCCCCAATGTCTGAGGGATGTCGTACATTTCTCGTTCCCTTTGGGAGGATGAATGGCTGAATGCCGCCTGCAGGGATTAGCAGCGGTGCCATCTGAGTTGCACACAAATTTATTTGGCACTAGATTCTAACTTCGAAGTTTCCCTAAAGTCCTGCTTTCTTCTCTTTCCACTGCTCTAGGGCGGGAAATGGCCTTTATAACCCGGGTTGAGCCACGCTTGCGTAAAAGGCACATCTGCCTTAAACACGCATATGCGTCGGTAAGGCAGTCAGAACTCTAGATGTGCGGATGGGCGGGGAGAGGAAAAGGAAGGATCGGGAGAGAAAGCTCAGGGAAGTGGCCTGGTAAGTGGGGCTGGGGCCGGGTTGGGGAGGGGGTAGTTTTTAGGGGTCGGGTCAATTTTAGGGCTCAGGCTTGAGGGGTTGAGGTCGTTTTTTGGCAGGGGGCAGGGTTTTAGGGCTTAGGGCGGGGGTTCGAGTAGTTTTAAGGGCTGGGGTCTGGTTTTAGGGCTCAGGGCAGGGGATGTTTTCAGGGGTGGGGGTCAGTTTTAGGGCTCAGGGTGGGGAGGGTTGGGGTTGAGGTCGTTTTTTTGGCAGGGGCAGGGTTTTAGGACGCAGGGCGGGGGGAGAGGAAGTGACAGTTTTCAGGGCTGGGACCACTTTTAAGGCTTAGGGCAAGGTGAATTGCAGGGCTGGGGTATCGGGCGTTAGGGCACAAGGCAGGGGGGGGATTGGGGTGTGAAATTTATCATGCATATCCCTTTAGCAATCATGCCTTTAGAGCGGAATTCTTTGTGACAGCATGCGATGTAAAAGTATGCATGGTAAGGACATGGTCTTGGTTCAGACCACGTGGTTTAGGGTGTGTGGTTGTATCATACAACCCTCTAGGGCTCTATCTCCAAGGCTACACCCGCTGCCTGTGTGACGTCAGTGCACCACCAGCTGAAGACGAGCAGTCTGTCAGTCTGTGACTCAGAAAGCGAATGAACCTAAGTTAAAGACTCATTCCTTCCACTTAATGTATGCTTATCCCGAAACTGTATCAAAATGGAGGTCAGGCGATGTGTTTAATTGGTCCTCGGGGGATACCGTAGTCTGTAAAAAGATATCCCAGGCAGGAAGGAAGGGTTCTATACTTCGCATCCAGAGTTTGTGAAAAGTGCACACAGAGCGTCTCTGGGCTGCAAAAAGCCGATACTTGAAGTGTCTCGACCTTCCTTGACCTCTTCCTCCTCTTTGCTGATTCAGTGGACGCCTGTGCCTGTCCAAGCAAAGGACGGACAGTGACGAGAGCCTGTCCAAGCAAAGGACGGACAGTGACGGGACGGACAGTGACGAGAGCCTGCGCCTGTCCAAGCAAAGGACGGACAGTGACGAGAGCCTGTCCAAGCAAAGGACGGACATTGAGGAGAGCCTGTCCAAGCAAAGGACGGACGGTGACGAGAGCCTGCGCCTGTCCAAGCAAAGGACGGACAGTGATGAGAGCCTGCGCCTGTCCAAGACATGGACGGACAGTGACGAAAGCCTGTGCCTGTCCAAGCAAAGGACGGACATTGAGGAGAGCCTGTCCAAGCAAAGGACGGACGGTGATGAGAGCCTGCGCCTGTCCAAGCAAAGGACGGACAGTGATGAGAGCCTGCGCCTGTCCAAGACATGGACGGACAGTGACGAAAGCCTGTGCCTGTCCAAGCAAAGGACGGACATTGAGGAGAGCCTGTCCAAGCAAAGGACGGACGGTGACGAGAGCCTGCGCCTGTCCAAGCAAAGGACGGACAGTGACGAGAGCCTGTCCAAGACATGGACGGACAGTGACGAGAGCCTGGGCCTGTCCAAGCAAAGGACGGACAGTGACGAGAGCCTGCGCCTGTCCAAGCAAAGGACGGACAGTGACGAGAGCCTGCGCCTGTCCGAGCCAAGCATGGACAGTGATGAGCGCCTGTGTCTGTCCAAGCAAAGGACGGACAGTGACGAAAGCCTGTGCCTGTCCAAGCAAAGGACGGACATTGAGGAGAGCCTGTCCAAGCAAAGGACGGACGGTGACGAGAGCCTGCGCCTGTCCAAGCAAAGGACGGACAGTGACGAGAGCCTGTCCAAGACATGGACGGACAGTGACGAGAGCCTGGGCCTGTCCAAGCAAAGGACGGACAGTGACGAGAGCCTGCGCCTGTCCAAGCAAAGGACGGACAGTGACGAGAGCCTGCGCATGTCCGAGCCAAGCATGGACAGTGATGAGCGCCTGTGTCTGTCCAAGCAAAGGACGGACAGTGACGAGAGCCTGTGTCTGTCTGAGCCAAGCATGGACAGTGGTGAGAGTCTGTGCCTAAGAAGGCAGCAACATGTCCAGAAATACATCACGGGTTGATTGACAACATCCTTTGGCCCTTACTATCTTTCATTCTTCCTTCTTACCTCGTTCTCTTCCATCCTCCTTCGTTCCAACTGCCCTTCCTCTTCCTCACTTCGTTCTCTTCCTTCCTTCTTCTTTCCATTCGCCCTTCCTCACCTCGTTCTCTTTCTTCCTCCTTTTTTCCATCCAACCTTACTCTTCCTCACCTCGTTGTCATCCTTCCGCCTTTCAATCCGTCCTTCCTCTTCCTCACCTCATTGTCTTCCTTCCTTCTTCTTTCCATTCGCCCTTCCTCACCTTGTTCTCTTCCTTCCTCCTTCTTTCCATCTGCTCTTCCTCTTCCTCACCTCTTTCTCTTCCTCCCTCCTCCTTTCCTTCCTCCCTTCCTCTTCCTCACCTTGTTCTCTTACTTCCTACTTCTTTCAAAACCACCCTTCCTCAACTTGTTCTCTTTCTTCCTCCTTCTTTCCTTCCTCTTTCTTTCCATCGGCCCTTCCTCTTCCTCACCTCTTCCTCATCCTGCTTCCCTCTTTCCATCTGCCCTTCCTCTTCCTCACCTCCTTTTATTCTGTCCTTCGTCTTCCTCAACTTGTTCTCTTCCTACCTCCTTCTATCCATCTACCCTTCCTCTCCCTCTTTCCCTTCCTCCTTCTTTCCGTCCTCCCTTCCTCACCTCATTCTCTTCCTTCCTACTTCTTTCCATCTGCCCTTCCTCACCTTGTTCTCTTCCTTCCTTCTTCTTTCCATCCACCCTTCCTCTCCTTCTTCTCTTCCTTACTCCTTCTTTTCATCCGCCCTTCCTCACATCTTTCCCTTCCTTCCTCCTTCTTTCCATCTGCCCTTCCTCTTCCTCACCTTGTTCTCTTGCTTGATACTTCTTTCAATCCACCCTTCCTCTTCCTCACATCTTTCCCTTAATTCCTCCTCCTTTCCATCTGCCCTTAGTCTTCCTCGCCTATTTCCCTACTTTAATCCTTCACTCCATCCTCCTTTCCTCTTCCTCACCTCGTTCTCTTCCTTCCTCTTTCTTTCCACCCACCCTTAATCTTCTTCACCTCGTTCTCTTCATTCCCACTTTCCATCCGTCCTTCCTCTTCCTCACCTTGTTCTCTTCCTTCCTCCTTCTTTCAATCCGCCCTTCCTCTTCCTCACATCTTTCTCTTCCTTCCTTCAGCGCTTATAGACCTTTGGTGATTAGCGCTTTATAAATACAATTTAACAATAACAATATAACAATAACAATTCCTCCTTCTTTCCATCTGCCCTTAGTCTTCCTCACCTATTTCCCTTCTTTCCTCCTTCATTCCATCCTTTCCTCTTCCTCACCGGGTTCTCTTCATTCCTACTTTCCATCCGTCCTTCCCCTTCCTCACCTCATTCTCGCCCTTCCTCCTTCTTTCCATCCTCCCTTCCTCTTCCTCACCTTGTTCTCTTCCTTCCTACTTCTTTCCATCCACCCTTCCTCTTCCTCACCTCTTTCCCTTCCTTCCTCCTCCTTTCCATCTTCCCTTCCTCTTCCTCACCTTGTTCTCCTCCTTCCTCTTTCTTTCTAGCCGACATTCCTCTTCCTCACCTCGTTCTCTTCCTTCTTCCTTTCCATCCTCCCTTCTCTTCCTCACCTCTTTTCCTCCCTTCATCCTTCTTTCCATCCTCCGTTCCTCTTCCTCACGTTGTTCTCTTTCTTCCTCCTTCTTTCCTTCCTCTTTCTTTACAGCCACCCTTCCTCTTCCTCACCTCCTTTTAATCTGTCCTTCGTCTTCCTCAACTTGTTCTCTTCCTTCCTCCTTCCATCCATCTCCCCTTCCTCCCCTTCCTTCCCTTCCTTCCTCCTTCTTTCCATCCTCCCTTCCTCACCTCATTCTCTTCCTTACTCCTCCTTTCCATCTTCCCTTCCTCTTCCTCACCTTGTTCTCCTCCTTCCTCTTTCTTTCTAGCCGACATTCCTCTTCCTCACCTCGTTCTCTTCCTTCTTCCTTACCATCCTCCCTTCCTCTTCCTCACCTCTTTTCCTCCTTTCATCCTTCTTTCCATCCTCCCTTCCTCACCTTGTTCTCTTTCTTCCTTCTTGTTTCCTTCCTCTTTCTTTACAGCCACCCTTCCTCTTCCTCACCTCCTTTTAATCTGTCCTTCGTCTTCCTCAACTTGTTCTCTTCCTACCTCCTTCTATCCATCTACCCTTCCTCTCCCTCTTTCCCTTCCTGCTTCGTTCCGTCCTCCCTTCCTCACCTCATTCTCTTCCTTCCTACTTCTTTCCATCTGCCCTTCCTCACCTCATTCTCTTCCTTCCTTCTTTTTTCCATCCGCCCTTCCTCTCCTTCTTCTCTTCCTTACTCCTTCTTTTCATCTGCCCTTCCACACCTCTTTCCCTTCCTTCCTCCTTCTTTCCATCTGCCCTTCCTCTTCCTCACCTCTTCCTCATCCTGCTTCCTTCTTTCCATCTGCCCTTCCTCTTCCTCACCTCTTTCTCATCCTGCCTCCTTCTTTCCATCTGCCCTTCCTCTTCCTCACCTCTTCCTCATCCTGCCTCCTTCTTTCCATCTGCCCTTCCTCATCTCATTCTCTTCCTTCCTTCTTCTTTCCATCTACCCTTCTTCTCCTTCTCTTCCCTCCTCCTTCTTTTTATCCGCCCTTTCTCACCTCTTTCCCTTCCTTCATCCTTCTTTCCATCTGCCTTTCCTCTTCCTCACCACTTTCTCATCCTGCCTCCTTCTTTCCATCTGCCCTTCCTCGCCTTGTTCTCTTCCTTCCTCTTTCTTTCCATCCACCCTTCCTCTTCCTCACCTCTTTCCCTTCCTTCCTCCTTCTTTCCATTCGCCCTTCCTCTTCCTCACCTCGTTCTCTTCCTTCCTCCTGATTTCCATCCACCCTTCCCCTTCTTCACCTCATTCTCTTTCTTCCTCCTTCTTTCCATCCGCCTTTTCCTCCCTTATTCCCTCTGTTCCTGACTCCCTCAGTTCCTAAGTATATTCCTTCCTTCCATTCTACCGTCATTTTTTCTCTCTTCCTTTCTTCCACCCTCTCCTTTGTTTTAGATAAACAAAAGATTCCACAGCCGACTAATGTCGCGCACATCAGTATCACAGTCCCATAAACGTGTAGATCCTGTGCCAATCAGCTCCGAGACCTGCTGTGCTTAGATCTCACTGGAAAACCAGAGATGAAAAATGAAGGAAAATGGAGGTGGCACCAGGTATGAAGTCACAACTTTGTGAAAACGAGTTAGTTCAAAGTAATACTTTATTCTTCTTTGTATGCAATATAAAAGCAACAGCCAACGCGTTTCGTTCCTTTTTAACGGAACTTCATCAGGGCAGAGAGTAGTCAAAATTGTTTGTTTATGAATATTTTCTCTGTAAGTGTCCAAGATAAGGGTCATCAAAATATGGTATAGTTTATGTAGTTGCAGCGTTACGATTGACGCCTCTCGAAACGAGATTCCATACCCACAGTCCGGAAAGGAAGCAGACTGTGGGTATGGAATCTCGTTTCGAGAGGCGTCAATCGTAATGCTGCAACTACATAAACTATACCATATTTTGATGACCCTTATCTTGGATACTTACAGAGAAAATATTCATAAACGAACAATTTTGACTACTCTCTGCTCTGATGAAGTTCTGTTACAAAGGAACGAAACGCGTTGGCTGTTGCTTTTATATTGCATACAAAGAAGAATAAAGTATTACTTTGAACTAACTCGTTTTCACGAAGTTGTGACTCCATACCTGGTGCCACCTCCATTTTCCTTCACCCTCTCCTTTGTGTCTAGATATGTCCTTTGCTTCTTTCATCTCTACCACCTGGCCTTCTTTCTTTCTTCCTTCCCTCGCCGCCTCTCTCTCCCTTCTTTCTCCATCTCGCTCCCTCTTTTCTTTTCTTCATCTCTTCATCTCTTTCCTTCCCATTTGCACATCTGGGATGCCCTGAGAAACCCATACACCAGATTGTTTGTGAAACAAGGCTGTGCCGGTGAACCTCTTGTAGCTGGAGTGCACATGGTGTGGCTGTGGCTGTCGATGGATGGGATGTGCATGGGGCTCGGCGACTTTGCTGTAGGCAGAGGGTGTTGGAGTCTCCTGCAGCTGCAGTATTTATGTGCACATCTTGTATTGTTGCACAGACTTCACACTCGCCTCTGACATCTGCTGTGACAGCCTCAGGTTACACGTGGGGGCCATTGCACCTCCAATGCTGGGTCTGAGGCTAGACAAGCTGACCCTCTAAAGTTAAACAGGATCGGCAACTTTGAGCTTGACATCTATATTAATGGAATGTAAACTGTTGCAAGGATACGCTGATGATAGAATCTTCTCTGCTGCATGCTCATAAACCTATATTTTATGTATAGATCATACAACAAGCATAGCTGGGCAATGCAGTTCAATATTGCCATCAACGCGTTCAGTGACTTCTTAAACCACAAGGCCAAAGACCGAGTGGTTTGTAAATGTCACAAGAACCCCACAACCATATCACCATGCTACCTGTTGTGTATTTTTTGTATTATGGGTGTATTTTGGGATAGTTGGCTTGGAAAAGCTACTTTCTTAAAAGTGCCGCTAACAATTGGAACTGATTGGAATTCAATATTTATGTTTACCTTTCTTGAACAAACTATTGATAAAATAAGGAACAATGGTGTGAGGGCCAGTGGATTTATGTGATTCTGATTCTGCAGCCATTACCACATAATTATGGATTTACCGGTGCATCATACTTTATCTCATAATATACATTACACAATCTAGCTTGGGTGAGGCAAAAAATGTGACACACAATTTCACTTTTTAGCTACATAATTTGAATACCTTTGCTACATAATTTAAATAACCTTGCCACATAATCCCAGTGAGTTTTAAAATGGCAAGTTTCTGCAGAGGGTATTTCGGTGATGTCAATATGATGATGAAACCCACATTTCACAAGACATTTTGTTATAGTTCCCACATTTCATGGTTCTCTGTGAATCCTGTGTTTTGTTTACCACTGCTGTTTGGGCATACATGTATCCAACCCTGTATTACATAGTATTTATGCAGATGTGCAGAGTATAATATGATAATAAAACCATTATTGAGTGTAGAAAGGGGCCAAGACTCACGAGAGATGAGGCCACGAGCGAGTCAACATGCCTTTCCTCTCTCTCAACAATGGTCTTTGAAAGCGTTTATGCTATGTGCATCTGTGGTGTTTAAACAATGGTATTTTACCTGGTGTATTTGTTTTAACAACTAGTATTTAACCAAAATCAGGATGCAAGAGCTTAAATGTGTGCAGTATAGTAAAACCACACTGAATGGACCCACTGAGTAGTTGCTCTGTGGAAGGAAATTGGTATATGCTATGAGTGAGGCTATTTCAAAGTGTTTTTCCCATGCCAAATTTGTTGTACCGTGTTAATAAACTTAAATTAGGCGTGTGCACTGTAGTATTATAGTATTAAATGCTTGAATATGCATTGTTAGTACAGCTGCTCCAAATAATATTTGGAAATGGGTTACATTTATTTTATACACACACACACACACACACACACACACATGGATTGTTGTCCTGCCATAACTTTTAAATTGCAGTGTTTTTTGTTTTTAATTCATAACCATGCTTGCACTTTACCTGTGCTTGTTAAGTAAATTTGTATTTTTAGAAAATATAAATGAAGTTGTTATTAAGGGTGGGCGTAGTTCGCGAAGTAGCACTTCGCGAAGCTACGCAAAGTGAAGTTCGCACTACGCGAGCTACGCGTAGCACTTCGCGAACTGCGAAGTAACATGTTCGCACTGTGCAAGATGTTGTTTTCAATGATTGCACAGTGCGGACAAGCAACCGGCACTGTGCAATCATTGAAAATGGCATCTTGCACAGTGCGAGCTGTAGTTTTCTGCTGCTCGAGTAGATTTTTACTCGAGCTGCAGCTTTCTCAACGCGAACTGGTAGTTTCTCATCGCGAGCGGTCGCGAGCATACGCGACCCCTCGCAATGAGAAACCTGACCTTCTCGCGTTGGGAATCTCGCCGGGAGGTCTATTTTCCATGCTCGCGATCGCGAACAAGGAAAAAGTCTCGCCAGGATGTCATTTTGCTTGCTCGCGGTCGCCAACTTGACGTTGAGGACCGCGAGCAAGCAAAAAATGACCGCAGCACTACGCAACGCGTGTTCGCACTGTGCTACGTGCAGTTCGCGTAGCGCGAAGTAGCGCGAACTTCGCAAACTACGCGAGCGTAGCGTAGTGCTTCGCCCAGGCCTAGTTGTTATAACCAAAGGTAACTATAATGAAATGTCCCTTTTTAAATGACTGCACACACGCATTTATGTGTATAAACAAAAGCTATGAAGATTTACATTTGAAGCTGCGAAGTGCTCGTAGCCCTGATGTAGTGACTCCCGATGGCATAATGTCTTCCTGCCCTCAATTTGTGTTCAGTTTTTCTTTCCATTATCTCATAACCTCTAGTGCACTCTTTCACCCTCTTATGCTCTTTCTTATCTCTTTAATTTGCTTCTTATTTCTGTCTCTCCTTCCCTTCTCCCGCCTTTCCACACTTCTCTTGCTCTCGTTTAATCTGTTTCTCTTTCTGATTGTCTTCGTTTACTTCCGGTCATCCATTTTCTTTATTCCTACCCTTCCTTTCTTTTCTGTTGCTTTTTTTTGGGGGGGGGGGAGGGGGGAGGGGGCTTTACAGGTATATTTTCGAAGGTGTAGGTAAACATTTTCGTGCAGATAAGTGAGATCTGCTTGTTTCCCTGCTGTTTACACGAATGTTCTTCTCTTGTCACTGCTCAACCACGTCCTCCCTTTAGCGAGCCCCATGCCTCGTCTCTGTACTGTCTGTTTCAGATTAAATGCTTCCGGACGTAGTTTGCGCCCTGATCGGGGCAGAGGTCAGGAAGCGCTACTGTGTGTTCTCCCCTATGTGTGCGCTATATATAAATATTATCCCTCAGTCGACAATTGATTCATCAGGAGCATGGCGTGACTGCAGCAGCCGGCAAGGGCCAACCCAGGTACAAGCGCTACCGCGTGTGTTCCAGTAGCTTCCTGCAGAGGGCGCTGCTGCCACTGAGACGGGTTTCCCAATGGCCTGCCTCTGGCTCAATCAGAGGGCGCTCATTATATAGATGACAAAAATCCGCTGACAAATAGGGATCGATCTCCGTGCGCTCTTTCTGGTGTAATCAATGCTATTTATAGCGCTCGTGGGCTCCACACATGCGGGGAAGCCGCTGCGCCGCATCTGCTGGGGCCTTTGTACTCTCGTTTCACAGCTTGCTCCCGCGGACCCCACAAACTCGCATTACACTCACTGTGAAATTCCATCACGTGCGCCGTGCATTTTCATTGGTTCTTATATTTTTTGCTGACTTTGCGAGGACAGGCTTTCCATATTTTCCAGAAATGCTCGATTTAATGTCAGGGAAGAACAGCAGGCGGCCCCGCTCTGTGCCTCCCCCCCGGCCCCACGCCCACTGCGGTCTCGCACTCTCTCATTACAAAAGTACCGTCTCCGACCCAAGCCACGCCCATAAAAGTGCTGAAATCAGAGACAACACCCCCAGCTGCAGCACAGTGGGCTAATGTGCTCCAGAGATAAGTGCACGACCTGCAGGTCAGCGGTTGGAGTCCTGGCAGGGCGACGTAGGGCTTCAGCCTTCTTAGGCTGACTAAATAAGAACAGTAGTTCGGGTGATAATAACACCTGCAGTTACGTACTAAAGGGCCGATTACGATCACGTCCGGAAAGCATTCTTACCCGATTCGGTCCTGGAATGCTTTCCGAACGACTAGGATCGGGTGAGTCCGAATGACCGATTTGGATTTTCCGGATGCTTCCAGATACGATTCGGTCGTACTACCATTGACTTCAATAGGAGCCTGTGTTCCTGAGGAGAACACAGGCTCCCATTGAAGTAAGAGGTGGCTGGGGAAAACCTTGTACCCTGTGGTGCCTGCCACACTGTGCATGGTTGGAAAGTGGGGTCCCTTGGGTACCCCCACAGGCCTGATTCAGAGAGCCCCAAGTGAAGGGGGGCCTGCTACGGGCCCCCAAAGACATATTCCGGCAGCCGATTTGGAACAGCTGTCCGAATCGGTCATCATACTCGCTCGCTTGCAAAATGAGTCCATAGAACTGTACGACCACTCCTCACCCTCAGCGCCTTGAAACTCTTGCGGATTTGTAGTGCGCTTTACAAATTATTTGATTGATTGATTGATTGAAAATGCTCAGTAAATTAAAATACGTAAATAGTCGTGCAAAAATCAAGTTATTGTTACTGTATCTTTTTGTTGAAAACGCCCAGAGGCGGTGATTAGCCCATTCCTAAGCACCGCCTACTGTAGAAGGAAGGGAAGTGAGGTACAGGAAGTGACTGTGATCTGCGCTTGACCTCAACATTAAAGGTGTGTGAAGCAGATGACTCGACTCTCGCGAGAGAGAAAGTTACATCAAATAACTTGGGTAAAAGGGGATTGCGTAATAATAAAAGCAATGTGGAGGCCTGATTTACATGTGAAAGCAGCTTGCTGTGGTCATCAAATATTTTTTGTGAGTACTATGCAAACATCGCAAGAAAATAACTAAGCAGCTCCGCACATCACTACACAAAGTATGTTTAGCACACAGGCGAGAGAAGCCATTGCATTCAATGGGCAAAATGACAGTGGGCCATATATGCCAAGGGTTTGCGCTGGGGCCATGCGACACAAAGAGATGCAAAACTCTTGCAAGGGTATTTACTTTCTATTGTAAAAGGGACTTTGAGCCGCAAAAGTGCCCTTTGCACTGTTCTGCACCCCCTTTGCACCCAAGGGGCATTACTTGGGTGGATTCTACACAAGAACCAAACCTGTTCTACTAAGACAGACAGGCTAGGATAAGTGTAAAAAAATAACATCTCCATTAAGCAAGCACCAATGAGAAGAAATGTTTTCATTTTCCACAAACACTCCACGTATTGCATATGTGCTGAGCACATACATTGTGTGGAATGCCCCGGTTACTTACCGGTAATCTTCATTACTCCGAGTCCTTATCTTCCTCGCCACAGTATTAACCAATGAGCATTCTGCTCCAACAGAAACTCCAAGTAAAAAGCTACATACTAGTCTCCCTATCCCTCCAACATGGCCCCCAGTGGCAACAACCAATCATATAAAAGGACACAAAAGTCCCAGCACGACCTGTAAACAAAGCCGTAAACATAAAGCCACAACAGAGGACCGGGAGGTAGGGGTGGGCGGAATTTGCGTAGTTGCCCTACGCAAATGACCACGAAATTGCTCTAAATCTCTGCGAGCACGCGAAGCTTTCGCGAAGACGCGGAGATTGCTTTTCCCGTCCGTTCGCGATGTGTTTTTGCATGCTCGCAGGGAAATATATCTCTAACTTGCCCATGCGGTCGCTAATGGGTGCGGCCATCTTGCTCGCGATGCTTATTTCCTGTTCCGGGTTGAATGACGTGTTCGCGATCGCAAACTCACGCGGGAAAGCGTGCCTGGCTATCAACAATCCAACATCTCGTGGCGCACCCGAACGGATAGGAAAACCTGTCGGCGAACGCAGGGATTTGGTAAGTCGCTACTGCGCGCTCGAGAATTTATTTTTAAAGCCCGAACAAGAAAATACTTCTGCTTTCGTAGCGGATTGCGGAAGTTTTGACATCTCGTCGTTCTCCGCAGAATGCGGAAATGCCAAAACTTCGCAACTTCCGCGAGCAGAACGTAAATTTTTGCCCAGGCCTACCGGGAGGGAAGGGAGACTATACTGTGGCGAGGAAGATAAGGACTCGGAGTAATGAAGATTACCGGAAAGTAACCGGGCCATTACCTCCTCGTCCATCTTCCTCGCCACAGTATTAACCAATGAGCAGATACCAAAGCAAAATCAGCTTCATGGATAGGAAACACAGCCCACACATGGAAGGCAGTAGAAAACCAACAGTATCGGCAATAATGGAGAGAGACATAAACTCAAGAAACCACAGAGTCCAGGACCGGAGAGGCAAAGGCCACAGAAGCCCCGCCCCCAACGTCAAGCCAGTAATGAGACATAAAGGTATTAGGAGAAGACCAAGTGGCCACCCCTGCAAATAACCTCCATGGAAAACCCCATCAAGGCGGCCCAAGAAACAGTAACAGAACGAGTAGAATGCCCTCGAATAGGATGAGAGGGAACCACAGACAGGGTATCAAATGTCAAAGAATAGCCACTGTAATCCACCTATTGAAAGTGGAACTAGCTGGCTCCAGGCCCTGCTGAGCCAAACCAAAAAGAGACAAACAAGTTGTCCACCTTACAAAGGAAGACGGACGATGCAAATAAATGACCAGGGCACGTCAAACATCCAAAAGATGTAACAGAGACTCCTCCTCCGAAGAAGGAACAAGAAAGAAGACAGGGAGGATCACCTCCACATAATGATGAAAGAAAGAGGCCTCCTCTGGGACAAAGTAGAATGAGCCCGGAAGATCACATCATCCCCCAGAATCCACAAAAAAAGAGCAGACCGTAGGAAACCCCCAACTCCCCAACCCGCCGGGCAGAAGCAAAAGCCACCAGACACACCACCTGGAGAGTCAAAAGCTACAAGTCCACCAACTCCAAAGGCTCAAAGGGAATCGAAAAGACAAGACACCAAAGGCTCCACAGACACAAAAGACAGCCCACTAAAATCTCGAAAGGCAGCCCACTGAGTGCAGAGGGTAGAAAGGGTCAAACCCAAATCAAAACCAACCCTCAAAAAATCCAGCACATGTGCAGGAAACAAAGTCTCAACAGACCAACCTTGGTGAAGACACCAACAAGCAAAGTCATCCTAATGCCTAGAGTAGGACTGCAAAGTCGCGGGGCACCCGGACAGCTGGATAAGACCAGCAACGCCCACAGACCAACCACTCTGGATCAGGGAATCCTTTCCAAGAGCCATGCCTGCAGACCCATGGACCTGAACACCGGAAGAGGGACCAGAGGGCCCATCAAAGGATATGGATTGAACGGTAACGACCAACCTGGAAGTACCGCCAACTCCAACAAGAGAGGAAACCATGGGCGGCGGCACCAACCCGGGACCACCAGAAGAACCAACGTCCACTCCCTCCTGATCCACTGCACTACAGCCGGAATCAGGAGAACTGGCGGAAAAGCATACAACAGGCCCCACAGCCACAGGAAGGACAATGCATCTACCTACCATGCTGCTGGACAAGGCATAAGCGTGCAGAAACAACGGATCTCGGCATCGTCCGGAGACTCAAACAAGTCCACCACCGGACACCCAAACACCCTCTGCAACGTCCGGAACAGCAACCAGGCCAGAGACAAAGATCCCATGGAGGGAAAGACCCTGCTCAGACAGTCTGCTATGACATTCCCCCGACCAGGAAGATAAATCGCTGACAGGGACGCCCACGAACAAATCAGGCGAAAGAGGCAACTGAGGGAACGAACTCTGGAACCCCCCGATGATCAATGTAAGACACGACCACCTGGCCGACCGGCCGGACCTGAACATGGAGACCCCCTATCAGGGCAGAAAAAGCCAAAACACCCAACTGAACCGCCTTCAGTGCCAGGTAAGTGGAGGAACAAGACATCAGAGTCTGCGACCACTCGCCCTGCAATGAAGAATCTACCAGATTAGCACCCCAGCCCAATGGGCTGGCATCAGTAGTGACCATACGAGAGGGAACAATCAGAAACGGATGACCCCTGGACAGATGACAGATGTCCAGCCACCAATCCAGAAAAACCCACACCTGGGCTGACACAGAAACCCCCAATCGAATCCGACCACAGGGGCGCGAAGGAGACAAATATGGTACACCATAGGAGACAAAAGGAGACGAGCCCAAGGAACCACCAAAAGGAGGATGACAACAGACCTCGGACCATCAACCAATGTCTCATAGGAGGGCTACTCCCCGACAACAGGGACCAAATCACTGACACCAGAGACAATAGCGGTGCACGAGGCACGAACACAAAACCTAACCAAGTCCTGAAGGGAGCCCCAATGTACACCAGAACCCGAGTAGGAACCAGGCGGGACATCCACTGAGTCACCAGAATCTGTGACCCACCAGGACCTCGCCAACCTCCTGGACATGAAGCACCGAGAACATTCACTACTTCGGGATACTTTGAAAGCATTGGCAGGATTCAAACCCTTGTCCTGTGTGAGCCTGTGCCATCAGGGGTACAAGACTTACCAATGTGCGATAGCTCCATGGTCCAAGAAGAAGAAGAGTACGCACAACTTCTGAAATCAGAAGAGAACAGGTGCATACAGGATTGAATGGCCATAGGCCAGAAACCAACAAATCACCCAGGAAGGAAAGAACTCAATCCCCCTCTCATGTAAATGCCCAATCAGAGGGGCCAGAACCAAGGAACGACATGATGGGAGGAACACAGACCAAATGGTAATATCCGGAACTGAAAATGACAGCCCATCAACCAGAGGTGGAGAAACATCTGAGAGACCAGAAAGATAGGGACATGGAGAGAAGCATTCAGCAAGCCGAAGGAACCCAGAAATCCCAAAGAAGGACCAGAGGCAGGTACACCCGCAAGGACACCGGTTAGAGGTCCCCAGTGTGATACTCCACCAGGAAGATAACAGAGTACACTCCCAGCCCCCGCTGAGCCACAGGCACCAAACAACAGCGCCACATCCCAAAAGGCAACGGACCACACCCAAAAGAGCCCCCAATCATAGAGCGTCCCTGGGGCAAGGAGCGACCCGAAACAGTCTGGGGAGACTGGACGAACCTAAGGCAAAAACCTACAGACACCAGCAGGAGAACCCAGTGAACTGACACAGTCCCCATCGAGCTGACCACAAAGAGAGACAGTTGACCCCTTACAGGACCCACTGCTGGAGCAACCATGATAAGAACAGGAGGGAGTAAAATAGGAGGAAGAGGAGGCAGGGAACCGGGACTCAACAGAGGAAGGTGCACCCTGGCCAAGCCCATGCAAGGGCGGAGGAGCCTGCCCTTGAAGAGCAGGACCAAGGTGCAGAATTACCGGCCATATCCCCCAAGGGAGCACCAAAAGGCATAACACCAGAAAAAGGGACACACAGTAGCAAATCCGACTGCCAGCAACCGCCCCACAGAATGCAACTAGAACATGCGATGAGCCTCCCCGGATGACCCCACCGCAGATGTGGCTGCCGACAAGGAATCAAAAGAAATGGCAGAAAGGAGCCGCACCAATAGAACCATCAGGGTGAGAGCAGGAGAAATGTCCACGCCCTGGACCAACAACCCAGTCAACGACTGGAAGACCCCTACAATGACTGTCAGGAAGAGGGGGAAGAGGTATCAGTACAATTACGAAAAAGTGGCAGCGGCAAAGAGCGAATACACTGCCGCATCAACCCCAATATTGTTGTTATTGTTAAAACCGGGTCCCACAGGAAGCATGTCATAGAATCCACCCCCATCGAGGCCGGAAACACAACAGTAAAGACACCTGGGAAAGTCATCCCAATCAACAACACATCATACAGACGCCAACACCAACAAGACAGAGGAGTGGAGCGGCAAGACACCGGCTCCCTCAACTGAGACTGTGAAAAGAAAAAAGTGGCCACCATATCAACCAAAGACCCCGGAAAACCACAGGTCGAAGCGAAAGTGCAGAAGGACAATCCCAAGAACCGACCCCTGCACAAAAACAACCATAAGTCCCACCCACTTGACCCAACAGAGTTACAGGAGAGCCAAAAGCAGCCCCGCACTGCACTCACTGAATCACATCAAGACGGCTTGAAGCCATGCCCCCTCTCCGTCCGACAAACGCGTCCACCGAGCTCTGCTGCAGGAGACGCGGAAGCTGACAACCATTAGTGCCAATATCGGCACACTCCCCAGCCCTCCCACAGCAATAATTGTAATAAATTAAACACAACATATTTTTTGGTGGAGAAAATTGGTGCAGGTTTATTATCATAACAATATGTCAACATGGTGGGTTAACTTACGGGCGATCCCAGGGCAGGTAGCCCCTTGCCGCCTGCCCACCTGATGAGCTATAAAACCCGGTGGCCGTAACCAACCGGTGTTTGTCCATTTGGGGGAGGGGATAGCCCCTCCCTCCGGCGGAACGTCAGTCCGCCCCTTACTCATGCCCCTTCCAGCTAAGAGGGGCGGAGCATTGCAGGCAACCCCCGGTTGCTCAGGTGCACAACCGCCCATAGGACTAACGGGGTGCCGTCGCTCCTCCAGGATCACACGCGAGGACCTCCCTGGGGATAATTGGCTTTAGCACCCTTACTGTGCTCCTGTAGAGGGTACCCTTCTGTACCTTACAGCCTTTGGATCGCCCTGTAACTTTGCCACAGCCTTGGTGTGGCCCCGCCACCCCAGGGCCCCCCACCATATAGCCCTACTTACTTACACCCTGTTGTTTCCAAGGCCTCCCCCAGATCCAGCAAGAATAAGTCCATACCCACTCTGGAGAGGTGTATCCCATCAGGCTCGAAGCACCCCGTGCATTTAGCGTGTAGCAACCCATGCCGGATAAACCCCGAACCCCTTTGTTCCGTGAACTTCCGCATTGCGATGTTCACCCTTCTGCGCGAGGTCTCCATGGCATCCCCGGACCGCACGCCCAGCCATACCTGCCTAGGTGTAATTTCCGAGGGAGGAAGGAGGGAGGGGGAGCCCACATGCAATACACCAGCTCCACCGGGACATGAAAAAGAAGTAAGGCACGCCGAGTCTGCCAAAGCAGGTTTCGGTAGTACAGATACAGACACGAGGGAGGAGGGAGTCGTGTGCGATCAACAGTGCCCCCCCCCCCCAGGAGGCAGGAAACAAAAGAAGACACACAAAGTCTGCTAAGCAGGACTCTGTATCAAAACAGACAGGCACAGCAACTCCCAGCATCCGCTAAAGCAAGACATAGTAGAGTGCCACACAAAGGGGGGGAGAGTAAAACATTGGCTGGCATGAATACCAACCCCCCCCTTTGTAACAGGGACCCTGAGTCCGCTAAAGCAGGACCGCCGCCCCCAACTTACCTGCAACAACAGGAACATGAACAGCACTCGGAGCAGTGCAGAAACAAAAAAACTGGTCGTTCTGGGACATTCCTGTCCTTTTATATGATTAGTATATGCCACTGGGGGCCATGTTGGGGGGATAGGGAGACTAGTATGTAGCTTTTTACTTGGAGATTCTGTTGGAGCAGAATGCTCATTGGTTAATATTGTGGCGAGGAAGATGGACGAAAAGGTAATTTTCAAGCATTCTTCTACACATAGGAATTTGTGGTAATCCATCATTTCGATGAATTTCTCAAATGAAGAACGTCAGTCTGATGAAAACAGGCTGAACTTTATTTCAGGCAAAAGCTAAAATGACAAGCTATATTTTCCACAAAAAATGTTTCTGTGGAAAATGTAAATGTTTATTTTAAATGTCAGCATGATAAATCAGTTAGCAGGGAAAAGAGGATGGGTATACAGGATGGGTCGAGGTATGGATGGGTAAGAGTCAATAGTAAGGGAGCTTAAAAAAATGAAGTAAAGTGGGAGGGGAAATAAGGAATTTGTAAAAATAAATTGAGGTTAATTAGCAAGGGGAGTTAGGGTCTTGTATAAAAAAGGGAGGAGTAAAGGGCTTGAAAAAAGCAATAAGGCGAGAGGGGGAATATGGGGCTGTAAAAAATGAAGTAAATCTAGAGGAGAATACGCTTGACTAAAAAGGGTTAAGCAGAAGTGAAGGTAAGGAGTTTATTTAAAAACAAGGAAATTAAGCAGGAAGAGAAGTAAAGAATTAAAAAAAATATATTAAAAAGTGAATTGGTGGAGGAGCCTAGCGCTTGACCAAGATGGCCGCGTGAGCTTAGAGCTCCCGAGACCCCCGCGCCCTCCGTCGACTATCCTGTCTCCAATCCTGTTGGTATGCATGGCATCGTGTTGGTGAGTTGTCAGGGAGGCGATTGATGCTACCCGCGGTCGGATCGCCCATCGGGAACCGGACTTACGCCTGGCGGAAGATTGCGGCCTATCTCCCGGGGATGCCAGGGACTAGAGTTGGCAGGATGCCCGGCTCCTAGTTGATCAACAACGGCCAGGCGAGGTGTGAACTGTCGGACGGAGGTCCCCGCTCTTTCACTTTCGATTTCGTTCCCTTTGTCTGCCCGGACACTGGAGAGCTCTGGGTGGCTTTATTACCCCAAGGACGCTCGGCGGGCTACTCTGGCAGCATAAGGCAGAACTGCTCACTCCTTATTCCTCTCCCTGAGAGGGAATAGTCTTAACTGCACTGGACTGCCTGGAGTCCATTATGTCGGGCAAAGCAGAAGGGGATCGGCTGAAGACTAAGTCTACCAGGCGGGGAACGTATACCCAAGTCAACAGCATGGACCGCTACGCTCTCCAGAAAGCATCACCGAGTGGATCGAGCCAGGCGCCGGATGCCCAGAAGGAGGACTCGCCTGTGACACCGGAGCTCTCCCTACAGGATGTCATGGGCGCGCTCGACGGGATGCAGACCTCGATGGGGAGACAGTTCGAGGCCCTGGCGCATAAGGTGGATGCCATCCTGGTGGATGTCAATCTGATCCGCTCGGACCTGGGCAAGACGAATGAACGCGTTAAGAGCCTGGACCTCAAGACCACGGGCCTCACTGATGATGTTGCGGAACTGCAGACCGAGGTCCGTAAGCTGAGGGCCGAGAGTGACCTCGTCGCCCGCCGGCTGGAGGACTTCGAGAGCCGGGCCAGGCGCAACAACGTGCGCGTCATCGGGGTCCCGGAGTCCTCGGATGAGGCTTCGGCGGACCTGCTTGTTGAGGATTTGGTCCTTAATCATCTGAAGCCTAGGGGCCTTGGAAAGTTTTTTGCGGTGGAAAGGGCCCATAGGGTGCCGGGCGGGCGGCCCAAGGCGGGTGCCCCGCCGCGGCCGATTGACGCCCGGCTCTTTCATTTTCGAGATCGGGACGCTATCCTGCAAGCATCGAGGGTGGCGGGCCCAGTTCCTTTCCAGAATGCGTCGGTGAATTTTTATCCGGACTTCACCCAGCAGGTGCAGAGACAGAGACAGAGCTTCCTGGGGGTGAAGCGGAGGCTTCGGGAACTGGATCTGAAGTATGCCATGCTTTTCCCTGCCAGACTACGGGTGGTGCACGAAGATCGGACATTCTTTTTTGACTCTCCTGTTATGGCCGACGAATGGCTGGACGCTTTGCCCCGGCGACGGACGGGGGACGACACAGCCGAGCATGGAGACAGTGGCCGGGATGGACAGGGCTGATATCTCAGAGCCGGCCTGACTTGATTTGACTATACTTGAGAAATTGAACAGAGTGCAGTAACTGTGGAGGGTTGCGGGAGGACGAGGGGTGCTCTTTTCCTCCCTTAGGGTACTTTTTGTAGACTTTTGGTTTTGTAGGGCGACAGGCACACTGCAAGTTGGGGGGGCTTTGTAAGCTGCAGCAGGGGTGCAGGGTGGGGGGAGTTTCGGGGATTTGGAGTTTGTTGTTGGGGGGTTTATTTCTGCAAGGCATGATGATTATCCTCAGGGCTGTTCCATGGTGGCTCCTCGGGTGTGGGGTGGGCCTCTTTCCGTTTGAGGATGGGGGGTAGAGGCTTAAGTGTTATAAGCTGGAATGTTAATGGTTTGGGGGATCGCATCAAGAGGGGGATTGTTTTGCAATTTTTGAAACGCTCAATGCCAGATGTTGCCCTGCTGCAGGAGACGCATCTCATAGGTAATACGTGCTATGCCCTGAATAGGAAGGGGTATAAATTCATTGCACACTCGGGATTCTCTTCTGGGTCCAGGGGTGTGGGCATCCTAGTTAGAGCATCGTTGCCTTTTGAGGTGGACTCCACCATTGTTGACGATAGGGGGAGGTTTGTGGCGGTGGCGGGGCGGTGGGAAGGAAGGACTTTGGTTTTGGTTTCGGTTTATGTCCCGCCGGCCCTGCAGGCCTCCACATTTGCTGATCTGGGCAGGGCTTTGCTGACTCTCCCGGGGGGTATGCTGGTAGTGGGAGGGGATTTCAACGCTGTGGGCTCCGGACTGTTGGATAGATACCCGCCCAGGGACACAGGGGGGGCTCAGAAATGGCTTCCAGATTTCCTAGACACGCTTGGTCTGATAGACTGCTGGAGGCTCCGGCACCCCACACAGAGTCAATACACGTTCCACTCCGGAGCGCATGGTAGCCTCTCCAGGATTGACTACCTGCTCACTCTTGCCGCACATGCCTCGTTGGTATCCGAGGCGTGGCACATGGCACGCGGTATCTCTGACCACTCGCCAGTGTGGATCCGGCTGGATCTAGGTCGGGCGGGAGGAGGGAGGGTGGCCCCCATCAACCCATGGTATTTCCGAGACCCCAAGATGCGCAGCCCCCTGGTAAAGAAGGTAGATAATTACTTCAAGGACAATCTGGGAACCGTGGACTCGGCGGTGTCGCTGTGGGAAGCTTTTAAGACCGTGCTTCGGGGGGAAGCCCTCTCCCTGGTGGTGGCTGCCAAGAGTCGGAGGGATGGCGAGGTACGGCAGGTGGAGGAGGAGATCGCGGCCCTTGAGGGGGCTATGGAGGAGGGGGTTACAGAGTCCTCACTGCATGAGCTTTGCTTGAAGCAGACGGAGTATAGGGACCTGGTGACGAACGCCGCTAAGACCCTCAGTAGGGAACAGCAGGGCCGCCTGTATGATGTTGGTGATAAGGCAGGGAAACTCCTGGCGTGGTTGGACAGGAAAGAACGGGTCAATAGAGTGGTGCCAGAGTTGACGGGAGAGAGGGGAGAGGCGATTGTGGAACCTGAGGGGATTGTGAAGTGTTTCGCGGAGTATTTTTGTAGGGTTTATTCCTCTGTGTCGGACAGGCCGCCCGAGGACTCATCGGATCTCCTCCGTGATATCGAGTTGCCCTGCCTCTCTGACATAGATAGGGACGATTTGGATGGTGACATAACGGTTGACGAGGTGGCGGGGGCTATTCGCGCGTTAAACTCGGGTAAGGCCTCTGGACCGAACGGATTGCCGATCGATCTGTACAAGCTGTTCCCGGATAGGGTCGCCCCTCACCTGCGCGCCATGTTTTTGGAGGCGCGGGGGATGGGATCCTTCCGTTGGATCAGCGGCTAGCGTCGATCGTGGTCATACATAAAGAGGGTAAACCCCGAGATAGGTGCGCCTCCTATCGGCCCATTTCACTCCTCAATGCTGAGCCGAAAATTCTGGCTAAACTCCTGGCGACCCGTTTGATTAGGGTACTTGGCGACTTGGTCCACCCGGATCAATCCGGCTTCATCCCGCACCGAAACACAGCATTAAACCTTAGGCGTCTTCATGGCGTCATCGCCAGGGCGGGCACGCTGCGTGAACCGGCTATTGTGGCGTCTCTTGATGCCACGATGGCCTTTGACACGGTGGAGTGGGCATACTTATGGGCCGTGCTGGCCAAGTTTGGTTTTGGTCGCGGATTCGTGAGTTGGGTTAGGTTGCTGTACGAGGGGCCGCTAGCGAATGTTGTGGTGAATGGTCGGGCATCTACTCCGTTTCGGCTTGGTAGGGGTACTCGGCAGGGTTGCCCCCTGTCGCCTCTGTTGTTCGCCCTCGCCCTTGAGCCGTTGGCTGCGTGGATACGTTGGCACCCGGATATACGGGGCCTTCGGTGGTCGCCTGATCACAAGGACCGTATCTCGCTTTATGCCGATGATATCCTGTTGTATCTTGCCTCACCTAAGAAGTCACTTATAGTGGTCTGTGACGTACTCGCATCGTTCGGTAGGAACTCGGGGCTCGTTATTAATTGGGGCAAATCGTACTTGTACGTTCTTAGTGGCGAGGTCCCACCGATCCCTAGAACATGTTCGATACAGGTCGCCCAGCAGGGTTTCGTGTATTTGGGGATCTTTATATCCATGGACCCTGCTGTGCGCTACGAGAAGAATCTGCTCCCCCCCCTGGCACGCTTGAGGCGAGATGTTGAAGGTTGGCGGAGGCTGCCGCTCTCCCTTGTTGGGCGTGCGGCCCTGTTCAAAATGATGTCTCTTCCCCGCTTCCTCTACGCCCTCCAGAACACTTTGGACTGGGTACCGGCCAAATACTTTCGGGAGGTCGAAGGCCTCCAACGGACGTTGCTGTGGGATGGGAGGCCGCGAATAGCTATTGCAAAGTTGACGCTCCCGTGGTACGATGGGGGCATCGCGCTCCCAGACATCCGACGGTACTATTGGGCCACGCAGCTGAGTGCGATCAACCATGGGTTTTATGGCCCCGCCCTCAGCCCTGGGTATGCCATGGACAGGTGGTTGCTGCGTGGTGGCAACTACTACAGGGCGTTGTATTCGCGGTCCCTAGACTCGTCCCTCACGGGGCCCACAGGTGTGGCGGTGCGTGTGTGGAAGATGGCGACTGACTCGCTGGGCTGGAAGGATAGGCTCACCCTCGCTACCCCATTGTTTGAATCGGAAAGATTGGGAAGGCTCTGGCATACGAAGGGCTTTGATAAGTGGGACCTGATAGGTATATCCAAGGTGGGAGATGTGCTGCATAAGGGGAGGGTGAAGTCCTTCGAGGAGTTGCAGACTGAGTATGAGCTGGGGCCCTCCGAGTATTTCAGGTATATCCAGCTGCGCCACGCCCTCCGATCAGTCCTCGTGGAGGGTGAGAAGGTGCCGGAGTCCTCTCCCCTTGAGGACCGGGTCCTTGATGGTCATATGCCCGAGAGCACGATCTCATTCATATATAAGAAATTGATTAACGTCCGGGCAGACATGCTTTTGGGGCTGAGAGAACAGTGGACTAGGGATGGCCTTGAGTTGGATAATGAGGACTGGCAGTCAGCGGTTTCTTCTCCTAAGGAGGTTGCTATCCCGTCGCGTCTGAGGCTGGTGCAGCTTAAAATACTGCACCGGGTGTATGTGACGGGGCCAAGGCTGGTCCACAGGGGATTCTCGGAGGACGGCCTGTGCAGGAGGGGTTGTGGTATGGTGGGTACTTTCCTGCACATCATTTGGGAATGTGGTGTCATTGTGGAGTTCTGGAGGAGAATCCATGCAGTTATGGGGGAGGTGACGGGCATTGCTGTGCAGCCGGAGGCGCGGTGCTGCCTCTTGAACGTCTGGGGGCCCACTGACCTCGATGAGGCGCAGACCCAATGGGTGACTCTGGGTAACATGGTCGCTAAAAGGGATATCGCGCGATTGTGGGGCTCCTCGGGACCCCCTACACTGACCGCGTGGAAAGAGAACATGGACTGGAGCATGTTTAGGGAGAAGACGGTCTATTGCTCCAGAGGTCGCCCCCGGAAGTGGCATGCCATCTGGGGGCGGTGGAACCAATACAGGGGGGGAATATGTCTTGCCCCGGATCTGGACCCTCTCGAGGAACAGCTTTCCCCCTGACCTTCTTTCTAGCACAGTTTGGCTTTAGGAACCGTTTTGGGCCTCTGCTGTCCCCCTTCTTCCTCCGTACACTGTCTTGTAACTAGTAGATGAGTGGGGTCCGGCCTCCCCTGGGAGCTTTCACCATGGGCTTTCAATGTTCTTGCCTTGCTGGGGTTTGTTGTGGGGTTTTTTGTGTTTACCTAAAATTGGACCTTTGCACTACTCTTTGTACTGTACTGGGGACACATCACTGTATCTAACTCTCAATGCTGCCGAACCTTCGGGCTGTCGGCTGAATAGCTGTGTCCTGATTTTTGAAATAAAGGTTTTTCAAAAAAAAAAAGAAAAAAAAAAAAAAGTGAATTGGGTGAAATGTTTGAAAAAGAAGCGATGAAAGCTGGAGGGAGAGTAAAGAGAATATAAAAAAAGGTAGGAAATCAGGAAGAGTTTTTTTTTTAGACTGGAAAAATGTGGGTGGGAGAATAACACAAGGGCCACGGAAGGCAGGAAAGAGGGCCTTGAAAAAAAATGGTGGGTTAAGGGGAGAACTCCCCTTAAAAGCCACAAAAAGAGAATCAAACACAAAGGAACCAGAATTGTTTCAAAAATACTTTCAGCAGGTTAGTTTCATCAACCTAGCGAGAATAATTCTGAAAGCAAGATTTGTCAACAGTGGTGTAGAAAATAAATTTGTCAGAATAATTTTCTTCATTTGTTCATGATTTTCTATTGGAAAGATATGCTTCTAGTGTAAATCTTATGCTAGATAGTATGCACCAGGGTGCAAAGATAGTGCATGGTGCTATGCACCCTGTTTATGCACCAGCACATAGGTCTTGATTTGTAAAAGAATAAGGGACAGGCATCACCATTTTGTTCAGAAGCCCAGTGCTGCTGCTGCTATCAAAGGTCTGGGTGCTGAATACCAAGCCAGTGGAGTATTGACTCTACCTCATTCCTCTTTAATCCACTATCAGACACTCCCTGCACGTTTATCTCACTTTAGCATGTTCCTTTTCATTCCTGCTATCTTCCATTGTCACAGTTTTTCAGTTTTTGCTTCCTCCTTCTTTCCCCCGTTGGTGATTTTCTCTCTCTTGCTCTAGAGAAAAGTTTGTTGAGGAAGTGCTGTTCCCCAACAATGAGTGCAGGTGAGCCCCACCTCCAACCACCAGTTCAAATTAAACATAGCTAGCGCAGGAGTAGTAAGCAGTCTGCCTGCAGCGCGTGCGCTCTCACTGCGAGGTGTACTGTTTACTACAAGGAGTTTTGAACCCGCTCATTGCTTACCAGTCGTTGGCTTCAACGTCACTCTTCTTTGCGGCCTCCTAATTTTCCAGACAATGCTGGCTTCACTTCCTCTTCTGTTGTGTGGAGCACGGACCAACTGCTCATTGATTTAGCTTGATTAGTGCTGTCCATCCACTGCTCGCACTGTGATTCATGTACTATTTCCTTTATTTGCTTCTTCCCCTTCCACACCTCACTTGTTATCCCTCGTGCTCCTGTTGCTTCTTCCCCTTCCACCCCTTGTGCTCCTGTTGCTTCTTACCCTCCCACCCCTCGTGCTCCTGTTGCTTCTTCCCCTCCCACCCCTTGTGCTCCGGTTGCTTCTTCCCCTCCCAACCCTTGTGCTCCTGTTGCTTCTTCCCCTCCCACCCCTTGTGCTCCCGTAGCTTCTTCCCCTCCCACTCCACATGCTTCTGTTGCTTCTTCCACTCCCACCCCACGTGCTCTTTTGACTTCTTCCCCTACCAACCCTCTGGTCCTCTCGCTCCTTCCACTCCCAACCCCTGTGGTCCTGTCACTTCTTCCTCTTCCACACCATGTGCTCATGTAGCTTCTTACCCTCCCACCCCTCGTGCTTCTTGTTGCTTCTTCCCCTCCCACCGCTCTCGCTCCGTAGCTTCTTTCCCTCTCACTCCTCGTGCTCCTGTTGCTTCTTCCCCTACCACCCTTCTTGCTCTTGTTGCTTCTTCCCCTCCCACTGCTCATGCACTGTAGCTTCTTCCCCTCCCACCCCTCGTGCTCCTGTAGTTTCTTCCCCTCCCACCCCTCGTGCACCATGTTGTTTCTTGCCCTCCCACCCCTCGTGCTCTATGTTGCTTATTCCCCTCCCACCACTTGTGCTCCTGTTGCTTCTTCCCCTCCCAACCCCTGTGCTCCTGTTGCTCCTTCCCATCCCACCTCTCGTGGTCCTGTAGCTCCTTCCCCTTCCACCCCTCATGCTTCTGTGGCTTCTTCCTCTCCCAACCCTCCTGCTCCTGTTGCTTCTCACCCTACCACCCCTCGTGCTCCTGTTGCTTCTTACCCTCCCACCCCACAGGCTCCTGTTGCTTCTTCCGCTCTCACCCCGTGGTCCAGTCTCTCCTTCCCCTCCCAACCCTTCTGGTCCATTTGCTTTTTCACCTCCCGCCTCACGTGCTTCTGTAGCTTCTTAGCCTCTCACCACTCATGCTCCTGTTGCTTCTTCCCCTCCCAACCCACGTGCTGCTGTAGCTTCTTCCCCTCTCACAACTCATGCTCCTGTTGCTTCTTCCCCTCCCAACCCACGTGCTCCTGTAGTTTCTTCCCCTCCCTTCCCTCGTGCACCATGTTGCTTCTTGCCCTCCCACCCCTCGTACTCTATGTTGCTTATTCCCCTCCCACCACTTGTGCTCCTGTTGCTTATTCCCCTCCCAACCCCTGTGCTCCTGTTGCTCCTTCCCCTCCCACCTCTCGTGGTCCTGTAGCTTCTTCCCCTCCCACCCCTCATGCTCCTGTAGCTTCTTCCCCTCCTGCCCCTCATGCTCCTGTAGCTTCTTTCCCTCCTATCCCTTGTGCACCGTGTTGCTACTTCCCTTCCCACCCCTCGTGCTCGGTGTAGCTTCTTCCCCTCCTACCCCTCATGCTCCTGTTGCTTCTTCCCCTCCCACCCCTCGTGCTCTGTGTTGCTTCTTCCCCTCCCACCCCTCGTGCTCCTGTAGTTTCTTTCCCTCCCACCCCTCATGCCCCTGTTGCTTCTTCCCCTCCCAACCCCTGTGCTCATGTTGCTTCTTCCCCTCCCACTGCTCTTGCTCCATACCTCCTTCCCCTCCCACCCCTCGTGCTCCTGTAGCTTCTTCCCCTCCTGCCCCCTCATGCTCCTGTAGCTTCTTCCTCTCCCAACCATCCTGCTCCTGTTGCTTCTCACCCTACCACCCCTCGTGCTCCTGTTGCTTCTTCCCCTCCCACCCCACAGGCTCCTGTTGCTTCTTCCGCTCTCACCCCGTGGTCCGGACTCTCCTTCCCCTACCAACCCTTCTGGTCCTGTTGCTTTTTCATCTCCCGCCTGACGTGCTCCTGTAGCTTCTTCCCCTCTCACCACTCATGCTCCTGTTGCTTCTTCCCCTCCCAACCCACATGCTCCTGTATCTTCTTCCCCTCCGACCTCTCGTGCTCCGTAGTTTCTTCCCCTTCCACCCCTCATGCTCCTGTAGCTTCTTTCCCTCCCACCCCTTGTGCACCTGTTGCTTCTTCCCCTCCCAACCCCTGTGCTCCTGTTGCATCTTCCCCTCCCACCCCTAATACTCCTGTAGCTTCTTTCCCTCCCACCCCTTGTGCTCATGTAGCTTCTTCCCCTCACACCCCTTGTGCTCCTGTAGCTTCTTCCCCTCTTACTCCTCGTGCACAGTGTTGCTTCTTCCCCTCTCACCCCTCGTGCTCTGTGTTGCTTCTTCCCCTCCCACCCCTTGTGCTCCTGTTGCTTCTTCTCCTCCCACCATTCATGTTCTTGTAGCTACTTCCCCTCCCACCACTTGTGCTCCTGTTGCTTTTTCCCCTCCCGCCCCTTCATGTTCCTGTAGCTTCTTCCTCTCCCAACCCTCCTGCTCCTGTTGCTTCTCACCCTACCACCCCTCGTGCTCCTGTTGCTTCTTCCCCTCCCACCCCACATGCTCCTGTTGCTTCTTCCACTCTCAGCCTGTGGTCCAGTCTCTCCTTCCCCTCCCAACCCTTCTGGTCCTGTTTCTTTTTCACCTCCCGCCTCACGTGCTCCTGTAGCTTCTTCCCCTCTCACCACTCATGTTCCTGTTGCTTCTTCCCCTCCCAACCCACGTGCTCCTATAGCTTCTTCCCCTCCGACCTCTCGTGCTCCGTAGTTTCTTCCCCTCCCACCCCTCATGCTCCTGTAGCTTCTTTTCCTCCCACCCCTTGTGCACCTGTTGCTTCTTCCCCTCCCACCCCACATGCTCCTGTTGCTTCTTCTGCTCTCACCCCGGGGTCCAGTCTCTCCTTCCCCTCCCAACCCTTCTTGTCCATTTGCTTTTTCACCTCCCGCCTCACGTGCTCCTGTAGCTTCTTAGCCTCTCACCACTCATGCTCCTGTTGCTTCTTCCCCTCCCAACCCACGTGCTGCTGTAGCTTCTTCCCCTCTCACAACTCATGCTCCTGTTGCTTCTTCCCCTCCCAACCCACGTGCTCCTGTAGTTTCTTCCCCTCCCACCCCTCGTGCTCCTGTAGTTTCTTCCCCTCCCACCCCTCGTGCACCGTGTTGCTTCTTGCCCTCCCACCCCTCGTGCTCTATGTTTCTTATTCCCCTCCCACCACTTGTGCTCCTGTTGCTTATTCCCCTCCCAACCCCTGTGCTCCTGTTGCTCCTTCCCCTCCCACCTCTCGTGGTCCTGTAGCTTCTTCCCCTTCCACCCCTCATGCTCCTGTAGCTTCTTCCCCTCCTGCCCCTCATGCTCCTGTAGCTTCTTCCCCTCCCACCCCTTCTGCTCCTGTAGCTTCTTTCCCTCCTATCCCTTGTGCACCGTGTTGCTTCTTCCCTCCCCACCCCTCGTGCTCGGTGTAGCTTCTTCCCCTCCTACCCCTCGTGCTCCTGTTGCTCCTTCCCCTCCCACCCCTCGTGCTCTGTGTTGCTTCTTCCCCTCCCACCCACCTCTCGTGCTCCTAGTAGTTTCTTCCCCTCCCACCCCTAATGCCCCTGTTGCTTCTTCCCCTCCCAACCCCCGTGCTCATGTTGCTTCTTCCCTTCCCACCGCTCTTGCTCCATACCTCCTTCCCCTTCCACCCCTCATGCTCCTGTAGCTTCTTCCCCTCCTGCCCCTCATGCTCCTGTAGCTTCTTCCCCTCCCACCCCTTCTGCTCCTGTAGCTTCTTTCCCTCCTATCCCTTGTGCACCGTGTTGCTTCTTCCCTTCCCACCCCTCGTGCTTGGTTTAGCTTCTTCCCCTCCCACCCCTCGTGCTCCTGTTGCTCCTTCCCCTCCCACCCCTCGTGCTCTGTGTTGCTTCTTCCCCTCCCACCTCTCGTGCTCCTAGTAGTTTCTTCCCCTCCCACCCCTCATGCCCCTGTTGCTTCTTCCCCTCCCAACCCCCGTGCTCATGTTGCTTCTTCCCCTCCCACCGCTCTTGCTCCATACCTCCTTCCCCTCCCACCCCTCGTGCTCCTGTAGCTTCTTCCCCTCCCGCCCCCTCATGCTCCTGTAGCTTCTTCCTCTCCCAACCCTCCTGCTCCTGTTGCTTCTCACCCTACCACCCCTCGTGCTCCTGTTGCTTCTTCCCCTCCCACCGCGCATGCTCCTGTTGCTTCTTCCGCTCTCACCCCGTGGTCCATTCTCTCCTTCCCCTCCCAACCCTTCTGGTCCTGTTGCTTTTTCACCTCCCACCTCACGTGCTCCTGTAGCTTCTTCCCCTCTCACCACTCATGCTCCTGTTGCTTCTTCCCCTCCCAACCCACGTGCTCCTGTAGCTTCTTCACCTCCGACCTCTCGTGCTCCGTAGTTTCTTCCCCTTCCACCCCTCATGCTCCTGTAGCTTCTTTCCCTCCCACCCCTTGTGCACCTGTTGCTTCTTCCCCTCCCAACCCCTGCGCTCCTGTTGCATCTTCCCCTCCCACCCCACATGCTCCTGTTGCTTCTTCTGCTCTCACCCCGTGGTCCAGTCTCTCCTTCCCCTCCCAACCCTTCTGGTCCTGTTGCTTTTTCACCTCCTGCCTCACGTGCTCCTGTAGCTTCTTCTCCTCTCACCACTCATGCTTCTGTTGCTTCTTCCCCTCCCAACCCACGTGCTCCTGTAGCTTCTTCCCCTCCCACCTCTCGTGCTCCGTAGTTTCTTCCCCTCCCACCCCTCATGCTCCTGTAGCTTCTTTTCCTCCCACCCCTTGTGCACCTGTTGCTTCTTCCCCTCCCAACCCCTGTGCTCCTGTTGCATCTTCCCCTCCCACCCCTAATACTCCTGTAGCGTCTTCCACTCCAACCCCTTGTGCTCATGTAGCTTCTTCCCCTCACACCCCTTGTGCTCCTGTAGCTTCTTCCCCCCTTACTCCTCGTGCACAGTGTTGCTTCTTCCCCTCTCACCCCTCGTGCTCTGTGTTGCTTCTTCCCCTCCCACCCCTTGTGCTCCTGTTGCTTCTTCTCCTCCCACTATTCATGTTCTTGTAGCTACTTCCCCTCCCACCACTTGTGCTCCTGTTGCTTCTTCCCCTCCCGCCCCCTCATGCTCCTGTAGCTTTTTCCTCTCCCAACCCTCCTGCTCTGTGTTGCTTCTTCCCCTCCCACCCCTTGTGCTTTTTGTTGCCTCTTCCCCTCCCACCCCACATGCTCCTGTTGCTTCTTCTGCTCTCACCCCGTGGTCCAGTCTCTCCTTCCCCTCCCAACCCTTCTGGTCCTGTTGCTTTTTCACCTCCCGCCTCACGTGCTCCTGTAGCTTCTTCCCCTCTCACCACTCATGCTCCTGTTGCTTCTTCCCCTCCCAACCCACGTGCTCCTGTAGCTTCTTCGCCTCCGACCTCTCGTGCTCTGTAGTTTCTTCCCCTCCCACCCCTCCTGCTCCTGTAGCTTCTTTCCCTCCCACCCCTTGTGCACCTGTTGCTTCTTCTACTCCCAACCCCTGCGCTCCTGTTGCATCTTCCCCTCCCACCCCACATGCTCCTGTTGCTTCTTCCGCTCTCACCCCGTGGTCCAGTCTCTCCTTCCCCTCCCAACCCTTCTGGTCCTGTTGCTTTTTCACCTCCCGCCTCACGTGCTCCTGTAGCTTCTTCCCCTCTCACCACTCATGCTCCTGTTGCTTCTTCCCCTCCCAACCCACGTGCTCCTGTAGCTTCTTCCCCTCCCACCTCTCGTGCTCTGTAGTTTCTTCCCCTCCCACCCCTCATGCTCCTGTAGCTTCTTTCCCTCCCACCCCTTGTGCACCTGTGGCTTCTTCCCCTCCCAACCCCTGTGCTCCTGTTGCATCTTCCCCTCCCACCTCTAATGCTCCTGTAGCTTCTTCCACTACAACCCCTTGTGCTCATGTAGCTTCTTCCCCTCAGACCCCTTGTGCTCCTGTAGCTTCTTCCCCTCTTACTCCTCCTGCACAGTGTTGCTTCTTCCCCTCTCACCCCTCGTGCTCTGTGTTGCTTCTTCCCCTCCCACCCCTTGTGCTCCTGTTGCTTCTTCTCCTCCCACCATTCATGTTCTTGCAGCTACTTCCCCTCCCACCACTTGTGCTCCTGTTGCTTCTTCCCCTCCCACCCCTCGTGCTCCGTGTTGCTTCTTCCCCTCCCACCGCTTATGCTCCATAGCATCTTCCCCTCCCACCCCTTGTGCTCCTGGTTCTTCTTCACCCCCTACCCCTCGTGCTCTCGTTGCTTCTTACCCTCCCACCCAAGTGCTCCTGTTGCTTCTTCCCCTCCACTGCTTGTGCTCCATAGTTTCTTCCCCTCCCACCCCTCATGCTCCTGTAGCTTCTTCCCCTCCCACCCCTTGTGCTCTGTGTTGCTTCTTCCCCTCCCACCCCTTGTGCTTTTTGTTGCCTCTTCCCCTCCCACCCCTCGTGCTCCTGTTGCTTCTTCCCCTTCCAACCCCTGTGCTCTTGTTGCGTCTTCCCATCCCACCACTCATGCTCTGTAGTTTCTTCCCCTCCCACCCATCATGCTCCTGTAGCTTCTTCCCCTCCCACCCCTCGTGCTCTGTGTTGCTTCTTCCCCTCCCACCCCTTGTTCTTTTTGTTGCTTCTTCCCCTCCCGCCCCTCGTGATCCTGTTGCTTCTTCCCCTCCCAACCCCTGTGCTCCTGTTGCTTCTTCCCCTCCCAACCCTCATGATCCTGTAGCATCTCCCCCTCCCGCCTCTCGTGCTCCTGTAGCTTCTTACCCTCCCACCCATCATGCTCCTGTAGCTTCTTCCCCTATCACCCCTCATGCTCCTGTTGCTTCTTCCCCTCCCACCCCTCATGCTCTGTGTTGCTTCTTCCCCAAACACACCCTTGTGCTCCTGTAGCTTCTTCCCCTCTCACCTCTTGTGCTCCTGTAGCTTCTTCCACTCCCACAGCTCCTGCTCCATAGCTTCTTCCCCTCCCACCCCTCACACTCCTGTTGCTTCTTTTCCTCCCCTACCACCCCTCGTGCTCTTGTTGCTACGTCCCCTCCTACCCCACATGCTCCTGTTGCTTCTTCCCCTCCCACTGCTCATGCTACGTAGCTTCTTCCCCTTCCACCCTTTGTGCTCCTGCAGTTTCTTCCCCTGCCACCCCTTGTGCTCTGTGTTGTTTCTTCCCCTACCACCCCTCAAGCTCTGTGTTGCTTCTTCTGCTCCCACCCATTGTGCTCCTGTTGCTTCTTCCCCTCCCAACCCCTGTGCTCTTGTTGCTTCTTCCCCTCCTACCCCACGTGCATCTGTTGCTTCTTCCCCTCCCACTGCTCGTGCTCCGTAGCTTCTTCCCCTCCCACCCTTTGTGCTCCTGTAGCTTCTTCCCCCGCCACCCCTCGTGCTCTAGGTTGTTTCTTCCCCTACCAACCCTCGTGCTCTGTGTTACTTCTTCCCCTCCCTCCCCTGTGCTCCTGTTGCTTCTTCCCCTCCCACCCCTCATGCTCCTGTAGCTCCTTCCCCTCCTACTCCTCATGCTCATGTAGCTTCTTCCCGTCCTGCCCCTCATTCTCTTGTAGCTTCTTCCCCACCAGCCCCTCGTGCTCCTGTGGCTCCTTTCCCTCCCAACCCTCATGCTCCTGTTGGCTTCTTACCCTCCCACCCCTCATGCTCTGTGTTGTTTCTTCCACTCCCCCACTCGTGCTCCGGGTTGCTTCTTCCTCTCTACCGCTGGTGCTCCGTAGCTTTTTCTTCTCCCACCCCTCGTGCTCCAGTAGCTTCTTCCCTTCCCACCCCTTGTGCTTCATGTTGCTTCTTACCCTCCCCTCCCTACCCCTGTGGTCCTGTAGCTTCTTCCCCTCCCACCCCTCGTGCTCCGTGTTGCTTCTTGCCCTCCATCACTTGTGTGATCCTGTTGTTTCTTCCCCTCTCACCCCTCGTGTTCCTGTAGCTTCTTCCCCTCCCACCCTTCGTGCTCCTGCTGCTTCTTCTCCTCCACCGCTCGTGCTCTGTATCTTCTTCTCCTCCCATCCCTCGTGCTCCTGTAGCTTCTTCCCCTCCTACCCCTTGTGCTCCTGTTGCTTCTTGCCCTCCCACCCCTCGTGCTCCTGTCGCTTCTTCCCCTCCACCACGCATGCTCCTGTTGCTTCTTTTCCTCCTGACCCTCATGCTCCATAGCTTCTTTCCCTCCCCCCCCTCATGCTCATGTAACTTCTTCCCCTCCTGCCCCTCGTGCTACTGTATCTTCTTCTCCTCCCACCCCTCGTTCTCTGTGTTGCTTCTTCCCCTCCCACTCCTCGTGCTCCTACTGCTTCTTCCCCTCCCACCCCTCGTGCTCCTGGGTCCATCTTCCTCTCCTATCCCTCGTGCTCCTTTTGCTTCTTCTCCTTCCAACTCCTGTGCTCCTGTTGCTTCTTCCCCTCCCACCCCTCGTGCTCCTTATTACTTCTTCCCCTCCCACCCCTCGTGCTCCTGGGTCCATCTTCCCCTCCCACCCCTTGTGCTCCTGTTGCTCCTTCTCCTCCCACTCTTCATGCTCATGTAGCTTCTTCCCGTCCTGCCACTTGTTCTCTTGTAGCTTCTTCCCCGCCAGCCCCTCGTGCTCCTGTGGCTCCTTTCCCTCCCAACCCTCATGCTCCTGTTGCTTCTTCTCCTTCCAACCCCTGTGCTCCTGTTGCTTCTTCCCCTCCCACCCCTCGCGCTCCTATTGCTTCTTCCTCTCCCACCCCTTCTACTCCTGTAGCTTCTTCCATTCCACCGCTCGTGCTCCTGTAGCTTCTTCCCCTCCCATCCCTCGTGCTCCTGTTGCTCCCACCCCTCATACTCTGTCTTGCTTCTTCCACTATACCGCTCGTGCTTCTTATTAACTTCTTCCCCTCCCACCCCTTGTACTCCTGTAGCATCTTGCCCTCCCACCCCTCATGCTCCTGTTGCTTCTTCCCCTCCCACCCCTTGTGCTCTGTGTTGCTTCTTCCCCTCCACCGCTCGTGCTCTGTAGCTTCTTCCCCTCCCATTCCTTGTGCTCCGTGTTGCTTCTTCCCCTCCACCGCACATGCTCCTTAGCTTCTTACCCTCCCACCCCTCATACTCCATGTTGCTTCTTCCCCTCCATCCCTTGTACTTCATGTTGCTTCTTCCCCTCCACTGCTTGTGCTCCGTGTTGCTTCTTCCCATCCACCGCTCATGCACCGTAGCTTCTTCCCCTCCCACCCCTTGTGCTCCTGTAGCTTCTTCCCCTCCCACCCCTCGTGCTCCTGTTGTTTCTTCCCCTCCCATCCCTCATGCTCTGTGTTGCTTCTTCCCCTCCCACCCCTCGTGCTCCTGTAGCTTCTTCCCCTCCAAACCCTCATGCTCCTGTAGCTCCTTTCCCTCCCACTCCTCGTGCTCATGTAGCTTCTTCCCCTCCTGTCCCTTGTTCTCCTGTACCTTCTTCCCCGCCCGCGCCTCGTGCTTCTGTAGCTCTGCTCCGTAGCTTCTTTCCCTCCCACACCTCATGCTCTGTGTTGCTTCTTCCACTCCACCGATTGTGCTCCGTGTTGCTTCTTCCTCTCCACCACTCGTGCTCAGTAGCTTTTTCTTCTCCCACCCCTCATGCTCCAGTAGCTTCTTCCCTTCCCACCCCTCGTGATCCATGTTGCTTCTTTCCCTCTCACCCCTCATGCTCCTGTTGCTTCTTCCCTTCCCCTCCCTACCCCTGTGCTCCTGTAGCTTCTTCCCCTCCCACCCCTCATGCTCCTGTAGCTCCTTCCCCTCCTACTCCTCATGCTCATGTAGCTTCTTCCCGTCCTGCCCCTCATTCTCTTGTAGCTTCTTCCCCACCAGCCCCTCGTGCTCCTGTGGCTCCTTTCCCTCCCAACCCTCATGCTCCTGTTGGCTTCTTACCCTCCCACCCCTCATGCTCTGTGTTGTTTCTTCCACTCCCCCACTCGTGCTCCGGGTTGCTTCTTCCTCTCTACCGCTGGTGCTCCGTAGCTTTTTCTTCTCCCACCCCTCGTGCTCCAGTAGCTTCTTCCCTTCCCACCCCTTGTGCTTCATGTTGCTTCTTCCCCTCCCCTCCCTACCCCTGTGGTCCTGTAGTTTCTTCCCCTCCCACCCCTCGTGCTCTGTGTTGCTTCTTGCCCTCCATCACTTGTGTGATCCTGTTGTTTCTTCCCCTCTCACCCCTCGTGTTCCTGTAGCTTCTTCCCCTCCCACCCTTCGTGCTCCTGCTGCTTCTTCTCCTCCACCGCTCGTGCTCTGTATCTTCTTCTCCTCCCATCCCTCGTGCTCCTGTAACTTCTTCCCCTCCTACCCCTTGTGCTCCTGTTGCTTCTTGCCCTCCCACCCCTCGTGCTCCTGTCGCTTCTTCCCCTCCACCACGCATGCTCCTGTTGCTTCTTTTCCTCCTGACCCTCATGCTCCATAGCTTCTTTCCCTCCCACCCCTCGTGCTCATGTAACTTCTACCCCTCCTGCCCCTCGTGCTACTGTATCTTCTTCTCCTCCCACCCCTCGTTCTCTGTGTTGCTTCTTCCCCTCCCACTCCTCGTGCTCCTACTGCTTCTTCCCCTCCCACCCCTCGTGCTCCTGGGTCCATCTTCCTCTCCTATCCCTCGTGCTCCTTTTGCTTCTTCTCCTTCCAACTCCTGTGCTCCTGTTGCTTCTTCCCCTCCCACCTCTCGTGCTCCTTATTACTTCTTCCCCTCCCACCCCTCGTGCTCCTGGGTCCATCTTCCCCTCCCACCCCTTGTGCTCCTGTTGCTTCTTCCCCTCCCACCCCTCATGCTCCTGTAGCTCCTTCTCCTCCCACTCTTCATGCTCATGTAGCTTCTTCCCGTCCTGCCACTTGTTCTCTTGTAGCTTCTTCCCCGCCAGCCCCTCGTGCTCCTGTGGCTCCTTTCCCTCCCAACCCTCATGCTCCTGTTGCTTCTTCTCCTTCCAACCCCTGTGCTCCTGTTGCTTCTTCCCCTCCCACCCCTCGTGCTCCTATTGCTTCTTCCTCTCCCACCCCTTCTACTCCTGTAGCTTCTTCCATTCCACCGCTCGTGCTCCTGTAGCTTCTTCCCCTCCCATCCCTCGTGCTCCTGTTGCTCCCACCCCTCATACTCTGTCTTGCTTCTTCCACTATACCGCTCGTGCTTCTTATTAACTTCTTCCCCTCCCACCCCTTGTACTCCTGTAGCATCTTCCCCTCCTACCCCTCATGCTCCTGTTGCTTCTTCCCCTCCCATTCCTTGTGCTCCGTGTTGCTTCTTCCCCTCCACCGCACATGCTCCGTAGCTTCTTACCCTCCCACCCCTCATACTCCATGTTGCTTCTTCCCCTCCATCCCTTGTACTTCATGTTGCTTCTTCCCCTCCACTGCTCGTGCTCCGTGTTGCTTCTTCCCATCCACCGCTCATGCACCGTAGCTTCTTCCCCTCCCACCCCTTGTGCTCCTGTAGCTTCTTCCCCTCCCACCCCTCGTGCTCCTGTTGTTTCTTCCCCTCCCATCCCTCATGCTCTGTGTTGCTTCTTCCCCTCCCACCCCTCGTGCTCCTGTAGCTTCTTCCCCTCCAAACCCTCATGCTCCTGTAGCTCCTTTCCCTCCCACTCCTCGTGCTCATGTAGCTTCTTCCCCTCCTGTCCCTTGTTCTCCTGTACCTTCTTCCCCGCCCGCGCCTCGTGCTTCTGTAGCTCTGCTCCGTAGCTTCTTTCCCTCCCACACCTCATGCTCTGTGTTGCTTCTTCCACTCCACCGATTGTGCTCCGTGTTGCTTCTTCCTCTCCACCACTCGTGCTCAGTAGCTTTTTCTTCTCCCACCCCTCATGCTCCAGTAGCTTCTTCCCTTCCCACCCCTCGTGATCCATGTTGCTTCTTTCCCTCTCACCCCTCATGCTCCTGTTGCTTCTTCCCTTCCCCTCCCTACCCCTGTGCTCCTGTAGCTTCTTCCCCTCCCACCCCTCATGCTCCTGTAGCTCCTTCCCCTCCTACTCCTCATGCTCATGTAGCTTCTTCCCGTCCTGCCCCTCATTCTCTTGTAGCTTCTTCCCCACCAGCCCCTCGTGCTCCTGTGGCTCCTTTCCCTCCCAACCCTCATGCTCCTGTTGGCTTCTTACCCTCCCACCCCTCATGCTCTGTGTTGTTTCTTCCACTCCCCCACTCGTGCTCCGGGTTGCTTCTTCCTCTCTACCGCTGGTGCTCCGTAGCTTTTTCTTCTCCCACCCCTCGTGCTCCAGTAGCTTCTTCCCTTCCCACCCCTTGTGCTTCATGTTGCTTCTTCCCCTCCCCTCCCTACCCCTGTGGTCCTGTAGTTTCTTCCCCTCCCACCCCTCGTGCTCTGTGTTGCTTCTTGCCCTCCATCACTTGTGTGATCCTGTTGTTTCTTCCCCTCTCACCCCTCGTGTTCCTGTAGCTTCTTCCCCTCCCACCCTTCGTGCTCCTGCTGCTTCTTCTCCTCCACCGCTCGTGCTCTGTATCTTCTTCTCCTCCCATCCCTCGTGCTCCTGTAGCTTCTTCCCCTCCTACCCCTTGTGCTCCTGTTGCTTCTTGCCCTCCCACCCCTCGTGCTCCTGTCGCTTCTTCCCCTCCACCACGCATGCTCCTGTTGCTTCTTTTCCTCCTGACCCTCATGCTCCATAGCTTCTTTCCCTCCCACCCCTCGTGCTCATGTAACTTCTACCCCTCCTGCCCCTCGTGCTACTGCATCTTCTTCTCCTCCCACCCCTCGTTCTCTGTGTTGCTTCTTCCCCTCCCACTCCTCGTGCTCCTACTGCTTCTTCCCCTCCCACCCCTCGTGCTCCTGGGTCCATCTTCCTCTCCTATCCCTCGTGCTCCTTTTGCTTCTTCTCCTTCCAACTCCTGTGCTCCTGTTGCTTCTTCCCCTCCCACCTCTCGTGCTCCTTATTACTTCTTCCCCTCCCACCCCTCGTGCTCCTGGGTCCATCTTCCCCTCCCACCCCTTGTGCTCCTGTTGCTTCTTCCCCTCCCACCCCTCATGCTCCTGTAGCTCCTTCTCCTCCCACTCTTCATGCTCATGTAGCTTCTTCCCGTCCTGCCACTTGTTCTCTTGTAGCTTCTTCCCCGCCAGCCCCTCGTGCTCCTGTGGCTCCTTTCCCTCCCAACCCTCATGCTCCTGTTGCTTCTTCTCCTTCCAACCCCTGTGCTCCTGTTGCTTCTTCCCCTCCCACCCCTCGTGCTCCTATTGCTTCTTCCTCTCCCACCCCTTCTACTCCTGTAGCTTCTTCCATTCCACCGCTCGTGCTCCTGTAGCTTCTTCCCCTCCCATCCCTCGTGCTCCTGTTGCTCCCACCCCTCATACTCTGTCTTGCTTCTTCCACTATACCGCTCGTGCTTCTTATTAACTTCTTCCCCTCCCACCCCTTGTACTCCTGTAGCATCTTCCCCTCCTACCCCTCATGCTCCTGTTGCTTCTTCCCCTCCCATTCCTTGTGCTCCGTGTTGCTTCTTCCCCTCCACCGCACATGCTCCGTAGCTTCTTACCCTCCCACCCCTCATACTCCATGTTGCTTCTTCCCCTCCATCCCTTGTACTTCATGTTGCTTCTTCCCCTCCACTGCTCGTGCTCCGTGTTGCTTCTTCCCATCCACCGCTCATGCACCGTAGCTTCTTCCCCTCCCACCCCTTGTGCTCCTGTAGCTTCTTCCCCTCCCACCCCTCGTGCTCCTGTTGTTTCTTCCCCTCCCATCCCTCATGCTCTGTGTTGCTTCTTCCCCTCCCACCCCTCGTGCTCCTGTAGCTTCTTCCCCTCCAAACCCTCATGCTCCTGTAGCTCCTTTCCCTCCCACTCCTCGTGCTCATGTAGCTTCTTCCCCTCCTGTCCCTTGTTCTCCTGTACCTTCTTCCCCGCCCACCCCTCGTGCTCCTGTAGCTCTTTTCCCTCCCAACCCTCGTGCTCCTGTTTACTTCTTACCCTCCCACCCCTCATGCTCCGTGTTGCTTCTTCCCCTCCACCACTCGTGCTCCGTAGCTTTTTTCCCTCCCACACCTCATGCTCTGTGTTGCTTCTTCCACTCCACCGATTGTGCTCCGTGTTGCTTCTTCCTCTCTACCACTCGTGCTCAGTAGCTTTTTCTTCTCCCACCCCTCGTGCTCCAGTAGCTTCTTCCCTTCCCACCCCTCGTGATCCATGTTGCTTCTTTCCCTCTCACCCCTCATGCTCCTGTTGCTTCTTCCCCTCCCCTCCCTACCCCTGTGCTCCTGTAGCTTCTTCCCCTCCCACCCCTCATGCTCCTGTAGCTCCTTCCCCTCCTACTCCTCATGCTCATGTAGCTTCTTCCCGTCCTGCCCCTCATTCTCTTGTAGCTTCTTCCCCACCAGCCCCTTGTGCTCCTGTGGCTCCTTTCCCTCCCAACCCTCATGCTCCTGTTGGCTTCTTACCCTCCCACCCCTCATGCTCTGTGTTGTTTCTTCCACTCCCCCACTCGTGCTACGGGTTGCTTCTTCCTCTCTACCGCTGGTGCTCCGTAGCTTTTTCTTCTCCCACCCCTCGTGCTCCAGTAGCTTCTTCCCTTCCCACCCCTTGTGCTTCATGTTGCTTCTTCCCCTCCCCTCCCTACCCCTGTGGTCCTGTAGCTTCTTCCCCTCCCACCCCTCGTGCTCTGTGTTGCTTCTTGCCCTCCATCACTTGTGTGATCCTGTTGTTTCTTCCCCTCTCACCCCTTGTGTTCCTGTAGCTTCTTCCCCTCCCACCCTTCGTGCTCCTGCTGCTTCTTCTCCTCCACCGCTCGTGCTCTGTATCTTCTTCTCCTCCCATCCCTCGTGCTCCTGTAGCTTCTTCCCCTCCTACACCTTGTGCTCCTGTTGCTTCTTGCCCTCCCACCCCTCGTGCTCCTGTCGCTTCTTCCCCTCCACCACGCATGCTCCTGTTGCTTCTTTTCCTCCTGACCCTCATGCTCCATAGCTTCTTTCCCTCCCACCCCTCGTGCTCATGTAACTTCTAGCCCTCCTGCCCCTCGTGCTACTGTATCTTCTTCTCCTCCCACCCCTCGTTCTCTGTGTTGCTTCTTCCCCTCCCACTCCTCGTGCTCCTACTGCTTCTTCCCCTCCCACCCCTCGTGCTCCTGGGTCCATCTTCCTCTCCTATCCCTCGTGCTCCTGTTGCTTCTTCCCCTCCCACCCCTCATGCTCCTGTAGCTCCTTCTCCTCCCACTCTTCATGCTCATGTAGCTTCTTCCCGTCCTGCCACTTGTTCTCTTGTAGCTTCTTCCCCGCCAGCCCCTCATGCTCCTGTGGCTCCTTTCCCTCCCAACCCTCATGCTCCTGTTGCTTCTTCTCCTTCCAACCCCTGTGCTCCTGTTGCTTCTTCCCCTCCCACCCCTCGCGCTCCTATTGCTTCTTCCTCTCCCACCCCTTCTACTCCTGTAGCTTCTTCCATTCCACCGCTCGTGCTCCTGTAGCTTCTTCCCCTCCCATCCCTCGTGCTCCTGTTGCTCCCACCCCTCATACTCTGTCTTGCTTCTTCCACTATACCGCTCGTGCTTCTTATTAACTTCTTCCCCTCCCACCCCTTGTACTCCTGTAGCATCTTCCCCTCCTACCCCTCATGCTCCTGTTGCTTCTTCCCCTCCCATTCCTTGTGCTCCGTGTTGCTTCTTCCCCTCCACCGCACATGCTCCGTAGCTTCTTACCCTCCAACCCCTCATACTCCATGTTGCTTCTTCCCCTCCATCCCTTGTACTTCATGTTGCTTCTTCCCCTCCACTGCTCGTGCTCCGTGTTGCTTCTTCCCATCCACCGCTCATGCACCGTAGCTTCTTCCCCTCCCACCCCTTGTGCTCCTGTAGCTTCTTCCCCTCCCACCCCTCGTGCTCCTGTTGTTTCTTCCCCTCCCATCCCTCATGCTCTGTGTTGCTTCTTCCCCTCCCACCCCTCGTGCTCCTGTAGCTTCTTCCCCTCCAAACCCTCATGCTCCTGTAGCTCCTTTCCCTCCCACTCCTCGTGCTCATGTAGCTTCTTCCCCTCCTGTCCCTTGTTCTCCTGTACCTTCTTCCCCGCCCGCCCCTCGTGCTCCTGTAGCTCTTTTCCCTCCCAACCCTCGTGCTCCTGTTTACTTCTTACCCTCCTACCCCTCATGCTCCGTGTTGCTTCTTCCCCTCCACCACTCGTGCTCCGTAGCTTCTTTCCCTCCCACACCTCATGCTCTGTGTTGCTTCTTCCACTCCACCGATTGTGCTCCGTGTTGCTTCTTCCTCTCCACCACTCGTGCTCAGTAGCTTTTTCTTCTCCCACCCCTCATGCTCCAGTAGCTTCTTCCCTTCCCACCCCTCGTGATCCATGTTGCTTCTTTCCCTCTCACCCCTCATGCTCCTGTTGCTTCTTCCCTTCCCCTCCCTACCCCTGTGCTCCTGTAGCTTCTTCCCCTCCCACCCCTCATGCTCCTGTAGCTCCTTCCCCTCCTACTCCTCATGCTCATGTAGCTTCTTCCCGTCCTGCCCCTCATTCTCTTGTAGCTTCTTCCCCACCAGCCCCTCGTGCTCCTGTGGCTCCTTTCCCTCCCAACCCTCATGCTCCTGTTGGCTTCTTACCCTCCCACCCCTCATGCTCTGTGTTGTTTCTTCCACTCCCCCAATCGTGCTCCGGGTTGCTTCTTCCTCTCTACCGCTGGTGCTCCGTAGCTTTTTCTTCTCCCACCCCTCGTGCTCCAGTAGCTTCTTCCCTTCCCACCCCTTGTGCTTCATGTTGCTTCTTCCCCTCCCCTCCCTACCCCTGTGGTCCTGTAGTTTCTTCCCCTCCCACCACTCGTGCTCTGTGTTGCTTCTTGCCCTCCATCACTTGTGTGATCCTGTTGTTTCTTCCCCTCTCACCCCTCGTGTTCCTGTAGCTTCTTCCCCTCCCACCCCTCATGCTCCTGTAGCTCCTTCCCCTCCCACTCCTCATGCTCATGTAGCTTCTTCCCGTCCAGTCCCTCGTTCTCTTGTAGCTTCTTCCCCGCCAGCCCCTCGTGCTCCTGTGGCTCCTTTCCCTCCCAATCCTCATGCTCCTGTTGGCTTCTTACCCTCTGTTAGACGGACCGGGAGGGTCGGCCGAGGACAAGGGGAGAGGTCTCCGGGGAGAGCCGTCTCCAGCGATCGTACAGATGAGTAACTTCCCCCCCCACAGATGTACACCACACAAGGATAGGATTTAACGTTCTTTATAAGCGATTTCTTAAGGTACGATGGAATGGTACAAGGAGGTCTGGACTCAGGGGTCCCCTCGATTCTAGTCTCTTGGTTTGGGAAAGGGGGTAGCGGGACAGTCTGGTTACCAATCTGGTAGATGTGATGATGGATAGCTCACAATCCTCGAGCTCAGTGTTCTAGCTTGGACGGGCCGCGGCAGCGCCAGCAGGTCCCGGTGAAGGTGGTCGTTACACGGTCCGCGGCAGCGCCAGCAGGTCCCGATGAAGGTGGTCGTTACACGGTCCGCGGCAGCGCCAGCAGGTCCCGATGAAGGTGGTCGTTACACGGTCCGCGGCAGCGCCAGCAGGTCCCGATGAAGGTGGTCGTTACAACGGTCCGCGGCAGCGCCAGCAGGTCCCGACGAGGATGGAGGATGCAGAAGGCCGCGGCAGCGCCAGCAGGCAGGACGATAGTTCACAAGGCAGGGCTACGGCAGCGCCGGTAGTCCGTCAAGGCTGAGTTCTTCTCGGTGTCTCTCGACTCCAGGATACAACTGCCTTCCTGCTCTGGAGCTGCCCTAGTTATAGTTCTGGCGCCCTTTGATGTCCGGACCCTCGCACTTGGAGGTCGGGAGGTCCGGGATGGGGGAGTCCAGACACCCAGCAGGGGGGTGGAGCCAGCGCCCGGGGGAGCTGGAGGGCGATCGGCACCTGGCGGGGGAGAGCCATCGACACTTCTTTCTCCCATCGACCTGCCAAGTGGTCCGCTCACCTCCTGGGTGGATGGTGGTGCCGGGATGTCGGGGCCTGGCCAGGCCCAGGGTTAGGGTCGAGCTGAGGCCACGCGGCCTCGTGGTGCAGTGTCCAAGATGGCGGCCGGGCCGGGCGAGGGAGCCGGTAGTGGTTCGGCCCCATGATACAGAGAGGTCCGGGGGCAGGAGTCCCGTCTGGGGACGGGGTGCGGGTTGTTTCTGTGGGTAACACCTGGAGGGCCGGGGCTCGGGCCCTGTTATGCGGGGAGGGAGCAAGCCCCTCATGTGGCCTGTCCAACATGCGTCCCCCCCAGCTGAAGGCGGGGAGAGTCACCCATCCTCTTGGGGACTCTCCTCGTCGAGGCGGAAAAAGCGTGACAGGCCATCTGCGTTGGCGTGGTCTTGGCCCGGTCGATGTTCCACAGTGAAGTCCATCCCCTGCAGGGAGATGGACCAGCGCAATAGTTTGGGGTTTTCCCCCCGCATCTGCATTAGCCACTGCAGGGGTCGATGATCTGTTTGCACCCGGAAGTGGGTACCGAAGAGATAGGGCCGGAGCTTTTTGAGGGCCCACACCCTCTCGATTGTGCTCCAGCGCTGTTCTCGGGCCAGGAGGCGTCTGCTGATGAAGGCCACCGGCTGGTCAAGTCCCTCGGGGTTCAGCTGGGAGAGGACCGCCCGATGCCGTGGTCGGAGGCATCCGTTTGCACAATGAATTCCCGACTGTAATCGGGGGCCTGGAGCACAGGGGCAGTGCACAGGGTGGCTTTCAGCTTCTCGAAGACCGCATGACAGTCTGGGGTCCAGTTAATCTTCTTCGGGTGGTTTTTGGATGTGAGACCCGTGAGGGGCCCCACAATGCTGCCATAGTCCCTCACGAACCGCCGGTAGTAGCCGGTGAGCCCCAAGAAGGCTCGGACCTCGGTCTGCGTGACTGGGGGCTGCCAGGACTGGATGGCAGCGATTTTGAGTTGCAGAGGGGCAACCAGACCGCTTCCCACCTGGTGTCCGAGGTAGGTCACGGATCCCTGACCAATTTGGCACTTGCCGGCCTTGATTGTGAGGCCGGCCCGCTGGAGGGCCTGCAGGACCTCTCGGAGGTGGTGGAGGTGGTCGGACCAGTGGCGGCTGTACACAGCGATATCGTCCAGGTAGGCGGCGCTGAACTCCTCGAGCCCCGCCAAGACCTGGTTCACTAGTCGCTGAAAAGTAGCTGGGGCATTCTTCATGCCGAAGGGCATGACTTTGAAGTGGTAGTGGCCATCGGGGGTAGAAAAGGCGGACCGTTCTTGGGCCCGGGGTGTGAGACCGATCTGCCAGTAGCCCGCTGTCAGGTCGAAGATGCTGAGGTAGCGGGCAGCCCCCATGCGGTCGATCAATTAATCCGCTCGGGGGATGGGATGAGCGTCGGTCCTGGTGACAGCATTCAAGCCCCGATAGTCGACGCAGAATCGGAGTTCAGGAGTGGTGCCGGGGGCAGCAGCTTTGGGGACCAGCACGACCGGGCTGGCCCAGGGGCTGTCCGAGGGCTCGATGACCCCGAGCGTGAGCATCTTGGATACTTCCTCTTGGATGCAGGCCCGCACCCGATCTGGTACGCGGTATGCCCGGTGTCTGATAGGGGGACTGTCCCCAGTGTCCACGTCGTGCAAGCACCAGGGGGTGACCCCTGGGGTGAGGGAAAACAAGGTAGCAAACTGCAGCAGGAGGTCCCGGCAGCCTTGGCGCTGCTCTGGGGTGAGGGCATCGGAGAGCCGGACCCCGTCCACGGAACCATCTTTCTCCTGAGTCTTCAGGAGATCAGGGAGAGGCTCGGAGTCTTCTTCCGCTCCACTGTCTGTAGCCATCAGGAGGCTAAGTTCCGAGCGCACAAAGTGGGGTTTGAGTCTGTTGGTGTGGAGGACCCGGAGGGGGTTCCGGGGAGATTCCATATCGATGAGATAGGTGACGGGGCTCTTGCGTTCGACCACTTTGAAGGGCCCCGTCCACTTGTCCTGCAAGGCACATGGTTCGGTGGGGGACATCACCCACACTTGTTGACCAGGTTCGAATTCGACGGAGGAGGCATTTTGATCGTACCATTTTTTCATGTCCTCCTGACTGGCCTCAAGATTCGCTTTTGCCATTTCCCTGAATCGCCGGGTCTGATTGCGTAGTGTCAGGAGGTACTTGAAGACGTCTGGAGGGGTCTTTAGGGGTGTTGGACAGGCCACATGAGGGGCTTGCTCCCCCCCGCATGACAAGGCCCGCGCCCCGGACTCCCAGGTGTTACCCACAAGGGCAACCCGCACCCCGTCTCCCAACGGGACGCCTGCCCCCGGACATCCAGGTATCATGGGGCCGAACCACTACCGGCTCCCCCGGCCGGATCAGCCGCCATCTTGGACACCGCGCCACGAGGCCGCGTGGCCTCCGCCCGACCCTAAACCGGGGCCTGGCCCGGCCCCGACATCCCGGCACCACCATCCACCCAGGAGGTGAACGGACCACTTGGTAGGTCAATGGGAGAAAGAAGTGTCGATGGCTCTCCCCCGCCAGGTGCCGATCGCCCTCCAGCTCACCCAGGCGCTGGCTCCACCCCCTGCTGGGTGTCTGGACTCCCTCATCCCGGACCCCCCGACCTCCAAGTGCGAGGGTCCGGACATCAAAGGGCGCCAGACCTATAACTAGGGCGGCTCCAGAGCAGGAAGGCAGTTGTATCCTGGAGTCGAGAGACACCGAGAAGAACTCAGCCTTGACGGACTACCGGCGCTGCCGTAGCCCTACCTTGTGAACTATCGTCCTGCCTGCTGGCGCTGCCGCGGCCTTCTGCATCCTCCTTCCTCGTCGGGACCTGCTGGCACTGCCGCGGACCGTTGCAACAACACCTTCATCGGGACCTGCTGGCGCTGCCGCGGACCGTGTAACGACCACCTTCACCGGGACCTGCTGGCGCTGCCGCGGACCGTGTAACGACCACCTTCACCGGGACCTGCTGGCGCTGCCGCGGCCCGTCCAAGCTAGAACATCGAGCTCGAGGATTGTGAGCTATCCACCATTCCATCTCAGCTACCAGATTGGTAATCAGACTGTCCCGCTACCCCCTTTTCCCCAACCAAGAGACTAGAATCGAGGGGACCCCTGAGTCCAGACCTTCTTGTACCATTCCATCGTACCTTAAGAAATCACTTATAAAGAACGTTAAATCCTATCCTTGTGTGGTGTATATCTGTGGGGGGGAAGTTACTCATCTGTACGATCGCTGGAGACGGCTCTCCCCGGAGACCTCTCCCCTTGTCCTCGGCCGACCCTCCCGGTCCGTCTAACATTGGTGGCCAGCGGCGCGATCCGAATCAACGCGTAATCGTACAGAGAGTAGCTCACCCCACGACAAAACCACGATGTCAACCAAAGGGAGCGGATCCACCGAGAAATTCCAGATAGATAAATTGGAAGAGTATAGCCATCGCGAACTGAAACAATTCTGCATGGAACTAGGCATTGCTACCACCGGCCTGAGTACCAAAGACGATCTTAAGCACGCCATTGAGTCGTGGGCGGAAACCGGGGTCGCCGGATCCCCAGACCAAAACGATGCAGCATCGGAGAGGAACGCCACGGCTCCCGAAGAGCGAGGAACGGGCCTCTCGCAGGAGGAGATCCAAGAAAGGGAAAAAAACAGATTACATGAATTGGAAATGGCACGACTCAAAATGGACGGTGAACTAAAATTAGCCGAGCAAAAACTGAACCTAGAACATCTGCGGCTACGAGAAGAACGGGAAGAAAAACAGAGGCAGAGAGAGCTCGAAGAAAAAAGACTAACATTCGAACACGAGCGCAAACTGGCAGAAATAGAACTACGGAAGCAGAACAAAGAACCGGAGGTGCCCGAGCGACCGCGCACCCCGGGAGCAACCGAAAAGAAAGTCCACATCCCCAAAGATGTTGTCCGAGAGTATGTCCGAGAGGACGACATACAACAGTGGTTCAAAGCCTACGAGATCGCCATGACCTCCCCCCGGATCGATCGGAGTGACTGGGGAGCCGGCCTATGGGGGAGGTTCGTCAACGAAGGCCGCGATGCCCTACTGCAGCTCCCAGACCATCAGATGTCATCCTATGACCACATGAAGGCTGCCCTCCTCACCCGATATGGGCTCACACCCGAAATGTACCGCCAGAGGTTTCGGGACTGCACCCGGATCCCGGGTACAACGTGGGTGGAATATGTCAACTATTTCAGCCGAGCCTTCGAGGGTTGGATCAAGGGAAGCCACGTAACGACCTACGAGCAACTTTTCAACCTCATGGTGTGGGAGCACCTGTCTAACAACTGCTTCGTCGAGCTCCGGCAGCACCTCCTCGACAGTAAATTAACTGACCCACGGCAACTCGCCGCCGAAGCTGACCGGTGGGAAAGCACCCGAGTGGGCCGGAGAGGGCCACACGAGCAAAACCGGAACAACCAAGGTCAGCACCGTCCCCGAAGAGGAGGAGGAGGCCAGGGGCGAGGGAGAGACACCGTCCCGGCCACTCCCGCGGCCAGCACCCCGCCCCCGGCCGGCCGGGGCAACCCCCCGATGCGCCCGGGGTTCCGAGCCAACGTCACGTGTCACCGATGCCAGCGAGTCGGCCACTACGCCAATGACCCGAACTGCCCGCAGAACCAAACGCCAAGACCCCGCCAGGTAGCTGCCGCCGCCCTGGGGGGAGAACAAATTTCCGAGGAACAAGAAGAATATGAGCAGGCACAACAGGAGTGGGAACCGACCGCCATGGTTCTAGCGTGCCTAGGGGGAAAAGACATGGTCCTGCGGGCTCCCCTACCCGCCAACACCAGAAAATATAGCCAGTGGGTGAACATTAATGGGCGCCGGGCCGAAGCACTACGTGACACGGGGGCCAGTGTGACGGCCGTCCGCTGTCACCTGGTAAAACCAGAGCAGATCCTGCCAAACATTCTCTGCCCCGTCCGCTCAGCCGACAATTCCGAAAGTCTATGTCGGATGGCCTGCGTCCCCTTCAAATGGGGAGGGGTCTCCGGCATGTTGAAGGTGACGGTCCGGGATGATGCCCCCGTGGACTGTCTCCTGGGGAATGATCTTGAGAGTTCCCCGTGGGCCGCCGTCGAAAGAAGAGAGCACCTGGGGATGCTGGGCCTCCCGGACTGGGCGTGCGTAACCACCCGATCCATGGCCGCCCGTGCCATCCCCCGACCAGAAGAACCCGAATGGCCTGCACCTCCTCCACCGATCGCTCCAGTAGAGGACACCGACGATACCGACCCCCCAGAGCCAACCCCCGAAGGGGTCGCCCAGCCCCAGGACCTTCCCGACCTGGCTCAGTGGCGTCAAGAAGGGGGGCCCACCCAGGAACAGTTCCGCCAGGAGCAGAAGACCTGTCCCTCCCTCGAGGGACTCCGCCAGCAAGCCATCGCCCAGAGCGCAGGGGACTCCACCGGCGCCCATTGGGTCTATTGGGATAACGACCTGTTATACAGTGAACAAAGAATCGCGGAGTTAGGGGCCAGTCGAGTGCTGGTGGTGCCCCTCCGTTTCAGAGACTTCCTGCTAAATCTGGCCCATGATGTCCCCCTGGCTGGACACCTGGGCCAGGACAAAACCTACAGTCGCCTGGTGACCCACTTTTTCTGGCCGAAGATGCGAAACGACGTCCTCAACCACTGCCGGTCCTGCCCCACGTGCCAGGCCAGCGGGAAGAGCGGCCGCAAGCTCAAAGCACCTCTGCAACCCTTCCCAGTGGTCACCACCCCGTTCGAGAGGGTAGGAATAGACATTGTGGGGCCCCTGGACCCCCGCACAGCACAAGGACATCGGTTCATCCTGGTACTGGTGGACCACGCCACCCGCTACCCCGAGGCTGTGCCCCTGCGAACTGTAACAGCTCCGGTGGTCGGCCGGGCCTTAATGGGGATCTTCTCCCGGGTGGGCTTCCCCCGAGAAGTCGTCAGCGACCGAGGCACAAACTTTATCTCGAAATATATGAAGTCCCTCTGGCAACAGTGCGGGGTCACCTACCGATTCACGACCCCCTATCATCCTCAAGGGAACGGACTAGTGGAGCGATCCAACCGCACCCTCAAGGGAATGATTGGGGGATTGGAAGAGCCCCTCCGTCGCCAGTGGGATGTATTACTTCCGTGCCTCCTCTTCGCCTATTGGGAAGTTCCCCAGAAGTCCCTCGGATTTAGCCCTTTCGAACTCCTGTACGGGCACCCTGTGCGAGGGCCCCTCAGCCTAGTCAAAGAAGGGTGGGAGATGCCCCCCCTAAAGACCCCTCCAGACGTCTTCAAGTACCTCCTGGCCCTACGCAATCAGACCAGGCGATTCAGGGAAATGGCAAAAGCAAATCTTGAGGCCAGTCAGGAGGACATGAAAAAATGGTACGATCAGAATGCCTCCTCCGTCGAATTTGAACCTGGTCAACAAGTGTGGGTGATGTCCCCCACCGAACCATGTGCCTTGCAAGACAAGTGGACGGGGCCCTTCAAAGTGGTCGAACGCAAGAGCCCCGTCACCTATCTCATTGATATGGAGTCTCCCCGGAACCCCCTCCGGGTCCTCCACACCAACAGACTCAAACCCCACTTTGTGCGCTCGGAACTCAGCCTCCTGATGGCTACAGACAGTGGGGCGGAAGAAGACTCCGAGCCTCTCCCTGATCTCCTGAAGACTCAGGAGAAAGACGGTTCCGTGGACGGAGTCCGGCTCTCCGGTGCCCTCACCCCAGAGCAACGCCAGGGCTGCCGGGACCTCCTGCTGCAGTTTGCTCCTCTGTTTTCCCCCCGCATCTGCATTAGCCACTGCAGGGGTCGATGATCTGTTTGCACCCGGAAGTGGGTACCGAAGAGATAGGGCCGGAGCTTTTTGAGGGCCCACACCCTCTCGATTGTGCTCCAGCGCTGTTCTCGGGCCAGGAGGCGTCTGCTGATGAAGGCCACCGGCTGGTCAAGTCCCTCGGGGTTCAGCTGGGAGAGGACCGCCCGATGCCGTGGTCGGAGGCATCCGTTTGCACAATGAATTCCCGACTGTAATCGGGGGCCTGGAGCACAGGGGCAGTGCACAGGGTGGCTTTCAGCTTCTCGAAGACCGCATGACAGTCTGGGGTCCAGTTAATCTTCTTCGGGTGGTTTTTGGATGTGAGACCCGTGAGGGGCCCCACAATGCTGCCATAGTCCCTCACGAACCGCCGGTAGTAGCCGGTGAGCCCCAAGAAGGCTCGGACCTCGGTCTGCGTGACTGGGGGCTGCCAGGACTGGATGGCAGCGATTTTGAGTTGCAGAGGGGCAACCAGACCGCTTCCCACCTGGTGTCCGAGGTAGGTCACGGATCCCTGACCAATTTGGCACTTGCCGGCCTTGATTGTGAGGCCGGCCCGCTGGAGGGCCTGCAGGACCTCTCGGAGGTGGTGGAGGTGGTCGGACCAGTGGCGGCTGTACACAGCGATATCGTCCAGGTAGGCGGCGCTGAACTCCTCGAGCCCCGCCAAGACCTGGTTCACTAGTCGCTGAAAAGTAGCTGGGGCATTCTTCATGCCGAAGGGCATGACTTTGAAGTGGTAGTGGCCATCGGGGGTAGAAAAGGCGGACCGTTCTTGGGCCCGGGGTGTGAGACCGATCTGCCAGTAGCCCGCTGTCAGGTCGAAGATGCTGAGGTAGCGGGCAGCCCCCATGCGGTCGATCAATTCATCCGCTCGGGGGATGGGATGAGCGTCGGTCCTGGTGACAGCATTCAAGCCCCGATAGTCGACGCAGAATCGGAGTTCAGGAGTGGTGCCGGGGGCAGCAGCTTTGGGGACCAGCACGACCGGGCTGGCCCAGGGGCTGTCCGAGGGCTCGATGACCCCGAGCGTGAGCATCTTGGATACTTCCTCTTGGATGCAGGCCCGCACCCGATCTGGTACGCGGTATGCCCGGTGTCTGATAGGGGGACTGTCCCCAGTGTCCACGTCGTGCAAGCACCAGGGGGTGACCCCTGGGGTGAGGGAAAACAAGGTAGCAAACTGCAGCAGGAGGTCCCGGCAGCCTTGGCGCTGCTCTGGGGTGAGGGCATCGGAGAGCCGGACCCCGTCCACGGAACCATCTTTCTCCTGAGTCTTCAGGAGATCAGGGAGAGGCTCGGAGTCTTCTTCCGCTCCACTGTCTGTAGCCATCAGGAGGCTAAGTTCCGAGCGCACAAAGTGGGGTTTGAGTCTGTTGGTGTGGAGGACCCGGAGGGGGTTCCGGAGAGATTCCATATCGATGAGATAGGTGACGGGGCTCTTGCGTTCGACCACTTTGAAGGGCCCCGTCCACTTGTCCTGCAAGGCACATGGTTCGGTGGGGGACATCACCCACACTTGTTGACCAGGTTCGAATTCGACGGAGGAGGCATTTTGATCGTACCATTTTTTCATGTCCTCCTGACTGGCCTCAAGATTCGCTTTTGCCATTTCCCTGAATCGCCGGGTCTGATTGCGTAGTGTCAGGAGGTACTTGAAGACGTCTGGAGGGGTCTTTAGGGGTGTTGGACAGGCCACATGAGGGGCTTGCTCCCCCCCGCATGACAAGGCCCGCGCCCCGGACTCCCAGGTGTTACCCACAAGGGCAACCCGCACCCCGTCTCCCAACGGGACGCCTGCCCCCGGACATCCAGGTATCATGGGGCCGAACCACTACCGGCTCCCCCGGCCGGATCAGCCGCCATCTTGGACACCGCGCCACGAGGCCGCGTGGCCTCCGCCCGACCCTAAACCGGGGCCTGGCCCGGCCCCGACATCCCGGCACCACCATCCACCCAGGAGGTGAACGGACCACTTGGTAGGTCAATGGGAGAAAGAAGTGTCGATGGCTCTCCCCCGCCAGGTGCCGATCGCCCTCCAGCTCACCCAGGCGCTGGCTCCACCCCCTGCTGGGTGTCTGGACTCCCTCATCCCGGACCCCCCGACCTCCAAGTGCGAGGGTCCGGACATCAAAGGGCGCCAGACCTATAACTAGGGCGGCTCCAGAGCAGGAAGGCAGTTGTATCCTGGAGTCGAGAGACACCGAGAAGAACTCAGCCTTGACGGACTACCGGCGCTGCCGTAGCCCTACCTTGTGAACTATCGTCCTGCCTGCTGGCGCTGCCGCGGCCTTCTGCATCCTCCTTCCTCGTCGGGACCTGCTGGCGCTGCCGCGGACCGTTGCAACAACACCTTCATCGGGACCTGCTGGCGCTGCCGCGGACCGTGTAACGACCACCTTCACCGGGACCTGCTGGCGCTGCCGCGGACCGTGTAACGACCACCTTCACCGGGACCTGCTGGCGCTGCCGCGGCCCGTCCAAGCTAGAACATCGAGCTCGAGGATTGTGAGCTATCCACCATTCCATCTCAGCTACCAGATTGGTAATCAGACTGTCCCGCTACCCCCTTTTCCCCAACCAAGAGACTAGAATCGAGGGGACCCCTGAGTCCAGACCTTCTTGTACCATTCCATCGTACCTTAAGAAATCGCTTATAAAGAACGTTAAATCCTATCCTTGTGTGGTGTATATCTGTGGGGGGGAAGTTACTCATCTGTACGATCGCTGGAGACGGCTCTCCCCGGAGACCTCTTCCCTTGTCCTCGGCCGACCCTCCCGGTCCGTCTAACATTGGTGGCCAGCGGCGCGATCCGAATCAACGCGTAATCGTACAGAGAGTAGCTCACCCCACGACAAAACCACGATGTCAACCAAAGAGAGCGGATCCACCGAGAAATTCCAGATAGATAAATTGGAAGAGTATAGCCATCGCGAACTGAAACAATTCTGCATGGAACTAGGCATTGCTACCACCGGCCTGAGTACCAAAGACGATCTTAAGCACGCCATTGAGTCGTGGGCGGAAACCGGGGTCGCCGGATCCCCAGACCAAAACGATGCAGCATCGGAGAGGAACGCCACGGCTCCCGAAGAGCGAGGAACGGGCCTCTCGCAGGAGGAGATCCAAGAAAGGGAAAAAAACAGATTACATGAATTGGAAATGGCACGACTCAAAATGGACGGTGAACTAAAATTAGCCGAGCAAAAACTGAACCTAGAACATCTGCGGCTACGAGAAGAACGGGAAGAAAAACAGAGGCAGAGAGAGCTCGAAGAAAAAAGACTAACATTCGAACACGAGCGCAAACTGGCAGAAATAGAACTACGGAAGCAGAACAAAGAACCGGAGGTGCCCGAGCGACCGCGCACCCCGGGAGCAACCGAAAAGAAAGTCCACATCCCCAAAGATGTTGTCCGAGAGTATGTCCGAGAGGACGACATACAACAGTGGTTCAAAGCCTACGAGATCGCCATGACCTCCCCCCGGATCGATCGGAGTGACTGGGGAGCCGGCCTATGGGGGAGGTTCGTCAACGAAGGCCGCGATGCCCTACTGCAGCTCCCAGACCATCAGATGTCATCCTATGACCACATGAAGGCTGCCCTCCTCACCCGATATGGGCTCACACCCGAAATGTACCGCCAGAGGTTTCGGGACTGCACCCGGATCCCGGGTACAACGTGGGTGGAATATGTCAACTATTTCAGCCGAGCCTTCGAGGGTTGGATCAAGGGAAGCCACGTAACGACCTACGAGCAACTTTTCAACCTCATGGTGTGGGAGCACCTGTCTAACAACTGCTTCGTCGAGCTCCGGCAGCACCTCCTCGACAGTAAATTAACTGACCCACGGCAACTCGCCGCCGAAGCTGACCGGTGGGAAAGCACCCGAGTGGGCCGGAGAGGGCCACACGAGCAAAACCGGAACAACCAAGGTCAGCACCGTCCCCGAAGAGGAGGAGGAGGCCAGGGGCGAGGGAGAGACACCGTCCCGGCCACTCCCGCGGCCAGCACCCCGCCCCCGGCCGGCCGGGGCAACCCCCCGATGCGCCCGGGGTTCCGAGCCAACGTCACGTGTCACCGATGCCAGCGAGTCGGCCACTACGCCAATGACCCGAACTGCCCGCAGAACCAAACGCCAAGACCCCGCCAGGTAGCTGCCGCCGCCCTGGGGGGAGAACAAATTTCCGAGGAACAAGAAGAATATGAGCAGGCACAACAGGAGTGGGAACCGACCGCCATGGTTCTAGCGTGCCTAGGGGGAAAAGACATGGTCCCGCGGGCTCCCCTACCCGCCAACACCAGAAAATATAGCCAGTGGGTGAACATTATTGGGCGCCGGGCCGAAGCACTACGTGACACGGGGGCCAGTGTGACGGCCGTCCGCTGTCACCTGGTAAAACCAGAGCAGATCCTGCCAAACATTCTCTGCCCCGTCCGCTCAGCCGACAATTCCGAAAGTCTATGTCGGATGGCCTGCGTCCCCTTCGAATGGGGAGGGGTCTCCGGCATGTTGAAGGTGACGGTCCGGGATGATGCCCCCGTGGACTGTCTCCTGGGGAATGATCTTGAGAGTTCCCCGTGGGCCGCCGTCGAAAGAAGAGAGCACCTGGGGATGCTGGGCCTCCCGGACTGGGCGTGCGTAACCACCCGATCCATGGCCGCCCGTGCCATCCCCCGACCAGAAGAACCCGAATGGCCTGCACCTCCTCCACCGATCGCTCCAGTAGAGGACACCGACGATAACGACCCCCCAGAGCCAACCCCCGAAGGGGTCGCCCAGCCCCAGGACCTTCCCGACCTGGCTCAGTGGCGTCAAGAAGGGGGGCCCACCCAGGAACAGTTCCGCCAGGAGCAGAAGACCTGTCCCTCCCTCGAGGGACTCCGCCAGCAAGCCATCGCCCAGAGCGCAGGGGACTCCACCGGCGCCCATTGGGTCTATTGGGATAACGACCTGTTATACAGTGAACAAAGAATCGCGGAGTTAGGGGCCAGTCGAGTGCTGGTGGTGCCCCTCCGTTTCAGAGACTTCCTGCTAAATCTGGCCCATGATGTCCCCCTGGCTGGACACCTGGGCCAGGACAAAACCTACAGTCGCCTGGTGACCCACTTTTTCTGGCCGAAGATGCGAAACGACGTCCTCAACCACTGCCGGTCCTGCCCCACGTGCCAGGCCAGCGGGAAGAGCGGCCGCAAGCTCAAAGCACCTCTGCAACCCTTCCCAGTGGTCACCACCCCGTTCGAGAGGGTAGGAATAGACATTGTGGGGCCCCTGGACCCCCGCACAGCACAAGGACATCGGTTCATCCTGGTACTGGTGGACCACGCCACCCGCTACCCCGAGGCTGTGCCCCTGCGAACTGTAACAGCTCCGGTGGTCGGCCGGGCCTTAATGGGGATCTTCTCCCGGGTGGGCTTCCCCCGAGAAGTCGTCAGCGACCGAGGCACAAACTTTATCTCGAAATATATGAAGTCCTTCTGGCAACAGTGCGGGGTCACCTACCGATTCACGACCCCCTATCATCCTCAAGGGAACGGACTAGTGGAGCGATCCAACCGCACCCTCAAGGGAATGATTGGGGGATTGGAAGAGCCCCTCCGTCGCCAGTGGGATGTATTACTTCCGTGCCTCCTCTTCGCCTATCGGGAAGTTCCCCAGAAGTCCCTCGGATTTAGCCCTTTCGAACTCCTGTACGGGCACCCTGTGCGAGGGCCCCTCAGCCTAGTCAAAGAAGGGTGGGAGATGCCCCCCCTAAAGACCCCTCCAGACGTCTTCAAGTACCTCCTGGCCCTACGCAATCAGACCAGGCGATTCAGGGAAATGGCAAAAGCAAATCTTGAGGCCAGTCAGGAGGACATGAAAAAATGGTACGATCAGAATGCCTCCTCCGTAGAATTTGAACCTGGTCAACAAGTGTGGGTGATGTCCCCCACCGAACCATGTGCCTTGCAAGACAAGTGGACGGGGCCCTTCAAAGTGGTCGAACGCAAGAGCCCCGTCACCTATCTCATCGATATGGAGTCTCCCCGGAACCCCCTCCGGGTCCTCCACACCAACAGACTCAAACCCCACTTTGTGCGCTCGGAACTCAGCCTCCTGATGGCTACAGACAGTGGGGCGGAAGAAGACTCCGAGCCTCTCCCTGATCTCCTGAAGACTCAGGAGAAAGACGGTTCCGTGGACGGAGTCCGGCTCTCCGGTGCCCTCACCCCAGAGCAACGCCAGGGCTGCCGGGACCTCCTGCTGCAGTTTGCTCCTCTGTTTTCCCTCACCCCAGGGGTCACCCCCTGGTGCTTGCACGACGTGGACACTGGGGACAGTCCCCCTATCCGACACCGGGCCTACCGCGTACCAGATCGGGTGCGGGCCTGCATCCAAGCGGAAGTGTCCAAGATGCTCACGCTCGGGGTCATCGAGCCCTCGGACAGCCCCTGGGCCAGCCCGGTCGTGCTGGTCCCCAAAGCCGCTGCCCCCGGCACCACTCCTGAACTCCGATTCTGCGTCGACTATCGGGGCTTGAACGCTGTCACCAGGACCGACGCTCATCCCATCCCCCGAGCGGATGAATTGATCGACCGCATGGGGGCTGCCCGCTACCTCAGCATCTTCGACCTGACAGCGGGCTACTGGCAGATCGGTCTCACACCCCGAGCCCAAGAACGGTCCGCCTTTTCTACCCCCGATGGCCACTACCACTTCAAGGTCATGCCCTTCGGCATGAAGAATGCCCCAGCTACTTTTCAGCGACTAGTGAACCAGGTCTTGGCGGGGCTCGAAGAGTTCAGCGCCGCCTACCTGGACGATATCGCTGTGTACAGCCGCCACTGGTCCGACCACCTCCACCACCTCCGAGAGGTCCTGCAAGCCCTCCAGCGGGCCGGCCTCACAATCAAGGCCGGCAAGTGCCAAATTGGTCAGGGGTCCGTGACCTACCTCGGACACCAGGTGGGAAGCGGCCTGGTGGCCCCTCTGCAACTCAAAATTGCTGCCATCCAGTCCTGGCAACCCCCAGTCACGCAGACCGAGGTCCGAGCCTTCTTGGGACTCACCGGCTACTACCGGCGGTTCGTGAAGGACTATGGCAGCATTGTGGGGCCCCTCACGGGTCTCACGTCCAAAAACCACCCAAAGAAGATTAACTGGACCCCCGACTGTCAAACGGCCTTCGAGAAGCTGAAAACTGCCCTGTGCACCGCCCCGGTGCTCCAGGCCCCCGATTACAGTCGGGAGTTCATTGTGCAAACGGACGCCTCCGACCACGGCATCGGGGCGGTTCTCTCCCAGCTGAACCCCGAGGGTCTTGACCAGCCGGTGGCCTTCATCAGCAGACGCCTCCTGGCCCGAGAGCAGCGCTGGAGCACAATCGAGAGGGAGGCCTTCGCAGTAGTGTGGGCCCTCAAAAAGCTCCGGCCCTACCTCTTCGGTACCCACTTCCGGGTGCAAACCGATCATCGACCCCTGCAGTGGCTAATGCAGATGCGGGGGGAAAACCCAAAACTATTGCGCTGGTCCATCTCCCTGCAGGGGATGGACTTCACTGTGGAACATCGACCGGGCCAAGACCACGCCAACGCAGATGGCCTGTCACGCTTTTTCCGCCTCGACGAGGAGAGTCCCCAAGAGGATGGGTGACTCTCCCCGCCTTCAGCTGGGGGGGACGCATGTTGGACAGGCCACATGAGGGGCTTGCTCCCCCCCCGCATGACAAGGCCCGCGCCCCGGACTTCCAGGTGTTACCCACAAGGGCAACCCGCACCCCGTCTCCCAACGGGACGCCTGCCCCCGGACATCCAGGTATCATGGGGCCGAACCACTACCGGCTCCCCCGGCCGGATCAGCCACCATCTTGGACACCGCGCCACGAGGCCGCGTTGCCTCCGCCCGACCCTAAACCGGGGCCTGGCCCGGCCCGACATCCCGGCACCACCATCCACCCAGGAGGTGAACGGACCACTTGGCAGGTCAATGGGAGAAAGAAGTGTCGATGGCTCTCCCCCGCCAGGTGCCGATCGCCCTCCAGCTCCCCCAGGCGCTGGCTCCACCCCCTGCTGGGTGTCTGGACTCCCTCATCCCGGACCCTCCGACCTCCAAGTGCGAGGGTCCGGACATCAAAGGGCGCCAGACCTATAACTAGGGCGGCTCCAGAGCAGGAAGGCAGTTGTATCCTGGAGTCGAGAGACACCGAGAAGAACTCAGCCTTGACGGACTACCGGCGCTGCCGTAGCCCTACCTTGTGAACTATCGTCCTGCCTGCTGGCGCTGCCGCGGCCTTCTGCATCCTCCTTCCTCGTCGGGACCTGCTGGCGCTGCCGCGGACCGTTGCAACAACACCTTCATCGGGACCTGCTGGCGCTGCCGCGGACCGTGTAACGACCACCTTCACCGGGACCTGCTGGCGCTGCCGCGGACCGTGTAACGACCACCTTCACCGGGACCTGCTGGCGCTGCCGCGGCCCGTCCAAGCTAGAACATCGAGCTCGAGGATTGTGAGCTATCCACCATTCCATCTCAGCTACCAGATTGGTAATCAGACTGTCCCGCTACCCCCTTTTCCCCAACCAAGAGACTAGAATCGAGGGGACCCCTGAGTCCAGACCTCCTTGTACCATTCCATCGTACCTTAAGAAATCGCTTATAAAGAACGTTAAATCCTATCCTTGTGTGGTGTATATCTGTGGGGGGGAAGTTACTCATCTGTACGATCGCTGGAGACGGCTCTCCCCGGAGACCTCTCCCCTTGTCCTCGGCCGACCCTCCCGGTCCGTCTAACAAGGGGAGCCATCTCCCAACCTTCTTTGACTAGGCTGAGGGGCCCTCGCACAGGGTGCCCGTACAGGAGTTCGAAAGGGCTAAAACCGAGGGACTTCTGGGGAACTTCTCGATAGGCGAAGAGGAGGCACGGAAGTAGTACATCCCACTGGCGACGGAGGGGCTCTTCCAATCCCCCAATCATTCCCTTGAGCGTGCGGTTGAATCGCTCAACTAGTCCGTTTCCTTGAGGGTGATAGGGGGTCGTGAATCGGTAGGTGACCCCGCACTGTTGCCAGAGGGACTTCATATATTTCGAAATAAAGTTTGTGCCTCGGTCGCTGACGACTTCTCGGGGGAAGCCCACCCGGGAGAAGATCCCCATTAAGGCCCGGCCGACCACCGGAGCTGTTACAGTTCGCAGGGGCACAGCCTCGGGGTAGCGGGTGGCGTGGTCCACCAGTACCAGGATGAACCGATGTCCTTGTGCTGTGCGGGGGTCCAGGGGCCCCACAATGTCTATTCCCACCCTCTCGATTGGGGTGGTGACAGCTGGGAAGGGTTGCAGAGGTGCTTTGAGTTTGCGGCCGCTCTTCCCGCTTGCCTGGCACGTGGGGCAGGACCGGCAGTGGTTGAGGACGTCGTTTCTCATCTTCGGCCAGAAAAAGTGGGTCACCAGGCGACTGTAGGTTTTGTCCTGGCCCGGGTGTCCAGCCAGAGGGACATCGTGGGCCAAATTTAACAGGAAGTCTCTGAAACGGAGGGGCACCACCAGCACTCGACTGGCCCCTAACTCCGCGATTCTTTGTTCACTGTATAACAGGTCGTTATCCCAATAGACCCAATGGGCGCCGGTGGAGTCCCCTGCGCTCTGGGCGATGGCTTGCTGGCGGAGTCCCTCGAGGGAGGGACAGGTCTTCTGCTCTTGACGGAACTGTTCCTGGGTGGGCCCCCCTTCTTGACGCCACTGAGCCAGGTTGGGAAGGTCCTGGGGCTGGGCGACCCCTTCGGGGGTTTGCTCTGGGGGGTCGGTATAGTCGGTGTCCTCTACTGGAGCGATCGGGGGAGGAGGTGCAGGCCATTCTGGTTCTTCTGGTCGGGGGATGGCACGGGCGGCCATGGACCGGGTGGTTACGCACGCCCAGTCCGGGAGGCCCAACATCCCCAGGTGCTCTCTTCTTTCGACGGCGGCCCACAGGGAACTCTCAAGATCATTCCCCAGGAGACAGTCCACGGGGGCATCATCCCGGACCGTCACCTTCAACATGCCGGAGACCCCTCCCCATTCGAAGGGGACGCAGGCCATTTGACATAGACTCTCTGAATTGTCGGCTGAACGGACGGGGCAGAGAATGTTCGGCAGGATCTGCTCTGGTTTTACCAGGTGACAGCGGACGGCCGTCACACTGGCCCCTGTGTCACGTAGTGCTTCGGCCCGGCGCCCATTAATGTTCACCCACTGGCTATATTTTCTGGTGTTGGCGGGTAGGGGGGCCCGCGGGACCATGTCTTTTCCCCCTAGGCACGCTAGAACCATGGCGGCCGGTTCCCACTCTTGTTGTGCCTGCTCGTATTCTTCTTGTTCTTCGGAGATTTGTTCTCCCCCCAGGGCGGCGGCAGCTACCTGGCGGGGTTTTGGAGTTTGGTTCTGTGGACAGTTCGGGTCATTGGCGTAGTGGCCGACTCGCTGGCATCGGTGACACGTGACGTTGGCTCGGAACCCCGGGCGCATCGGGGGGTTGCCCCGGCTGGCCGGGGGCGGGGTGCTGGCAGCGGGAGCGGCCAGGACGGTGTCTCTCCCTCGCCCCTGGCCTCCTCCTCCTCCTCGGGGACGGTGCTGACCTTGGTGGTTCCGGTTCTGCTCGTGTGGCCCTCTCCGGCCCACTCGGGTGCTTTCCCACCGGTCAGCTTCGGCGGCGAGTTGCCGTGGGTCAGTCAATTTACTGTCGAGGAGGTGCTGCCTGAGCTCGACGAAGCAGTTGTTAGAGAGGTGCTCCCACACCATGAGATTAAAAAGTTGCTCGTAGGTCGTTACGTGGCTTCCCTTGATCCAACCCTCGAAGGCTCGGCTGAAATAGTTGACATATTCCACCCAAGTTGTACCCGGGATCCGGGTGCAGTCCCGAAACCTCTGGCGGTACATTTCGGGTGTGAGCCCATATCGGGTGAGGAGGGCAGCCTTCATGTGGTCATAGGATGACATCTGATGGTCTGGGAGCTGTAGTAGGGCATCGCGGCCTTCGTTGACGAACCTCCCCCATAGGCCGGCTCCCCAGTCACTTCGATCGATCCGGTGGGAGGTCATGGCGATCTCGTAGGCCTTGAACCACTGTTGTATGTCGTCCTCTCGGACATACTCTCGAACGACATCCTTGGGGATGTGGACTTTCTTTTCTGTCGCTCCCGGGGTGCGCGGTCGCTCGGGCACCTCCGGTTCTTTGTTCTGCTTCCGTAGTTCTATTTCTGCCAGTTTGCGCTCGTGTTCGTATGCTAATCTCTTTTCTTCGAGCTCTCTCTGCCTCTGTTTTTCTTCCCGTTCTTCTCGGAGCCGCAGATGTTGTAGGTTCAGTTTTTGCTCGGCTAATTTTAGTTCACCGTCCATTTTGAGCCGTGCCATTTCTAACTCATGTAGTCTGTTTTTTTCTCTTTCTTGGATCTCTTCCTGCGAGAGGCCCGTTCCTTGCTCCTCGGGAGCCGTGGCGTTCCTCTCTGATGCTGCACTGTTTCGGTCTGGGGATCTGGCGACCCCGGTTTCTGCCCACGACTCAATGGCGTGCTTGAAATCGTCTTTGGTACTCAGGCCGGTGGTAGCAATGCCTAGTTCCATGCAGAATTGTTTCAATTCACGATGGCTGTACTCTTCCAATTTATCCATCTGGAATTTCTCGGTGGATCCGCTCTCTTTGGTTGACATTGTGGTTTTGTCGTGGGGTGAGCTACTCTCTGTACGATTACGCGTTGATTCGGATCGCGCCGCTGGCCACCAATGTTAGACGGACCGGGAGGGTCGGCCGAGTACAAGGGGAGAGGTCTCCGGGGAGAGCCGTCTCCAGCGATCGTACAGATGAGTAACTTCCCCCCCCACAGATGTACACCACACAAGGATAGGATTTAACGTTCTTTATAAGCGATTTCTTAAGGTACGATGGAATGGTACAAGGAGGTCTGGACTCAGGGGTCCCCTCGATTCTAGTCTCTTGGTTTGGGAAAGGGGGTAGCGGGACAGTCTGGTTACCAATCTGGTAGATGTGATGATGGATAGCTCACAATCCTCGAGCTCGGTGTTCTAGCTTGGACGGGCCGCGGCAGCGCCAGCAGGTCCCGGTGAAGGTGGTCGTTACACGGTCCGCGGCAGCGCCAGCAGGTCCCGATGAAGGTGGTCGTTACACGGTCCGCGGCAGCGCCAGCAGGTCCCGATGAAGGTGGTCGTTACACGGTCCGCGGCAGCGCCAGCAGGTCCCGATGAAGGTGGTCGTTACAACGGTCTGCGGCAGCGCCAGCAAGTCCCGACGAGGATGGAGGATGCAGAAGGCCGCGGCAGCGCCAGCAGGCAGGACGATAGTTCACAAGGCAGGGCTACGGCAGCGCCGGTAGTCCGTCAAGGCTGAGTTCTTCTCGGTGTCTCTCGACTCCAGGATACAACTGCCTTCCTGCTCTGGAGCTGCCCTAGTTATAGGTCTGGCGCCCTTTGATGTCCGGACCCTCGCACTTGGAGGTCGGGAGGTCCAGGATGGGGGAGTCCAGACACCCAGCAGGGGGGTGGAGCCAGCGCCCGGGGGAGCTGGAGGGCGATTGGCACCTGGCGGGGGAGAGCCATCGACACTTCTTCCTCCCATCGACCTGCCAAGTGGTCCGCTCACCTCCTGGGTGGATGGTGGTGCCGGGATGTTGGGGCCTGGCCAGGCCCAGGGTTAGGGTCGAGCTGAGGCCACGCGGCCTCGTGGTGCAGTGTCCAAGATGGCGGCCGGGCCGGGCGAGGGAGCCGGTAGTGGTTCGGCCCCATGATACAGAGAGGTCCGGGGGCAGGAGTCCCGTCTGGGGACGGGGTGCGGGTTGTTTCTGTGGGTAACACCTGGATGGCCGGGGCTCGGGCCCTGTTATGCGGGGAGGGAGCAAGCCCCTCATGTGGCCTGTCCAACACCCTCCCACCCCTCATGCTCTGTGTTGTTTCTTCCACTCCCCCACTCGTACTCCATGTTGCTTCTACCTCTCTACCGCTGGTGCTCCGTAGCTTTTTCTTCTCCCACCCCTCATGCTCCAGTAGCTTCTTCCCTTCCCACCCCTCATGCTCCATGTTGCTTCTTCACCTCCCCTTCCACCCCTCATGCTCCTGTTGCTTCTTCCCCTCCCCACCCTACCCCTGTGGTTCTGTAGCTTCTTCCCATCCCACCCCTCGTGCTCCGTGTTGCTTCTTGCCCTCCATCACTTGTGCTCCTGTTGCTTCTTACCCTCCCACCCCTCGTGCTCCTGGGTCCATCTTCCCCACCCATCCCTTGTGCTCCTTTTGCTTCTTCTCCTTACAATTCCTGTGCTCCTGTTGCTTCTTCCACTCCCACCCCTCGTGCTCCTTATTGCTTCTTCCCCTCCCACCCCTCGTGCTAATGGGTCCATCTTCCCCTCTCACCCCTTGTGTTCCTGTTGCTTCTTCCCCTCCCACCCCTCATGCTCCTGTAGCTCCTTCCCCTCCCACTCATCATGCTCATGTAGTTTCTTCCCGTCCTGCCCCTCGTTCTCTTGTAGCTTCTTCCCCGCCAGCCCCTCGTGCTCCTGTGGCTCCTTTCCCTCCCAACCCTCGTGCTCCTATTGCTTCTTCCTCTCCCACCCCTCGTACTCCTGTAGCTTCTTCCCCTCCCATCCCTGGTGCTCCTGTTGCTCCCACCCCTCATACTCCGTCTTGCTTCTTCCACTATACCGCTCGTGCTCCTTACCTTCTTCCCCCCGCCCCTTGTACTCCTGTAGCTTCTTCCCCTCCCACCCCTCATGCTCCTGTTGCTTCTTCCCCTCCCACCCCTTGTGCTCTGTGTTGCTTCTTCCCCTCCACCGCTCGTGCTCTGTAGCTTCTTCCCCTCCCATTCCTTGTGCTCTGTGTTGCTTCTTCCCCTCCACCGCACATGCTCCGTAGCTTCTTATCCTCCCACCCCTCGTGCTCCATGTTGCTTCTTCCCCTCCATCCCTCGTACTCCGTGTTGCTTCTTCCCCTCCACTGCTCGTGCTCCGTGTTGCTTCTTCCCCTCCACTGCTCGTGCTCCCTGTTGCTTCTTCCCCTCCACTGCTCATGCACCGTAGCTTCTTCCCCTCCCATCCCTCATGCTCCTATAGCTCCTTTCCCTCCCACTCCTCGTGCTCATGTAGCTTCTTCCCCTCCTGTCCCTTGTTCTCCTGTACCTTCTTCCCCGCCCACCCCTCGTGCTCCTGTAGATCTTTTCCCTCCCAACCCTTGTGCTCCTGTGTGCTTCCTACCCTCCCACCCATCATGCTCCGTGTTGCTTCTTCCCCTCCACCACTCGTGCTCCGTAGCTTCTTTCCCTACCACACCTCATGCTCTGTGTTGCTTCTTCCACTCCACCGCTGGTGCTCCGTGTTGCTTCTTCCTCTCTACCACTCGTGCTCCGTAGCTTTTTCTTCTCCCACCCCTCGTGCTCCAGTAGCTTCTTCCCTTCCCTCCCCTCGTGCTCCATGTTGCTTCTTCCCCTCTCACCCCTCATGCTCCTGTTGCTTCTTCCCCTCCCCTCCCTACCCCTGTGCTCCTGTAGCTTCTTCCCCTCCCACCCCTCGTACTCTGTGTTGCTTCTTGCCCTCCACCACTTGTGCTCCTGTAGCTTCTTCCCCTCCACCGCTCGTGCTCCTTCTGCTTCTTCCCCTCCACCGCTCACGCTCCGTATCTTCTTCCTCTCCCATCCCTCATGCTCCTGTAGCTTCTTCTCTTCCCACCCCTTGTGCTCCAATGGCTTCTTCCCCTCCCACCCCTCATGCTCTGTGTTGCTTCTTTCCCTCCACCGCTCATGCTCCCTAGCTTCTTCCTCTCATACCCCCATGCTCCTGTCGCCTCTTCACCCTCCACCACTCATGCTCCATAGCTTCTTTCCATCCCACACCTCATGCTCCTTTAGCTTCTTTCCCTCCCACCCCTCGTGCTCATGTAGCTTCTTCCCCTCCCATCCCTCGTGCTCCAGTGTCTTCTTTCCCTCCCACCCCTCGTTCTCCGATTTGCTTCTTCCCCTCCCACCTCTCGTGCTCCTATTGCTTCTTCCCCTCCCACCCCTCGTGCTTCTGGGTCCATCTTCCCCTCCCATCCCTCGTGCTCTTGTTGCTTCTTCTCCTTCCAACCCCTGTGCTCCTGTTGCTTCTTCTCCTCCCACCCCTCGTGCTCCTATTGGTTCTTCCCCTCCCACCCCTTGTGCTCTTGTAGCTTCTTCCACTCCACCGCTTGTGCTCCTGTAGCTTCTTCCCCTCCCATCCTTCGTGCTCCTGTTGCTCCCACCCCTCCCACCCCTCATATTCCATCTTGCTTTTTCCCCTACACTGCTCGTGCTCCTTACCTTCTTCCCCTTCCACCCCTTGTGCTCCTGTAGCTTCCTCCCCTCCACCCCTCATGCTCCTGTTGCTTCTTCCCCTCCCACCCCTTGTGCTCTGTGTTGCTTCTTCCCCTCCACCGCACGTGCTCCGTAGCTTCTTACCCTCCCATCCCTCATGCTCCATCTTGCTTCTTCCCTCCACCGCTCGTGCTCTGTGTTGCTTCTTCCCCTCCATCCCTCGTGCTCCTGTTGCTTCTTTCCCTCCCATCCCTCGTACTCCGTGTTGCTTCTTCCCCTCCACTGCACGTGCTCCGCGTTGCTTCTTCCCCTCCACCGCTCATGCACCATAGCTTCTTCCCCTCCCACCCCTTGTTCTCCTGTAGCTTCTTCCCCTTCCACCCCTTGTGCTCCTGTTGTTTCTTCCCCTCCCATCCCTTGTGCTCCGTGTTGCTTCTTCCCCTCCACCGCTCGTGCTCCGTGTTGCGCCTTCCCCTCCACTGCTCGTGCTCCGTAGCTTCTTCCCCTCCACCGCTCGTGCTCCGTAGCTTCTTCCTCTCCCACCCCACGTGCTAAGTGTTGCTTCTTCCCCTCCACCCCTCGTGCTCCAGGTTGCTTCTTCCCCTCCACCGCTCGTGCTCCATAGCTTCTTCCCTCCCACCCCACATGCTAAGTGTTGCTTCTTCCCCTCCACCCCTCTTGCTCCAGGTTGCTTCTTCCCCTCCACTGCTCGTGCTCCGTAGCTTCTTCCCCTCCACCGCTCGTGCTCCATAGCTTCTTCCTTTCCCACCCCATGTGCTAAGTGTTGCTTCTTCTCCTCCTCCCCTCGTGCTCCAGTTTGCCTCTTCCCCTCCACCACTCGTGCTCCGTAGCTTTTTCCCTTCCCACTCCACGTGCTAAGTGTTGCTTCCTCCCCTCCACCACTCGTGCTCCGTAGCGTCTTCCCCTCCCACCCCACATGCTAAGTGTTGTTTCTTCCCCTCCACCCCTCGTGCTCCACGTTGCTTCTTCCCCTCCACTGCTTGTGTTCCTGTTGCTTCTTCCTCTCCCAACCCCTATGGTCCTGTTGCACCTTTCCTGTTGCTTCTTCCTGTTACCTCCCTGCCCCCTGGTCTCCATGCTGCTTCAACCCTTCAACCCACACCCTCCCATTGTCTGTGTTTCCTCCCCCCACCCGCCATATCAAAAATAAAACCTGCTATGACGTGACCAGCACTGACTGCGTCATAGCCCATTTTTTTTAACTGTCCCATTCTCTCCTCCCTGTGCTTGTACCCTCCCTCCTATTGTCTGTTGTGCCCACCCGCTAGAAGTAAAAAACTACTATGATGAGGACAGTCTGCACTGTCCTCATCATAGTGCTTTTTTCTATTTTTATTTTTAGCCATGCTGTGCAGCACCACTACTGTACAACATGGTTAAAAGACATTGGCAAGGTCAGTAGGTCTTCCGTGGGCGAGACCTTTCAGCTTTGCTGATGCTTGTTAATAAATATGGCTCTGTGCTGCTTTAACCCCCCTTGTGCAACTGTGTAGCAGCTTTGTTTGCTGTGCTGTGTTACTCCAAAAATAATAAATCTTGGTGTAAAAGTGCATATGTGGATCCTACTCCATGCAGCTTAATGCTTCAGCAGGCAAGGTACAAGCTCTGCAGTGCAACAGAGACCATCTGGCAATCACTGCAACCCATAAAAGAGGCTGGTATACACCAGCAGCACAGAAGAACAGGGCTTGGGAAGCAGATAAATAACATCCTAGTGTGAAAGTGGGAATTATAAAGCTTCTTTTTATTGGGAACAATGTTCTTGAGAAACCCAGTGGAGGCGAGAGCGGCGGATGCTGCTAAGTACATGTTGCAAAGTCATCCTGTGGCCTGGGCACTCCCCAACTTTTTGCTGACTGATGCTGGTGGTAACTGACTTTGACTGACTCTGGGCTCTGCCTAACCAGGGCCAGTGCTATGCTGAAGGAAACACATTAGAATACAGTTAAAACACCTACATACTCTAGGGTACACAATGGTATGGTGGGGTACCCCTGTGATTGGCATGACCTACCCTATAAGCCCCTAGTATATAATAGGGCAGGGGGATTGAAACTGCCTAGAAGTCCCTAGTACCCTGGGGCATGGCAGTTTAAAGGCCAGCAGCTCTTTTTACACTTGATGAAGCCTGAGGTCAGTTTAAAAGCAGCACTTGGTGCCAGGACTGCTTTTAAAAAGTATATTGTGCCCAAACTCGACTTTGTTGTTTGGGGCACTTTAAAATGGATAACCTACAATGTTTTGGCATATTAGGGACCCCCAGGGTCTCCCCTAGGTATCCCAGGGTTGGGGGGTAAGGTATTTATAAGGTAGGCCCTTATAAAATGAGTTTTTATATGCCTTGGTAAAGTGAAATTTCACATCTCACTCCCCACATTGTGGTACAGTGCTACTCAAATTCGACTTTGATACTACGAACACTGTAGGGGGAGAATCTGCAATATTTCTACAGAATCAGAACCCCTAAAGTCTCCCCTAGTTGCACATGGGGTGGGGTTCCTGTAGATATAGGACAAGTACTTATAAAATATGATTTTGTAAGTCCTGGTGCTGGAAAAATGGCCCAAGTCATTTTTCCCATTGCAAATCCCTTGTTACATAGGTTAACATGGTAGGAAGTTATTGATTAATAACTATTGATAGGAGAAGACTAGAAATGCCATTCAAAGACTTCCCAGAATGGTATTAATAAATCCAACAATATCATATTGTTGAATTTCTCCTAAAGTGTACATGCAAGAAGTTATAAGACTTTCTTGTTTGACAGTCCAAATTCAGCCTTCCAGTGGTCTGCCCTGATTGGTCAGAGTTAAGTGGATTAGCCAGGCTGCCTTGAAGAGGTGATAAAGAGCCCCTGGGGTTAACCAGCTCTGCTGGCAGGGCAGTGTGCTGTTCAATAGGAATGCCAGGCCAGGGGGAGGAGTCGTAAACCATGGTCTTCAAAGGCAGAGGGATGGCCACAGTGTCAGTTTCCACTTTACAATGTTGACCCCCACCAGACCCAGGATTAGGGAAGGTATGTGCAGATGGGAGGGGGAAAGTATATGGAAATAAGCCATCCTAGGAGGAGTGTTTAGCCAGCTCTTACCTCCTTGATGGAAAATCAGCCAATATGGATTTGGAAGATTTGATGCACTCTGGGACAAAATAATGCCACACTCTACAGGATGTGGCCATAACTTTGAGGAGTTACCCTGCTCCCATTGGTCAGAAGTGAACTCCTGCATGACCCAGAGAACTTGGAATAAGTATCTGAAGGGGGCAAAGCCCTTCAGATCTGCTGCTCGAAACTTACTGAAGCAAGAAGTGCCCTGCTGAGAAGTTTTGCTGTGCAAGATTTCTAAGGCCTGACCTCTGAAAACTGCACCATCTGAAACTACAGCCCTGTGGATTATTTTGCTGAAAAAGAACTGAAGAGTGGACTCCCTGAAAGCTACAGGTTAAAAGAGCTCAACTGGAACATCACCAAATAAATCTACACATTGGAGAACCATCAGTGGATTTGTAAGGGTTTTGTACCAGTGAATTGTAGGAACTGACATCCTCAACTTTCAAAGACCATCGTGGAGATTCCAGACCCTTAGAGTGCGTTTGAGACACTTTGGGACCCCTTGAGGAACTTCAGGAAGAAGTTCAAGACGTTTGGAGAACTTTGAAGCAACTTTCAAAAAAAGCTCCATAGAGGGACCAACTCAACCTGGCCAGCCAGGTCGCCTGCCTTCAACTGCGAGCCGGCCAAACCAACCAGGTTCATCCCGCTAAAAGCTCCTTCGCTCCAACTACCTGAGATTGACCGGGACTAGAAGAAAACTGAAGCTGGCGAACCCTCACCAGATCCGGCTACATGAGGAGCATTGAGAGACCCCGCGAGAAAAAGCTCCAGAAAAGTTTCTAAGTCGGCTCGTAGAAAAGGTGACCGGGAGCAACCGCGAGAGCCAAGCCGCCTACCTTCCATCGTGTGCCGGCCTGGATTCCTGGGCTGCCCCGCTGAAGCGATCTTGAGAAAAAGTCTAAGTCCGCTGCAGGGAAGTTGACCGGGACCTCGTCACAAGTCAAGCTGGCGAACCCTCACCAGATCCGGACTGGCTGGGAGTTTTGAGGACCCTCAGGAAGAAAAGCTCCAGGTAAGTTTCTAAGTGTGAAGGTAGAAACTGAGACCGGGACCTGCCGGGAGCTGTAGCCGCTCAGTGCTCCATCGTGCCCAGCCTGAAACTTTGACTTTGGTTTGGTCTATCGCGAGCAGGTATCACAATATGGTGCTATAATCTTCCAAGTGCTATATTTTATTAAATCTTTGAAAATTCATATCTCCGGTTCCCTACATTGGATTTTTGTCGTTTTGGTGTCATTTTAAAGATGAAAATATTTCCTATTTTTATGAATCGGTGTGGAATTTTTATTATGTGTTGTGTCTTAATTATTTACTGATATTGTGTTTTTAAATGCCTTACATACCTGTCTTTGAAGTTAAGCCTGTCTGCTCGCAGCCATGTTACCAAGGGTTGAGCATAGGAATAATTTTCTTAGACCTATGCTGAGTCCTATCATGTGTTTGTGGCCTTATTGCCAGTGACAGACCTACATTTGCCCCTACCAATAACCCACTTTCCAACAGTACAAGTGTACACAGCATCGGCGTTCCTTGCCAGGAGCAAGAATGGTGTCATTTAAAGGGTATTAGTTTTAAAATGAAATAGAGAAACCAGGTTAAAGAGAGAATAGAATAAAGGAAATAACAGGTATGAATACAGATGCAAAAAGAACAAAAGGACAAAATGCAGAACAATGTCATACATTCTCCCCAGTACAGAGATCTGGGCCTAAATCCATCGTGTTTTTGCTCACCATGCCATTCCAGTTTGGACCCAGCCATATGCAAATCAGACTTGACCCTGTGCCCAATGGGAATAGTTCAGCCCAAACTGCCAGGCCAGGTCCTCCCTGGACTGGAAACAAGCATTCTAGGACCGGTTTCGGGCTTTCAGCCCTCATCAGCCAGGATAGCTTAACTCCAGTGGCATGAACTGTTCCCACAAGGAACAGGGTCAAGATTGATGTGCATATGGCTGGGTCCAAACTGGGGTGGTGTGGTGAGCAAAAGAATGATGGATTTAACCCAGATCTTTGTGACTAGGGGTGAATGTTTGCATTGTCCAGCATTCCGTCCATCAATTGTTTCTTTTGATAAATGTCACCTTAAGTGGGAAGGGTATGCCCAGACGTGGGCCCTGTGCTCACTACACCACTGGATTCAAAGCTAGCCTGGCTAATGAAGGGTGATTCCCTGAATCCGGTCCCAAGATGCTTATTTCCAGTCCAGGGAGGACCTGGCTTGGCAATTCGGGCTGGACTGTTCCCAAAAGGAACAGGGTCAAGACTGATTTGAATATTGGCTGGGTCCAAACTTGGGTGGTGTGGTGAGCAAAAGAATGATGGATTTAGCCCAGATCCTTGTGACTAGGGGTGAATGTTTGCATTGTCCAGCATTCCGTCCATCAATTGTTTCTTTTGCATATGTCGCCCTAAGTGGGAAAGGTATGGCCAGACGTGGGTCCCATGCTCACTCCACCACCGGATTCAAGCTAGCCTGGCTGATGAAGGGTGATGCCCTGAAACCGGTACCCAGGATGCTTGTTTCCGGTCCAGGGAGGACCTGGCTTGGCAGTTCAGGCTGGACTGTTCCCACAAGGTACAGGGTTAAGACTGATTTTCATATGGCTGGGTCCAAACTGGGGTGGTGTGGTGAGCAAAAGAATTATGGATTTAGCCCAGATCCTTGTGACTGGGGGTGAATGTTTGCATTGTCCAGCATTCCGTCCATCAATTGTTTCTTTTGCATATGTCGCCAATAAGTGGGGTCCAGTGGTCACTACATCACTGGATTCAAGCTAGCCTGGGTGATGCCCTGAATCCGGTCCCAAGATGCTTGTTTCCAGTCCAGGGAGGACCTGGCTTGGCAGTTCGGGCTGGACTGTTCCCAAAAGGAACAGGGTCAAGACTGATTTGAATATTGGCTGGGTCCAAACTTGGGTGGTGTGGTGAGCAAAAGAATGATGGATTTAGCCCAGATCCTTGTGACTAGGGGTGAATGTTTGCATTGTCCAGCATTCCGTCCATCAATTGTTTCTTTTGCATATGTCGCCCTAAGTGGGAAAGGTATGGCCAGACGTGGGTCCCATGCTCACTCCACCACCGGATTCAAGCTAGCCTGGCTGATGAAGGGTGATGCCCTGAAACCGGTACCCAGGATGCTTGTTTCCGGTCCAGGGAGGACCTGGCTTGGCAGTTCAGGCTGGACTGTTCCCACAAGGTACAGGGTTAAGACTGATTTTCATATGGCTGGGTCCAAACTGGGGTGGTGTGGTGAGCAAAAGAATTATGGATTTAGCCCAGATCCTTGTGACTGGGGGTGAATGTTTGCATTGTCCAGCATTCCGTCCATCAATTGTTTCTTTTGCATATGTCGCCAATAAGTGGGGTCCAGTGGTCACTACATCACTGGATTCAAGCTAGCCTGGGTGATGCCCTGAATCCGGTCCCAAGATGCTTGTTTCCAGTCCAGGGAGGACCTGGCTTGGCAGTTCGGGCTGGACTGTTCCCAAAAGGAACAGGGTCAAGACTGATTTGAATATTGGCTGGGTCCAAACTTGGGTGGTGTGGTGAGCACAAGAATGATGGATTTAACCCAGATCCTTGTGACTGGGGGTGGCTGTTTGCATTGTCCAGAATTCCGTTCATCAATTGTTTCTTTTGCATATGTCGCCCTAAGTGGGGAGGGTATGCCCAGACGTGGGTCCCGTGCTCACTACACCACTGGATTCAAGCTAGCCTGGCTGATGAAGGGTGATGCCCTGAAACCGGTCCCAGGATGCTTGTTTCCGGTCCAGGGAGGACCTGGCTTGGCAGTTCGGGCTGGACTGTTCCCACAAGGAACAGTGTCAAGACTGATTTGCATATGGCTGGGTCCAAACTGGGGTGGTGTGGTGAGCAAAAGGATGATGGATTTAAACCAGATCCTTGTGACTGGGGGTGAATGTTTGCATTGTCCAGCATTCCATCCATCAATTGTTTCTTTTGGATATGAATACAGAGACATAAGTCGGAGGCAGTAGAGGAAAAACAAAGAAAAGAGACAGTGGAGAGAGGGAGGAAAGGTGTTCTGTCCATTTCCTACCCGGAGAGACTTTTAATAACAATAAGTGTTCAGTATGCACCCTAGTTTTGGAAATGGTGCAATTATGGGGTGTCCCTCTTCATAGTGACACTGACATGATACTCCCAAATGCGTTTATGCAGTCGAAGCTGCAACTGAGATGCAAGGAGCATAGTCAAAGGCTGACTAATGAGCAGTGAGTACCTGAAATTACAGGTAGAAATGAAGAATAAAAGGAATAAAAGTGGTACACCTTTTATTCACTCAGATTCCTTGCTTGCTTTTAAAACAATGCCAAACTCACACACAGTAAACTAGTGAATCACACGGATTCTGTTCCAGCTCCTGGAGCAGTGCTCTGTGTGCCCTTCTGATTCGAGCAGTAGAGATATGTGATTGCTTGCTAAAGATGGAGGCACTTTTAAGAACACCTGCATCAAACTGACATCATGATGAAACATACATAGGTCTGTCGTCAGCCAGAGGGAAATAAGATATGACACCCAGTTACAGCTACATTTCCATGATGGTCCAAGGAGTAGGTTTCAAATCACAAAATAGTTTGTCTACTCACAGAGTAGGCCGCAAGAAAGCCTACTCTGCCGTAAACCATCAAAGAGAGAGGACCTAAGTCCTAGTCTCTTGTTTGCCCAACTTCCCAACATGTCCTTGATCCCTCACGTAAGCATGCTTATGAAGTTAGACATCTTCAATCTGTTTCCTCTATGTGTATCCCACCCACTGCTTTTCCTTCCACACAGGTCCAGCCTGGACCTTGCAGTAGTCATGTTCCACCTTGATAATTGCACACAAGGTAGTTTGGGCCACCAACAAGAAATACACTCAACGGAGAGCCCAAATCCAAGCAGTGTATTTCATTTTTGAACTCCAATGCTCTGAGCCCATGTCCCACGCATGAACACCCGGCACTGCTTACATTGAATCTCTACCCCTCCAAGACTCTGCATCCCTACAAAGTCATCATGAGTTCTGGCCAAGTCATCCCACCAGTGTCTGCTCAGTGCTTGACTGCCCTCCGGACACCTAAGGTCAGCGATTCACAATCTGCAGGACAAGTCCAGCCAAGGAAGACATGAGTGGGAGGTAGGTGCCTACTCCTCGAAGGCTCCACACTCAGAGCCCACTTCAGCGCACCATGGCATGGAGACCAACAGCGTGAGGGTCAGAAGAGTGTCAACTTTCCACTTCTTGACCACTGATGACGCAACTATCGACCGGATCCACCTTAGACCCTTCCCTTCCTGTATGACTGCTCGAAAGTGGGCAGGTAGTAGGACAAACACTACTTAAACACTACTACACATGACTATGTACTAAAGTAGTAGACTACATGTGTTATATGGCGACTAGGACTCGTATTTTGTACAGTTAGTGATAGACTGACGTTCAGTACTGACATCCTCTATAATCAAACCATACAAAGACAGACATTCAATGAAAATGGTGAGGTAATGAATCCACGTAATAAGAAATAAATATTAACTGTAAAACAAATGTGCACCTCATGGATGGAGGAGTCAAATCACATCTGATTTTAAAGTCTCACAAAATGGAATATGAATCACCTGAAATGATCCAATCTATTGGAGCCTGAACCGAAACGTCTCGGGAGACCTGGATCCTGATTGGAGCTGCTCGGAGAGATAAAGGTGCTTGACGGATCCTTCATGCGGCCAATCTTTTAGAAAAGGAAACTGGAAGATTTTAAGACAATAATTGTGTTTCCCCCATTGACTTCTATTGAAGCGGAGGATATATGCGTGGAGAGAAAGAGAGTCTCCCGCCTGTATCGGGTCTATTGGCATATATACTCTGCTCAGCCAAACTTTATGCCAAAATAATGTCAAGAAAGTCCATAGTAGCGCAGAATTCTGGGATACTGGTGGGTAAGGAAATGACATGGAAGCACTTCCTGTCTTTAAGAAACAAACCCGCTGCTAGTTAATGCCTGGGGAGTGGGTGGTGGGTGCCTTGTTATAGCCCAGTGCATTGTCCTCAGAGCTCGTTTTACAAAAATCACAGTATTGGCTTTTTAGGTTTTTCAGTTCATTGCTGTATTTCAACCTATTTACTCTAAAACAAATCTTTACGAAAAGTTCAAAAAGGCAAATAACCTTATGCTTCAAGCTACCATGATTACAACCGTTTGGAAAGTACTGGAGCTACTAATGCCTGTGAAATAAATCAAAATGCTAAATATCTGTGTCAAGATGTTCAGCTGTTGATAACTAGACCAGCAAAGGGTTGCTTGTTTGTACATTACAATTTTTTTGGCTTTTTTTTACATATGAAAAGGCTGTTTTGCACTTCTTAACGCGCCGAAATTGCGATTCGGCCAATTAAGAAATGCAAAAAGCTTCTGTACATCTGTCCCCAAGTTTCTAAAATTGTCAGAGCCACAACAGTGGATTCGGAGTTGGGAGAGATCTCAAATGTAGAGGTACACGAAAGAACAAACTGTTAGTAGCAGTACTACAGAACATTTGAAATACGACTCAACCGATATTGATTCAGTGGATAATTTAGCAGAAAAACAAGATGCCTGAAGGCAAAACAAGGAAAGAGAGTGAAGGCGAGTGCTTGATGTACCGTAAGCACTCTCGGAAACCTGCAAGGAAATCACCAGCAGCCAAAGGAAGAAAGCGGGCAGCTTTAAAACAGGGCAGCCAATGAGCAGCTTGAGTCAAACCCAGCTCAAGAATGATGATGCAGGCTACAGAAGAAACCGTCAGCATCCTTACTGATATATGCTCTAAAGCCGGGAGTAGGTTACATATTTATTCCAGTTTTTATATATCAGGGATATAGTTTAAGGGGTCACAGGTGTATGTTTGTGTGTGTGTATTCATCTAGCAGTTGTATGTAGTGCAAACAAGGCCCAATGACTGTCAGAACACTTTACATAAGAACAGCCTCATACTGAGAACAGAAACTAACACAAGATGATTTCACCAGAAGGCTTTTTAGGGTACACAGACCTAGAGAACACGTGTAAGCACACAGTATACCTCCACCAGAATGACCAGGAAGACACAGCAGTTACATTCATTGAAGGAGGGGATAGTGCAAATACATCACACTGTGATGGTTGTCTACAGCCATGGAGGAAAGCAAGCTATGTATAGAGGGCCAGGGGGACTGTTGAGGTTGTAGAAGGCTGTATGCAGTTAGAAACTGGTATCCACCACTAGGACAGAGCTGAAATATCTTGGCTAGAGGGACATTGGGTTAGATGGGCTACAATAGGGACGAAGGGGGCAGAGTGATCGGTATTTCTACAAGCACCATTTGTAGCCACAAAGCGAGTCGGGAAAGGCAGCACCGCACTGAGTGCGCTACATTTGGATAATGTCATCCATTCAATGTCTACCATTTCTGCGCGAACCATGGAAAGCAGAAACAACTGTGCTCAGTCAAAAGAGGATGACACCGTCAGAGTGTGACCAGCTCCGGCGAGTGGCACGTTGTGTCCACTGTGCCACACAAATATATTGCTCAAGCAGGAAATCTAGCCTGTAATAAGTCACTGGTTTATAAACAGCAGCACCACACACCAGGCACCTTTTAGCATAAACTAGCTTTTCAAATTAGTTAGGAAGTGAGTATAAAAATCAAGGAATTAATTTCAGAAAAAGACAACGACCTGCAAAAAATGAGTATTATCAAAAATTGTACTTTCTGACCGCGCACATATACACTTGATCAAGAGAATACTACGTGAAAGCAGTGGTACGTTTCAACTGTTTCACTCTAGGAAGAGAGTTGATACGTTTTCTAGATGTTTGTAAAAACACAGAAGTCGACTTTCTAAACATCCTGGCACCAAGGACTTAGTGTAGCAATATGAATCAGAAAACCAGTTGTACGGCACCCATTACACAGCTCACTGAGCAATATTTGAGTGAGATGTGTCTCAGGTAATGAGTAATCCCATGAGACATTACAGGTATAGTTAGTGAAACCCCAAACCCTCTTTTATTAAAGAACTACTCTTTTGAGAACATTAAAGCATAAGGCCTTCATTTGAAATATTTATTTAAAATCAGAATCCGTTTAGTGTATACTAATTGAAATTGTAACAACAATAAAGACAAATAAAAGGGCAGCAGCAATGTTCACCAAAAGCGTAAATAAGAGAATCCACTCTAACACGGTCGGGGTGATAGGTTTATAGCAATCCTACCCTCATTCCACTATTTCCAAGCATGAATATGATTCTAGCACAGCAAAAAACTAAAATAGTATTTAGATCTTCAGAGATGGTTCGCACCCGCATATATGCTTGAACAATAGCTCTTATGTTCAATGCTGTCTCAAGGGTTGCTGTTCTCGTCTCAAGAGGCCAGAGGCACTGATAGGTCAGTTAGCGACGGTCAAATGCCTCCTGTCTCGGTAGCCTTTATTTGGGACCAGAGATTTGATTCTATACAGCCTGTCCTACTGTTATCTGTTGTGAAGATTCCCCCCTATCCTTCACTCTTTGTCCTTAACTTATATAACATAGTGTAATTGCTGTTAGAGACTGTTAGCCAAAACAATAAACAGAAAGTGGCCAAATGCCTTTTCAATGATTTTTGTTCTACACTACAGCGTTCTTTTGAAATGCAACAGTAAACAAGGCACGTAGTTGTCAACCTTATAGAAACTCTTAGAAATCAATACCAAGCTAATGTGAGCTGAAGCAATAATCAAAATTCTAAGTAAATACTGTAAACATGTTCACAAAGGTGCGTCGTATTAATCACACACATTTAGCATTTTACTAATCCCACATATTCACTTTTTGATTAATTGACTGTCACATGTAACTCGAGCAGGGGAATACCTAGAATGGAAAAGACTTAATATTCATAACAGAAAGAGGGATTGGGGCAGGAGAACATGGTGTGACATGAAGTCTAGAGAAAGCCACGACTCTGATGTAACCGTAGCTCTGCGGAGCAGAACTCAAGCTGTAATGTACACGAGTCAGTGTACAGTGGGTGTCACTGAAGCCCCAAGGATGGGAACATTCTTCAGTAAAGTCCTCCCCTTCACAAACCTCCTCCTTAAGCAATGTATAAATTATTACACAAAGGAAGACTGCAGTCTATATCTGCACATATTACACAAAGTGTGATAGTAGTCTAAATCTGCCCACCCAATGTTTGCCAGAATCGAAGCACATCACCAATGACCATGGCAACAAATATGACAGGATGTGTCCACTGTGTGAAATTCTGCATTTTACATGTTTACATTTTGGTTGGCTCAAAAGAAATAGCTGCATGCCAAAAGAGCAGCTCTCTAAAACCTCAATATACACTTTATGAGCAGTCCTGATGTCTCTCTTTAGAACCCAAACTTCCATGCTACACTTGTAAACCCTGCTATAAAGTGTAAGCCCACACCAGTGTACAAAGTGAAGAATATATTTATGTGCACAATCCTTGCTTGAATCCTCCTTATGCTCACATCACCTTCAGAAATATGTATGGCATCTACACTGAGCAGTAATAACATTTCATTAACACAGCAACTTAGATGAACGTTGGCATAGCAACGTACACACAGCGGTACCAAGACCAACTACCTCACAACCACCAAAGAAGCATGTAATGCACTAGGACAAATGTAGCAGAGATCAACAGCAAGAATAGATCATTTCACATCTAGTAGATCTCAAACTGGTGAAAACTGCACTCTTGATTTTGAATCATGGGAGGGGAGCAGGGAGGGCAAAAACGCCAATATATCGACTCCTTTTCTGGGGCTGTCCGTTTCCATATTCTCCTCTTGTTTTTTAGTCTGTCTTGGGAATTTCCCTGTGCACGGTGCTCGATAGTGCCCTTGAAACCAGAGACAGCATCCCTGAGGCCTATTGCAAACGGAAGGAGAAAGCTATCCTTCCGCCACTAACCCCATAATGGTTTCACCACCTGGGCATTTCCAACTCATTGCCCTCTTCTTCCTTACATCACTGGACCCTCCATACCTAGACCAGGTCTTTGCTCTCCACTGCTCTTCCTCAGCGCCCTGCTTTGCTTCTATCCCTGATTTCTGCTATTGCCCCAAGCAGCTATTGATGCAACTTTACCACCACCCTGTTATGCACTGCAATCTAAGGCTGGACTGGCCACTATGCTGCCATCCATCTGTGTTCCAGCTTCTCTCATTGTTTCCCACCTGGCTGAAGTCCCACAGGAATGAGGAAGTGCACATTCCATCTCTCTCATTGGCCTCTTTCTTAGCTCTGGTGCTCACACGTTACTTACTCGGACATAGGGTGATCCTGTGTCACTTCTGCTGAGATCAACGCAAATTGACCATTCTAAAAATATGGAGTGATCCCGGTTTTGTTCCTGTCTCTCTTCAAAAGCATCCCATAAAGCTGTAATGAAGAACAGCTTCCAAAAATTGTGTGCTAAAAGTTGACTCCTTGGTTGTATTAGGAACCGGTATGGGGCAAGACCACATACCCTACTCTGCTGCCTGGCCACGACTACCATGATATGGAGGGCATTTCTAAAGAGGACCATATTTAACTGATCCTGGGCTATTTTGGTATAATTCAATACCCTGGTCATTTAAACAATCTGTAGCAATGCTCTGTGGAGATGGGAACATAACAGCTCATTAACTTCAAAAGTGTACCATGAACATACATGTAATCCTTATTATAAGGTGCCATTTTATACCCGTGTTCGTTCCCAGATGTCCTAATCAGGTAAAATGAAGGGTGGCTCATCTTCTAGGTAGTTATGTGTGCCCAACAGCCTACTGTACACCTTTGTGAATGATCCTTAAGACTGGGTTGAGTCTCTACACTTACCCTTAGCCTTGTTTGACAACATTTATTTGAAAGTAGAAGCATGAAAAGCAGTATCGCCTGTGCTGCTTATCAATACCCAGATCTTCGATGTCTGCCGTAGAAACAAAGAAAGTCAGACGGCTCCCTTAGGAAACATCAGGTGCCGAACTATAAACGATACAGTGGCTGTGACATGAAATGCAGATCTGCAGCTCAGTGGGTTAAAGCACCTTCTTGAAGGTCACATCTTTGAGTCCTAGCAGAGAGGACTCCCTCTTTAATCCCAAGAGTGACAATAAAATGAGTACCATTGAAGTATGTCATAGTAATACTTGGGATTATATCTTGATTATGCATATTGGTGTTTGTGTTAGTTATTGTTGATTGATTGGCAGTCATTGATATGCAATAAATCACATACCAGTACCAAGTGCCCCGCGTGCCTCCATACTTTGTGTTGACATTAACCTTCCTGCAAGTTGTTCTGCCTCTGACTGTCATGGAAGCCGTAGGGTTTCTTACTCTACTCCTCTTCCTCAGGCATGAATCCTTCAATCCACCTCAATGGAGGTTGCTGCTATTTCCTTTTGAAGCATGTTTTATGACTGCTTCTATGTTCTGTATAATGCAGATTCCAAAAGTAAAACCCCTGTAGTTCTGGAGCTCCTGGACCACCCAGAACAGGGACAGCACTGAGGGCCATGCACCGAGAGCCAGAGAGATCTACAATGGATGTTTGGTCACTGACTGACTCCGAACTACATATGTCTTAGTCGTTCAGCAAAGAGGGGTGACTGCGTGCTTCATTGGAACCTCCCTCCCCCACTACTCTCCACATACAATTCAGTGGGGTCTCGCTCATTCCTTCATTTATCTATACCAGTGATAACTGACCTCCCACAGTTCAACTGGTTCTCACTCGTTTGCTGCATCACTGGTTTCATACACATGTACATAACTTGAGTGTCACTCATTTCTCATCACCAGTTTTATCCATTTGAATGGAGTATCATCTGTGTCTCACACTAATGGCCTCAATGGACCTCAATGGAGCATCAACTCATTCCCCACATCACTGGCTACACAGAAGTATATGAAGTTTCACTCATTCATCACATCACTGGCCTCTTACATGTCTCTTTGGTCTCCCACTTTCATCCCATCACTGGTCTCTTTCATGTCTCTTTGGGTATCACTTTGTCATCCCATCAATGGCTTCTTACATGCCTATAAGATCTCACTCATTCATCATACACGTCAATGGATCATCATTCAGTCCTCATAGAAGTCTTCTGAATCTCACCCATTCTTCATCTCTTGCCTCCTACAAGTCTATCAAGCCTCACCCATCCTTTGCACCACTGTTCACATAGACATCAATGAGGACTCATTCATGTCTCACATCGCTTGACTCATAAAAGTGACTCGTTCTTGACATTGGTGGGCTCAAGTCCATGGAGCTGCACTCATTCTTCACATCCTGGGCCTGCGATGTCAGTAGAGTCTCTCCTTCACTTCCACAACAAGTCCTCACCACCCTCAGTATTCACTCACTCATTCACCCTTTCACCAGCGTGTAATTTCCATTACCTGCATTCACTCCAATGAGGAGAGATTCCACTGAGGCCGAACAGGCGACGCGCTGGTTAATACTTCCGGCCCAGAACCAGTAATTCCTGTTCAGAATTATAAAGCAAGATTATCCTGGATTTGCGTCTTCGGGGCATTAACACAGCCGGCTCTGAGCAGGGCTATTAACACAATTGCTTTTGTCTGGGAACCTAAACTCTTTCAGTCATCGTAAGTTTGGATTCACTTACAGGGCAGTACATGGCGTGGGAGTGGCTTGTACTGGGTGCTCCCCATCACCATGGCACCTTGACGAGTCAGCGGCTAGCATCAGTGCTCCTCAGCACAGCAGCGACTGTGGTGGCACGTTGGTGACTACTGATGGGCACTCCCCTATCACTGTGAAGCTGGCCAGCCAAGACATCATGGCATCTCAAAAGGTAGAATTGGACTTTCTCTCTCTTTCTCTCTGTCAGTGCAGAGAGGGCGGATAAATGGTTCTTGGCATGGCAACAGCTAGCAAGGAAGTCTTAATCAGCCATCTGCATATTTATAGGGAGCCGATCACCATGAAGATGGCTGATTAAGACTTCCTTGCACCTCCATGGGTACCACTCGGCTCACCTCATCACCATGGAGATGGATGATTAAGACTTCCTTGCACCTCCATGGGTACCACTCGGCTCACCTCATTGACCATGGAGATGGCTGATGAAGACTTCCTTGTACCTCCATGGGTACCATTTCCCTCACCTCATCACCATGGAGGTACCTAATGAAGATATCTTTGCACATCGACAGCTAGCACTGACCTCTCCTCGTCACTGTGAAGATGTCCAATTAAGGTTTCCTTTTATTTCAGCACATACTATTGGACTGTCCTCATCACCATGGCCAATAAAGACACCGCAGCCCATCAACAGCTCACATTGGGCTCTTCCCATCGGTACAGAGAGGGAGATAAAATCTTCTTGGTACTTCATTAGCTAGCTCCAGGGTTGTCGCATTTATACAAATGTACGGACAAAGGAAACTCGGCTGCTCAATGGCACCAGCCAGGGTCTCTCCACCTCTGTGGAGATGGCTGATAAAGGTATCCTGCTCCGCCTGTGTCTTGTGTTTCGCTCTTGCCATGACCTTGGGGATAGCAATAAAGTTGTCCTGATGCATCACTTGCTAGAGTGGTGTTTTCTACATTAAAAAGAAAGCGAGCCCATGACCATGTCCTGGCACATCAACGTACAGCATTGGGTTCTTCCCATCATCGTGGAGATGGCTGATAAAGGCATCTTAGCAGCTAAAGACCTGTGATTGTGCTTTCCCTATCACTGTATACATTACTAATAAAGTCGTATTGGCAAATAACTGGGTCACATTGGGCTATTTGTCTAAGTGCAGACAGGCCTGCTAAAAGAGTCTTGGAAAGTCAACAGCAAGCGTTAAACCCTCCCATCGAAGGGAAGATGGCTGAAAAAGCCAAATTATTAAGTTGACAACTACAATCTAGCTGATTCCATCACAGCAGAGATCCTGAGTGATGGTGCTTGGCATGTTACGTGGTAGAAAAGGACTTTCCTCATTCACAGACTTCTGGCTTCTAAGGTGTTTCCTATAACCACTCAGAGGAACAAGAAGAGAACCTTAGCAGGCCGTAGCTTGCAATGGGCTCGCCCTACGCCCACAGAAATGGTTAATACATGCTATCTACGGTTCACGTCAGCATTGGGCTCCCATCGATTGCAGGGATAGCCAATAATGACATCCCGGTATGTAAGCTATGTGCATCGGTCTCTCACCGTCACCAAGGATTGAAAAGAATCTTATGAAGCCATTGACTAGCACAGTTTTTTTTTTTTATATCACCAGCACGCTAGCCAATCATAGTGCCTTGGCATGTCTCTGGCTATCTCTGGGCTCTCCACATCACATCCAAGAGCTGGCTGATGAAAGTGTCCTGGCGCTTCATTGGCCTGCTCTTGGAGAACCCCATCACCATGGAGATGGTCAATAAGGGCTTGTTTTTGAGAGTCCCAATCACAACAGAAAAAGCTGATAAAAGTGTCTTGACCTGTGCACGGTTAGAGCTCGGTTCTCTCCATCACCGTTTAGATGGTAGAGCCAAGGTGGTTCATAAACGCATCCTTTCGCCTACGCCCCCAACACCAGACATTGGGCCGTTCCCATCAGCAAAGAGGTGTCTGATACAGGGGTCATGGAACATGAAAGGCTGGCCTTCCAGTCCCCGCCTCTCCGCAGAGATGCATGATAAGAGTGTCTTGGCAAGTCAAGGGCTGGCCTTGGGTTCTGTACTTCACAATAGAGATGTCCCAAAAGGCATCTTTGAACCCTAATAATTACTTAGCAGTCAGCACAGCTTTTAAAGTTTCCAGACTCTGCTATCAAGAATTATCACCCAACTCTAAATCACATCCTTGGAATCCTGGACAATCCATGTGTGAAATCTGAAAATAAACTTCCAGATCGGGCTGTCCTTCCCTGAGAGCAGGCTCCTCGAAGCACCCACATCCCCAGAACAGCACTATACAAAGGTATCCGCTCTTTGTTAAAATTCCGCAAAGACCTTAAAACCTGGCTCTTCTCCCATTAACAACTCTATGCGTAATCTCTATTCTATTGGCGCCGGGAGACCCCTTGTGGGTAGCTGTGCGCCTTATAAATCTAATTACAAAATACAAATACAGACCACTCAGTCAGTCATGTGGCCTGTTGTGTATGCTCTCTTAGAAGACCTCGGCCATTGTCCAGCCAGTCCTTCTTTTGTGTTGCTGGCCTTGAAGGAAAACCATTTGACTAAACTGACTTTGCCGTATAAATAACAAGTGTGATGCAAAGCAACGGGATGTCACACACAATGGGGATATTATGGTGGGAGGTGCAGAAATAGGGGAACAGGTAAGAAGATAGGGGGACAGAGCAGGGGGCGAGGGCACTGGCATGATAAATACAGAGATGGCTGGGCAATGAAGGGCAAGGCAGAGGGCCGTGTTAAGGAGGGGGTGTAGGGTGGAAATGGATTCAAGGAGGAACTCTTTGCAAATCTGCGCGGTTACTCTGGGACTAGGGCTCTGGGAAGTTGGCGAGATTTCTGCTTGCAAACCTCACACATTTCTTTCACTCTTGGCTACCCATAGCTTGGCAAAGTTATCCACATGTGGATTTTCATGTGAAAATCTCGCATATTAAGTTCATCTTAAGTTATTGTGAATAAAAAACTAAGCAACATGCATCCCATGTAAAATTCTCATGCAAAACATTTATAAAGTTATCTTGTACAAAAAAACCAATTTTCAGTGCCAATTGACACTCGCATGGTCGTTTGAGGGGAAACAACTGCGGCTGGGACAAGGCAGAGAACATTCCGAAACTCTGAGACCCGGGGCAGCTCGAAATTGTGATCTGAACAAGATTTTGCTCCTGTAAAAAAAACTTTGCACCACCTCCCTATGATGCTGTATTGCATGAAGATATATGTTTTAGCTCCTTACAGATGCACAGCTGGGATGTCACCTACTAATTAATGGAACACCGAGTGCCTCTGATCACAAATAAGCATTGGCAAAGCTGAAATGTTTGTTTTTTGTTAGGGGAAGTGTTTGGTACTAATTGGGCGCCTTTGTGCGATTTGTCCCCAGCTGTCTTAGAAAGAAAGTCCCATAATGAAGTGGCACTTTAAGCAACAAATATAAGGTATCTAGGAACAAGGCCCCATTGCTGAACAGACTGTGTTCGCAGAGTTAAGCTCCCGCCTGAAAGAAGAGCCTTGTTAAATGGAGTCAGAAGAGGACATTTGTGTTGCAAGTGCGGATTTTAAAAAGCAGCTTATCACACAAAAGGAAGGGGGAAAGGCAAATTCTCACTACTTCTGTCTCTCCAATTACAACTGTATCACACATGGAGGAGAAGCGAGGGGTTTTAAGAAGGTGGCACGTGCTCAGTGAAAAAACACTGCCCTCACTCACAATATTGTGACACGCTTCATCATTGGGCTGGCTTCAATAGACGCCCGCGCAGACCAACGCCTGGAGTGGAGCAAAGGGAGGGGAAGACAATACAAACATGAAAAGAATAATATACAGGTATATTTCTGGGATCACTGAAGAAAAGTGCAGTGAAGGTTAAAACTAGTACGGTGGTGTCTCCACTCAACAATTTATTCCTGGACTCACCGGCAAGAGCTAACAAGCATTTGCAATGCAATAGGTCTCGCATTTACGCGAGTTTAAGCTATTGGCATTGTAAATGACAATGCCTTTTATTTATGTTTTAAAAACAAAAATAAAAGGCATTGGGCCCGATTCACAGAACTAATTTAAGACAAAATCCTAATCTTACTACCATTTTGGTATTCACAGAAAGCACTTATTCATTTTGGTATTCACAGAAGACACTTACTCATTTCAGTATTCACAGAAGTTAGGACTCCTAACTTTACTACTCCTAAACTGAGAAAAATCTTAACTTTGAGACTTTCGGCATTCACAGAAGGCATTTAAGAGTCCTAAAGATAGGACTCCTAACTTCTGTGAATACCGAAATGAGTAAGTGCCTTCTGTGAATACCAAAATGAGTAAGTGCCTTTTGTGAATACCAAAATGGTAGTAAGTTTAGGATTTTGTCTTAAGTCAGTTCTGTGAATTGGGCCCATTGTTATTTACGAAGCCAATAGCTCAAACTTGCGTAAATGCGAGACCTATTGCAGTGCAAATGCTTGTTTTTATTCTGAACACTTTGAGCAAGGATTCTCCTTCTGTTACTATTCAGGAATATGTTGCTCTTGCAATGTATGTTATGGAGCAGGATAATTCAGTGACCCGCAGCACATGGCACTGCCTACGAGAGTGGCTTTGTAGATTTTGTTATTTCCCCGAAAAATCCCTCTATAGGTCCACAATGGGCGTTTCAAGAAAGTGTTGTATGAACATGTGGACTTGAGTCAACCCATTGTGTACACCAGTGTTTTTGTATTAGGACTGTCGCATAAAATTAAGATTAATATGTTTGTTTTACAACCTTGAGTCTCGTTTGCGGCCTAATTTAAGATCGACAAGGATTTTGCTTTTATGTGTTGGAATATAAAAATTGCCGTCCCCCCTCACCCGCGTTGGCACTTTCATGACGATGTGACAAGGAAGCTGGAAACTTTTTTTTTTCAACACCATTGCAGCCGCTTCCGGAGGCTACGCAATTCATTTGGGTGCACTGTAAAGCTGAGCCACCATTGCAGTGCCAGGATATGATGCATTACGTCTGTGACAGGTCGCGAGGAGCGTGGTTAATTATGTAACCAGATCATGGCAGCAGGCTGCTGAAACTGAGGGGTACAAAGTAAAAGCCCATGCATAAAGTTTAAAAACGGGGGGTGGAGGGGGTCTCTTACCCTGTACGTCCAAAGTGAGCTTCTTCCAGATGGGAGCACATTTCTGGCAGTGTCCGCACCAGGACGTGTAGAACTCGGCGAAGCAGGCGCTGCTGGAGTTGAGCAGGTGAGAGCGGGGCAAGTCGGAGTCCAAGATGACCAGCGGGTCTTCCCGGGAGTACATGCCGGCCCAGCCGGGGGCCAACAGGGCCCAGAGGAGCCACAGCACATGCATCTTGGGCATCATTCAGAGAGAAGACATGGAGAAGGCTGACCGTGGGCTGAAACGCCGGAGGGAGGGAAAGCGAAAGCACGCCATACGCGTATTGAGGGAGTCGAGTACGCGTGCACTGGCTGGGGGCGAGTGGTGTGTGTGTGTGTGTTTGTTGGCGCAGTTACTGCATGCAGCTGGCTTGCGTGGATGGAAGGGGGACAGTAGATGTGCACATCGCGTGTGTTTGTACGTACGTATTCACAGGCGCGTTCACATTTGCAGTCTGTCCTGCGCGTGCGCATCTCCTGTCTCCCTTCCAAAGCAAGTCAGTAACAATAGATCTCGCTAGCGTCATCACTTCGCGCTGCATCGCTAGGCGAGACCTAAGAATGTGAAGGATGGTGGTGATAGGAAAGAATTAGCAGTTCCTTCACCCATGTTTCTGCCGTGTATCAACTGCCCACAGTGTTGGGTCACACCGGCATTCCTCAGAACCTTTCTGATCCCATTAACTTGTTTCCCTCTGTACCCTGAATGAGGTATCCCTGGAACCTGCAGTTTCCAGAGGTAGGTTCACCCTAAGTAACTCACATCTGTTAATCAAGTTTATTTGTGATTATGCTAAAACTGGCGAGTAAATGGGAGAGACCCCCTGTAGTCAAACTTTCGTCAAGGGTGGGGCCCTGCCGGACCCTTTGTCCACTTACTGCAGTATTTTTTCACTGATCACGTGCCACCTTCTTAAAACCACTCGCTACTACTCTACGTGTGATACAGAATTTAAAAAACATAGAAAGCAAAGCATTTCACAGTAAATACTTTTGATAAAGGGCCAATATTTGTGTTGCATCTTAAAGAAAGCCTTTGTCTGCCCACATCTTTAGATTGTGATCAAAAAAGGTGTAAATCCAACAATACGTTATCATGACAGCATGAACATGGAAGCTTGGTGAGTACTGCACCATGCCATAATGAAAGGCTAAGGCACCCAAATAATATGTACTTCCTAAACAGAAATAAAACACATATCATCAATTAAAATGGCATTGTTTCAGCAAAACAAATATTTCGGAGACCTCATATTGGCTCTAGATCACAAGCTGCACATCATGCCACATCTGCAGCCTAAGAATTGGACTACTTGATTCCCAGTCACCAAAACCTAATAGCAGGGCTTTAAGTGGGTTAAAAACAAACTGGAGGGTCTCTGAAAGGGGCGTGGCCGATGTATTTAACATATATTGTACTTAACAACCCTTAAGCTAAAAGTCTGTGCCACCTGACTGACATTTTGCGGTTTCTGTTATTGCATCCAGATAAATGATACAAGTAACATTACACCAGCAACAAGCCAGGACTATTGGCTTTGTCAATGGTTGTTAGTTGCATAAGATAAATAAGCAACAACTATGGCTTGGCTATATAGAATACAAAATGCTTCAGTTCTAAAATGATGAGACTATGAAAGATATATAAGGAGTCACTTTGAAGTTACATCAAAGGCATGAAGGGTGGGACTGCCACAGAGTTAAGATGTGTTTTTTCACACAGAGGTTGAGGGTAGAAAGAGCGAGCCCGATTGGAACCCGACTCAGCGCCAGCTTTTTAGAACTGCCAGAGCTGAGCACCAGCTCTCCCAAACAGCTCACATTGTCTGTAGCACGCTGTTTCCTTCCGGCTATGCACCGTGTGCATAGCTACAGATGTTGGCAAACATCTGCCTGGGGTTGGGTAGACTACAGATGTAGCTAGGCAAACCGCTGCCTGGGGTTGGGTAGACTACAGATGTCGCTAGGCAAACCTCTGCCTGGGGTTGGGTAGGCTACAGATGTAGGCAAACCTCTACCTGAGGTTGGCTAGACTACAGATGTAGGCAAACCTCTGCCTGGGGTTGGGTAGACTACAGATGTAGTCAAACCTCTGCCTGGGGTTGGGTAGGCTACAGATGTAGGCAAACCTCTACCTGAGGTTGGCTAGACTACAGATGTAGGCAAACCTCTACCTGAGGTTGGCTAGACTACAGATGTAGGCAAACCTCTGCCTGTGGTTGAATAGACTACAGATGTAGGCAAACCTCTGCCTGTGGTTGGCTAGACTACAGATGTAGGCAAACCTCTGCCTGGGGTTGGGTAGACTACAGATGTAGGCAAACCTCTGCCTGTGGTTGGGTAGACTACAGATGTAGGCAAACCTCTGCCTGGGGTTGGATAGACTACAGATGTAGGCAAACCTCTGCCTGGGGTTGGGTAGACTACAGATGTAGGCAAATCTCTGCCTGGGGTTGTGTAGACTACAGATGTAGGCAAACCTCTGCCTGGGCTTGGGTAGACTACAGATGTAGGCAAACCTCTGCCTGGGGTTGGATAGACTACAGATGTAAGCAAACCTCTGCCTGGGGTTGGAGAGACTACAGATGTAGGCAAACCTCTGCCTGGGGTTGTGTAGACCTGCTCCGGAGTCATGGCACAGACAGACCCTTAGCTCCTTGGGCTATGGTAATTACAGGCAGCAGGAAGAGCAGTCCCTGATTGGTGCAGTCAATTAGCGCGCGCGCCTGGTACCCTCCACGTCACTGGGACCTACAGCTCTCCGCCACCGCGTAAGGTTACGAGGACCCGAGCGGTAAATGCGGTAAACGTTTGTTGTCGAAAACAGCCGCAAATCAGAGCTCACATTAATGACGCGGCGGTCACCCGTAATGCGCTTAACGGGACATTATTACCGGTTGAGGAGCGCTGCTGTGAGCCCAGCAGACTGGATCTAATGCGGCCGCGGGGGCCCTCTCCGCGCCCGCCGCGCTGTCTGCTAACCAGCAGCGGGCTCCGCGAACTCCCGCGCTCCTCGGTTAATGGCCTCGCTTCGGGGTCTCTGGGCCCCCAGCGGGCCCGGCTGTCAACTCAATTCGTTGGCTAATTAAACAAAAGCAACACGCCCCTGACCTTGAGACTAATTGGCGCAGGTCTGGGCCTGGCTCGGGCTGAAGCTCGCATGGTTGTTTTCCTCTGCAGAAGGGAGGTGCATAATGGGGCTTGTAGTAAAATCCATATCGGGGCGGATGAAAAGCAGTACCTTGTAGGGATGGAAGGCTGAATCATCCGCACCAGGAGAGGCACCCGTGATATGCAGAGCACCGCATGGCCCAGCAGTGGGCGTTTAACTCACTGAGCCATCCTGCTAGTTGAGTTCTCAAGAGCACGTGGCACCTCAGATTCTACAGGGTGCTTCGATGTGTTAATGTGGTGGGCAGCTTAGAGGGTGAACGCACCGATTGCAGAGATACATGTATATTTAAAGGATAGCGCTTCAAATGCTAGCAGGACCAACTTAGACTTTCATTCATCTAGAAATGAGAGTGAAATGAGTACCATTGAGGTGGATATTAGCACTGTAGGAATCTGCACTATGATGAGCTTCATGACAAGATAAGCTATTTTATGTTAGTAGTGTACACGTTTTTTTATTTTGCACTTCTATGCGGAGGCAGAATGGGGTCTTCTATTGACTATCCGATTTATTTCCATTTCCATTAAATCTATATAAAAAACACATCCTTGGGGGCAGATTTACAAGCCCCTTGCGCCTCATTTAACCCGCCGTTGCGTCACTTTTGTGACGCAGCGGCGGCGCAAATCCTGCGCCATGGTGCGGGGTACTTACAACGTGACGCATCTGGGAGATGCGTCACGTTGTAAAGCCCTGCGCCACAGGTAGTAGTTCCTGCGTGGGGGGGGGGGGGGGCGTTCCGGCGCAGGAACGCCTCCTAAAAGTTGCTGAGTGAAATCTACAAGATTTCACTCAGTCACTTTTAGGCCCATGCTGCGTCAAAACCCTGCGCCTGCCTGAAGCAGGCGTAAGGATTGACACAGTATTAACAAGATAGGGCCCCTCAGACCGTTGCTGGAGCTGCGTTGCGCTTGCCACGCAACTCCAGCAATGCGCCACTTTTACGGCACAGATGCATCACGCATCTGTGCCGTTTTTGCCCCATGGTGCGCCGCATTGTAAATGCGGCGCATCCATGGTGGCGGAGCTGTGGCGCACAATAACTGGGGCTGATATGCAGGGATGCGCTAGTTATTGTAAATATGCCCCTTGGTGTCGTGTACTAAACGCTTTGGGGCAGATTTACAAGAAAGTGACGCATCTGTACAGATGCGTCAATTTCCCTGCGCCACCCTTAGAAACCCTTGCGCCACCACAGATGCGCCGTATTTACGATATGGCGCACTATGGCGCAAGGATTGACAGATGCGTCAGAAATTCTGACGCATCTGTTGGCAGAAAAGTCACGCATTTTGCTGGAGTCATGTCGCAAGCACGACGCAACTCCAGCAATGCGTGTTGAGGCCTATTCCCACTACACTGCACCACTACTTACGCCTGATTGAAGCAGGCGTAAGGTTTTGACGCAGTGGCGTCCTAAAAGTGGCGCAGTGAAATCTTATAGATTTCACTGAGTCATTTTTACGAGGCCTTCCTGCGTGGGAACGCCCACCCTGCATATATTATACATGACGCAGGTATAATGTGACGCAGGGCTTTACAACGTGGCGCATCTCCCTAGATGCGTCACATTGTAAATAGGCCGCATTGTTTGTGCTGCTGTTGCGTCAAAAAAGTGACGCAACTGCAGCACAAAAGTCACGCAAGGGGCTTGTAAATCTGCCCCTTTGTCTTTTTTAAGAAATCATTGAAAGATAGTAATGCATGCTAATAACGTGTGTGTGGCAACTCAGGTCATGCAGAGATAGCAGTGTCTGAAAGGCCACCGGGCCATGACACTGATGTGCCAAGGGCGGTGACAAATAGTGTACAGCTTGTAAAATGCAAAGGGTATGTAAAAAGGAGCAATGCATGTATGAAAACAGCTCAGAATCATGGTAGGCCATAGAAAATGAAGTGCGAAGTGCAGCGCCTGAAGGCGTACGTCTTGTATGGTGCAAATAGTAATATAAAGGGTCATATACAGAAGCAACACGAGGTCTGCGTTTTCTGAGGCACCCACGGAAGAATTAATCAACATTTGTTGCAACAAAACAAACCATATCATTAAAGCGCTAAGGTGCCTGAGAAAGTACTACTTCTAAAGTGCATACAGCATCATATAGTGGGCAGCTCGAGGTTAGGCCGGCCACGGGCGATCCACAGAGAATGAGTATATGTACCAAATTATGACCTATGACGTTCGAATACAGAGTACTACAGTTAATCAGAATTAGTTGCAACAATAGAGGGTTCTTTAATACTGCCCATGGTGTTGGCAGATCAGTTTGTCAACAGGGGCTTTTGGCTGCTCGAGTTATTGAACAAATTACGGGCTCGCATTGTGAATTTACCAAACTTGGCCATGTCCGCACATGAGTCTAAGGTTTATTAAAAAGGGACAGCCTCTTTGGCTAAACGAATACCGTGCTGTAAATTGATGGGCCTCAGTAGGATTTGACGGACAAATAGAAACGCCGGGCAGCACAGTAGTATATGTACTAAGGATTCTGATCTGTAGTTGCAGATATTTGCAATTCTAACCTTACCGTCCTCCGGGATTTTAATTTAGAGCAAACAGAACATAAGGATACAGTTTCATTAATTGAAGTCATGGGCGCTTGTGATCTTAACTCCTTAAATGCTGGGCTTCAACTCCAATGCTGAGTTTTTTTGGGGGACTATCTGAGGTAGTTCGCACTTAGTGCTCTATAACTTTTATTCCCCATAAGGTATCCATACCAAATTTGCGTCCTTTTTCCCCCAACATCTGAAAATGCTAAAGGTGCCCAGGTTTGTGGATTGCCCTGTAGGTGACAGAGAAAATAGGTGAAATATAGCTTATTTTCAAGTTTTTGGGGAAAAATAGGAAAAAAGTGCTCCGGATAAAAGTGTCTGTTCTTTTCCTAAAAATGGCACCAATGAACGGTTTGTTGTGCTACAGTCACCATCTTCGTAACTTCCAGGAACAATAATAAAAAGTGATTTTTTTACCACAGTTTTGGTATTTTTTAAAATAATCACTATAATCCTATTAATACTGCTACTATTTCTAGTACGAATAATAATATGGGATTCAACTATGGGGAAGAAAATTGAACTTTCCATGATTTTGGAGGGTTGCCTTTCTACAGGGTGAATAGTAACTTGTAATGAATTATATTATTAAAATTACAGCGAAACAATTCATTGTATGACACACACTATATGGATGATCACTGCTGATTTTAAATAGTCGTAGCCAGCATCTTTAAGTTTGCTGAGATAGTAATTCTGCAGTTTTGGGTTTCAGGATGCTTAGTGCTGGAAAACAGGAATGGCTGAAAGTCACTTTTCTAAGAGGCATGCAATCAATATTGACTATTTTTAGGTCTCGCCTACTAGACAGCGCATGTACTGTCTGTTGCAAGACATATTGTTAGCTTACCAAAAACATAGAGAGGGTTGGAGCCTGCCCATTGATTACTATTGGTTTGATTTCCTGTCACTCCTATTTGCCTGCTTCTTATTCATGTCATAGCATGTCAATCTTTTTTTGTCCCTCCCTATGAGCATAACCTATTTGCCAACTCTTTTGATTGGCTGGCTTCTATGCTTTCACTGCTTGCTTTCAAGCACTACTTTTTTACTTTTGGGTTAAGAATTCCATGGAAGTGCATGTGTTTTCAGATGCCTCCCTCATGTTCTTGTTGCCTCCTGCACTCTGTGATGCTCTCTGTCACCCAAGTGCTTCTTTAGGTTCCCTCCTTGTTGCACTCGCCATCGTGTACTTCTTGCCTATTTTTACTTTCTTGCCCATATGTTTTCCCCCACCCGCTCTGTGTTGCTCTTTTTCACCCATTTGCTTCTACCCAGTGCTCTGCTTTGTTCTGTGTTGTCTGTTTCCCCCCACCCGCTCCCTCAATGTTCATTCCCCAACCATGACCTCTGTGTTACTTCCCCCACCCGCAGGTCCCAAAGGCAAAATCTATTGACTTTGCCAAGGCTTGTTTTGTTAGTATACAATGTCTTCCAACACTGACCTTCTAAGTCTTCATAGCTATGAGTTGGTGCTAGCGTATGAATGGAGTGAACCTACACGAATGTAGTGAGGCTCAATGGGAAGCGTTACACCTGTACGTCTCTATGCGTCGAGTGTATGTATCGCTTAATAGCCCAGACCTGCCCTGTGATGGGACCCATGTCAGACCTGAGTTAAGAGATTAAAGTCCCAAGAGTGATGGATGTTCCAATCTGACCCTATCCTGCATCTACCCATTCTGAAGGTCTATGGTGCTGCAGGAATTCTCTAAGCAACCCTCAGCTCGCAGGGGTGTCCAACTAAAAAACAAAAAACTTCATAAATACACTCATAGGCTAAACTCTTCAATGTTCAATATATGAAATGGAGAAATTTAAAACACCCCTGTCTCGAAGCTCTACAAAGAGGTTGACTGGAGAGTCCCACTTATCCAGTACGCGGACTCCCTAGTGCTGTTCGGCCATACGAAAACTGGTCTGCAAAAATGCCCTCAATGCCCTGAATATGTATAATCTTAGGAATGAGCTTGTGGCTAATGGAAGCAAAACAAAAGTTATGTTCTTTGGAGTTACCCAAAGAAGAGGCTAACTAGCTGCCAGCTGGGCCAGTGAGGCTGGACTGTATACAACACTGTAACTACCTAGGAGCTTGGGTATGCGAAACCGGCAGACTGACTAAGCAAAATGAAAAGTAAAGAAAATATGCCCACATATGCCTTGTGACAATTAAGCACCACACTTGACAGTCCATCCTCCACCATCATACGGAAGGTGGTCTGTACCAAATTGCTCTCCATGCTCCACTTGTCCCAGCAAGCATTTCCAGGTATGCTGGGATCCACTCTAGAAAAGATTCAATGTATAGCCTACAAGAGGTTATTCCAATATCCATCTCACGCAAGGAACACTTTGATAAGGTTGGAATTTGGGCTGGTGCTGCGAAAACTGGAAAACCTGGCAGCCCCAGCTAAATGCTACTTCCAGACAATGGCCGCCTCCACCAACACCATGAAGGCTCTAATAAAAACAACTTTCACAAGCACCAACAACACTTGGTCCAATAATCTTGCCGTAGCTAAGGAACAGCTGCAACTTGCGGTGGAGAACTTATGCTCAAACGTCATCAACCGTACCTGCATCAATAGGAAAATAGGGCATAATTGTTCACAAAAATTGGACATGGAAGCTCCTCTAGCCAGGACCACTCGTGAGTCAATAATCGCACTGCAACTTAGCAACTCAGTAAAATCGCATCTACACCAGGCAGTAGGAAAACATGTTTTAAAAGGTATCAGCTAGATTAGTTCCGCCTCCAGCCAGAGAACTGAATCCAGCCTGGAGATGTGTTGAAAATATCAACAGCTGCAGATTGTGTTATGTTATGTTAAATTATTTGTAAAGCGCAATGCTTACACTTGGGTGCCTTGGTGCTGAAGTAGTAAGCGCAAATGGGGTGTGAATGAATTATTGATTGAAAAGCCAAGTTTTTAGAAGCCTCCTGAATTGAGATAGGGAGGGGGCTGATCTGAGATTGAGTGGAAGGAGGTTCCAGGCTGTCGCAACTCTAACCACAAAGCTGTTGCCACCCCATTTTGATTTTCTAAATCTAATGGCATTTACTCTGAAAGAGCCTGCTGATCTTACGTTTCTTGAGGGAGTGTACCATGTTAGGGTTTTCTTCAGAAAAGAGGGTCCTGAATCATGGAGAACCTTGTACGTCAGGCAGAGGGCCTTCAATTTGATCCTGTTCTTTACTCTCAACCAATGAAGATCCTTGAGAGCAGCAGAAACAGAGTGGTGTCTAGGCAGGTCAAGAAGAAGTCCGGCTGCCGAATTCTGAAGAATCTGCAACTTATTCAAGTATTGAGCTTGCAGGCTGATGCAAAGGCCGTTACAATAATCGATCTTGGATAATACAAGTGTGGAAATAACTGACTCCCTGACTGAGATGGGCTGAAATATTAGAATTTTTTTAAAGTATTCTTAAGGTGTTATATGAGGAGGAGACCAGTGCGTTAATTTGATTTCCCAAGAGTAAGTGGTCATCAATCAAGATGCCAAGACTCTTGGCTTTCCTGGTGGGTACGGTAAGGGGGCCCATCTCCCTAGGCCAACACGGGGCAGACCAGAAGTTAGGGTTATTACCGAGTAAGATCACCTCAGGCTTTCCCGCATTAAGGTTAAAATAATGTCTGTTAATAAAACCATTGATACATTTCATGCAGTCATGTATGCAAGCACCAGAATAGTTGGCATCATGGGAGGCTGATAACACTATTTGCGTGTCGTCCGCATAGGATGTGAGGGAAAAACCGAATGATTCGACCAGGGGGGCAAGGTCTGTGACGTAAATATTGAAAAGAGTCGGGCTGAGAGAGGATCCCTGTGGAACCCCGCAGGGAAAACGGAAAGAGCTTGATGAGAAGGCATCAAAATTGATTGTGTTTTCCCTGTTTGACAGGAAGGATGAACGTAGATGTGAGAGAGAGGCACGCCCGGAGCCCCAATCCCTACCTGATGCCGTATACTCGGGAGCCGACACGGAGCACGGGCTTGCAGCATCGAGGGGAAGCACTCAAAGGGTTGATCCCTTAACCCTCCCCGTGCAGGGCGACGAGAAGACCAACTCCCTAGAGAGCCAATCGGGAGGGAGAGGTGGCCTTGAGGAGGAGGAGAGCCGGAATGACAAAGGCAAGCCAGAAGCTGAACAGAACACGGAAGACGCAGAAGAACAGCGAAAAGCCGGGTTCCAAACACCAAAGACGGGAGAAGAAGAACCTACACGCTGCCTTCAGGCCCTGGATGACCGATAGGACCCTGAAGACGACGTCCCGGAGAGTTGGTCCAAGGATTGGTGGACCCCCCCAGGAGAGCCGATAACGCACCGCCGCAACTCTGGAGAGTTGCTGCCACTGTGGTGAATGTCTGAGCAGGGAAGGAAACAGAAGGGAGGGGGGAGAGAAACCAGCTGATACCTGTCTTTTTTTTTGCCCTGCCGACTTGAGTCTGTATTTTCCCGGTATAGGACTGTGACCGGGTTTAGTGATATACATGCCCATACGACTGTTGTTTTTGAACAGAGAGGTACATACCCTCCTTATAATCTTTAATCGCATTTTTTTAGAATCATTTTTTATATGTTCACTAGATTTGTCATTGTCTTTCACATAGTATCCCTGGGGGCTCGCAAGTTTAGGTTCCTTGCACAGATTGTAGCGATACGGAGTAATTCCTCCTAATCACGCGTGTTGAATGTTGTCTTGTGTGCGTTAGCAATTTTTGTTCACCGGGTGTTTGCATTACCTAAATACAAGATTCATCGTTGCAATTACATTTACCCTACTTTCAGTCTGTTTTCCATTTTCATTAATTTGGTTGTTCAAAAACAGAGGTAACGTTGTATTACGTCATGGGCGTACTTCACATACTGCACGGACGCGTTGTGTAACACGGAAGTTTGTTGAAGTTTTTCGTACAAGGTGAGTCTCGGAAGTTTCTTTCGGCAAGATGCATAAGGATAGGTTATCCCCACCTTTCAGACCCATAGTAGCTGGTTGTGGGTCAATTCATGAACCTATAGGACATTATCTAGACTATCACCTACAACCTCTGGTACAGTCTTGGGAGACGTACATCAAGGGTACCACGGACTGTCTGTTGAATTTGGAAGCCGCCAAACATCATTTCGATTAAGACATTTTGTTATGTACCATCAACGTGGTTGCTCTTTACACGTCTATAGCTCACAATGAAGGACTGGAGGCGGTGGAATGGAGACTATTGCAATCATCCATGATGAAAGACAAAAGCATTTTTCTTTTGGAACTGTTACACTTTTCGTTATTTCATAGTTACTTCACGTGGAATGATACTTTTTATTTACAGATTACGGCTACATCAATGGGCTTTCCCGGAGCCCCATCATACGCTAATACCTTCATGACATATTTTGAGCACCAACACATTTTGCACAATCCTGGATGGCGTGAGAATGCGGTTATATTACTACGGTATATCGATGATATACTGGTAGTATGGAAGGGTTCAAAAAATCTCTTGGAAGAATGCATTGCAGAACTGAATCTCTGTAATCCAAGAATACAATTTACACACAACATACAATCAGAGAAGATTCACTTTTTGGATATTGAGATTCACAAGTCCATTTTAGGTCCAGAAACAACAGTATACAGAAAGTCCACAGATGTCAATAACGCACTGCATTACACAAGCGCACATCCACATTCTCTGAAGAAACACCTGCCTGTTTCCCAACTGACAAGAATCAAGAGAATAACTTCAGATGACCGCAGATGCCACATTTCTATAAAGGATCAATTGGAAAGATACAAAGTGAGAGGTTATTCGGAACACACGCTCACGGAAGCAGAGTAGACGGTTGCTTTAAAAAAACGTGAGGATCTGTTATTACCAACCAAGAAAAATCCCCAAAAATGAGAGGTTTTCGTTCTAAAATATTCTGCTCCATCATCACAAATCAAGACTATTATAAGAAAACTGTGGGATATTATTGAACAGGAAGTTGATTTTGTGGGATTATTTCAAGATCCACCATTATTTGCACACACTCGTGTACTCTCGGTGTACGGTTTTTGGCTGAAGTTGACGGGTGGTTTCTTTGTTATGCGTTATATAGCACCAACGGACCAGTCCGTTTAAACCATCGAAGGGGCTGCTTTGGAACCTTGTGTGGACTTTGACGGGAAAGTGGTACCTTATACTGTAGTGCTTCACTGCACTATGACGCCATGGTTGTGTGGTGTAACTATAGGTGATTTTTTTGTCATTTTGATTGTGACGAATCTTTCAAACATTTGTATCGTAGCAAGATCAAGTCGGGGTAAGCTACTGATGCAGTTTTGTACATGCACATTCACTGAAGGACATGATTAAAGGAGACACATTTAATTTTTGTACACACCTTGTAACGCATTGTTGCACGGGGCACAAGGATTCACAAAGGTTAAAGCGTTTGTTTATGCTCGGTGAATGGGCTCGTACTCACTTTTCTTCCTTCCTGTTTCTTTAACCCATTAACTTCCACAAGTGCAAATCCTATTAGTATTTCACTATCTTGTCAAATCAGTTTCTCATTATATATTCATTCGGCTTTTTGTTGCAGCTCTGGACGGAGGACATCAAGACACAACTACAGAATACTATGGATTATTGTTTATTATATAACCCCTGATGAAGGGTTCAGTATTAACCCGAAATGCATTGGGATTGATTTTCTGGACTTTGATTTTGTAATTTTGTAATCAGGCAACATACTGATTTCTGTTGGCTTACATTATATCAATGTACAATGTTTTTGATCAACATTAATACTGTTTGAACTCAGGAGAGCAATATTTATTTAAAGTGAAGTTGCATAGTTAATTTGATTTTATTGAGATCTTTAACACATAAACAATTTATTGATTCATACCACTTAAGTGTGTTTATACTTGTAGAGACATTTTTGTCTTCAGCTGTGCTTCACGCAGGTTATGGTTTTCCACGACCTTGCTTTTCACACTATCGTACGAAGTGCAAGGCATTATTTATTTATTTTTTCCTAATTTGTATTTTTAGTTTGTATGTAACGTTATTATGTGCTCCTTCTCTACACTCCGAAATTGACTGCACATCAGCCACAATCCTAGGCGGTTTATCGCCTCAATTCTTTTTTTCCTTTCTTTTCTCCATTCTAAAAATGTAAACATGAGATAGCTAACAAAAGGCAGGACTGAAGCATAGGTGCGAGCACTAGTAATTTCGTGCCTTTTCACCCCTCTTCCCCACTACAATCCTTATGCTCTGCAAACCCCTGTCTTTGGTGTGGTGGCGGTCTATTCTATAGAAAAAGGATAAGAACAACCAAGGGGCATATCAGCAAGGGCAGGCGATAATTATCGCTAAGCGCACTTAGCGCTAGGATAATTATCACTGGCTATCGCTGCTTTCTATCGTGGAGATAGCATGCTATCAGCAACGCTTATCTTCAAAGCGATAGAAATGCAAGCGTTAGCTGTAAAACAGTGTGATTATCGCTGGAAATCCAGCGATAATCGCACTGTGACCGGCGATACCTTGCTGATAGGGCAGGGTGGTCTTAGCCATGTAATCCACCTCCCATTGGATTACATGGCTAAGTCAGAACTAAAGCAGGCATATGGAAAGTAGCGATAACCATGGTTAGCGCTACTTTTCTTATCGCTATGCTTGTTAGCGATTCCCTTGATAATTGGAGAAATGTTGGTTAGTGACATTTCTCCAGTTATTTTGGGAAGGAACGCCCACTTTGCATCTCATTACAGATGCAAAGCTGGGCGTTCAGTAAACAGGAGCTAAGGCAAGGATTCACGCGATAGCGTGACCTTGCTGATATAGCGATAAAATTATCGCTGCTTTCGGCCGAAAACGACCGCAAAAGCGGCAACAATTTTTTATTGCCGCCTTGTAGATATGCCCCCAAATACTTACCACCTTCACTTCTGTTTTCCTTTGCGAGAGCCCTGGGTGTGTCCATCACCGGTCCCGAAACCTATAGAAGAACGAGAGGAGAAGAAGCACTTTGAGAACAGCTAAAACACGGCAAAAGCACACAACAATAGGATACTAATCTGGGAGAGAAAACCGCTCTAAACATTACCAAGGACTACAGGAAGAGGAAGAATAAGGGAAGGAAGAAAGAAGGACTGTAGATAGACAAAGAATCGCTCTTAATATAAATGTTTCTTTTTTTTTTCCTTGCATATAAATATTCAAATAAACAGCCACACTTGAGCCCATAGTCCGGCCTCGTAGATTTTGTTTCCAACCCTCCCTCCAACAGTAATTTTAAGGCAAGATTTTTTATACCTTTTGCTTCCAGGTGGTGAATCAGGGTGGAATGATCCACCGTGTCAAACGCCACGTATAAGTCCAGCAGGATAAGGGATGCTGACCCCCCATTGTCTAAAATGAATTTGAGCTCATCTGTGGCCTTAAACAAAGCGGTCTCTGTACTATGTTTGGATGTAAATCCGAATTGAGTAGGGTCCAAACAGTTGGAATCCATGATGAACTGTTTTAATTGAGTGTTCGTTACTTTCTCTGCAATTTTCGCTGGGAAAGGGAGCCTGGGAATAGGTCGGTAGTTGGCCGGGTCCACAGAATCCAAGTTGGCCTTTTTCAATAGAGGGGTAGATGCTCGAGAGAAAATATCAGTTCTAAAGATATTATTAAATATGTCTGAGAGATGCACAGCAATAATGTCAGGGACAAGCTTTATAATTGAGGGCGGACAAGGGTCGTCTGGAGCCTGACTTGGTGGTTAAGATAAAGTCTTTTATTGATGCCGAGGAAACGGGAGAGGAACACTCAAAGCTTTTAGTAGACCGATCCTTATCGGAAACTGAATTAGCGTTATCTTGAGCGGTGACTGGCAAAGAATTACCACAGGGACCAAAAGAGTAGCAAATAGAGTCAATTTTGCCCCTGAGGTGTGAGGCACTAACATCGCAAAAGGATTGGTTAACCCAATCTCTTCTTTTGTTCTCGTTGTTTGGTTAATTTATTAATAACTTGATAGAGCTCTCTGGCTGAGTTTTTGGAAGATTCAATTTGCGAGGAACAGAAGGCTGCCTTTTCTGTGATTAATAGAGCTTTGTACTTAGTTAATCAGCGTTTATACATTTCTTACTCATGTGTGTCATATTGGGCTCTCCATTTCCTCTCTTGACGGCTGCAACCTTGTTTTTCTATTCTGAGAGCCTCTGAAAACCAAGGGGCGGTCGGACGAGTTCTCCTAGGGCCACCTGTTTTAATGTTGCAATTTGAGAGAAGGCAGAGCTAAGCCAGGTGGAGTAAGTCTCGGTTGCAAGTTCAGGATTATCCTTCACCGTGGGACTTGAACTAACAAGTCGTTGCTCAAGTTGAATTTGGTCAACTTTTGTCCAAGATCTGTGCTGGGAAGATTTAAACCTCTTGTTTGGGGCTATAAGGGCAGCGGGACAGTTAGTCTTAAAGAAGACAGACGAGTGATCAGACCAAATCAAAGGAAGTACTTCAGGACTGGAGATAGCTTTGTTGTTTGAAAACAACGCATCAAGCGTATGATCCCCGCGGTGAGTAGGATCAGAACTAAGAAGTTTAACCCCTTCCCCGCTCATGACGGAACCGCTCCGTCATGAGCCACGGTTGCCGTGTGCTCATGACGGAGCGGTTCCGTCATGCCACGACCGTTGGCGGCCGCTCCGCCCACGCGGCGCTGTTTCCCCGCCTGTGCGGGGGGACAACGCAACTGGGCGGAGTCATGACGGAACCGCTCCGTCATGAGCACAGCTCAACCGTGGCTCATGACGGAGTGGCTCCGTCATGAGCACAGCGCCACCGCGCTGCCCCCCCGCCCCCCCAGCGCTGCGGCGGAATTCCCGCCGCAGTGAAGGGGTTAAAGAGGTAGCCCATTTGTTCTATATTTTGTGCTTTCAACCTACTTCCAGTTTGTGGCGGAAACCAGTGTGAAACCCATGGGTGATCTAGGAAAGCCGTATACTTCTGAAAAATAGACCCAGTTCCAAATTCAGCAAGGACTCATAAGCGTAGATCTCTCTAGGTTTTCCCAAAGAAACTAACTGTCAAATTAAAGAAATATTGAAAATGAGTAGGAAAAAATGGCTATTTGTGACAGTGTTTTCATCTGTAACTTTTTGTCATGGTGCCTGATTTACAAAGCAATGTACCATTCTGTCCCATAGACCCTTCTGGGTGCAGAGAAATATGGGGTCCGTAGGTTCTCCAAGAACCCAATGTAGCCAGAGCCAATGACTGAGCTGCACCATACAATGTTTTTTCATTGTATGCTGAGTATAGACCAATTCAAATGGTGAAATATGTAGAGTGAAAATGGGTATCAAGGAAACCTATGTATTTCTGAAATTGGCATAACATATGGAGTTTAGGAGCAGTATTTATTTGTGCATCTCTGAATTTGTGTGTACCCATACTAGCATAAAATTTAGAATGTATTTTTTAAAATGTCTTCTTTCTTACACTCTGGCTTACATTTGGAAGGCACAAATGCAGCGAAATGCAATTGGTGATAACAAATGTTCTACTATTCTATGCTACCAAGTGTCTTTTGATAAAAATAGTACCTCACTTGTGTGGGTAGCCCTAGTGCCCATGACAGGAAACGGGCCAAAATACAACATGGACCCATCATGCTTTTCCACTCAAAACTGACCCTTTTTTGCAAGTTGGGTAACTGTGGATTTTGAGCCCTAGCTAAGCTGGTGCTTACAGAAACTTAGCAAACCTGCACATTTGAGAAAACTAGATGAATAGGGGAATCCAGGGTGGGCTCTCACCAAATTTCGTTACCCAGAATTCCTTGCAAACCTCAAACTTTGACTAAAAATATGTTTTCTGAGGTGAAAAGTTCTGGAATCTGTGTTTACTTTGGTGCCATTTTGAAATCCCAGGTGTCTAGTGGGGTTTCTACCCCCCCGGGAAAGGGGTGGCAGATTGGGGTGAATACCATATCCCCCCTCCCCTAAGGAGAGGCAGAAAGTCTATTTTGCCCCGCAGAGGGGAGGCAGATCCATGCCAAGTGTGCACCACTCCCCTCCACAAATATTGTGTAAATTCAGTCCCTAGTATCTAGAGGGCTTTCTGCCCCTGCAGGGGAGATATTGGGGGTAATTACCTCCTTCTGCCCCCAGGGATTAGAAAGACTGTTGCCCGATTTAGCTGGGGTAGGGAAATAGCCATCCCCATGTAGGGCAGCCTCCACCCCTATACAAAACACTCCCTGGCTTCTAGTGGTCTTTCCTTCCCCCTGGGGGGGGCAGACCGGGGGTAGTTAGCCTCATTACTTGGAGTGGGGACATGGCCATGCCCATGCTGTGCAGCCCCACACCTATATTAAAAAAGTTAAATTATTCCCTGGTGTCTCATGAGAGTTATGTTGCCCCCTTGTGGGACATATTGGGGTTAATTACCTGGGGAGTGGGGGGGCAGAAAGACTGTTGTCACATTTAGTTGTGGTGTGGCATAGCCATGTCCATGGTGGGCATCCCCCGACCCATTACTTAAAAAAACTTCCCTGGTGCCTAGTGGGTCTTTCTGCCCCCCCCTGGGATGCAGATTGGGGATAATCACCCCATCTGCATCCCTGTGGGGCATACATCCTGCTGTCATATACATTAGAGCTGCAGGCATGGCCATGCCCTGGTGGGCAGCCCACAGTCCTATATGTTTAATTTAAAAAGTATTCCATGGTGTCTAGTGACCTTTATGCCACCTGGGGGGGCAGATTGAGGGTAATTATAACCCTATTCTTCCCAGGAGGCGCATACAGACTGATAATTTGAAAGGGGTGCTGGGGAGCACAAACCCATTGCCTAAGGGCCCACTCATCCTGTCTCTGGTGTCTAGCGGGTGGATCCCGGCATGCGGAGTGCGTGTCTGCGGTGATACCCAAGCAAGGATCAACTGGGCAGAGGTACCATTGGAAACGAGAGATTTTCCACTTTCCAAAGTTACCTCTTCAATGAAAATCAGTGCTGGGGGGGGGTGAGATATACCCCAAGCACTGATTAAGTGAAAGTAAAACAAGCTTATTGGCTCCTTTCACTTTCACTTTCAGGAGTAATGACGTCAGCGTACCCTGCGCGCTGATCGCCATTACAAATTGAAAAGGCTGCTGGGGAAGCTCTTCCCGAGCAGCCCAAGCTGCAGAAAAAAAGGAAACCATCTGGTGTAAAGCACCAGAGGGCCTTTTCTAGCCCTCCCCAATATCGGCCAATGGGTGACACCCGAACTCGGTAGGGAGTGCGGCCGTCAGCCTTTAGCTGACAGCCACATTTAAGAGGTGTACATCAACAGCGCTAATAATAACCATAATTATAATAATGATAATAATAGTTGGAATAAAAAAATAAACATTTAAAAAAAAAATGATTTTAGAAAATAAGAACACTGATAACACTAATAATAATAAGGATGCTGGTGTTCATAATGATAGCAATAATAAGAAGAAGAAGGAGAAAAAGAACAACAAGAAATACAACAACAGCACCCTCTTTTATATAATGTCTATCAATCTTGGCACTCAGAAGAAACACACCAACATGGGCACATTTAAGGTCATAAACGTTGTTGTGCTTTCATTCTGCCTATCTCAGTTATGCTTTAGAACAGATGTGATACTTTCACTCTGTATATCTCAGTTATGCTTTATAGCAGGTGTACTGCTTTCATTCGACCTGTCTCTCTGTGAATCCCAGTTAAGATTTTGAACCGGTATGCTGCTTTCTCTCTGCGTACCCCAGTGATGTTTTAGAACCGGTGTGCTGCTCTCACTCTGTGTATCCCAGTTAAGATTTTGAACCGGTGTGCTGCTTTCACTCTGCGTACCCCAGTGATGTTTTAGAACCGGTGTGCTGCTTTCACTCTGTGTATCCCAGTTAAGATTTTGAACCGGTGTGCTGCTTTCCCTCTGTGTATCCCAGTTAAGATTTTTAACCGGTGTGCTGCTTTCACTCTGTGTATCTCAGTTAAGATTTTGAACCGGTGTGCTGCTTTCCCTCTGTGTATCCCAGTTAAGATTTTTAACCGGTGTGCTGCTTTCACTCTGTGTATCTCAGTTAAGATTTTGAACCGGTGTGCTGCTTTCACTCTGCGTACCCCAGTGATGTTTTAGAACCGGTGTGCTGCTTTTACTCTGTGTATCCCAGTTAAGATTTTGAACAGGTGTGCTGCTTTCACTCTGTGAGTCCCAGTTAAGATTTTGAACAGGTGTGCTGCTTTCACTCTGTGTATCCCAGTTAAGATTTTGAACCTGTGTGCTGCTTTCCCTCTGTGTATCCCAGTTAAGATTTTGAACAGGTGTGCTGCTTTCACTCTGTGAGTCCCAGTTAAGATTTTGAACAGGTCTGCTGCTTTCCCTTTGTGTATCCCAGTTAAGATTTTGAACCTGTGTGCTGCTTTCACTCTGTGTATCCCAGTTAAGATTTTGAACCTGTGTGCTGCTTTCACTCTGTGTATCCCAGTTAAGATTTTGAACCTGTGTGCTGCTTTCACTCTGTGTATCCCAGTTAAGAGTTTGAACCGGTGTGCTGCTTTCACTCTGTGAATCCCATTTAAGATTTTGAACCGGTGAGCTGCTTTCACTCTGTGAATCCCAGTTAAGATTTTGAACTCTTCTATCTCCCGTGGTTGGAAGCTCTGGAAGTGATCACAGCATTACTTTCTCTGCTGGACTCTCGTTGCATCGAGTGTTTAATGTGTTACACAGTTTGAATGGATAGCCGTTGCGCTTTCGACCTGGGGAGAGGGTGGGACCTAGGTAGTAAAAGGTACCCGAGTTGCACAAGTCACACATGCTCAGACCTCTGCACAGTGGCACAAAAGGACAAGAAGACACGGGTAGTTTGGGATGTGATACTCAATTGCCCTTTTTACGTATAAGGTACTCACATGGAATATGAGAGTCATGGCAGCCATGAGTAAGAGGCTCAAAATATTGACATATCTGAGGCGCAGATCCGTGGATATTGCATTTCTCCAAGAAACGCAAACAGCTCCTGGAGATGTGAGCAGCATCAGTAAGCACTGTGGGGTCAGATGTATGCAACTGAATCCTCCTCATGCCCCCCTGATATAGGTCAGAGCGGGAGTCCCTGTTGGACCCATATGGACACACATAGACAAGGAGGGAAGGTATGTAGTAGTGTGGGTCTGCCTCAGTGGGATCACAGTCCTATTGGGGAGCATCTACGCTCCTAATGTGGGACAGGCACAATTCTTGGATTCATTGGGCCCGATCTTATCCCTCCTGAGTGAGCACCATAGGATTATGGGGGGAGACTTCAACTGTGCAGTAAAATGTGGACAATGACAGATCACTGCCCTCAATAGCGAGTACACCCATGAACAAACTAGCGAGGGACTTCAGAGGCTGAACAGGGACGTGGGGGCTGACAGATGTCTGGAGGATTAGAAACAAAGACAGCCGAGAATATACATTCTACTCTCTGGTGCATGACCTGCGCATCTGCCTGGATGAAACACTATGCACAGAGGCCCTCTCCAAGCACACTGTCCAAATAGAATACCTTGGCCACATGCTCTCAGATCACAGCCCACTGCTTATGCGGTATATGTCCGGGCATTGTAGGACTGCTATCTCAACATGGCACTTTCGGCCCTCACACCAGGATAAGGAGACTTTCCGCATCCCACTGTATCTGCCGTTGCAGAATACTTATGAATTAACCTAAGTATGGCATAACATATGCATACCAACGGGGAGGCACTTAAGGTGCTGGTGAAGGGATTTTGTATGGACCAGTCGGGTGGATTCAAAAAGCCCTAGAGTCCGAGCTATGGAAGCTGAAGAGCGCTATCCCAGAGTTAGAAAGAGCGCTCCCTACGGGTCAGTTGATGTGCGCCAGGGAGATAGAGGAGAAAGGAAAAACAAGCCAACATACAGGAGCCCTGCCATCTTGAGAATATTTGAACACTAATCATGTTGAGGGAGGGTCAGCAGGCCATCTCTTGGCCTGGTTAGTACAACTAGCAGATAAACACCCTATCACTCATGTCAGGAATCCAAAGGCTGAGTTAGTGCTGTTGCATGCTGACATGCATGATGTGTTTGTACAATACCAACAGGAACTATACAACAAAAAACCTCTGATTGTGGTGGAAAAGATAGACCTGCCCCTGAGAAGGGCACCGCTATACAGGCTGGACGATCGGGCTTGCGAGAGCCAACCACGGAGGCTGAAATCAGGGTTGCTATTTCGGAGCTAGCAAGGGGCAAGTATGATGGGCTACCATTGGACTTATACCTTGCATACCAGGACAGCTTGGTGCCATGTTTGCCGAAGTGGACAGGGCAGTTAAAAAGACAGGTGTACTGCCGGACACTACTAGAGAACTAGAGAAGTCCTACTAATCTCGATTCCGAAACCCCAAGGCGACGCTTTAGACATGAGCGCATACAGACCCTTGTCCATGCTAAACCTGGACTAAAAGATCCTTAGCAAAGTACTGGCTAGCCGCCTGATACCGCACTTGTCGACATTGAGCCATAGGGATCAGTGTGGTTTTACACCCCAAAGCAATGCCTCAATAAACAGTCGATGTTTGTTCAGGGTGATGGATGCAATCTCTATGGGCCAGATGTATTAACATTGTATTTTGCCTGTCCCCAATAGTGAATTTTACAGATTTTCTATTATGGACTCGCAAAATGCAATGTATGTAGGATTCGCAAATAAAATTGCGAATCCTACACATTCCTTATTTGTGAGTCGCAAATAAAGAATGGCTTCCCATTCATTTTTATGGGCCTAGAGGCCCATAGGAATGAATGGGAATTGTATGCGCAATTTGCGAGTACCCAGTAGGTACCTGCAAAGTGCGCATGCAATTTCAAGGGTGCAAGGGCGCCGTAAGGACATCCTGTTGCACCCCTGACATACGCATGTGTGCACATGTGGCGCACATACATGCCCTAAGGCATGTATGTGCGACACATGGCACTTAGAAAAATGCAAAAATGTGCATTTTTCTAAGTATTTGCAATTTACCACCAACTTCAAGTTGGTGGTAAATTGTGATTCCTTAAAGCAGGGTTGCAATTAGAAAAGCGCTTCCTGCATTGCATTTAGTTAATAGCAAAAATTGCAATTCCCTATTTTGCGCATGCCTTTGGGGATGATACATCCCAAAAGGTTTTTTTCCGTTCGGAAATGGGTCGATTCTGCGAATCCGCCCATTTGCGAACGGGAAAACGCTTGATACATCTGACCCTATGTATCTCTGTAGCATGGCCCTAGTCCTCTCTGTTGATGTTAGGGAGGCCTTTGACTGTACTATACTATAACATTTGTAAAGCGCATGACGATCAGGAGGCATCCCAGCGCTGGTTAGGACAGGTTGCACCATAGAGAACAAGGAAGATCCCTAAGAGACTAAGTCTATCTGACGAGCCAGGTCTCCATAGCTTTTCGAAAGCGTCGCTCGATGTCTATCACTCTGATGGTCAAGGGAAGAGAATTCCAGAGTTTAGGATTGAAACTAAATGACCGTCCACCACTTCTGGCTCTTTGAATAGCAAGGAACGTAGCCAGATGGAGGTTCGAAGATGGAAGTGATCTATTAGGGTTGTAAGAGGTAACAAACTGGCATAGCATAGGCGGGCCTTGCCCCAGTATGGCTCGGTGGGATATGCACAATTACCTGAATTTTATTCTTTGGGCAAAGTGGAGCCAGGGATGATCTCTCAATCCCTGCCTACCTGACTGAAATCTAGGAAGTAACGTGCGTGCGGCCGCATTTTGTAATTTCCGGGTAACTGCTTTGGGGAACCCCAGGTAAAGTGAATTGCCATAATCCAAATAAGAGACAACGAGAGCCTGAACCTCCACCCATCTCGAGGTCTGGGGGAGCAAGGGCAGAATCTTGTGATATATCTGCAACAAGCCAAAACAACTGGCTGAGATTTTAGTGGCCTGGGCTTCCATTGACAAGGTATCTTCGAGTTTCATCCCCAGGCGTTTTATGTTATCTTTGAGAGCTGGGGGGGCCGAGGCCAGTAGGCCAGCCCAGGTCTTGTTGGATAGAGGGTTGTTCCCTCGAATCGTTAATTCTGTTTTAGCTCCGTTGAGCTTAATAGAAGACTTGTTCGTTCAGCTGGCTATCTGCTCTAGGTAAGGTCCAAGTGTAGATATTAGGGGATCTGAGTCTGGGGAAAGAGAAAACCTAGCTGGGTGTCCTCCATGTAGGAGACTATAGAGATCCCGAAGGGAGCTAGAATGTCCGCCAGAAAGGTTGCAGGCATATGTTAAATAATGGAGGACTAATTGAGGACCCTTGCGGGACTCCTCAAGTGATGGGCAAGATTTCCAATGAGCAGTATTTATCAAAGGCCTCAAATGCTCGTTCCTTTAGAAAGGAACCCATCCAATGTAGGGCTTTTCCTGCAACTCTGGCCTTACCACCCCTATCTAGAAGTGTAGGTTGGTCCACGGTATCAAAGGCACCATACAATGAGAATATCGTAGAGCTGTGGTGGAGCGTATGAACACAGGGCAGGGATGGGACAAATGTGTCAAGGGACGGGGGTGTCCCTGCTCTACACTGGAGCCACAGCCAGGGTGTGCATGGGGTAAGGTATGTCGGAGGTGTTTCGGGTGCACCGCAGTAAGCGCTGCCCCTGATGCTCCTCGTGCTGGCGAATAAACCATTGTCCTGTGTGACCAGTGGGGAGGGAGCGGGGAGATGGATCTCATTGGGACATAGTGAGCATGTTGTATGCATGCGGCATGCTTCTATACCTCAGGGATGCTGAGGATGGGATACTGTGGAGTATTGCACTGCTGGAGGACTTGGGGGGAGTAGCGGGTCTTCATACTAACATGAGTAAAACCTGTGCCTTCCAGCTGGCCACTGACAAGCAAGCCACGCCATATGTGCGGGTGCAGACCGGCATCAGATGGGTACCCAGAGTACTACAATACCTTGGAATTGAGCTGTACCACTCTGAGTTGGATACAAGGGAAGTAAACCTGGGCGGTGCACAGTGAGCCATGAGGGATAGCATACACTTCTGGCGGTCATTGAAACACCCCATAATGGCAAGAATTCTGCTGGGTGATGCTGCTGAGATTTCTTTATTATCTCATGACCCTACCAGTCTGGGTTCCCCATGCCGGGTTTCAGGAGCTGAACGTGTTGTTGCAGGAGCTGATCTGGGATGGCAGTAGGCCCCAAACCTCTTTAGACATATTGAGACGCTCGATGTCTGAAGGGGGTCTAGGTGTCCCTGGCTTTGAGATATATTTCCTATTGATGCAGCTGCAATGGCTGGCACAATGGCTAGTGGGATTTCATATCTAGGCGATGGGAGACGTCAGTAAGCCATTGAAACAAGCATTGGTAAATGCATTAGGTTTCCCCTATGGGATTAATAATAAGAGGTGTGGGGGGAGTGTATGAGCAGGGAGAATGGTGTGAGTGTTCTCTCTGCAGGGTGAGTGGTGCATGAAAGTTTCTGAGTGCAGGGTGAAAGTGCCTCAATGCATGGTGATGGATGTGTGTTCTCGCTCAGGGTTATCACTGGTGTTCAGAGCTGGGCACCACTAAGAGAACTTGTTTGGAACTCCAAACAGTGGGGATTGCATAGAGTGGTAATTATAGGCAAATTAACATCGGACTCGACTCTTGCCACAGAGAGCAGCCTTACTAATGACAGCACATTTGAACAAATGACCTCTTCTGGAGCAATCATTTTACAGCGAACGCATACTTGCAAGGAGATTTAAATTAACTTTGACAAACAGTCGCTTTGCAGGCACACAAGTGTTTGATTCTCTGTAAGGGTTGCATGGATATGATTTGACTGAGAACGTTTGCTCTCCAATTGTTAGGGTGTAAGTATAAGTATAAGTATAAAGAAGCTTGTAGAGCGCTCGAATGCCATGCGGCGTCTTGGCGCTGATTTGTGTGCGGTCAATGGAGAGAGGAAACAAGTCGCTGGTGAATGTTAAACAGTTGAGACTTCAAAGCCTTCCTAAAATATAAGAAATTCTGTTGAAGTCACATAGCCACTGGTAGCTTATTCCATAGTTTAATTGCACAGCTAGCAAAAGAACGACCACCCCATCTTGCCAGTCTATATCTGGGGGAGCAGATAAGGCCAAGACTGGCCGAACGTAGGTCCCGAGAGGGAGTGTAGGGCCTAAACCTACCTTCCCGTCAATTGCGCCCCCACCAAACCGTGCCTTGTGCACCAGACAGAGTGCCTTGAACTCAATTCTCTGCTGGACCGGAAGCCAGTGCAGTGATCTTCTTCCCTTGGAAGTGGGATGTCCCCTAGGTAAATTTAAAATAACACGAACCGCCGCGTTTTGAAGAGACTGGATCTTAACGACCTGGTACCTATCAATACCCAGGAACATAGCATTAGAATAGTCCAATCAGGACATAACTGGGTGTAACAGCTGGTGAATAAAATATCGGGCTAGGCTGCCCAGGTAATGGCGAGCAACCGTTTTTACCACAACTGGAAGGGATTCAAGAAGATATCACATTTACAACATGTCTATTTATTTGCTTTAGCTCAATGAGAAATTTTGTTTTTACATTTGCATGCACTTGTACATAATGCCCATAGGTGCTGAAATAAATGTTTATTGTTTGACTACTTCTTCATGAGAGCTGCCCATCAGGGTGTGATGTGCAGTATAAGTGGATATGTTTTCTATTGTATATGACATTATTTCCCAACACTGCAATTGAAATAGTGTGAGCTGTTTAAAAAAAACGCTACAGCAAACGTGATTTATGAGATGCTTATCAAAGAACAAGCTTTTCTGTGAAGGGTGTAATTGAATAGAAAGCTTGTGTTTTATTGATGTGTTTCTTACCTGAGCTGGAAAAATCTCTACTCTCTAGGTAAAGGGCACAGTCTTAGCTGGACTGCGGCATACTTTGGTATGCATTTTACTGATTGCGGTATGCATTTTACTGACTGCGTGAAACAGAGGAATTCTCATGCATGTCACATGGCCTCTTTCTTGGCGGCTATCCTGGCTCCCCATTGAAACGAGGTTTGGAGAACGACGTGTTCCAAGCCTTGTGTAATAACAAATGAAAGTAGCAAATTACTTGGAAGCTTTGTAGAGGGCGGGGCTCAGGCCTGAGAGCGAGGCTTGGATAACAATGCGTTCCAAGCCTTGTGTAATAATACATTAAAGTTACACAAACAAGAGAACAAGGCCCACGCTGGAGAGAAAGCACACTAGAATGCTGACCTTTGTCGGCAACAAGATATCCACAAAGAGATTACATAAAGAGCAGAAGACATACAAAACAAGTGCAGCACAAGCGCTGTGCAGCCAAAACATTTTTTTTTAAAGTTCCTTGAAAGTAGATGTAGGATGTAAACAGTACTTGCTCCTCAGGACACTGATTACAGTAAACAAACAAGAAAGAAAAGGAAACAGTAGGCTACAGCCAATAGAAACAGAGAAAAGGTAAGTGGCAAGCACAGGAACAAATAAAAATCAAAGGGCCGGGATGTAAGCTCCTTTTAAGATATATATTAACAATAGATTTCACAACCACAGCTCAATCGATGTGCAGGCAAAACCTATAAAGTGGCCATTACGGCACTGATGATGGATTGAGGGTAACGCTGGCGATGAGACATGCTCTCCTTGCACTGGCATTCCATCAGCTGGTGGTCAGCAGTCGTCAAAATGACACAGGCTCTATGTGGCGGTGCTTCCCTTGGTGGGGATGCCCACTGCTAGAGGGGCTACTTTACTTGACTCAAAACTATGGGAAAAGGGCAGGGCAGGGTTGGAGACAAAGTGGGACTGCTACAAGGAAGAAAATCTCTGCACACTAGAGACGATGGGCGAGGAGGACTGCCTACAGGGGATGCAGTTCCTGACATACATGGCACTGCAGATATATTTTAGAACTGCTGCTCCGCTTTCACTCTACATATACCAGTTATGTTTTAGAACCGGTGCTCTGCTTTCACTCTACATATACCAGTTATGTTTTAGAACCGGTGCTCCGCGTTCACTCTACATATACCAGTTATGTTTTAGAACCGGTGCTCCGCGTTCACTCTACTTATACCAGTTATGTTTTAGAACCGGTGCTCCGCGTTCACTCTACATATACCAGTTATGTTTTAGAACCGGTGCTCCGCGCTCACTCTACTTATACCAGTTATGTTTTAGAACCGGTTCTCCGCTTTCACTCTACATATACCAGTTATGTTTTAGAACTGGTGTTCCGCTTTCACTCTACATATACCAGTTATGTTTTAGAACCGGTGCTCCGCTTTCACTCTACATATACCAGTTATGTTTTAGGACTGGTGCTCTGCTTTCACTCTACTTATACCAGTTATGTTTTAGAACCGGTGCTCCGCGTTCACTCTACATATACCAGTTATGTTTTAGAACCGGTGCTCCGCGTTCACTCTACTTATACCAGTTATGTTTTAGAACCGGTGCTCCGCTTTCACTCTACATATACCAGTTATGTTTTAGAACTGGTGTTCCGCTTTCACTCTACATATACCAGTTATGTTTTGGAACCAGTGCTCCGCGTTCACTCTACTTATACCAGTTATGTTTTAGAACCGGTGCTCCGCTTTCACTCTACATATACCAGTTATGTTTTAGAACTGGTGCTCCGCTTTCACTCTACATATACCAGTTATGTTTTAGAACCGGTGCTCTGCTGTCACTCTACATATACCAGTTATGTTTCAGAACCGGTGCTCCGCGTTCAATCTACTTATACCAGTTATGTTTCAGAACCGGTGCTCCGCGTTCACTCTACTTATACCAGTTATGTTTCAGAACCGGTGCTCCGCGTTCACTCTACTTATACCAGTTATGTTTTAGAACCAGTGCTCCGCGTTCACTCTACTTATACCAGTTATATTTTAGAACTGCTGCTCCGCTTTTACTCTACATATACCAGTTATGTTTTAGAACTGGTGCTCCTCTTTCACTCTACTTATACCAGTTATGTTTTAGAACTGGTGCTTCGTGTTAACTCTACTTATACCAGTTATGTTTTAGAACTGGTATACCGCGTTCACTCTACTTATACCAGTTGTGTTTTAGAACTGGTTTACCATTGGTTTTACTCTATGTTGCAGTGGAAGGGCAGAATTGACTAAGTTATGCAGAAAGAAAAGCATATTTTGCAGCAAATTTGAGGCTCATTATGTGGCAGTGTTCTCTCTCTCTCTCTGTTGTCACTTGAATACACATTGGTACCAGATGGATCCCAACATAAGCCCCATTCCACTGCACTGAATCAGGGCCAGCTTAAAACCCAAACTCAGCAATCACCAACTGAAAGGAGACAATTCACCTTTTCAAAGTGTGTGCCACAGCGCTTCACCATGTGTGGCACATTCTTTAGTAACGTTTGACCCACTGGCGCTAGAAACCATTTTTGGTCAAATGTGAAATTTATGAAGCTGAAAGTCAAGTGTGGTAAATCCATTATGACATGGAAAATGATGCAGTTGTACAACCAAGTATTTCTAGTTTGCAGCCTCTTTCCTTGCTGTACACGTGCAAGATGGATTAAGGTCCAAAATTTGATCTACAATGAATTGCGATTAACTCCCCTCCCGGTAAAGGGAAAATTGTCTTAATTTGTTATAAAATCACAAAGCCTAAATGGTTCTGAAATAAAGCTAAAGATATCTTTAAAAACAGTATTAAATAAAACAAATTCTTTAAAAATGCTGAACCAATTTGCAGAAATTTACTTCAATTCACTCTTTGCAGTTATTAATCGAGCAAAAAAACTGAACTAGATCACAGTGTGGAGAATAATAGGTCATTAATGGGATCACGAACTTGATGATTCCTGGGTCTCATACGTAGGGAATGTGTGAAATTTAGATAATTTACTTTTATATAATTATGGGAAATTTTGGAAAAGTTAAGTGAAATTAAGTATAATTATTTGAAATTCAAAAACGACATTTGACGCTATATTTTAGTGCAAAATATGTCCTCACATCCATTTTGGACACGAGGATGTATTTGGTACTAAATAAACAGCACAAAGAAATACAAATGGTGCAAACGACATCTGCTCATAGTCTGATGGTTTGTGTGGTTCCCATGTGCTCATGCTAAGTTTTTGACACAAACGGCGCGTAACTGTGGAATAATAGCATTATTTGGGAAATTTAGCGTTATGTGAAATTAACAAAATTATGCAAGATTATACCAGGGCAACAGAAACTTCACCCAGGCCTACTCATATGCCCATGTTTATAATGGAAAAAGTAAAACTACAGTTCCAGTGTTCAAAGTGACACTGGTTAACTTGCCTAGGCCTGGTGACTGCCCATTGACAGGAATTGTAGTACACTATATATCATTTGCTGTAGTCTTTACACAGCACTTGCTTTGAGCACTGCCTTTTCTGCATATTTGTTTGGCTTTGTACACGGGGAGTAGCTTTAGCTTCCATCTTCTCACCATTAAGAGTATCTTTGATCCACATGGATGTTCTCATGTCTTGTGCTTACATTTTCGTGAGCTGAGTCACTATTCCTAAAAGGCACATGTTTTCTATTTAACCATTCCCATCTTTTCAAAGGGTAAGCTTCTGTTACTTCCTCCCAGATCAACTTCCTTACTCCCTTGTTCTCTTTATTACTTTTATTTTAGGGTAGCTATATCTCCGTCGTTGCTGCCCATGTCCTGATGATGATCCCCTTTCATATTTGACTCTGGGGTCGAAACATCTACATTCTTGATAGTCACTCTAGACGGCCTTTTTGAAGGAATGTAGCGATTAACTCTGAGTACGTCTTTCACTTCACAGATCTCATACGAAACATTGGACAGTAATGGCTTTCTCCCTACTGCTTACATTGTGTTTCTCACTCACCTGAGCACTGCACCGCTTCATAATGTGCGTCCAGAAAATGATGTTCATGGTTTTGGAAGTCAGTTGAATAAGAAATGTGCATTGTCATTATATGTATGTTGAACTCTTGCAGGTCTAGAGAGGTTAATATTGTTTTATCTAAATCTCTAGTAATATTTTTAAGTACCCCAAAGGAACCACTTTCATGTGTTTTCTGGCTTAAAGGACATGTTGCCTTCCCCAATACTCTCCATAGCACTCAAAGTTGCCTTCTTGGGTGATTTGAAGATCTGGGTAGATGATCGCTTGAATACATATTCTCAACTCACTGTGGGTGGCAGCGGTTATCTAAAATTCACCAACACCATGGACATGCCATCCAACACAAGCAGAAAAAACCTGGACCTCCCACACCAGCAGACACAACCTGGACCTCCCACACCAGCAGACACAACCTGGACCTCCCACACCAGCTGACACAACCTGGACCTCCCAGAACAGCAGACACAACCTGGACCTCCCACACCAGCAGACACAACCTTGACCTCCCACACCAGCGGATACAACCTGGAACTACCACACCAGAGGATGCAACCTGGACCTCCCACACCAGTGGACACAACCTGGACCTTCCTCACCAGCACACACAACCTGGACCTCCCTCACAAGCGGACACAACATGGACCTCCAACACCAGCAGACACAACCTGGATCTCCCACACCAGCGGACACAACCTGGACCTCCAACACCAGCAGACACAATCTGGATCTCCCACACCAGCGGACAAAACCTAGACCTGCTACTCCAGCGGACACAGCCTGGACCTCCCACACCAGCAGACACAACCTGGACCTCCCAAACCAGCGGACAAAACCTGGAACCCCCACACCAGTCGACAGAACCTGGACCTCCCACATCAGCAGATGCAATCTGGGCCTCCCACACTAGCGGACACAACCTGTATCTCCCACACAAGCGGACGCAATATGGACCTCGCACACCAGTGGACACAACCTGGACCTCCCTCACCAGCAGACACAACCTGGACCTCCCACATGCAGGGAAACAACCTGGACCTCCCACACCAGCGGACACAACCTGGAACTTCCACACCAGCTAACACAACCTGAACCACCCACACCAGCGGATGCAACCTTTACCTCACACACCAGTGGACACAACCTGGACCTGCCACTCCACAGGACACAACCTGGACCTGCCACTCCAGTGGACACAACCTGGACTTCCAACACCAGCAGACACAATCTGGACCTTCAACACCAGCAGACACAACCTGGACCTAACACCAGCAGACACAACCTGGAACTCTCACACCAGTGGACCCAACCTGGACCTCCCACACCAGCAGATACGACCTAGACCTCCCACACTAGAGGTCACAACCTGGATCTCCCACACCAGAGGACGCAACGTGGACCTCCCACACCAGAGGACACAACTTTGACCTCCCACACCAGAAGACACAACTTTGACCTCTCACACCAGTGGACACAACCTGGACCTCCCACACCAGCGCACACAACCTGGACCTCCCAAAACGTCAGACACAGCCTGGACCTCCCGCATCAGCGGACACAACCTGGACCTTCCACACCAGCGAACACAAACTGAACCTCCCACACCAGCGGACACAAACTGGACCTCCCACACCAGCAGACACAACCTGGACCTGTCACTCCAGCGCACACAACCTGGACCTCCAACACCAGCAGACACAATCTGGACCTCCAACACCAGCAGACACAATCTGGATCTCCCACACCAGCGGACAAAACCTAGACCTGCCACTCCAGCAGACACAACCTGGACCTCCCACACCAGCAGAAACAACCTGGACCTCCCACACCAGCGGACACAACCTGGAACCCCCACATCAGTGGACACAACATGGACCTCCCACATCAGCAGGCACAACGTGGACCTCCCACACTAACGGATGCAACCTGGACCTCCCAAAACGGCAGACACAGCCTGGACCTCCCACATCAGCGGACACAACCTGGACCTTCCACACCAGCGAACACAAACTGAACCTCCCACACCAGTGGACACAAACTGGACCTCCCACACCAGCAGACACAACCTGGACCTGCCACTCCAGCGCACACAACCTGGACCTCCAACACCAGCAGACACAATCTGGACCTCCAACACCAGCAGACACAATCTGGATCTCCCACACCAGCGGACAAAACCTAGACCTGCCACTCCAGCAGACACAACCTGGACCTCCCACACCAGCAGACACAACCTGGACCTCCCACACCAGCGGACACAACCTGGAACCCCCACATCAGTGGACACAACCTGGACCTCCCACATCAGCAGGCACAACGTGGACCTCCCACACCAACAGATGCAACCTGGACCTCTCACACCACCGGGCACAACCAGGATCTCCCACACCGGCAGACACAACTTTGACCTCCCACACCAGAGGACACAAGCATGACCTCCCACACTAGTGGACACAACCTCGACCTCCCACACCAGAGGGCACAACCTGGACCTTCCACACCAGCGGACACAACCTGGACCTGCCAATCCAGTGGACACAACCTGGACCTCCCACATCAGCGGACGCAACCTGGACCTCCCACACTAGTGGACACAACCATGACCTCCCACACCAGGGAAACAACCTTGATCTCCCACACCAGAGGACACAACTTTGACCTCCCACACCAGAGGACACACCTTGACCTACCACACCAGCGGACAAAACCTAGACCTGCCACTCCAGCAGACACAACCTGGACCTCCCACACCAGCAGACACAACCTGGACCTCCCACACCAGCGGACACAACCTGGAACTCCCACATCAGTGGACACAACCTGGACCTCCCACATCAGCAGGCACAACGTGGACCTCCCACACCAACGGATGCAACCTGGACCTCTCACACCACCGGACACAACCTGGATCTCCCACACCAGCAGACACAACTTGGACCTCCCACACCAGAGGACACAAGCATGACCTCCCACACTAGTGGACACAACCTCGACCTCCCACACCAGAGGGCACAACCTGGACCTTCCACACCAGCGGACACAACCTGGACCTGCCACTCCAGTGGACACAACCTGGACCTCCCACATCAGCGGACGCAACCTGGACCTCCCACACTAGTGGACACAACCATGACCTCCCACACCGGGGACACAACCTTATCTCCCACACCAGAGGACACAACTTTGACCTCCCACACCAGAGGACACACCTTGACCTACCACACCAGCGGACGTAACCTGGACCTCCCGTACCAGCAGACACAACCTGGAGCTCCCACACCAGCGGACACAACCTGGATCTTCCACACCAGTGGACGTAACCTGGACCTCCCATACCAGCAGACACAACCTGGACCTCCCACACCAGCAGACACAACCTTGACCTCCCACACCAGCGGACACAACCTTGAACTCCCACACCAGCAGACACAACCTTGACCTCCCACACCAGCTGACACAACCTGGACCTCCCACACCAGTGGACACAACCTGGACCTCCCACACCAGCAGACGCAACCTGGAACTCCCACACCAGCGGACAAGTCCTGGACCTCCCACACCAGCAGACACAACCTTAACCTCCCACATCAGAGGACACAAACTTGACCTCCCACACCAGCAGACACAACCTGGACCTGCCACTCCAGCGCACACAACCTGGACCTCCAACACCAGCAGACACAATCTGGACCTCCAACACCAGCAGACACAATCTGGATCTCCCACACCAGCGGACAAAACCTAAACCTGCCACTCCAGCAGACACAACCTGGACCTCCCACACCAGCAGACACAACCTGGACCTCCCACACCAGCAGACACAACCTGGAACCCCCACATCAGTGGACACAACCTGGACCTCCCACATCAGCAGGCACAACCTGGACCTCCCACACCAACGGATGCAACCTAGACCTCCCACACCAGCGGACACAACCTGGATCTCCCACACCAGCAGACACAACTTTGACCTCCCACACCAGAGGACACAACCATGACCTCCCACACTAGTGGACACAACCTCGACCTCCCACACCAGAGGACACAACCTGGACATCCCACACCAGCGGACACAAACTGGACCTGCCACTCCAGTGGACACAACCTGGACCTCCCACATCAGCGGACGCAACCTGGACCCCACACTAGCGGACACAACCTTGACCTCCCACACCAGCGGACACAACCTTGATCTCCCACACCAGAGGACACAACTTTGACCTCCCACACCAGAGGACACACCTTGACCTACCACACCAGCGGAAGTAACCTGGACCTCCCATACCAGCAGACACAACCTGGAGCTCCCACACCAGCGGACACAACCTGGATCTTCCACACCAGTGGACGTAACCTGGACCTCCCATACCAGCAGACACAACCTGGACCTCCCACACCAGCAGACACAACCTTGACCTCCCACACCAGCTGATACAACCTTGACCTCCCACACCAGTGGACACAACCTGGACCTCCCACACCAGCTGACACAACCTGGACCTCCCACACCAGTGGACACAACCTGGACCTCCCACACCAGCAGATGCAACCTGGAATTCCCACACCAGCGGACAAGTCCTGGACCTCCCACATCAGCGGACACAACCTTAACCTCCCACATCAGAGGACACAACCTTGACCTCCCACACCAGCGGACATAACCTGGACCTCCCACACTAGCAGACACAACCTGGACCTCCCACACCAGCGGACATAACCTTGACCTCCCACACCAGTGGACACAACCTGGACCTCCCACACCAGTGGACACAACCTTGACCTCTTACACCAGCGGACACAAACTTGACCTCCGACACCAGCGGACACAACCTGGACCTCCCACACACAGGGATTCAACCTGGCCCTCCAACACCAGCTGACGCAACCTGGATCTGGTTCTCTCTCTGATCCCAACTTTGCATCCCGAGTCTCCCACCGATCTCATCGTCTGACCACAACCATGCTTGTCACCACCCTCATCTTTACGGTATCTGTGCAGCACACACTAACTCCAAAGGACAGCTGACAAGAGGATCATGAAGATGATGGGAAGAGAAAGGTATTGACCTTTTTCTTAAAGTGTGTAAGAGAGCTGAGGTAACACTTACAAGCAGAAACTCAATAAATTCCACTGCATGGAGAGCTCTGCAACCTGACCAAATATCTCAGTGATACCGACCACCACCAATGCAGAGCAAACTACAAAATGTCAATATTACCTCCTCCTCAAGTGTATTTCTCATCATTCTGCTGCCTTCAAGTGGTTGTCCACTGAAAAGGGATTTAAACGCCCCTCCACCTCACCGATCAAATCCCTTCCTACTATCACTGCAGAGGGTTCAAACAAACCCTGCTCACATCAAAAACTGGCTACTGTAAATGATGTGTCTCAGAAGTTCTTCAAATGTACCACGAGTTGGCAGTGTAGCCACTACCAGCTGCCTCCCCCATCCTCTCAAAAGCTTAGCGATGACTTGATATCAACAGCTCTACCGTGACCGGCGCTGAAGAGCAGCACTCAGAGGAGCTCTCTACTATCCCTTTATGGCCTATTCCCCTAGAATTCATCGATACTCAGGAGTGGGCCGTGACCAGGAATCTGTCTGCATTCAATGAAAGGTCACTCTCATCAGACGTGCAATGCCAGTGCAGGCAGCCTGGAATCCACATCCTGGTCTTTCTGATTACCGCACTCATCAACACTGCCCTACCAAAAGTAAAACAATGCCACACAGACTGAAGCATCCAATCATAACACTCTCCTGAAAACATTCAGGGTTGGGTTCAGACAGGCCACCCAACTCTCTGGACCTTCAACACCAGCAGAGACAACCTGGACCTAACACCAGCAGACACAACCTGGACCTCTCACACCAGCGGACCCAACCTGGACCTCCCACACCAGCAGACACGACCTAGACCTCCGACACCAGAGGTCACAACCTGGATCTCCCACACCAGAGGATGCAACGTGGACCTCCCACACCAGAGGACACAACTTTAACCTCCCACACCAGAAGACACAACTTTGACCTCTCACACCAGTGGACACAACCTGGACCTCCCACACCAGCGCACACAACCTGGACCTCCCAAAACGGCAGACACAGCCTGGACCTCCCACATCAGGGGACACAACCTGGACTTTCCACACCAGCGAAAACAAACTGAACCTCCCACACCAGCGGACAAAAACTGGACCTCACACACCAGCAGACACAACCTGGACCTGTCACTCCAGCGCACACAACCTGGACCTCCAACACCAGCAGACACAACCTGGACCTCCCACACCAGCGGACACAACCTGGAACCCCCACATCAGTGGACACAACCTGGACCTCCCACATCAGCAGGCACAACGTGGACCTCCCACACCAACGGATGCAACCTGGACCTCTGTTCTGCTTGGGTTTTCGGATCAGATAGAACCCGCTCATCAGAGCCTCACTAACCCAGCCAGAACGTTACCCCCTCCCTAGAACCTATTTACAATCCTACAACCACATATATCTATCACCTAAGGACAGGGGATTCCTACTATGCATACCAAGATCTCATAAGTGGCGGCCTCGCGGTCCCATACGAACCCAGACCTCTCTGCCCATACGACAGTATCACAAGTGGCGGCCTCGCGGTCCCATACGAACCCAGACCTCTCTACCCAGACGGCAGTCTCAGCACAATCGGCGGCCTCGCGATCCCATACCAATCCAGACCTCTCTGCCCATACGACAGTATCACAAGTGGCGGCCTCGCGGTCCCATACGAACCCAGACCTCTCTGCCCATACGACAGTATCACAAGTGGCGGCCTCGCGGTCCCATACGAACCCAGACCTCTCTACCCAGACGGCAGTCTCAGCACAATCGGCGGCCTCGCGATCCCATACGGATCCAGACCTCTCTGCCCATACGACAGTATCACAAGTGGCAGCCTCGCGGTCCCATACGAACCCAGACCTCTCTGCCCATACGACAGTATCACAAGTGGCGGCCTCGCGGTCCCATACGAACCCAGACCTCTCTACCTAGACGGCAGTCTCATACGACAGTTCATCCTATGATCACCATAACATACAAAAAGGGAATCAGTCTCACTATTCATCAGATCACACAAGGATTGCCAGTTCGGGCATAGCCTGTTCTCAGGTTTGAGGGGCTCCTCTTTCCCCTATTCAGTTACCACTTACCTGATCAGGGTTAACATCTGTTCATGTAGCCGCAGCTGACCAGAATAGGCTACCCTCTTACACAAGAACACACAGCATATGTTGGTTCACTACAAACTGGATACTTTATTACTCATTGCACATACAATCACATAACATTACGATATAACACATAACCTGCAAAGAAAAGTGAAAGATTAAGTTGTACACTCTAATAAGAAAGGGTCGACATCACCTTGGTAGTATGTAGCCTGCACTCAGTGGTCATCTAGGCTCCCTTCTCGTCTGTGCCTCGGCTCGCCTGGAATCACCCTTCTCCGAGTCACTGGGACCTCTTCCTTATCGGCTACTCTCTCCTCTCTGGTTATTCTGTTAGGAAAGCATCTGTCTCTCAGTTCTTCTCCGCCTTCAAGATGGCGTCTGTCTTCCCTGGAATAAGTAGTAGCTCTACTGCTAACGGCTAGATGCCGCCTACGGACTGAACATGTAACTGCCTCAAACTTTCACTAATATAGAGGTGCATTTCCTCATGGAAAATTCCGGCCCGTAACCTGCCGCCCACCAAATTCTTGTACCTCCCCGTACCAAGGACACGTTCCCAGCCGGCCGGCCTGATGTAGTGTCTTCGGCATGAAGAAAAATACAATCCTTCGATAAGGGCCGGCCTGAACCGGTTCTCTCCAAGCGAATAACACCTCATAACTAAAACATTGCATTTGACCTAGAAGAATCCCAAGCTGCCGGAGCAGAAAGAAAGATGGAGTCCCTCCCGTTTGAGGCCTACCAGGCCTGAATTCAGCACGGCTCCATGAAATACCCTCACTACAGGACAGGTTATCCCTAATACTAACGAATCTATCCCCTAGGCTATGTGTGCAAGCCCTGATCTATGGGGAAGAGCACAGGATCATGTCGGAGTGCCTAGTAAATAGGCTCCATTCACTACTCTAACCCTTAGACTTGAATGGTAAGAGACTGAAGTCACATTCAATCACCTTTCCTCACAAGAAGGCCGGGAAAATCGAGCAGAACATTTCACCCTTGACTTCAGTCTATTATACATTCATTAAACAGAACTAACATCCGTGGAAGAATAATATGAAACAAAACTAACTGATCTATGTCTATTACCAGGTGTGCAGAATTGAAGTAGTGAAGGAATACACTGAATAAAGCAACAGATGGAAATCAAAATACCGATAGTAATCAAAATACCTCCTAATATTTGACGTAACATATGTAAATCAGGTAACCAATTAAAGAGCCAGTCAAACCAGCCCTGGTCAATGTGTTTTCTAACTTCTTCTGTTAAGTCATGTAGCTTATTAATGTGAGCTCGAATGGATTGTGTATGATCAGACAAGTTAAAACAACAAAGACCCTCAAAATCAGAACAATCGTGTCCATGTTTAAGCAAAAGATAATCAATGGCCGCTCTATTTTGCAAGATAGCCCTTCGTTCACCCTGGGCGTCTAATAGCATGTCCGACAGGACTGTAGAAGTATTATTAATGGATTTCACCATCCAGCAGGCCATTTTCTCAATAGATTTTGCATTATAAACTGCCAAAGCAGGAACACCAATAATTGAAATAGCCAGGCTAAGGTATTCGGACTTAGAATATAAATGCAAAGATGAGTCACAATCCTCCTGTAACCTCACTGTATCTCGAATCACACGAGAGTTGGCATTCGGATGTGATGAAAACATGAGCAAGCTTAGTCTAGTAATGGCACAAGGGCCTCCAGAAATATTTGCGGGGACATATGGCCAGGAAGTATTACCACATGAGAAAAGCCATCCGGCAGGTAGTAACATCGTGCGATAATGACTGGGGGCAACTACCATACTCTTACAAGTCATGTTGTTCTGAACAGAAGTACATGTTTTCGGTGTCCTTTGAAAGCACAAAGTTCGTTCATGAGTGGTGAATGAGGTGGCACCTTTCAATTTTAAACGCATACATTCCGAAATTGCACTAGGATTACACGTAAGGAAGAAACACAAATCACCTTGTGTGATATTATAAGTAACTATTTGGGACTGGATGGGGGGTAGCGGATCTGACAGTTCAGTACACAAGGGGCAATACTGATGGGTAGCGAAATCGCCCAGAAGAACATTGGGGCGAGCGGTTGATATATTGAAAATATGAGTCAAAGTCTCCAACGATGCAGGGACAGCAACCAAACAAGTTGCCAAAATGTCGTTTACTGATCTCATCGGTGTCAAGCAGAAATGAGGGGCGCTAGTCACCCGTTTCGCTAGTGAAGTCCAAAAGTTCGATGACGAATCCCACGCAGCAAAGGAACGCGACACTCGGGTTTTCAACTCATCCCGGGTTGATGGGATCCCTCCTCTCTCGTCGCACCAGCCCGAAAACAGTCCGACACCGACACATCCTGCAGCAACAGTCCAAAGGATGATCTGAAAGAGAATCAAATACAGGCATTATTCATTCTCGTAAGTAACATTTGTCAGCCGGGACTGCTTCCCACCTATCTTTCCCTGGTCTCATAACTAAAATGGTATTATCTTGACCGGTTGCAATGACCTCTGCTTGTTCAGGGGGATTCTTAGGCGACTGCACCCAAACTCTGGCCCCAGGATTATCTGTGGAGCCAAAACCTTTCTGGCCTCGTACAGTTAGCAACGTTGGGGCAGTGCCTTTTACCATCTCACCACTGAAGACAGGCATTATTAGCAATTGAGCCACTCGGTCAGTTTTATGTATCAGTAAGTCAACCTCACTGCTATTCAGCAGGAGCACCTTAATCTCTCCCTGATAATCACTATCAATGATTCCTCCAAGCACCTGAATACCTTTTACAGCCAGCCCCGATCTAGGGGCAATTAATCCGAAATTTCCAGGTGGTATCTGAACACCAACACCTGTTTCAATGATGACTCGATCTTTACTTTTTATAATGGTGTCATCCATGGCATGCAAGTCTAAACCTGCCGACCCTGGGGTCGCTCTGCATGGAGCCAAAGCTCCGGGAGTAATCTCCCAGTACATCACAGTCTCTCTGATCTCGTTAGGTTTAGCATCAACATTCGGAGGAAACAAACGCATAAGTGGGGATTCAGCATTTAGAAAAGGACGGTTATTCAAAATCAATAGCGCTTGAGGCAAAAAATTTCGCCAATTCTTATACTTGTCATCTGTTAATTTACGAAGTTGGTCTTTTAGCAGGCCATTCAACCTCTCCACAAGACCCGAGGCCTGTGGATAATATGGTATATGAAATATCCATTCAATATTGTTTTCCACACAGAATTCCTGTACCAATCTTCCACGAAAATGGGATGCATTACCAGATTGAATTTGGAATGGCACACCATAATACATCATAATCAATTCCAATGTTTTAATAGTATTCAATTGGGTAGCTTGCTTACAGGGAAGGGCCACCAACAGGCCACTGTATGTATCAACAATGGTGCAAACATATTGACAATTCCTACTCATAGGAAGTGGACCAATGTAATCAATCTGCCAAATTTGAGCGGGCAATTTCCCGCGATGTAAATGACCTTTAACAATTTGGGGCACTTTGCGCTGCCTGATATGCTGACAAATGGGACAATGTAGAATAACATTTGTAATTAAATCTAGGGGAATATAAATTCCTCGATCAGCAGCCCACCTGCTAGTGGCTTTCTCTCCAAAGTGTCCTGCTTTCTGGTGGGCCCATTTCGCCAATCCCGCAATATCAGAATCTTGCGTGTCCACCACTGCCTCAGCAATTTTAGATTTCTCATCTGCAATGTTATGAAAGAATTTGTCAAGAGAGTCTATCGGGGTATGAGCATCCACATGGAAGATTGTAACAGTACTCTGTGGGAGCATTTCCCAAATCTCCTGCCATAATTCTTTTCCCCACAATTCCTTGGAATGAATTTTCCAACTATGGGAATGCCAAGTCGGTAACCAAACTGCCAGTCCATTGGCAGTAGACCAAGAATCGGTAAAAATATGACATGTGCCAGGTAACTCTTGTTTCAGAACTTGATAAACAGCATAGAGTTCAGCAAATTGACTGCTCTTACCCTCACCAGTTGTACTCAGCAATTTTTGTGTGATCGGATTATAGGACACTGCCTTCCAATGCCGTTTCGTCCCTATGAACCTTGCTGAACCATCCGTAAACCAGACATGGTTTCTGTCCTCTGCGGACAAATCATCAAAAGGTTTACCCCACTTAACAGGAGACTCCTGTACTAAGGGTACGGAACATTCACTCTCAGTTTCAGTTGATGGCGCCCGTGCCACCTGCTCATGCAAAGATGCAACTCCTTTTTGTCCCACACGTGCCCTGTCTTGTATATACCATTTCCATTTAATCACACTCGCCTCTTGGGCGTGTCCTATCCGGTGAGTTTTCGGCGAACTCATAACCCACTGCATGATAGGAATTTCAGGTCGCAAAACTATATCATGTCCCAAAGTCAATTGCTCGGTATCCACCAGAGCCCAATAACATGCAAGTAACTGTTTCTCAAAAGGTGTATAACGCTCACCAGCATCAGGTAACTTTTTGGTCCAGAAACCTAACGGTACTCTACTCTTGCCTTGTTTCTGCCACAAACTCCAATTCGCATAAAGGCCTTGTACAGACACATTCAAATCCACATCACCATCACATACAGGCCACAAATCCAGAGCATGCTGAATTGCTTCTTTTGCCAGACTGAACGCATCTTGCTGTGGTTTACCCCATTCAAATGCATTCTTTTTACGAGTGACCTGGTACAAAGGGGCCAATATTTGACTCAAATGAGGAATATGCTGGCGCCAAAATCCAAACAAACCAATGAAGCTTTGGGCTTCTTTCCTATTTCTCGGAACTGCAAAATCAAGAATTTTCTGTTTAACCTGAGGGATCACTTCTCGGTGCCCTTCATGCCAATTAATACCCAAAAATTTCACAGCCTGGGACGGACCTTGTAATTTATCCGGGTTGATTTCCCAACCTTTCTCACGCAAGCACTCAATGACTCTATCCAATTGGGTCTGAACTTCCTCTTGTGATTCACCTTGGATCAAAATATCATCAATGTAGTGACATATCTGAATTTGTGGATGAACTGGTACCTCAGCCAGATGCTCTGCCACCAGCCGGTGACATATCGTAGGACTATGCACATAGCCCTGAGGAAGACTTCTAAACGTCATTTGACGCCCGTTCCACGTAAAACTGAATTGTTCCTGACACTCAGGGGCAATCGGAATCGAAAAGAAAGCATTAGCAATATCAATGGATGCATACCATGTACCTGGATGTTTCTGGATTCTTTCAATTAGGGTAATAACATCCGGTACTGCAACAGTCAAAGAGGGTGTGTGTCTATTCAATTCTCGATAATCAACAGTCATTCGCCAAGAATTATCACTCTTACGTACAGGCCAAACAGGATTATTCCAAGCAGAAGTAACTGGGGTTATAACTCCTGCATCCACCAACTCCTGAATAGTGGTACTAATCTCTTCATGACCACCTGGAATACGATACTGCTTCTGACGAACCACTTTTGTCGCCTGAGGAACTTTTATGGGGGGCATTCTTAAACGACCAACCCGTACAGGCCTGGACGATATATAATGTTTAGTTCCAAATTGGTAACATCCATCATCTAAGTGCAAAGTCATTCCTTTCAAAATATCAATTCCAATTATGAATTCTAAGAGTGGCACCACTAATACAGAGTATTCTTTTCTAGGAATTCTACCTATTCTTATTTCAAGTAAGGTTTGAACTGCGGGAGTTTCCTTTCCACCTAATCCGGTAATTGTAAAAGGCTGACCTTTAAACTTCTTTGATTTTCCATGAATAAGAGTGGCCTCCGCTCCTGTATCTACCAATGCCCGGGCCCTTTGGATATTACGATGTCTCCAATAAATATCAATATCTACATAGGGTCTATTATCTCTGTGAGCCCATCTGTGTACTGGAGCTTGACCTATTTCCTAGTCCTTTTTATTGTGTTCTGTGTACCAGGATAAATCAGGATAAAGACTCTCACGGTTCCTAGGTATCGATACTTCCTGTTCATATCCATCTCCATTACGAAATGGATTACTGTTCCCTGCATTGTACTGCGGGTTTCGATCGGCCAATATGTGTCGATCCTCTCTCCTTCTCAACTCAGGGGATTGATCCCTATCATCTCTACGTCTGCTGTTAACATAATCATCTCTCCCCCTCTCTCTTTCCCCCTCTCTCTCCCTGTCTCTCTCACGACGGGGGGACAAATCACGCGCATAACGTCGATCATCACGACGATCAGAGCGCCCACGGCGGTCGTCATCACCGCTACCGTCAGAAAAACCACGATCACACTCAGTTGTCCGAACACGCCGGGCACCCTCCTTTCGAACCAAGCCACGTTTGCGAAACATTTCCCACAAACGAGAAGTAGTCTCACCATCAATGTCCTCCTTATGCACACCATCAGCCAGAAGAGCAAGAAACATATCACGTCTCGTAAATTTATTTTCACCAGGAGTACGAGTGTCAGGCCGGGACTGCCGTTCAGGTTTAAACCACTCACCCAACTCACCGAGTTGGCGTACCGATTCCAGCACCACAGATAACATGTTACCAGTCTGATTAATCAATAAAGTCATCATGACCTGCTTATAAGCAACAGGGGAAGAACGAATAATACGATTCCGCACAGAAGATGTCAAGAAAGCATCAAGCAACCGGTCAGCAGTATTCAGAAAAATTGCCGTTTTCATCACCTCCTCTTTGAGACGTTGCGCAGCATCGCGCAAAGTATACCACGGTTTGTCATTCACAGGCCAATCAGACTCAGTAGGATATTTTTGATTACAACCCTCAGTCGCCAATTGAAGCAAAGAAATTTGACCACCACCATTAAAGTTACGAAAATGATCCTGTACAGTAGAATCCGAACTCAAGGAACAAAACTTCAAACAATCGCCAGCATCCAACATAATGCCAGCAGCGCCCAGTTCATAAAGGCGCACCATCCATGTGAGCAAGGGCTCACCAACTCGTTGCCGAAATCGCTGCAAAATATCACTAATTTCTTGTTGAGTAAAATCCTCCAAAGGGTCTAAAGCAATACCATTCGGAGCACCGGGAGCCTGCTGCACCTTCCGTCGAAAAACTGGATGCGCCGAGACCGCGGGATGAGCATCACAAGGAGCTCGACCAGTACACGTAGAGGAACAATCAGTGGAAGAAGCATCGACCCCGCTCGAAGGACGAGCGCAATCACGGGGTGCACCATCAGAGGCGCAAGAAGCAGATTTACAAGCACGGCCGGAGCGAGAGGACTCGCGCTTGGCAGACTCCTCACCCGAGGAAGGAGAATCACTCGAATTCCAGATATTACCATCCCATTCATCAGGATTCCAATCCAGTCCGGCTTTCGCCACGACCAGACGCACCTTCCGCGTCGAAACCCGACCACGCCGATTCTTGTATTTATAACGAGCAATTCGCACAGCCGCTCTCTCGGCAATAGTTTGGTACGTCTCAAGTTTGTCAGCAAGCAACTTATTTTGACACCGTAACAGAGTATGAGCATTCTGAATGTCAACAAAGTTCGCTTCCAAATCCTTATGCAAGTTCTGCAACTTCAACAACCTCTCATGGAGAAGCCTGTACGCAGACAGAACAATCCAACCTCTGCGCCCTAAAACGGGAAGCTCATCACCCTTAGATACCGGCGCCTTCTGTAAGCAAGTAATCACATTAGCCGGCTCCGCCAGCTCCAAAAAAGAATTCCAATTCTCACTCAAACCAGTAGAGTCAGCCCACTCATGGGCTAAGGCTTCATAAGGCGTTGAATCCCAACCGGGAATATCAACGGGCAACTTAAAAGTAGATTTCGACTTTCTAGAAAACATTTTTGAAAAGAAAGAAAAAGAGAAAAGGAAAAGAAGAAAGAGAAAAGAAAATTATACGCAGGTAGATACAAATAATATACAAACAAAACCACGCACGCGCCAAAGGCAAACACAATACAACCACAACGCACACAGGTTTCGGAAACGGTTCGTGACGCCAAATGTTCTGCTTGGGTTTTCGGATCAGATAGAACCCGCTCATCAGAGCCTCACTAACCCAGCCAGAACGTTACCCCCTCCCTAGAACCTATTTACAATCCTACAACCACATATATCTATCACCTAAGGACAGGGGATTCCTACTATGCATACCAAGATCTCATAAGTGGCGGCCTCGCGGTCCCATACGAACCCAGACCTCTCTGCCCATACGACAGTATCACAAGTGGCGGCCTCGCGGTCCCATACGAACCCAGACCTCTCTACCCAGACGGCAGTCTCAGCACAATCGGCGGCCTCGCGATCCCATACGAATCCAGACCTCTCTGCCCATACGACAGTATCACAAGTGGCGGCCTCGCGGTCCCATACGAACCCAGACCTCTCTGCCCATACGACAGTATCACAAGTGGCGGCCTCGCGGTCCCATACGAACCCAGACCTCTCTACCCAGACGGCAGTCTCAGCACAATCGGCGGCCTTGCGATCCCATACGGATCCAGACCTCTCTGCCCATACGACAGTATCACAAGTGGCGGCCTCGCGGTCCCATACGAACCCAGACCTCTCTGCCCATACGACAGTATCACAAGTGGCGGCCTCGCGGTCCCATACGAACCCAGACCTCTCTACCTAGACGGCAGTCTCATACGACAGTTCATCCTATGATCACCATAACATACAAAAAGGGAATCAGTCTCACTATTCATCAGATCACACAAGGATTGCCAGTTCGGGCATAGCCTGTTCTCAGGTTTGAGGGCCTCCTCTTTCCCCTATTCAGTTACCACTTACCTGATCAGGGTTAACATCTGTTCATGTAGCCGCAGCTGACCAGAAGAATAGGCTACCCTCTTACACAAGAACACACAGCATATGTTGGTTCACTACAAACTGGATACTTTATTACTCATTGCACATACAATCACATAACATTACGATATAACACATAACCTGCAAAGAAAAGTGAAAGATTAAGTTGTACACTCTAATAAGAAAGGGTCGACATCACCTTGGTAGTATGTAGCCTGCACTCAGTGGTCATCTAGGCTCCCTTCTCGTCTGTGCCTCGGCTCGCCTGGAATCACCCTTCTCCGAGTCACTGGGACCTCTTCCTTATCGGCTACTCTCTCCTCTCTGGTTATTCTGTTAGGAAAGCATCTGTCTCTCAGTTCTTCTCCGCCTTCAAGATGGCGTCTGTCTTCCCTGGAATAAGTAGTAGCTCTACTGCTAACGGCTAGATGCCGCCTACGGACTGAACATGTAACTGCCTCAAACTTTCACTAATATAGAGGTGCATTTCCTCATGGAAAATTCCGGCCCGTAACCTGCCGCCCACCAAATTCTTGTACCTCCCCGTACCAAGGACACGTTCCCAGCCGGCCGGCCTGATGTAGTGTCTTCGGCATGAAGAAAAATACAATCCTTCGATAAGGGCCGGCCTGAACCGGTTCTCTCCAAGCGAATAACACCTCATAACTAAAACATTGCATTTGACCTAGAAGAATCCCAAGCTGCCGGAGCAGAAAGAAAGATGGAGTCCCTCCCGTTTGAGGCCTACCAGGCCTGAATTCAGCACGGCTCCATGAAATACCCTCACTACAGGACAGGTTATCCCTAATACTAACGAATCTATCCCCTAGGCTATGTGTGCAAGCCCTGATCTATGGGGAAGAGCACAGGATCATGTCGGAGTGCCTAGTAAATAGGCTCCATTCACTACTCTAACCCTTAGACTTGAATGGTAAGAGACTGAAGTCACATTCAATCACCTTTCCTCACAAGAAGGCCGGGAAAATCGAGCAGAACATCCTCCCAAAACGGCAGACACAGCCTGGACCACCCACATCAGCGGACACAACCAGGACCTTCCACACCAGCGAACACAAACTGAACCTCCCACACCAGCGGACACAAACTGGACCTCCCACACCAGCAGACACAACCTGGACCTGCCACTCCAGCGCACACAACCTGGACCTTCAACACCAGCAGACACAATCTGGACCTCCAACACCAGCAGACACAATCTGGATCTCCCACACCAGCGGACAAAACCTAGACCTGCCACTCCAGCAGACACAACCTGGACCTTCCACACCAGCGGACACAACCTGGAACCCCCACATCAGTGGACACAACCTGGACCTCCCACATCAGCAGGCACAACGTGGACCTCCCACACCAACGGATGCAACCTGGACCTCCCACACAAGCGGAAACAACCTGGATCTCCCACACCGGCAGACACAACTTTGACCTCCCACACCAGAGGACACAAGCATGACCTCCCACACTAGTGGACACAACCTCGACCTCCCACACCAGAGGGCACAACCTGGACCTTCCACACCAGCGGACACAACCTGGACCTGCCACTCCAGTGGACACAACCTGGACCTCCCACATCAGCGGACGCAACCTGGACCTCCCACACTAGCGGACACAACCATGACCTCCCACACCGGGGACACAACCTTGATCTCCCACACCAGAGGACACAACTTTGACCTCCCACACCAGAGGACACACCTTGACCTACCACACCAGCGGACGTAACCTGGACCTCCCATACCAGCAGACACAACCTGGAGCTCCCACACCAGCAGACACAACCTGGATCTTCCACACCAGTGGACGTAACCTGGACCTCCCATACCAGCAGAGACAACCTGGACCTCCCACACCAGCAGACACAACCTTGACCTCCCACACCAGCGGACACAACCTTGAACTCCCACACCAGCAGACACAACCTTGACCTCCCACACCAGCTGACACAACCTGGACCTCCCACACCAGTGGACACAACCTGGACCTCCCACACCAGCAGACGCAACCTGGAATTCCCACACCAGCGGACAAGTCCTGGACCTCCCACACCAGCGGACTCAACCTTAACCTCCCACATCAGAGGACACAACCTTGACCTCCCACACCAGCGGACATAACCTGGACCTCCCACACCAGCGGACACAACCTGGACCTCCCACACCAGCAGACATAACCTTGACCTCCCACACCAGTGGACACAACCTGGACCTCCCACACCAGTGGACACAACCTTGACCTCTTACACCAGCGGACACAAACTTGACCTCCGACACCAGCGGACACAACCTGGATCTCCCACACCAGCAGACACAACCTGGACCTCCCACACGCAGGGATTCAACCTGGACCTCCAACACCAGCTGACGCAACCTGGATCTGGTTTTCTCTCTGATCCCAACTTTGCATCCCGAGTCTCCCACCGATCTCATCGTCTCACCACAACCATGCTTGTCACCATCCTCATCTTTACGGTATCTGTGCAGCACACTAACTCCAAAGGACAGCTGATAAGAGGATCATGAAGATGATGGGAAGAGAAAGGTATTGACCTTTTTCTTAAAGTGTGTAAGAGAGCTGAGGTAACACTTACAAGCAGAAACTCAAAATTCCACTGCATGGAGAGCTCTGCCACCTGACCAAATATCTCAGAGATACTGACCACCACCAATGCAGAGCAAACTACAAAATGTCAATATTACCTCCTCCTCAAGTGTATTTCTCATCATTCTGCTGCCTTCAAGTAGTTGCCCACTGAAAAGGGATTTAAACGCCCCTCCACCTCACTGACCAAAGCCCTTCCTACTATCACTGCAGAGGGTTCAAACAAACCCTGCTCACATCAAAAACTGGCTACTGTAAATGATGTGTCTCAGAAGTTCTTCAAATGTACCACGAGTTGGCAGTGTAGCCACTACCAGCTGCCTCCCCCATCCTCTCAAAAGCTTAGCGATGACTTGATATCAACAGCTCTACCGTGACCGGCGCTGAAGAGCAGCACTCAGAGGAGCTCTCTACTATCCCTACATGGCCTATTCCCCTAGAATTCATCCATACTCAGGAGTGAGCCGTGACCAGGAATCTGTCTGCATTCAATGAAAGGTCACTCTCATCAGACGTGCAATGCCAGTGCAGGCAGCCTGGACCTCCACATCCTGGTCTTTCTGATTACCGCACTCATCAACACTGCCCTACCAAAAGTAAAACAATGACACACAGACTGAAGCATCCAATCATAACACTCTCCTGAAAACATTCAGGGTTGGGTTCAGACTGGCCACCCAACTCTCAGAGATGGAATAAATCTAGATGGCCGCCGCCCCTTAAGAATGTGGCGAGCGGCCCCTGAGACTCCCATATCTTACAGATACTCAGAGCCTTGAGTTGAAAGTGGGCCTCCTGAACGTTGAGGGCCACAGTCCCATAGGGCTGCAGGGGTCTCCCTTACACCCCTGCTAGCTCTCAATAGATACCCAACTTCACTTTGCCAGCCATTGTCAGTCAACTCGTCGCCCACCTCGCCACACAACTCGTCGCCCACCTGGTCACACACTGTATCTCAAATACTTTCAGGTACTGTCCTCCGAGGGGAGGAACAGATACCATCCTGTAGGCTCTTACAGAGTCATTAAATGCAATTCATCACACCTTGATTGGCCACACCATTTTAAAGTGATATGGCTGCATCTTCTCTGGTGAACTGGACACATCACCTTAAATTCAATAATTTCCTTAAATTACCTTTTCAATACTGACAAACTCGCCTATAGGGTGCCGCAAAGATCGAAGCTCTCACAGTTTGTTTAACATTTAAAGAGCCTTTTGGGCCTAGAAGAACACATTTTACAGAAACGGATTTCAGATATACACTGTTGCTAAAGAGCTTCTTCTTTTTTTTAACTTCTTTTTATTACATTTTTAAGTAAGTGGCAAGCATTTGCACAATGGTCTCATCTTAATAATTTAACTCATTTCCATAGTGCTGGTGCATTTCATTGTCTGCCCCACACTCTTCACATTTGCTATTTGTACTGGTATATCCTGTACCCCCGTGGGTTTATTGGCACATGGATCTATAACATTTCTCAAAATCATGGCAGCGCCTAGGGGGTGGTTAGCCAGTGTTACCTTGCTAGTGTTGTTCAGGCACATTTCCCCCGTCAGGTCTCTAGGGCGGTTATGCATCAAATATGCTTTTATGGACCCCCAAATGTCATTGGGTCTGTAGGTCTCAAGTAGGAGTTCTGAATATATGGCTAGCTGCTCTTGGCAATAAACTAGGTCCTGCAGCCTTTCTTTAAACTTGGGAGCCCTCCCGTGCCCCATTGACATGCCATCCTGCTTTTAGCCAGTAAAAGCCCCAGTGAGACAAAACGCCTGATGGGTGTTTCCATGTTCTCTGTATAGCCCAACAATGCTACGAGGTGGGTAAGAATAATTCGTGTTTCCACCATTTGTGACAGAGCTTCTTCAACTTTAACCCAATATTCACCTATGGGGCTGCATTCCCATGCCAGGTGGATGAAGCTCTCCCCCCACCCCGCATCCTTCACAGTTATCTGCTGGTTTTAAGCTGATTGGTCCATCCTCGCGGGGTGTACTATGTCCTATGCAAGAACTTGAAGTGACTAATTCGTAATCGGCTGCTGGTCGTGATGTTTTCAGTCTGCAGACAGCAGTACAGCCGCTGTTCAGGCCCGATTCACAGAACTAACTGAAGACAAAATCCTAAACTTACTACCATTTTGGTATTCAGAGAAGGCACTTACTCATTTTGGTATTCACAGAAGGCACTTACTCATTTCGGTATTCACAGAAGTTAGGAGTCCTAACTTTAGGACTCCTAAATGCCTTCTGTGAATACCGAAAGTCTTAAAGTTAGGATTTTTCTAAGTTTAGGAGTAGTAAAGTTAGGAGTCCTAACTTTACTACTCTTAAACTGAGAAAAATCCTAACTTTAAGACTTCCGGTATTCACAGAAGGCATTTAGGAGTCCTCAAGTTAGGAGTCCTAACTTTACTACTTCTAAACTGAGAAAAATCCTAACTTTAAGACTTTCGGTATTCACAGAAGGCATTTAGGAGTCCTAAAGTTAGGAGTCCTAACTTTACTACTCCTAAACTGAGAAAAATCCTAACTTTAAGACTTTCGGTATTCACAGAAGGCATTTAGGAGTCCTAAAGTTAGGACTACTAACTTCTGTGAATACCGAAATGAGTACGTGCCTTCTGTGAATACCAAAATGAGTAAGTGCCTTCTGTAAATACCAAAATGGTAGTAAGTTTAACATTTTGTCTTAAGTTAGTTCTGTGAATCGGGCCCTTCGTCTTTAAGTGGTGTGCCCAAGTCAATCAATCAATCAGGGATTTGTGGAGCGCTACTCACCCGTGAGAGTCTCAAGGTGCTGGTGATGGTCTCAAGGTGCAAGTCTGTCTCCCACCCCCTCCTGGAACAACCTGGCATCTCAGTTAGAGTTAGGAGGGTGCTACGATAGAGCCTTGACAGTGACTGTGAGGAGCTTGTGGCCTGAAGCATAATGTGTATTAGGGGCAGATTGGGGGGCTCCTCCGGGAAATCTGTGTGGCTGTTTTCACTTCATGCCGTAATCGAACATACAGGAATAGCTCCATGGGAATGGGGGTAATGTCTCCAAAGAATTCCTCCCTGTGGCAAAATCTCCTCTCTGTGTACGTGTTCCCCCGAGTGTGTATGGTAAGGGGGTTAAGCGACCCTTGACCCTGAGTTCAGGTAGGTCACCCCCCCTCTGCCGCCTCATGGTCCTCCTGTGACGCGGCCTGTGCCTGCCCTGCTGCTTGCTCTGCCGCTTCCTGCCCCCGTGCCACCGGTACACTTTTACACTTTTACTGTATTGTGCGTCTCTTTTTGCTTTTTATTGCATCTCCGTAATAGTGTGTCCCCTTTGGTTTCTGTATCACCGTAATATTGTGCCCCTTTTCACTGTGTTTTGTGCCTTTGTTCGTCCTCTTGCTGTTGCCCTAAATTGTACCGCTGCCCCCTGTTTTTGCCTTCTGTATCCCCCCTCCCGCTCCCCTCCCTCGCATTCTCGCATTCTCCCGCCGCTGCGTCCCTGCGGCCCCACCCCCCTGCAAGCCCATTCGCCGCCCCGCTCCCGCCTCCCAGCTGCTCCTCCCTTCCACTGCCCTTCTTATGGAGGCCGCGAAGCGGACGCGCGCAGCGGGCGCGCCAAAGGCACGCCAAAGGCAAGCCCGTCTGCGCCCGTCCACGCCTGGACCGCGCCCAGCACCAGAACCCGCGGCCCCCACAGGAACCAGAAGCCCCGCCTGAGATACAACACCGCCGCCCTCCACGCACTCAACGCCGGCCGAATACCCACCTGCCATCAAGCCACCCCGAAACGCACCCACGGACCCTTCACCTGCCAAGCCTGCAAATTCACCTGCCTCCGAACCTGCACCGCGCACCCCAGACCAGGCACCAACGACAACCACCTCAAGTGCATCCTGCTCAACACCCGCTCCGTCCGCAAGCACGCCGTCGAACTCTGGGACCTCCTCGACACAACAGCACCAGACGTCGCCTTCCTCACGGAAACCTGGATGAACACCTCCTCGGCCCCTGACATCGCCATAGCCATCCCGGACGGCTACAAGATCACCCGGAAGGACCGCTCCAACCAAACCGGAGGAGGCATCGCCATCGTCTACAAGAACACCATCCGCATCACGACCAACTCCGAGGACACCCTCACCGCCGCCGAACACCTTCACTTCCAGATACACACCGACCCCAAGACCACCCTCCGAGGCACCCTCATCTACAGACCCCCGGGGCCACGCACACAATTCAGCAAAGCCATCACAGACTTCATCAGCCCGCATGCCCTCGCCTCCTCTGACTACATCCTCCTGGGGGACCTGAACTTCCACCTAGGGAACAACAATGACAACACCTCCACCACCCTGCTAGACAACTTCGCCAACCTCGGACTCAAGCAACTGGTAGACAGCCCCACCAACTACGCCGGCTACACGCTGGACCCCGTCTTTTCCTCCAGCAACCTCGTCACCTACAGCCACTCGACCGGACTACACTGGACCGACCACAGCTGCGCCCATTTGAACTACAGAAGGACCACGACTCACCACCACGCGCAACAGGCTCCCCGAAGATGCTGGAGCAAGATCACCACCGACCAGCTTACCACTGCCCTCAGCCAAAACCCCCCTACCTATACTTCTGACACCAACGACGCAGCCAGCAACCTCGCACAATGGATCTCCAACTGCGCTGACAACCTGGCACCACTGAAGAACCCTCGGAGCAGCAGGAAAGCCCCTTGGTTCACCAACTACCTCAAAGACTCAAAGAAATCCTGCCGCACCCTCGAGAAAGCCTGGCGCCACGAACAGACGGCAGACAACCTGACTGCCCTCAAGAACGCCACCCGAAAACACCACCAGCTGATCCGCGCAACCAAAAAGACATCGTTCAGCGAACGACTGGACAACAACACCCACAACAACAAGGAACTCTTTAACATCGTCAAAGAGCTCTCCAACCAGAGCGCCAGCAACAACGACATCACGCCTGCGCAAGACCTCTGCAACTCACTCGCCACGTTCTTCCACAGCAAGATCGTCAATATTTACGACAGCTTCGGCACCCAGCCCACGTACCCCACCACCGCACCAACGCCCCCCACCACCACCCTCTGCACCTGGACCCCCGTCAGCACTGAAGACACCACCCTCGTGATGAACACCATCCACTCCGGCTCCCCTGCCGACCCCTGCCCCCACCACATATTCAACAAAGCCGACTCCATCATCGCACCCCAACTCCGGGACATCATCAACAACTCTTTCGCATCCACCACCTTCCCGGAGAGCTGGAAGCACGCAGAGATCAGCGCCCTCCTGAAGAAACCCACCGCGGACCCCACAGACCTCAAGAACTTCCGGCCCATCTCGCTCCTCCCGTTCCCTGCAAAAGACATCGAGAAGACCGTCAACAAACAACTGACCGCCTTCCTCGAAACAAACAACTCCCTCAACCCATCGCAGTCCGGTTTCCGAGCGAACCACAGTACCGAGACCGCCCTCATCGCAGCCACCGACGACATCAGGACCCTGCTCGACAGCGGGGAAACCGCTGCCCTCATCCTCCTCGACCTATCGGCCGCGTTCGATACCGTCTGCACCACACCCTAACAACCCGCCTCCACCACGCCGGGATCCAAGGAAAGGCCCTGGAATGGATCACCTCCTTTCTCTCCGATAGAACTCAGAGAGTCCGTCTCCAACCCTTCCGCGCCGCGGCCACCAAGATCATCTGCGGCGTACCCCAGGGCTCCTCGCTCAGCCCCACCCTCTTCAATGTCTACATGAGCTCCCTCGCAGCCATCGCTCGCAACCACAACCTCAACATCATCTCCTACGCTGACGACACCCAGCTGATCCTCTCCCTCACCAATGACCCCGCCACCGCCAAAACCAGTCTCCAGGAAGGAATGAAAGACGTCGCGTAATGGATGAAGATCAGCCGTCTGAAACTTAACTCAGACAAGACGGAGGTCCTGATCCTCGGACCTACCCCCTCCGCCTGGGACGACTCCTGGTGGCCCCCTGCCCTGGGGTCCGCCCCCAAGCCCACGGACCACGCACGCAACCTGGGCTTCATCCTTGACTCCTCCCTCACGATGACCAAGCAAGTCAACGCAGTCTCATCCTCATGCTTCAACACCCTTCGCATGCTCCGAAAGATCTTCCGGTGGATCCCCACCGAAACCAGAAAGGCGGTCACCCAGGCCCCTCGTCACCAGCCGGCTGGACTACGGGAACACTCTCTACGCCGGAACCACAGCCAAGCTACAGAAAAGACTCCAGCGCATACAGAACGCATCTGCACGACTCATCCTGGACATCCCCCGTCACTCCCACATCTCCGCCGCCCACCTGAGAGACCTACACTGGCTCACCGTCAGCAAGAGGATCACGTTCAGGCTCCTCACCTACGCACACAAAGCTCTCCACAACAGTGGCCACGAATACCTCAACAAACGCCTTACATTCTACTCGCCATCCTGCCAGCTCCGCTCCGCCAGCCTCGCCCTCGCCACCGTCCCACGGATTCGATGATCCACCATTGGAGGAAGATCCTTCTCCTACCTGGCCGCCAAGACGTGGAACTCCCTCCCCACCCACCTTCGACTGACCCAAAACCACCTCTCCTTCAGGAAGCTCCTCAAGACCTGGCTCTTCGAGCAGTAGCAGCCCTCCCCCTCCTCGCTCCCCCCCAGCACTTTGAGACCCGCTCGGGTGAGTAGCGCGCTCTACAAATTTCGTGATTGATTGATTAAGCATCCGACGACATGCCGCCTTATGAGTCACTGGGAGAGAAGGATGGTGGGCAATCCTCAGGGATGGGGACAGATCATGGGTACATGCAGTTACTTTGCTATACCCTATACCCTCATTTGTGCTTGCCACCGTGGAATCCATCCCTCTTGTCCCCTCAGGGTCAACGCTGAGAAATCCGGTTATCAGTGTTGGCGCCACGTACACCTGTTCCACCGCAATGTGGGCAATAAAGCGTGGTGGGTGAAACCAGTATATCGTGTAGTGCGCTTGAGTGCATAATTAATATCATTCTGGATCCGGAGCTTCAAATCCCCTTTGGAGAAGGGCATCATGAGGATGTCCCAACAGAGTCTTGTCTGTTTTCCCCCCTAGGCTATTCGGATTAGCTGCGTTCTAATGTTTTTGAAACACTGGCGTCCAGGGAAGTAAGGCATATTGAGGAATAGATACAGTAGCAGAGGGACTTTCAGGCGTCTTGCCGATGGTCAATGGTATATCAATCAATCAATCAATCAATCAATCAATCAATCAGTCAATCATAACATTTGTAAAGCGCACTAATTACCCGTGAGGGTCTCAAGGCGCCGGGGGGTGGGAGATGCTGCTACTGCTCGAAAAGCCAGGTCATGAGGAGTCTTCTGAAGGTCAGCAGCTCTTGGGTCTGCCGTAGGTGGGCGGGGAGGGTGTTCCAGGTCTTGGCAGCGAGGCAGAAGAACGATCTGCCGCTGGAGGTAACTCTTCGGATGTGGGGGACTGTGGCATGGGTGAGGTCGGTGGAACAGAGCTGGCGAGTGGGGGTGTAGAAGCTGAGTCGTCTGTTGAGGTAAGCTGGTCCGGTGTTGTGGAGTGCCTTATGTGCGTGAGTGAGGAGCTTGAAGGTTATCCTCTAGTTGACAGGGAGCCAGTGCAGGTCTCTCAGGTGCGGTGTGATGTGGCTGCAGCAAGGGATGTCGAGGATCAGGCATGCAGAGGCGTTCTGGATGCCTTGCAGCCGTCTCAGGAGTTTGGCCGAGGCTCCTGCATAGAGGGTGTTTCCTTAGTCCAGTTTGCTGCTGACGAGGGCCTGGGTTACCGTTCTTCTCGTTTCGATGGTGATCCAGTTGTAGATCCTGCGAAGCATGCGGAGGGTGTTGAAGCATGAGGAAGAGACGGTGTTGACCTGCTTAGTCATGGAGAGGGTGGAGTCGAGGATGGGTGGCGTGCGTGGTCGGTGGGTGTTGGGGCTGTTCCCAGTGCGGTCGGCCACCAGGAGTCATCCCAGGCCGAGGGGGTGGATCCGAGGATGAGGATCTCCGTCTTGTCTGAGTTCAGCTTCAGTCGGCTGTTCCTCATCCATTCGGGGACAGCCTTTATTCCTTCGTGCAGGTTGGTCCTGGCGGCGTGGGGGTCTTTGGTGAGGGAGAGGATCAGCTGGGTGTCGTCGGCATAGGAGTTGATGTTGAGGCCGTGCAGTCGGGCGACGTGGGCGAGTGGTGCCATGTAGATGTTGAACAGCGTTGGGCTGAGGGATGAGCCTTGGGGTATGCCGCAGATGATCTCGGTGGCTTCGCAGCGAAAGGGGGGAAGGCGGACTCTCTGTGTTCTGCCGGCGAGGAAGGAGGTAGTCCAGTCCAAGGCCTTCTCTTGGATCCCGGCGTCGTGGAGGCGTGTTTGTAGTGTGTGGTGGCAGACCGTGTCGAAGGCGGTTGACAGGTCCAGAAGGATGAGGGCCGCTGTTTCTTTGTTGTCTAGCAGGCTCCTGATGTCATCGGTGGCGGCGATGAGGGCAGTTTTGGTGCTGTGGCTGCTGCGGAACCCAGATTGGGAAGGGTCCAGGATGCTGTTCTCCTCGAGGTAGTGGGTCAGTTGTTTGTTGACGGTCTTCTTGATGACCTTCGCCGGGAACAGGAGCAGGGAGATGGGCCGGACATTCTTGAGGTCCTTGGGGTCCGTCGTGGGTTTCTTGAGTAAGGCGTTGATCTCGGCATGCTTCCAGCTCTCCGGGAAGGTTGCTGTCTCAAAGGAGATGTTGATGAATTTCTGGAGATGGGGTGCGATGGCTGTGCTGGCTTTGTTGAAGATGTGGTGTGGGCATGGGTCTGACGGAGATCCGGAGTGGATGGTGTTCATGGTCTTGATGGTGTCATCGTCGGTGATGTTGGTCCAGGCGGTTGGTGCGGATGGTGGTTGTGGGGGCGGAGGTCTCGGTGGTTGTCAGGGCGGGCATGGTGTTGAAGCTGTCGTGGATGTCTGCGATCTTGCGGTGAAAGAAGGTGGCCAGCGAGTCGCACAGGTTTTGCGAAGGTGGGACATCGTTGGTGTTGAAGCTGGGGTTGTAGAGTTCCTTCACGATGTTGAAGAGCTCTTTGCTGTTGTGTGCGTTGTTGTGTAGGCGGTCTTTGAAGGAGGCCCTTTTGGCAGATCTGATGAGGTGATGGTGTCTGCGGGTGGCGCTCTTGTGGGCTGCGTAGCTGTCCGGTGTTTGTTCACGGAGCCAGTTCTTCTCCAGTTTTCGGCAGGTTCGCTTGGAGGCGTGGAGGTCTTCAGTGAACTAGCTGGCTTTCTTGCTGGTGTTGGAGGGTCTCTTGAATGGGGTGAGGCTGTTGGTGCAGTCGTCGATCCACTGTCTGAGGTTGTGGGCGGCGGTGTCGGGGTCGGTGGGGTCAGTGGGCGGGCTTTGGGCGAGGGAGGTGGTTGGCTGGTCTGTCTGAGTCCGAGGTTGGCTAGGTTGCCGATCAGGGTGGTGGAGTTGGTGTTGTCGTTGTTCTAGAGGTGGAAGTTCAGGTCACCGAGGAGGATGTAGTCCGTGGAGGTGAGGACGTGTGTGCTGATGAAGTCAGCGATGGAGTCGCTGAACTGTGGTCGGGGTCCGGGGGGTCTGTAGACGAGGATTCCTCTGAGTGTGGTGTTGGGGTCGGTGTGTATCAGGAAGTGCAGGTGTTCGGTGGTGCTGAGGGTGTCGTCGGTGTTGGTCGAGACTCTGAGAGGGTTCCTGTGGATGATGGTGATCCCTCCTCCCACTCCGTTGGCGCGGTCCCTGCGGGTGATCTTGTAGCCTTCCGGGACGGCTATGGCGATGTCGGGTGCCGAGGCGGAGTTCAGCCATGTCTCCGTCAGGAAGGCGATGTCTGGGGAGGTTGAGTCGAGTAGGTCCCATAGTTCAATGGCGTGTTTGCGGGCGGAGCGGGTGTTGAGGAGGATGCATCTGAGGTAGTTGGGTTCTTTCCAAGTCGGCGGTTTGGTGGGGCGGATGCTGGTGAAGCTGCAGTTCTGGCAGGTGAAAGGTCCATGGGTGCGCTTCGGGGCGTCTAGGAAGCAGGTGTGTGGTCGTTCGGTGTTGAGTGCATGGAGGGTACTGGCATCATAGCGGTGACGGACGTCGTGGTGGTAGCGGGGGCCAGGGGTTCTGGCACTGGGCGCGGTCCAGACGTTGACGGGCGTAGACGGGCTTGCCTTAGGTGCACCTTCGGCGTGCAGCGGCACACCCGCTGCGTGCGTTTGCTGTGCGGCTGCTGCATGGCCTCCATATAAGGGGACTTGGGAGGGAGGAGCAGCTTGGAGGCGGGAGCGGGGCGGTGAATGGGAGAGCAGGGGGGCAGGGCCGTAGGGACGTAGCGGCGGGAAGAGCGGGAAAAGAACGGATGACAGATGGCGGAGGGGAACAGAAGGCAAGTGGGGCACAAAGACTAGCAGGAGAGGAAAAGGAAATTAGGCAAGCAACAACAGGAAAAATACAGAGGGAATCCCAAGGGATGTAGCACCGCCAGTGTGTAGTCCCACTCCAGAGTTGCAGTCCTTGCTGGCATCTAGGAAGACCACCACTGCAGCCAGCTCTGGGTCGATGTCCTGGAGTATCGAAAAGAGGGTATGCAAGTTGTGTGTGGTGGCTCTCCCCGGGATGAAGCCCGACTAATCCAGTCGCCCTAGCCTCTCCATCAGAGTCGCTAGCCAGTAGCTTGGCTAGTAATTTTGCATCGCAATTAATTAAAGATAAGGTTCTATATGACTCAGAGGCATCAGCTGGTTTGCCATGCTTTAAGAGGGAAATGATTAGGGCTTCTCGCATAGTAAGCGGGAGAGTGTCCAGCTGCAGCCCCTCTCCGTATAGCCTTTTGAGGAATGGGACGAGTTTGTCAATGTACATTTTATAGAATTCAGCCAGAAGGCCATCTGGCCTTGGAATCTTTCCAGATCTTAACTGCATAATGGCCGCTCTAATTTCGTCTTCCTCGAAGTCAGCCGAGAGAAACGCACTCTGTGCATCACTCAGCCATCTGATTTCTACAGCTTCAAGATAAGTGTCAATGGCTGGGGGTTGAGTCTACGTGTCATGTAGAGTGAGGAATAATATGACCAAAAGGTATATAGGATATTTTCAGTGTCCTTTTGAATTTTTCCCTCTGCATCTTTAATGTCTAGGATATAGTTAATCGTGTCATCTCTGCCAGTGCCTTCACTGGACGTTCTCCTCCATACCTCCAGGCCCTATGATATCTGCTCAGAAATAGACTTTCCCTTTCAGCAGTGTTTTGAGATTCAGTGAGTTTGTCTCTGATCTGAGCTTGAATCTCTCCCTCGTGAGTAGCAGGCAGCCTTGCCTGGAGCCTTCAGAGGTCTCCCTCAAGCCCCTTTAGCGCACGCTGTATGTCTCTCAGAATGCCCCCAGCCTTCGCAATGCACAGAGCTCGTGTGGTCACCTTCAGCGCCTCCCAAAGCACTGCCAGTGTAGGAACCAAGTCAACGTTCTGTGTTAGGAAGTCCTCTTGTTCTTGCCGCAGTTCTTCCCTGAAGGGGACATCCAATAATGAATTAGGAGAGAGACACAAGGACAGTAGTGGCAGTGCGGTCATTGGCGGGGACAGACGCATGTGCACTATGGAGTGGTTGCAGTATGTGCGCGAAAAATGTTATGTATGCACTAGCCAGGTGCCAAGTCCCCTAGACACCAGCCATTAGTCCAACTTCGACCCGCTGGAGTGTACAGAGGAGTAATGCGTCCCCTCCCTGCCCGCTGGGTGAGTCATCCACCAGGCATCTAGGAGTTGTCTTTCATTTATGATCTGCTGCAGTTGGCGGAGTGTGCCTTGGAGTAGTGGTGAGGCTGGGGATGGGGATGGGATTGGTCCATGGTGAGGTCAATGATGAAATTAAAATCCCCTGCCCAAATAATGTGAGTGGAGCCAATGTTCCTAACCAGACCTCAGAGGTTATTGAAAAGTGCCTCGTCATCATTGTTGGGGTTATAGCAGTTTACCAGTGTGAGCGAATGAGATGCCAGTCTACACCGCCTAAACTGTAGTGACTCTGAGGATCGTTCAGGGATCCCCATGCAACGTATAAGAAGTTTTTACGTATTGTAAAGGCAGTTCCTCTTGAGTAGGAGGAGTGTGAGGAAGAGTACCATTGGGACGCCCAGCGCATCGCGAAAATGGTGGTGGAAGAGGGAGCAGTATGTGTTTCCTGTAGCAATGGCATGTGTATATCGGTCTATCTAAATATGCTAGGATTTGACGCAGCTTCGACAGATCTCCAAGCACCTGGACGTTCCATGTTATGAAGTTGAGTACTGCGTGTCGAGTGTCACCTACCATGTGAGGCCAGTCTGTATGTACATAGTGGGACGTGACTCCCAATGTGGTGCCTGTAAGCCCACAATGGGTGGTCACATTCACCTGTTGTCTTATGGAATGCCTTTGAATTGCAAAAACTTTTAACCCTTCCCCCCTCCTCCTACATTGGCTTCCCCAACTTGCCAAATAAATCCCTCCGTGTCCTGCAAGAGCCTGAACCTCCCCCACATCATACAAAAGACCAAGGGGCATATTAACAAGACCGGAGATAATGGGCTTGCTAATATGCGTTTTAGAATTCCAATAGAAGCCCGGGCTAGATGTGCAGGACATCTAACCTGGGCTTCTATTGGAATTCTATAACGCATATTAGCAAGCCCATTATCGCCGTTTTAGCGGCAGTTTCCTGCCGCTAAAACAGCGATACTTTTATCGCCGGTCTTGCAAATATGCCCCCAAGTGGTTTAAAACATCCATAATCAGGTTCAACAGAGAGTGCAATATCACATGTAGTCAGAGTTAAAGCAAAAAAGGGGGGTGTTGAAGGAAGGGGTGTAGGATCAGGGAACATGAGACGAGAAAGTGAGCACATAGAAAGGAAAAAGTAAAGCGAAGGAAACAGTGTAGTAGATATAACCATATAACCTAAGGGTTCTCCAGTTAGGGTGTCACCAAGGGTGAGGCAGTTTCTCCCCCGCTGAACGGGGGTGTCCGGGACTATGGCATTGACCCCCGGCTGAGTTGTAACTATCATGTGGTACTGTCTGATAGTTCCTTATTGCCTTGTTGTTGTGCTTCTGTGCCCACCCGCTGAAGCAAGCTGTGGAACTAATGTCCATCCAAGTAGGCTATGGCACTTCTTTGAGCTTTTTTGTAGCATGGTGACTGTCCAAAGTCATTGCGGTTGCGTATCGTGCCTGGGGAATTTTTGCTGAAGTTGCTACTCACCGGTCACCGTTATCCCAGTTCTGATGATGGTGAAGTAGATCCACTCTCTGTTGCCGCACGTCCCTCAAGGGGTGGACAACGGAGCAAGCACTTGAGGAAGTCCATCACCTGCTGTGGGGTGTGTAAAAGTGCTAGCTCCCCTGATGCGTTATTCTGAGTTGGGCTGGGTAGAATATTGTGTAGGTGATGTACACCTGCAGTAGTTTTTTCTTGTTAAATCAATGAGGACATTGTTCCCTGTTGGCGGTGAAACAAAAATAACGATCACCTGCTCAACACAAGTAGAAAGAAAAGAGAGAGTATAGAGGGGGGGAGGAGGGTAGAAGGGAGATGAAAAGAGGCAGAGAGAAATTTCCCCAGTCTCAGGGATCCAATCCCGAAGTGGAGGACTCTATGTAGCCTCTAGTTAGCCCTCACACACCCCGAGGGATGTCTTGCTTCATCATTGGGCTTGTTGTTGCTCCTCGTCGGGCCGGCGCTGCAATGCCCGACGGTCCCCCGAAGGGTCTCTTTATCGGAGGTCTTTTAAAGAGAAAAGCCGTAAGGTGAATGCGGGTATGTGGGCAAAAAAACAGTAAAGGTGGATCCGAGAGGTAAGTGATTGCGTGCATGCAGGGTGTGTGAAATAAAAATGCCTAGGGGTGTCCAAAAAGTGAGTTTTAATATTATGGAGCCTCTGGCAAAGTAAAAAGACCACAAGGTCGCAGGGTCACTAATAAGCGCAAGGTGCTAATGTGACTTTAATAAAAGGTCGACATGTTTCACGCCTTAAATGCCCGAACGGGTCAGTGGCGTTTCATCAGGACCAAATAAGAGTGAAAGGTTGTGCACCGTGAAGACGAGGGTGCCAGAGATTGGAAGGGTAACCCACGTCTAAAGGAGGTTAAGAGAGGTACGGGGCTGCGGGGTACAGTGACCTAGTCAGCAAAGACAGAAAGAGCGTACCAAGCTAGTGTAACCTGTGGGGGAAATAAACGGGAAGGGAAAAGCGGAGGAGAAGGGGAAGGTAGGGGTTGGGAGGAAGGGAAATAGAGGGAGGAGGGAACAACGAGGACACTCTAATTGTAACACCAAGAACTGCGTCTACCTTATCACATGCCCATGTGGTCTAAGGTATGTCGGCATGACCTCATGTCCCATTAAAGTACGCATAAGCGAACACAAGAGCACCATCCGACGGGGACAGACAGCCACGAAGCTCACCAACCATTTTCTTGACCGTGGGCATAGCAGCGAACAACTAACATGGACTATATTAGAGTCCAGACCTTTCTGGAATGCCCAAGCCCTCTTGCGCCAGGAACAACGTTGGGTGTTCCGTCTCCGCACTAACACGCAAGGACTCAATGATGAGATACCCTGGGTAGAACTGTAACTAACAACTTATATATACCTTCGCTCCGTTGGGCACATCTCTCAACACTGGAGTATCTATATGGTCTCTCTGGCTCTTTAATAAGGAGCATTCCAGGAGGAGGAACACGTGCTCTCCCCTTACTATTTATTTCCCCCCCCCCTTTTTTCTTATCCTCAACACAGACCAGTTTTTATGAAAGTATCAAGTTTTTAATGTGCACCACTCTAGGACATGTCCTGTCCAGTTGATTCGAGCACGCCATTCTGTCAACCAGTGGCTAGACCCGGGGTACCACCAGGGCTCACGAGCCCTTAACAGTCGCACAAGCGCAGACCACCTCTGAGTAGGGCACTGTGTGTTATTAGTAACGCATGCGCACTCCGCTTGTTTCCAGTCTCCGCTTTGAGCATGCGCACACCTCGGGACACATTCGCCCACGCATGCGCCAGAACCAACACGCGCACTTCCCCTTGTCCTCTCCCTCGAGCAGGAAGTGGTTCACTCCCTTTCCAATGCCTTAAATGGAAACCTGCTTGCTACCGGCACTATCTCCAGGCAGCCGCTGGCAGAGGGTAGGTGCTGACTGAGCCGGCCCCCGACGCAACCGTAAGTACTCTCAGGCAGGATCCACTAGGGAGATGCCTGACGATCCTGTATGCGCAGCCCACCCTTACGTAGGGTCCCCTCCCTTAATCAATCTATACTCTGTTTGGTTCCTTCAGCAAATAGGGCGCAGGCAGCCTCGGCAAAACCTAGGAAGCCCCCGTCCAGATACACGAGGGTAAGGATCTGGGTACTATTTTCTTCCTAATACCGGTTGGATGTGTATTTATGTATTCTCGTATGCCCACTTTACACTTACCATTTGCTACCTAAACAGAGTGTTCGCTTGTAGTCTGAGATGTCAGGTTCTTTCTTGACTGATTCCCCTATAGTTCAGTGGGTCCGTAACCTTGCTGTGTGGTGTGTTTATACTGTTCGACCTCTGTATTAAGATCTTTTATATAGATTATCAATGTCTATGTTCACTCATTATTCACGCACCACGTGCCGTTCATTCTGGCATTATCAATGCCATTTCACTAATGTTTTCCTCGATCCCAGCATGTATGTCGAGATATATATATTTTTTATCATGTCTGGTCTCCGCCTTACACCGCCCCACAACCCATGGGCAACACTCCACCATTGAGTTAGTAAAGTGTGTCTGACACCGATGCTGGACGTCTGACACGTTATCTGTGTATGTTCCTGTTGACATGGTCACCGGGGTGACCGCACTACCACTATGCGAATGGTATTCGGGGTCACAGACAGTCCCTCGCTGTGTTCTCTCGTTAAACTGTGACTGATTTTATGTACCAGTTCTGTCTAAACCATTCATGTGTGTCTGTCGCCCCTCCCTCCTCCCTCTATTTCCCTTCCTCCCAACCCCTACCTTCCCCTTCTCCCCCGCTTTTCCCTTCCCGTTTATTTCCCCCACAGGTTACACTAGCTTGGTACGCTCTTTCTGTCTTTGCTGACTAGGTCACTGTACCCCGCAGCCCCGTACCTCTCTTAACCTCCTTTAGACGTGTGTTACCCTTCCAATCTCTGGCACCCTCGTCTTCACCGTGCACAACCTTTCACTCTTATTTGGTCCTGATGAAACGCCACTGACCCGTTCGGGCATTTAAGGCGTGAAACATGTCGACCTTTTATTAAAGTCACATTAGCACCTTGCGCTTATTAGTGACCCTGCGACCTTGTGGTCTTTTTACTTTGCCAGAGGCTCCATAATATTAAAACTCACTTTTTGGACACCCCTAGGCATTTTTATTTCACACACCCTGCACGCACGCAATCACTTACCTCTCGGATCCACCTTTACTGTTTTTTTGCCCACATACCCGCATTCACCTTACGGCTTTTCTCTTTAAAAGACCTCCGATAAAGAGACCCTTCGGGGGACCGTCGGGCATTGCAGCGCCGGCCCGACGAGGAGCAACAACAAGCCCAATGATGAAGCAAGACATCCCTCGGGGTGTGTGAGGGCTAACTAGAGGCTACATAGAGTCCTCCCCTTCGGGATTGGATCCCTGAGACTGGGGAAATTTCTCTCTGCCTCTTTTCATCTCCCTTCTACCCTCCTCCCCCCCTCTATACTCTCTCTTTTCTTTCTACTTGTGTTGAGCAGGTGATCGTTATTTTTGTTTCACCGCCAACAGGGAACAATGTCCTCATTGATTTAACTGTCATGAGTGGAGCACGGACATTGGACCATAACCAGCTCCTGGTCCCCCTCTTCTCTTTTTTTGATTAAGTAGTTTTTTCTTGACCAGGAGGAATGTTTTTCGGGCCTCCTGAACCGTTAGTGTGTAGTCAGGATACAGTGCAAAGTTGTGACCCTCAAACAATAGTGCTATCTGTTCCCTCATCATGCGCAGGGCCACATTGTGATCTCATAATGGAGGTGGTCGCACCACAAGGGACCTGTGTGCCCTTTCCACCATGAGTATCGGGGAGAATGAGTCTTTTACAAAGGTGGCAACCAACATAAGCTCTACATATTCCTCCATCTTTCCTGTGTTAATTGATTTCGGCACTCCTAATATTCTTATGTTGTTCCTTCTGGATCTGGCCTCCAAATCCTAATTTTTTGCAGCTATGATTTTCAGTAGACGGTTTATTTCACGCACATGGTCTCCCCTTTGGGAAGTGGAGTCCTCAAGTTCCAAAACTCTATGTGCTGCCTCCTCAATCCCGCCATCTTGTTTTTCCAACTTCTGGGTTATGAAGTCCATTCGAGTACACATTGAGTCCATTTTAGATTCTATTGAGGTGAGGCTCTGTTTCATGGTCAGCATGAGTGCTTTCAGGTCCCCTTCCCTGTCTTGTTGGCTGTTGTCCATCTCCTCTGTCAGAGCCGTTGCTTGGTGGCCCTGGCTTCACGCCATCTTTCAGGGCTCAAAGGGGAGTTTCAACTGCCTACGTTCTGACTTGCCCATCCTCATGTGTGCAGCTTGTTTTTTTCCTGCAAGGGAGTCCAGCGTTTTCCAACCATCCTCCAGGAGGCTGTCCCTTCTCTGGACAACAAAAGGGAGCTTTTCTGCTGTCAGCCAAGTATGTAGCCCCAGCAATCCCACAGTCCCTGCCAGCCCGGGGGCCGTCCAGTCAACCCAAGATAGTGGTCTAGCCCAGGGTCTACAAGGGCCCCGTGCTCCTCTCCGATGTTGGGAGTCTTGAGCCCACACTTCGCTTCTCCGCTGCATGCCCTCTCTGCAACAACCCCCGATAGGGAGTTTCTACTTATGGGTGCTTGCGGGTAGGGAGGAAATTGGATCTTCCGTCCTGCAGACCCCGACCTTCGAGCTTGACTGCAATCCTTTCACTGGCCTACCCTTCTGGTTACGTTCTTGTCAGGCGAACCAGGCAGCGCAGTGAGGCAGCAGCAGTCTTGTTGTTGATTTGGACTCTTCCTCGCAGCCTCAGCAGTCGTGTAAAGGGTTCAGCCTGGTTAGGGTGCAGCAACTTTCGCTCAGTTGCAGCAGGCCGCAGCGGATCTTCAGTTCTGCCTCAGAGGTCTCGTCGCAGGTCTGCCTCATGCAAGGGCCAACTAGTCCGCCGGTATGTTTTTTTTCAAATTCCCCTTCTACTGCAGCATTTCCCCACACTGTTCCCTTCAGTTTCAGCACTTGATGAGAGCTCCAGGGGCAGGATAATGTTTTGGTGTCCCGGACTGCCGGAGCCTCACTAGGGTGCGGCCATTTTGCTAGCCCGCCCACTTACGCCCCCCCTGTTGCTAAAGTGCTTCATTTGAAGTGACAGGAAAGGTTTAGGGTAACTCTACCCTACCTGGCAAAGACTTGATGAACCAAACGAACCTAAGCACTCAAGTCTAAGAACCACTTTGTGCGCCCAGTTGACCTTTCCAACATAGCTGGTCGACATTCTGGGGTACACATCTCTTGAAAAGTACATAATTCTGTCCACCACTAAATCCCTCTTGTTCAAAACTCTGTGCACCAACCACTCCCTCCTGTCCAGAACTCTGTCCACCATCCAGTCCCTCCTGTTCAGAACTCTGCCCACCAACCACTCCCTCCTGTTCAAAACTCTGTCCACCAACCACGCCCTCCTGTACAGAACTCTGTCCACCACCCACTCACTACTGTTCAGAACGTTGCCCACCAACCAATCCCTCCTTTACAGAACTCTGCCCACCAACCTCTCCCTCCTGTTCAAAATTCAGCCTACCACCCACTCCTTCCACTTCAGAACTCTCTCACCCATCCCCTCCTCCCTCCTGCTCAGAACTCTGTCTACAATCCATTCCATCCAGTTTGTCTTAGCACCTTGAAATGTGCTCCCTTGATCCAAACACTCTGGCAGTCACTGCTTCCCTCGCCTGTTTCTGTCAGTTATCTGATGTTGTCTTATGCAGTTTTGTACAGTGAACTAATCACCTGTGAGGGTATCCAGGTGCTTCACAAGTGGGTAAGCGATGGTCTCCTGGCGATTATTTTAAAAGTCACATCTTCAGCTTCTTGTGGAACTCAAGAGGTTATGAGGAGGCTATGACGTGCTGTGGGAGGTTGTTTATTGTTTTGGGGGAGATGTATGAGAAGGCACAATCTCCTGCTCTGCTTTTGTGTATTCAGGATATGTGTGCTTGTGAGAGTCTGGGTGAGTGGAGGTGGCTGGAGGATTGGTGGAAGTGTATGAGGCTGTTGAGGTAGGCGGGCCTATGTTGTGTAGTGCTTTGTTTGCGTGTGTTTCCTGAGGTGTGGTGTGATGTGGGTCTGGCATGTTAGATTGAGGATGAGTCGGGGCTGCATTCTGAACAGTTTGGAGTCTGTTCAGGAGCTGCTTGGTGAGTCCAGCATATGGTGCTTTGCTGTAGTCAAGCCTGCTGGTTATGAGTTCCTGTGTGACTGTTTTTCTGGTGTTATCTAGTAGCTACTTGGAGATTTTTTGCAGCATCCTCAGGATATGGAAGCAGGTTGTGGCGAAGGAGTTGACATGGGTTGTCATGTCATGCTTGTTGTTTAAGATGATCCTAGGTTTCTCTCTTGGGCGGTGGGGGTAAGTGTGGGTCCTAGGTCAGTCGGCCACCAGTTGGAATCCCACAGGAAGGACTTTACAAAAAATCGCTACTTCGATCATGTCAGAGTTGAGCTTCAGGCAGGTAGACTTCATCCAGGTGGCCACTGTGGTCAGGCAGGTGAAGTTGATTCTTGTTCTAGTTTTCTTGTCTGTGAGGGACAGTATTAGTTGTTTGTTATCTGCGTAGGTGGGTATGTTGATACAGTATATTCTGAGTATGTTGGCCAGTGGTGTCATGTAAATGTTAAAAAGGGTAGGACTCAGTGAAGATCCTTGGGGGAATCCACAGATGAGGTTTCTGGATTTCGAAGTGTAAGGTGACATGTGGACTTTCTGGGTTCTTTCAGTTAGGAAAGAGCAGATCCAGGTGGGGGCTGGTCCTTGGATGCTGGTCTTGTGCAGACTTCTGATCAGGGTGGAGTTAAAAGCTGCTGAGAGGTGGAGCAGGATGTGCCACAGTTTCCCACAGTCGAGCATCATCCTGATGTTGTCTGTTGCTGCGATGAGGGCTGCCTCTGTACTGTGGTTGGATCTGAAGCTTGATTGTGGGGTGTAGAAGCTGGAGTTCGTCGAGGTGGTCTGCAAGTCGCTTATTGATTGCTTTTTCCATGACCTTGGCTGGGTAAGGTAAGAGGCAGAATGGGTGGCAGTTTGCTAGCTGGGCGGAGTCTGAAGAGGGTTTCTTTAGGAGTGTGTTGACTGATGCATGTTCCTGGCTTATGGGAAGATGGAAGAGGTGATGGAGATGTTTAGGATGCATGTGAATGCGTTGCCACTAGGGGAGGTCCACATGTTGTAGATGTGGTGAGGGCAAGGATCCACTGGAGTGTATGGTTCTTTTGATGGTGGTTGTCTCTCCTGTGGTGATTGGTTTCCATGTGGTCATGACGATTCCAGTGTTTTCCATCATTAGGCTGGTGCTAGGCTGCTGGAGCTTGTTGAGGGTTGAAGCTGTTGTAGATAGTTGAGATTTTGTTGCTGAAGAAGTCTGAGCGGATGTTACACAGCTCTTGAGTGGGGGTTATGTTGTTCATGGTGGCTGTTGGGGGGTGAAGTTCTTGATGACTGTGAAGGTCTCTTTGGTTGGAGCTGAGTTCTATGCACTGAGCAAGGGCCTTCTTCTTGGTTCTCTGACTTGTCGGTGGCAGCATCTTAGTGTTGATTTGTATCTGATCTTGTTAGATTCATGCCAGTTGACTCTCCATTTTCAGTCTAGTTGTTTGCAGTATCTCCGGATGAGCGAAATTCCTCTGTGTACCAGTTAGCCTGCTTTCAAGTTCTTGGCTGGTAGTTTTGTTTGCTGGAGGGTGCCAGGGCATTGGCACAGTCTGATATCCATTTGTCGAAGTGGTTAATGTCTCTGGCTCGGTCTGTGATGCGTTTGGGTTGGTTCCCATGCAGGGTGTGTGACCAGTCTGTTTCCATGATGATGTTCCAGCTCCGGCAGGACTGACATGTGGGGGCGTCTCTTTTGTTGCATGGGGTGTTGATCTGGAAGTGGACAATGGTGTGGTTAGGTGAGTCCAATGGCAGCATCCACCTTGATGCTGTTGAACAAGGCAAACGCGTGGTCAGGGTGTGTCCGGCGGTGTGCCTGGATCTGGTGATGTGTTGTGTCAGTCCAATATACCCTTGCCTACGAGAAGTTTGTCTGAGTTGGGTTTGGTTCGATCTTCTAGGTGGTAGTTGAGGTCTCCTAGAAGGATGTAGGCTTTGGAATCGATGGCGAGAGGGGCGATGAAATCTGTGATATGGGGGAACTTTGCTTGTGGTCCGGGTGGGTGGTAGATTAGGATTCCGTTCAGGATGAAATTCCATCCAGCCATCCATATCCATTTATAGAGCGTACGGCTACCACCAACGGCGGTGTCCCGGCGCTAAGATAGCAGCGTAGTCAACCAGGGGAAAGGGCAAATCAAATTGCCAAATTGGCAGAGATCAGTAGTTTGAAGTGCAGGTGCTCCCTGTGGGTGGTCTCGTTCTCTGCTGAGGTGGTGCAGTTGATGGCTTCCTTCAAAAATATGGCGAGTCCTCCTCTGGGTGAGTGTTGGTGGTCTCGTCTTGTGATATTCTATTCAGCTGGGATGTCCATGGCAATGTCTGGAGCCGACACTGAGGTCAGCCATGTTTCCATAAGGAAGAGTATTCCTTTATCCTCAGTCTGAACTGTCATTCCTCTCTTTGCTGCTGTCTCTCATTGTAAGGGCCTGTCTCTGGCCCCTGCCTCCTCCCAGTACCTTTACAGCCCGCCCCAGGTTCCCTACTCTGATGGCTGCCCATCCCCCCCCCCCCAATAGGACGGCGCTTCTTTTGCCGGCTAATGCACCACTCTTTCCCTGCCTAGGACGAGGCAGCAATAAACTGTTTTACAATCAAATTGAGTGAATTACTGGATTTCACCTGAACTCCTCAGAGTTGAACATTTAGGGGTTGGGAGGAGTGGGGTGTTCATCACTTGAACATCAAATACTTTAAAACCCTTGAAGCAGAAGAAATCTGGTTTTGCTTACGGGCTGCAGACATTCTGAGCAACAGACAATATATTGTATTTTATAGTATAGGTGTTAATATTACCCAATTGATTTACTCCATTTATCGTCCCCTGAAGAACTAAGAGCTGTGTTGGCCCTGCCGAAGTTCAAACTTCTTATGAACTGCAAGACCAACTCAAATGTCAGCAGCAAGCACTTAACTCACTGAGCTGCATTCTATGCAACCAGTCGACCCACAGCTGCTGTTGTATCCCACACAATTTGAGAGCTGCTGATAGAACCAGCCATGGGTCCTGGAAATCGAGGACCATAGCCATTTATGCCATGGCTGCCTAACAAAGGTCCTGTCAGGCAGAAATCATGACACATTTTCAGTATGAAGTCTTTGCAAACGAGGTCCATTTAGATTAGGTGTATGTAAATATATCTTATTTGCATATCCTGTAAAAATGCCTTGGACTCGCCCTGCTGCCACTCTGCTTCAAGTGCTGAAGCACCAGAGCCACGCGCCTAGAAGCCAGGGAGAATATTCTGACCGTCTGCCCGCGGAGCAGGCCGAACCCTCCAGAGATCCCAGCCGGAAGAGCTGCTGGGCCCATGACCGCCGAGGCCCGGAGCCCTAACACCACGGCTCATCACTCCGGCGGCGGGCTCTGATCTGGTTTCACGCAGCGCTCTGGTCGGGCGCACGCGCGATGCGTCCTCTTCCCCGGGCCCTGACTCAGGGCTTCTCCGCCGTCGAGGGACTGCGCAGCAAGACGTTAATCAGAAGCGACCGAGCTGCTGTCTCGGCTCCTACTGCATAAGTAATGCATAATTTCCCTCCTACACAATGCATGCAGCGATCCTGACAGCTCTGCAAACTTGCTGTAACCTAGCTGTAAATGTTGCCTCGTCTGGTCTGGTACATACCAGAGGCGTAATTGTACAAAGGTCACGATGTGCCAGTTTGTGTCCCCGGGGCGGTGTTTCCATCCTCTCTTCCTTCTTCTTTGCTGTTTGTGTGTTTTCCCCTTTCCTGCTCTCGTGGAATGTCACATAAGTGCTGGTGGGCCCCACCTGCCCCAAAAATGAGTGCCGGAGGTCCCCGCCGGCAACCACTGGCTCAAATTAAGCACAGAGAATGCTTACGTGAACCCCACAAAGCTCATATCTAGGGCTGCATGCCAAAATGGCCTCTGGTTGTTTGAAAATATCTTCAACAGCAAAGAGCAGCTGGGTGAACCATCAATGTTTGGGGGATTTTGTGTGAGTTTTAGGGCTCTTTGATGTTCTTGATTGCATCTGGAAGAGCATAACACAAAAGAGAGGCCAGAAACAGAGACGGCCTGGCCTCTTTTTACAAGTAATGATACACTTGTAGAGGGCCTAGCTACTCCTTGTGGGTGTCCCAGCGCTAGGCACTGCCACAGAGAAAGAAGGGTTGCCCAGTCCAATGACGGGATCACTGAACGGAGAGGCCACGTCTTTAGTTCTTTCCTGGACAGAGGTTCGGGGGGAGCTTGCCAGATTTCCAGAGGCAGGGCACCCCAGGGTTTAGCAGCCAGAAGGCCAAGGGAGCTGCTTCCTGCTTTGGCCCTCTTACATTTAGGAATGGTGGCCCTTTTGGCTTCCGCTGATGTCTAGTAGGTGCACAGGGTTGCACCATCAGCTGAAGGTAGTGAGGGCCTGAGAGCAGTAACGCGGTGCCTTAAACAGGACTCTTTGCCTTACCGGGAGCCAATGCATCTCCCGCAGAGCAGGTCTGATAGAGGCCCGCCTAGAAAGCGCCAACAGCGCGCGAGCTGCGGCGTTCTGGATTCGTTGCAATTTATTAAAACGGGACTGTCGCACGTCCAGATATAGAACATTGCAATAGTCCAGCCTTGGTATCACCAGTGCCTGGATCTGAGTGTTTTGGGCGGCGTCTGGCAGTATATGGAGCACTTTCCTCACGGACCTCAGTATCCCAAAACATCTCCCTGCGAGGGGAGTGATCTGAGCATCGACAGACAGCTTATCCTCAAACCAGATGCCTTCATCTTGGCTGGGGGTAGAGGGCCTAGGACATCGGGCCACCACGCATTGAAACAGATGTTAACTTGTTTGCCTAGGACCAAACCTCTGTCTTCCCGGCATTCAGTTTTAGACAGTTCGCTTCCATCCATGTAGGTACTTCTGAAAGGTATATAGAGAGGGAGGAAGCCACAGTGTCGCCGTACTGCGACAAAGTGATAACAATTTGTGTGTCATCGGTGTATAAGATAGTAGAGAACCAAACTGTCCATCTCCTTCGTCTCAAAGTTTACTCAATGTGGTGAAATCACACCACCCCACTTGCCTCCCCTTAGATTTTTTTAAGCTCCTTCCATTGGTTGATTTTTACCAGGAAAATTTGCAATTCACCACAGAGCAAGTTTATTTGCAGATTTATTGGGCTTTGGGTAGCAGTCAGTCAGTCTTCTATGAGTATGGCCTATCCCGCTGCCGGTGGACAGGGCTGCAGTTAATTCCTTACCAAGGTGTTCATCACAGATCTGCACCTGAAGGCACTTTTGTGGGCATGTCTTGAGTATTCTGGTCCATGCCCAGGGATGTGTGGTGCGACTTGCTTGGGGTGAGGCTGCTCGATGGAATGTTGTGTAAGACATAATTTTTGATTGGACAGCGTGGAGGTGATGTGAAAGAATGGAACTGTGGCTCAGTGAGATTCACGTCAGCGACATTGTGGCTGAACGCCTCGCGGGTTGACGGTGAACCTCTATGGCCTGTGGTCTGCTCGTTTTTTATTCATAAGCGGTAGTTTGAGCTTGGCATTGCTATCAAGAGGATGACAGCGCTCTCATGTGTGAGACCCAAGTACGCAGAACATCTGAGCTGTGTTTTGGGTGTGGCATGTGGTGCAGCTTTGCCTGCACCGCCCAGGTGTTTTTTTGTGGTGTATATAGATTAAGCAGGAGTCTCCCAGCCCCACCCCTCACTTACCTCTGCCCGGTCCTCCGACTAGACAAGTTGTTTGCGTACCGCACTGCGGTGCGTCTGAGGCTTCTACCTTGTGCCAGCTGCTTCTCCACTGTCTCTCTCGCTCTTGCTGCATTCTCTCTACAAGTTTGATTTGCTGAATTCGCCATTGTGTTCCTCTGTTTTGTCTCTGTTCCGCCTTGTTTTACGCTATTGTTTCTCTGTTTTGCCTCTGTTTTTGTCCAAAGGCAAGCTCATCTGTTCCCATTTGTGTGTCCCTATGTCCAGCGAAGAAACCCTTGTCTCCCCCTCCCCCACCCACCACAACCGGCTTGCTCTGAACTCTGGACCCTGCTCACCACGCTGCCACCGTGCTGCAACATACAGTACTGAAGGGGCATTCGCCGGCACCGCCTGCACGCATTCTGCAATCTGCAGCACCCACTGCTCTCCAGATCTGGGACCTGCTCAGTGACCACACACTGGGCCTGTTCTTCCTCACAGAGACCTGACAGACCCCAACATCCCTAGCACTAACCCTCCCAGCTACAAGATCATCAGAGAGGGCAGACAACACAATCTTAGCAATGAAATCACCATCTTCTGAAACGACCACCAGCTGCACCACAGCCTTGGACCCCCGGCACCCTCTCCAGAAAAATAGAACACCTGTCGCTTCACAGCACAGTCAATTTCACCCTAAGTGGCACCCTCATCTACAGACCCCCAGAAATGTGCACAGACTTTACAAACACTATTACAAACTTAGCTGCACCCCTTATCCTTGAATCCAGTGCCTTCATCCTCCTTGGGACCTACATTTTCACTGTAAAGACTGAACAGACCTGAATACGTCTGCACTACTCAACGAACTGGATAACCCTGCCTCATCCAATGCATAAGAAGAACTTGCCTGCTCCGCCAGACAACTCTTGGACCCAATTTTCACCACCTTCAAAAACATCTCAGTCAACAAGCCCATGCTGAACCTCTGAAGTGACCAAGCACTCTTTAAATTACCATTCCCGTCCTGAATCACCCCAGAAGCACTATCAGCAAACCACAATTGGAACTTAGTACCAGAGGAAGCCCAATCGACCAAACTCATGGAACACTGGTCTACACACAGCAGCCTTCCCCGCTGCATCACATAATTCACTGACTGGATCACCACCTGCACTGCCATAAACCCACCAGACAACAAGCCAGCTAGTACACGGAGGACCTTGAAAAGAACTGAAGCAGAGGTGGGTACTGTCCCAGGGCAATATGAACAGGAACATCTTCCAATCCACCCTCAGACACTACCATCCTCACTTCCGGGCCTCCAAATGCTCCACACTCAGAGACCACATTGAGGCCAGCTCCAACAGCAGCAAAGAGATGATCACTCATGTGAAAGATTTCATCTCCTCTATGGCCGCATCCAACAGCAGCACCACCTCGGAGAATCTCTGCACCCAAGCTCTCCCAATTATTTTGCAGCAAAAATCACAAGCGTTGATGACCACTTTGACCCCCAGCCAGACACAGCAGCCCTCGCAATGCAACTTCTCATCTCCTCTGAGCTTACCACACTGACCATATGGTCACATCTCCACAGTCTAAACCGCCTCCACCAGACTGACCATCCAGACAGGGGCCACATCGGACCCATGCCCCCACATGCCTTTGCCAAAAGACTATAACTAATCAGCTCTGCGTTCTACTCGATCTTGAATGCCTCAATCACCACAGTTACCTACCCAGACACATGAAAACATGCCACAATACTCCCCCTGATGGAAAAAAACTTCCATGGACCCAACAATGCTCGTCACTTACTGACACATCTCCCTGCTTCCCTACCTGGCCAAAGTCCTGGAGAAGCAAAGAAGCAAACACCTGACCCACAGCGTCAGCACTCACCAACTCCTCAACACCACACAATCCAGGTTTATACCCAACCACAGCAGGGAAACAACGATCATTGAAATAACAGAAGACATCTGCATGATCCTGGTCATAGGAGACAAAGCAGCCCTCATTTTCCTGGACCTCTCTGCGGCATTCGACACAGTGTTCTACCCCATCCTTCTTCATCTGACATCTGCAAGAAATTGGAATCCATAGGCCTGCCCTCCAATTGTTATGCTCCATCATGACTGGAAAAACCCAGTCAGTCCATTTAGCCACCCACTGCTCAAACACCTATAACGTCATCTGCAGAGTACTGGAAGGAAATTAACTCAGCCCAACCCACTTAAAACACATAGATGACCCCACTCACAAGTGTCAACTGCATCTGATCCAATGACACTCAGCTGATTCTTTCCATCTCAGACATGACCCCCCCATATATGGACCACGTTCGCCACCTGTATGACCAAAGTCGCCTACTGGATGAAAACCAACTGTATTAAACTAAACACATCGTGGTCTTTGTGAACAGCCCATCACCATTAGACTCCACCTGGTGGCCAGCAGAACTCATAATACACTGACCCCAACCACCTACGCGAAGAACCTTAGGATTGTCATTGACAACCAACTCAACCTGACCACGTAATTCAACTCTGTCATGGCTTTTGGGTTCCATGCCCTGAAGATGCTGAGGAAAATTTTCAAATGGCTCCCTACCAGCATCCAGAAAACAATCACCCAAGCCTTTGTAACAAGCAAGCTAGACTATGCAATGCCCTCTATGCCGGGAACAGCAGGCAACTCACCAGGTAACTCCAATCCATTCAAAACTTGGTAGCAAAATCACACACCTGCCACATCACACACATATTAGGGGATTACACTGGCTTCCAATTCACAATAGGGCCCAGTCCAAACTGATCACACATACCTTTGAAGGCCTACATAGCACAGGCCCAGCTTACCTCAACAACCATATATAATTTCACAGACCCACCAGATAGCTCCGCTCGCTGGGACTGCTACTGGCACTCATCCCACACATGTGTAGGACCAGAGCCGGTGGTAGTGTTTCTCCTACATTGCTCCTAAAGGCTGGAATGACCTGACGTCACACATTAGAGATTCTTCTTCTGTTCTCGAGTTCCGAAAAAGCTGGAGTCAAAAAAAAACCCTCCCACCAGCCCAGGCTAGTCCAGCTCCCCCTTTCAGCAGCAGGATACTCTCCTGGGTCATAGTGCGCTCTTACAAATACACATAACAGGACATAACATGGGTCTTACTCTTAAGAGCCTTTTGAAAACCAGAAGTTGGTTGTTTATGAGGTGTACTTTCTAATGCATTCATCCAGATGTTTTCTGTGCCAAAATGACAACAACAAATGAGCGATACATGGGACCTCGTGACGTAAAGACTGTGGTTGTACTCCAACACTGTTCAAATGTCACAGTTCAACCGCAGCCACCAAACGAGTTTCACTGCAAAATTCGTGAGGCCTGCTCTTGCCATTTCATATCATCGACACTCTAGCTTGACATATGAACCCGGGAGTAACGACCCAAATACATCCAATATATACAACATGGCATGTCTCATGAATGTTAGTAAAACGAAAGAGAGTGAAAAATCATTGGGTCCCAAAGAATTAGGACGAGTTCAAAAGGGAGAGAGCAAGAAAGGACCAGGTGTGGACTGGCTGGTCACCGCATTGCACCAGGAGCCCAAAATTACAAAGCGTAGCAGGGAAGTCTGGACTCCGCAATAGAGACAAGAAGCGGTGAGATGTCAAGGAAGTCACTAATTTACAACATGTGCCATGTCGGGGGACTTGGAAGAGAGAGGGACAAAACCCAGAGGATCTCTGACCATTCTAGGAGATAAGTCTTCTGCTGGCATCACCTCACATGAAGAGCATATTACCGGTCACTCATGCTTATGGACTTTCCATTGTGCTTTGTCTGGTCTGTCAGAGCTTACGTTGAATCAGCCATGTTGCCCCACATTTTGCAACACCTATTCCACTCCAGGACCTCAGAACATCGATGGTGGTGTCCAACACAGGCTGGTTTGGATGTGGGCTAGGATTTTAGACCCTCTGATCTCACAACCACCACCTCTTGCTGATGTCCAGAGCCTTCAGACACCCTTTGCGACTTTGATTCTGCACAGAAAACTAACGGTGCAAATATTGATGTTTGAGGCTGATGAGAGGGTCAAAACAACATAGATATGGGAATCGGTCCCTTAATGAAACACTGAAGATGGCTCACTGAAAGGCGGTGCAAGGATGATCAGCGCTCCCAAAGAAATAGGAATGTGCCCCCTGGAGCACCCCACACTCTGTTACAGGGTCTGCTGTGGGTCCCTTGCACTGATAAGGCATGGCCACCGCTGCCTGACCTGGCCTCATGGAGGCAGTATCCGGGACTCCATACAAGCATTGCAGGGAGATCACGAAGGGCCATGGTCACATCTCACCTTCTATCAGTCGCTTCCTTGTGCCTATAGCTCCCTTTCCTCTCTCCATCACATCAAATAGGGAACATCCAGACTACACCCCAGCGATATCCTATTCCGCAAATCTGGACCACAACTTGAGGAGTTTGTCGAAAAGTCTAGCAGGAGGCCAATGCCTCCTATCTGATTTAGTCCTGCAATTGGGATGGGAGAAAGAGCAAGTTTGCACCTGGTCAAGAGTCAATATTTGCCTGCCCTTGACTAGGGAGAGCTGTGCAGAGGACAGTAGTGAGTGGGACGGTGAACACCCTAAATATCGATTCCGAAATATCGACTGCCCAGAATATCGAAGTTAAAATATAGAGTGGACAGAATATCGAATTATCAAAATATAGATAGGTCAGAATATCGAAATTGGGGTACGAAATATCGATTTCCATAATATAGAATTAAAAAATATAGAATTCCATAATATCGAATTATAAATATAGATTACCATAATATCGAATTTAAAAATATAGATATCTATAATAACCAATTTTTTTTAGTGTTATGTATGGTATTATATGTGTTAAAATTATGTTTTATTTTTGTAATGTATGTTCAATTTATTTAAACTAATGAATGTTATGTAATTTAATTTTTGCGTAATTTAATTCCGTAGCGGGTTGTGCGTTTATAGGGGAATAGGGTGGGAAGTAATTTAATTATGGTTAATTAAATATTAATTATATTTATATGTTTTGATAATTAATTGATTGATAATTAATTATTAATAGGTAATTAATTTTTAATAATTGGTAATTATTTTATATTAATTGATTAATTGCTAATTATGTTAATTGCATTTATTATTATTAGGAGCGGGTTGTGGGTTTGTAGGGGAATTGGGTGGGAAGTAATTTAATTGTAATAAAGTAAATAATTATTTTTTTATTTATGTGCATTGATAATTAAATGATAATTAATTATTAATTGATAATTAATTTGTATTAATGGGTAAATAATTTGTATGAATTGCTAATTAATTTTAATTAATTGCAAAATTATTTGTATTAATTGATTAATTGATAATAATGTTAATTGTATTTTTTATTATTGGGAGTGGGTTGTGGGTTTATAGGGGAATTGGGTGGGAAGTAAATTAATTGTAATAAAGTAAATATTTTTTATTTATTTATGTGTATTGATAATTGATAATTAATTATTAATTGTTAATTAATTTGTATTAATTTTTAATTAACATTTTATTGGTATTGATAATTAATGTAATCTTATTTTAAAATTAAATCATTACTTTCCCTACTTTTGCAAACTCAGGAGTGGGAATAGAATTTTTTACCCTCCCGCTATCCAACTCTTTCCCTACTGTTGCACTCACTGGAGTGGGAATAGTAATTTGTACCATCCTGCTATCCAGCGCTTTCCCTACTGTTACACTCTTTGGAGTGGGAATAGTAATTTTTACCCCTACACTATCCAGCGTTTTCCCTACTGTTGCATTCACTGGAGTGGGAATAGTAATTTGTACCCCTACGCTATTCAACGCTTTCCCTACTGTTGCACTCATTGGAGTGGGAATAGTAATTTTTCTCTTCCTGCTATCCAATGCTTTCTGTACTGTTGCACTCTCTGGAGTGGGAATAGTCATTTTTACCCCTACGCTATCCAATGCTTTCCCTACTGTTGGAGTCACTGGAGTGGGAATAGTAAATTTTCTCTTCCCGCTATCCAACGATTTCCCTACTGTGGCACTCTCTGGAGTGGGAATAGTAATTTTAACTCTCCTGCTATCCAATGCTTTCCCTACTGTTGCACTCTTTGCAGTGGGAATAGCAATGTTTACCCCTACGCTATCCAACGTTTTCCCTACTGTTGCACTCACTGGAGTGGGAATAGTAATTTTTACCCCTACGCTATCCAACGCTTTCCCTACTGTTGCACTCACTGGAGTGGGAGTAGTAATTTTTCCATTCCCGCTATCTAACGCTTTCCCTACTGTTGCTGTCTCTGGAGTGGGAATAGTAATTTTGACCCTCCTGCTATCCAACGCTTTCCCTACTGTTGCACTCTCTGGAGTGGGAATAGTAAATTTTATCCTCCCGCTATCCAACGCTTTCCCTACTGTTGCACTCTTTGGAGTGGAAATTGTAATTTTTACCCCTACGCTATCCAACATTTTCCCTACTGTTGCACTCACTGGAGTGGGAATAGTAATTTGTTACCCCTACGCTATCCAACGCTTTCCCTACTGTTGCACTCATTGGAGTGGGAATAGTAATTTTTCTCTTCCTGCTATCCAATGCTTTCTGTACTGTTGGAGTCACTGGAGTGGGAATAGTAAATTTTCTCTTCCCGCTATCCAACGATTTCCCTACTGTGGCACTCTCTGGAGTGGGAATAGTAATTTTAACTCTCCTGCTATCCAATGCTTTCCCTACTGTTGCACTCTTTGGAGTGGGAATAGCAATGTTGACCCCTACGCTATCCAACGTTTTCCCTACTGTTGCACTCACTGGAGTGGGAATAGTAATTTTTACCCCTACGCTATCCAACGCTTTCCCTACTGTTGCACTCACTGGAGTGGGAGTAGTAATTTTTCCATTCCCGCTATCCAACGCTTTCCCTACTGTTGCTCTCTCTGGAGTGGGAATAGTAATTTTTACCCTCCTGCTATCCAACGCTTTCCCTACTGTTGCACTCTCTGGAGTGGGAATAGTAATGTTTACCCCTACGCTATCCAACGCTTTCCCTACTGTTGTACTCACTGGAGTGGGAATAGTAATTTTTACCCCTACGCTATCCAACCTTTTCCCTACTGTTGTACTCACTGGAGTGGGAATAGTAATTTTTGCGCTCTCACTATCCAACAAAAGCTCTACTTTTTTTACATTACTTTTATTATGTTTACATTTTAAGCTTTTTTATATTATATTATGTATGTTTTATTTAATTGTTTTTAATAATTAATTACTTTTATATTATTTGTAATACATTTAAAAAATTCGATATTTTAGCTAACTATATTTTAACATTCTATATTTTGGAATCGATATTTTAGTACTTACCTGTTTGTAGATAGGGAGACGATATTCTGTCCTTCTATATTTTGGCGTCGATATTTTGGGCATTCTATATTATGCCCCTCGATATTTAGTCACTGAACCAGTGGGACCACTGTTGCCTCTGCCAGGCCTTTGCATGCCCCTCTGAGCCCATTAGAACCCTACTGACACTTTCCTGCTTCTGACAAGGCAGGTAGTCCATCTAGGAAGGGGGGAAGGGTCTATTTGTTCAAGGACTGTCATGACTACCTGGCCAAGCACACAGCTCGGGAGCGTTGAATCATGATCCCCCTGGTCCCGGGCAGATTGCAAGGAGTAAATGAAGCACAATAAGCATGAACATTATGAGGTGCTCCAGATGGTCAGAAAGGTAAAACTGGTCCTACCCCCTCGATTCGGACAGACTGGTACTACAGACTGGCGTCAGCGTGTTAGAGCAAAAGCCCTCCATGCTGCATCTGAGGGCTGCCAAATTGGCACTCGGTGGCCAAAGCTCAGTCCATGAGAGTGCACTGCTGGGCAGGGTACCTGCTAATTTAGGTGCCGATTCCGATCCGTTAAAAATATTCCCCGTACGAATCGTATCCGGATTTTTTTACATTCGAATCGTACAAGTCCCGTACAAACTGGCAAGTACGATTCGTATGTTAAAAAATCCATACGAATCGCATTGGGAAAATTCCCCGACACGTCCTCGGGTCGGAAAAAGTGCCCGACACGTCCCCGGACAGTTTTACGTATGAATCAGGAAACTGAAGTCCGAGCGCGCAAGTACGATCCGTCCCGTCCGTCCGAATGCACAACCGTATGGAAAAAACACCATATGGAGTGAACTCCCATAGCAACCATGGAGACGTCCAAACATGTGCCCGCATACGTGCCGAACACCCACCCAGCCCACCCCCCAAGTACGCACCGTACCCCCAGCCCCCCATGTACGCGCCGTACCCCCACCCCACCCCCGTAGGCATGGAGCGTACCCCCACCCCGTAGGTACGGAGCATACCCACACCCCGTGTAGGTACGGAGCGTACCCCCACCCCCGTAGGTACGGAGCGTACCCCCACCCCACCCCGTAGATACGGAGCGTACCCCCACCCCACCCCGTAGGTACGGAGCGACCCCCACCCCCGTATGTACGGTGCGGACCCCCTGCGCGTAGCACTGGGTGTCCGCAGCGTACCTACGGGGGTGGGGGTACGCTCCATACCTACGGGGTGGGGGTACGCACCGTCCATAGGGGGGGTGGGGGTACGCACCGTCCATACAGGGGGGCTGGGGGTACTGCGCGTACATAGGGGGCTGGGTGTACGGCGCGTACATACGGGGGCTGGGGGTACTGTGCGTACATACGGGGGGCAGGGGGTATGTGCTGGGGGACGGTGCCTACATTCGGGCTTGTACGAGTCGTACCAAGCCATAGCAAATGTGAGCACTGTAAAACAACATGGCCGATGTACGCACCTCACAGACGCGAAAAACACACGTACTGAACCAGGACACTGCAAAACACCACAAGGAGAGTCAAATCGAATCGCACAACACCACAAATCACGTCCAACAAGCCCAAATACATCCAATACACTGACCTGCAACAGCCAAACAGGTAAACAGAGGCCCAAAACACAACCACTCCTTATAACACACCCACCCAAAGTTCAAACACAGCCACACCCACAAATGGACCAATAAAAAGGGCCCACATACACAAACCATGAGCCTTTGCAACAGACCCACTGCTGCTAGACCCCACAGACAACCCACAGCACCATACTTGAACCTTGACTACACCTTACACTTGCACACCTTCACACAACCACCTTCACAAACACCCCCTCATCACATTCACACACACACCTTCACAACCACACACACACACCCACAACCATCCACACCCCACACCATGCCCACAGACAAGAATCCAAAGTTCACAACAGCGTAGCTGGAGATCCTTGTCAACGAAATCATCAGAGTCGAGCCACAGCTCTTTGGAACATTGGTCAGACAGACCAGCGTAGCAGCAAAATCAGCCATGTGGCAGAGGATCGTCGAGAGGGTGAATGCTGTTGCGCCCATCAGAAGGACCAGGCATGAATGCCAAGCCAGGTGGTACGATCTGCGGAGGACGTCCGCCGCAAAATGACTGACGAATATAACCAGGGGAACATCACTGGAGGTGGCCCGCCCCGCAGATCGGTACACTACCATCCCTGGGAGGAGAAGGTGATGCGCACGCTGCCGCCGGTGGGAGTACACGGAGTAGAAGGAGTCACCGAGCCTGGTGAGTACACAAACAACTCACCTCACATGGGGGTAACCGCATCAACAACCCAACTCACAATAATGCATGCAACTACCCCAAAGCCATCACCGGACACAACCACACTCCAAAAATATGCACATGCCACTAGCGGCTCCATGCCCCATGCACCAAGCAAGGCCATGCCAAGTCACAGGCCACACAAAACACCAACACAAGACAGGATGTCCGTGATGCTGGGAGGGTGGGCCTCCAAAAAAACATTGTGCAACTCAGAAGCAGACACCAATGCCCTCAGCCCATATGGCCTAGGGCAGAGCTATACAAACAGTGTGTCCCGACACTGTAATGTGTCGCCTGCAAATGGTGGCCGCGTCGCAGGATGACATGGGTATGAAGGCCCAATTTGCACATAACAGCAGCTAATGAAGAGGCATCACTGTGAAAGAGTGTCAGCACACACCGCCGCAGCAGCGCAGACTCAGAGACACTCTGCCCAATTGGGGCCGGGAGATTCTAAACAAAGCCACATGAACAAGCCAATGGCCTTTGAAAGACCTGCAAAGTTTGTGTGCCCAGGAAGCTGGCCTGAGGTGACAGAGGGTGACAGACAGACGGAGGGAGAGGGAGAGAGAGGGAGGGAGACAGAGGGCGACAGAGGGCAACAGAGGAAGACAGACAGAGGGAGGAGGGTGACAGAGGGAGGGAGAGAGGGAGACAGAGGGAGACAAAATCACCCTTGGGTGGTGTGGGCATGTCCGCTCGTCAGCAGGTGGACTGTGTGCATGTTGACAAGGTCTGGCAGTGCGTGAAACACCCCTTTTTGGTTTGGAAATCACTGGGCCATGTGTCAAACTGTGCACGAGTAGATCCTTGCTGCAGGCACAAACCTAACCTTACACCCAGTATACCCACTCACTGTGTTTGTTAGAACCCAGTCACAAATGCATAAGTTACCTACCTGCATTCTCCAATAGATATGAAAAAGCACCATTTGCCTACGTACAGTGCAACACGTAAGCCGGTTCTGCATCGCTCGCTACCCACGCTCGCTACACTGCTCACTGCGTTAAAAAATGATGCAACAACAAAGAGTGTGTCACACATAGGAAAAGTGTTGAAAGCTGTGGCCAAGGGACATACCCATGCACCATGCACAATGCACAGGGACTTGCCAAGTACAGACAAGGTAGATGACACTTGGCCCTGCTGTAGACAGCACAAGGCAATCCTGTGACCACTGTACACTCAAACACCAACTCCACATGCCACCTACCTACCACAGGAACTCACATTCACTGTCATGCCAGCATGCACCATGAGGGGATAGACACATCACCTGGTAGACCCAATGACAAATCACACCACACCCAACAGCATGCCCGGTCACCCCCCCCCCCCTTACACAAGCACACACCCCCGGGGCAGCCAACGCAAATTGGCACTCCCACAATGGATATGTGACACAACAAGACCAATCCATAGCCAAATAAGCATCCCAACACTCATTAGACAGGCCAAATAACCAGGAGTACATATCAATCTGTCCCCCGCAACATACCCATCCACAAGTGCACTGTGAGAGGAATGCTAGACATATCCAACTACCCAGAGGAACTGTGCCAACTTGAATATGTATGAAACATGGATGATGCATGAAACACCATTAACATTGTCTCTCTCTCACACACAGGGCAACGTCGTCGATCTCCCCCCAACACTGGGGGGGAAGAATCACAGGACCAGGCTCGGCGTAACGATGATCCCACCGGCAGCGACTACTCTCACCATTCCGTGGATGCCCCCGACCAACCTGGCCCCTCTGGTGCCCAAGCACCTGCAGCACCTGCATCAGGTACAACTGTGCCAACCACCACCCCCATTCCTGCCACATCCCAGGATACACACAGGAGCCCTGCTCGCACACAACAATGCAGCCAGTCTGACCAGGAGGGACAAGGTACTCCGGGCACCCAGGAGGAGGCAGGCGACCCCCGCAAATGCCATCCCTCAGGGGTCCCGGAGACCCGATGTGCCCACAACGGCAGGCCAGGCTCAAGTGTGCAGGGGTGGTGGGAGTGGAGGACGGCGGAGGCGCGAACCTGACCAGACAGCTGAGGAACCCGTTATGTCACACGTCCGCAACATCCTGGACACTTACCGGCGTGACACCAGGGGCATCAGCCAGGTAGTGGAGACCCTCAATGAGATTAAGAACCTGCAGGCCGAGCAATATGCCAGTCAACAGCAACACCAAGGACGGATGGAGGCAAGACTGGCTGAGCTCGTGGTGGTGCAAACGGACATGAGCCGTTTACTCCGTCGGATTGCCGAAAACATGGGCAACCCTCCCTGTGCCACCAGGCGAAGATCAACACCAGCCACAGGGAGGGATCAGGAGGAGGAGGATTCGTCCGACGGAGCACCACAGACATCGTCACGGCCTGCTTCTGAGGGGCCCCAGAGGAAGGTGGGTCGTCCACGCAAAAGACCGTGAGAGTCAGCGGACCATCACCATCTCCCAGGGCACCTGGCCTGGCACCTGGCCCTCTGGCGCAACAGCAGCACCTCATCCAATGACATTCTCTGCCACATGGACTTGCTGGTCACTTTCTGACCAATGTTGACAAAGACTGTGGCATGGACTCTGATGACTTCCAATGGCAAGGATCCCAACTCCCCCTGTGAACTTTGGATTACAGACACCCGGCGAGCACCTCTTTACATCCCCCCAAACACGTACCCCACCACTAATAAAAATCTTAAAAATCACGAGATGATGCCGTCATTTTGCATTATTCCATAACATGTGTGTGTTGGAAAGTCAAACCATGCCTGAGTTTTGAAGTAACTCCAACCATGCATACCCTGGGGTCTGAGTCTGGCACAGGACACACATGGGTCACAATGTATCATCCAATACAGACATGGAGCACCATACTCACCCGTGATGGGCCCAACCAGCTGAGGGGGTGACTGCACAACTGTGCGGACAGACCTTTGTCGAAGAGCAACAGTCATGCGCAGAGGTCAGGGATCATGTGGAGTGTCCTGGGGTGAGAGTCCCAGGTATGTGTAGCCAGGTGGGAGAACTATGTCCTGCATGCTGGAGTCAGGTGGATGTGGAGAATGGTGGCCAGGCCAAGGTTGGATGCATGGAGATGGCACAATGGGGTCTTGGATGACAGTGCCACAAGGTTGTGTTGGGGTCGTGGTCGTGGGCTGCATCCTGAGTGTGGGTGTGGATTGTGAAGGTCATCCTGCAGCTGACAGTGATCCATTGCAGCTATCTCTGTTGAACGGTAATGTGGCTGGGTTGCTGGATGTTGAAGCAGAGCTGTGCAGATGCACCCTGGATGTGGACAAGTATCATGGGAGTTGTAGAGTACTTCTCCGTAGAGTGCAGGGTAGGATTAGACACGGATGTTGTAGTTGACCTGGGGGATGGTCTGTCTTGCCTTGAGGTGGATCGAACTGTGGATCTTGTGCATAATGCAGAGTGTGCTGAAGCCTGAGGTACAGATGCTGGTGATCAGCATAACACATGTGAGCAAGCAATCCATGATGCACACCAGCTCGTGTGCATGGACAATGTGTGCCTGTGCAGGGCCCTTGCGGGTGGGACACAAGCAGTTGACCCAGCTGTAAGGGGACAATCCGCAGATGAACACCTCAGTCGTGTACAAGTCCAGCATCAGGTGGCCGATGTTCAGCCATCTGCCAATGGATACCATGCATTATTCAATATGAGAACTGGCAAGGACTGCGTCTTTGGGGAGGGTGAGGAGCACTTGGCTGGCAATGGGACACCAGATGATGATGAGATGCTGTGCGCATGTCATGGTGTAGAGGGGGATCCTGGACACATTGTAGACTGACACGCTGAGACATGATACCTGTGCCATGTGTCACACAACATGATTCAAATCAAACTGCTCAAATATTGTTTCCAAGTAAATTATAAGACATTTACTTTGCAATAATACATTTGTCATCACTTTTTAACAACCAAATAAAGTTTTCCACATTGAGTGATACAGGAAAATGAATACATCAATTGTACATATATTCCTTTTTAGTATACAAATATGTTAATCAATCACATAATTGCATTTTTAATTCACATGCCCAATGCATTTCGGAACACTGAGGTTCCTTCTTCAGGGGCCAATCTGCAAAAAAAAACCGAATGCATGAATATATTAATGGTAACTACATGGGTGGCTCTGAAAGTGTTTAGTGTATGTGGCAATGCGTACCTGAATGGTCAGAAAAAAGAGTGCCTTTGTATAACGTTCTGAAAGAAACGAGGAAAAAATGTCATGTGCTGAGTGCTGAATGAATATAGAGAGACAACGTGGAGAGTTTAATGGTAATGGCATGGAGGGTTTAAAAATAATAAGCTTACCTGTATGGATAAACTGAAATAGCTCTAAAGGTCACCTGAACGGTACAAATACAAATAAAGTGGATGAGACCTAGTTTAAGCTTTTACTTGATTAATAGAGAGAAAGAAATGACTGGTAAACAATTTTAACACTAGGTGAACAGGGCGCAGTTTAAACAAGTTCATACTTGTTAATAACTATACATATTCACAGCGTAAGAGGACAACTTATGCACAACTGCAGCACCATTGGAAAAAGGTTTTCAACATTCTTTCAAAAAATTTCTAAATAGGAGTGCTTCCCTGATCTCATAACAATATGTGTCACACAACGACACCATACTACATGCAGAGGCCTGGAGTACCACTCCCATGGCCTTGTTGGGGTACAGAGCCGGTGGGGAGTAGGAGGGACATGACCTGGTTGGTGTGACAGGGCTTGGAAGGCGTGCCAGCGCTGTGTAGGCAGTTGGAGTTGCACACTCATTATGCAAAGGTGTTGCGTGGGCGATGAGTGCATGCCTGAGTGCATGCAACAGATGTATTGGATGGACATTGCTTGGTGGGTGGCCTCAACATCATGGTGTAGCGTGATGTGGCACATGCAAGGACATGAGGCACGTGCAATGTGCATGTAGCATGTGCAGACGGTCCAGCCTTTGCCACCGCAACTGTGTCACAAACAAGCAGATTACACTAAAATGAATGGGTGGAGGGAGGAAGGGGGGTGCGTCTTAGAGGCGTGTGTGTGAGGGCAAATATAGAAACTCTGTGTGCCCTTGCTGCAGGGCCTGCAGCAGCAGGCGCCATGTCCTGAAAACCATGCCATAAGTTGCACACAAACACAAGCATGTCAGAAAGGACTACTGCAAAAGGTGTATGATAAGGAAGGAGTGTCTGGTTCACCATGGCACACACACAGACAATGGATGCACATGCAGCAAAGTGGCCGTTGTGGGGACTGAGATGCCAAAATACCTACACAGCCATGAACATCATGCACAATACATATCATTATCCCTGACAAACAGCTTGCATCTTGCTACTCTACACATAGACTCATATGCACAATCTGTGATAACTATGCCAGACATGCCGCATGCACAGTGGCAAGAGATCTGCATTGACAGAGATGAGGCACCTTGGAGGCTGAGGGACACCTTTATTAGTCATGTTTGCCGGAAGGCAAATGCATCTATATTAACAGATGCACAGGTCATGTGGATGAACATGTGGGACCTACGCTGGCACCCCCCTTTGCACCACAGATGCAGGAAATCCATAGAACTGGCACACAAGTGACGGGTTTGAGGTATACACCCCGTGCTGCTCACGGAGAGGCTGCTATTCACCATTGAGCCTCTAATGGGGATGTCCCACACTATGTCAACCCGGTGCATCCTGTATGTTTCCGAGGGCAGTGTCACACACATTGATGCCTTCATCCCAATCCACAATCACATTACAGATGACTGTTACCAAGTGTGACTATCAATTCAGGTGAATCCAGCTCCATGTCATGTGCCCCATGGTGATTCTACATGTATGCTAAGTAACCAAACATGAACAGGAGCAGTGCACACACATTCCAAACAAATAGCACACCCAAAAAGCCGTGCTGCATCCCTTACCCTAAGGAGAATTTTCGACATGTCCGTGCATGTTACGCTGATTCAGCACACGTTGCTGTATTCATGAGGAATAGCAGGAGCACAACAATGCCACCAGCAGACAGCATGCACAATTACCTGGGGATGAGAGACACACAAGAAGTGAGCCAAAAGAAGCACATCCGCATGCATGGGCATGTACTCGACACGTATAAGGTTGTCAACATGCTAGGTGAAAATAGTGTCTCAGGAAAGACATTCTTTAATTACACCATCACTCGAGTGACACATCCAAACACACCTCTGACTCACTTGCCATACATGCAGATGGACCCACACATTGCAACACATGCCACACAAGGCTCAATGCGTGCACACTCAGACACTGCAACTCACCACTAAGCAAAGAAGTTGCGTATGAGCTGACTCCGGATGCCCTCTTCCTCCTCCTCCTCAACATCACTTGCCTCGTCACCAAGTACCTCATCCTCCACGGGTGGATGTTCCTGCTCATCTGGATCCAGGATGAGTGGCACATCTTTCTCCACTGCCATGTTGTGCAGCATGCAGCACACAAGGAAGATTTTGCAGACCTTCACCGGTGCATATGGGAGTGCACCGCCGGTCTTGTGGAGGCACCGGAATCGGCTCTTCAGGAGGCTAAAGGTCCTCTCTATCACTCACCTGGTCTGCCCATGGGCGTTGTTGTACCGGAGATCACCAGCCACTCTGGGGTTGCGGAGAGGCGTGATCAGCCATGGCATGTTGGGATAGCCAGAGTCCCCTACATGGAAACATCATGGACAGAAGTGGGTCAGGAGAAGCAGTAAGACAGAAAGATGACGCTAAATACAGGAGTAACAGAGTATACCCACCAACAAGACATGCTCGTTCGTTGCGCAGCTGCAGCATCATTTCAGGCACCCTGCTACGCCTCATGATGTAGGCATTGTGTGCTGATCCTGGAAAACGAGCACAGACATGGGAAATCCCCATGTTAGCAAGACACACCACAAGGGCATTAATGGAGTGGTAATGTTTTCTGTTTCTATAGGCTACCTCCTGTGCCTGTGGTGCTACCAAAGCCACATGTGTCCCATTGTTAGACCTGGCACCTAGTGTGAGTTTCCCTTCCACTTTTTGATGGTGTGCCTCGATTGTTTTTCTGGTGTTGTCCGCTCAGGGCGCTGCGCCACGGTTAATCCGTGCCGCAGCGCAAGTGCTCCCTAAGATAAAGTGTTCATCATTGGTATACATGATTGGTTTATTGGATTCACTGTCAGTCCCCAGTAAAGTGCACCCGGAGTGCCAGGGCTTGTGAATGCCAATGCCGCTAGTGGGCTGCAGCGCTAGTTGCGCCACCCACACCAGCGGCCATGCAAAATGTGTCCTGGGTCTGCCACTGCAGACCCCCGCGTGCAGTCCCGTACTGTCACGCTGGCTGGGCAAGTGCACACACTTGCCAGCCCCCAGAACCTTCCCTTAGCCTCATGTTAGTCACCCCTATGGTAGGCCCGCGGGCAGGGTGCGTTGTAGGTGTAAGGTAGGACAGGCCCTGGTTGTGAGGCCTGTCCTAATAGTGAATCACCGCCATCTTCGTGGTCCACTATTGCAAGGCTACCTGTTCCCCTTAGGCCAGATGAGCTGCTGGAATTATTACATCCTATAATCCCAGCAGGCTCAGGGAACATGGTAGAGAGATATGTTTAATATGCCTGAACTCGGAATGATAAAATACTTCTTGTAGTCAAGTTTATTTTACTATCCTGGGTTTGTAAATACGACTTTTAGAAAGTCCGTATTTACTCGCTTAACCATTTCAGCCCGCCTCTGCTGTGCGTGTCTCTGACTGTCTGGGCTATGTGAGTGACAGGGCTGGAGGGATGACAGGTAGCGAATGGCAGGAGGACACCTTGGTGGGAGGTGGGGGTGCCCTTGGACTCTGAATGAGGTAGTGCTCCACCACCACAATGCCGGCTCCGCCCCCTGGGGAGCGACTGATGGCTCAGCCTGCACCTGGCCCAGGAAGGGCGAAGCACTGTCCACAAGGTGCTCCTGAAAGTACTTGTCCCCTGAATGCCAGCGCCACCTCCTGTGGAGCGTCTGATGTGCCTGCCCCTCACACTGAAAGCAGAAGTCAGAGTACCCCCAACAAAGTGCTCAGGACTGAGAACGACTATGCGAAGGCCCCCCTGGCCTGAAAGAACAAAAGAAATGTGGTATAAAAGTAGGAGCCCCGCTCCTTGCAAATCAGAATCCTGTTTACCACAAAGAACCTCTGCCCGACTAGGAGGAGAAGAAGACGCTGGAAGGACTGGCCTGCTGCTTGCCTTGCTGAGAAAGGAGAGGAAAAGACTTGCTGAAAAGACTTTGCTACTTTGTGCTTGAACATTCTCCAAGGGCTTGATCTGAGCTTGCCCCCTGAACTGAACCCCAGGACTAGTGGGTTCTCTGTGCTTTTGCTCGTCCTTCAATTCGAGCCGTGTGTGCATCCCGCTGGAAAGAGACTGCGCCCCTCACCGCCCCCTCCTAGGGCCGTGACACTCAGGAGCTTGCCTGCCTTTACCCCGTGAGAGCCCCGCTCCGTCCGGAGCCGCTCTCTGTCCCCGGGCTAGGTTGCCTGCACCCCTGTCACCGCCTGCCACTGGAATGCGCTGAACGCGCTGTCACCCCTCCCGCCGGAATCCGTCCGACGACTGTGATCTACGCCGGGTCACCCAGCTGCACTGACCGTGCCCTGTGACCCCGCTTCGCTCTCCCCGGACAGCTCAGGCCGCGCTGCCCCCACTGTGGAGACCCCCCCAGCACCGCCGTGCTAAGGGTCGCTGGCCGCGCCTGCCTGCTGCACACACCCGCTGATCGAGGATCCAAAGACACTTCCCCAAAGCCGAGAGTCGCACCGATCTGTGCCAACTCTCTCCTTGCAACAGTGCTACAGGAATTCCAGTATCGGGCTCGGGGCCCGCACTGCCTTACTTCCCCGTTAAATCCTCACCGCACGCCCGCCTCACCGCCGCTGCCCGGGAGCCACCGGGAGGAGCTGTGCACGGCGCGAGCGCGCCCACGACCGATGCGTGAGCCGCGGTAGGCCTGGAAGTAAGTCAAAGACTGGAATCTCCCAAGTGACATTGAAAAGAGACGAAAGAAGCATCCACTTAAAGAACCGTTTGCCTGCTTGATAATCTGGTGGCATAGAAACAACGTTACTGGTCTTGTGATAAATCTGCATATTAAGATAACTATTTCTATATAAAGAACCGTATTTTCACATACCTAAGCCTGGTGTCTGTTTCTGGGGGGATTAATGTATTTACTGTGTGTGTGACTATAAGTGCTTAACCAACAACGCCTGAAGAATCGCCTTGGCTGCTCACGCCACGCACCTAGAGGGTGAGCAAGGGTCATTCCAAAAGGGGTTATCCTTTGCCCTGACGTGGAGGAGAGGGTCCCTGCTTGACACAAGGACATCCTTGCGCCAATCAGAGATCCCCGTCTCTAACATTGTTGGCAGCGGCTCGGATTTCGGATTTGCATTTGTAATTTGCATACAGTGAATTGTTAATCACCAGATAGTGAGAGCAGACCAAGTAACGCAGCCACAGGTTTTCATTTTCTGAACTTTGTTGAGACATCTGCCATTATTGCAACCATGCCTGGCTCACTCCCTGCTGGAAGAGCACTCTCTGTGATTTCTGGAATAGATGAGGTGGATTGGGAGGAGCTGGATGGATACACAGTAGAGCAATTGAAAGGCTACAGTGTAAAACTCCGAGTTCCCCATGCTGGATTCAAGAGGAAGATCCAGTACACCAAGGCGTTGAGAGCCTGGAAGGAGTCAAGAGACCCACAGAATGCGGGGGACATCGTTCCACCCGACAACCTTGGGGAGCCCAGCAGAGTCCGGTCGCCAGAGGAGCTGGCAGACAGGGCAGCCGACAGGGCGCATGCAATGGAGATGGCAAAGTTGGCAGGACAAATGGAAATGGAAAAGCAGAAGTTGGCCTTGGAGGCACAACAACGCCAAATGGATCATGATATAAGATTGAAGGAGTTGGAGCTGAAGGCGAAAAGTTTGGACACCGCTCCTTCTGGTGGCAGCACTCCGCCGGTGCAGGTAGAGTCCAAGGTGTACATCCCCAAAGATGTAGTAAAGGAGTATTTTAGAAAGGATGACATAGAGCAATGGTTTAGAGCCTATGAGGTGGCCATGTCTTCACACCGGGTCCCTGAGAAAGACTGGGGAGCGGGGTTGTGGGGAAGGTTCCTTGCTGAAGGGCGTGACACCCTGTTAGATTTACCCTTAGATCTCCAAGCCTCATACCCCCATATGAAGGAAGCTTTAATGACCAGGTATGGGTTAACTCCTGAGCTATATAGACAGAGGTTCAGGGAGACTAAGAAGATCCCTGAGAGTACGTATGTGGAGTATGTAACTTTTTTCTGCAGAGCACTGGATGGTTGGGTGAAGGGTAGCAAAGTGAATGATTATCACGGGCTGCTTGATTTAATTGTATGGGAGCACTTGTCCAGTCAATGTTTTCCTGAGCTACGCCAGCACCTGATTGATAGCAAGCTGTCCAACCCGAGGAAGCTTGCTGAGGAGGCGGACCGCTGGCTCAGCACCAGGGTCCACAAGGGTCAAGTGGGAGACTCCGCCAAAGGTGGGCAGGGTCCCCAGCAGAAGAGTGGGGGGGACAAGGGTAAACAGAAGGGGTTCCAAAAAGGCCCCCAAAGTAATCCCCAAGGGAACCAGCAGAAGGGTTCTCAGCCTCCCCCACCCCTGCAGCAGAACGAGGCCCCGACAGGTAGGCCTGTTCCAAAGGGGCCCTTCAATTGTTACAGGTGTGGTGACCCGGGTCACATTGCCTCTGATCCTAAGTGTCGCCTGTTTGGTAAGACAGCACCCACTGGTGCTCCACCCCGGCAAGTAGCCCATGTTAATTTCGGGGAGGAGGTAGCAGTCCAGGGGGGTGGGGGTCCTGCGCACATGACCCTAGTCTCGCTAGGAGACAGGGAGATGGTCCCTGAAACCTACTTACCCTCTAACACTAAGAAATATGGGCAAGTAGTGACCATCAATGGAAAGAAGGTTGAGGCTCTTAGAGATACAGGAGCCAGCGTGACCTCGGTGAGGCAACACCTGGTGTCTCAAGAGCAGATTGTACCCAATGCCTACTGTAGGGTTGTCAATGCTGACAACATAGAGAGTCGTTGTCCAATGGCTCGAGTTCCCTTTGAGTGGGGGGGGTCTCTGGTACTCTACAAGTCGCTGTGAGAACTGACATGCCTGTAGACTGTCTGCTAGGGAACGACCTGGAGAGCTTCCCTTGGGAAAAGGTGGAGAAGACCACGCATCTGAGGATGGTGGGTCTACCCGATTGGGCGTGCGTGACCACCCGGTCAATGGCGGCCAGTAGGGGTGTTGAAAGGGTCCTGGAGCCTGAGGAAGAGGTCCAGGAGCCGGTCTTAGGGAGAAGGCGCAGGAGGCGCGGGAAACCGGCCCCCAAAGTTCCCACGGCCCAGGAGGAAGCCGACCCTGAGGGGGATGCTCTGGAGCCTACCGGGGAACAAATTGCCGAACTGGGAGACCTGCCTGAGCTGACCCATTGGCAGCAAGAAGGAGGCCCTTCCAGGGAGGAATTCTGCAAGGAGCAGAGGGAATGCCCTTCTCTCGTGGGTATGCGGCAACAGGCTGCAGACCAGGCCAAAGGTGTTCAGGCCAAGACACACTACGTGTACTGGGAGAGTGACCTCCTGTATTCAGAGCCTAAGGCTGCTGAACCTGGGTCAGCCCGTGTGCTGGTGGTACCCCAGAAGTTCAGAACCTTCCTACTGGGGCTGGCTCACGATGTGCCTTTAGCAGGACATTTGGGGATGGACAAGACCTATGACAGGCTTGTCACCCACTTTTACTGGCCCCAAATGCACAAGAATTCAGATTCCTACTGCAGAACCTGTCAGACTTGCCAGGCAAGTGGTAACAGCGGAGGGAAGCACAAGGCTCCTCTGCAACCTTTTCCCGTGGTCGGTACGCCATTCCAACGAGTGGGTATTGATATTGTTGGGCCTCTGGATCCCAAGACAGCCCTGGGCAACAGGTTCATCCTGTTCTTGGTGGATCATGCCACCCGGTACCCTGAAGCCATCCCTCTGAGGACAGTGACGGCCCCCGTGGTGGGACGGGCACTGATGGGAATTTTCTCCAGAGTGGGATTCCCTCTAGAGGTGGTGAGCGACAGGGGGACCAATTTCATATCCACATATATGAAATCCCTGTGGAAGGAGTGTGGGGTAACTTACAAGTTCACCACTCCTTACCACCCCCAAGGAAATGGGTTTGTTGAGAGATTCAACCGAACCCTCAAAGGCATGATCATGGGCCTAGACTGTCCAATGAGGCGTAAGTGGGACGTCCTCATGCCATGCCTGCTCTTTGCTTACCGAGAGGTGCCACAGAAGTCTCTAGGGTTCAGCCCCTTTGAACTTCTGTATGGTCACCCGGTAAGAGGACCTCTGAGTTTGGTAAAAGAAGGCTGGGAGCAATCTCCCAGGAAACCCCCCCAGAATGTATACAGTTACATGCTGGCCTTCCGAAACCAGACTAGGCGTTTCAGGCAACTTGCTGAGGCAAATCTGGAAGCCAGCCAGGAGGAGATGAAGCGGTGGTACGACCAGAATGCCACTCTGGTAGAGCTTCAACCTGGACAAAAGGTGTGGGTCTTGGCCCCAGTGGAGCCTTGTGCACTTCAGGATAAGTGGACGGGTCCATTTGAGGTTGTGGAGCGCAAAAGTCCTATCACCTACTTGGTGGACATGCAGTCTCCCAGGAACCCTTTGAGGGTCCTACACGTTAACCGCCTTAAGCCCCACTTAGAGAGGACCGAAGTGGGCATGTTGCTGGCCACTGATGATGGAATGGAGGAGGAGACTGAGCCTCTTCCTGACCTCTTAGTAGCCTCTGAGAAAGATGGGTCAGTGGATGGAGTTAACCTCTCACCCACCCTGACGCCTGAACAACAGGAAGATTGCCGCCACTTGCTGGGGCAATTTCCCGATAGATTCTCCCTGGTTCCTGGTGTCACAGATTGGTGCGTCCATGACGTGGACACAGGAGACAGCTTACCTGTGAAGCACAAGGCTTACAGGGTAACTGACAGGGTCAGAGCTTGCATCAAGGAGGAGGTCTCCAAGATGCTTGCGTTAGGGGTGATTGAATCCTCCAGCAGTCCTTGGTCCAGCCCCGTGGTCTTGGTCCCCAAAGCTGCTGCGCCGGGAGCCACACCGGAACTACGGTTCTGTGTGGACTACAGAGGACTCAATTCAGTAACTAAGACTGACGCGCACCCCATCCCCAGAGCTGATGAGCTCATTGATCGGCTAGGGGCTGCCCGGTTCCTCAGCACGTTTGATTTAATGTCTGGGTACTGGCAGATCGCCTTGACCGATGGGGCCAAAGAGAGGTCAGCATTCTCTACACCAGATGGGCACTTCCAGTTCCGAGTCATGCCATTTGGGATGAAGAATGCCCCTGCCACCTTTCAGAGGTTGGTCAACCAGGTGTTGGGTGGACTGGATGAGTTCAGTGCCACCTGCCTGGATGACATCGCAGTGTTCAGCGCCACCTGGCCCGACCACCTGCGCCACCTCTGGGAAGTGTTGATGGCTCTGCGCCAAGCAGGCCTCACAATCAAGGCCAGCAAGTGCCAGATCGGGCAGGGTTCCGTGGTGTACTTGGGACACCAAGTGGGGAGTGGCAATGTGGCACCCTTGCAACCCAAAATTGAGACCATCCTGGCTTGGGAACCCCCCAAGACGCAGACCGCAGTGAGGGCCTTCCTGGGGCTCACTGGGTACTACAGGAGGTTTGTCAAGGGCTATGGAACGATTGTTGCCCCCTTGACAGAGCTGACTTCCAAGAAGCAGCCCAGGAACGTGATCTGGACTGACACCTGTCAGAAAGCTTTCGACACTCTGAAAACTGCCATGTGCACGGCACCCGTGCTCTTGGCCCCTGACTTCCCCAAGGAATTCCTAGTGCAGACGGACGCTTCAGAGCATGGTGTAGGGGCTGTTCTCTCACAGATGACTGAGGAGGGCTGGGACCAACCCGTAGCCTTCATCAGCAGGAGGTTACTTCCACGGGAAAGTAGGTGGAGTGCAATCGAGCGAGAAGCATTTGCTGTGGTCTGGGCGCTGAAGAAGCTAAGACCCTACTTGTTTGGGTCTCACTTCCGGGTTCAGACGGACCACAGGCCCCTCAGATGGTTGATGCAAATGAGGGGTGAGAACCCGAAACTGTTGAGGTGGTCCATCTCCCTACAGGGTATGGACTTTATGGTGGAGCACCGTCCTGGCACAGATCACGCCAACGCTGACGGTCTGTCCAGGTATTTCCGCCTTAGTGACGAGGAACCCCCTGGGCAAGGGTAGTTTTCCCCACCTTTCAGCTGGAGGGGACACGTGTTAGACCTGGCACCTTGGCGTGAGTTTCCCTTCCACTTTTTGGTGGTGTGCCTCGATTGTTGTTCTGGTGTTGTCCGCTCAGGGCGCTGCGCCACGGCTAATCCGTGCCGCAGCGCAAGTGCTCCCTAAGATAAAGTGTTCATCATTGGTATACATGATTGGTTTATTGGATTCACTGTCAGTCCCCAGTAAAGTCCACCCGGAGTGCCAGGGCTTGTGAATGCCAATGCCGCTGGTGGGCTGCAGCGCTAGTTGCGCCACCCACACCAGCGGCCATGCAAAATGTGTCCTGGGTCTGCGACTGCAGACCCCGCGTGCAGTCCCGTACTGTCACGCTGGCTGGGCAAGTGCACACACTTGCCAGCCCCCAGAACCTTCCCTTAGCCTCATGTTAGTCACCCCTATGGTAGGCCCGCGGGCAGGGTGCGTTGTAGGTGTAAGGTAGGACAGGCCCTGGTTGTGAGGCCTGTCCTAATAGTGAATCACCGCCATCTTCGTGGTCCACTATTGCAAGGCTACCTGTTCCCCTTAGGCCAGATGAGCTGCTGGAATTATTACATCCTATAATCCCAGCAGGCTCAGGGAACATGGTAGAGAGATATGTTTAATATGCCTGAACTCGGAATGATAAAATACTTCTTGTAGTCAAGTTTATTTTACTATCCTGGGTTTGTAAATACGACTTTTAGAAAGTCCGTATTTACTCGCTTAACCATTTCAGCCCGCCTCTGCTGTGCGTGTCTCTGACTGTCTGGGCTATGTGAGTGACAGGGCTGGAGGGATGACAGGTAGCGAATGGCAGGAGGACACCTTGGTGGGAGGTGGGGGTGCCCCTGGACTCTGAATGAGGTAGTGCTCCACCACCACAAAGCCGGCTCCGCCCCCTGGGGAGCGACTGATGGCTCAGCCTGCACCTGGCCCAGGAAGGGCGAAGCGCTGTCCACAAGGTGCTCCTGAAAGTACTTGTCCCCTGAATGCCGGCGCCACCTCCTGTGGAGCGGCTGATGTGCCTGCCCCTCACACTGAAAGCAGAAGTCAGAGTACCCCCAACAAAGTGCTCAGGACTGAGAACGACTATGCGAAGGCCCCCCTGGCCTGAAAGAACAAAAGAAATGTGGTATAAAAGTAGGAGCCCCGCTCCTTGCAAATCAGAATCCTGTTTACCACAAAGAACCTCTGCCCGACTAGGAGGAGAAGAAGACGCTGGAAGGACTGGCCTGCTGCTTGCCTTGCTGAGAAAGGAGAGGAAAAGACTTGCTGAAAAGACTTTGCTACTTTGTGCTTGAACATTCTCCAAGGGCTTGACCTGAGCTTGCCCCCTGAACTGAACCCCAGGACTAGTGGGTTCTCTGTGCTTTTGCTCGTCCTCCAATTCGAGCCGTGTGTGCTTCCCGCTGGAAAGAGACTGCGCCCCTCATCGCCCCCTCCTAGGGCCGTGACACTCAGGAGCTTGCCTGCCTTTACCTCGTGAGAGCCCCGCTCCGTCCGGAGCCGCTCTCTGTCCCCGGGCTAGGTTGCCTGCACCCCTGTCACCGCCTGCCACTGGAGTGCGCTGAACGCGCTGTCACCCCTCCCGCCGGAATCCGTCCGACGACTGTGATCTACGCCGGGTCACCCAGCTGCACTGACCGTGCCCTGTGACCCCGCTTCGCTCTCCCCGGACAGCTCAGGCCGCGCCGCCCCCGCTGTGGAGACCCCCCCGGCACCGCCGTGCTAAGGGTCGCTGGCCGCGCCTGCCTGCTTCACACACCCGCTGATCGAGGATCCAAAGACACTTCCCCAAAGCCGAGAGTCGCACCGATCTGTGCAACTCTCTCCTCGCAACAGTGCTACAGGAATTCCAGTATCGGGCTCGGGGCCCGCACCGCCTTACTTCCCCGTTAAATCCTCACCGCACGCCCGCCTCACCGCCGCTGACCGGGAGCCACCGGGAGGAGCTGTGCATGGCACGAGCGCGCCCACGACCGATGCGTGGGCCGCGGTAGGCCTGGAAGTAAGTCAAAAACTGGAATCTCCCAAGTGACATTGAAAAGAGACGAAAGAAGCATCCATTTAAAGAACCGTTTGCCTGCTTGATAATCTGGTGGCATAGAAACAACGTTACTGGTCTTGTGATAAATCTGCATATTAAGATAACTATTTCTATATAAAGAACCGTATTTTCACATACCTAAGCCTGGTGTCCGTTTCTGGGGGGATTAATGTATTTACTGTGTGTGTGACTATAAGTGCTTAACCAACAACGCCTGAAGAATCGCCTTGGCTGCTCACGCCACACACCTAGAGGGTGAGCAAGGGTCATTCCAAAAGGGGTTATCCTTTGCCCTGACGTGGAGGAGAGGGTCCCTGCTTGACACAAGGACATCCTTGCGCCAATCAGAGATCCCCGTCTCTAATACCCATCAATAGACCCAATGACATGGGGCATCCCTCCCAGGGCATAGAAGTCACCCTTGACACCTGTCAACTGCTCAGGAGTTGGGAAATGAATAAACTCATCCAGGTGAACCAACATGGCCTCTAAAAAATCATGCAGGACACGGCTGAACATGGTCTGGGACATGCCACCAACATGAGCTATGGTATATTGAAACGTACCCGTGGCAAAGAAATGTAGGGCTGCCATCACCTTCATCATGGGTGTCAGTGCTGTAGGATACCTGTGTAGCGGTTGGAGGTGTGGTGCCAGCCTTGCTGTCAAGTTCACAATCAACCGCTGGGTGAAGCGGTAGCGGCGTATACAGTCACGTTCCCTCAGGGCAGCCAAGTCTGGCATTGGTCGGGGGAGAGGCGGAGCCCTGCAGTAATTTGGAAGGGACAATGAAGAGTGAGTACAGTGCAACAACAATGTCAATGTACTGAGCACATGTTAAACAGCCAATACACATATGCTACATACAGAGTCAGGTCTGTGCAATATATCCTGGACACGTATGCCAGGCAGGTGACACTCCTACCAAGAGCCAGCTACAAACGTGGATTCTCAAGCTCAACATGACATAGCATGAAACTAGCTGTGGGCCAGTGTAAGTGAACAGGCAGACGCATTACAGGAGTGACAGACATCCACATATGTGCAGAAGAAGGATGTTTATCATACAGACAGGTTGCGGAACATTGGAGGCATAGGTCACATGTCCCTGAAAAAAGGACAGACCACACACCTTGCCATGAAGGGGTACATGTCTAGACTGATCACACATACATTGATACTACGCAGATATGTCCTTGTCTCGCAAGTCCATGTTCGATGCATACATACACACGTTACATCTGATTCCACATGTGTCCTGGTGTGCATAATGGTGTGCCATGCCCATCTACACACAGACATATCTTGGATGCAGCAACTGCAGATGCATTTGACGGAACACCAACAGCAAGCTTATGGGAACACATGACAAACACATGACATAGTCACATCGTGCCACGCTGGTAGTTACATGTCAGGTGTAATTATCCGTGTACCTAGCATCAGGGGACAGTTGCGGGTGTTGGTGACTGTGCCATGCCAGTGATGCATTGCTCAACAAGTCTGTACTACATGCACACATGTCAAAGGTGTGTAGGGGATGTGTGGCACTGTTCTGCTCGATTTTCCTGGCCTTCTTGTGTTAACAAGTGATTGAATATGACTTCAGTCTCTTACCATTCAAGCCTAAGGGTTAGAGTAGTGGATGGAGCCTATTTACTAGGCACTTCGACATGATTCTGTGCTCTTCCCCATAGATCAGGGCTTGCACATATAGCCTAGGGGATAGATTCGTTAGTATTAGGGATAACCTGTCCTGTAGTGAGGGTATTTCATGGAGCCGTGCTGAATGCAGGCCTGGTAGGCCTCAAACGGGAGAGACTCCATCTTTCTTTCTGCTCCGGCAGCTTGGGATTCTTCTAGGTCAAGAGTTATGTTTTAGTTATGAGGTGTTATTCGCTTGGAGAGAACCGGTTCAGGCCGGCCCTTATCGAAGGATTGTATTTTTCTTCATGCCGAAGACACTACATCAGGCCGGCCGGCTGGGAACGTGTCCTTGGTACGGGGAGGTACAAGAATTTGGTGGGCGGCAGGTTACGGGCCGGAATTTTCCATGAGGAAATGCACCTCTATATTAGTGAAAGTCTGAGGCAGTTACATGTTCAGTCCGTAGGCGGCATCTAGCCATTAGCAGTAAAGCTACTACTTATTCCAGGGAAGACAGACGCCATCTTGAAGGCGAAGAAGAACCGAGAGACAGATGCTTTCCTAACAGAATAGCCAGAGAGGAGAGAGTAGCCGATAAGGAAGAGGTCCCAGTGACTCGGAGAAGGGTGATTCCAGGCGAGCCGAGGCACAGACGAGAAGGGAACCTAGATGACCACTGAGTGCAGGCTACACACTACTAAGGTGATGTCGACCCTTTCTTATTAGAGTGTACAACTTAATCTTTCGCTTTTCTTTGCAGGTTATGTGTTATATGGTAATGTTATGTGATTGCGTATGTGTCTGAATAAAGTACCCAGTTTGTAGCGAACCAACATGTGCTGCGTGTTCTTGTATGAGAGGGTAGCCTGTTCTTCTAGTAACAGATGTTAACCCTGATCAGGTAAGTGATAACTGAATACGGGAGAGAGAGGAGCCCCTCGAACCAGAGAATAGGCTATGCCCGAACTGGCAATCTTTGTGTGATCTGATGAATAGTGAGACTGATTATGTTATGGTGATCATAGGATGAACTGTCTGAGACTGCCGTCTGGGTAGAGAGGTCTGGGTTCGTATGGGACCGCGAGGCCGCCACTTGTGCTGATACTGTCGTATGGGCAGAGAGGTCTGGGTTCGTATGGGACCGCGAGGCCGCCATTTGTGATACTGTCGTATGGGCAGAGAGGTCTGGGTTCGTATGGGACCGCGAGGCCGCCACTTGTGCTGATACTGTCGTATGGGCAGAGAGGTCTGGGTTCGTATGGGACCGCGAGGCCGCCACTTGTGATACTGTCGTATGGGCAGAGAGGTCTGGGTTCGTATGGGACCGCGAGGCCGCCATTTCTGAGACTGCCGTCTGAGTAGAGAGGTCTGGGTTCGTATGGGACCGCGAGGCCGCCACTTGTGCTGATACTGTCGTATGGGCAGAGAGGTCTGGGTTCGTATGGGACTGCGAGGCCGCCACTTGTGATACTGTCGTATGGGCAGAGAGGTCTGGGTTCGTATGGGACCGCGAGGCCGCCATTTGTGATACTGTCGTATGGGCAGAGAGGTCTGGGTTTGTATGGGACCGCGAGGCCGCCACTTATGAGATCTTGGTATGCATAGTAGGAATCCCCTGTCCTTAGGTGATAGATATATGTGGTTGTAGGATTGTAAATAGGTTCTAGGGAGGGGGAAACGTTCTGGCTGGGTTAGTGAGGCTCTGATGAGCGGGTTCTATCTGATCCGAAAACCCAAGCAGAACATTTGGCGTCACGAACCGTTTACGAAACCTGTGTGCGTTGTGATTGTATCGTGTTTGCTTTCGGCGCGTGCGTGGTTTTGTTTGTATATTATTTTTATATAATTGTGTGTATAGTTTTCTTCTTCTTTTTTTTTCTCTTTTCTTTCTTTTTCCTTTCTTTCTTTTCCGAAATGTTTTCTAGAAAGTCAAAATCTACTTTCAAGTTGCTCATTGATATTCCAGGCTGGGATTCAACGCCTTATGAAGCCTTGGCCCGTGAGTGGGCTGATTCTACTGGTTTGAGTGAGAATTGGAATTCTTCGTTGGAGCTGGCGGAGCCGGCTAATGTGATTACTTGTTTACAGAAGGCTCCAATATCTAAGGGTGATGTGCTTCCCGTTTTGGGGCGCAGAGGTTGGATTGTTCTGTCTGCGTACAGGATTCTGCATGAGAGGTTGTTGAAGTTACAGAATTTGCATAAGGATGTGGAAACGAACTTTGTTGAGATTCAGAATGCTCATACTTTGTTGCGGTGTCAAAATAAGTTGCTTGCTGATAAACTTGAGACGTACCAAACTATTGCCGAAAGGGCGGCTGTGCGAATTGCTCGTTATAAATACAAGAATCGGCGTGGTCGGGTTTCGACGCGTAAGGTGCGTCTGGTCGTGGCGAAAGCCGGACTGGATTGGAATCCTGATGAATGGGATGGTAATATCTGGAACTCGAGTGATTCTCGTTCCTCGGATGAGGAGTCTGCCAAGCGCGAGTCCTCTCGCTCCGGCCGTGATTGTAGGTCTGCTTCTTGCGCCTCTGATGGTGCACCCCGTGATTGCGCTCGTCCTTCGAGTGGGGTCGATGCTTCTTCTACGTGTCCTGGTCGAGCTCCTTCTGATGCTCGTCCCGCGGTCTCGGTGCATCCAGTTTTTCGGCGCAAGTTGCAGCAAGCTCCCGGTATTCCAGAGGGTATTGCTTTAGACTCTTTGGAGGATTTTACTCAACAAGAAATTAGTGATATTTTGCAGCGTTTTCGGCAGCGAGCTGGTGAGACCTTGCTCACATGGATGGTGCGCCTCTATGAACTGGGCGCTGCTGGCATTATGTTGGATGCTGGCGATTGTTTGAAGTTTTGTTCCTTGAGTTCGGATTCTACTGTACAGGATCATTTTCGTAACTTTAATGGTGGTGGTCAAATTTCTTTGCTTCAATTGGCAACTGAGGGTTGTAATCACAAATATCCTACTGAGTCTGATTGGCCTGTGAATGACAAACCGTGGTATACTTTGCGCGATGCTGCTCAACGTCTCAAAGAGGAGGTGATGAAAACGGCGGTTTTTCTGAATACTGCTGACAGATTGCTTGATGGTTTATTGACATCTTCTGTGCGGAATCGTATCATTCGTTCTTCCCCCGTTGCTTATAAGCAGGTCATGATGACTTTATTGATTAATCAGACTGGTAACATGTTATCTATGGTGCTGGAATCGGTACGCCAACTCGGTGAGTTGGGTGAGTGGTTTAAACCTGAAAGGCAGTCCCGGTCTGACACTCGTACTCCTGGTGACAATAAACTTACTAGACGTGATATGTTTTTTGGTCTTATGGCCGATGGTGTGCGGAAGGAGGACATTGATGGTGAGACTACTTCTCGTTTGTGGGAAATGTTTCGCAGACGTGGCTTGGATCGGAAGGAGGGTGCCCGACGTGTTCGGACGACTGAATGTGATAGTGGTTTTTCTGACGGTAGCGGTGATGACGACCGCCGTGGGCGCTCTGATCGTCGTGATGATCGACGTTCTCTACGTGATTTGTCCCCCCGTCGTGAGAGAGACAGAGAGAGAGAGGGGGAAAGAGAAAGGGGGAGAGATGATTATGTTAACAGCAGACGTAGAGATGATAGGGATCAATCCCCTGAGTTGAGAAGGAGGGAGGATCGACACATATTGGCCGATCGAAACCCGCAGTACAATACAGAGAACAGGAATCCATTTCGAAATGGAAATGGATATGAACAGGAGGTATCGATACCTGGGAAACGTGAGAGTCTTTATCCCGATTTATCCTGGTACACAGAACGCAGTAAAAATGACTAGGAAATAGGTCAAGCTCCAGTACACAGATGGGCTCACAAAGATAATAGACCCTATGTAGATATTGATATTTTTTGGAGACATCGTAATATCCAAAGGGCCCGAGCATTGGTAGATACAGGAGCGGAGGCCACCCTTATACATGGAAAAGCAAAGAAGTTTAAAGGTCAGCCTTTTACAATTACCGGATTAGGTGGAAAGGAAACTCCCGCAGTTCAAACTTTACTTGAAATGAGAATAGGTAGAATTCCCAGAAAAGAATACTCTGTATTAGTGGTGTCACTCTTAGAATTCATAATTGGAATTGATATTTTGAAAGGAATGACATTGCACTTAGATGATGGATGTTACCAATTTGGAACTAAACATTATATATCGTCCAGGCCTGTACGGGTTGGTCGTTTAAGAATGCCCCCTATAAAAGTTCCCCAGGCGACAAAAGTGGTTTGTCAGAAGCAGTATCGTATTCCAGGTGGTCATGAAGAGATTAGTACCACTATTCAGGAGTTGGTGGATGCAGGAGTTATAACCCCAGTTACTTCTGCTTGGAATAATCCTGTTTGGCCTGTACGTAAGAGTGATAATTCTTGGCGCATGACTGTTGATTATCGAGAGTTGAATAGACACACACCCTCTTTGACTGTTGCAGTACCGGATATTATTACCTTAATTGAAAGAATCCAAAAACATCCAGGTACATGGTATGCGTCCATTGATATTGCTAATGCTTTCTTTTCGATTCCGATTGCCCCTGAGTGTCAGGAACAATTTAGTTTTACGTGGAACGGGCGTCAGATGACGTTTAGAAGTCTTCCCCAAATGGCTATGTGCATAGTCCTACGATATGTCACCGGCTGGTGGCAGAGCATTTGGCTGAGGTACCGGTTCATCCGCAAATTCAGATATGTCACTATATTGATGATATTTTGATCCAAGGTGAAACACAAGAGGAAGTTCAGACCCAATTGGATAGAGTCATTGAGTGTTTGCGTGAGAAAGGTTGGGAAATCAACCCGGATAAATTACAAGGTCCGTCCCAGGCTGTGAAATTTTTGGGCATTAATTGGCATGAGGGGCACCGAGAAGTGATCCCTCAGGTCAAACAGAAAATTCTTGATTTTGCAGTTCCGAGGAATAGGAAAGAAGCCCAAAGCTTCATTGGTTTGTTTGGATTTTGGCGCCAGCATATTCCTCATTTGAGTCAAATATTGGCCCCTTTGTACCAGGTCGCTCGTAAAAAGAATGCATTTGAATGGGGTAAACCACAGCAAGATGCGTTCAGTCTGGCAAAAGAAGCAATTCAGCATGCTCTGGATTTATGGCCTGTATGTGATGGTGATGTGGATTTGAATGTGTCTGTACAGGGCCTTTATGCGAATTGGAGTTTGTGGCAGAAACAAGGCAAGAGTAGAGTACCGTTAGGTTTCTGGACCAAAAAGTTACCTGATGCTGGTGAGCGTTATACACCTTTTGAGAAACAGTTACTTGCATGTTATTGGGCTCTGGTGGATACCGAGCAATTGACTTTGGGACATGATATAGTTTTGCGACCTGAGATTCCTATCATGCAGTGGGTTATGAGTTCGCCGAAAACTCACCGAATTGGACACGCTCAAGAGGCGAGTGTGATCAAATGGAAATGGTATATACAAGACAGGGCACGTGTGGGACAAAAAGGAGTTGCATCTTTGCATGAGCAGGTGGCACGGGCGCCAACGACTGAGACTGAGAGTGAATGTTCCGTACCTTTAGTACAGGAGTCTCCTGTTAAGTGGGGTAGACCTTTTGATGATTTGTCAGCGGAGGACAGAAACCATGTCTGGTTTACGGATGGTTCAGCAAGGTTCATAGGGACGAAACGGCATTGGAAGGCAGTGTCTTATAATCCGATCACACAAAAATTGTTGAGTACAACTGGTGAGGGTAAGAGCAGTCAATTTGCTGAACTCTATGCTGTTTATCAAGTTCTGAAACAAGAGTTACCTGGCACATGTCATATTTTTACCGATTCTTGGTCTACTGCCAATGGACTGGCAGTTTGGTTACCTACTTGGCATTCCCATAGTTGGAAAATTCATTCCAAGGAATTATGGGGAAAAGAATTATGGCAGGAGATTTGGGAAATGCTCCCACAGAGTACTGTTACAATCTTCCATGTGGATGCTCATACCCCGATAGACTCTCTTGACAAATTCTTTCATAATATTGCAGATGAGAAATCTAAAATTGCTGAGGCAGTGGTGGACACGCAAGATTCTGATATTGCGGGATTGGCGAAATGGGCCCACCAGAAAGCAGGACACTTTGGAGAGAAAGCCACTAGCAGATCATTCTTTGGACTGTTGCTGCAGGATGTGTCGGCGTTGGACTCCTTTCGGGCCGGTGCGACGAGAGAGGAGGGATCCCATCAACCCGGGATGAGTTGAAAACCCGAGTGTCGCGTTCCTTTGCTGCGTGGGATTCGTCATCGAACTTTTGGACTTCACTAGCGAAACGGGTGACTAGCGCCCCTCATTTCTGCTTGACACCGATGAGATCAGTAAATGACATTTTGGCAACTTGTTTGGTTGCTGTCCCTGCATCATTGGAGACTTTGAGTCATATTTTTAATATATCAACCGCTCGCCCCAATGTTCTTCTGGGCGATTTCGCTACCCATCAATATTGCCCCTTGTGTACTGAACTGTCAGATCCGCTACCCCCCATCCAGTCCCAAATAGTTACTTATAATATCACACAAGGTGATTTGTGTTTCTTCCTTACGTGTAATCCTAGTGCAATTTCGGAATGTATGCGTTTAAAATTGAAAGGTGCCACCTCATTCACCACTCATGAACGGACTTTGTGCTTTCAAAGGACACCGAAAACATGTACTTCTGTTCAGAACAACATGACTTGTAAGAGTATGGTAGTTACCCCCAGTCACTTTCGCACGATGTTACTACCTGCTGGATGGCTTTTCTCATGTGGTAATACTTCCTGGCCATATGTCCCCGCAAATATTTCTGGAGGCCCTTGTGCTATTACTAGATTAAGCTTGCTCATGTTTTCGTCACATCCGAATGCCAACTCTCGTGTGATTCGAGATACAGTGAGGTTACAGGAGGATTGTGACTCATCTTTGCATTTATATTCTAAGTCCGAATACCTTAGCCTGGCTATTTCGATTATTGGTGTTCCTGCTTTGGCAGTTTATAATGCAAAATCTATTGAGAAAATGGCCTGCTGGATGGTAAAATCCATTAATAATACTTCTACAGTCCTGTCGGACATGCTATTAGACGCCCAGGGTGAACGAAGGGCTATCTTGCAAAATCGAGCGGCCATTGATTATCTTTTGCTTAAACATGGACACGATTGTTCTGATTTTGAGGGTCTTTGTTGTTTTAACTTGTCTGATCATACACAATCCATTCGAGCTCACATTAATAAGCTACATGACTTAACAGAAGAAGTTAGAAAACACATTGACCAGGGCTGGTTTGACTGGCTCTTTAATTGGTTACCTGATTTGCATATGTTACGTCAGATATTAGGAGGTATTCTGATTACTATCGCCATTTTGATTTCCATCTGTTGCTTTATTCAATGTATTCCTTCACTACTTCAATTCTGCACACTTGGTAATAGACATAGATCAGTTAGTTTTGTTTCATATTATTCTTCCACAGATGTTAGTTCTGTTTAATGAATGTATAATAGACTGAAGTCAAGGGTGAAATGTTCTGCTCGATTTTCCTGGCCTTCTTGTGTTAACAAGTGATTGAATATGACTTCAGTCTCTTACCATTCAAGCCTAAGGGTTAGAGTAGTGGATGGAGCCTATTTACTAGGCACTTCGACATGATTCTGTGCTCTTCCCCATAGATCAGGGCTTGCACATATAGCCTAGGGGATAGATTCGTTAGTATTAGGGATAACCTGTCCTGTAGTGAGGGTATTTCATGGAGCCGTGCTGAATGCAGGCCTGGTAGGCCTCAAACGGGAGAGACTCCATCTTTCTTTCTGCTCCGGCAGCTTGGGATTCTTCTAGGTCAAGAGTTATGTTTTAGTTATGAGGTGTTATTCGCTTGGAGAGAACCGGTTCAGGCCGGCCCTTATCGAAGGATTGTATTTTTCTTCATGCCGAAGACACTACATCAGGCCGGCCGGCTGGGAACGTGTCCTTGGTACGGGGAGGTACAAGAATTTGGTGGGCGGCAGGTTACGGGCCGGAATTTTCCATGAGGAAATGCACCTCTATATTAGTGAAAGTCTGAGGCAGTTACATGTTCAGTCCGTAGGCGGCATCTAGCCGTTAGCAGTAAAGCTACTACTTATTCCAGGGAAGACAGACGCCATCTTGAAGGCGAAGAAGAACCGAGAGACAGATGCTTTCCTAACAGAATAGCCAGAGAGGAGAGAGTAGCCGATAAGGAAGAGGTCCCAGTGACTCGGAGAAGGGTGATTCCAGGCGAGCCGAGGCACAGACGAGAAGGGAACCTAGATGACCACTGAGTGCAGGCTACACACTACTAAGGTGATGTCGACCCTTTCTTATTAGAGTGTACAACTTAATCTTTCGCTTTTCTTTGCAGGTTATGTGTTATATGGTAATGTTATGTGATTGCGTATGTGTCTGAATAAAGTACCCAGTTTGTAGCGAACCAACATGTGCTGCGTGTTCTTGTATGAGAGGGTAGCCTGTTCTTCTAGTAACAGATGTTAACCCTGATCAGGTAAGTGATAACTGAATACGGGAGAGAGAGGAGCCCCTCGAACCAGAGAATAGGCTATGCCCGAACTGGCAATCTTTGTGTGATCTGATGAATAGTGAGACTGATTATGTTATGGTGATCATAGGATGAACTGTCTGAGACTGCCGTCTGGGTAGAGAGGTCTGGGTTCGTATGGGACCGCGAGGCCGCCACTTGTGCTGATACTGTCGTATGGGCAGAGAGGTCTGGGTTCGTATGGGACCGCGAGGCCGCCATTTGTGATACTGTCGTATGGGCAGAGAGGTCTGGGTTCGTATGGGACCGCGAGGCCGCCACTTGTGCTGATACTGTCGTATGGGCAGAGAGGTCTGGGTTCGTATGGGACCGCGAGGCCGCCACTTGTGATACTGTCGTATGGGCAGAGAGGTCTGGGTTCGTATGGGACCGCGAGGCCGCCATTTCTGAGACTGCCGTCTGGGTAGAGAGGTCTGGGTTCGTATGGGACCGCGAGGCCGCCACTTGTGCTGATACTGTCGTATGGGCAGAGAGGTCTGGGTTCGTATGGGACCGCGAGGCCGCGACTTGTGATACTGTCGTATGGGCAGAGAGGTCTGGGTTCGTATGGGACCGCGAGGCCGCCATTTGTGATACTGTCGTATGGGCAGAGAGGTCTGGGTTCGTATGGGACCGCGAGGCCGCCACTTATGAGATCTTGGTATGCACAGTAGGAATCCCCTGTCCTTAGGTGATAGATATATGTGGTTGTAGGATTGTAAATAGGTTCTAGGGAGGGGGAAACGTTCTGGCTGGGTTAGTGAGGCTCTGATGAGCGGGTTCTATCTGATCCGAAAACCCAAGCAGAACAGGTACATAGTGCACCATCACACATGACATGTGTACACAGCTCATCACACATCTATTGGGTTCAAACATGAGGCGATATGTGCCACATCACAGCCTGACACACCGAGTCCTGAGACATGTAGGACTGCACTGACAATGACTTGATGTCCAGCCTTGGCCAGTATGACAGCTCAATTCCTTTCTGTGTGCCGCCTGTCACCAGTGTAAGCTGTGAAACGCACCGCAAACACGCTCTGAGGGCGTGTGTAGGGTCCGTATCACTATGGTAGTATTGCCGTAGGCGTACGCCATAGGGATACGGTCCGTACACGCGTTTGTAGGGTCCGTAACACTATGGTAGTATTGCCGTAGGCGTACGCCATAGGGATACGGTCCGTACACGCGTGTGTAGGGTCTGTATCACTATGGTAGTGTAGCCGTACGCGTACACTATTGTGATACGGTCCGTACACGCGTGTGTAGGGTCCGTATCACTATGGTAGTGTAGCCGTACGCGTACGCCATAGTGATACGGTCCGTACACGCGTGTGTAGGGTCCGTATCACTATGGTAGTGTAGCCGTACGTGTACGCCATGGTGATACGGTCCGTACACGCATGTGTAGGGTCCGTATCACTATGGTAGTGTAGCCGTACACGTACGCCATAGTGATACGGTCCGTACATGCATGTGTAGGGTCCGTATCACTATGGTAGTGTAGCCGTACGCGTACGCCATAGTGATACGGCCCCTACACACGCGTGTACGGACCGGATCCCTATGGCGTACGCGTACGGCAACACTAACATAGTGATACGCACCCTACACATGCGTGTACGGACCGTATCCCTATTTCGTACGCCTACGGCAACACTACCATAGTGATACGGACCCTACACACGCGTGTACGGACCGTATCCCTATGTCGTACGCCTACGGCAACACTACCATAGTGATACGGACCCTACACACGCATGTACAGACCGTATCACTGGAGTAGTGGTGCCCTAGGGGCGTGGAACGCACCGTACCTGTGTGTGTATAGTGAAATTACATAGGGGATACATGAGGGACAAGTATAAGGGCCTAAATGCATGCTGGTTGTCATGGAGACAGAGTTTCCAGTTCAAATTATTCATCAGGTGGCCAGCAAAAGTCGGTTGGAGAAAATATACAATGTTGCCAAGTGGTTGTTGACTTGACATCATGCTCAATTTTTGAATCATGCAAAGGCCCTCACTGGGGAAGGTTTAAAGGGATTGGAGGAAACGTAGGATGCAAATGAGACTGACCAATCACTCTGTACTCCTGTAAATTAAACAGACCAGCAAGGCCAATATAAGGCAGCCAGGTACCATGAGAGAGCACTTGCCTGGACAACCTTTCATTCCACACCACTGCTGCTGCTTGTGATTCCTCTGGCACCATGTCCAGGTCTGTGGAGAGGGCCCAGCCATTCACCCTGGAGGAGAATGTGGCATTGCTGGATGTCATCCTCCCACAGTACCCCAGTCTGTATGGGAGACCAGGGGAGCAGGTGAGTGCTGACTCCACTAGCTTAGACTGTGCCCCTTTTTTGTGACTGTCACTTCTGGCATTGTGTCCAGGTGTGACAGACATGCAATGTTCTTTAGAGTGGGTCCCAGGGGGGGAATGGCTCATGTCTCCCATGCAGAGCATGCTGTAGTGAATGTCTGCACTCCTCACTTGCATAGTGCTTACTGTGACAATCACTGCATGGTGCATGCCACATTCAGCCTGGCTAATCCTCTTGGAAATGTTGTTTCTACAGTCCTGATGTGATTCTGTGTTCCCCCAGTGTGACAGGTGACTACCCACAGATGTGTGTGAGTTGAGTGTACCTGTGGTGAGAGTGTCCAAATGATGTGTTTGTCCCCTGGACATTGGTGTGTGTGTAAGTACCCTGTCATGTGGGTGAGTGTCTATGTGGAGGGTTGCAGCCCAGATGCATGAGGGATGCATATACCCTACCCATCTTATGTGAGCAGGGAGCAGTGCTGTGTGTCTGACGTGCTGGGCTAGCCCAACACCTGTGACACCCCCCAGTCAAGTGGCACATGTGCAGAGTCAGGTTTGTACCCGCAGTTGCCAATGGCAGGTGATTGTTCTGTGCCTGTGTGTGTCTGTGTACTCTGCTGAGGTTGCGTCAGTGGCCTGGGGCATGTGACTGCTTTGAGGTGCTGCACATAATCCTGGTGTAGCTTGTGATGCACAGTGTGAGCCAGGATCATTGATTGTGTGGCACCCCTCATTCCACCTGTGTACTTTCAATGCCACGTAGTGCATTTGGCCTTCCCCAGAGGATAATGTCCCTATGACAAAGGTGCAATGAGTTGGCTGCATACTATGCCCGGTTCACACCAGCCAAATTGTTCAAATGTGTGTCTCTGTGACATGTAGCAGGTGTATTGATGTTGTCTCACTTTGTCATCCTCACAGGTAGGCGCCTATGCCAAGGGGGAGATCTGGAAGGAGGCCGTCAGGGCCGTGAGGTCGGTGGAGGGACGAAAGCGGCGCCTGGCCCAGGTGAGGAAACGCTGGCAGGATATCCGGTGCTGGACCAGGAGGATCGCCCGGGTCCTGCTGGGGGACTCACCAGAAGGTTATAAGAACCGTGGGCGCCGCTGCCTCACCCACATAATGAAGCGTGTCCTGGCGGTGGTCTTCCCAGAGATGGATAGGCGCTTATGGGAGAAGCAGCAGCAGGAAGGGGGTAGGTACATGTGTGTTTGTTGTGTGTCACCAGCTTTTGGAAGTGCCCAGTCGCATGGATACACAGCCAGGGTTTATATGTGCAGTGCATATCCTGTTCCCCCAAGTCAACCCGTGCTGTTCTTCCTCCCTTCCCCTCCTTGACATGTGTACCCTGGTCTGTGTGTAGTCACTCTTGCACAAGGTTATCTAGGCTGCCAGTTAATCCAAGTGCCCAATGCTTGCAGCATCATGTGTGGGGGTGGTGTGTGACATGTGTTGGGACCTTGCCTGTGCCCTGGCCAGTTCAGTCATTGTGGGGTCCATGTTAGTTGCCACTGATGCTGAGTCCCGACATAGGAGTGTGTCTTACAAGTGTACTGCCTTACAGCATGCATGACCAATGTTGTGCCCTCAGACATGATGTGCATGAGTGGGAGATGTGCATAGTGCAGGGACGGTCGCTTCTGTTGCTGTCATATCCATACAGGACCATGGAGGAGTGTGGCCCCCCTGGGGCACCTTTTCCTAAGTATCATGTGTGTCATCCAACAATGTGGACATTCTCTATGTATTCAGCATAGGTTGGGCTCTGTGGCATTGTACCCTGGCCTAATTTGTATTTACGTAAAGTGTGCTACATGTGTCCACTGTACAGGGTGACCCAATTTGGCTTGTGCATACTCACAGTGGCCAGTGCCTGTGTGTCTTGGTACAACTATCTGATGATGGTTGTTTGTCAATTATATGTGTGGACAGGCTCACGAGGGGTACTTTGTGTACACTCAGATTTATTGAAGGGCATGTTTGTAATCCCCGAGTAGGAGGTGTAAGTACTTCCTCTGTCTCAATCACATTGTCTCGGGTAGGGGGGGTTTGTGCGGGAAAGGCCTACATGTCCAAACCTTATGTCTCCTTGCCAGGTCTGGCCTGTGTGTGATGATTATCTGAACATACACTCAACATGCAGTGACCCAGTCATGTTGGGCATGGTTTAATGTATTTGCTAAGCAGCATGTGCCAAAAGTTAGGAGACATGGTTCCTGCTCATCCCTTTTTTGGCAACGGTGTGAGGTCCAGATGCTGTGCTCGACTGTCCCCAGAGACTGGCTCCTCTGTCTAATTTGATATCAAGTTATTTGCTGTTGTGTCATGCTCTCCATTGTTTCCCAGTGGCATGGTGGGTCAACCAACTGTGTGATGCAGGGCCTACATATGTGCGTAGTATTGTAGATGTTACTCATGTTGTTTTTCATGCTATGCACTGTGACCTATGTAGTTTTGAATCATGTGTCATATGTATACAGGTGTCTGATTTTTCCTGTCTCTTCGCCTTGCCCACAGCATCGTCGGGGGAAACCGAGGGAGGCACGGACCTTGAGGAGGGATCCAGCACCGGTGCCACCAGTGCTGGGGAGTCTGGCTCAGCGAGTGGCACGGAGGCCGAGGGGAGTGAGGCGGAGGACCTGTCCAGTTCCACCACCGACTATGACGCTGACTGGTCCAAGGCTGAGCTCCCAGAGGGGGCGGAGGCTGCTGCCAGAGCTGAAAGCAGCACTCCATCTCTCGCCGCCCCCTCCATTCCCATCACCGGCCTCCCACTTGCTCGGGTCCCTTCCGTTCGTGCTAGGCGCCAACATGTCTCCTTCGTGCCAGGCACCGCACCCCCTGCCCCTGTCTTCCCTGCTGCCGTCAATGCAAAGTCTGTGGACATTCTGCGGCAGTTGCAGGTTGGTCAGACATCGCAGCTTAATGTCCTCCATGGCCACACCAGACTGCTGACACAGATGGTGTCGTACATGGAGGGCATGTCAGCAGCGATGTCTGACCAACGGAGGTTGCTGAGGTCCATAGACTCGTCACTGACTGCAGCAGTGGGTCTCCTGCAGCGCTCCATCCCCCCCTACCCCTGCACCATCCACACTTCCCACTCCCATGCCTGCCCCAAGCACACCCAGACGTCCCCATGCACGCACCCCACCAGACACAGGCAGCACACCACCAGGGAAGGGCAAGCGCACATCTCCTGTCACGCACACACAGGGGGAAGTAGGCACACCCACTGGGTCGGGGGCAAACGGCAGACACGCAGCCACAGTGGGAGTCCGCAGTCCTCATGACCCACTTCCTCCAAAACCACTCCCCTTAGCTCTCCTGCTCAACAGTCGGACAAAGAGTCATTCACTGCCAGTGTGTCCCTCAGCCCCAGTGTGACACCACCCCGCAAGCGGTGGAGGCAGTACCCGGCCAGGGTAGTTGAGTCCCCCCCCCCTGTCCACACCCTCCCTCAGTAGCGCTGCAACCCATCCCTCCGACCCACCCCCCCCTCCTTGGGGCCTGTGGTTCCTTCGGGTGCAGGGGATACGCTGGGAGAGCTTGCGACCGTGTGCAGCGCCATCCTAACCACCACCTTTGGCGCTGCCCCACCCCCTGTGGTGGTGTCGTCCGTCCCTGCACCCACAACACCTACCCTTGCCCCTCCTGTCCCTGCGGTGCCTGGTCTTTCCCCCCCACATGATCCCCCCCTTCTGTGGATGATATGGAACAGTGAACTGTGCAGGCAAGCTAGGGGATACGCGTCCCAAAGTGTCCCCCACCAGGACTTCGCACATGGCCTGGCCTATGGGCCCTCTATATAGTGGACATTTATTTTGCAATAATGTTTTATGCTGAATAAAGCATTTTATTTTCCATTTGCACACTAATGCTTTTCTGGTCTTGCTGTTGGTGGTGCTGCTCCATGATTTGGGGTGGTGATAATATGTTAGGTGTCTGGGAAATGTTGTAGTGTGCTGCTCATGGGGTGGACCCTGGTATCTGCGTGCCATCACAAGGTCTCTGCAAATAATCTTTGGTCATGTAAGCTCTTACTGTATGGTGACATTGTCCCAAGGTGTGTCCCTTCCTCTGTGGACCCTGACATCTTCCCTGCAGGGTGTTTCCCAATTGTTGTGCTGATCTGTGTCTACATTTCCTGGGTGTGTGACGGATCCCTTCAACTTTGGCCATGCATGCTCAGCAATGTCTCCACCTGCATCATTTGTGGCATCCTTGGTGGTCACTGTACTTGTGTATGGAGTATATTGACCTGACTTCATGTGGACATGTTCCCTTTTACGCACTATGCATGTGTGTACTCCCAGCCTCGCACACATGTGTTACGTGTTCTGCAGGGTATTTGGTCACCTGACTGACAATTGTGGGCATTGTATCTGTGGGTACTCCACCCTTTTCCTTCCATGGGAGGCAACAACTTGTTGGCTGCTCCAGCACCTGTACATTCCTATCAGTCCTGGAATGTGCGTGACAGTGTGTGTTCCCTTTGGGTCTCTTAGTTTAGTAGGGTGGCACATGAATATACAGTCTTGTTGCATGCTCTCAGTGTGTGTATTGTGTTGCCAGGGGTGGGTATGCATGTGTCATTTGTCATCACACCCACTTGTGGTGTGTCATGCAGTGGGGGATGGACATCCACCCTCATGGAAGTAGGACACTGCTGTCAATGATGTATTGGCATGCCACTCTCAATATAGTCGTACTTTGTGTATGCCTTCATGCACCCATGGAGTTTTGCTAATTGTAGGATGGTTTACACACCACCATGTCTCTGTCCACTGCTGGGAGGACTCTGCACCAACCCCTCCTATGTCTGGGCACTGCTGGGAGTGTTAGGCACCCACCCCTCCTATGTCTGGGCACTGCTGGGAGGACTCTGCACCCACCCCTCCTATGTCTTGGCACTGCTGGGAGTGATAGGCACCCACCCCTCCTATGTCTGGGCACTGCTGGGAGTGTTAGGCACCCACCCCTCCTATGTCTGGGCACTGCTGGGAGGACTCTGCACCCACCCCTCCTATGTCTGGGCACTGCTGGGAGGACTCTGCACCCACCCCTCCTATGTCTGGGCACTGCTGGGAGTGATAGGCACCCACCCCTCCTATGTCTGGGCACTGCTGGGAGTGTTAGGCACCCACCCCTCCTATGTCTGGGCACTGCTGGGAGGACTCTGTACCCACCCCTCCTATGTCTGGGCACTGCTGGGAGGACTCTGCACCCACCCCTCCTATGTCTGGGCACTGCTGGGAGTGTTAAGCACCCACCGCTCCTATGTATGGGCACTGCTGGGAGGACTCTGCACCCACCCCTCCTATGTCTGGGCACTGCTGGGAGTGATAGGCACTCACCCCTCCTATATCTGGGTACTGCTGGGAGTGTTAGGCACCCACCCCTCCTATGTCTGGGCACTGCTGGGAGGACTCTGCACACACCCCTCCTATGTCTGGGCACTGCTGGGAGTGATAGGAACCCACCCCTCCTATGTCTGGGCACTGCTGGGAGGACTCTACACCCACCCCTCCTATGTCTGGGCACTGCTGGGAGGACTCTGCACCCACCCGTCCTATGTCTGGGCACTGCTGGGAGTGATAGGCACCCACCCCTCCTATGTCTGGGCACTGCTGGGAGGACTCTGCACCCACCCCTCCTATGTCTGGGCACTGCTGAGAGTGATAGGCACCCACCCCTCCTATGTCTGGGCACTGCTGGGAGGACTCTGCACCCACCACTCCTATGTCTGGGCACTGCTGGGAGGACTCTGCACCCACCCCTCCTATGTCTGGGCACTGCTGGGAGTGTTAGGCACCCACCCCTCCTATGTCTGGGCACTGCTGGGGCTGATGGCCACACACCCCTATGTGTCTGTCCACTGGCGTGGTACGTCCCATACCCACGTCCTAAGGCCTGGGTATGGGCCGTATCCCTACGGCACCCCAACAATCGGGGTACGGCCCATACCCACGTCCCAAAGGCATGGGTACGGGCCGTACCGCCATTGTTGGGGTGACGTAGGTGTAGGCATGGTACGACCCATACACACGTCCTATAGGCATGGGTACGGGCCGTATCCGCCATTGTTGGGGTGACGTAGGGGTAGGTGTGGTACGACTCGTACCCACGTCCTATAGGCATGGGTATGGGCCGTACCCACATTGTTGGGGTGCCGTAGGGGTACGGCCCGTACCCATGCCTTTGGGACGTGGGTACGGGTCGTACCCCCATTGTTGGGGTGCCGTAGGGGTATGTACCATAACAATGCCTTTGGGACGTGGGTGCGGGTCGTACCGCCATTGTTGGGGTGCCGTAGGGGTAGGCGTGGTACGACCCGTACCCACGTCCTAATGGCATGGGTACGGTACGTACCCCTACGTCACCACAACAATGGGGGTACGGCCCGTACCCACATCCCAAAGGCCTGGGTATGGGCCGTAACGCCATTGTTGGGGTGACGTAGGGGTGGGCATGGTACGACCCGTACCCACGCTCTTAAGGCGTGGGTACGGTGCATACCACAATTGTTGTGTTGAAGGTTCGCGTCCATGTCCACTTCCATTGTGGCGGACGCAGGCCTTGGTGGACACGCCCCCACCCCCGAAGTGACCAGGCCCTGGGGGTCAGGTATGTACAGGGCATGTATGATTTTGAAATTGGGTGGGGGTTATGTTTCCTGCCCCTGCCCCCCCCCTTTGCCCCTGGGTGTTGTTCTGACCTTCTGCGGCGTCTGCGTCGGTTCCTGTACACCAGGTGGACTGCTATGAGGGCCGGGATGACACGTAGGTTGGGGTCCATGGCTGTCCGTCGCGTACAGGTGCTCCTTCTGCGCGTCGTCCTGATTTCCCGGCAGTTTTTGGCTGCCGTAAAATATGCGGAGTGACGTGGGCACGAATTGTACTTGCTGGTTCGTGAAACGCTGCCTGACTCCGTCCGGACGTCACGTCCGCTGTGTCCCAGATCAGAATTGTGGGTATTTTTTTGTCGGTCGGTGGTTTTTACGAATCGTACGGAAATGGTGTTTCCGTACGAATCGTACTTGCATGTTTGTATTGTGTTTTTCCAGGGTACGAGTCGGACGGAGAAAACGCTCCGTCCGACGGTTCGTACCCGGGTTTTAACGGATCGGAATCGACACCCTAATGTCTGCCCTGGGATTTGCCCAGGCTAGTTGGGTCAGTAATTTTATAAGGTAAAAAGTCTATAGACTTAGGGAGGGGACTAGGCACCTGATTGCATCACCAGGAAAGAGGCAGGAACCTTCTAAGATGGGCTTGATGGCCATTGGTGGAGCCCTGGTGAGGCGGAGGCATCTGATTACCTTGGGTAAGGAAGGACAGAGCTACAGTTGCCTTTCTTCCCTCAGTTGTGCCACTCCGAAGATGCTGCCATGTGAGTGTGCCTAAGGATGCCTCAGGCCGCCCACTCCTGAGCTGGGCTGCCAGCCACTGACAGTCCTTTTCCACCTACAGGCCTTAGGGGCATATAATCAAGGACATGCGATACTTCTCGCAAATCGCGCTTAGCGCAATTCACATTATCGCTGTGTTACATCGCCGATTTAGCGACTTATTATCAACGTTTTGCTAACAGGGGATGTAATACCAGCGAATAACCGGAACAGCGCGTGAAATCCAGCGAAGATTTCACAGCGCTAAGGAGAGGCTTGCTGATAGGGGAGTGTGGACCTAACATGGCAATCCACCTCCCATTATAAGTATGCCTAAGTCATTTTAAAAGCAGGCGTTACATACCTGCGATAACCTCGGTTAGCGCGGTTATTTTCATCGTTTCGCGGGTCTGCTGCTCGGCTTGCTAATATCGCGAAGCCATGTTAGCATGGATTTTCCATGTAGTTTAGCTAGGGAACGCCAACTTTGCTTGTCATTAGCGATATTGATCGGTGACATGCAAAGTCGCAAGGAAACATGCGCTTACGCTTGTTAACTTGTCCTTGCAAATAGGGTGATAAAAAGATCGTCGCTTTTACGGCGCTATGTGCCGAAAAAGCGGCGATGTTTCCCTTAATAATATGCCCCTTAGACTTCCACTACCCCAGCCAGTCTTCAGTACTGGCACTGTACAGCCTACACTAATCTGTCTCCCACTGACCAGCACTGCAAGCCTGTCTGTGCACTTTTACACCCAACGATGACATGCCTAACACCCACCCCATATTTTCTTTTACTTTTCGTTGTTGTGTTAGGTAATTGTTATGCATTTCACAAGCACCATTGCACGATATTTCTATAATATAAACACATTGGGGCAGATTTATGTTTCCTGGCGCATCCCTGCAAATCAGCAGGGATGCACCAGGAAAGATGCGTCACGAAAGTTTACCCTTGCGCCGCAATAGATGCGCCGCATTTACAATGCAGCGCATCGCGGCGCAAGGATAAACAGATGCGTGACGCATCTGATGGTGGAAGGTTGGCGCATTGCTGGAGTTGCGTCGCACGCGTGACGCAGCTCCAGCAAGGCTCGGGGGTGCCCTATTGTTACAATGCTGCGTCAATCCTTACGCCTGCTTCAAGCAGGCGCAGGGTTTTGACGCAGCATGGCCGGAAAAGTGACTGAGTGAAATCTTGTAGATTTCACTCAGCCACTTTTCGGAGGCGTTCCTGCGCCGGAACGGCCCCCCCTGTGCAGGTACGCCCACATGTGGCGCAGGCTTTACAACATGACACATCTCCCTAGATGCGTCACTTTGTAAATGGGGCGCAACATGGCGCAGGGTTTACGCCGCCGCTGCGTCACAAAAGTGACGCAACGGCGGCGTAAAAGTGGCGCAAGTCCGTTATAAATCTGCCCCTATATGCCTTTATTTTTGGGATGGTGTTCTGATGATTTAAAAGTCGTGAGTCAGTGATCCAATTTCGATCTTTTTTGTTCCTAATGTTTTATTTAAACATTTGTCTCCTTATCTAAAGTTGGTTTGGACCTTGAAGTCCTTCGTCTATTTTTTGTTTATCATGTTTTGGGGACATTTCCATTCCTACGAGAATCTCCTGGGTGAATTGCAGCGCATTTCCTACGGGGTGGCAACGCTGAAAAGTCTCCCCTGCCGCCAAACTACAGCATCGGCCGCAGTTGGGGGAGACTACAGCTCCCGTGAGCCTTCGCGGAACCAGCACACTTCCGCTCACCAGCGCGCCTGGAGGCGCTTCAAAAGCTCAAGCTCCCTCGGTGGAGCGGGGGACATTTCCATTCCTACGAGAATCTCCTGGGTGCAGTGCAGCGCATTTCCTACGGGGTGGCAACGCTGTAAGTCTCCCCTGCCGCCAAACTACAGCATCGGCCGCAGTAGGGCGAGACTAAAGCTCCCGTGAGCCTTCGCGGAACCAGCACACTTCCGCCCACCAGCGCGCCCGGAGGCGCTTCAAAAGCTCAGGCTCCCTTGGTGGAGCGGGGGACATTTCCATTCCTACGAGAATCTCCTGGGTGCAGTGCAGCGCATTTCCTATGATGTGGCAACGCTGTAAGTCTCCCCTGCCGCCAAACTACAGCATCGGCCGCAGTTGGGGGAGACTACAGCTCCCGTGAGCCTTCGCGGAACCAGCACACTTCCGCCCACCAGCGCGCCCGGAGGCGCTTCAAAAGCTCAGGCTCCTTCCGGGTCGCGGGACGCGCGCGGGCGGCGCCGGGCTGAGCCCGGGCAGAGGGCGGGCCGGCTGTGGCCGTCCGAGGGCCGATTGTGGCCGGGCTGGGCCATCCCTCTTGGTTGCTGCACCCAGATTCCAATAAGTGTTCCGTGACTGTGTGTAAGACTTTGGGAGCTAGTGTGTGTTTCTCATGTATTTGGGACATTGAGTACTTTCGATCAGTACCCCCTGAGACCTACAGCCCATACACCCTTAAATAGCTGTGGCAATTGTTAGTCCCATTATGACTAAACAAAAGTCAATCATGGACAATTACCTAGTTAAAGTCGTAAGCAAGATTAACAGCGACCGGAGAAAATCCTTAGGACGAGATAATCTATCTGACCTGCCCCTGGGACTTTCCAAAGAGGATACTATTGACACTGCTGAGTCTGTGGTCACCGCTTGTAATTCCGAAGTTCTACCCACAGTAGTTTTAGATGTCGGTGCCCCGATTGAAGATCTACTAGTAGCCCCGGAGGATATTCTACAGCAATGCCCGCCGGTCCCGCGTTCAGTGAGGGCATGCAGAAAAGTGACTACTAAACGGGGGGGAAATATTACCCGAAGAAAAGCAGAACCTGCACCTAAGAATACCGTTTGTGACAAGGGGACCCTGACTAAGGACAATACAGTTACTATTAACACCGAACAATTTGACCTGCTAGTTGGTATTATAGAGAGTAAACTTGAGCAGATTGTCAAACCATTAATTACTAAAATAGATCAATTAACAGCTGAAGTATCTAGACTAGGGAGTGCTCTAAATGGGCATATGATTAAGATGGTTAATCCTAGGCCCCCAGTGAGGGATGGTTCAGGAGTTGAGTCTGCCCCTAAGCTAGTTAATGGAAGCGCCTGCTCTGTGAAAGCAGCTATATTAGGTTCACAAGCAGGTAGTCGGGCGATGCAGGCCCAAGCAGCACCAGCAAGTTTGAGTGGAGTGTCGGCTTGTGAGACAAGTAGAACCGTGCAGGTGCCTGTAGTGACTGCAAGACCAGTAAGGGAAGCTGCACTCAACAACAATCGATCTGTAGACCTTCCACCTGAGTGTGTACCCTATGTTGTTGTCTTATCCAATGTCCCCTCTCTAGATCTTAGCCAGACTAGAACCACTCCAGAGTCGCAGGACTCATTCAAAAACAAAACGATTTTCTGGCTAAACAGGCACTGTGGGTTCCCGGTTAAGTTCTCTGACCAAATTATATCAACCAGAAGGGTTAGTTGGATTGGTAATACAAGAAAGACCTGTAGGGGTGACTGTGTCATCGTTAATTTCCAACACCCCCAGCATGTTGCGACGGTCTTGTTAAGAGCAGCCTCCATAACACAGAATGAGACTGATGTAATTGTACGCCCTTTGGGATACTATTACAACCATCTTAGCAAGACGCCTCATGCTATTAACAGAGATAGAGCCTCCCCTCTTAATCATGCCACCAGTAGAGATAGATAATTTCCCCCCAATTACGGATCAGTTTTTGAAATCCCTGTCCAGAACAGATATCAATCCCTGAGTTCCCTAGAGCAGAATGATTGACATCAGAAGGCATCTGGACCCCAGTTGGCCGCTACCCTGAGTGCCCTGTCTAATCAATCTAGTGTGACAAGGTTAGCCATTGAGGGTCTTCAGGTTAATGACAACCTGGAAACTATTAATAGCGGGTCAACAGTAGCAAATGTCACTGAGAGTAACCAGGAATTGATCAATGATGTAGACGGGAGTTTGGGTGTGACTGTGATTGAACTACGTGGTGATGGAGATAACTCCAACACTGCCCAAGATGAGCCCAATAGCTGTTCCTTTGGGGGTATCTCCGTTGCCAGCTGGAATATAGCCGGTTGGGCCTCTAAGGGAAACAAACTGGGATGGGAGGCTTTGGTTAGATCATACGATATTCTATGTCTCCAAGAAACTTGGTGTACTGTTAAACCAAGTTTCGATGGTTATGTATGTTATAGCCTAGAAGCTTCAGAGTCCAGACATGGAAGAGCCAAGGGGGGACTGCTTTTTCTTAGATCAGTAGACCTAAAGCTGACGGTTGTAAAACATCTGTCAGTCGGAACCCATTCCCAAATTCTCTGGGTGCGACTACCAGAAGGTATAGAGGTGCTTTTAATAAACTTTTACAACAATATTTTTAATAATTCTCGGCACAAAGTGATAGATGAGCTTGATAGTGCCCTCGTGAAGCTTGCAGCAGAAGCAAAATGTTTTTTTACTTTTATTTGGTTAGGTGATTTTAATTCCACAACCTGTGGTTTGTCTTCCTCTAGGGCTTGCGGGGTACAAAATAACAGTGGTGAGAATACGCCCCATTTCCCACATAACGCCTATGGGGAGGCTATTAATAGTGTAATGGCAACTTATGATTTAGAGCTGGTGAGGCCTGATGTAGAGGCCAGTGGTTATTTTATTCCCACATTCACTGGGAGGAACGCTAGCTCCAGCATCGATCACATTTTGGTCTCATCTAGTTTAGTGCCCCATTGTCTGATTAAGATAAGGGATGCCTCTAATTTGAGCGATCATAACTGTATTACTATGCGAATCGAATCATGGAAGTGTAGAGACCAGCCGGCATCAAGAATTTTAGCTAACATCGAGCCGCATAGAGTAAACGGGACTAGGCTAAGGTGGAAAGGGGAAAAATCTGCAGTAGTAGTGCCTATAATCATATCTAAAAACTTGGTAGACATTAACGCTATTTTAACACCAGGGTGTTTGCCTACCTCTGTTGTGACTAATTTTATTAATATCAATATGACTATTAATAAAATATTCACTGGAAACAAGCCGTGTACGAGGCAAGGGTAAGGGTTGGTTTGACCATGCTTGCACAGCCCTTCTTTCCCAACTTAAACAAGCTTTAGCCCTTATACCAAGGGATAAGAATCAAGTCGCACTTCTGCGATACAATTATAAAATGGCACTTGTTAGAAGGAAGAAGGAACTATAGCAGGAAGCTTGGGATAATTTAACACAGGCGGCAGAAACCTTGGACAGCCGCTTATTCTGGTCTACCATTAATTCCCCCTTCCTACAAGATGATAAAATCCCCCAACTTTCTTCTAATGTGGGGAGTGAGGCCTGGGTGTCCCATTTCTCAACGATTTTCCAAGATAGTGCCCCGACTGACAACGAGCAAAGGCAATGGCCCATGGTTTCACTAGACATCTCCTTAGGTGAGGTGGAATGTAGTATTAAAGCTAGCAAAGGGGAAAGGCACAGGGGCCCGACGGAGTCCCTATCGATGTTTATAAGGCCCAACCACTGATTTGGGGACCGATACTTACTTTGGTCCTCAATGCAGCGGTAACCACTTTGATTCCACCCACATGGGGAGATTCAATTATTGTCCCTATTTACAAAAAGGGGGACAAGGCATCAGCCTGTAACTACCGGCCGATTAGTCTGTTGGACTCATCGGTGAAAATTATGAGCAGGGTGCTGTTGTTTAGATTGGAAACGTGGGCTGAGGAGAATGGGATTCTTGCCAACTCCCAATATGGCTTTAGGAAGGGCCGTGGGACCCTAGATCAGTGCTTGAACCTAGAATTATTAATCGGCAAGTTTACTAAGGCTATGCAAGGTAATCTGTATCTTTGCTTTGCCGACCTAAGTAGCGCTTTTGATTTAGTTAACCATTCGCTCCTTTGGTCAGTTTTGTTAGAATTAGGCGCCCCCAAGGAAATCACTTTCTTCCTTGCTAGATTATACAATAAGATGCAAGCGTGTGTCCGATATGGGGTCAACGGGGAGTGTACCCCTAATTTCAGTGTGAAACGCGGAATAAGACAGGGCTGTGTCCTCGCCCCCTTGTTGTTTACTTTATTCATTAATGGGGTGGAAACCGTCCTGAAAACAATTAAGGCTGATGCACCTCAGGTTGCCGGGATTAGTGTGCCAGTTCTGCTTTACGCGGATGATGCTGTGCTCCTATCTCGGACACCTATTGGTTTGCAGCGCCTGATGGACCGGTTTTCTGAATTTATAGGGGAGAGGAAGTTGCTGATAAACAAAACCAAAACCCACACTATGATTTGCGGGGCCAAGACTAGCAAGAATCATGCTTTTTTCATAGAAGGTTTGAAAGTGCAGCAAGTAAATAATTTTTGCTATTTGGGTGTCATTTTTTCGAGTGATGGTAGCTGGGCCCCGGACTTAAAAAGTTTTAGGACCAAAATGGTCAAAAGTTCCTATGGCATATTTAACTTCGTTGCAAAGATAGGGGATAGGCGAATCAGAGACATGATGGAGATATACAAGGCAAAAAGTGTCTCCATTGCCCTATATGGGGCAGGGTTGTGGGGTTACTCTAATGTTGGTTGCTTACAAAGGGAAGAAAACATCTTCCTCAAGAAACTAATGTGTCTACCTGCTTCTGCCCCAACAGAGTTGATTCATAAAGAGGTTGGGGTCGCCTATCTGAGTGACCTTGCTTCACTTAGGCCTTTGTCGCTTTACCAAGCAATTTGGCACAAGGAAGAGACCGAGTTCAACCAACTTGTTATTAAGGATTGCCTCAAATTAGATAATTGTATGAAAATCCCATGGCTCAAGTATGTTGTTGAGTGCTATCAGGCTATTTTCGGGTTGAACTTGTTGCTAGATTCCTGTCCCCCCGAGTTCTTGTCAAACATGATATGAAAAAATCTTTTATGTTGTTTAGAACCCAAAAATGTTTAGCTGGGACTGGTCCCCTCACTATCTGAACATGGTAACCCGACCAGCCCATAGATTTGGCACATGTCTTGGTGGCCTTCCCCCAACAAAAATGGTACCCGGTCGGCCCTTGCCCGTGCGATGGACATTCAAAACAAAGCAGCATGCACTTTATGCTTATCTGCACTCTCTTCTTGAATGTAAGGATTACATTTTTAAAACCCATGTTTTTAAAATATGGTATTTCTAATATGGAAGATGCAATGAGATTGCTTTTTAATATGAACTCTCCAGATATATGTTTTTATACTACCAGTTTTATCTGTAAATCTATTTATTACAGGAGAAGTATGACTTTTTAAATGTGTTTCTATTTCGTCTGTATTTTTTGTATTTTTGCATTTTGCTGTGTGCTTTTATGGTCATTACATGTTATGAACCGAATAAAGCTTCATGAACTGAACTGAATCGTAACACATCTAGACACTACCCTGGAGTAAGTAAGCCGGGTTACCGAAGGGAAGCGACGGCTATCTTATGGTAAAACCGATCGCCCCCGTAGGACTAGACACTTGGACCGGCCCAATCATCCGGCTCCTCCTAGCCCCTTTCGAATTTCTAGTGCAAGATGACACTTTCTGCAACTCTTTTAAACAACACAACTTTATACAACCTCTAATGACAACACCTTAAAACAGTCTACTTAAAACGAGCCTGCCTGACTCCCTCTAGTACCTGGACCTGCTCCTGCCCACGGAGATGCTGATGCAGTTGCCAAGCAACTATTATTATATTTTGTTAATGTGAATGCTGATGAACCCTACCTGGTGGGAGCTGACCTCACTTCATTCGTTAAATGTTCCCATGGCCATGTTCTCACGAGCATCCTGTCCAGACTTAATTGCTGACGCGCGGCTGATTCTGGCCCTGAAATCCCTGCGGTTCCACTAGATGAACAAACAGATGGACCGGGCGCCTCGAAGTGGACCCTGCGTCTCGAGAGAGTGAGGCGAAGGTGTTTGAAAGATCTGCATATGTGGGTTGGGCTGTTCTGAACCTGGCTGAACCGCACCGGTGAGCGCGATGTTTCTGAAGAACAAGCTCTGAAAATGCAAAGTTTATTTTTTGCAAAAATTGTGAACTTGTCCAAGGAAATCTCCGTAAAGTTGCAGTATATATTGCTAAGCAACTTCAGCATGAAACTCATAGTCACGTACCAATTAATGCTGGTTTAATGCTAACTGAATAATTTCACGTAACATGGACATCGTAGGAACCAGTGATTTATACTTGTGCTGTGCTACTGCGCATAGAAAAGATTTGCAACAGGTAACTGTCAGAGAGACACTCTGCAAACACGACCATTGTGCGTAGACCCGCTTGCAATGAGAAGGAGTGTGCAAACATCCTCTAGGCTGGTTGTGCTCAAATAGAGATACAACTGCCCCAGTCAATACTTAATATCACCTTGCAATGTGAGAAGGGTGAACTGGAATACTTCCCTAACTTTGTGAAGGGATACGTCGGGTACTCTGGCAGATTATGTAAAGTGAAAAAACATCATCTCGAAGGCATTTTGTTATTAATTAAAATTCATTGGTAGTGGGTGATGCCAATGAGGATATTTCGCCGTTCCTAAATACTATATGATCCAGCAGCAGATGGTGTCCATTGCATACAGCGACCACAGTAGGAACCAAGATGGCTGACCTTCTGTCCCAGAAAACATTTCAGCCATTCTCTAAATATTAAGTTATCGTCTACTCAATGAATTCCATAGAAATGGAGCCGGAAGAAAAACAGTACCGGTTGGATTACCACCTTTTATAAACCTAGGAATTCTAGACAGTTTAGTGGTTTCAGAGTGGAGATAGCTACTAGATCACAAGGAGGCAGCTTCTTCGAGAGGAGAGTTTAACCAGAACCGAGATGCGTCTAAGAGCACGGTCACCCAGGCCCTCATAACCAATGGACTGGACTACGGCAATGCACTCTACGCCGACATCCGCAACCAACTCACTTAAAGACTCCAAACCACTCAGGACACCGCCGCCATCCTCATCCTAGACATTCACCCCAGAACACACATCACTCCCGACCTTAGAGAACTACATTGACTACCAATCCAGAAACACTGCCAATTCCAGCTACACATCCACGCCTACAAAGTCCGCCTCAATGCCGGACCTGCCTACCTCAACCGCTGCCTTCCCTTTTACCATCCAATCAGACAACTACACTCAGCCTCTCTCTCCCTCGCACATATTCTTCTCATTCGCAGAATGGAACAGGAGGCCGCTCCTTCTCCCACATCGCCTACAATACCTGGAATGACCTTCCCCAACACATCAGGACTTCCTCCTCTCTACTCGAATTCTGCAAGAAGCTGAAGACCTGGTTGTTCAACTAGGAACGCTGCTCCGCCACCACTCCTGCTCCAGCGCCTAGATATCCTCACGGGTGATGAGTTACGCTCTACAAATTGACTTAGCATAACATAATAAATGAATAAATCAGACTGGAGACACCCTACTAGATTATGAAGTAGGCAGCTTATTCTTGAGAAAAATTTAACCTGAACCAAGATAAATCAGACAGCTGATTCTCTACTAGATCACAAAAAGGTGGCCTGATCTAGAGAAAAGTTGAACCAGTACCATAAGCATCTATTTAAATACATCCGACTGGAGATACCCTTCTAGGTCACAAGGCGCAGTTTTCTCTAGAGAAGAGTTTAACCAGTAGCATAGATTGTTTTATGAATGAATCAAATTGGAGATGCCCATACAGATCACAAGGAGCAGCTTTTTCTGTAGAAGAGTTCCAAGAGAACCATAAACGGCTCCATGAAAAACTCAGATGGGATATGCCCTTCTAGATCATGCGAAGGCAGTTTTTTCCAGAGCAGAGTTTAACCAGTACCATAGATAACTCTATGAATAAATCAGATGGGAGTTGCCCTAGCAGATCATGAGCAGGTAGTTTATTCTAAAGAAGATGAAACTGTGAATGAAGATAAATGAAACTGGAGATAACCGACTGGATTATGAGGAGGCGGCAGCTTATTCTAGAGTAGAGTTGATCCAGTACCATAGAAGTGTTGCAGGGATTCTGCTTATGCACAGAACTATGCACAGGAAACCAGGACCTCAGTGAATTGTGGTGTACCAAAAACTCACCTCAGAACCCCTTATCCGACCAGCATCAGTGTCCCATTCGTTATCCGAGTTTTATCTCGGCGGTCCCAATGTATAGACAACCCAGAACAAGCGACTTAGGGTATTCTCAGGAATGGTGGGAATCAGAAATACCTGTTCGTAATTATTCTCATATCAGTCCACAACAGAATAAACAGAGACACGGTAAAGTTTAAAGAGTTTATTTTATAAACCTCGTGTCCTAAGATGCAGTACTTTGGCTAACATAAGCAGACAAATGATTAAGATCATAACCATCAGCATAGTTACAATACCATAGAGAATGAAAGGAGTAATCATACTAAAATGACAGTGGATATCAGCCACCTTCCTTTCGCTAGTGAACTAATATTATTATTACTAGACTAATAAAAGGTCTCTAGGCTTGAATGGGGAACCCCATACCGTAAAGATCAGCTCAGTGAAATCACATCACAGGATCAGCTAGATTCTGCTCCTGGGAAAGCTCTTCTTCCGAATGTCATGAAAAACATGCAACACTGCTATATTAAAAGCACCCGACTTTCAGGTATTTGCAGCTGTGTGCGTGTTATGGCTAAATAGTGGGCCGATTAACCTGAACCCAACAACATGCACCGTCTAGCGACCCAGACTGTTTCTTGACACAATGTTCAGACCAAGGTCGCTGCTCACTGTTAGGGATGTGAACAACAGACAGTTCTCATGTGAAGCAAAGTCGAGCAAGCATTTCTCAATTAATAACATGTGACTACAGTGTCGTGTGCAAAAGCAGCAAAAGCGGCAAGATGGCTCTCTAACATCTAACGGGGTTATGCCAACTTAGCACTGTACGTATATAGATAGCAATCTTCACTACATCCCCCCCCCTTGATCGGACCACTAACCACTTGCAAGAACGCAGAGTTCAAGTTTGATAGAACGGAACCAACCATAAATTGTAAGTCCATACAAGGTAAGTGAAAAAGTTCGAAGAAAAAAAACAAAGAAAAAAAATAAAAAGGATTGGAAAAAACCATTTAAAGGGGGAAAAAAAAACCATCATTGATGGATGTACCACGAAATGAAGGGGCAAAAAAGTCACTCCATCAAGGTATAAGCACAATAAGTTGCAACAGCTTCAAAGAGGAAATCATTGGAACGTTCTGCAAAATTATCTGCCATCCAGTTCAGCAAGGGGAAGGATCACACATGTTCCTCGACAACCGGAGCCTCCAGCACCATTCGAGGACTACTGGCGTGTTCTTCAAGATAACTTCTCGCTAAGAATTCAGCTGCAGCCGTTCCGATGTCCCAATTCCCAAGGACTCCATGTGCTGCTCCACAGGCTATAATCCTGACGCCAGAACAGTCCAACTCATGAGCCACTAAGGGGCTCATTAGTCGATCATAATCCGGGGCAGGAGACACAGCGTTCGACAGGCACAAATCCAGAGCCCATTGGAATGGACAATCTAGGCAATGAAAGACAGGCTGCACACAAGTAAAGTACGGAAACCGGAAGGACAATCCATAGGCTATGCTTAAGGTCACCAGTGGTAAAGTGCCATGGTATTCAAGCATCTCGGTTACGAAGATGGAGCAGCCGGGACCTGCTGTTGTGTGACGCAAGTTGTGCATCCATAGCGTATTACGCAGATCAACAAAAGTACCCCAGCTACGAGGGCGAGAAGTAAAGGGAGACCTCCGAAGACGCTGGAAAAAATAGAATGAAAAAATGCCGGGATCACACCAAAAGTTGTTTGAAAGGAGGTCACGAGGCCGGAGCCTACAATTTAAAAAAAATGAGCCAGGCCACTTGTTGACGAGGCATTAAAGATAGTCTGAATCAGGGCCCCAAAATGAAGTGGGAGATCAGTATTCAAAAGCGCTTGCACCTCTGTGCGCGTATTTGCTACTTGAAGGACAAATGTTTCCCTGGACGAAGTCAACGCGACTTCTTTTTGAGACAATAGAGCCCTTATTCTGCTCATCTTATTGAACTCTGCTTTCAAGGTTGGAATGGAAGGCCAGATGGATACATCGAGCCGTCCATGCGGGGGTGGGAAAAGGACGTTATTACAGCAAACTACTCTCTGTGATACAGTCACTATGTAGGTAATTCCCACTAACATCCCACAGCAAGCTTAATTATTTAATAGCAAATAACTACCGTTAGCAAGCAGCGCAAAAGACTGTGTTATAACTGGCACAGGGATCCCTTTCAGGACGCAAGCTAAATTAGGAGCGTACACATTACATGCACCATGCAATTGAATGTGCCTACACACTACAGAGTGATCCGGAGTGGAAGTGCACTCTTCACCTTTTAAATATACCTCTTTTCCGTCTCTCGCACATCTATACGTGAATGGGAGTGACCAAACTTCGTGCAGGAAGGCAGTACCAAGTTTTTCATATCTGCCAAGGGCATAATGTTTCATGCACGAACTGAACTTAAACAGTGGGAATGGTAATGTGATCAACCCGTGGATAAGCCACACAGCGGAGTTTAATTCGGCAACAGAGAAAGGTAAAGGTTCTAACTTTTCAATGTGCAGCAATGAATATGTCGCATCTTTCATGGACATAAATTGTTGTTTCGCAGTTAAATTAAAAGGGAGGAACAAAGATGAAGTATTCATGTAATCCCAAGGGACTTTCCCAGCCTTTAACGTTTGCAATGTCCATGCAAACTGCATAATGGAACGCAATTGTTTCTGACCATGATACAAAACAGACAAATCATCCTGCACAATGTCTACCACAGATGAAACAATATTATCTAAGTTATAAATTCTGGAAGACAGGGTGTTAATGCTATTATCCATTACATACCTTTTCCATATTGGCTTGATCAATAGCTTGTAATCTGGATGCAGCCTCAATCTGTGATAGCTTCCAAACTTCGTTGTAAATAGCATATACCCATCTTTTGGACCTGCCAACCGCAGGACCCTTAACAAAATCATTCAAATCTATTTTGTCGTTTAATTGTGATAAATGAAGTTTAACAGATGCTAAGGTGGAATGTTGCAGCCAAGATTGGCATAACTTCCCTACTGAGTAGGTAGTGACAGTGTGAGAAGACTCAAAACGGGGGTCTACACGAACTTGTGTATACCCCGGTGCTAAATCCAGAAACCGATGTTGACAGGAATCTGAACTCATTTGCCACACCAACCACCCTTCCAGATTTAATTCAGAAATATTGAAGGATGTGTTGGAAATATATGACTGCAACGTAGCAAGGGACAGATCCGTATGATTACCCCAATTAGGATAAGCACCCAGACCCGGAATGGAGGGAGAATTTAATTTTTTAGAAGTAGCCAATCCAAAACAGGTGGACTGAAAAATTGACGAATTCAAAAATACCATGTGGTTCGGGATGAGGCAGGCACGATGCAAAGCTTCTGTTCCCTGTACCTGCCACGGTTTAGAACCCCAAACCGACTTAAGATCGATATTAGCTTTCCACAGATCATATCCTCCAATTGACAACTTGTCCATAAAGGACTTGGAATACAACAATTTGGTGTGTGTCAGTCTAACCTTAGAAGCAGACTCAGCCGCAACCTTAAAATAAAAGGAGGCCGGATTCGACATACTGAAATCAGAAAAATATGTGACTTTGTCCACTAACGTGGTGGAGCTGCCCAGCCTAGGGACGGGACAGTGTTCCCATTGTGTATAATTTACAAAATTTCTAAACGTATTTGCCTTGTGTAGGAAATGTGTGCCATAATGTTGATAGCAGAACAGCTCATCATAATTTGCAGTATCTAAATACAGATCTTCAGCATCAAATGCAGCATAATATTTCAAATCAGAAAACAGTGCTTCTATTGCTTGTACATCCCAATCATCCGAGTGGGTGTTCTGCTTAACTAAATCACCCATAGAAACACGAAATACATTTGGCACATTGATTACTTCAGTGGGGCCATGAATTTGAATGTTTACAGCATCCCAAGCGATCCCATCACGTACAGGCCAGGCAGCAATGTTCACAAAAGTCTGGTCCCTTTTCATGATATGTGATGAGGAGTGGGGGGCCAAAGTTCCATCAATTAGTCGAATTGTAGATCTTTCTTTCAGGTAGTGTCCATTGATAAGTCTAAAAAACACTACCACAAAGCCAATGGACATAAACAAAAAAATACATATGAGCACCAGCTAAATGTAAGTCCAAGGGGGAATTAAAAAATGTCTTTTGAACCAGGCCACAAAAATCGAAACTTTGGACGGGGCAATGGAAGTTATTGAATTAGTGTCAAAAGAGTACCATGACTGGGTAATTGTGGTGGATTGTAAAACAGGCAATGGAACATCCGCAGGATAAGCATACTCAATATCTTCAGGTAGACCACCAGGTGTCGGTGGCAATAAAGGACCAGTAACTGTATGCATCTTGATGGCAACATCAGGCAAGGCGATAGAAGCTGGGGCCACAACAGAATTTCTCAGCATCGAAGGGCAAGAAACTGCCGGCATCATACTAAGAAGAATCGGCCACTCGCTGTAGCTTGACATTGTCAATAGAGATGTACCTGTTATCCTTTCGACCAGGAAGTGGAGGTAAACCGACTGTACGTGTACCCTGTACTCCAAGCACTGGAACTGGTGCACGATAAGTGGGCCGAACTCCTTCTTGTTCTCCACCTTCTCACGGACCAGATCACCAACTCGAGGTAGCCAGCCGACTACCGGAATATGAAGCGCAGCATCAGATGAGGAGGGTACGTGTTCCTTCGCTAGACTGTCTCTGGCTTCTTGAAGATTCTGCAATACAGCACAGTGATCATCTACGTCAAAGGGTGCGGCTGACGCCGCCATGTCTAGACCATCAAGGTCCGGGACAAACATTCGTATGCCAAAGAGCATCATGTATGGGGTCCGCCCACCCAGAGACCTTCTAGGGAGATTATTAAGTGCACGTTGCACGTCATATAAGTGGGCTAGCCAGTTCCGGCCAGTACCTAAAACCCTGGCTGTCAAAGATTGCTTTAAGTCACGGTTCATTCGCTCCACTACACTATTACCCTCAGGTCGGTATGGAGACGAAAATTTGACTTGGACCCCCAAATTTCTCATGGCTTCTTTGTACGCCTTAGAGGCGAACGCAGGGCCCTGATCAGAATGAAAGGTACCACATGCAAAACTTCCAACAAAGACACGCAAATCCTTGATGACAGTGCTGGTATCAGCACTCCTTTGTGGCCACACCCACAGAAAACGTGTGCACGAATCCACTGCAACCAAGATGTATTTGTACGCAGTATCAGAGGTAAATGGACCGCAATGATCTAAATAAACACAACCCAGTGGTTTATTAGATATGTACAACTGAGTCTGTGGTGGGCGCGCCGCAGTTGAAGGTTTTATCTGCTGGCAAATGTCACAATTAAGAAAATAGGCGCGAGCTTGTTTATTTAAACCGCACCACCAGTAACGTTGTTGTAACAGAGATACAGTAACTGCAACGCCGGCATGCGCGGACGCCATGCCCTCGTGAGCTGCTAATATCAAAGATGGTCTGCAGTCCGCGTTGGGAATCAATCTGTCACCAACGTCGTTAATTCTCACTAATTGGACGTTATCAGGACTTAAGCGATAATGGTAACGAGAAGGGAAACCTCTTGGATATTTTATTCCCTTCTCTGTAGCAGCAATAGCTGCCAAGATGTCATCATCGATCTTACTTTGTGATCTTGTAACTGCTGCTACTAAGTATGTCGCCACTGCTGTTTTTGCTGCTTCGTCGGCTAGACTGTTGCCGACAGCATGGACACCAACTCGTTGGTGACCAAGAGTGTGAATAACATTCACGAGATGTTCTTTAAATTCTGCCACTCGAACCCAAAGTGTTTTATGCTTAATCGTGCTACCTTTGGAATCATGGTAGTCATTCTGAGACCAAAAATGTAGATTGTCGTTGTAAGATTGGACACAATAAAATGAGTCACTCACTATAAGAGTAGTGACTCTGGGATCAGCAAACTCTAGTGCAAGCACCAGAGCACGAAGCTCCGCCAACTGTGCGGTACAATCACCCAATGACTGCGTATGCACGACATCGGATTGGAATTCACCATTCACGAAAGTACCGACCACAATTGCGCAGGCCGCTGAATAGGCATGCTTCGATCCAGTAGCCGGTTGTGCAGAACCGTCAGTGTAAATGACACAATGGTAATCCTCGAGCGGGCGCAAAGACAGAGGAGCTGGATGAACGAATTCATACTGCAAAAACTCCTGAGTCTGAAGTACCGCGTCAAAGATATATGTGACGTCAGGCGAAGTCAAGGAAGTGGCCCATTGTATCCACCTTGGAAGCAAAGCCTTAGAATTAGGGACACTTGCTTTCATCACCGCCTCAAGGGCAGGATATGGTGTTACCACCAACATGCGTTTGCCTTGCGATAGCGCTCGCTCTTTCAGAATCGCCATCTGTACTGCCGTCAGAACTTTCTCGACAGCGGAAAATCGCAGTTCAGCCGAAGTGTACAAGTGTGATTTGTAGGCAATGGGGACAGTGTCGCCCTCATTGAACGTTAAGTATGTGAAACCCACTGCCCCTGGCACAATTCTTATCACCAGGTTAGTGTGGTTAACACGCGTCAGTAAGTATTTTGAAGCAAGAAGGTCAGCTTGCAATGTTTGCAATATAGCTGAATGCTCTGGCAGCCAACATGATTTGGAAAAAGTAGGTTGTATCAAGACATAAAGCGGCTTGATACGCTGGGCATAATCAGGAATGTACGTTCAACCGAAATTCAGAAAGCCCAGCAGAGATTGTAATTTCTTCAGTGTCGTAGGAGCACGTAGGCATGCGCATTTCTCTAGGAAGTGCGGAGCCAATCCTCGACCTTCATTGTTGAGTTCGTATCCCAGGAACAACACTGTATATTCCGCAATGTGAGACTTCGCAAAGTTGAATTTGTACCCAAAGTCTGCAAAGAAAACAATAATGCGATCAACGCGACGGAGATGCGGTCCCAACTCGTCATCCGTGAGATAAATATCATCCACATACGAGTACGCATCAGGGTCTATGCTCTCTAACAGAGAGACAACGCGAGCGGCGAAGACACCAGGGCTGTTTGTATAGCCCATCGGTAATCTTTTGAAATGTTTTTGTTTGCCACCCAAGGTAAATGCCATCCACTCACTACTACGAGAGGACAGGTTATGGGTGTAAAACCCATTGGAAATGTCAAGTGTGGTTTTAAACCGTTTTCTCACGAGACTATCGATGAGAGCCGAACTGTGGGTATTTTGTACTGCGCATGTCCGGCAATGTGAGTTTAAATGCCGGTAATCCAAAACTAGGCGGTACGACCCGTCAGGCTTCGTCACAGTGAATAAAGGATTATTCATTGGTGACACACAAGTTTCAATAACACCTTGATATTCCAATTGTTCAAGGATAGCGGCTACGTGAGGTCTTGCTTCGCGACGCATGGGATATTGGGGTTGTGGCTGGGGCGTGGACCGCAACGGAATTTCATGGCTGGGAGACAATTTATCCCAGCCTACCTGATTACAATACAGTGCAGGTGCAAGCACCAGAGCCCACTCCTCGGCGAACTTTTTAGCTTGGTCCTTTGGCACTGTGTGCGCGAAGGACGGGAGGATTACCTCCTCCCCTCTAGGAGCATCTAAAGCGAAAGCCGGGGGCCAATCAGCCTCTGCTAATAGAATATCATATGAAGTGGTCAGATTATCCCAAAAAATCCCTTTCATCGTACGTTGTATGTCACCTTCAATCAAAAGGACTATATTATATAGTCTATCAGGGGGAGCCACTCTAGTGTCAGCAGTTTCTACAGTTATGAACGTATCAGTTGCTGTCGCCACCAGATATGGACGCAGTGCTTGTCGCACTACTGTAACTTCCGCCGCGCTGTCGAGCAGCGTTAGTGCCCATGTCAGGTTCTGAAGCTGCGTCCGCACCATCTGTGGCATACCTCGCTGTTAGCGCAGCAACTTTCTTCTTCTGAAACGGGGGTCGTTGACGTGCAGACTCTTCCTGCTTGCCTTTGCCGTTAGTCTGGCGGGGTTGCTCATGACTTTGGGCACCCCTTCCTTTCCCACGGTCTCCGCCACCGGATTGTGAAGCCGATGTTTCCTGTGAAGAACGAGGAGAGCGTTGTTCAGAAACCTGAAATCTATCAGGTGACTTAATACGAGATCGATCGCGCAGATCATATGTGCGTTCGCTGGACGACTGCACGGGCGAGGCAGGACGAGACCCCTGTTTCTGTTGCTGCTTCGTCTGTTTCTTCGCTCGCCAACTTTGTTTAGGAAAATTTGTTGACGAGCTCACCTTAGTTTGCTGTACAATATCAGGAATTATTACATCTGGTTTAACACACAATGCACTACGGCCCACTTGCCTGTAGGCTTGCGCAATTATTTTTGCGAACTCCTTGGGCTTGTCGAGTTCATCCACGCTGTCCAGCTTATTTAGTACTTGAAACTGCATGGCATCGCCTTTGAGGTTGCCCATTACCATGAAAGCCACCACATCGAACACTCCGACAAGCCTCATTCCTAATTCAACAGCAGCCTCCGCACCGTGATTCTCTTGAACACGTTTGATGCCGGAGGGTAGTACAGACATAGATGGAGTGCCGAAGCACTTCGAGTAGGTCGCGGCAAAGCTCTTGCCCCAGTTTGTGCAATCAGCCATATCTGGGACTAAGTCTTTCGGCAAACTAATGGTGAGTATCCTGTGTTTCTCCACAGGAGTGGTATGCGGAAAAACCGCCTCCAGTTGGTCAAATTTCTCAGCAAGCCAATAAGGAAAATCATTCCTTACTTTGGGGGCTCTTGCCCATTACCGAATTAACCATAACAGGACTAATAACCACCGCGTGGTGGTCTGTTGGTTGTCCCGCAACAGCAGGTTCCCCCACCTGCACGTTGTGTGACACGTACTGCACTAAAGCCCTATGAACTGTAATCAGGGCTGTGTGTAGTACCCGCAACTCAGCCACCGCCACCGTGAGATAGCGGGGATGAGGAGTAAAGCCGGCCAGCACCGGCCATGTGGCCCCTGCAATAGACAACGGGCCCATTCTTGCCATTGCAACCGCATGGGGAAGGGCGCCATTAAACCAAATGGTATGCTGCCAGGCAGAGATTGGAATTTCTTGTGTCCTATACGGGGTATAGACCGCAGGTAGCTGTGTGGCAGTAAAGGAATGAAAAGTGTCATCGTCATCCACCGCCGGAAAATTCACCCAAGAGTAAAACAACTCATACGGGTAAGACGCATCAGCGCTCACCACAAAAATAACAGCCATCCCATCATCTGGCACCCCATACGTCGTCAAATGACGGAGTAGAGGTGCACCACTATGCGCGGCTATCCCGACCGCCATTAGGACACACTAAAGAGTATCAACGATATCAACAGTAGCACTGGGTTCAGTAAAAACAACCTTTTTAATGATCAAGCTTGAATGAACCTATTAGTCGAAACACAGGTAGGTTAAACCGTCACTCCCGTCAACCGGAAACCAGAGTGAGGGTGATGTGGACTAATACAAGCACTACTAAGGCGTTTCAAATCAATAGACCAAACGTTAGGTGCGCCATGTTGCAGGGATTCTGCTTATGCACAGAACTATGCACAGGAAACCAGGACCTCAATGAATTGTGGTGTACCAAAAACTCACCTCAGAACCCAGAACCCCTTATCCGACCAGCATCAGTGTCCCATTCGTTATCCGAGTTTTATCTCGGCGGTCCCAATGTATAGACAACCCAGAACAAGCAACTTAGGGTATTCTCAGGAATGGTGGGAATCAGAAATACCTGTTCGTAATTATTCTCATATTAGTCCACAACAGAATAAACAGAGACACTGTAAAGTTTAAAGAGTTTATTTTATAAACCTCGTGTCCTAAGATGCAGTACTTTGGCTAACATAAGCAGACAAATGATTAAGATCAAAACCATCAGCATAGTTACAATACCATAGAAAATGAAAGGAGTAATCATACTAAAATGACAGTGGATATCAGCCACCTTCCTTTCGCTAGTAAACTAATATTATTATTATTAGACTAATAAAATGTCTCTAGGCTTGAATGGGGAACCACATATCGTAAAGATCAGCTCAGTGAAATCACATCACAGGATCAGCTAGACTCTGCTCCTGGGAAAGCTCTTCTTCCGAATGTCATGAAAAACATGCAACACTGTAATATTAAAAGCACCCAAGTTTCAGGTATTTGCAGCTGCGTGCGTGTTCTGGCTAAATAGTGGGCCGATCAACCCGAACCCAACAACATGCACCGCCTAGCGACCCAGATTGTTTCTTTACACAATGTTCAGACCAAGGTCGCTGCTCACTGTTAGGGATGTGAACAACAGACAGTTCTCATGTGAAGTAAAGTCGAGCAAGCATTTCTCAATCAATAACATGTGACTACAGTGTCGTGTGCAAAAGCAGCAAAAGCGGCAAGATGGCTCTCTAACATCTAACGCGGTTATGCCAACTTAGCACTGTACGTATATAGATAGCAATCTTCACTACAGATGGCTCAATGAATAAATCAGACTCCAGAAACCCAGTAGATCACGAGGATGCATTTTATCCTAGAGAAGAGTTGCACCAGTTTGAAAGATGGCTCAATGAATACATTTCACTGACGATACCTGCCAGGTCACGAGGAGGCAGCTGGTTCCAGAGAAGAGTTGTACCCGTACCATAGAGGGTCTATAAATGCATCAGACTTGGAGATACCATACAAGTCATGATGAGGCAACTTATTCCAGAGAAGAGTTGACCCTGTACCATAGAGGGTCTACGAATAGTGTACAATAAAATAAACTGCATTATTACAAATGAGAAGCCAGCGGAGGCAGATGAGTAGGGGTGCGGCTGGATCAATTCAACGACCACTGCCAACCATGTGAGTAGCATCATCTAGTATGACCGTACTCCTATCCAAAAATAGCGGAGAGGGGCCCTCCTAACCCAATGGAACAGGGGGCACTATATGAGACTATTCAGTCAAAGACAAACTCCCATTGGGTTTATATATGCAGTTTCAGCATGTCCAACACTTTCCCTCCAGTTTCGCTCAATAATTCATATGTATCCCCAATAGCATTAAGGTACAACACCACACCTATACCTCCATATAAAAAAGAGAAAATATTTACTTGACCTATTATTCATATACCAGATGTCATTATAAAAGCAATAAACAAATCGCATGTCAGTGCACATTCATGAAATATAAATAAATACAGATTGAAACCCCATACTTGTAAATCTCTTCTACAAAAGGGGGAGAGAGAGACCTATTGTACAATAAAAAACATGACATTACAAAACACATTGACATAGGCTGGGGCAATACAATACACCGCAGTCGCCAATCTTCTTGGGTCATTGTTTGCATAACAAAATATCACCAAAACATTAATGTCTACAATGTTCTTTCAATCCCCTCCAGATTTGGTATCAAATTCTGCATCAACACGTTTCGGTGCATTCCCCAATTTTTAGGCCTCCTTCTTAACCTTTTATTCATATACCAGATCTCATTATAAAAGGAATAAACAATTTGTATGTCAGTGCACATTCATGATGCATCACATAATTTCATTGGCCCTGATTATAACTCATATGGCTGAGTCTGAACTGGGGTGACGAAGTGAGCTAAAGAACAATGATGGATTCAACTTAGATCTGTGACTGGGTGTGAGGGTCTGTCCATCATCTCCTTGTGTTTGCCTGATTATAACTCAATACATTGATGGGATCCAGACCGAGAACTGTTACTTGAGGCATTGACGAGCCCCCAATTGAGGACCGTCATGGATGGACTCCAGGCCGAGAAATGCTCCTTGGGGGTATTGATGTGCTACAAAATGAGAAATGCTCCTTGGGGGATTGATGGGCTCCAAACCGAGAACTGCTCCTTGCGGGGTATATATGGGCTCCAAAAGAGGTAATCTAAACGGAAGAAAGTAACCTGCCAATCACTTGATAATAAAACAAGGCCCAACGCAGGGTCCAAATAATGAATACTCAAGACCAAAGGGCAAACCAGGACAAAGGGCAACTCAGAAAAGATGTCACAGAATTTATTGAATCATTTTTTATTTTTTTTAAATTTTTTAAATTATACATAGATGTACACACCAAAAAAGATTTTTTACTTTAAGCGTATTGATTAATGACACCCAACAAGGTTGAAAATAAGAAACATAACAAATTTCACGTATAAACCAGATAACCATCCCACACAGCTCCCTCAAGACAACACAGTCATACTGCTACACATTCAACAACAACATCAAACATCAAATCATATCAGTACACATGAAATAAAAACATTCAATGATTGAAGGGGAATTCTGTAATTCGAATTCCCTAGATAGAATTTCAGCAGCCCTGTGGGCTTGAGAACACCAGTAAATACGATCTCGAGAGCCCAGTGGGCTTAAAAACGCCAACGCGCGTTTCGGTGTCACGACCCGATGGGGGCTACACCTTCTTCAGGGTGAGGGAGGGCATGTGAGGTGGGACGGACACACCTGAGAATAGAAAACTGTATAAGTACATACAAATATAAATACACATTCGGTAGCCCACAAAATGTGAGAATGGGATGACAAATACATAGTTATAGAATAAGCATTTCTTATACAGAGTATAACTTGACTTTATGTTGCATTTAATAGGCATGTAGATATCAGCAAAAGGGGCCTGCATTAATCGGCTCAATTGTCACAAAGGTTTGCCATCGGTCAGGAGAAAGGGATATAACGTTAAGAAAGGTAACATTTAAAATTAGGAATATTGTGCACAGACAAAGGAGTCAAAAAGGGGAAAATCAGGAAGCAATAAAAAGTATAAATGCGTATTTAGATGATATAACATATGTGCCGATGAGCATACATCCGAACATGGAGGATAGAGAAAGATTGAAAAAGATTCTCCCAGAGGCGAGACTGTTGAAAAAAGTGCGAGATACAAAGCGCCGGATGCGCTTCAATAGATGAGCTAATGAGAGCTGTAGAGGACAACATATGACTCAGCCTAACAACCTTATAGCCCATAAAGGGGAAAGAAGAGGTGACTAGAAACCACATTCCGTGACAGAACGTAAAGGAGTGCTCAAAAAGGTAGAAAGGCCAAGAGATACCTCGCGATAAAAATGGCTCTCAGCAGAAGTAGAAGTTCTCAGACGATGGACAGGATTCCAATGGGGAACAACCTTTACAACGCAACTTTTACAACGCACTACCATTACAACGAAATTGTTACAACGCAAATGCATTGACAACGCATGCCATTACAACGCAAGTCTTTACATCGACTTGCACTAGATGGCGTGCTAACATTAAAAATAGTGTAGTTTACTATCCAAACACCTTCCCTACTGTTACGTGGACTGGAGTTAGAATAGTAAATTACACTTTTTTAATGTTAGCACGCCATCTAGTGCAAGTCGATGTAAAGACTTGCGTTGTAAAGACTTGCGTTGTCACTGCATTTGCGTTGTAAAAATTTCGTTGTAACAGCATGCGTTGTAAAAGCATGCGTTGTAACATCATACATCCGATTCCAATAATTAAAAAACAGCCTGGGATATTCATGCTTCTAGGAGATAGTAAAAACAAAAACAAAGGCAAAGGTAGAAAGTTAAGTCCCACCAGCAGATAGGATCAGACTAGAATGGCCAAAGGAGGATTAAAGATGCTACGAATCACCCACCCGTAATCGGTCTAAGCACCGATCCACGTCCAAAGGCAGGCGAGGGGAGATTTCGTCACCGGGGAATCCGGGCAAATGGGGGTTTCAGTTCTCAAAGGAGAGGAATGGGAAACCGGTTCCTCCCAGTCAGAAATACAGAGTGCAAAGCGTCAAGGAGGGAGGATTAGCGTGACGGTCAACGCTGGATCTGAGGAAGCAAAAGGGGGGAAGGGTATCAACACAAACGTCCGCGCATGGGCAAAGGTGGGGGTGAGGGATAAGATAGAGACGGAGAGATTCAGAGCCACTTACCGGCTTCGACAGCAGGAACACGGAGCACAAAACTCGCTAGTTAGCGGCGGATGGCGTGCTTCCATGAATGGGGAATAGGGAGAAAAACAAACGCGTCATAAGGCGGAGCAGGATGAGGGCTGGCCAATGAGAGGTCAGAGTTCAGTGATGCAAGAACACGAGGGAAATAGAAAAGGGGGACTGAATGAAGTAGCGATAAAGGACGTGCATGGCGGCCATGTTGGACGAGTGCGCGGAGAAGGATTCAGGGACAGAATGTCCAGCTATTCTCCATCTAGATATGAATGGGGGGGAATGCAAAACAGGGGTGAACGAAAAAACGGTTAAGGCCTAACAATGGAAAAGCTGGAATGAGAGAGGAAAACTGAGGTAGATGGGAAATGCCTAATGCAGGGTAGGAAAAAACTGATAACAAAGGTAACTCAGTGATCACAGTGGATAGAGGTAGCATGGGGTGAAAAACAGGGGAGGGGGGGAGGGGGAGGGGAGGGGAAGGGGGGGAGAACAGGGAAAAAAAAGGGAGAGGGAGGAAAGAAGGGGAGGTGGGAGGAAGGGTTTTTTTTTTCATGATATTCAAGAGTGCGAACAGAAGCAAACATAAACCCATGGGGTTAAATAATCGCATTCTCCCATGGGCAATGTTCGTTTAAGCCCTTATTCACTGCGTTGAGAAGGTAAATCCAGAAAACCTCTCTTTTTTTGCAGATCTGCTCGGGATCTTTTCCGGGATGTGTCACGATTCTCTCCAGTATGGACCACTTAAGGTCCTGTTCAGTGTGTTTTTTTTCGAGCCAATGTGTGACCAGGGGGGCAGATATTTTCTTGGTCCTGATATTCGACTTGTGTTCCCCAATCCTGGTCCTGCACTCCCGTCCAGTCTCTCCAACATAGACTAGGCGACATGGGCACAAAATCACATACACAATGTTGGAGGTTCGACAGTTCGTCATAATGGATAATTTAACCAGACGTTCCGGGAGGTCAATGGTGTCACCGATAAGTGCATTGGGGCAGGCCTGGCAATTGCCACATCGGTGGTTGCCTAAAATAGGTCCTGCGCCGATAATGGCTTTTTGGTGAAGAGGGCGGGGTTCCTGTAGTCTGCCTTTGACCAAATGGTTCTTAAGGTTTTTATTCCTTTTGAACGCAAAGATAGGCTTCGGAAGGATATGATCTTCATTACCCGTATTCAGTAGGTGCCAACATGAGTTTATGGCCTGTCTCACTTTATGATCAAAGTTAGAGTGTTTGGTCACACAGAATAATTTGTCAGCGGTTTGCTTTTCCTTAGGTAGGAACATGGAGTCTCGATTGAAATATCTGGTCCTTTTGAGGGAGTCCTTTATGAGTTTCTGAGGATAGCCTCGATGGATGAGTTTTCTTTTCAGTACATCAGCTTGTTCAAGGAAATCCCTGATGTTGGAACAATTTCTTCGAATTCGGAGAAACTGGCTGAATGGGATACTATCCCTTTGGCAGCGAGGGTGAAAGCTGCTGTACTGCAGAAGGGTGTTCCTAGCAGTAGGGTTGGTAAAGAGGGATACGTAAAGTTGATTCTGGTTATGTCTGATCCAGACATCAAGAAACTCCAGTTGGACGTTGCTGGAATGGGCCGTGAACTTGAGGTTGGTATCAGCCGCATTGATCCATGATAGGAAAACATCCAACGATGTTTGGTCACCCTCCCAAATGAGGAAGATATCGTCAATGAATCTGACCCATGAACGGACATTCTCATAAAAGGGGGCCATCTCGTTGTGGATGTTCCTATTCTCAAACTGTCCCATGTAGAGACAAGCAATGCTAGGGGCACAAGAAGCCCCCATGCTAACTCCTTGTATCTGTTGGAAGAAACAGTGGTTAAATTCAAAATAGTTTTCATACAGTACTATTTTAAGGCATTCAATGATGAAAGGTGCGTTGGTGATCTCGGGTTAAGACGCCAGAATCTCTTGAATGACCAAAAGGGCACCCTCCTGAGGGATGTTAGTGTATAGGGATTCGAGGTCCAAAGTGACCAACAGTTCCCTATCAGCAAAAAAGGGCGTCCCCTCAGTTCTAGAGATGAAATGGCCAGTATCTTTCACGAAGGACTCCAATTTATAGACCAAAGGTTGGAGGAAACGATCAATATATTTAGAGAGGGGTTCTGTGGCTGATCCGATAGTCGGGACTATTGGTCTCATAGGAGGGTCAAGAGTGTTTTTGTGGGTTTTAGGGACCCCATAGATGATAGGCATGCGGGTATAGCTGGGAGTTAGAAACTCCGCTTCCTTGGGACAAATATAGCCTTTGTCAACGGCTTCCTCCACCAAGGTGAGAATACGCCTTTTCAAGATGGGTTCAGGGTTTTTACCAATTTGCTTATAGTGTTGATCAGCAGCCAACAGGGTATTCATTTTGTCAATATATGTAGGCGTGTCAAATATCACAATGCCCCCGCCCTTGTCACAAGGTTTGATGGTAAGATTTTGATTGGACTTAAGGGCTAGCAAGGTGTTATTTTCCTCAATAGAGAGGTTGCTAGGTGGTTTAGGTACATATTTGATAATTCTGCAGATCTTTTTGGTTACAACCTTCTCGAAGATACTGACCTCCGGGCCAACTACTTCCAACGGAGGAGTACAACTAGATGGGGGCTTAAGGCCAGACAGGTTTCCTTCCATTTCAAGAGGGGGTCTATTCAAAAAATACTTCTTTAGCCTAACCTTACGGAAGAAAAGATTGAGATCCTTCAAGAGTTCAAATTTGCTGAAGTTGTTAGTGGGGACGAAAGACAAGCCCCTCGATAACAGGGTCAAGGCTTCAGGGCCCACATCGGTGGTGGACAGATTAAAGACAGGGATACTTTTTACGTCCAAAAGAGGTAATGCCCATTGTGAAATTGACAAACTTCAGACTATGGACTGCTTCCTGGGGCATGTATGGATTCCAGACAGCAAACTTCTCCTTGTAGATTTGATGTGCTTCTGACTAACCACCACTCTTTGACACATTGATGAGCTCCAGAAGAGGAATCCTACCTTGTGACCTTAGCATGCTAAAGGCTGAAAACAACTCCTTGTGGTATTGATTGGCTCAAGGCTGAGATGTGCTCCCCTGGACATCAACAATCCCCAGACTGAAGACCGCCTTTGGGCTATAGGTGGACTCCAGACCGTCACTGTTCATTGAAACATCAACAGTCCCCAGACTGAGGACCGCCTTTGGGATATTGATTGACTGCAGACCGAGGCTGCTCGCTGTGACATCAACAAGCCACAGATTGAGGGAAGCCAATTGGGTCATTTATTTATTTATTTTGGGCATTTTTAAAGCGCACTGTTACCCGGAGGTGTCCTGGCGCTGCATTGATGGACTCTAAACTGCGACCTGTTCCTTGGGGCATTAATGGGCTCCAGACCAAGAACTGTTCCTTGGAGCATTCATGGGCTTTAGAAGGAGAACCACTCTTTGCAACATTAATGGGCTCCATAGGAGGAACCGCCCCTTGTGATACTGACAAGCTTGAGACGGGAACTGTTCCTTGGGCCATTGATCGACTCTGGACAGAAAACCTTTCTTTGCAGCATTGATGAGTTCCAGAAGAGAAACCGCCTTATGTGACATTAATAAACATTAATAAACTCAAAACCAAGAACTATTCCTTTGGGCTTTGATGGAGAACTGGTTCTTGGGGTTTGATGTGCTCCAGACCAAGAGCCACAAATTGACGAGCTCTAGAATAATAACTGCCTCTGGTGACATTGACAAGCTCGAGACTGAGAACTGCTTCTTGGAGCTTCGCTGGGCTCCAGACTGAGATGTGGTCTTTGGAGCTTTGATGGGCACCAGGCCTAGAAGTGGTCCTTGGGGATTTGATGGGAACTAGACTGAGAACTGTTTCTTGGGGCTTTGATGCACTCTAGACGGAGATCCAACTCTTTGCAACACTGACGAGCTCTAGAATAATAACTGCCCCTTGTGACATTGACAGGCCCGAAACTGATAACTGCTCCTTGGCACTTTGACGCACTTCAGACCAAGAACCTCTTTTAGACACACTGATGAGATCTAAAAGTGGAAGTTACCCTTCTGACATTGACAAGCTCGAGGCTGAGAATGGGTCCTCAGATGAATCCCAGATTGAGGACTATCCCTTACGATATTGACAAGCCCAAGAACATTTCCTTGTGCCATCAACATCCTTCTGATGGAGCACCACTTCTTGGGGCACTGATGAGCGTCAGACAGACAACTGTTCCTTTGGGGCTTTGACCAGCTTATGACTGAAAACTCCTCTTTGGGCATTGTAGGGTCCAGAGTGAGAACCACACTTTGCTATACCTACAAGCTCTAGGCCGACAACCGTGTCGCTAATTATGTCCAGGCAGAGAGCTGCTCCTGGCACCATTGGTTGCTCCGGAGCAAGAAGTGCTCCATGTGGCGCTCTACTTTTTACACAATTTTCTTCAGAATGGATGAAGATATCTCCCTCAGCCCATCCCTGACTGGTCCTCCTTATCCCTTTCAAACTGTTGACCAATCTCTTGCTACTCAACATTGAAAGGTTTCTTGAAGAATAAGTAGACCAAAGCCACCCTCTTTTCTGACAATGTGCCTGGAAATAAAGCCAAACATGTTAAATTGAGGCCCCTGGCATGGAGATGTCTTCTGTAGCTATGCTCCAGTGGATCCTGCACCTACGTATGTGACTGCATGTAACTAGCGATCACTCTCCCAGCTGGAATCACCTTTAAGGTCTCCTGCTTAGTGTATCGTGCAGTAAACTGGGGCACTCCAGCAAATCTGGCAAGCCAGACCTTTGCTGGGCTACTTAACACTTGCAGCAGCAACTTCATCAGGCTCAAGACAATAAAATTATGTGTGTGCAAAATTCATGAAATTTGATTTAGCGTAATTACAAGAAAGTTTGAGAAAATTACGCAAAATTATATGAAATTACCCAAAATGCACATCTGCAATTTAGCACTACTGTTTAGCGCAAGATGAATGAATGAATGAATGTAAGGGTGTGTAGAGTGCATGACTACTCAAAGAGTGTCACGGCGTCCTTGCATCAATTTGTGATGGAAGGACACATTTTGTGGTAAAATGATGCAAATTACAAGTTGTGGTGTAACGGCATATTTTTGGTAATTTTGCTTAACAAGCGTAACATGAAGTTCACTAAATTATGAGAATTGTGCGACTGTAATATAAATTTCACAGGTCTTAAAAACAAAATGCATGAATAAGAATACAGGGCAACAAGTCTTTTTTTCTCTCTGATCCTAGAAACTGTGGTTCCGTCCCCACCCAGAACTACAATCCCGTTCAAGTGACCTATTCAGGAAGGAATCAAAGACCCTCCCGGTAAAGATGGACGCCATCTGGTAATCCCCCTCAATCTCCCCACATCACCTCCATCATCCACTCTTCAGCTCTGCTCCCACCTTATACAGTGCTCTGTTTCTTTGTCGTTAGGTTTGTGCTATATAAATCCTCATACATATACTCATGCATATATTAGAAGTGATGTAATTTAATCCGCATCCCTGGCTTGTCGGTTCGGACTCCCCTGCATTTGCTTTGTTTTACAAAATCAATCTGTATCTGTGATTCCTAATTCTCCACACCATTAAGAGGTGGGGTAATTCCAGTGCATGCTCATACATGCGCTCACTCCACGGGGAGGCAATGTTGGAATGGAATTAGTTATGCTTTGTGAAAAACCATTTCAAGATGGCCACCCAAGCATGTGTATGAAAGACTGGTAATATTATAGTGTTCAATCAATCAATCAATGGAACTTTATTCGGATCATTAACAATCCATAAAAGTGCAAAAGAAAAACAAAGCAATTATAAAATCATACAATTAGACATTAAAGTACGGTTTTGCACATAAGGAATAGTCCATATAAACATTAGGACATTGCTAGCCGAGCACGAACCACAGTTTTTAAGAAAGAGCTCACACGAAAGACAAGTTATAGTGTTTTTTACCATACATAATAGCTAAACTAAACCAAGCACTGGCAAATGCAATAAGTCTGTACCTATGTGTAAGGGTGGGCAGAACTCGCGGAGCTTTACTCATGGAATTCTGCCGGGTTACCTAAAAACCCCATAAGATTCCGTGAAGTTCTGCCAGAGGTGGAATTTGGCAAGTCACTCTGCTTGCGCTGATTTTCCGCGTTGTAAAATCCACCACGCTGCACATCAGAAGGCGCTGCTTCCTTCTGCCACTCAAGTACATTTTCTACTCAAGTGACGGCTTTCTCAATGCAATCAGTAGTGACCTGCCATGACCGCCCGCATTGAGAAATCTCGCAGGGAGGCGCTCTAGCACTCGAAATTCACACTATGGGATGCAAGTTTTCGCTCACCAACTTATCATTGGTGAGCCGCGTGTGAGGAAAATCTCTGCCACGCTGCAGTTGGCAGAGTTTTGTCTGACCTCTGCACACTAAGCATAGCATGGTGTGGGAAAAACTCTTGTAACTCCACCAGCGGACCAGAATTTTTCACCCATCCCTACCCTGGTGTCACCAGCAAGGCATACTAGCTATGCTAATGCTTGTATGATTATAGTATTGATCTCACACTTTCATTTCATATATCGATAATATCCATTTTCCTATAAACTAGTTTTCCTTAGCTCTTATGTGGCCTCCTATTCGCTCATCTTGTCATAAACAGAGAAACATGTCTGCTGAACACCTCATCATCTTCCCAGGATTCTATAGATTTCTCCATGTATGTTACTGTCTCACAATTCCAAACCTAAAATAATGACTCACACTAATTAATGAAATAGGGTTCTGACTTCTAAGCATCAAATGGCCCATGCTATCGGTCAAAGAATCCTGACCCGGGGCCTGTGGAACCCTGGGCGTCCAATAACACCCATCATAGGGTCTGCGACGGTTTAGAAAATTAAATAATATTAGCAAATGAATAAAGTGCATACACCTAAAAAAGTAAAATTGAAATTTAAAAAATGTAAAACGCTCTGTAACTGCGTAGAAATTTAGAACTGTAGTCTCAAAATGAAGTTGGTATCCTTAGCTTGATGCATGGGAGCAGCGCAAGTATAGCAAACAGTAGAATCTACGATTGGCGGCCTCGAATGAAGCACTGGAATGAGCCGTCAAGAGAGGATGCACAAGGAGCAAAAAAGACAAAGCAACTTGATAGAGTCTTGCGTATTGCTTTGTCTTTCAGAAATAAAACCACATTTCTAAAAGTTTCATCCTTCCCATGAAAATTTGGCTTTTGTATATTTGGTTTAAAAAAAATACTTTTTGATTGTTAATTAAAGAAAATACTTCATAACTTGTCTCTTTGTTTGATATATGCTTGTTTCTGTAGTTTTATGTATTTCTGTTTGGAGTTCAAATAGTAAATTTCCTTAGGCTGGGTCCCTGTCTTCCGGTGGTGTGATTCAGTGGGGGTTCACAGAGGTCAAAAGGTTAACAACAGGTGCTATAGGCGAGGCCGGAAGGTGCATGTGGGCCAGTCAGTCACATACGCCTGTTGCATATGACAGGTGTGGTGACCTCTCCACAGCCTGTGACTGCCCACGTGGCACCTTGAGAAACAAGCACTTCTGCATGTAGGAAAGCACCAGTTACCATACATCACAACCGAGCCACACAGACACACCAACACGTGTTGTCCACCTCTGGGGGTTAGTCAAGCTAGAAGGTTCCTTGCTTTACTCTTGCTACAGTTTCTTCTAAGAGAAAAATTGATTTCCGAACACCTTGATAGAAACTAATTATGTAATCGATGCACTCAACGAGAGATCAGGAGCTATTTCAAATGAAATTAGACAAATCCATGAAAATAAAATAAACCGAGTAAGAGGAAAAGGCAATCTTTCTAAATGAGATCTTTGCTAATGCGCGTTCCCAGGTGACTCCTCAAGTTAAGGTCTGGTGCACTGTAATTAGTTCATAGTAACCGGTTTTGTCAAATGGTACCTAACACAGTTTACATTGACCTTAGAGAAGTGTGCTCTGGACTGTGAGGGGAGGAGTCAGACATACTGTCATTCCGCCCTCTGGCTTGTACGTCACAGACATTCACTTAATGTGTGGATCATTCATTCTCTTCAAGGAAGGCATTCTATCCATCTGGGGCTGGTTTATTTGATGCACGAGACAACTTACATGGTGTCCATAGAAAGGTATGATAATGTGTTTATTAATCCACACATGTAAATCAGTAATTAAATGAAGGACAGCTTTACCCGGAAGAGCGCCTTGTGCCCGCTCACTGCAGCTCTCTCTGGCACCTGCTTCGCCCATATGCTCCCTTGGCAGTGTTCCTTTGGGTGGCTAATCTTGTAAAGGGACACCCGATTTCATATCACTTCTAAATGATAGCGTTCAATATTTCCACTTATTCCACCTTTGTCAAAGAGCTGTGTTTCGACAGCTCCACCCGTGGATTAGGAGGAGACCGCTGAGCACCTGTGTAGCGCGGGCGCCACCCAGCACCTGATGAACTGCTGAAGCCAGAATACAGGTGCCTGGAATCTCAAGGTGGCCCCTCAGGGATTGGACGGTGTTTACTTTGTGACTTCCGGCTACAAGCACTTGGCACTTTCCTCCAATGCTTGTTCCTTTGCCCCCTCGTTGCCTCCCCTGCTACTCTCTATATTTCCAAATATATCTCTCATGACCTGTGATTCTTCGGGCCTTCATGGCAGTCACTTCATCTGTCCTTGTGTTGTCACTTTTTTGACTTTTTGCAGCCCATCGCTTCTGTCGATTACTTTACAAAGCAGGCTTTCACGGCGGAGATCCCAGGACACAGCTCTACAATCTAATCATTGAGGTATTTTCCCACCGACTTAATAATATTTTTAACTGATACCACGTTTGTGGCAATACACAGGAAGTTTGAAATTGTTTTAGCAATTTTAATGCAGGAAAAAGCAGAGGTGCATTCAATTCGATTTATTTTGAAATATTTATTTCACAGGCGGAGGTGGTCGGCACTGCTTTCGCTGTTCAGCATCAGCACTTTTTCATACATTTCTTATTTTATTAAATTTCTCTCATCTACATAGGAGTTCACCCATAATGAAACTTAATTGGCATGTGCCCACCTCCATTCAGTTAGGGGGGAGTCCACACTTTTTATGCAAGTTTCATTTGTGGTTGAAATTCCAGTGGTGTGAAAGGAGTAGAGAGCTCCCTTTCACCACTCCCAGTAGTCTGTTACCGCTGAATAGTGCCCCAGAATACATTTCCCCATCGATTTACCAACATGTTGTCTGAAATATGTCAGCTTGTAACGATTGGTGTGACAGACGTTTGTTTTCCTCATCGACGATTTTACCATTAGCACTTTTTCTGCACTTTTCTTGTTTTTATAAAAACACTTGCGGACATCTTTTTCTAAAGAATGTATTAGAGAAACATAATTTAACTACTGCTCAAGTTCTACTCTTAAGGGCAAGTGGAGTGGTGGGATTGGAATCTGAAAGTGGACTTTACACGGCCCTGAGTTTTCCTCAGTGATGCAGGCTCCAGAATGCACCATGGTTGTGACATCAGTCAGCGGCCTGGGCTACATAAGGTAAGCTTTGGCATCCCCCAAACACTATTGGGGCTGTAGGATGATCCGAGCACCTGTTTTATGTGTGTGCAGTACATAAAGTGAATTCATTTAATCCAACATTTCTTAGAGTTAGTGTTTTAGTTTGCAGATTGTGCAGCTCAGAAACTGTGGGCAAGGTTTGGCCACTGCCCAGTGCTCCAGGAAAGCCCACCATGACATAGAACCTTGAATCTATTAGACCCGTGACTAACGGGCATATTTATAAGATCATTGCGCAGCAAGGCATCTTGCTATGCCACGCTCCGCCATCAGGGCTAGACTGGGAACCGAAAACGGCCCTTGCAAACTGCTCGGCTGGCCCCGGGGGAGGGGGGTGGAGAGAGGGGGTGCTGCTGAGATATTTGGTTGGGCCTATTTGGCCAATTTTGTCACAGGGGGCAATATTGCCGGCCCCCGGTCACAAAAACGGCCCCCACCCTGGCAGCCCACCGGGGAAACGCCTGTTGCCTACTACGGCCATTCCGGCCCTGCCCGCCATTGGTAAAACTCATGAATATGCTGCATTTATCCAATACGGCTCAATCCTGTCCTTTCCCCCTGCTGTGGTGCCGTTTTTGCAGTCTTGCACCACGCAGGCACCCAAGGGTGCCTGTATTGTAGTCACGCTCATTTCTTTGTAGGGAGGGGCAATTTCCTGCACAAAAACAAACTTGGAAGGCTTTTTCCTCATTTTATGTGGGCTGCAGAAAGGCCTAGTAAATTGTGTGGGAACACCCACCACAACGCCCATGGAACGCCTAAGCAGGGCAGAGTAGCACAATGCAGTGACTTGACCTGCATTGCACTAATCCAGATTTATGAGGCCACCCAAAGCCATGCACAGAGGCTTAGTGCGGCTTCATAAATCTGACTGAGAGCCTTGCATCGCGCATTTACTACTTTTCCTGGTGCAAACATGATGTAAGTCTCTCATAAATATGATTAAACTGGTGCAATTATCAATTCCACCCATTTTAGCGCTTGCACACACTAAATAAAGTGCAAAGGGGGTTTCTCCAGCTGTGCCTAGGCAGTTAACTCAATCTTCTAGCTGGTATTTTTTGCCTAATAGGGAAAAATTTTCAAAAAATGTTCTCATGGTAACACTATTTACTTATCTCTGATCAAGGACATGGACTCACTGAAATGCAGGATTAGAGGAGGTGACTTTGTGCCCCTTTACTCTGAGCAGTGGCGGCTCGCAGAGGGAGTGCTGTGGGGCAGTGGGGCGGGGCGGGGAGGGGCTGGGTGGGGATAGTGTAGTCGCCAACTTGGTGATGCAGCGAGCGCAAGGTAAATAGTTTTATTTATTTATTTACTTACTTTACTCCTGCCCGTCGTATGTCCGTCTCCACTAATCTCCCACCCAGCCCCTCCCCGCCGCGCCCTACCGCCCCGCAGCACTCCCTCTGCGAGCCGCCATTGACTCTGAGTGACAGAGCAGGGCTGACTCTTTTGGTATTCCTGGCTAATGACACCAATGCCAGTGAAGTCATAGGACTGGTTCAGAGCTTGCTGGAAGGGTTTACACGTTACAAACGTGACAGACATCCCGTGCGCCATATTACCAGTGCGTTATGTCATAATCATGCATGTCAACACATCCGATTCTGACAGGAGATTCCTGACTCTTTAATCCAAAAATGGCTTTATTTTAGCTGTCTCCAGCCTGAAATTGCCTCAAGTTCGATAGAAGTCAATGGGGAAAACACATTCCCCACAACTTGTTTCAAAGTCTCCTGTTTTGAAAAAGTTCTGTTATTAAACATTGGCATGACTAACATATCCACCACTCAAATTGCTTTCATATTTCACTATGCTAATTCAACACTAATCCTTTATGGGTTCAAGAGTAGCGTGCTACTTCAACACCCCATCAGGGGTAACAAGCGCTATAAAAATGAAAACCTTTTTTTCCCTCGCAGTGGCATAACATAGGCCTTGAGCTCCAGGAGGCCCCCCTCAGCACAGTACCCTGGCCTAAGAGCAGAGGGGGGCCTCCATGTACTTTGCAGGGGGGCCCTCTCAAGTTTCTTTACACCAATGGCCATAGGTCATGCGCAAAGGCACTCCCAGCACCCATCACAAGGTGTATATGCACCTGGGTGCTTTTGTAGCTGTTATGCGCTCATGAGTCTAACTGACCCGGAAGTAGTCTCATCGCTGACGCCTCTGGCCCATCAGGGTCTGGGTCAGGGGCCTTGTGGATTTGAACGAGCTGCAGTGCCGCGTGCACATGAAAGGTCACCGGGCTGCCTCTGACTGGCATCCTCTCCGGCAAAGCGCAGGCGTGCCAGCCAGTCGTCTGGAAGGAGGGGCATTGCCCCTGCACCTTGCCGGGCAGCGCTGCGCGCCGAGTCGTTTTAACCTGCGAATGTGTTTGCTGATCTTATACTGTGTTATGAGGATTTGAGAGGCGCGCAGCCCACAGCACAACCCTTCCTCAGGCGCAGAAATGCAAATAAAAGAGAACCATGAGTTGGCCGGGAGGCTGGATGGCTGTAGCCTCTCGTGCCATGATATGCAGATCAAGCCATACCCCCTGGTGCTCTCCGCGTCTCCTCCAGCTTGACGATAACTGTCTGTGATGGCAGTGACACTCCGCAGAGCGCTCTTGATGGACAGGCGTAGATCCCCGCAGACCCCTTCCAGCCATCCACGCACTCTGGTTTGAAAGCCTTTCGCCTGCCTGTGTCCTACAGCCCAGTCTTATAAAGCGCCTACAATGTACTCTGCACTGTATAGCAGCGAGAAGCCGTAAGAAGGGTCAGAGGCACTACACACTGGTGCCCACCCTCCTATGGTGGAGAAACATGAGGGCGCACAAAAAGGTGGGGTGAAGAGTGAGCCAGAGCCCCCTTTACATAGGTCAGGGGGGGTATGAGTTGCTGCTTTCAAGATGATATGAGCATCCATGGACGCATACAAGAGCAGAGAGTTGAGCACGTCGCCTCAGGCGCTCTGTGTTATGACCATGCAGGAGCCAGGGGCCCCAGCAGAGAAGAGACTAGCCTCGCCTTAGAACTGTGCATCACGTGCAGTTCTCAACACTTCATTTCTAGAGCAGATACTCTCTTCACCTAGGTAGGGCCCTGTTTCATAAAGCGAGGGGCCCCAGCGGAGAAGAGACTTGCGTCGCCATAAAACCGTGCATCACGTGCAGTTCTCAACACTTCATTTCTAGAGCAGATACTCTCTCCACCTAGGGTAGGGCCCTGTTTCATAAAGCGAGGGGCCCCAGCGGAGAAGAGACTAGCCTCGCCATAAAACCGTGCATCACGTGCAGTTCTCAACACTTCATTTCTAGAGCAGATACTCTCTTCACCTAGGTAGGGCCCTGTTTCATAAAGCGAGGGGCCCCAGCGGAGAAGAGACTTGCGTCGCCTTAGAACCGGGCATCACGTGCAGTTCTCAACACTTCATTTCTAGAGCAGATACTCTCTCCACCTAGGGTAGGGCCCTGTTTCATAAAGCGAGGGGCCCCAGCGGAGAAGAGACTAGCCTCGCCTTAGAACCGTGCATCACGTGCAGTTCTCAACACTTCATTTCTAGAGCAGATACTCTCTCCACCTAGGGTAGGGCCCTGTTTCATAAAGCGAGGGGCCCCAGCGGAGAAGAGACTTGCGACGCCTTAGAACCGTGCATCACGTGCAGTTCTCAACACTTCATTTCTAGAGCAGATACTCTCTCCCGCTAGGGTAGGGCCCTGTTTCACAAAGCGAGGGGCCCCAGCGGAGAAGAGACTAGCCTCGCCTTAGAACCGTGCATCACGTGCAGTTCTCAACACTTCATTTCTAGAGCAGATACTCTCTCCACCTAGGGTAGGGCCCTGTTTCATAAAGCGAGGGGCCCCAGCAGAGAAGAGACTTGCCTCGCCATAAAACCGTGCATCACTAGCAGTTCTCAACACTTCATTTCTAGAGCAGATACTCTCTCCACCTAGGATAGGGCCCTGTTTCATACAGCGAGGGGCCCCAGTGGAGAAGAGTCTAGCTTCGCCCTAGAACCGTGCATCACGTGCAGTTCTCAACACTTCATTTCTAGAGCAGATACTCTCTCCCGCTAGGGTAGGGCCCTGTTTCATAAAGCGAGGGGCCCCAGCGGAGAAGAGACTTGCGACGCCTTAGAACTGTGCATCACGTGCAGTTCTCAACTCTTCATTTCTAGAGCAGATACTCTCTCCACCTAGGGTAGGGCCCTGTTTCATACAGCGAGGGGTCCCAGCAGAGAAGAGACTAGCCTTGCCTTAGAACCGGGCATCACGTGCAGTTCTCAACTCTTCATTTCTGGAGCTGATACTCTCTCCACCTAGGGTAGGGCCCTGTTTCATAAAGCGAGGGGCCCCAGCGGAGAAGAGACTTGCGTCGCCTTAGAACTGTGCATCACGTGCAGTTCTCAACACTTCATTTCTAGAGCAGATACTCTCTCCCGCTAGGGTAGGGCCCTGTTTCATACAGCGAGGGGCCCCAGCGGAGAAGAGACTAGCCTCGCCTTAGAACCGTGCATCACGTGCAGTTCTCAACACTTCATTTCTAGAGCAGATACTCTCTCCACCTAGGGTAGGGCCCTGTTTCATAAAGCGAGGGGCCCCAGCAGAGAAGAGACTTGCCTCGCCATAAAACCGTGCATCATTAGCAGTTCTCAACACTTCATTTCTAGAGCAGATACTCTCTCCACCTAGGGTAGGGCCCTGTTTCATACAGCGAGGGGCCCCAGCAGAGAAGAGACTTGCGTCGCCTTAGAACTGTGCATCACGTGCAGTTCTCAACACTTCATTTCTAGAGCAGATACTCTCTCCCGCTAGGGTAGGGCCCTGTTTCACAAAGCGAGGGGCCCCCGCGGAGAAGAGACTAGCCTCGCCTTAGAACCGTGCATCACGTGCAGTTCTCAACACTTCATTTCTAGAGCAGATACTCTCTCCACCTAGGGTAGGGCCCTGTTTCATACAGCGAGGGGCCCCAGTGGAGAAGAGACTAGCCTCGCCCTAGAACCGTGCATCACGTGCAGTTCTCAACACTTCATTTCTAGAGCAGATACTCTCTCCCGCTAGGGTAGGGCCCTGTTTCATAAAGCGAGGGGCCCCAGTGGAGAAGAGACTAGCCTCACCCTAGAACCGTGCATCACGTGCAGTTCTCAACACTTCATTTCTAGAGCAGATACTCTCTCCACCTAGGGTAGGGCCCTGTTTCACAAAGCGAGGGGCCCCAGCGGAGAAGAGACTAGCCTCGCCATAAAACCGTGCATCACGTGCAGTTCTCAACTCTTCATTTCTAGAGCAGATACTCTCTCCACCTAGGGTAGGGCCCTGTTTCATACAGCGAGGGGCCCCAGCAGAGAAGAGACTAGCCTCGCCTTTGAACCAGGCATCATGTGCAGTTCTCAACTCTTCATTTCTAGAGCAGATACTCTCTCCACCTAGGGTAGGGCCCTGTTTCATAAAGCGAGGGGCCCCAGCGGAGAAGAGACTAGCCTCGCCTTAGAACTGTGCATCATGTGCAGTTCTCAACACTTCATTTCTGGAGCAGATACTCTCTCCACCTAGGGGAGGGCCCTGTTTCACAAAGCGAGGGGCCCCAGCAGAGAAGAGACTAGCCTCGCCTTTGAACCAGGCATCATGTGCAGTTCTCAACACTTCATTTCTAGAGCAGATACTCTCTCCACCTAGGGTAGGGCCCTGTTTCATAAAGCGAGGGGCCCCAGCAGAGAAGAGACTAGCCTGGCCTTAGAACTGTGAATCACTTTCAGTTCTCAACACTTCATTTCTGGAGCAGATACTTTCTCCACCTAGGGTAGGGCCCTGTTTCATAAAGCGAGGGGCCCCAGCGGAGAAGAGACTAGCCTGGCCTTAGAACCGTCCATCACGTGCAGTTCTCAACACTTCATTTCTAGAGCAGATACTCTCTCCACCTAGGGTAGGGCCCTGTTTCATAAATCGAGGGGCCCCAGCAGAGAAGAGACTTGCCTCGCCTTAGAACCGTGCATCACGTGCAGTTCTCAACACTTCATTTCTAGAGCAGATACCCTCTCCACCTAGGGTAGGGCCCTGTTTCATACAGCGAGGGGCCCCAGTGGAGAAGAGACTAGCCTCGCCCTAGAACCATGCATCACGTGCAGTTCTCAACACTTCATTTCTAGAGCAGATACTCTCTCCACCTAGGGAAGGGCCCTGTTTCATAAAGCGAGGGGCCCCAGCGGAGAAGAGACTAGCCTCGCCTTAGAACTGTGCATCACGTGCAGTTCTCAACCCTTCATTTCTAGAGCAGATACTCTCTCCACCTAGGGTAGGGCCCTGTTTCATAAAGCGAGGGGCCCCAGCGGAGAAGAGACTAGCCTCGCCTTAGAACCGTGCATCACGTGCAGTTCTCAACACTTCATTTCTAGAGCAGATACTCTCTCCCGCTAGGGTAGGGCCCTGTTTCACAAAGCGAGGGGCCCCAGCGGAGAAGAGACTAGCCTGGCCTTAGAACCGTCCATCACGTGCAGTTCTCAACACTTCATTTCTAGAGCAGATACTCTCTCCACCTAGGGTAGGGCCCTGTTTCATAAAGCGAGGGGCCCCAGCGGAGAAGAGACTAGACTCGCCTTAGAACCGTGCATCACGTGCAGTTCTCAACACTTCATTTCTAGAGCAGATACTCTCTCCACCTAGGGTAGGGCCCTGTTTCATACAGCGAGGGGCCCCAGCAGAGAAGAGACTTGCCTCGCCTTAGAACCGTGCATCACGTGCAGTTCTCAACTCTTCATTTCTAGAGCAGATACTCTCTCCACCTAGGGTAGGGCCCTGTTTCATAAAGCGAGGGGCCCCAGCGGAGAAGAGACTAGCCTCGCCTTAGAACCATGCATCACGTGCAGTTCTCAACACTTCATTTCTAGAGCAGATACTCTCTCCACCTAGGGGAGGGCCCTGTTTCATACAGCGAGGAGCCCCAGCAGAGAAGAGACTAGCCTCGCCTTTGAACCAGGCATCATGTGCAGTTCTCAACTCTTCATTTCTAGAGCAGATACTCTCTCCACCTAGGGTAGGGCTAGTTGGAGGTGACAAAACTTGATGCTTGCAGCCACTCCTGGTTGAGATAGTTGTGTTCTAGGTGAATGAATTATGTAAGTGTGCATCACAATAGCCTTGGAGATGGAGACCAAAGTAGTGTCTACACTGGGTCATCTTTTGTCAGTACGATGAGCGGGTTCCTTGGACAGGCAGGAGGGAGGGAGTGAGGTTGGGCGAGAGAGAGAGAGAGGGCAAGGTTGAAGGTCACCTCCTTGGCTTTGAATTTCTGTGCTTTGAAGTCAATATTCTCACCATTGATGTCAGCGTCTCAAGACTTGGCGCTTTCATTGGATATGATGTTGTTGCCTTTTGTGGTGGGCCCATCTCGATGTCATCAAGAATGACGTGCTTGTGTTCGATGGCGAGCGCATTAAGAGTGCATCTGTCTTCATGCATGTCCTCGATGGTGGCCTTGACATCATCCAGGCGTGATGCACATGCCTGAAGTGCCAGTGGTTCCTGTGTCTTCTTCTCTCCCTGTATCTCCCTCTCTGGGGCCCTTTGGGAAGAGAGCTCTGAGCCACTGGTGGCCCTTGAGGGTTTTTACGCCTCTTTGATCTTCTGGACACCCGCAAGATCCTTGAGAGCCCTTTGTGACATTTTTGGCAACAAGACATGGTATGTGAGGTTCGTTTGCAGCTTTCGTTCTCTCACATCTGGGGCACTGGAGAAACAGGAAGGGAAAATTGCCATTAAGCCATCGCCATCTCGCATAATTTCCCAATTTTTGCAAAACACGAAATTCTCAAAATTACATCATTACACCATTTAGAGAAATGACACATTTTTGCATGGGAGCACGCGAACATCGCGTGCGACCAGAACGTGCAAAAAGCATTGTCACTGTCAATTGAACGCGAGGATGCATTTCACGCTAAAATATAGGTCTAAATGCCTGTTTTACGTTTCATGTAATTCACAAATCTTTTGCTCAATGTTACGTAATTACGCAAAAGAAAATTATGCAAATTTCGCACACCCACAGGGAAGGTCTGAGCCTGTCTGCTCTACTCTGTGGAGGTTATGTGAAACAGAGCTCGAAAATCTGCAGACTTTCTGTCAAAAAAGCTCTCAGGCCTAAGAAAGATGTTGAGAGAAGACTGCAAAAAGTTTGGAAGAAATACTTTGCCAGTCAAAAACAGGTTTTAACACTACAAGAATTTTTTCAAAGTCCTTTTCTCATGAGTTGCAAAAGGAGCTAGTGCTGTGAGGCAACTGCCAGCATGAGGCATGGTGGAACTGGGAGGCTGCCGCTCCCTAAAATAGCAGATATATTTCAGGTCTCAGCCTGTCTGGATGGTTCTCCCTTTATCTGGCACCTATGTTTTCAGGGTGCATAGTGCAGCAAGACGATAGTGATGTTGCAAGATTTTTTTTATATATTACTGTGAAAAGAAAAGAAAAACCGAAATTTGGTAAACTCAATCTTAGCTAGGCCACAGTGCATCATTATACATTTAAATTCATAAGATTTTTACCATTTATTGTAATTGATATATATATAGTAAAGTGTTCTGGGATCACGTGCATGGGCTGGACTAATCTCATGTTTAGGTCCTTAAGGAGATTTGGAGGATGCACGGCTTGAATTACAAGTAAGTATCACTTCCTTCTTTCATTTTCACACAGAAACTGTTTCCACTGCGGAGAATCCCCTTCCTGTACACCGCCGCTCATTGTGGAAACTCTCCCTTCCCGGTCTCACCTTAGGAGTGGTTTTACTCCTATACTTGAGAAGAGTAAATCTCTGTTTCCAGGGTGGGAGTGAGTCATGCAGAATACTGTGAATGCCCACAACAGGACTACTGGATGGGTGTGTCCAAGATTCCCAGTACAATGCACCCTGAAATGACCATCCCCCCTCCGGTAGATTTGTGGATGCGCTGTAAAAAAGAAAATCTGCTCACATGCCAATCCAAGTCTGACAGGGCTTATTAATAAAAGAAAATTTAATGGCCTGTGAATTACAGGTCCGGCTGGCCGGCGTGTCCCCGGGCAAGAGGGGATGGCGCAAGCTCTGAAGGAAAAGGCAAGGCTCAAATTTATAATATTAATAAACCATTCTGCAATGGGGGAAATGTGATGGATTCAAACAAAGGAGACATACAGGTGTCTGAAGGTGAGATCATGAGAAAGGTGGAAAAAGACCTTCAGATTGCAACAGGAATCTGAATGTTTCGGCTGGGGAAGCTTTTCAATCCCTCTCTGTGTCTGAATCCAAGGTGTGAAAGAGAATCCCAAAATATCAGAGGTGGGCACTTCCTTTAAGTGTTTCTTAGAATGATCGGAAAAACTTGGCTGAAGCAGTGTGCAGTTATGCAAAAGAAAAAAGCTTTTACAATACCTCCAGGGCCTCGTTTATGAAAAGCCTTGCATCGCTGCGGTAAGACAGCAATGCAACATTTCTTGCAATGCACCCTCCTGGCGACACCATGGATGCACCATATTTACTGTACGGTGCTCAATGTGGCAAAGATTGACAGATACGTCAGAAATCTTAACGTATATGCCAATGCAAAATGGCAGATTGCAGTAGCGTGTCTGGAAACAGACGCAACTCCAGCAATGTCGCATTTCACACGGAGCAAGCCCCATGTTAAAAGGCCTGCGTCACCCCTCATGCCTGCTTCAGGCAGGCGTAACGATTTGTAGCAGTGATGCCGTATAAGTGCGGTGCATTTCTTACACCGCCATAACATCACAAAAAGTGATGCAACAGCGGCATAAGGGCCTCATAAATAAGGCCCTCAATTTGTAGTGCGTTTCAGTAGGCATCAAATCATTCACTTCCTGTTCAATACAGTAACAATTCAAAGATCTGTCAATAGATTTTCAGTTCAGATCATCCTTACTCAATATTTCCAAAGGGTCTGATTGAGCTGTGCCACTAATTTTGTGGTCAGAGTAATATCGACTCGGATAAGAATGGATACATCACCCAACACCTACGAGCCCTCCACTGGCTCCCCGTCGAGAAGAGAGTAACCTTCAAGATGCTCACACATGCCTGCAAATGCCTCCACAACACCGGACCCCAATATCTCAACGAATGAATCTCCTTCCACGTACCCAAGAGAAACCTCTGATCCCTCGACCTCGCCCTCGCCGAAACCCCGCGCATTCGCAGAGCCAGAACTCGTGGAAGAGCATTCTACTACATTGCAGCAAAGACCTGGAATGAGCACCGGATCAACATCAGACGTGCCCCTATTCTGCACATCTTCGGGAGGACCCTCAAGACCTGGCTCTTCGACTAACTGGGGTTGCACCCCCCCCCACCCAGCACCTTGAGACACTCATGGGTGAGTAGCGCGCTTCACAATTCCCTGATTTATGGATTGATTGAGGTAGATTAGTAAGAGTGCAGTAAACAATCACCAAAAATGCATATTGACTATGATCAACCACCACTGAAGGAAAGTACATTATCCTTTTGATGTAATCCTATACCATTTTCACATACATGATACATTTGCTCATGAGGCTTGTGGTAAATGTAGAACTTTCTCTACCCATAATAGCACAAACAACATCTTTGGCAGTCAGTCTCAAAATTGAGAGCCATTCTAATACATTTAGTCACCAATTGATCAGAGATCAACTCTAAGGCGACTGCAGGTGAGTTCACTACTTCTTCCAATACTTCCTCACCTTGCCACATCCCATAGATGGATAGTCACTCTCTCTCTAGCTTGGATTTGGGATAGGAGGCAGCTCTGACCTGGGAATGGAAGTTGTAGAGAGAGTGAATCAGGTATTTGTTGTACTCTAGGGTCATATCTTCATTTAAATACAATTTAAGTGCAGATCAAGTAAAGCTGGAGACATTGGAGCGGTGGCAAGAGAAAGAAGCATGGATGACCTAGAGCAATCTAACAAACTCAGCATAGTCGTTTGGTCCTTGTTGTCTCAAACTAAGCAGAAGGATAAAAGAGAAGAGCTGGGCCACCAAGACATTTCTGCGCAAATACTTCGAAATATTGCTTTTTAAGATCCTATTCTAGTCTTAAACTTTCCCAGAGATTTATGGTGAGAAACACGATGGAAGTATTGCTTAACCCTTAAAGCCTTACGAAGTTCCTATGCTAGAGAGGACGCAAAGTGGGTTCCTTGGCACGTCTTATTCATAGCGGGACTCAAAAACTCGCAATTACATCTCAGTTCAGTTTCTTAGCATCCTAAAAATCCATAAAGAAATGTACACTCCAGATCATCATTATGCAATATTTTCAAAGTGTAAACTTCGGTTGCACCGTTGACCTTGGCTAGTTTAGTGACCATGGTAATACAGACTCAGATTTGGATACAGATTAGGATAAGTGCACCAAAGATGATCACCAAAATCTTTAAAATCTTCATTCCTCCACCTCAATCAATGCCTTCAAAACATAACCTAAAATCACTGAATACAAATACAATACTATTGTCTGTAATCTTTTAACACTTTCACATACATAATCAATTTGCTCATGACGTTTGGGATAAACGTACAATATTCTGTCCCTATAATAGCACAAACTCCACCTTTGGCAGCCAGGACAAGATTGAGAGCCATTCTATTCTGCAGAATCACAATTTGTTGAGCCACAAATTTGTTAAAGATCAACTCTATGGTGAATGCAGTTGAATTTACAACTTTCTCCAATACGTTGGCGACGTAGTGTGTCTCATCTATGGATTGTCCAACTCTCTAGCTTTGAGTTAGGATAGCAAAGAATCCATCATTCTCTGAAAAGTCTCTGGGCAGTCTCTCAGTCGGGATCAGAGGCTGAGTGGAGCGATGCCTGATACAGTGGAGGGCACAACATAGACAGGATAGCACGACCCAGACCAGTCCTTGGGTAACCACACATGCCCTCGGGGCCCACACACATAGTAAGTCCCAGGCCAGTCAGCAACCTCGCTACATGCCAGGAAGGATCCAGAGGGTAGGTTGTTCACGTCAGATTCCCTTGAACAAGAGCAGGATAAATGTTGAGTTCAGTGTGCCTGGGAACACCCAGCATGGAGAACAGTTCACATCTTGTTTATACCTTCCCTGAATTAGCAAGAACAGATCGTCTGTGTAGAGGGAACATTTGTCCCAAAGGTGCACAGGAGCCTCAGTATGGTGGATTGCTTCATGCCCACTGGCTGTTTTTTCAGGCACAGAAACACAGGGAGCTCGTAGGGGAGCGGGCCAGCTAGACCGTTTAAGAGATGAGGTAGCCGGGTGGCTTTCCACTACCGGGGTCAAAGGCCGTAGCTATGTGCAGGAGGAGGGCTGATGATGTGAAGAGCAAGAGCAAGGGAAGAACTGTTACTTGCAGGAACAGATGCAGGGTCTGGAGCACTTTGGATTCCAAATACTGTGTGCTTCAGGTAGCAGGTGTAAGAGCGCTTCAGTTTGCAGGCTCAGCAGCGCTTCAGTTACAGGTCCGGTGTTTCTTGGTTCGGTGATAGGTTTGAAGTGCAATGGATAGATGCAGCCAGGTAGTCAGTGTCGAGTCACAGCAATAATTGAGGTTAGCAGGATCTGAAACAGGCCTCACCACCAGGGTTGGAGTGTGGATGTTCATGGTTGGATCTTCACAGGGATCCAGTCTTCGGGCTGTACATCGTGGCAGGCATCTGTGGGGTAGATGTGCACAGGAGCTTTGAGTTGGGATTGGAAGCTGCTGAGAGAGTGAATATGTTGTTTGCAGTGCTCTAGAGTCACAGCATAATTTAAATGCAACTCAAGTAAAGCTGGAGACACTGGAGTCGTGGCAGGATGAAAAAGGATGGGATGACATATAACAATGATTTGATTTGATTTGATTTATCCATTTGTAGAGCGCGCGAATGCCCGAAGGCGTCTTGGCGCTGAGCTATACCATTGGCTCTTGGAGATGTTGATTAGAGCTGAGCAGAGAAAAGCCATTTTTTAACTTTCTTTCTAAAGGATTTCAAGGATGGGCTGATTTTTATGGCCAGTCGTCGTTGATTCCAGGTTCTTGCTGTGTGTACCAGGAAACTTCTTCCGCCCCAGTTGGCTCTTTTGAATCTCGGGACCCTGATGAGTTTCTTTTGGCCGGATCTGAGAAGTCTATTTGGCTCATAATGTTTTAGGTGTGAATTCAGAAATTGTGATCCAGTTCCGTTGATTGCCTTATAAGCCAGGCATAATGATTTGAATTCTATCCTTTTTGCAATTGGTAGCCAGTGTAGGTGTTTTAATTTGTGGCTGATTGGTTCAAACTTAGGTATGCCAAGTACCAGCCTGGCTGCTGCATTCTGCAGGCGTTGAAGTTTGGCTAGGATTTTCTTCCTGGCTCCGGCATAGAGGCCATTCCCGTAGTCCAGTCTTGACAAGGCTAATGCTGTCACCACAGTCTTGCGCGAATCATGCGGTAGATAAGGTAGTATTTTCTTAATCATTTTTAGGATGTACCAAAGTGTTGATGCCAACTTGCTGACTTGGGCGTCGAATGAGAGGTTGGTGTCTAAGGTGACTCCCAGGTTTTTCACCTTTTCTGATGATTCGGGGCATCTTCCCAAATTACTTGGCCACCATGAGGGGGACCATATATTTGTGTCACCTTCTAGTATCATGACCTCACTCTTGTCCCCGTTAAGTTTTAGGCAGTTCCTTCTCATCCATTGACTGATCTGTACCATGCAATGTTGAAATTTTTCTGCAGTGTCCTCCACATCCCTACTGATTGACACCACGATTTGAGTATCGTCGGCGTAGGATATTGGAGTGAATCCACTGTTCCTTATTATTTCAGCAAGGGGAGCCACATATAGATTAAAAAGAGTGGGGCTCATCGAGGAGCCCTGCGGGACCCCGCATGGCAGGTTGAATAAATTGGATTTCTCTTCTCCTGATTCTACTGAGAAAGTTCTGTTCTCTAAGTAGGAGGCAATGAGGGTACAAGCTGAGTCATGTATTTGTGTTGCTTTCAGTCGTGTTATGAGGATCTCATGGCTGACTGTATCGAAGGCCGCCGATAGGTCGAGTAGCACCAAGGCGGCCTTCGATCCATTGTCCAGTACTTGCCTAAGTTCCTCCACTGCTGTAATCAAAGCAGTCTCTGTTCCATGTCCCTCGCGAAAACCAAACTGAGAATGGTCCAGCCAGTCGCCATCCATCAGATATCGGGATAACTGTTTGTTTAACAGTTTCACGAGAATTTTCGCGGCAAAAGGGATCCTGGCTATTGGTCTGTAATTGTTTGGGGTTTCGCAATCTAGGTTTGTTTTTTTTAGTAGCGGCCTGATTGATAACATTTTCCAATCATCTGGAAAGATGTTGGTTTTGATGATATTGAAGAATAGTTTTTCTAACACCAGGCTCAGCTGTTCTGAGCAGATTTGCATAATTTTGGGTGGACAGGGGTCCATTGGGCTACCTGAGTTGGTGGTAAGAACCTCTTTCTGTATCTGTTCTGCTGTAGGAGGAGTGAAGTGGAACGATGTGGTTTGAACTGATTGTTCCACTGGGTTTATTAGGTGTAAGGTATCCTTTTCTGCCGTCTCCGTGCTGTGATTTTTGAAGGAGTCGTAGACTGATGATACTTTGCTAACAAAGAATTCACCTAATACATTACAGAAGTCTGAAGACAGTTCTTCTGAGTTATTATTTTCAAATTTTGATAATTTTTTGACAGTATCAAAGAGGGTTTTACTAGAGTTTTTTGACTCATTAATTTTCTGGACGAAGTATTTACTTTTTTCTGTTATTATTAATTTTTTGTAATTGGCTAAGGTAGCTTTATATTCTTGTCTGAAGTTGGTATCATAGTTGGTTGTCCACTTTTTCTCTGCTCTTCTGCACTTCTGTTTTTGTGCCTTCAATGCTTCCGAGAACCATGGTTGTGAGGGGGTTTTTCTTTTCAGAGTAACTTTTGTTTGTGTGACTGTCAGTTTAACGGCGGTATCCAACCACTCGTTGAATTGTTTGCAGGCTATATTGCAGTTTTCATCAAATGTAGGATGGGATGGTCGGAGTGTTTCAACAAATGCCTGATGGTCAATTTTAGACCAGTCGGGATAAGTTGCTTGTTTAATAAGTTCCACAGGTCTCCCCGTATCCTCTTTAATTTCTAATGTAAATCGGACTAACTTGTGGTCCGACCATGGGATCTGGAGAGTATCAATTTTATTTAGGCTCGGACATGAGGTGAAAATACCGTCCAGTGTGTGGCCAGCATTATGGGTGTCTAGGTGTACCTTTCGTGGCCTGTGCTCGTGAGAATAATGGCGGCAAGAACTCCGACCCGCGGCAGCCCTGAAATCGGCAGCGCGGGGAGTTCTAATCAGGTGAGGTGGGGGGAGTATTCAGGGTAAAGTGCAACAATTTAAAGTACAATTCTGTTTCTAAAAAGCAGTTTTAAAATCAAGTATTTTAAAAATAGCGAAAGAGCGCCCGGCTAACTCGCCTCTCATATGAATTCATATAAACATATGGTTAGGGGGTGGCTCAAATTAACCAGAGTGCTAAAGGTAAAGCCTTGGGGCCCTTAAGCCCATTGTCTGCACACATTTGACATATTTTGCTTTGCAAGGTCCCATTACAGTGTTCAAACTTTCGACTGGACTCATGGTGAGAATGAACGTGTTCTTTAACCCTTAACGCCTTACACAGTTCCTGAACTACAGAGGGCATCAAGTGGGTCCCTTTGCACTTCCGACCTGGAGATGGACCTCAAACCTCATGATGAAATCTTGGAGCAGTTTCCTAGCTACAGTGATAGCATCAGCTCGAGCACATAAGTAGACTTCATTCAATCCACTGAACATGTACACAAGAACTAGAACATAGAACATGTGAGCTATTTGAATGAAATATATTTTAACATGAACAAAAGGGTCCCATGGAGATGGAGTGGCAGTGGAGGTGATCTTTACACATTTAATAGCATTGCAGGATTAGCAACTGACACAGGTAGGACAGTGCTATTGGGTAATGAAGCATACAGTCCCTACTAACAAGCAGGTAATGGAATAACCCTCATTCACCATAAATTACTCAATTATTTAACAGTAATATGTACCTCTTTCATCGTGTTACATGGCTTGGCAGTTCGGGCTGGACTGTTCCCATGAGGCACAGGGTCAGACTGATTTGCATATGGCCATGTCTGAACTGGGGTGGCAGAGTGGGCTAAAGAACGGTGATGGATTAAACCCAGATCAGTTGACTGGGGGTGAGTGCTTGCAATGTTCAACACTCCGTCCATCATTTCCTTTGGTTTTTGCTTTGTTCGCCATAAGTTGGCAGGGTATGCTCAGACGTGAGTCCCTTGCTCACTTTGCCACTGGGTTCAAGCAAGCCTGGCTGAAGACGGCTGAAATGACAGAAACCGGTCCTAGGAAGCTTGTTTCCGGTCCAGCAAAGACATGGCTTGGCAGTTCGGGCTGGACTGTTCCCATGAGGCACAGGGTCAGACTGATTTGCATATGGCCATGAACTGAACTGGGGTGGCAGAGTGGGCTAAAGAACGGTGATGGATTAAACCCAGATCAGTTGACTGGGGGTGAGTGCTTGCAATGTTCAACACTCCGTCCATCATTTCCTTTGGTTTTTGCTTTCTTTATAACAAACCAGAGACAATCAAATGCAGAACATGAAAGAAGAAAACTGTGTGCACTTTTAACACCAAGCGATTTTGTTCATAAAAACAAGGGTGTGCATCCAGTAAATCTTATTCCCGACTTTACATTAATTGCTGGTTTATGATTTTTGATATGTTCCCCTGCGTGGGTGCTTTATTTGGTGTCCTTACATTTTGAGATAGGGGTTTAGGCCACTTGATGTTTGGCACCAAAGCACTCCACTGCTGTACCAACACGTTTCGATCTCAGTGGGCCTCTGATTTCCCAAGATCTTCATCAGGGCTCGACATTCTTTATATAAAGGAATGTTGGTTATGGCCAGTATTCCTTTCTAAAACTGGATATTCTGCTGTATGATTCAATCACTGAGGGAGTTCTACTAGGGTAGAGTTTCGAACTTTGCCTGGATTCATTTTCTAGTATTTGCAGTGCAAGCCTTCATTCCTGTTGACATGTTCCTTGGTTCAGCGGTGCCAGGTTCCTTACCACTAACCGGGCATTCCAGCGTCTCTTGATTCGGTGTCTCACTACTTGCATGTATGGGAATGCCCATGTGGGAACGCTTAAGGCAAGGTTCAGGTATGTCCTTTGCAAAAACATCTTGCAGCAGTTTGATAATGCAGGCATACACCAAACCCACTGCCTACAATACCCCGCCATCGCTAAAAGAGTGCATACCATGAAGACGGTAATGGGAAGGGGGTGGTTTATAGATAGTTTTGATGCAATCAACTTAAAGGTGTCTCTCCCACACTGACATGACAAGATCTAAATATCAAATGCAAGGTAAATAAAAGTGTAGCTTCTCTTCAGATGCTGTAGTCCCTTTTTAGCCAATTCAGTCAGCAGATACAAAGAATGAACTCTGACCTGGTCCAGTAAGCTAGAAGGACCCAACAAGTCATCTGCATATTGAACGAGCGCAGATACTTCCGGGATGCTGAGGGTGTCCTGGTCTTTAGTGAGTGCCTTTGAGAAGATAGAGGTGAATCTGTATATCCTTGAAGCAATCTAGTCCACATGAGCTGGCCCTCTGAAAAGGAGAAAGTGAAAATATACTGGCTTTTTGGCGGTATGGGACTAGAGATAAATGGCACAACACAAGCCTACATTAGTGAAAAACGTAACTGTCGCTGGCCTACCTGACAGAATGTTAGTGTGGGTTGGTTCAGAGCGCAAAAGTAAAACACCATTTAAGGCACATAGATCTTGCACAAAAAGTTATGATTCTCAACCAGCCTTTTTGAATGATAAAATGGCAATTTTACAAATGCCTACAGTTGTTGCCAAAACCCGTTGTTTCAGCAGAGCAGTAAAGGCTTGGGAAGCCCTCCTCCTACCCTGTCTCAGGAAATAACAGTTATTGTGGCGTGCCAAGAAACTTTCCTTCGGATTTACTCTGGATCCTACAGGCTCCGCAGCTAGGACACACAACCCACATCATAAGCCTGTTCCTATCATAAAGTGAAAGGAACTTGATCAAGCAGATCAGACCTTTGGTGCTTGGGGTTGTCATGTACGGATGTATGACTGAACCCCAAAAGCATTCCCCACGCATGCCTATACTCGGCAGTCACTACCCCGACTGCGACGTTACCACACTTTTCTTTACCGTGCAAGTTGTTACAATTAATTGCATTATGGGAACTCTGGACTTTGGAAGAGTATAAATTACTATTCTAACTCCAGCCAGTGTATCAGTAGGGAAGGTGTTGGACTTAGAATCCAACAACAGTCCAACAACGCGCCCCCTAAAGCAAGTCATTGTAACAACCTGCGTGGTAAAGGAATGTGTAGTAACGTCGCATTGGGGTAGTGACTGTGGAGTAAAGGCCGGTTGTTGTTCTGCCTGGAGGGTAAAGGATGTTTTCCCCAGCATGGTCCAGTCCAACCTCGATCACTGGATCTAGCCAAGCATGGACTGTTAAATCAATTCTTTGCGCACACACAATGAAGACTCAAGGGTTTATTAACAAAAGAAAAACGAATGGCCTGTGATTCACAGGTCCAGCTACCAGTGCTCTCAAGTGTGATTTGGGTAAAAAAAAAGCTGCAAGCCCATACCCACACTAGGGGGTATATTTACAAGGGGATAGTGCCACCAGAATGTCCCTTTTAGCGACGTTCTGGCGGCGCTATGCTCTTCTCCATATTTATAAAGCAGTGCTAAACCACTTTGAGTGACTGAACGCCGCCTTGTAAATACCGCCCCTTTACATGCATCACCTTACGTGAAAGGGGCATGCAATCGGTGTTGATGTGGGCGTTTCACTGCCACACCCATTGCTTTTTGACACTGCCCCAGATTTACACGGATGTGTAAATGTGAGGCAGCGCCAACAACTAACACCATGCAATAGCAGGCATTAGAGGGGTGCAACAAAGAGAAATACTTTTATTTTTCCTTGTTTTTGATTTTTCTACGTCTGTTGCATTCTGCAGCTCACATAGAAAGAGCAAAATGCCATTCATGATTGTTTATGTGCAGGAAGGTGTCCTTTTCTGCATAGAAACAATCATTCAATAATGACCATTTGCTACTTCCATATCTATGTGTGCTGTAGAAATATAGCACAATAGCAGTAACAAATCATCATGATTGATTGTTTATGTGCAGAAAGGGACACTTTCCTGCACATACACAATCATTCCTGCAACGCAGGCATCCTTGCACTATGGTGCAAAGATGCCTGCGTTGGCGCTAGGCAGCTATTTTTAGCGCTAGGGAAAACACAGGGGTGCGCTGTATTGTTGTAAATAAGGTGCACCCCTGCGTTTTGGAAAAGGTGGAGCGCAGCGCTGACAAATTTGGCGCAGCTCAGCCATTTCCTTGTAAATATGCCGCTAGGTGACATGCTTCTTCATGGGGGCCGCTTCTCACCTGCAGCGGCCCGCTGCTGGCGGACTCACCACGAGCTGTTTTTGTTTAGGATTATCCACGTGTACCAGATGGAAGATTCCTCATAGTAATAGGGAGGGAAGATAGAAGGTAGTGGTATTCTTCAGTGCTTTTCATGGGAGCCACACGCGCTACCTCCGCAGGAGGGTGGCCCAATATGACCACCCAGAACCCTGAGATCCTCCTCCCGGACCCTAGCTTCTGTTCCCAGAATATTTCGTTCTCGATCGGGAGGCACCTCCTTCAGGTTCTTGGGTGCACCGGCGTGGAACTCCCTCCCGTTGTCACCAAGATCTGTGAAGGACCCAGCCACGTTTAGGAAATCACTTCAAATCTGATAATCCGTCAATAATCGCTCCTTCCTTTGCAGTCGTTTACAGCATTAGCGACAAGGTGTTTGTTGGGTGTCAGGGAGGCTGGTCTGAGCACCGGGACACTCTAGTTGGGTAGCTGTGCGCTATACAAGTGTCTTAACTAATTAATTCATTCATTCATTCAAGGCCAGTACGCGGGTGGGAAGGAAATAAGGGAAACAGGACTCTTGCCCGAGAACATGGAACATGTATAAATAACTGTTTTGTGATTAATGTTTTGTGAACTTTGTAATTTGACCTGTTACACTTAATAAAAGAACTGGAAAAAAAAAGGTTGTCCATGTGTGAGTGCCCGAGTTCCACTAGAAGCGGCGCAACCTCCTGCCGTGTATCAACAGATCACCTGGTGGGGTCACAAAGAATAAACCTGTATGAAGAGGAGTAGACTTTATTTTATTGTCTGTCTCAGACAAGATTGAAAGCTTGGGGAAGTGTTTTTAAATGAGCCTGCCTTGTATCTCGTCATGTATCAACATGTTCATACTCTTTAGGGTCACACTTACTGGTCGGGGGGTATTTGTCAGCATCACTTATGCCCCTAAACATATCCAGTCATACTTCTAATGCCCTCTTCACCATTACTGCCTGTGCTCAGTGTGGGTGAGAAGAAGCAGAAAAGAGGAAGTAAAACCTGTATGACAGAGTAATACAGGCCTGCCTGTGCCTGGGAATCACCTCTAGTGTTTATATGTTAAAACAATGATGGGGAAAAGGCCTGTCTCTCCAGCTGAAACCCTCTGCCCACCACTGCCTGCCCCTCTCATCAGTGCTGGATGTGGAAAACAAATTATTCTGGGAGCCCATAAATTGGGGTCTAGCTGTGGCAGAGGAAAGGGGGCGGAGTCACGAGGAGCAGAGCTTGAAAATCAGAGTCTGCCAGTTAACATAAACATTTATTTAAAGTAGCATTGCGGGTTAATGTGCCTGCTACAAAGCAGATCATCTAACATGCAGATCACAAGTTGCTACTGCTTTTAATACAGAGATCGTTTTGCTACTTCCGGTTCATAAATTGAAATCCTCCTCACATAGCGCAATGATCTATTTACCAGCATCAAGGAGCTGCATGCAAATTGTACGTCATGGGTTTAGACCTTTATTGTGTGTATTTTCTCAATCTGATGTTAGTCTAAAATCAGTACGTTACATTCTATATCCTGACTTTGTGTTCCTCCCGGCCATTCACTAATAAAACATATAATGTCTACAAGTATGGACGATATGTGATTCCTCCACCTTATAACCCTCATTACCTTATGTAACATTTCCTGTACATAGATTTACGCACTATGATTTATTGTGTCTGTGTAGGATGCAAAGCGCTCTGATAACTTATACTGGGATGAGTAGCGTTAAAAATAAATTAGTAGGTGTCACTTAAATTATTATTAGCGTCATTCCTCATACACAAAGATAAATCTTGCATTCTTAAAGTCATGCACATAGGGAGGGTGAACAAAGTAAAAAAACTGCCTCAAAGTCATAGTTTCTCTAAAGTGCATGTGAAGTGAGAAGCTATGTGCCTTTGTTTCCTGCCATTGCATTAGCATGTAGGTGCTAGGGTCCAGATGGCTTCCAGCCAGGATGAATATTAGACAAAAGAGGGGCTGATGGCTCTTTAAATCAGGCCTTTATTTGTGTCTGGCTGGAAGTAAAAATCAGAAACCCCTCGGTGCCGGCAGGTTGCTGCACCAAACGGAATACAGGCAACATGCGGGCACTGCTGAAGTGTGTCTCGGTGACTGAAAATCACACAGGGCAAAGTCAGCATATTTTCCTGGGTCGGCCGGATCCCAGATAGAGGCCAGAAAAGATGCTGGAACGGGGATCCAGTGCGATCCCCCTACTTTCCAGCACTGGGTGAGAGGACTGTAGTCCCTCTCAAAAGGAGGTGCAGGCTGTGTAACCCCCTTGACCTCAGAGCGACACTCTGAGGTTCAGACTGTTACACAAGAGCCCCTAGTGAACATGTGCAATAGTCATGTTCACTACAGTGACAATCAGACACCTGCAGGTACATACCAAGACTTTCCTAACAGACTAGCATGCACCAGGAGCGTTTGATTTCCAGAGCCATGCAGGAGGCACGTCCTTCCCACGTCTCATCCCTAAGAAGTTGGGACACTATCTCCAGCATAGAACAGAATAATCTTGCACAATTAAAGGTGCGTCTATTCAGAAAGACTTCTCTTGAATGGTGCCAATGTGGCACCCATGTCACTGCAGAGCCTAGGCCCCTAGGAGGGGCAGACTGGACTTTTATTCCACTGGGCAGTCCCCTGGCGGTGGCCAGAAAGCTCAGCGTCACTGCTGGTGTCTCTCTCACTTTCCCCAGCTTCCAGAGGTTAATTGCAGAATGTTGATTTGAGCATTTTTGCCACATCTGTTTTTCGGCCTTGACCTCTAAACTCCAGTATCCTCAAAGCCTTCTCTCCAATGGTGACAAGGTAGGACCCGTGTCACTGCAGGGCTCAAACCACCATGGGCGTAATTTAGGGCTCGCCAGGGGTCGCACCTGCAACCCCTGGCTTGTCCCATGGGACCCTGGCACTGGCTTTGAAACCCCCTGGACTAAGGATGGCAAAATCAGTGTCAAGAACACTGGGGCAGCTCTGCACTCAGTATTGTCTGCCCGATTTTTTTTTATTATACTAATAGTGAACACTGTTTTATTATTCACTATTAGTGTAATAAAAAATGGAGCACACTTAGGGCCTTCGGTGGCAGCTGTGGTAAGTAGAAATGGTTTTAAATGAATGTTGTATGCATGCTCGCAAGCGAGAGTGCGTGCAAATGAGAGAGCATGCGTATGTGTCAGCCAGGTTGTCTGTATGTGTAAGCATGTGTGTGTGTGTGTGTGTGAGCCAGGTGACAGGTAGTGAGTGAGTCTGTGTGCGGCTGAGGCCCAGATTTTCTATTCTTTGACAGAAGGCAACGCGGCACCAATGTTGCTGCGCTGCGCTGCGTCAACGGGAGAGTTACGCTCATCTCTCCATACAGTCGTTACACATCCCTCCCCAGATCCATTCACTCGTCTCATGAGTCATCCATCCTTCTGTTCATTCATCCATCATATTCTCCACCCACCCCTCCCTCCCTCCCTCTGTCCTCCATCCATCTATCTCTAAATCCATCCATCCATCCATCAACCTCTCAGTTTTCATCTCCCTTCCCCCCCTTTCCTTTCACGCTATCTGCTTGCAGTAGGTTTTATTTATGACCTTCTGTCTGGAGACAGGAATCTCCTGTCATTGCCAAAGGAGCCATAAAGGACAATTTAAAGGTTTTATATTGCACACAACTGGACAGTGTCACCCCACCTCATCCCACGCTGCCCCTGCACTATCCCTCTGGCTCACGCGCCGTGGGACGTTACAGCAGCCATCCGTGTACCATACTGAAGGCCACACATGCATACTTTCCCCAGACACTCTTAAATATAGATATTTATTTATCTTGCTGTACCTGCATACGTTCATGGCGCATAGCCTGATGGACCTGCAGCTTGCTTTTCAGTAGCTCTTTTGTACGGAACACTTTACACACTACAACCCCACCGATTGCAAATCTGCACACCCGAAATGTCTGGTTTTCTAGCACAGCGGTAAGCATAGGATCAGCACAGTGACAGCCATCTTGAGCTGTATAGTGGCAACGCCTTGTGCCATACACGCCGAGCAATGACAGAAGCATTTTACCGCTCCAGGCACAGTATTACAGCTTTGGACTGGTAAAATACCACACAAGCCAAAGCTATCATGAATAAAAGCAACCCCGACACATGCTTTGCTCTGTTTAGAGCCTATCAGAGGTATAGCTTTGTCCAGACAGAATGGAGCGGCCATTATAAATGAAAACAGTGCCCTATCAGGCTTAGGGTGGTGCATAAATTATACAAAAAAAGAGCATGGAACCCTGGGTAATTCCCAAGTTGTATATAGCTGGGTGCTCCTTTGTATGGAGCGCCCTAAAACACCAGCTGTGGCCGGCATTAAATGTGAGTGGGGGGCCGCGCAGAGAAGGGGAGTTGCACGGGGAGGGTTTTAAGTTAACAATAAATAATAAACTTCCTGTCCGCCGGCCGGGTCCCGCATCTTCTCGGCTGCTGCTCCTGCTCTCCTGCCTACGGCGGTGTCAGGAACAGGAAGCAGGCAGCCTCCCTTACTTCCCCTAAGCCAATCACAGCACCGCAATGGCAGCATTGTGATTGGTGGGGATGCCGCCCAGCCAAGGGCTTATGGGGAGGCCATGTTCAGCCTGCATGGAGAAAGGGCAGAGTACACATGACTGGTTTCGGCGGCCCCAGGGGGCTGACCAATCAGTCATTGCACCCTCAGGAATGGGCACACCACTCCACCCCTGCTCGCAGAGCAGCCCTGCCCACCCGCCTGCAACTAAACATAAAGTGGTAATAACAGGAAGTTATTACCATTTTATGTTTCTGCTTCTTGTTCTGCAAGAAAGTAGTGGGGCGACGCTCCTCCGCCCTAATGGGTGAGCCGCCCCTGTAAACACCAGCGACACTCTGCATCTGCTCACCTCAAATGTCTGAGTTTCTAGCAGAGCATGATGCAAAGGATTAACACAGTGCCATCCATGCGAAGCCTTTCGGATGGCATTTATATACCCGAAACATGGCTGCGCGTGCCTATTGCAAACAAGTCTGCAGCTCTGGGTGCGAGAGGTGGAGAGGTTTAACCCCTTCAGTGCCCATGACGAGCTGGACTCGTCATGGGCCGCGGTGGCGCTGTGCCCATGACGAGTCCAGCTCGTCATAGACCCCGCCCGCTAATGCAACGGCCGGCACTGGGCGGGGAAAGGGGCGGGCACTGAAGGGGTTAAGGCGGTGGGTGAATTATGAACGTGGCACTCTCTTTTTATTTAAGGAAATAAGGAACCCATGCCTCCTTCAGGTTTTCAACAGAAAGACGCCTTGAGGGAAACACATGTATTTGTTTTTACCCCGGCGTGCCAGACACATCCCTCAAGCTGGCTGCGCTCACTGTTTTGACAGCTCACATCTCTGAGAACAGCCGCAAGGGTTAACCAGGTGACCTCTGACCCTCTCTCACTAATAGGTTTTATTTTAAACTTCCAAGGGTTTTACATTATGAAACTTTAAACACTTTGTCCGCCTGTGATGGTTATTTATATCAAAAAATCATATTTTTTTAAACATCGTCTGCCCCGAGCACAGGCATTAAAACACGCGCTGCTGTTAATTGCCGCAGACATCAGTGTTAGCTCACGATATCCGCGTGTAATTCCCTTTTATCCTGCCATTTTAGGGCACCACACTCCAGTATGCCACAGTCAGCTAAAATGTCCCTGAAAAATTCAAAGGGTGATGCATTTTATCACGTGAAACCACAGGATGAGCTGGAATTCTCGATGAAGCCAGTCAGCGGCTTTGAGTATAGTGCGAGGCACTCAGAATGTGTGATCCTGGCCCTCATGATGAGCTGTGAGTCAGACTTTATAGGGTGCGGTAAATAACTCCCAGTTATGAATTTTTGTCCAATAATGGTGAATACCATATAGTATCTGATGTTTACCACACCCAAACCCGCAGATCCTGGTATTTGCTGGGCAATTTTGTCAGATAAATAATATTGGCATGTTTGATTTGCTAAGTTTTATCCCGGGACTGCAGCTTTTTTTCCCTACTGTTTTTATTATTTTTTATCTTGTCAGTTTGCATCAAACACTGCACACATGACAGGTACTTAAGGATGCAACGGTTACCATACCGAAACTCCCCCCACACTACCCTCCCGCCCCGCTGCCCCTGTGTATGGCGGAACATAAGGAACGTATAGGCGCAGTCCTCATTGCAATACCTGCATGAGGTAAGGATGGTAACTGAGGCGCAACTAGAGCCAAATTTAGGGGGGGGGGCTGATTCATCCAGCAATATGCAGAGTGGAGATGCAGGGGCTCTAACAAGGGGTGAAAACACAACAAAGCCTCGTTAGCAAGTAAATGATCGTTTAAAGACCTGTGAAGTACTCGGGTGCGGCTGTGTGTGCCCGGGAAGCTGTCTCAGCCAGGCTGACAAACACGAAGGGGGGAGGGGTGAGGCCCTTTGAGCCCAGTGGGCGTTGCGCGCCTGGTGGTAACATGCTGTAATTGTGAACTGAGCGTAGCTGTGAATAAAGGCTCACCAAACGCTTATATTTTTATATTATCTTTTTGTTTGCTGTTTAGGTTTATTTTATTTTGCTTGTTTTTTTTACCAAACCCCCTTTCCAACAGCCGCTGTCTTTCTCAATGGTTGTTTCTAAATCCACATTTACGTGCCTTGAACAGGTGCCTTGAATAAAAAAAAAAAAAAAATATATATATATATATATATATATATTTACATATATACACGCACACACATATATATATACACACACATATATATATACACACACATATATATATATATATATATATATATATACACACACACTGAAAATACAAAATTACAGGGACGTTATAGTTAGGAAATAGAACATAAAAAACCTTATCAAGTCACAAAAGAAAACAAAGGTTACAGGGATGTTATAGTTACGCAGACATTTCACTCATACAAAACCAGAGAAATTCAGCAGTTATAGTCACCTGAGCTAAATATAGCTCATGCCTCCGCAATGCACTGCTTATGACCTCACATATTACATCACTCATGACATGGTCAGTGACATCACTGATGATATCTGAAATGACATCACTGATGTAAGCTTTCAAAAACATTTTCAGCCCTAGGAACCATTACCGATCAATAAATTGGCAGAAGCAACTTTCTTTTCAGGTTGCATCCAGCCAATCACAGCATTCCAGTTGGTGCGCGCATTTGTGATTCATCACAAAATCATTATGAAATATCCACGCCAGATATAGCACTATAGTTTTCAACTTACATTTCTCAAAAACTATTGAATGGATTTGCACCAAATAACAAGAACAATCTGCATAACAACACCTACCTTTCTGCCAAATTTGGTGTAATTCCGTTCAGTGGTTCGGGCTGTAGTTATGTTGAAAGGTTCCTATGGGAATTAACATTGAAAACGCACCCTTTTTTAACCCCATTTTCTCAGCCCCCACTTCGCAAATCCCCCTGAAACTTTTCATGTTCAACTAGAATCATCAGAGCACTTTTTTGGTAAAATTTAGTGGAAATTCGTCAAACAGCGCCAAAGTTTTAGGCAAGTCAAAAAATACTTTTCCGATGGAAACATGGTCCTAACTATAACTAGCTACTGGGGACCGCCAATGGGCTCAGAGGTGGGAAGAGCAAGCCACCCGAAAACGAAGACGGACAAGGAGAGGTGGCTGGCTGGGGAAGAGGCAGAGGAAGGGGCAGAGCTGCATCCCAAGCAAAACGCAGCAACAGGGGCAAAAGATGGTAGGAGACGTGGACGACCTTATCATCATTAACCTCACATCACGAGTATTGACAGAAGCGGAAGAATCCGCCCTGAAACTGGGACTGTCATTCTGTCCCAACAACCGTATGGAATACACACAGACGAGAATAGATCTGTTCAAATTTATACGCAAAATCAAATTGCACACATTTTTTAAACTCAAACCATCTATAATGGAAGCAAGGAGACTCAAACAAAAATTCTACCAAAAAGAGACTGATATCTTAACGGTACAGGATCTTAGCATGCTTGAGATGCTTGAAGAGTTGCGAGCAGAAGAAGAGTGCAGGAGCAGTCAGAGCGGAGATACAGCAATGAGAGCATGCCGGGTGGGTATCGAACAGGAAACACCAGTTACCACCTTTAAGCCTCCATCACTCTTCAACCCGCAAATGCCATACGATGCGATTGATTCTTTCTCTGATGCTATACTACAGGACCTCCTGAAATTTAGGACTAAGGCTATACCATACAAGCCCAAACAGAAAAATCTGACAGAAGAACAAGCAATGATTCTTAGAGACCTAAGTATGGATGACCAAATAATCTGCAAACCTTCAGATAAAGGAGGAAACGTAGTGCTACTCACCAGAGAACAATACTTCCGTGAAACCTTTCGTCAGTTGAATGACAACAGATACTACGAAAAAACCAACAAGGAACAATATCATGAAAGTATCACTTTGTACCATAACCTCATTGCCAAATGGCGTGACAAAGGGATGTTGGACACTAATGAATTTCTCTTTCTGCGCAATAGTGACCCAGTGACACCAACGTTTTACCAACTTCCGAAAATTCATAAGGACAGAGTTGATCCACCTGGGAGGCCGATAGTCTCCTCTAAAGGAGGTCTCACAGAAAATATGTCTACTTATATAGACGCTTTTCTCTTCCAACTGGTTATACAACTTGCATCTTATGTAAAAGACACTAAAGACTTCATCATACAGATGAGTGACATCCAATGGGAACCCACTTTTCTATTAATTGCCCTAGACATTACTAGTCTATATACCTGTATCGATCATAGTCAGGGTTTAGAGGCAATGAAATATTTCCTTAACAAAAGACCCCTGAAATTCATGGAACATAACAACATGCTGATTGAATTTATTCAATTTTGTCTATCGAATAACATCTTTTTATTTCAGGGTCAGTTATACAGACAGATCTCGGGGGCGGCCATGGGTACCTGCTTCGCCCCCAGCTACGCGAATTTATTCGTAGGCTGGTGGGAGGAGTAGGTGGCCCTTAGCAACGAGAGAAAAAAATGGGCTGAATATGTAGTTGTCTTGCACCGCTACATTGACGACCTTCTACTAGTTTGGAGAGGGTCGGTCGAACAGGCGGAGGATTTCATACGTGAACTTAACAGTAATGATCTTAATCTTAGGTTCACACATGAAATCAGTTCAGCAGCAGTCAATTACTTAGATCTTAAGGTATACGTGAGAGATGGAAGTCTTGAGACTGAATTATATCAGAAACCAACTGCCGGCAATTCCATCTTACATGCCGGCAGTAACCATCCTCCGAAACTTATCAATAGTACACCTTACTGTGAGCTTCTCCGTCTCAAGCGTAATTGTTCTAGAGAGGCTGACTTTAAAACTGCTGCTGCGAACTGTATTACAAGATTCCAGACCAGGGGCTACAATCAGGAAGTGTTGACATCTGCACTCCATAAATTGGAAAGAGTCCCCAGAAAAGAACTTCTAACAAAAAAGATGCTAATACAGTAGAAAAGAAAAAAGAAAACAAGGCTAGCAAATTTCATATGATTACAACTTTCTCGGATGATGCCAATATCCTTAGGAGAATGCTACAAAGAAACTGGCATATTCTCCAGACTGATTCGGTGATAGGCAAAGATATTCCACCAGTGCCATTAATAACATTCCGCAAATCACGGTCACTTAAAGACAAATTGGTCCATAGTCACTAGTCACATATCACGCAGACAAGAGGTACACTCAAAGAAATGAAAGGCTTTTTTCCATGTGGAAAATGCAGGGCCTGTACTAACAGTAAAAAAATCTTGAGCTATAACATCGAAGGAGTGAAAAGACCTAGAGTGATAGATAAATTCATTACATGTTCCACTACACACGTTGTTTACTGTCTGATATGCCCTTGCGGGCTGAGATATATTGGAACTACAATTCATAACGTTAAAATGCGCATCCTTGAACATCAGCGCGCCATAATGAACAAAGATGGCAACTACCCAGTGGCCAGACACTTTGCCCTTAAACATCAGAGCAACAGGGAGCTGCTGCAATATTTTGGTCTGGACTATGTGCCTATAAGTCCAAGGGGCGGAGATAGAGTACAAAGATTACGGCGACTGGAATCCCGCTATATAATTGATCTACATACCAAAGTACCTTATGGTCTTAATAGTGGAGAGGAATTAGTTGTACATCTAGGGAGATGAATTAGAACACATTGAATATGTATTCCCAAGAGATGTGGCCATATGCCATATTGTCCAACCTATGGAGTTCTGCCACCTTTTTAGTTTTGCGGTAATTCTGACCCTTTTTTCGACAAAATTTCCACATTTTGTCAGTATGAATGACAGGAGTTGATGGTTATCTCAGTCCCACAGAACGACAGCGACAAGTTCCATTATAATATATATTTACAATAGTATAGCAACGAAGAATGGAGCCAATATATGGCGTTATTGAGGATAACCGAATGTCGATACACGGCCAAATGCGACAGTATTCTCAGTCTCGCAGATCGACAGCGATAAGTTCCCTAAAAACATATATTTACAATAGTATAGTAACCAAGAATGGAGCCAATATTTCGCGTGATTGAGGATAACCGAATGCCGATACACGGAGTAATTCGATGGTTTCTTTATACTTCAATGTGTGTAGGGCTGTTATGAAATTTAACTAATATGCGTAAATATGCGTTTACATCTATCATTTAAGTTGGAGAGAACAGAATGCTATATAGCGTTCTTTGCAACCGATGTTGTGAGGAATTTGATACCATTCACATAAATGTTTTCTGTCTGAATACTGATTAATGAAATGGTCTGTCACAATGAGAATAGATATTACATGATGTTCATACCGTTGCAAGATGGCCGCCGTACAACAGTACATCAGCGAGGCTTGCATATCCGTCATCTGTTTTGCTACGGCGGAAGTGATGTCAATGAATTTGAATTTTAAAATGCCCGTGCGTGGCGTCTGTAACTAGACACTGAAGAAGGAATTTCCGAAACGCGTTTGTTTTTGCTGTTTTTGTTTATCTGCTGATTAAATAAGAACTGATACAAAACCTTCCCGGGAGTGCTTAACTTTGTTGAAAGACGAGGACTAAGTTGGGAAGCGCTGATATTGAAAACGTGGGACACCACCACGCGACAGCACCCGCCTGCGAGTGCCTTGGCTTTTCTGGTGTAAACTTGGTAGCGGAATATATATCTATATATATTTACATATATATATATATATATATATATATATATATATATATATATATATATATATATATATATATATATATATATATATATATATATATATATATATATATATATATATATATATATTACCTACTGGCGGTTGCCAGTAGGTAGTTATAGTTAGGACCACGTTTCCATAGGAAATCCGCAACATTCTATTTTGAATAACTTTGGCGCCGGTCGACGAATCCTCGCGAATTTTTCAAAATAGGTGGGGCGCTACGCTCCGCTCCTACCCTGAAAGTCTCGGGGGGATGCGTTTTTCCCATGCATTTTTCCATAGGACCTTTAGACACAGCTACAGCCCGAACGGCTGAACAGAATTACTTGAAATTTGGCAGAGAGGTAGTCCTCAGGTCAAGGAAGTGCCTTTTGTAGGTTTGGTGTAAATCTGTTCAGTAGATTCTGAGAAAATAGCCTTTAAACCAATATATATATCTGAGCCAGCTTACGGTGCGCTTACCGTACGCGTACGGTGGCGTGCGCGAGCGCGATTCTGATTGGCTGTTAGATCTTAGTAAACATTCGAATCGGTCGAAACCAGGAAGCGGCGGCCGCCATTTTCTCTCTCGCTCTCTGAGTTGGGCAGCAAAAACGAAGCCCAAAAATGTGTAAAGAGGCAGTTTCTTGAGATCCTAACCACCCAGAATTGATATAGGGGTCCCCAAACAACCCCCAAGCCCAAAAAAAAAATTTTTTTTTTTCGGAAATTCACCGATTACGCTTACCGTACGCGTACGGTAAAAAAATTTTTTAAAAAAAATTATCCTCATTCTCCCCACCCCGTGTGCAAATGGTGCCCGCAGGGCACTATTTGTGCATGGCCTATCACAACTATGAAATTAACAAAAAATACATTTCACAAAGATGCGCATAATATGTCCCCCATGTGCGCACGGTGCGCGAAGCGCATCGTGCGTACATGGCCCATCCCGCATAACGCGGGCACGCGGTGCGCGCAGCGCACCGCGTGACCACCATCCGTGCACGGCACTAACTGCGTAAAGTGGGCGCGCGGTGCGCGAAGTGCACCGCGCGCACGGAACGAACTGCGTTAACTGGGCGCGCACGCCACGAATGGCGTAAAGTAACTTAGCATTTAAAAAAACGTACAAATTCACTGAAAAAACCATAGGTTTCACACACGTTATAGTTAGGAATTAGCATTTAAAAAACCTTCCAAATTCACTGAAAAAACCATAGGTTTCATACATGTTATAGTTAGCTGTACATTTCACTCGTAAAAAACCAATGAAATTCCCCCGTTATAGTTAGTGCAGGCAACTATAACTCACGCGACCGCAATCTTCTGCTGATGACATATGTGTCTTTATGAAAACAAAATATTTGTAATATATGTATAGCTAAAATTTAATGGAAGAAGACAGGGGCAAATAAGTGTCTAAATAAAGTATTAGCATCAGCAGAGGATTGCGGTCGCGTGAGTTATAGTTGCCTGCACTAACTATAACGGGGGAATTTCATTGGTTTTTTACGAGTGAAATGTACAGCTAACTATAACATGTATGAAACCTATGGTTTTTTCAGTGAATTTGCAAGGTTTTTTAAATGCTAATTCCTAACTATAACGTGTGTGAAACCTATGGTTTTTTCAGTGATATATATATATATATATTTTTTATCAAGGTACATATATGTGGAATGAGTTAAGTATTGAAAATGTACAGTTACCTTTCCTAATTTGGATTTGGTATATTTTGGCATCGATATTTGCATACCTCAGTATTCTAGCTTTCATATCCGGGGTGTATACCCCAGACAGGATGGTTCAAACTACGTAAACATGATTTTCCCAGTTCCAAAGAGACTGCGCCCTGACGCAGCATTGGTAGATGATGTGAGACAGCGTTGCCAGTGTTTGGAGACATGCATTACCTCAGGGATAACGGAGAAGGCACTATCTAATGACAGAGGGGATCTAGACGTCTCTGTCCAGCTTCCAATCCTGTATCAGTAATTAGGCACTGCAAGTGCCGCATTCTGCTTCGGAGCACTAGTTAGGGGATGCTCAGAAATTGTACATATTTATGGTCTAACTCAGTCAATGGCCTTCAGGCACAGGTGAGGCCAATGGTGAATGGATGGAGCACGAGTGTGCGCCACCCATCACCAGGAACAGTTGTGATCTTAAAGTGCCTGGCTGGTGATGTTTGGGAAGGTTGGAAGCGAATCACTAAACACTGAGAGGATACTTGGAAAGGATGGGTGGTGGAAGGTGTATAATGCACGGAGAGATCCGGTAGAACTAGGAGGCGAGAAGTATATTGTGGTGACCTGGAGGGCATCATGCTTGTCATGGATGTATGGCTGGTAGTCACATAGGAGGAGGTGGGGTGACTTGTGCTTTCAATTCATTGGCCACTTATTTCTTAATTATATTCCTAAGAAATAGGATATGAGCGACGGTCATGCAATTGACAAGGTTAATGTGAATTACAGACTATGGTGATCATTTTTAATTTGGCAATTTGGCAGAGGAGTTGCTGAACTGCTTTCGGGATATTGGCAGTGCCAGCCTGCCACATTTAGACTTTCATTTATGGTCTGGTAAGGTGGAATAATTTTTTGCAAAACTGCAATTCCTTCTGGGCTGCCTTGTTTCTTTCTTTTCCGCAGTAAAACTCAAAAGAGGTGGTTGGTCGCATTATGGATTTGTGTAGGGAGAACCACCACTGGAAGGTCTACACGCTTTGGGTCAGATATTCCGACACTGACAAGTCGGTATGCAGGCTGAAGATGTGATTCATGAAAAGGGTTTCCATGAAACAGCATGTGCAGACTCCACCGCTGGAACCCCATTGCGAGGGTGGACCATGAGTGCAGCAGACCCAGCGCATTTCCAAATGAGGTGGGGAACTGTCAGTGTGATGCAGCCTGCACATCTCCAAGTGAGGTGGGAGAGCTGTGAGTGTGGTGCAGCCGGTGCATCTGTAAATGAGGGGCATTACTGCAAGTATGTTGCAGCCGGTGCATCTGTAAATGAGGAGGTTACTGCAAGTGTGGTGCAGCCTGCGCATCTGTAAATGAGGGGGGTTACAGCAAGTGTGGTGCAGCCGGTGCATCTGTAAATGAGGGAGGTTACTGCAAGTGTGGTGCAGGCGGTGCATCTGTAAATGAGGGGGGTTACTGCAAGTGTGGTGCAGGCAGTGCATCTGTAAATTAGGGGTGTTTTACTGCAAGTGTGGTGCAGCCGGTGCATCTGTAAATGAGGGGGGTTACTGCAAGTGAGGTGCAGCCTGGGCGTCTGTAAATGAGGGGGGTTACTGCAAGTGTGGTGCAGCCTGGGCATCTGTAAATGAGGGGGGTTACTGCAAGTGTGGTGCAGCCTGGGCATCTGTAAATGAGGGGGTTACTGCAAGTGTGGTGCAGCCGGTGCATCTCCAAACGAGGTGGAGAACTGTGAGTGTGGTGCAGCCTTCACATCTGTAAATGAGGTGGGAGAGCTGTGAGTGTGGTGCAGCCGGTGCATCTGTAAATGAGGAGGTTACTGCAAGTGTGGTGCAGCCTGCACATCTGTAAATGAGGGGGGTTACTGCAAGTGTGGTGCAACCTGCACATCTGTAAATGGGGGGCTACTGCAAGTGTGGCGCAGCTGGTGCATCTGTAAATGAGGGGCGTTACTGCAAGTGTGGTGCAGCCTGCACATCTCTAAGTGAGGTGGGAGAGCTGTGAGTGTGGTGCAGCCTGCACTTCTGTCAATGAGGCTGTGGAATTACAAGTGTGGTGCAGCCTGTGCATCTGTAAATGAGGGGGGTTACTGCAAGTGTGGTGCAGCCTGTGCATCTGTAAATGAGGGGGGTTACTGCGAGTGTGGCGCAGCCGGTGCATCTGTAAATGAGGGGGGTTACTGCAAGTGTGGTGCAGCCTGCGCATCTGTAAATGGGGGTATACTGCAAGTGTGGCGCAGCCTGCGCATCTGTAAATGAGGGGGTTACTGCAAGTGTGGTGCAGCTGGTGCAGCTGTAAATGAGGGGCGTTACTGCAAGTGTGGTGCAGCCTGTGCATCTGTAAATGAGGCTGTGGAATTACAAGTGTGGTGCAGCCTGTGCATCTGTAAATGAGGGGAGTTACTGCAAGTGTGGTGCAGCCTGTGCATCTGTAAATGAGGGGGGTTACTGCAAGTGTGGCGCAGCCTGTGCATCTGTAAATGAGGGGGGTTACTGCAAGTGTGGTGCAGCCTGTGCATCTGTAAATGAGGGGGGTTACTGCAAGTGTGGTGCAGCCTGTCCATCTGTAAATTAGGAGGTTACTGCAAGTGTGGTGCAGCCTGTGCATCTGTAAATGAGGGGGTTACTGCAAATGTGGTGCAGCCTGTGCATCTGTAAATGAGGGGGGTTACTGCAAGTGTGGTGCAGCCTGTGCATCTGTAAATGAGGGTGTGGAATTACAAGTGTGGTGCAGCCTGCACATCTGTAAATGAGGTGGGAGAGCTGTGAGTGTGGTGCAGCCGGTGCATCTGTAAATTAGGGGCGTTACTGCAAGTGTGGTGCAGCCTGCACATCTCTAAGTGAAGTGGGAGAGCTGTGAGTGTGGTGCAGACTGCACATCTGTAAATGAGGCTGTGGAATTACAAGTGTGGTGCAGCCTGTGCATCTGTAAATGAGGGGGGTTACTGCAAGTGTGGTGCAGCCTGCACATCTGTAAATGAGTGGGTTACTGCAAGTGTGGTGCAGCCTGCACATCTGTAAATGAGGCTGTGGAATTACAAGTGTGGTGCAGCCTGTGCATCTGTAAATGAGGGGGGTTACTGCAAGTGTGGTTCAGCCTGCGCATCTGTAAATGAGGGGGGTTACTGCAAGTGTGGTGCAGCCTGTGCATCTGTAAATTAGGGGGTTACTGCAAGTGTGGTGCAGCCTGTGCATCTGTAAATGAGGGGCGTTACTGCAAGTGTGGTGCAGGCTGCGCATCTGTAAATGAGGGGGGTTACTGCAAGTGTGATGCAGCCTGCACATCTGTAAATGAGGGGGGTTACTGCAAGTGTGGTGCAGACTGCACATCTGTAAATGAGGGGGGTTACTGCAAGTGTGGTGCAGCCTGCACATCTGTAAATGAGGGGGGTTACTGCCAGTGTGGTGCAGTCGTTGCATCTGTAAATGAGGTGGGGGTACCGTGAGTGTGGTGCAGCAGCCTGTGCATCTGCAAATGAGGTAGGGGTACTGTGAGTGTGGCGCAGTCTGTGTATCTCTAAATAGGATGGGGGACTGCGAGTGTGACAATTACATGTGTGGTGCCACCGGTGCATCTGTAAATGAAGCAGGGGAAGTGTGAGTGTGGTGAAACCCACACATCTCTAAGTGTAGTGGGAGAGCTGTGAGGTGTGTGCAGCCGGTGCATCTGTAAATGAAGCAGGGGAAGTGTGAGTGTGGTGAAAGCCGCACATCTCTAAGTGTAGTGGGAGAGCTGTGAGGTGTGTGCAGCCGGTGCATCTTTAAATGAAGCAGGGGAACTGTGAGTGTGGTGAAAGCTGCACATCTCTAAGTGTAGTGGGAGAGCTGTGAGGTATGTGCAGCCGGTGCGTCTGTAAATGAGGCAGGGGGACTGTGAGTGTGGTAAAAGCTGCACATCTCTAAGTGTAGTGGGAGAGCTGTGAGGTGTGTGCAGCTGGTGTATCTGTAAATGAGGCAGGGGAACTGTGAGTGTGGTGAAAGCTGCACATCTCTAAGTGTAGTGGGAGAGCTGTGAGGTGTGTGCAGCCGGTGCATCTGTAAATGAGGTGGGGGAACTGCAAGTGTGGCACAGCCAGTATATCTCTAAATGAGATGGGGGTGCTGCAAGTGTGGCGGAGCCCGTACATCTCTAAATGAGGTGGGGGTGCTGCAAGTGTGGCGGAGCCCGTACATCTCTAAATGAGGTGGGGGTGCTGCAAGTGTGGTGGAGTCGGCGCATCTCTAAATGAGGTAGGGGTACTGCGATTGTGGTGGAGTCGGCACATCTCTAAATGAGGTGGGGGTGATGCAAGTGTGGCAGAGCCCGTACATCACTAAATGAGGTGGGGGTGCTGCAAGTGTGGCGGAGCCCGTTCATCTCTAAATGAGGTGAGGGTGCTGCAAGTGTGGTGGAGTCGGCATAACTCTAAATGAGGTAGGGGTGCTGCAAGTGTGGCGGAGCCCTTACATCTCTAAATGAGGTGGGGGTGCTGCAAGTGTGGTGGAGTTGGCACATCTCTAAATGAGGTGGGGGTGCTGCAAGTGTGGTGGAGTCTGTACATCTCTAAATGAGGTGGGGGTGCTGCAAGTGTGGTGGAGTCGGCGCATCTCTAAATGAGGTGGGGTGCTGCAAGTGTGGTGGAGTTGGCGCATCTCTAAATGTGGTGGGGGTGCTGAAAGTGTGGCGGAGCCCGTACATCTCTAAATGAGGTGGGGGTGCTGCAAGTGTGGTGGAGTTGGCGCATCTCTAAATGAGGTGGGGGTGCTGCAAGTGTGGCGGAGCCCGTACATCTCTAAATGAGGTGGGGGTGCTGCAAGTGTAGTGGAGTCAGCGCATCTCTAAATGAGGTGGGGGTGCTGCAAGTGTGGCGGAGCCCGTATATCTCGAAATGAGGTGGGGGTGCTGCAAGTGTGGTGGAGTTGGCGCATCTCTAAATGAGGTGGGGGTGCTGCAAGTGTGGTGGAGTCAGCGCATCTCTAAATGATGTGGGGGTGCTGCAAGTGTGGCGGAGCCCGTACATCTCTAAATGAGGTGGGGGTGCTGCAAGTGTGGTGGAGTTGGCGCATCTCTAAATGAGGTGGGGGTGCTGCAAGTGTGGCGGAGCCCGTACATCTCTAAATGAGGTGGGGGTGCTGCAAGTGTAGTGGAGTCAGCGCATCTCTAAATGAGGTGGGGGTGCTGCAAGTGTGGCGGAGCCCGTATATCTCGAAATGAGGTGGGGGTGCTGCAAGTGTGGTGGAGTTGGTGCATCTCTAAATGAGGTGGGGGTGCTGCAAGTGTGGTGGAGTCAGTGCATCTCTAAATGATGTGGGGGTGCTGCAAGTGTGGCGGAGCCCGTACATCTCTAAATGAGGTGGGGGTGCTGCAAGTGTGGTGGAGTCGGCGCATCTCTAAATGAGGTGGGGTGCTGCAAGTGTGGCGGAGCCCGTACATCTCTAAATGAGGTGGGGGTGCTGCAAGGGTGGTGGAGTCGGCGCATCTCTAAATGAGGTGGGGGTGCTGCAAGTGTGGTGGAGCCCGTACATCTCTAAATGAGGTGGGGGTGCTGCAAGTGTAGTGGAGTCAGCGCATCTCTAAATGAGGTGGGGCTGCTGCAAGTGTGGTGGAGTCAGCGAATCTCTAAATGAGGGGGGGGTGCTGCAAGTGTGGCGGAGCCCGTACATCTCTAAATGAGGTGGGGGTGCTGCAAGTGTGGTGGAGTTGGCGCATCTCTAAATGAGGTGGGGGAACTGCAAGTGTTTGCGGAGCGGGGCATCTGCTGGTGTACGGGATGTAGTGCATCACTGAAACTGTAAATTACTACCACCCAGTGCCACTACTATTAGTCCCAATATTGCAACAGATAATGTTAGTATCTTCACTGTAACTAGTAATTTTACTGCTGTGCCTGTCGTTTCTACTAACACACATCTACTCCAAGATGTTGAGCTAATAGTTCACACTACGTGTTACATATACTTAATATTGGCAGTGGAAATACTACTGTAACCACATCAACTGGTACGTTGGTAGGAGTACTACTGTCCCTACTATTAGAATACTACTCCAAAGTGCTTGTACTGCCCCAGGTAGTATTGAGTCTACTAATAAGACTACTTCACTCACTTCCAGGATTACAACAGCTTCTGTCCACTGATGCTATTACTGGCATATCTTCTACTGCTTCTACTTCTAAATCAAACAAAAGAAAACGGGATCGGGCCGGTGGCCACTCCCCCTCCTTGCACCACTCTGCAAACGTGCCCCCTGGCGCGTTTGCAGAGGGGGAACTAGTTCCCCTTAAATACTGGGGGTCCCTGGGGGCCAACTAGCCCACCAGGTACCTCAAGTATGCGCCAGGGAGCTGCGTTGCAGAGAGGTGTTCTCAGGCCACGCCCCTTTTTACACCTCTCTGCAACGCAGCTCTGTGGCGCTTACTGGAGGTAGCTGGTGGGCTAGTTGAACCCCAGGGACCCTCAGTATTCAATGGGAGTTAATCCCCCAACTTAAAACGCGCTACGGGGCGCATTTTCACAGTGGTGAAGGGAAGGGACAGGGCCTGAGTTCACATGTGTGCAAACATGCCCTGTGGCGCGGTTTAAGTTGGGGAATTAATTCCTTGTCAATACTGAGGGTCCCTGGGGGCCAACTAGCCCACCAGGTACCTCCAGTAAGCGCCACGGAGCTGCGTTGCAGAGTGTTGTAAAAAGGGGCGTGGCCTTTAAACACCTCTCTGCAACGCAGCCTCCTGGCGCATACTGGAGGTACCTGGTGGGCTAGTTGGTCCCTAGGGACCCACAGGATTGAGGAGGAATTAATTATCTAACTTAAAACGCGCCACAGGGTGTGTTTGCAGACATATCACCTCAGGCCACACCCCCTTCCTTCACCACTGTGCAATCGTGCCCTGTGGCGCGTTTTAAGTTGGGGAATTAATTCTCTTTCAATACTGAGGGTCCCTGAGGACCAAATAGCCCAACAGGTATCTCCAGTATGCGCCAGGGAGCTGCGTTGCAGACAGGTGTTCAGAGGCCACACCCCTTTTTACACCTCTCTGCAATGCAGCCCTGTGGCGCTTACTGGAGGTACCTAGTGGGCTAGTTTGACCCTAGGGACCCTTAGGATTGAAGGGGACTTAATCTCTCAACTTAGAACGGTGACAGGGCGCGTTTACACAGTGGTGAAGGGAGGGGACGGGGACGGGGCCTGACGTGATGTGTGCAAACACACCCTGTGGTGCGTTTTAAGTTGGGGAAAAAATTCCACTTCAAACCTGAGGGACCATGGGGGCCAAGTAGCCCACCAGGTGCTTCCAGGAAGCGCCACTACGCTGCGTTGCAGAGAGGTGGTGCAGGCCGTGCTGATGAATACAGGCCTCAGCTAAGCCCGCAGGACACAAGGGTTCGCTCTTCTGCAATGGAATCTATAAGGAAGTTGGCACGGAAACTGCAAAGTACAAAGACAAGGTTTATTAACCCTTAAGGGTGGTCCTACAATCCATACAATACCCTTCAGTATTGCATAGAGTAGCACAAAGAACTTGCGTACACAGTCCCCTTTTATACACAACAGAGGGGCTCATAAGTTGGAGGATACAACATGAGGCAAGGAATGTTACCTTTTATGGACATTTTCGATACAAGATCAATATGTGGGTGGAGCTGACATACTCCTTGAGCCCGCGAAAACATGGTCAAGCAAGGACTAACTGATAACAGATGTGGTCAAGCCTGGGCATGCGCCAGGCGGACAAAGGAACTATTTATAGACTGTTACTAGGCAGATTACAAGAGCAACTAACACGGAGATAGGACTCTTCTCGTGTGGAGCACGTGGAGACATGACAATACAAAATGGAGTCCAAACTTCAGTCAACATAACGAAAGAGACATGTGTAAGGCAGGAGAATTCATGTCTTTAGTAAATGCTTAATCACATCGTGGTTTCAATTTACAACAGACGACCCTTTCAGCATTTACTGAAGACATCCGGTTTGTTAGGATAATCATCGTATATGTCAATTGTCATCATTTCTTCTACTTCTTTAGCTAAACGTTTCTGATAAGTGACATTGGCAATAGCTTTCTTATCGGGAATACAGAATGATACACATAAGGAACAGAGCAAAGGACCACATTGGACACAGATGCAGCAAGAAAACAGAACTGCTATAATTATACAGAGACCAGTTAAAACCTTCCAACCCCAAGCAGTGATCAATGCCCAAAACCATCCAGAAAAGGACCAAGTGCCGTTTTCTGTATGGATTTCAGCTGCAATTTTATGCAACCTGTTAATTGCATTATAGACTGACGATGTGTGGTCAGGGATAAACACACAGCAACTACTCCCGATAATTTTACAAGCTCCACCTCGATCAGCTAACATAACATCTAACACCATACGATTCTGCAATGCAACAATTCTGGTAATCTGCAATTCTTCCATAAGATTCCCAAGAGCAGCAGCGGTTTGGTTTGTCACAGCCTCTACCACTCTTGTTAATCTTCGAACTTTCCTACTATTTAGGGCAGCTCCAACGAAGAAAAACAATCCTAAATTAAAATCAATGTACTGCTGCAGACTGGTGTCAGTCTGATCCACGTCATCAATTGATAGAGTACGCTTATACCTATTTACAGTCACATTATTTAACAACTTCAAATCCTTATGATAGGATGCAGGTGCCAAAAATACAGGAGGCAATAGAAATGCTACATAACATACTCCGGACCAACCGGCTGGCAAACGGTAATAACCTTTATTTCCGCATACGAAGTATGTATTATGGGATGCTAAGAAGGTACTGTTATTCAACCCGTCGATGTTTAATATGGTAATACAATCACTAACACCAACAGGAATATAACCCACACTCTGGACACACAGGTCCGCTTGAGCTTGTGCCACTTGAATCACAAATTTGTCTTTTCCCACAGTGTCTCTGGTGTTCGTGAAAATATAAGGAATCGATTCATTGTCTGGTCGATACTCTTCCCATTCCCAAATTGTCCCATTCGCTTGCGGATATCCATCTTTATCCTGATGACATTCTTTATTGAGTCTGAAGAGTAATCGTCCCACTGTGGGTTTCCGGGTGGCAAAAAGCAAAGTGTACCATGCTCTACAAGAGCCATTATGAGAGAAAGGAAGAGGTATGAATGGCGTTCCTCCTTTCTTCTGATGAGCTGGCATCATACCACATATCCAACAGTTCGTAGCATTCGTGGCAACGTGGGTATGATGCAACATCTGAATGAAAGTGTTATTCAAATAAGACTGACGATGCTTCAATTCTTGATACGGAAGGGTATAGAAGTAGTGCTCCTCAGGCACTGGAGTGGTTAACACAAGTAACTCTCGAGCAGGAGTCACATCCTCCACAAACCATGTGGTTATCCCAACAATAGCTACTGTGAGCATGAAACCTGTTGCACAAAGGATCTTCTTTTTCTCCATGTCAGAATAGAGAATCAATATCTTCCTGAAACTAAAAGGTTTGTCAGAACTCTTCCCCTTAGGCAGCGGTCGATTTCTTCACCAACGGGCCAAGACGGGTGTCACTACACTAATGCAGGGCTGATCCCCCCCCCTTGCCTCATTGGCTCTCCGTTTCACTAACCCAAGGGCCGTTCTGACAACATGTCCCGATACTGAAGGATTCACTTTCTTGGCCTCAGATGATATCGCTTTCCTCCAGGAGTCGCGTGATCCGGAAAGAGCTCCTCAGCGTCGTTCGGTTCCACAGCACGGCCTTTCTCTGTGGTCAGAATCTCTCGTTGATCGGTCAATACAGCGGGCTCCACCAATCCGGGCGGTACTTTGCGGCAGTGCAGGGAATGGATCCAATTCTTTCTGTTGGAAACTCGCACAGCCGTCCTCGTTGCAAGTAAGACTTGCTCAGGACCAACCCATCTCGGCTCCAGGCTGTTCGTCCTGTCAAAGATTTTTATCATGACATGGTCGCCAGGCCGGAGACCATGTCCTTCACCGGTGGACCGATCAGGGAGCGCCTCCCGGACCTGTTGATGAATAGAAACCAAGTTATCCGTTAACTGCGCCAGATAATCATTCATCATTACACAAGGTACATCATACACAGTCTTAGGTTTTGGTGGACCCCAAATATTCATTGGACGTCCAAAGACAATCTCGTACGGTGTAAGACCGGTTCGAGAGTGCGGTACCGACCTAATTGACAATAACGCCAGTGGTAAAGCATCTGGCCAAGTCAAAGACGTCGAAGCTTGGATTTTAGCGATCTTGAGCTGCAGTGTACCATTATACTTCTCGACTAGTCCTGCAGATTGAGGGTGAAATACTGCGTGGAACTTCTGGGTGATGCCCAGACCCTTCAAAACATACTCTATAACATCCGCTATAAAGTGGGGTCCGTTATCACTCCACAGAAGTCTACAAACGCCATATCGAGGGAAGAACTCCTTCAACAGCATCTTGGCGGTAGTCATTGCAGTATTGTCTTTCGTAGGGTATGCCTCAACCCATTTGCTAAAGGCACACACCACTACTAGAACATACTTCAAATTGTTACAGCGCTCAAGCTGGATGTAATCCATCTGCAGAACCTCAAAGGGTGCAGTAGGTGTTACAAATCCTCCTGCTGGGGTTCGAGTACCCTTTCCTGGGTTGTACCTCAGGCAGATCATACAGGTCTGCACCACCCTCTTTGCCGTGCTAGCAATCTCTGGATGCTCCCAGACTTGGGTAAGCAATTTTACAATTGCGGAAGCTCCAACATGTGCTAGCCCATGTGCCATCTGAACCATAGGTTGTACAAAAGCCGTGGGTAATTTCCATCTATCCATCTGCTTATTTCTCCAGCAACCCTCATCATCCAATTCTCCCTCACTGGACCATTGCTCCCGTTCTTTATCAGAAGCGGTCCTCTGTATTTCTCGCACTTCTTCCTTCGCATCATGCCATCTTTCTACTTGCGACTTCACTACATACATGGCAGTAGCACCAGGCTGCATCGCAGTCTCCCGTGCCACCCGGTCTGCTAACGCATTCCCTTCTCCAACTTTATCGACTACTTTCCTATGGGCGCTACATTTAATGATGGCAATTTTCTTCGGATATGTCAATGCATTTAAAAGATTATGAACTAACTCCCCATGCATTATTTGTACTCCATGTGACGTTAAAAACCCTCTCTCCTTCCAGAGCAGGCCGAAATCGTGCGCTACTCCGAAGGCATACCGGCTATCTGTATAAATATTCACACACAATCCTGTACTGAGCTCACATGCTCGTGTTAATGCTATCAGTTCCGCTGCTTGAGCTGATTTCTGTGGTATGCGTGCTGCCTCCACTATTGTTTGCAATGTGGTAATTGCATACGCTGCTGAAGTCGTACCATCTGGTAGCTTCAGGCAGGACCCGTCCACCCACAGTTCTCCATCTACATCTGGAAAGGGCGTATCCTGGAGATCAATACGACCCTTTGTTTGTTCCTCAGTCACAAGAATACAATCATGTGCTTTCCGTGCTTCAGACTGAGTCTCGAGGTATGGCAACAATGTGGCCGGATTTAACGTCACGCACCTCTTTAACGTAATATGAGGAGCCAAAAGCGTCAGCTCATATCCCGTTAAACGGGCACTGGTCAAATGCTGCGTCTTTGTCTGATTAAGCAGGGCATCAACAGCATGGGGGACTAATACCAACAGCTTATGAGATAACACAATTCCCTCGCTTTGGCGTATTGACACAGCTGTCGCCGCAACCGAGCGAAAACAACCAGGCAATGCTCGGGCAACAGGATCAAGTACAGCCGAAAAATATGCACAAGGGCGCTGCTTGTCGCCGTGCATCTGCACTAAAACTGATAATGCACATCCATCTTTCTCATGCACATACAGCGAAAAAGGTTTGGTATAATCAGGAGTCCCTAACACTGGTGCTGAACAGAGAGCCTGTCGCAATTTCTGAAAGGCAGTGTCACACTCATTCGTCCAAGGAAGCGGAATAGGTGTGTCTTTTGTCAAAAGGGCTAACAATGGCTTAGCTATGTGTGAAAACCCTAGTATCCATTGCCTACAAAACGAAACGAGACCCAAAAATGCACGCACGTCCTTCTGCGTGGACGGCGTCGGCGTGTCCAGAATTACTTGGACACGATCTGGTGTGAGTGCACGCCCCTCCTTAGACAAAAGGTGACCCAGATAAGTCACCTTTGGTCTACAGAATTGCAACTTTTTCCGAGATACTTTGTGATTGTGGGATGCCAAAAAGGAAAGCAAAGACAACGTACTCGTTTCACACAACTCCGGAGTGTCGGCCGCCAGCAAGATGTCATCGACATATTGAATGAGGGCGACGCCCTCGGGCAGAACAAAGGAGTCCAATTGTCTTTTCAAAGCTTGACTGTAAATGCTAGGGCTTTCCGTGTAACCCTGAGGGATTCTACAAAATCGGTAAGACCTATTATTTAGAGTGAAACCAAAGAGGTATCGACTATCGGGATGAATAGGAATTGAAAAGAAGGCATTTTTCAAATCAATAACTGAAAACGTGGTCGCCGTAGGCGGGACCAAAGTAAGCAACGTCGTGATATCAGAAACCACTGGGTACTGAGGTATCACGATCTTGTTCACTTCTCTCAAGTCAATTATAAACCGATAGACTTTGGCATCCGTATCCTTTTTCAAAATGGGTAAAATCGGGCTATTACAGACGTTATAGGGAACTTCTTCCACTACTCCCACCTTAATCAAATCCTGCACTATCTGTATAAGAGCCTCTTCCCCCTCCTGCGAAATACGATACTGTGGAAGGCGTGGTAACACCGCCCCCTCCTGGACACTAATGTGAACAGGCGGAATCACCATCTGTCCCACATCAGTATCCGAGGTGGCCCACAGAGCACAAGGAAGGGTAGCTAACACAGCATCTTCTGCAACCACACACATCCGTTCAGACAGGGGGTAATTGTCATTCAATATCACCCGCACTCCAGCAGGGGAACAGCGGATCGTAGCTCTGAAGTGCTTCAGCATATCAAGGCCCATAATATTGTCCGGCGTGTTCGGGGCAAGCAAAAACGGACAGGGTGCAGAAAAGGAAGCAACCTGAAATGTGAGGGGCCGTGAAAGAGGGCTTCGGGAGAGTGTACCATCAAACCCTACCGATGTAACCATTAAGCCAGATGGGGGAGCCCTCGGAACCAATTGTTTAGACAGCGCACTACGAGTCGCTCCTGTATCCACTAGGAACTGATCAGTAGAACCCAAAACCTCAGCTGATACGTAAGGACCCTTCTGATCAACCGGCACCTCAACTGATTCTAACCCCCATCCAACGCATTCCTATGCATGCTGAGAATCATGGTACCCAGAACGGTCAATCCCCGACACTTGATACTGGTTTTGTCGATCGAAAACATTAGGCCTATCTCGTTGCTGCCCGGCAGGGTCAAAACGAGCGTGATCGTTAGAATTCCCTCTAAAATTCGAGAAACCCCCTCTACCTCTCGGGCCACCCTGATTGTGTCCCTGACGCGAAGCATGCAACGCCGGGCAATCTCTGGCCCAGTGTCCCGATTGCTTACAATACGCACATTGATTCCTGTTCAAATCAGATCGGCCCGAGGGAGGACCATAAAATCCTCCCCTACCTCTATTTACACCCCGTCGGGGCGGACCATATACTTGTGCTAACATCACCTTCGTTTTCAAATCCCTCGATTTCTTCTCCTCCTGCCCCTTCGCTTCTTGCTCCTGGCGCTCATAGTACTGAGCTATAGTCAGGAGGGCTGTCGGGGTCGCAGTGGACCAAGAACTTTCACTCGCTTTTAGGCGGGCTGCGATCGCCGGTAATAAATTCGCCACATATTTATCAGCAAAGAGGTGTCGACCCGTATCGTCCGTAAGTGACTGACCACTAAAATCATGAAACGTCTCCTCAAAGCGCGTAAAGAAATCTGCAACTGATTCATCGACTTTCTGCTTGCACGAGGCTAGCATATTCCAGTCAATCTTTTTAGGGGGAATGATTGTCTTCAACTTAGCCAGAATAGCAGCAGGGAGATCTAAGATAATCTGAGGTGGTTTCTGCGCGGGCTTCCTCTCCCTATCCTCATCCTCAAGCTCAGACCATCGAGCCTTAAAAGCGGCAGCATCATCCACCTTCCGCACAGATCGCCACATATCTGGTGGTAAAATAAGCCCAAAGAACAAATCTATATCTGCTAAGGTCATAGTACAGGAATTCAAGGCCCCCTCGACTTCTTCGTAAAAGGCCGCTGGATTCTTGCGGGGATCAGGCAACGCATTCTTTAACGCCATGACGTCAGCCCTGTGCCAGGGAGTATAAACCCAATTATACACAAAATATCCCTTAGCATCGGCGGAGGTAATATCCGAGCTAGTCCCCGCTCCTTTAGGAGGAACATACAAAGGCGCCGCCTCTCGCATTGGTTTAGCATGCACTAGATCGCTCTTATCTGACTGAGAGGTGGATGAGTGGCCATCTCCGGTACGCGAATCCGACCGCTTCTCCTCCTCGACTTGTTGGCGTGCTTTCTCTTTAAGGTCCCTCGCCGCATCCCGCAACGCAAACAGTCGCCGAACCGCATCAGGCGCCTTAGAGGGAGAGAAAACACCATTACGCAATGCTTTAGCATCTAATACCACATCGTCAGGTTCAAAGACACTGGAATATTTCCGGAAAGCAGCAATCACTTCCTCAGAAAAGTGGCCCAAAAAATACAACCTTTCTCTATCCTGCCACAACTCCCAAGAATCCAACAACTCAGCAAGGGATACCTTGCCCTTAAGTGCACGATAGGAAACTTGCCGAAGCTCACCCATTCGCTCAGCCGATAACATGGACCGCGTGTCTACCTTACCCGAACCCGATCCAGAATCTTGCGGCCTCGGGGCAGACGCGCCGACATAAGGAGGTGGAGAACGATCTAATAAATAAAAATCATCGTCATGATTATTAAGGACAGGATAGAGTGACTGACGAACAGCATATTGACCCGAGACTTGTAACCTACGCTCTTTCTCTTGCCTCTCCATCTGTTCTCTTTCCTCCCGACGCTTTGCTTCCTGCGCTCTCACATGATCATTCTTTCGTTGCTCTTTATCAAACAGCGCTTTCTCACGTTTCTCTCGCTCATGCACTTCCTTCACCCATAATCGCACACATTCAAACATGTCTTGACGAGCACGCCGTTTACACATACACTGTTCCACATACTCAATCTTACGCATATCAAACGACCCATACAACGGCCACCGTAACTCAGGATCCTTTCTGGTATATTTCCTCCATACTGTGCTGTACATTATGGAAGAAAGACCATGCTTCACATACATATCCCTATTAGGAGTCCCCTTTGGGGGAGCTGGAGCATATTCCTCGAGGTTGAACCGGTTTCCAAAGCAGCAGCACCACTTACGGAGTGCGCTAAAAGCAGGCATGCTCAAAAATAATGCAGAATATGCAGTATTATCAAAAAAATGGCACTTAAACGTTGTGCCGTTCAAAGTTACACAGTTCCGGAGAAATATCTCCACATTACCTGCCTATATGTGTTGCAACGCATATATTCTCACAATAATCAATACAAGATATGACCGGTCATCACAAATCAAACTCAAATAGCCAAACCAGGCTTCAAAAACTCGGAGCAAGTACCGTACAACGGTTCTTACCAATCAAGAGTCCAGATTCCAACTGCCAAGCTCCAAAATTCGCCCAAACGGCTGTCACGGCAGGACCGACAGAAGAGGTCTCAGTCGAGGACCGGCGCCACCCAGATGGTCAGGTCGGAAGGGAAGGAAGAAAAACCTCGGGATGCCAGGACTAAAGTGCCTCTGGCAGTGATCACATCCCCGGCCAAATTCCTCACCTTCGTCGCGACCAATCCTTCGAGCATCCGAGTCGCCGATGAGCCCCACGTGACGGGCGCCAATTGATGAATACAGGCCTCAGCTAAGCCCGCAGGACACAAGGGTTCGCTCTTCTGCAATGGAATCTATAAGGAAGTTGGCACGGAAACTGCAAAGTACAAAGACAAGGTTTATTAACACTTAAGGGTGGTCCTACAATCCATACAATACCCTTCAGTATTGCATAGAGTAGCACAAAGAACTTGCGTACACAGTCCCCTTTTATACACAACAGAGGGGCTCATAAGTGGGAGGATACAACATGAGGCAAGGAATGTTACCTTTTATGGACATTTTCGATACAAGATCAATATGTGGGTGGAGCTGACATACTCCTTGAGCCCGCGAAAACATGGTCAAGCAAGGACTAACTGATAACAGATGTGGTCAAGCCTGGGCATGCGCCAGGCGGACAAAGGAACTATTTATAGACTGTTACTAGGCAGATTACAAGAGCAACTAACACGGAGATAGGACTCTTCTCGTGTTGAGCACGTGGAGACATGACAATACAAAATGGAGTCCAAACTTCAGTCAACATAACGAAAGAGACATGTGTAAGGCAGGAGAATTCATGTCTTTAGTAAATGCTTAATCACATTGTGGTTTCAATTTACAACAGTGCCCCTTTTTACATCTCTCTGCTACGCAGCTCTGTGGCGCTTACTGGATGTACTATGAATTCCGATTTACTCACCTGTTATCAGGAGAGACCTCAATGCTGCATCTTTGAGCCCAGTACTGATCCTGAAAAGTAATTCTAACCATACTTACCAGTAACTTGAATTTCCTTTCATAGGCTAACATTGACTGGTTTCACTTGGAAAATTGTTCTGAGTGTGGAGTTTTGGAACTTTTAAATATTCACCTAAAATCATCCGAACAACGAATACCGATTTACTCACCCGTTATCAGGAGAGAACCCAGTGCTGCATCTTTTAGCCCAGCACAGATCCTGAAAAGTAATTCTAACCGTACTTACCAGTAACTTGTATTACCTTCCATAGGAATCCATTGTCTGGTTTTCACCTGAAAAGTTTCTGTGTGTCTATTTTCACAAACTAAAAATATTCCTAAAAAATCGCCTGTATGACTTAAACGCATTCTTTCAACTGTTTACAGGAGATGCAGCAGTGCTGGATCCAGGATCCACCACTGAGTAAGAAAAAGTAACGATAACACTACTTACCAGCTAAGTGAATTTCCTCCCATAGGATAACATTGGTGATTCTATGTGAAAAAGTTTATGTGTCAACTTTTAAAATTCAATAATATTCCTTAAAAATCACTAGTGTAACAAAAACGCTTTTACTCAACTGTTTACAGGAGATGTCCCAGAACTGAATCTAGGATCCAGTCCTGTGGTTAGAAAAGTAACCCATAAAGTAACTAATTCCATTTAACTAGAAATTCACATTGAGCTCATTGTTGGATTGTGTCTAAAATTGTGTTGCGCATTGCAACAACTGTAAGTATTGTACTTAAAAGTCTATTGCCTATTTGCAAAGTATTTAAACTAAAGTAATTCATTCTGAGAAAGTATATTTTGTAATGTAATGTATAGTGTAATTATAATGTAATTTAAATAAAAAAATATCTAAAAATAAATAGTTAAAAAAATGTAGTAAATCAGTATCAAAAAACAATAAATATAACAATTAATACATTTAAAAATTGTCATTTACAAAACCTTTGAAAAACACTGAAAAAAGATAGGTTTCAGACATGTTATAATTAGGAATTAGCATTTAAAAAAACCTTTGAAATTCACTGAAAAAAACATAGGTTTCAGACATGTTATAGTTAGGAATTAGCATTTGAAAAACCTTAGAATTTCACTGAAAAAACAATAGGTTTCAGGGGCGTTATAGTTAGCAGGACATTTCACTCATACAAAACCATTGAAATTCCTCCGTTACAGTTAGTTCTACTAACCATAACTCGTGCGCCCGCAATCCACTGCTGATGATGTCACATATTACATCATTCATGACATGGTCAGTGACATCACTGATGACATCACTGATGACATCTCAATTGACATCACTGATGACATCACTGATGACATCATCCACGTGACAATCTGATACACCTCATCATACACTAGAATAACCTTTCAACACTCATTATAAAATATGGAGTAGCATATTTGAAACCATTGACACACCAATACAAGTTTCTAAAAACCCACTCATTGATTCCTACATCTACACACACATCTAAACACTTACCTATAGATTCACTCATACATGCTAACAAAGATCAACAGAACATTATTAAATATACTTATACACCTACATCGACATTACACACCAGCACACATCCTATTCACTTATGCAGTCATCCCACTCACTTATGCAAACAATTGATCATACTTACATTTACTCAGCTACACACTTATACAAACACCACTTCATTTATTCATATAGATAGTAACTCATACTTAGTGTGTTATAAAATCACTATTACAAGTATACAGTTTTCAATACAGTCACTCATACAATCACTGAGTGTTAAGTATACTTATTTATAAACAACAACTGTCACATATACTGCCTTTTATATTTCTACTAACTCATATACCTACTAAATCAACTATTTATACATCTTTGCACAGTCACACACCTCCCATCCAACCACACTCACATTCACTATCCTATACAAATACTCACTTAAATAATTAATACTAATATAGACTTTACATTGCTAGGAAACAACTTATGTAGTAGTTTACACAACAAGAGATAAAGTGAAACAGATATTCACACAGTTTAATCACTATCCCATATATTTAGTGAGACACTTTAAATTAGTCACTTACTCAGTCAATCACAGTGCTACTAAATCCTCCATCCAGACACGTATACATTCAGTCAGTCTTCAATACAGATTGTGAAATATATAATATATATTTAAATATTGAACCAAACCACATTCACTAGATGATGTCATCAGTGACATCATCAGTGATGTCATTTGAGATGTCATCAGTGATGTTATGAGTGATGTCATTGACCATGTCATGAATGATGTAATATGTGACATCATCAGCAGTGGATTGCGGGCACGCGAGTTATAGTTAGTAGAACTAACTATAACGGAGGAATTTCAATGGTTTTGTATGAGTGAAATGTCCTGCTAACTATAACACCCCTGAAACCTATGGTTTTTCAGTGAATATATTTATATATATATCGGCACAAAATCCCGTAGTAACTGCAACCAGCAAGGAACATACAGGCACAGACCACAATAGCAGGTGAAATCCAGTGTTTATTGCATGCCAAGAATGGTCCACATAACATGTTAAGGCCACCGACCTGCGGCCTTGATCACATATATATATATATTTCACCTTGGTGCTATATAATGTTTAAAATAAAATAAATTAATTCCTTGTAGAATTACCTCTTTGGTGGTGCCGTGTCCTCCTGTGTCTGTGACGAGGTGGATGCTGTGTGCGGGTGCTCCGACCGCTGCAGAAAGGAACTGTTTTATATATATATATATATATATTATCTACTGGCGGTCGCCAGTAGATAGTTATAGTTAGGACCGTGTTTCCATAGGAAATCTCAAAATTCTATTTTGAATAACTTTGGCGCCGGTTGACGCATCCTCGCGAAAGTTTCAAAACTAATGGGGCGCTCCGTTCAGCTCCTACCCTGAAAGTCTCGGGGTGATTCGTCAAGCAGGGGCCGAGAAAAAAGGGGGGTCCCAAAACGCGTTTTCCCCATGCATTTTTCCATAGGACCTTTAGACGCAGCTACAGCGCGAACGGCTGAACGGAATTACTTGAAATTTGGCAGAGAGGTAGCCATAAGGTCAAGGAAGTGCCTTTTGCAGGTCTGGTGTAAATCTGTTCAGTATTTCCTGAGAAAATAGCATTTAAAAGCATATCAATATCTATACGTGCGCAGGGTGCAGGTCTGGTGTAAATCTGTTCATTAGTTCCTGAGAAAATTGCAGTTAAATGTACATACATATCTATAGGCGCGCACCGTGCGCGCACTGTGCGCGCACGGTGACGTGCGCGAGCGCAATTCTGATTGGTTGTTAGATGTCAGTAAACATTCGAATCGGTCGAAATCAGGAAGTGTCGGCCGCCATTTTGTCTCTCGCAGTCTGAGGCAGTGAAAAACAAAGGTGGAGAACGTGAAAAGGGGGCAGGATGGACAGTTCCTGACCCCCCTAGCCTTTGTCAGGGGGTCACTGAAGGACCCCCAAGGGTAAAAAAAACAATTTCTTTTTTTTCGAAAAATCGCGCAGTGCGGGCTCCGTGCGCGCACGGTGAAAAACCTGAAAAAAAAAATATTAATAAATACATAACTTAGCATTTAAAAAACCGTACAAATTCACTTAAAAAACCATAGGTTTCACACACGTTATAGTTAGGAATTAGCATTTAAAAAACCTTGCAAATTCACTTAAAAAACCATAGGTTTCACACATGTTATAGTTAGCTGGACATTTCCCTCGTAAAAAACCATTGAAATTCCCCCGTTATAGTTAGTGCAGGCAACTATAACTCACGCGACCGCAATCCTCTGCTGATGACGTCAGATATTACATCACTGATAACATATGTGTCTTTCTGAAAAATAAATATTTGTAATATATGTATAGCTAAAGATTAATGGAAGAAGACATGGGTAAATAGGTGTCTAAATACAGTGATGTAATATCTGACGTCATCAGCAGAGGATTGCGGTCGCGTGAGTTATAGTTGCCTGCACTAACTATAACGGGGGAATTTCAATTTTTTTTTTACGAGGGAAATGTCCAGCTAGCTATAACATGTGTGAAACCTATGGTTTTTAAGTGAATATATATATATAAATTCGATATTTTGTACAACTATATTTTTTACTTCAATATTGTTTTCCGATATTTTTGTACTTACCTGTTTGAGTATAGGGAGGCGATATTTTAGCATTCTATATTTTTACATCAATATTTTTTCCTTTTGTAATTTTAACTTCGATATGGCGTAATGTATTGTACAAGAGCACATGGCCATTAGAGTTGATTTTACAGCCGCTCGAGTAGAAAATCTACGCGATCTTCAGAAAATCTACTCGAGCCGCATCCCTCTGACTGTAACTGCCCATGACTGCCTGCATTAGAAAATCACACTAGGTGATGCCATATCTCGCTCACCAACTCGCGGTCTCTGGAGCCTCATGGGAGAAATATTGCGCCACACAGCGATTGGCAGAATTTGGCCAGAGTTCTGCGTTAAAGAGTAAAGCAGAGTGACCACAATTCTGCCGATTCCGTGGGAGAAATGAAACATTACGCCCACTCCTAGCCTACATGTGTAGGTCAGTCTCTGAAATTGACTCCAGGTAAAGTGCACTCAATCACTTTGACCTTGATGAGTTGGCAGGACACTGCTGGACTTAGTACCATGCCCTCGGACTGAGCACACAAACTCATTTACTTTACAGACAGTGTCATCACATGAAACCAATATCTCTCAGTCTGCATATCAAATCTTACCAGCTGCAGATTCACAAACGTCCTTAGAGGTCCAGGAAGCCGGATGCATGCCTGATTTGCAGAATGACCACTATGTAAATGAAGTCCATTTAGAGTTATTGTATGTAAATTTACCTTAGGAGGATGTCTTGGAAATCTGCAAGGATGTAGCCCTCATGCGCCCTTGGTGGACACTCCTGGCGCATGCAATTCTATCTATTGTAGGTGTCCCGCGCCTGCATATTTTTTACTGACAAGGAACAATATTCTGCGCAGTGGCTGCATTTCCCCCCTCCCCCCGCCTGAAATCATGTCGCCTGAGAAGCTCTCTTCCCTCCTTTCAGGTCACTTTAAAAGCTTCATGTGAAACGCGTGAGTCACAAAGCAGAGGGCTGAGCTTGCAGAAAAGTCCTCCGCTGCTGCGAAGGAAAGCTCTAAAGCTGTCCCTTTGGATCAAGATCACAGGGTGCAGGAGAGGGGTAATGGCAGGCTTGTTTTAGATGCGCCAGCCTTTGAAATCCTGCCCCTGGGCACGCACTGGCCACCGAGGGGGCTGGGCCCAAACGAGCCCTGCTGAGCCCTTTCTGCCCCTGGCCAGAGGCGGACTGGCCTGTGTCATCAGCAGATCTGAAGACGGGCCAGTGCTTCTGATAGTCAGTGACATGTCTGTGTGCACGGCTAGCAGGGCTGGAAGTATGTTATGCTGAAAGGCTGCTACGGTCGAGGAAAGGTCAGACGCTCAAGTGCTGGAAGGGCTGGAAAAGAGTCAGTCGCATATAGGCTGAAATGCCGTACGGTTGAGGTCTAGTCAGCTAGATATAAGGTTATAGGCCAGGCAGGACTGGGGCAGAGCTGGACAGATGTCAATCTAGGGTGGGCGGGTTGGAACACAGTCAGTCACATATGGTACATAAATGCAGGTAGAGCTGGATAAAGCGTAAAGGTAGGATTAGAGACAGGTAGTTATAACACCAAAAGACATGGCCATGGTCAGCATTGACGTTAAGGACTGGATAAAGCTTAAAGGTAGGACTAGAGTACAGCTGGACACATGCGATGGTAGAGGTGGGACAGAGTCAGTCGTTGTTAAGATAAAAGACCATTAGGGCTGAGGAGAAATCATTCTCTTGTCACATTGAGGCATTCTAAGTTGCATGCTGGGTGTACTCATGACCCCAACCCTAACAGCCTATGGGAAACTGGACTGTTTGCCCACTGACCAGGCGACGCCTGCTTCTGATTATCGCTCTGCATTAGAGACCTAATGCCCGGTCTAAAGCACGGAAGCTGTTCATCGACGCCAAGCTGTAAAATGACAAAAGCCTTTTACCACTCCAGGCGCAGTATTACAGCCAACAAAATTAAAAAATATATATATGTATATATATATATCCAATTATAGGTGCATTCCTGTTTAGAAATAAACATCCAGCACTCCAAGGTAAAACCTGGACACTCGGTCTCTTTTATTTAGCGAGCGAGATATAACATCAACGCGTTTCAGCAGACTCACGCTGCCTTGTTATATATGTGTGTGTGTGTGTGTGTGTGTATACAAATATAGCGCATCATTGCGAGTTAGAGTGGGTCTGTGGCTGTTTTATTGGGTCAGCTACTAGCGGAAAAGGAGGCGGTTGTCTGCACTGGGGAACAACATTATCAGCAAATGTATTGATGGAGAGAACTTGTTATTGTGTGCAACGACAACGACCCACATGGGTGAGGATTTGGACTTCCAGTCCCATAGTGCTTTGCTAATGTGCTCACCTGAGCGTGATGACATTTAAATAGGGGAAACCACTGGGAGTGATGTTTATTGTCTTTGCCACAGCTCCTCTTTGAGAAAGGGCGTAAGCCCGAAACGTGTTGGCGGAAAGCTGCTGGATTTGTGTTTGCTGAAGCTGTTCCCTGATCATAATAAACCTACCTGTGGTGCTTCTCACTTGGGGGCAACTCTCTTTCTTTCATAAATACGCCGGCCCGGCCGTGAGATGGCATCATCGCGATATAGAGCGGGTCCGCAGCTGTTTTATTGGGAAAGCTACTAGCAGAACAGGAGGTGGTTGTCAGCACTGGGGAACAACTTAATAAGCAAATGTGTTGATGGAGAGAGCTTGTTATTGTGTACAACGACAACCACCCACATGGGTGAGTATTTGGACTACCAGTCCCATAATGCTTTGCTGATGTGCTCACCAAGGCGTGATGACATTTAAATAGGGGAAAACACTGGGAGTGATGTTTGTTGTCTTTGCCACAGCTTGCCTTTGAGGAAGGGTGTAAGGCCCGAAACGTGTCGATGGAAATCTGCTTGATTTGTGTTTGCTGAAGCTGTTCTCTGATGATAATAAACATACCTGTGGTGCTATATTAGTTAGGACCTAGCTTCCATAGGAAAAGCATTTTTTGACTTGCCTATTACTTTGGCGTTGTTTGACAATCTCCATGAAATTTTCCCAAAAAAGTGTCAAAGTAGGTTCAGTGTGTCATGGAAAGGTCGGGGGTGATCCGTGCAGTGAGGACCGAGAAATAGAGGCGTTAAATAAGGGTATAAGGGTGCATTTATAATGTTAATTCCCATAGGAATGCGTTGTTGAACCTACAGCCCGAACTGCTGGATGGAATTACACCAAATTTGACAGAAAGGTAGATTTTGTTACGCAATTGTGCTTTTTATTTTATTATTTGGTGTGAATCCATTCAGTAGTTTTTCAGAAATTTTAGAAGAAAAAGATGGATATATCTCTCCTCGCAAAACCTTTGCCAAAAAAGACGAGCTTGTGCAGGGAAATGCACCACTCTGATTGACTGCCAACACTTCAACCAGGAAGCGTTGGCAGCCATCTTGGTACTCGGCTTCACCGAGTCCCAAAAAAAGTGTAAATAAAAGAGGGCAGGATAGGAATAGCCTAACCCACCAAGCCATGGTGTTGGGGGTCCCCCTAGGACTGCGCCACGGCATAAAAGTATTTTTTTAATTGCTGCGAAATTGCGATTTTCACAAATGTATCGAAAAAAAGCAATAGCGGGTTCCCACGCTTGCTTTACAATAACCCCTGGGTGGGCCAGGTCCCGGGGGCATTTGATGAATATAGGAGGGGGGCGAAAGGCCCCCTCCTTGGGCTAACAAAGTCCAGGGACCGCGATCTTCCTGGGGCTCTTTCAAATATGAATGTGGGCGGGTCCACTAGGCCTGACCACAGCTCCGGGGACCGCTACCTCCCCGGGGCTAATTGTAATTACGTGAGAGGGCCTCATGGACCCCCCTGCCCTGGGGACCGCCACCTTCCCGGGGCTAATTAAAATTATGTGGGGGGACCTCGTGGATAATTATTTTTAAAAGGAGCACACCCCAGGGGATGGGGTCCCCGGGGCCAAAAATGGAGCCCCCCCCCGCCTCCATATTTTTTTTTTTTAAATGGGCTAGGCCCCTGGAGATGGGGTCCCCAAGGCCCAAATTGGTCCAGGAAATACAAAAAGCCTGCAACTTGCGGGAGGCCTCACCTTCTTTCTCCACTACTCCATAAATGTGCCTCATGGCACACTCCTGGTTGGGGTATTAAGACCCCTTGGCTGCTGAGGGTCCTTAGGGGCCAACAGTTCCTTCTGTTACCTCCAAGCCCTACACAGTGGAATTGCTGAGAGGTGGTCGGAGGCCACACCCCCTTCCTCCACCACTCTGCACACTGCTGGTGGGGGGGATGAGGTGCCCTTTCCTCCTGAGGGTCTCAGGAAAGAAAAATAATTTCAAAATATTGAAGGAAGCGTAAAGATATATCTTACAGCATCTAAAAAATATACATTGAATTCAATGTTTTCAATGTTTATAACTTGCGTGGTGTCATTTTCAAGTACTTCTCATCTGAGGAAACTCTGAACAGAGTTTAAGAAGAAAAAGTACATATCGGAATGTAAAGGGAAACACTTGGCAAGGGCTAGTTTACTATCCGAAGGATTCTTCCATTTGTTCCTTCCCACCAACACCCAAGGAGTAGATTTATGGGCCTCCAGGAGAAGTGTTATGCTAAGTGTACTTTCTGCCTCAGACACAAACAGAGTGCATAAGATATGCTTTGCCGAAATCCATGAAAGTGTTTGAGTGCCAAAGCTTGTATTTTCGGGCAATATGTGGCACGCAGTAGATTAAACAAAAGCAACCCTTACATTTTGCTTTTCAGCCATACCCTGGCAAAAATATCCCTGTTGCTGTGCTTTTACAGACAAGCTGGGAGGGGTATGGAGGCCGCAGCGTGGTTGTGTATTTGAGAGGTGAAGCAGCACAAGAGGGTGCCAGCTAGCAAACACATGCGCTTTCATAGAATGTGGAAAGAAAAGAAATAAGTAGTTCCTTAAATGTGAATAACAGATAGATACAAGTCAGCCAATCAAAAGGATTGTAAAGAGGCTTTGCTCCAGGGAAGGGAAAAACGAAAATGAGAGTGACAATAGCTCCAACCAATGGTAAGCAATAGGCGGGTCCTAAATCCAGCATGAGCTCACAATAGATCGTTCACTGTCTAATGTGCTCAAACTAAAAATGACAAAATAATTAGGTAATGCTAACACAAAATGTGCAGAAATAGGCAGCATGATAGCCTTTCCTTGCCACATTACTTAGTCAACCCTGCCGCATAATTTAGTCAACCCTGCGCATAATTCCAGTGCCACGGTTTATCTCGGTTCGTAGCGCAATATGCACAACACTTTCTGTCCATCTCTTCAGAAATTGTAGCCCCGAGAAGTGCGTGTCTGAAAGGCGTACTCCGCACACACTGCCTTGGCTCCACACACTTGTAGTATTTTTAGGTCTCGCTGCGAAGGCTGCGCTTGCGCAGTCTCGCTCCGAGATTTAATGACTTGGAGAAGAGGGGCTTGAACCCGCCCCTCTTCTCCCCTGTTCTCCATTGGCTGGCCTCTTGAATGCTGGCCAGCCATTGGAGAAGAGGTCAGTCATTCAGATTAGGCCCCGTCCTTTTCGGATCGGGGGCGTGTTTTTTGCAAGAAGTCTCAAGGAGGAGACAACAGCAAAACACGCCCCCGAATCCGAAAACGACGCTGCCTTTCTCCGAGGCATTTCTGCTCTGCCTCGGAGAAAGGCGGTGGTGTCTTCCGGTGCCCTCGGCTTGTTTTGCTAATGCTTGGGAGTGAGGGGCATAGATTGCACTCTCTCTGCTGTCTCTGGATTTCTCTTTGCTTTTCAGCCTGTGCACCTGGGACCAGTGACCACCAGCGGCCCCTGACTCTTGCACCCAACACAGCTCAGCCTCCGACCCAGGACAGCTGAGCCAGTTCACGGGAGAGACGACATCTCCAAGGCTGGGCCTCTCTCTCCCTCTCTCGCTTGGCCACGTCTGACTCCACCCAAGGAGGTCCCTTTTCTTGAAAGACCTAGTTTTCCGCACCCCCCGCGCGTATTGGAACGCCCAAGAGGATGAAGGGCTTTGGCTGGTGGTCACGGCGCTATGCCATGCTGTGGCGAGCCTGGGCGTCCGGGCGGACGACGGCCTGGATTTCCCCGAGTACGACGGTGAGGACCGGGTCATCCACCTGAGCAGCAAGAACTACAAAGCGGCCCTGAAGAAGCACGACGTGCTGGCCGTCTTCTATCACGACCCCATTGAGGATGACAAGGCCTCGCGGAGGCAGTTCGAGATGGAAGAGCTCATCTTGGAGGTAAACAAAAGTGACCCTCGTGGCGTTCCATTCACACACACGAGAGTCATTCAAAAAATACACACAAAGCCGGTATTGGCACATATCCAGGATGCTACCCACACGGCCACTGAAAGTTTGCTCTTGGAGTAGGGAATTGGTCATTTGTAAAACAATTGCAGTAAAATTGCGCCCAGACACATATTTGAAAATAGTGTTTGAAAGAGAAAAGATCGATTGTGGGTCCTGGTGGGCTGGCTGTACGCGGTTTCACTACAATCGACTTTGAATATTGTAAGTGTGTGTCTGCACTCATAAAAGCAGGTAAGGTGGTTCAGTGGGTTCATGCATCAGTGGCGGAGATCCGTGTGCAATATGACTGTCCCTCGTTGGAATCTAACAGGCTCACTCAGACTTTCAGCCGCCCAAGGTTGATAAAATGAGTACCATCGAGATGGGTTGAAATACAACCTCTTATCAGTGCTTTAGGAAAGTTTTGATTATACTTACTACTGATTGGCGATGGAAGTTGTCTTGAAAAGTGAGCTACAACTTCATCGCCCTAGGCTACTGAAACACTTGGGAATCTCATCAGTACATCCCTACCGAAAGTAGATTTCTGAATGCGCCCCCTCGGGAGACCGTCCTTTGAGAATACCCACCCAAGAGACAGAAAATACTGAACGTCTCAGAACACCGACAAAAGTGTTGCTTGTGCTTAGTTATGCCACTGTGAAATGTGTCACCTTGGAGGATTGTTGGGACATTCACCAGGCAAAGAAGGGACGATAGCGGCATGCAAAATGTGCATACAAGTACGCGTGTATAAGTTTTATGTGCAATTTACTGTGCATTTATACATATTTTACATAGGTGTTTGTATGCTTGAATACATAGGTTTGACCAATTACGTGTGTGGTTTGTCTGCATGTATTTTTGCGTTTGTTTGCATTTGAGAACATGTGTGTGTGCATCTCCATGTGTGTTTGCCTGTGTCTGCATAGAAAACATGTCATAAAACCCCTCTGAGGAGGCGTGCCGCCATTGTGGCGTATATCTTTTTCAGTGGTCGAAATTACGTTTCGTGTGATAATAAAGGTGCACGTTTGCAACAAAGAGAAACAGGCACTTCAGAAAACAAAATTGCTTAAAGCTTTGAGATTCGGGTGGGATGTCGTGCGGGTTTTAACGTGAACACACAAACTTTCCAGAAACCCTCAACTTCGAAGAAGTGCTTACTGTCTGGGCAAAAATGTAATCTCATTAGTTCCAGTTTTACACCTTAATGAAGTAAACATCTACTGGAAGTTGAGCAGATAAATTCTTTCTGCTACGTTATGACACTGTGTGTAGCTTTTTTTAAATAGTAAATAGACCTGCTTGAGGTAGAAACTAAATTGTGTTTTTTTGGAAGTATGCAAATTATGTAGGAGATGGTGAATTATGACTCAAGTGTAGTAAACTGATGTTTATGCAGAAAACGCCACTCCTCCACAATTGCATACTTTAAGGATCCTGGCCATTGCAGAAATACATGAACAAAATATAATATAGTAATTGAAAACATTTCTAGGCGGATGGGTATACATGTAAGGTTCCACCTATAAATTTGCCTAATATGGATGTCAATGAGGCGTGGTCAAATTCAGTGGCGGCTGACATGTACCAAGGGTGGTGAGGCGGGGGACACAAAAAAATAATTAAATAAAATACCTTTGTGCGTGACACAACATCATCCTACTTCGGTCTTCTCTATAGGCAGGCTCCAATGCGGGACTCAGCCAACTCCCCGAACCAATCCTGGAGATACTCTCACCAGCATGAGAGAAGCACCAGAATTAGTGGGAGAAGCCTCACTCAGTGCTCTGAAGAGCCAGCAGAGGTCCGTGCAGGTAAGCGCGGTGGGGCGGGGGGATGTCGACAGACAACGGAATAGGAATTCTTTATTTAATTTTACCTATTCCATCGTCCGATGACATTGTCTTAAACGGTGTTGGAAATCGGCCTGAAATATCCAACTCCCTACAGGTAAAAGTGCAAGCAGGGGCTCATAGCTTTCTGTTTCTACCAACTGTATAGGAGTATGACCCGAAAAATCATAGTTTAGTCCCATTTTAGGTGTTTAGGGGCTAATACACATGTGTATGTAGCTATATCGCTTATGAAAGGCGAGATATCAGTTAAATAGTCCGTCATACCAAAGCAAACAAGCATTTACAATGCAACGGTCTCGGCATTGTTAAAGTTACAGCTATTGGCATTGCTCATGACAATGCCGTTTCTTTAAATGTTTTAAAAACAAAAACATAACCAAAAATAATGTCATGAGCAATGCCAATAGCTCTAACTTTACCAATGCCGAGACCATTGCATTGTAAATGCTTGTTTGCTTTACCGCTCAAGGCTTGGATGCCAAAGAACGCACTCTTTCATGGCGGCGGCATACACGCTGCACACCAATCAGTGCTAATTTCCCGTTGGAAAGAGGAATGCAGCCAGCTCGAGATCTGAAGCTGTTATCAGCTCGATGATAGATCAATAGCACGTATTCCTTTTATTGCGCCTGTTATAGAGCTAGGAAACGCTCCTCCGTGTATGGAAATGAGGCGGTGCAGACAAACCTCTTTAGGACACTTCCGAGTTTCCAGATGGCCGTCTGGGATTACGGCAGTCAGTCCGCCGATCTGAGCTCGACTCCCAAAAGGGCACGCGCTGCCCAGAAGAATGCGGAGCAGATTGCAGAGATAAAGCTGCCATCTTCCAGGAAGCCAAGATGAAATGAAGATATTCCTGGAAGCCGCGTGGCTTTGTGTCTGTTTTGCAGCTGCCGCGCAGTCCCCAACAGTTGTTCTTAAATATAGCTGCAACAGCCGGGAGGGCGCTCTTGTCACTGGGCCACCCCAGACAGGGTGTGCTTCACACCAACTAAGTGTCCCCATGGCACCCTCGACACCTTCAGACACCTGGACCACTCAATCAACTGCATTCTGGGACTTGTAGTTTAACTTCTCACCTTCCTAAGCATGGCGTAAAAGCCCTTTGAGCCCTATGGGCGTTGCGCGCCTACTGATAAACAAATACCCATGCTGCTCACAGTGTCCAAGTGCCCCAGCACCTCACACAGCCCATACGGCATGGCTCGTCACACTGCCCAAGAGCCCACAGCGCCTCACACTGCCCAAGTGCCCCAGCTCCTCACACAGCCCATACGGCATGGCTCGTCACACTGCCCAAGAGCCCACAGCGCCTCACACTGCCCAGGTGCCCCCAGCCCCTCACAGTGTCCAAGTGCCCCAGCTCCTCACACTGCCCATTTGCCCCCAGCTCCTCACACTTCCCATGTGCCCCCAGCTCCTCACACTGCTCATGTGGCATGGCTCGTCCTCACGCTGCCCAAGTGCCCACAGCGCATCACACTGCCCACGTGCCCCCGCCTCCTCACATTGCCCATGTGCCCCCAGCTCCTCACACTGCCCATGTGGCATGGCTCATCACAGTACCCAAGTGCCCCCAGCTCCTCACACTGTCCATGTGCCCCCAGCTCCTCACACTGCCCATGTGGCATGGCTCGTCCTCACGCTGCCCAAGTGCCCACAGCGCATGACACTGCCCATGTGCCCCCAGCTCCCTACACTGCCCATGTGGCATGGCTCATTACAGTGCCCAAGTGCCCCCATCTCCTCACACTGCCCATGTGCCCCCAGCTCCTCACACTGTCCACGTGCCTCCAGCTCCTCACACTGCCCATGTGCCCCCAGCTCCGCATACTGCCTATGTGCTCCAGCTCTTCAAAGTGCCCCCACCTCCTCACACTGCCCATGTGCCCTCAGCTCTTCAAACTCCCCAAGTGCCCCAGCTCTTCAAACTGCCCATGTGCCCCCAGCTCCTCACACTGCCTGTGTGCCCCCAGCTCCTCACACTGCCCATTTGCCCCAACTCTTCAAACCGCCCATATCCCCCAACTCCTCACACTGCCCATGTGCCCCCACTTTCTCAAACAGCCCGTGTGCCCCCGTTCCTCAAACTGCCCTTTTGCCCCCAGTTCCTCAAACTGCGTGTGTGCCCCCAGCTCCTTATACTGCTGGTGTGCCCGCAGCTCCTGAAACGGCCTGTGTGTCCCAGCTCCTGAAACTGCCCATGTGACCCCCAGTTCCTCAAACTGCACATGTGCCCCCAACTCCTCATACTGTACATATGCCCCCAACTCCTCATACTGGCCATATGCCCCAGCTCCTCATACCGTCCATATGATCCCAGCTCCTCATACTGGCCATATGCCCCCAGCTCCTCATACTGCCCGTGTGCCCCCAGCTCCTCACACTGCTGGTGTGCGCCCAGCTCCTCAAACTGCCCATATTCCCCAGCTCCTCAAACCACCTGTGTGCCCACAGCTCTCTAAACTGCCCATGGGCCCCCAGTTTCTCAAACAGCCCATGTGCCCCAGCTCCTCATACTACCCATTTGCCTGTAGTGCCTCAAACTGCCCGTGTGCCCCAGCTCCTCAAACTGCCCATGGGCCCCCAGTTTCTCAAACAGCCCATGTGCCCCAGCTCCTCATACTGCCCATTTTCCCACAGTTCCTCAAACTGCCCATGTGCCCCAGTTTCTCGAACTGCCCAGTTGCCCCCAGCTACTCAAACTGCCCATGTCTGTCCAGCTCCTCATACTGCCTGTGTGCCCCCAGCTCCTCATACTGCTCGTGTGCCCCCAGCTCTTCAAACTGCCCAGGTGCCTCCAGCTCCTCATGTGCCCCCAGCTCCTCATACTGCCTGTGTGCCCCAGCTCCTCATACTGCCTGTGTGCCCCAGCTCCTCATACTCCCGTGTGCCCCCAGCTCCTCATACTGCACGTGTGCCCCCAGCTCTTCAAACTGCCCAGGTGCCTCCAGCTCCTCATGTGCCTCCAGCTTCTCATGCTGCCCATGTGCTCCCAGATCCTCATACTGCCCTTGTTCTCCAGCTCCTCATACTACCCGTATGCCCCCAGCTCCTCATACTACCTGTGTGCCCCCAGCTACTCGAACTAACCATTTGCCAACTGCTCCTCCTACTGTCCATGTGCCCCCAGCTCCCTATACTGCTGACATGTCCTTGGATCCTCCCACATTGCTCAAGATCCTTCTGTTCCTCACACTTCACACATGCCCACTCCTCATACTGTTTATATACGCTCAGATTTCCACACCATCAATCCAAGTGCCTCAGCTCCTCACACTATCTATCCATGTGCCTCAGCCCCTCCCACCATCTTTCCATGTGCCTCGGCTCCTAACATACTCTTACCATGTGCCACGGCTCCTCCCACCATCCTTCCATGTAGCTCGGCTCCTAACATACTCTTACCATGTGCCACGGCTCCTCCCACCATCTTTCCATGTGCCTCCATCCTCACATTGTCTTATCATGTGCCTCGGCTTCTAACATACTCTTACCATGTGCCACGGCTCCTCCCACCATCTTTCCATGTGGCTCGCCTCCTAACATACTCTTACCATGTGCCACGGCTCCTCCCACCATCTTTCCATGTGCCTCCACTCCTCACATTGTCTTATCATGTGCCTCGGCTCCTAACATACTCTTACCATGTGCCACGGCTCCTCACACTTTATAATGTGCCTCAGCTCATCACACTGTCTTTCCAAGTGCCTCGGCTCATCACACTGTCTTTCCATGTGCCTTGCCTCCTCACACCTTCTTTCCATGTTCCTCTGCTCCTCACACTGTCTTTCCATGTGCCTCGGCTCCTAACATACTCTTACCATGTGCCACGGCTCCTCCCACCATCCTTCCATGTAGCTCGGCTCCTAACATACTCTTACCATGTGCCACGGCTCCTCCCACCATCTTTCCATGTGCCTCCATCCTCACATTGTCTTATCATGTGCCTCGGCTCCTAACATACTCTTACCATGTGCCACGGCTCCTCCCACCATCTTTCCATGTGGCTCGGCTCCTAACATACTCTTACCATGTGCCACGGCTCCTCCCACCATCTTTCCATGTGCCTCCATCCTCACATTGTCTTATCATGTGCCTCGGCTCCTAACATACTCTTACCATGTGCCACGGCTCCTCCCACCATCTTTCCATGTGGCTCGGCTCCTAACATACTCTTACCAGGTGCCACGGCTCCTCCCACCATCTTTCCATGTGCCTCCACTCCTCACATTGTCTTATCATGTGCCTCGGCTCCTAACATACTCTTACCATGTGCCACGGCTCCTCACACTTTCTTACCATGTGCCTCAGCTCATCACACTGTCTTTCCATGTGCCTCGGCTCATCACATTGACTTTCCATGTGCCTTGCCTCCTCACACCTTCTTTCCATGTTCCTCTGCTCCTCACACCGTCTTTCTATGTGCCTTGACTCCTCACACCGTCTTTCCATGCGCCTTGGCTCCTCACTATCTTTCCATGTGCCTTCGCTCCTCACTATCTTTCCATGCGCCTTGGCTCCTCACTATCTTTCCATGTGCCTGATCTCCTCACCATCTTTCAATGTGCCTTGGCTCCTCACCATATTTCCATGTGCCACGGCTCCTCACACTGTCTTTCCATGTGCCTCGGCTCCTCACCATCTTTCCATGTGCCTTGGCTCCTCACACCCTCTTTCCATGTGCCTCGGCTCCTCACCATATTTCCATGTGCCACGGCTCCTCACACTGTCTTTCCATGTGCCTCGGCTCCTCACCATCTTTCCATGTGCCTTGGCTCCTCACACCCTCTTTCCATGTGCCTCGGCTCCTCACCATCTTTCCATGTGCCACGGCTCCTCACACTGTCTTTCCATGTGCCTCGGCTCCTCACCATCTTTCCATGTGCCTTGGCTCCTCACACCCTCTTTCCATGTGCCTCGGCTCCTCACCATCTTTCCATGTGCCACGGCTCCTCACACTGTCTTTCCATGTGCCTCGGCTCCTCACCATCTTTCCATATGCCTTGGCTCCTCACACTCTCTTTTCATGTGCCTCGGCTCCTCACCATCTTTCCATGTGCCACGGCTCCTCACATTGTCTTTCCATGTGGCTCGGCTCCTCACCATCTTTCCATGTGCCACGGCTCCTCACACTGTCTTTCCATGTGCCCCGGCTCCTCACCATCTTTCCATGTGCCTCGGCTCCTCACACCCTCTTTTCATGTGGCTTGGCTCCTCACACCCTCTTTTCATGTGGCTTGGCTCCTCACACCCTCTTTCCATGTGCCTCGGCTCCTCACCATCTTTCCATGTGCCTCGGCTCCTCACCCTCTTTCCATGTGCCTCGGTTCCTCACCATCTTTCCATGTCCCTTGGCTCCTCACACCCTCTTTTCATGTGGCTTGGCTCCTCACACCATCTTTCCATGTGCCTTGGCTCCTCACACCCTCTTTCCATGTGCCTCGGCTCCTCACCATCTTTCCATGTGCCTCGGCTCCTCACCCTCTTTCCATGTGCCTCGGCTCCTCACCATCTTTCCATGTGCCTCGGCTCCTCACATTGTCTTTCCATGTGGCTCGGCTCTTTGCACTGTCTTGCGATGTGCCTCAACTCTTCCCTCACACCATCTTTCTATGTGATGGTACTGTGCCTGTGTGGTTTGGGCTCCTTGCTTTCTCTTGTTCCTCACTGTCTCTCTTTCCATATGCATTGGCTCCTTACCACTGGCATCTCTTGATGGGGGTCAGATGGGGTGTGTACCCTAGTCTTCTTGTCCTGGACCCTCTTAGGCTCCACCACCCCAGTGTTGAATGTGCCGGGAGGTAACACTGAAAATAAAACAGACACTGCACCTTGCCACACACATTAATTTGTCCAGCTACCTTTCAGTGCAAAGCAGTGTCGTTTTGCTAAAAAGGTTTAATCTGACTGACACGCTGGTGGTCACCACTGTGAAGTTATAGTAAGGTCAGAGTTTCCATAGGAAGAGCATTACTTTCTTGTTTCACTTATTAACTTTTGTGCCGTTTGATGAATCTGAACAAAACGTACAAAAAAAAGTTCATCCATCTCTGCTCCTTCATGGAAAGTTTCACAATGATCTGCAAAACGGGGGCAAAGAAAAAGGGGAGGGGCCTCACACGTGTGCTTTCCCTTGTTAATTCCAGTAGCAAAATTTGCTAACACTACAAAAAACATGGCTGAACAGACTTACACCAACTGTGGCAAAAAGTTAGGAGATTATTTAGAAAGTGTGCTTTTTAGGTCTCGCCTGGCGAAAGCAGCGCATGCGCTGCACTCGTCAGAGAGGACCTTTTGGAATCGATTCTCCGCCGTGGGCTCATGCACGCGCCTGCAAGGACAAAGATAGCTGCTCTCGCCATCTGTCCAAAGCAGACAGCATGCGCGTGTCCCTGGGACAGTGGACAGTCCCACGCCATTTTGTTGTCATAGCTCGGGTCTTCCCGTCGCACACGCACGCGTGCATGGCGGCGTGTTTCACTTGCCGAGCTTGTTTCTTCATGGCGCTGTGCCTCTCGTGACTCCGCCCCTTTCTGCCGTCGCTCCCAGTTCATCCCCAGCACTGACAGAAGTGAACTCACCATTCCCTTGCTGCGGGCCTTCGACGAGGGTAAATCGGCGATGATGGCCGTGCACAGGCTGACGTTCCCTTTACTCAAACCTCCAACCACACGTGAGACAAAAAAGACAAGAAAACTTCTCGAAGCGGCCCATATGGCATAGGATGAAATCAAACCCACCTGTGGAAAGAGCGGGAGGCATCTGTTTATTAACAGTGAATATCAGAACATTTTTTTCACATTTGCAGATATTCTCAAGGTCTGATTCTGAATAGCGCCTTTGCTTCAATGAATGGAAAGAAAAAAGCGGATTTTTACACTATTCAATTAGCAATGCTGACTTTTTTACGACGCTCAGAGTTCCGCAAAAAATGTAACGTCTCACCAGACCCTGCCAATATGTTCTGTGACCGAGTCTCGTGTGGCTGTTTTCGTAAAAGTAGCACAGCTCCGTGCGCATGCGCTATACACAGGAGAAATAAATTAATGCGTGAGCCTGGAGCTTTACTAAGAAAAACTAATTTAAGAACTGCAGTCATCATTATTTAGGACGAAATCTACCAGTCAGGGCAGCAGTCTGGTTACTTAAGACTTCTGGGGACATTCTGAAAGCTGACCTAAGAATGCATTCCGTCCATAGTTATCATTGACTTTGTGGTTTGTAACACACATTTGCTTGCTTTCAATTTGTTGGCTTTATTTGTTTTAGAATGTCCAGCATGTTTTTTTGGTCCCTCCTACGGAGCAAAGTATGTTTACTGTATTCTTCCATGACTGCTTGCTTTCTGTAAACAGGCCTTTACATTTTGTTCTTATCTTGTCACATTTGCTGTGCATTCAAAGACATGGAAACTGCTGTGTTCTGGGGGTTACAGCAACTGAGCTGGCCCTGGGGGATGGTGTTCCCGGGTCATTAAATTCTCAGTGTGGGGGGAGACATGTACCCCCCTTTAAAAAACATAAGTCTTGCCTTTCATTAAGTTAAAACCATTTGTTTTGCTATACAATACCATTAGCAAAGCAAATGGCTTTAACTTAATCAAAGGCAAGACCTATTGCATTTTCAATGCTTGTTGTGATTTTTTGTGAATCTGTTCAGCTTTTTTTGAGAAATTAGTATGCAAAGACGTGCTCGAGTTGGGCATGAAGGGGTTAAAAATGTAGGTGTATCTAGGTCATTGGTGTCCAGATATGCTGTGGTTGGCCAACTTAAAGGGGACTAGTCAATCCTGATTAGCTGACCACAACATGAAACATTTGTTGTGGTAGTCATTACAGGACTCAGGGACATGGTCCTGAATGAATAAAAACATTTGTGAGGGGGTAGGGTGAGCACACCTTGACCCCTAGTCGTATGTGGGATGGGTCTCAAAGGAACCCCCTTGATTGGCTGAACACAACATGGACAACTTCTTGTAGCAGCCATTTCAGGTCTCAGGGGCATATTCCTCACTGAAATGCATTGTTGTGAATGCCAGGTTTTGAGGGTCAAAAAAGGAACGCAGATCAAGAAGAATAACAGTTTTAGTCACAATATAAATCTTTTGTTGGTGGTGGTATGCTCAGGAATTCTGGTACGCTCTCACAGGATTTTGCCCCTGAAAAATGCTGACCCTCTGCAGGAATGTGATGAACCATGTTTGAGAGACAACTGTTTCCTCTTATGATTTTCTCATAGAGGTTATGGAAGTTGCTCCAGAAGCTAAAATGAGAGCATATTTCCTAAAAGTTCCTATTATCTTCCTCAACAATGTGAGAATAAAATCTGACATACTGAGCTAAACATATACTTCCAACAGCAGGAGCCTGCCAGATCCCCCAGTGGTCTACTGCATCCTTCCACTGTGTTTTAATGATCGGGGGAGAGTGCTAGCATTCTGTATTTATGACAAAAGTGTGGCACACCTGAGCATCATCACAACAGAATAAAAACTCTAAAACTGATAGTATTTGTTTTTAGAAATTAATGAAATGAGCAGGTTCATTTTGTCCTAGAAATTATTCTTAGTGTTCTAGAAAGCTAAAATGATGATACATTTACTATGAGTTCTCAAATATCTTCCTCACCCATAGCAGTAAAGGATTCTGACATGTAGAATGAAAAATGCTCTTCCAACACCGTCGTCATACAGTCAGCTAAGCCCCTGGAAATCAACTGAAGCTTCACCACAGATTTCCGTTGAGAAGCTAGAGTGCTAACATTCTGGATGAGAAAAGTGTGAGACCCCTGCACTCCATCTTGATGGATACAAAGCTTCAAAACTGAAAATTCCTACAGAGGACGCTGCAATGATTGACAACCACGAGGGGTTTCTTTTTGTCAAAAGAATTATGGGTAGTGCTGTAGAAAGCTAAAATGAGGACACATTTTCTGTGAGTTCCCAACTCTTTTCCTCATCCATTTAGATAGAACAATAATTCTGCTGCTAAGAGTGTAACACATACTTTCAATTCCAGCAGCAGCCTGTCAGTTAACTCTCTAGTAATCAACGACAGCCTCACCACAGAGTTCTGATGAACAACTAAAGCGCTAACATTTTATATTCAAGACAAAAAAGAGGCACTCGTGAACACCATTCTCTTGAAAAAGAAGTTGCTGAATTTAAAACCTTTCTTGAAGAGCAGTCTAAAGTAACTGAGCAGTGAGACGTTAGTGGAAACACGTGGGTTAGAATGAGAGGAGAGGTATGGGTTTTAGAAGCATAAGGCATAATGTATTTTTAAAGGGGCTAAAATAGTTGAAAGAAGAGATGTCTGAATTAACATGGCATCCTCTTTCCACATCTGTTTACTCAGCCTTCCCATTGTCTCAGTCACTTAACAGCCCCCTAATGTTAAAATAGCAATGGTGTCACAACCTCGGTAAGCCACACTACATTAACTATAACTTGAACCTTCTCCATGCACTGCTTATACCCTTTTATATTACATAAGTTAAACCACCTGAACTTATAGCATTCATAACACCATTTATAACATCTCAAATGAGGTAATTTGTGAGAACACTGAGCATGGTCGAATAGTGAGGTATAGTTAACGTAGTGTGGCTACTGAGTTCACTACACTCTGTATGGAGGTGCACAAGTTATATTAATTAGAAGGTGACACATAAATTATAACGTTACGGTATAACTTTAGAATTTCCAATGTTTGTGTAGTTTAAGTTTGGTTAAATACCAAGAATAAATAAAATAGAGTAATTTAAAGGTGGTGCATAAATCATAATTTTAAGTTATAATTTTAACTTTAGAATTTCTAATGTTTGGGTACTGTGTTTGGTTTGTATAGAAAGAATAAATAAAGTTTTTTTAACTATAATAAAGGTTTAACCTTTGTTTTTTTCACTGGTATTTAATTTGTAATAAAAAAGTGTTTAAATCGTTGAGGGGAGTTTTGTTAAGTGAGGTGTTATAAAGTACAATGGAGGACAGTGTTGTACAGTGGACTGTTGTGGAGTAGCATATACTAGAATGGTGTAGAGTGGAATAGCGTAGAGTGGAGTGGCACAGAGTGGCTGAGAGTCAAGTGGCATATAGTGGAGTGGCGTACAGTGGAAGCAGCATACATTTTAGTGGCATAGAGTGACATATTGTAAAGTGGAGTGGCGTAGAGTCGAGTGGCATAAAACGGAATACCGCCCAGTGGAGTTGCATAGAGTGGAGTGGCACAGAGTGGCTTAGAGTCAAGTGGCATATAGTGGGGTGGCGTAGAGTGGGAGCAGCGTACATTTTAGTGGCATGGAGTGAAATATTGTAAAGTGGAGTGGCGTAGAGTCGAATGTCATAAAACGGAATACCGCCCAGTGGAGTTGCGTAGAGTGGGGTGGCGCACAGTAGATTAGCATGAAGTGGAGTGATGTAGAGTAGAATGGCATAGAGTGCAGTAGCGTAGAGTGAAATAGCATAGGGTGGAGTGGTGTGGAGTGGCGTACAGTAAAGTAGTGCAGAGTGTAGTGGTGTACAGTGGAGTGGAATAGAGTGGAGTGGCGTAGAGTGGAATAGCGTAAAGTGTTGTGGTGTACAGTGTTGTGGCGTACAGTGGAGAAGTTAAAGTGGAACAGCATAGAGGGGAGCGGCGTAGAGTGGAGTACAGTGGGGTGCCATTGAGTGGTTGGTGTAGAGTGGAATAGAGAAGAGTGGAGTGGCGTCGAGTGGTAAAGAGTATATTGGCTTACAGTTGAATAGATTAGCATGGAGTGGCATACAGTATAGTGGGGTACAGTGAAGTGGTGTAGAGTGGAATAGCATAGAATGGAGTAATGTAAAATCGAATGGTGTGGAGTGGTGTACTGTAGAGTTGAGTGCTGTAGAGTAAAGTGGCGTAGTGTGGAGTGGAATAGAGTGGAATGGCATAGTGTCGAATAGAGAGTGAAGTGGCGTACAGTGGATTGGTGTAGAGTACGGTGGCGTAGAGTTGCTTATATTCATGTGGCATACAGTGGAGTTGCATAGAGTGCAGTGGTAACAATGGAGTGGTACTCTGTGACCTTTTATTTTTAAATATATAGAAACTTATAAATAACTTTCCCATACCTAATGGCATTTTGATAAAGTGGTAATAGGTACGGAGAAAATATAAAACCTACTACTCGCCTTTATTCAAGGTTCTAACCCAGAACACAGACAAAGTGCGGGTAAAATTACCTGGCTGCCTTTTACCTTTATAAAGGAAGCCATTACCTTAACATATACTGCCCTGTCATCGCCATGTACCACAAAATACTGCAGTCGTTTTTTCTGTATGTCATGAAATTCTCTGGTATTTTGTGGCCCCAGATTGTTGTGTGTTTCCTGCATGGCTCATTGTAGTTTTCCCTATGTTAGCCTAATTGTGCCTGTTGTAGGCCGCATTTTCATTTCCATACGTTTTCATATAAACATATTTGCCTTGTGTGACACTGTACTTTCAGATGGAACCTTCACATGTTTTCACGTTCTGTGTGTGACACTGTACTTTCAGATGGAACCTTCACATGTTTTCACGTTCTGTTCTTTTCCTGGGATTTAGACTGAACACCTTAGACCAGGTAAAAGAACAATGCCCCTTGTTATTCTCTCTGGTCAGGCACTAGCACCTAGACATAACATGAGAACATAGCTGCTGCTTATGAGCACACAAGTCTTGTAACTGAGTACAAGAGAGTAAAAAAACACACACTGAGCGACGGTGCTGAGATGAGTTTGCTACGTCAGCGGAGTTGTGGAACATCAATTTGTGTATGTTAAGGTACGGGGTCCGCCACTAATCCCAGAGTCTTTTGACATATAACCTGCTAGTGCCTGCCAGTTACATTTTAGAAAACTAACCATAACTTCTACCCCCAACACGCAGTCCTTATGACCCTACATATCCATCACTCATTGCATGTTAAATCAAATGACATCAATGATGACATCACTCATGAATCTTAGTCATAGCTGCAGATGAGTCCCTGAATCCAGTTTGCGTCAGGACTTGACCTCAGTGCCTGGGCTCCAGCAGGGTCCTGCACCCGACCCTGTACGAGCATCAAACCTCCACTGCACACAATCCGCCTCCATTCAGTAGGACAAGCCTTGTGGCCAGAGTCTACATCCACCCCTCCAAAAGCGACAAACATAACAACACTCTTGCACAGACTTTGGACTTACACAGTGGAGGTTGTCTGCATGGCCTGGTGCGCACCAGACCCTGCATCCAACATACAATACGGGTTGGGCGGTGGGCTGCCCTTCACATGTGGCCAACCTCCGCTGGCTAGCTGGGTAAACTTGAGTCTACTGTTACAGGAGGGTGGGCCTTTTTCTGCTCCAATTTTGAGAGCTCTGGTTCCTGCGTGGGGTGGATGTGGCCTCGTGGAGGTTTTACCCAAATTAGGTGGGAGCTACCCTCCACCCGGGACCACCTGCAGAGCACCAGACGTCAATACTGCCCCCAAGACTCACATCAGGCAAACACAACAGAGAAGCCCTTTCTGCAGTTTCTCCTGTGTGTCCTTCCAGGGTATGAGAGTTACCTTTGATTACCGGTTTGTCGTTGCTCCAGCCCAGCTGCAGGCTGTCTTGCAGTCACGCCAGTTTCCCTGCGGGGAGAAGTAATTTGTTTCCCTTCTCTCACCTCACATCTCTAACAATCACCCCTGAGTGTAAGATCTCTTCTGCTGAAGAACAGAGTTCCGCCATTATCTTACTCCAAAAATAGAACATGTGCAGATAGAGATGGCCTCCACTCCAACACTCAAAGCTACAGAAAAATGTTACAGGCGAGCTAAAAAAGGACAGAATGGAATGTGACTGCAGTACAACTCAGCAGTGTTTCAGAATCTTTCCATCACTTTGGTGGTGTTCATATGAGTCGACCTAAACGTCGTGGGTCTGCCCAGAGGCGGGCTTAGAGCTCACTGTGCTTTAGACCTCAGTTTGCACCTCACTGATGAGGTCCAAGGTGAGGTCCAAGGCGCTGCATGTGTTGCATGTTCAGAGAAGACTTCGATCTTCTGAGCTGGACTGTCAATGTTGCATATAATTACTCCCTCTGTTGATCAGCACAGACAAGCTTAAAATAATGGATTGGAATGCAGCCAGCGTCATTACAAGTGACTCAGATTGAGTCACGTATGTCACCCCTGACTTTGGTGTGGTCATAGCTCATTAGTGTAGTGTCACAGGCTGATTGTTCCATTGAAGATGGCGCCCTTTTGCACCATAGTTACGGTCAGTAGTAGAGCGGGCACTCCAGGGAGGACCACGCCTCTGTAAACCTCCTGTGGCCAGGGGTGCTACTCGCCCACGTCATCAAAGCACCTCTGCCCACTCCTGGCTTTACAGTCTGCAGCACTTCACATGCCAGGGTGTCTTCTCTCTTTTTTCCAGTAGAAGTGTGGGCCTACAAATCCAGGTGCTGTTGGCTAAAAAGACACGACAAGATGAAGATGCCACAGGCCCAGACTACAGCTCTGCAGAGCTGCCGAAACCTGACTCTCTTTTCCTCGTGAAAAAAATTCAAATCTATCTATGGACATCTTTCGCATTCCTCTTCTGTCTCCTAATCAAAAATATAGTCCCCTGGATACATAAGCAACAGTAAAGATTGACATTTAATGTATGACCTGATGTCCTCTATATTTTAATACCTTCAGGCGAGGAATGCTGTTGTTATGGCTCAAAACCTACAAAACACTCCCCTTCCCAGATATGGTGACAGCATACATTGTCCAAGTGACGAACTTTTATGTGTTGCCAACAGTGATGCCATTGATGGCATCATTTGATACGTCATGTGTGAAGTTATAAACAGTGCATATGTATTGTCTTGCATCATTTATATAGGGCTTACTACCCCTACTTGGGGCATTGAAGTGCTTGCCTACATGGGTAAGAAGCCATGACCTGCTGGGGGTGTGGCTGGAAGGGTGTTGACTTCATTTTATGATCCTGTGTGGGAAGTGTTGTTGTTCTGTGATGACCTGTGAGGTGCGGTTGTCATGTCCGGGGACGCTGTACTTACCAGTGTGGTGGATGATACGGAGAGAGAGAGAAACACAGTTTATGTTTTTCAGTACGCTGGCAGCTTTGAGCAGCTCTGCAGGCCCCTTTACGGTGTATCCTATGTAGTCTACTTAGCTGGTTACTGCACTGACATGAACGTCAATTCACCAAAATGTCAGGGCTAGCGGAAGTGACATCACACGCCATTTAACCTTTACTTTTACTCCCACATGCATACTTACATGTACACACGTATTCAGACATATGCACACTCTCTCACACAAATACACTCTCAGCTTCATGCATGCCCACAATATACATTTAAAAGCATTTTTTACTTACCTCAGTTGCCAGGGAGGGCCATAATATATCTAATTGTAAGTCATTTGTTATTACACTAATAGGGAATAATAAGATATTTTTCACTATTAGTGTTATACAAAATTGACAGAAAACAAGGAAAGTGGAGCCCAGACTGATGTCCATAAGGAGGAGCTGCCCTTGCGTTCCTGGCACTGATTTTGCCACCCTTGAGGCCAGGGGTCACAAGGGCTGTGCCAGGGATTACATTGGCAACCCCTGACATCCCCTAAATGATGCTCAAGTGCACCATGCTACACCAACCCCTACGCGTCCCTCCATTCTGCTCCGTGGGATTGGGCAGCGGGGGCACACTTCAGATGGGACGGAGTGTTGTCGCAGCCATTCTCTGATGGGGCTTGGTCCCGAGAGCTTCAACTGGAGAAGGACGTATCCCGAAACCTCGGACTTCACTTCACACAGTTGAATTAGGTGCATTATGCTTACCTTTCTCCTCAGCGCGTTAGGCGAATATTCCTGACTCTGGCCCCTGAGTGCCTCCATGTCATCTGCTGGATGCTGGGTTCTACCACATGGTGTGGGGGTGCCCGATGCTGTACCCAAGTGGTCAGTGTCACTGTTGCTGAGCTCACAGAGCACACCCTTGCACTCACACTGAACCCTGTCTTTTGGGACGATGCCCCAGGGGGAAGGGCAATAGACACCTCCATAGGTTCATTGATCTCACATTTGTTCTGTTAAAAAGACAGGTAGCAATGGTGTGGAAGGCGCCTGCCCCCCCCCCCCTGACCTTCAGCGGTGGTTGGCCACACTGCTGATGTGGACACGGGCAGACACTGACACGCGTAAGTTGCTCCTTACAAGGGGAAACTCACAAACTGGTGGTAAGTGTTGGGCGACCTATTGAATTAACATTGGAGCAAAACACAACATCCGTCCACCCTGAGCCACATCTTCACAACATGCAGGTAAGTCCACAACTGCACAACTTATAGCGGGCTCACTGCCCCTAGAGGTGCGGGGCGGAGACAATGAAGAACCTGGCCGCCCTACACCAGAGGGCCCCACACCTTGACGAGTTACGGGGAATATTAGCAAGGGCTGGCGATATAATTATTGCCGCTTTAGCGTCCGTTTTCGGGCGATAAGCGGCGATAATTATATCGCATTATCATCAAGGACATGCTAGCGAGTGTTTCTTTGATGTAGAGCTAGTTTTTTCACAGCCTCGCCTCGCATCGCTAATGAGATGCAAAGAAGGCGTGGCTGTGAAAACAACACATGAAAATATCGCAAGGGCAGCTTCGCAATATTAACAAGCAGGTGCAGCGATAAAAAAAATCGCGTTACCTCGGCCTTAACGCTGGAATTTAACGTCTGTTAAATTCCAGACTAAGGCATACTAATAATGGTAGGTGGATTATGCTGATACGACCACAGGGTCGTATCAGCAATGTTATCGCTGTTTTCCATGGAACATCGCTGGAAAACCAGCGATGTTCCATGGTAAATACTGCTATCTCTGAAATATTATCGCCATAGCGCTATGTATTGTTAATATAGCGTTATCATGGCAATAAATTTCAGCGATAAATTTCAGCGATAGCCGGCGATAATATTTCTACCGCCGCTGGCCCTTGTTAATATATCCCCCTACTATCGGCCCGATCACTGTTACTCTATGAAACTGCAGCTGACCCATCTACACGTCTCCCATCCCTCTTACCGAGTGGCAATGCATTGTGCATGTGTGGCGCCCTTGCCGGACAGCCCCCTATAAGGATTGGTCATTCCCAGCCAGCATTAATTGTATGATACAACTCACCCTTAATTTACGTAGACTCCATGTTTATCATTGTTATTGCTAATTGTTTGTGTTTGCCCCTAATGTTTGTATTAACGTGCATGGCAGCAGCCACACTATTGAACTTTAAGATGGTATCCCTGCCCCTGGTACCTCTACCAACTGCAGAACTACCCCTATGAGATCTCACATTCCCTATTTTGTAAAATAAACTCAGTGTTCCACAGCTTCTTGTGTAATCCAAAACACCCTTCATAGCCCTACAGAAATGCTTTCCATCCACGTACATGGGTGGCATTGCAACAGCAGATGTCGGGGCTTAATATACAGCATCAAACGTATTGATAATTAATGAAGGGGGGATCGACACCCAGGGCGACCAGGCATATGCTGAGGAGAAAAGGGCCCTCCGAAGGCTCCCAGCCCAATTCCTGATATATGAGGGAGGGAAAAGTCGACCACTCCTGCTGGCGACCAGGGTCTTAGTAAACACATGGAAAGCTGCCTTCATGCACATGGGCTGGGATGACAAACTTACAGGTCAAACACCGCTATGGGGAAGAGAGACTACGACAGGTGACAACACTAAAGGGATTCCGCCTTTGGGATATGATAGGGATCACGACATTGGGAGGAGTCATGGAGGATGCCAAAATGAAATCCTTCCAAATGCTGCAGGTGGAATTTTATGTGCATTGTAGTCAGTTCCATAAATGCCTGCACACACTGACACCATACATTTTAGAGTTGGAATGCCTCCCTGAGTTTAACCCACTAGAAGGTAAACTACTGATTTCACAAGGTAACCAAAATATATCGACCACTAATACTCAGCCAGCCAGACTACTTTTAGGCCCTCCATTGGGCATGGGAGGTGGACGTGGGAGAGCTTACAGATGAGGAATGGGCAGACGCCAGAGCCTCTCCTCAACAAGTAGCCATAGTAGCCAGATTTACCCTCAAACAATTGCAATACCTCCATAGGGTATACCTGACGAGACACAGGCTGTGGAGGATGGCTGGTGGTTTCCCCTTCCTGTCTCCACTATAATGTGGAGTAGGGAGACCTCTTCTCCCAGTGTGGAGCTGCGTGTCCCCCAAACCAAATTGGAATGGAATCTTGGTCTGCCTAGGATCGGACCTGGGGTGGAGACTGCCACCATACCCTAAGCTTCCACTTCTGTACATTGGCAGAAATAGGTATAAAAAAAGTCTTACTTCACCTTGGGCTAATGGTATCCCTGGGCAGAGGTTGCGTAGTGGTACTCCGCGGAATTTCACAGAGGTACTGAAAACTCTGTGAAATTCAGTGGAGTCCCGTGGCCTGGCGGAGTCACTCATTGCGCCCTTGTGTCCCCGCACCCTTCCTGCTAAACCCCGGACCTCCCTCCCACTAAACCCCTGGCCCCCACTTCTGCGTAGTAAGGCTTGCTGGCTGGGAGACTTACCTTGGCTTCCTCCCAAATTGGCGTCCTGCTCCTGCTGCTGGCTCCGCTCGGCTTCCGCTGCTCCGGTTCAATTAACAGGAAGAATTGCAGTGAGGATGGCGTACTGGGTGAAGAAATGCCTGACCCTATGAAATCCCATGATAGGGTCAGTCAAACCTTCACGCAGTACGCCCAGCGGAAGCTGAGTGGAGCAAGTAGCAGGAGCAGGACACCGATTTGGGAGGAAGGTAAGTCTCCCATCAGCACCGGTAAACTCCACTCCGCTGCGATTGCGGAGTTTTGGAAAACTTAGCACTCCAAGTAGAGTGTGGTGTTCTAAAACTCCGCAAACTTCGCTGAGTGGAGCGGAGTTAACCATCCAGCCTTAGCTAATGGTAACCAAAAGGGAGGTAGCACGTTGGTGAAAGGACTCCTCCCCTCGACGGACATGGTTTTTGATGTCTTTGAAATATTATCATTGATATATGTGTTGATCTTGAAAGTGATAATGTTGTGGTCATTCCAGGTTACGAGGCAGCTGTCTGTATCTGTGACTTGTCCTAATAGTGCACATATGACATCTAGTGTGTGTCGAGCAGAGTGTGTTTGGCTGGAAACAATTTGTTGGAGGTTGAAGGCTTCAAAATTGGTTGTTATCGTTGAGGTTGTGGTTTGGTTCTTGTGAATCTATATGTTGAGGTATCCTAGAATGTCTAGGTTTGTTTTGTCCAGATGATGACTGTATCTATTAAGACATCCCTAAAGTTATCATTGCTGGGCAGTGGTCTGTATATTAGGAGGAAGGCGCAAGTGATGGTTGGAGTGTGGCATCAGATCATCAAGGATTTGCAGCTCCATCGTGTGGTTTTCAATTTGTGTTATTTCTAGTGATTGTGTGATGGGATTGTGAGTATGAGAATAGGGTATTTTGTGGGTGGGTTGGGGGTAGTGTTGTTGCAGCTTGGGGTTGTGGTGGTAGGCAGGTTGTTCGAGTATAGAGCTCAGACGTTTGAGGTGTGTGTGGGGGGCTTTTGTGTAGAGTAGTGTCATTGTAACTTTTGTGTTGTTGGGTGGTTTGAATGGGGGCTGGAGAGTTCTGGGGGAAGGAGCGATCATGGAACCTAGTGATCATACGTTTTGCGTCTTCTCCTGATTTTTAGATTCCTTCTGGCAAGTGACATTTTATTTGTCAATACTTTGGGTTGCAGTTTTTGGAGTTAGTGTGTTTCTGATATGTTTTGTGGTGCAGGTGTAGTGGTTTGGTTTGCTGTTGAAGAGGTTATATGGTTGATAAGATAAGTTTGTAAAGCGCTCAAATGCCTCGGTGTCTTGATGCTGAAAAGTGTGAAGAGGGACTGCACAGTTCAATCCGGCGAATTAGTTAGGGGGTAACAACCAGGATTTTAGAAATGTCCTAAAATGCTGCCTGTTGGATTGTAGTCTCATAGCGATAGGCATCTGATTTCATAGTTTGGCTGCACAGTGTGCTAGACTCCTACCTCCCCATCTTACTGTGCGAATTTTGGAGATATGAATGAGACCCGCATTTGTGGATCTAAGATTTCTCATGGGAGTGTACCATGAAAACAATTTCTGAATATCAACCGAACCACCTCCATATAGTGCCTTATAAACCAAACAGAGGGCCTTAAATTCTACTTGTTGCTGGATAGGGAGCCAATGTAGTGACCTTATGCCAGCGGAGGTGGGATGGCCTTTAGGAATGTTTAATAACAATTGTGCAGCAGCATTTTGTAACGATTGTTATTTAGTCCTCTGCGCCTTGTCAATGCCCATTAAAAGTGCATTGCAGTAATCTATTTTTGAGAGAATAAGAGCTACTACCACCGTTTTCCTGAGTTCCTGAGGAATGAAGGGGAAAATCTTCCGTAAGATCTTCAGTAAGAAGAAGCAGGAAGAAGTTAGACAGTTAATCTGAGCTGTGAAATTAAGCTGATCGTCAAAGATCCCTCCTAGATTCTTGGCCTTAGCTGTTGGACGGGGACATTCACCAGCCTCAATCTGCCACCAAGTTTGATTCCACAAGGATTGGCCTTTACCAAACTCCACTACCTCCGTTTTATCGGTGTTGATCTTAAGAAAATGATCAGATTTCCGTCAGGCAGGCATGAACGCAAATGGCGGGGGTCTCTGGCTGTTTAGATACGGATATGACAAGCTGCGAATCGTCCGCATACGAGACCAAAGTAAAGCCATGCTCTCTGATGAGTCTGACCAGTGGAGTGACATAAATATTAAATAGGGTCGGAGACAAGGCTGATCCCTACGGCACTCCGCACGGAAGATGAAATGTGTCGGATTGTAGATTTTACCAGTGTATATTCTGCTCCCTTGAGGCTAGAAAGGAGGAGAGAAGGGCCAGAGCCGTATCCCCAATCCCCACAGCCTTCAGCCGCCGCAATAACACCGTATGATTCACGGTGTCAAATGCTGATGAGTGGTCTAAGAGGATAAGGACCGCTCTGCCCCCCCCATCCACCTGTCTGCGAATCTCCTCAGCTGCCATAACCAGAGCTATCTCTGTCAAATGACATGACCGAAAGGTTTGAGTAGTAGTAGTTAACGTCACTCATTGAATGTATATAAGTGGTGTGCATTTAGGATAGGTCGTATTTAGAGAGTAGTCACAGACAAAGATTTTGTAGATGAGTGGTTGCTTCCTGCGCTTCTTATGGTTAAGATGGCAAGTGTCTGGCCTAGGTCCGGTCCAGACCCTAACAGGTTCGAACAGACAGCACTCTTAAACAACCAGCCTTTGCCTGGGCACCCCAAGACTTGGGTTTAAATGGCCCTATTGATCAGGTGACCTAGGCCAATTGGAACCCCAGTCCAAGGAACCAAAAGGAAGGTAATCCCTAAACATTAGAACCAATCGGAACCCTAGCCCTAGGAACCAATAGGAATTCTAGCGGTAGAAACCAATATGAGGCCAACCCCTAAACCTTAGAGCCAATAGGATTCCTATCGCTAGGAGCCAGTAGGAAGCTAAGTTCTAAGCCATCACAAATAGGAACACTAGCTTGAAGGACAAATGGCAGACGAAATCCTGAACCCTATGACCAATAGGAACAATTGCTTGATAGATCAGGTGATCTTAGACTTAAGGGGCTGTGCAAAGTGGTAGGGGAGGAGGAAGGCCTGCTCAGGTGACTCTGTCTCTGCTCAGACACAATCACTTAGCCTACAACTGGTGTGCAACGGTCGAAGGGAGCGACTGCTCTACTCGCAATCTCCCTGGTTGCAGACTGGCCCAAAAATCACTTTTTGTTCCTGTCAAACACTGCAGGTAAGCCCCAATTTACCACAAATTCAATGGCTTGCTGTAAAAACCTCAACTTACCAGCCTAGAAACATGTGCTAAGTAGACTTTCAATACTCAATTTAGCACACACACAACAGATTAAGTAGCTTTCATACACTTATTCTAGATTTCGGGTTAACTTTTTTTTGCCTTTTTTGTGCTTTTGGGGGCATGAGGGAAATTTGTAATTTTGTCATTTTAGTGCAGTTTAAAAAAATGGGAGGAAACATTGGGCAGGTACACACACAAACAAATAGTAGATTCAAACGTGAAATTGTAGAACACAAATCCATCTGTTATCATTGACTTTGCTCTGTCATCCCTACAAATGAAGTTTTATAAGGGAGTACATACATAAAGTATATATGGAGATGGCCTGGCTGTTTACTATTTAGTATTGTTGTGGGGACGGCCCATGACTCTTGTGAGGTGGAGATTCAAGCATCTCATGATAATCGTGCACTCCATCAACAATAGTGATATATGACAGTCTAGGCCACGCATCATTGCTCTTATGGGCATAATCTCGAAAATGTTACGCTTGTCACAATTACCAAGTAAATTGTGTTTTTTTGTGCTATTTTGTGTAGCTCCATTCTGTTTGTGAGGATGCATTTTGAGCAAACATACAGTGCTAAATGCCAGCCTTGCATTTGTATCATTCATTTTGCAGAATGTCACATAATTATACAAAAGCAAATCACACAAACTTGGCACACCTTTAGTGAAGATGCAGCATGTGTGACGTGCAACCCCAAGGGTCATGAATCAGGACATGACCTCTCCTTGAACCATTGCAAACTGCAATGGGAACACAGTAACGCAGACGTGTTGTTGTATGGTGTGCTGACATCACAGACACCGCACGTGACACTAACGAATGCATTCATGCTACAGTTATCCACTGGTCGCCTGGAATGCAATCCAAGCATGAAAAGTCATTTCCTACTTTTGAAAGTAGCTCTCATTGGTAAACAAGTTTATTGTATTCTGGGTGGTTATTCAGTTACTATATCAAAACGTAAATGCGTTTCAGCACAGACGAAAGCCCAACTTTCAAACTGTAAGAGTGAGTCCAACTACAGAGAGTGTCAGCAGGTATGTCATTATCAAAATGTTAAATTAAAACTTAAATCTTCAGAGTTATACAAAGGCTCTCGTTTGCGTTGTGGTTAGCAATGCTCCGGTAATGCAGGTGAAGTGCATCTGTGCCACCAGCCAGGCATGACATAACATCCATACTCTCTGTTTCACTCTCTTGTGCAAGCCCCCGTTCACAATTTCATGACATCCATCCTCTCTGTTTCACTCTCTTGTGCCAGCCCCCGTTCACAAGTCCATGACATCCATCCTCTCTGTTTCACTCTCTTGTGCTAGCCCCCGTTCACAAGTCCATGACATCCATCTTCTCTGTTTCACTCTCTTGTGCCAGCCCCCGTTCACATGTCCATGACATCCAACCTCTCTGTTTCACTCTCTTGTGCCAGCCCCCGTTCACAAGTCCATGACATCCATCCTCTCCGTTTCACTCTCTTGTGCCAGCCCCCGTTCACAAGTCCATGACATCCATCCTCTCTGTTTCACTCTCGTGTGCCAGCCCCCGTTCACAAGTCCACGACATCCATCCTCTCCGTTTCACTCTCTTGTGCCAGCCCCCGTTCACAAGTCCACGACATCCATCCTCTCCGTTTCACTCTCTTGTGCCAGCCCCCGTTCACAAGTCCACGACATCCATCCTCTCTGTTTCACTCTCTTGTGCCAGCCCCCGTTCACAAGCCCACGACATCCATCCTCTCTGTTTCACTCTCTAGTGCCAGCCCCCGTTCACAAGTCCACGACATCCATCCTCTCCATTTCAATCTCTTGTGCCAGCCCTCGTTCACAAGTCCATGACATCCATCCTCTCCGTTTCACTCTCTTGTGCCAGCCCCCATTCACAAGTCCATGACATCCATCCTCTCCGTTTCACTCTCTTGTGCCAGCCCCCGTTCACAAGTCCATGACATCCATCCTCTCCGTTTCACTCTCTTGTGCCAGCCCTCGTTCACAAGTCCATGACATCCATCCTCTCCGTTTCACTCTCTTGTGCCAGCCCCCGTTCACAAGTCCATGACATCCATCCTCCCTGTTTCACTCTCTTGTGCCAGCCCCGGTTCACAAGTCCATGACATCCATCCACTCTCTTTCACTCTCTTGTGCCAGCCCCCGTTCACAAGTCCATGACATCCATCCTCTCTGTTTCACTTTCTTGTGCCAGCCCCCGTTCACAAGTCCATGACATCCATCCTCTCTGTTTCACTCTCTTGTGCCAGCCCCCGGTTCACAAGTCCATGACATCCATCCTCTCTCTTTCACTCTCTTGTGCCAGCCCCCGTTCGCAAGTCCATGACATCCATCCTCTCCGTTTCACTCTCTTGTGCCAGCCCCCGTTCACAAGTCCATGACATCCATCCTCTCTGTTTCACTCTCTTGTGCCAGCCCCCGTTCACAAGTCCATGACATCCATCCTCTCCGTTTCACTCTCTTGTGCCAGCCCCCGTTCACAAGTCCATAACATCCATCCTCTCTGTTTCACTCTCTTGTGCCAGCCCCCGTTCGCAAGTCCACGACATCCATCCTCTCTGTTTCACTCTCTTGTGCCAGCCCCCGTTCGCAAGTCCACCCTAGAACACTCGTGATCTGGGTTCGGCAAAGTGTGGAAAGTATGTTTGCCCTTGTCGGGTCCAGATTTACAGTTCAGGGCTTCCTGACAATATGGTTTATTCCATGATGTTTGTGCATTTGCCTATGTTATAAACAAATGTAATTTACCATAACCACTATCTAAGGGGGGGGGGGTACATCTTTGCAGTGAGAATAAATGTCACTAAATATGTCTGGTGATCCTGGGTGAAATTGTTTTTCTCTGCATTCTGATTCCATCTGTGTGTCTATGCAGCGGTTTCTCATGGAAGTCTGTACTTTGGCTAACACAAGCAATTATATCTGTGGATTGGCTGTAATTAGAAACATGTGAATGTACATTTACTATTACAGTAGTTCCAGATGACATGTTTAATTGCACCACATTTAGGATTACTGGCCTTCTTTCCACAAGCGTGTATGCTTCATTTATTAGGGGAATTAAGGTTTAATAGGTATCATCATTATAACATTCCTTAAATTTGATTAAAGGGAAATTGTGGCTTAGATCCAAGCCCAGCAATGATTGAACTTCCCCAGTTAAGGTGAGCTACAACAACAACATCACTACCCCAACGACCCGCTGATGGGCTTTCAAGTGACGTCACAGATGACATCAGAAATGACTCCACTTGGGGCCTTGCTTGGCTCACCAACATGTATGCCAGCAAATGCTTTTTTCCACATCAGTTTGGTGACAGTGGAAATAAATGCCAATTTCTTTCTGTGTACCTTTTTCAGTATATCTATCGTCAGCTGCAGCCTTAGAACTTAGCAAAAATGATGCCATCAATGCAATCTCTGATGTCTTCTGTGTAGATACCAACATTAAGTATTTGCTCTTTCTCCTCCAGATGACACCCACCCTCTTAGCCATGAATCATAAGCGAACGGCTGTGGTCTCAGTTTCAACACACAGGGGTCTTCACAATGTACATATGTGTGGCAGGAGGCCAGTTTCACTTTCAGCAACCCAATATGGAAAAGAGCACATGCTTGTTCTTTTTGTGATGTCATAAACAATGTAAATGGACAGTGACACGAGGGATGTCATATATGATGTCAATTCTGAGTGCATAGTCAATGATGGCTGCTGTACTTACAAACACGAACAATATATACACGCATGGGCTAGTGTTCGAATTCTTATTGGAAGGTGCAGTGGCACTTTAAAGTTACAGATTCCCCAGAAATTGTTGCGTATAGAAAGAAGGTTGCATTCCCACTGTCAGTAAAGGAATGTGGAAAACAGCATGTAGTGGCAGCTGTAGTAATGTCTAAAATGATGTAAATGGTGCTGTAATGTGCGTTACCACATACACGACCTTAAAAGAACACACCAAGAGGAAAGAGATTCAAGAGCACTTCGAGAAAAAACAACATCCAGCCAGTGCTTCATTTGTAAAAAGTAAGTACTGATGCCCAAAACCTTGCTCAGCATCCCAAAGCTGGTGCCAACTGGCACTATCATAATTGGGGGTGCCAAATACCAACGCTGTGTAGTATTGATTCCTGTTCATGCCCCAATAACCCCCCACCAGACACAGTCTTACTTTGTCACTCTTTCCACCTTTCTCTTCCTCATCCTTCCCGCTTGAGCTAAATACCAGTTTCTCTCTCTTGCTCCGGGTCAGAGTCTGATGAGGAAAAGTCTGTGCCGTTCCCCTAAAATGAATGCTGATGGGGGCGCCACCTGCAACCACCGGCCAAAATAAAGCACTGCAAACAGCAGCATACCTCACTGGAGCAACACAATCCAACGCTCTTATACCCTGAACATAAGTCTAATAGAAATATACTGTAGGAGTGGGTGAAGTGTTGCGTTCTGCCCATGGAATTGGCAAAGTTCCGGTCACTCTGCATTACTTTTTAACACGGAGTTCTGGCCAAATTCCACCAATCGCCTCATGGCTGAATTTTTCTGCAAGGAGGCGCCAGAAAATGCAAGCTGCAGAGCACAAGGAGATGTGGCTGCCCATAGTGTAATTTATTTTATGCGGGCGGTCGCGGTCAGTGGGCTGCTGCTTGAATAGATTTTCTACTTAAACAGCAGCAAAATCAACTCGATTGGGCGCACGCTCTGGCGCAAAGCATGGTGCTGTTCCCGTGCTGCTTGTCCTACTGGCACTAAATTACAGTGCGAGTTTTTATGTAACTCCGCAGAATTCCGCTGAGTGAAACTCCGCGAGTTCCGCCCACCCCTAATATAATGCAGCCGCGGTCGGTAGTAGGAGTTCCTGCAGGGCGGTGATGTCGGGAGCGGGAGGGGCAGGGTGGGGGGTAGTAAACTATGGATTATGGAGGTTTACAGGTAAGTAAACATATAAATTAATAAAACGAATTTCATTGCGTGCACTGCATCCCCAAATGCGATGCAGTGCACGCAACGCAATTTGTTTTATTACTTTATATGTTTACTTACCTGTAAACCTCCATAATCCATAGTTTACTACCCCCCACCCTGCCCCTCCCCCTCCCGACGTCACCGCCCTGCAGGAACTCCTACTACCGACCGCGGCTGATATAATGTCCTGCTATTTAAAAAGGTAATCTTTCAAAAACACTCTATCAACCGCCTCATCAAAAGGGGTGTCAAACTAGTCATCACATATATGTGTACATTTGCAATCCCAGTCACACTTCACTTATACATAACATACTCTAAAATATGACTTAATTTTTTTTATCTGAATCTCATTTAGTGAAATAAAAATTGTATAACACAGTTGAAATGTCATTTTGACATATTTTTCATATGAAGATTTTGCATTATACTCATTGTGTAGGACATGGGCCCCTTTGCAGTGTCACCCCCAAAAGCTTTGCCTTTACCTTCCACTTTTGTGCTCAATTTGTTTTTGCTTCCACTTCCACTGCATTGTCACCCTCAAACGGTTTGCCTTTACCTTCCACTTTTTTGTTCAATTCATTTTTCCTGTCCTTAGGGCTCTGTGCACTTTACCATTGCTAACCAGTTCTAAAGTGCTCGTGTTCTCTCTTATAAGTATGGTAGAATTGGCTAACACCCAAGTGGCATACTTAATTTATTTATAATCCCTGCCAATCTGGTACTATATGTACCCAGATTCTGTAAATTACATGCTATTAGTGGGCCTGCAGCACTGATTGTGCCACCCTCCTAGGCAGCCCTTTCACAGATGTCTCAGGCCTGCCATTGCAGCCTGTGTGTGCAGCTTTAAACTGCCATTTTGAACTGACCAAATAAACCTTGTGCCAGGGTTAAGCCTGCCTTTTTAATGCATATGGCACCCCTAAGGCAGGCCCTAAGCAGCCCAAAAGGCAGAGTGCAATGTCTTAAAAAAGTAGGACATGTAATTTTAGGTTTTACATGCCCTGGTAGGGAAAAATTCAGAAATTAATTTCACCATCGTTATCCAACTTTGAAAACACAAGTTGTTGCAAATTTCTGTGAATACATGTATTAGCGGACAGCCATATTAGACCATTTTCTTTTTGCCATACATCTCTAAAATGAACTGAATGGATTTTCAACAAATTGACTCCGAACACTCGAAAGGCCACTGTGCCATACAAACCTCATAACCATTCGGTCAGAGGTTTCTCAGAACGATTGCCTATAAGAAATCTAATTAATTGGTGACGGAAAAATGACTTTGGGACCAACTTTATAATTTTTTAACTGTTTAACAGACCTGTACCAAATTTGACAAACTCTTGCCAGTCCCCTGTTGAAATGCTGGCATTTTCACCTGACTTTGGTGCAGATGCGTCAAAGAGAGTCAAAAATATTAAAGAACAAAAAAGTAGATTTCCTGTGGAGTGCGGTGTTCATCTTAACTACTCAGCGATGACGGCTCCTCTCTAATGTAGGAACTATAACTTTTGTCCTCACCATGCTCAGTGTTGTCATCAATTATGTCATTTTAGGTGTCATCAATGATGTGATAGAACGTGTCATGAGTGATGTAATATGTGAGGTCATAAGCAGTGCATGATAAGAGCTCAAATAACTGGTGAAATTCAGTGGTTTTTAGAGTTTAAATTGCAACTTTTAACTGACATTTTGACCTAACTACAGCGTCACTGTTAATGTAAAGTAATATTTTATTACCATGCCTAAGTAGGCATGGCTGGGAATAGCCTTTGGCTGCGTGCAGCGTTGATCTGACCATAGGCCCTGGCCTGTGGCCAGGCTCTGCACTTAACCCAAGCCACTCTGGGCCCCAGGGACCCCAACCCCTGAACCCTTTTTTCTTTAAAGGGGAGGAAGGAATGCGACCTCTCCTCTCGCTCCTTGAGCCACTGAAGACCCCAAGGACCTTTAATTAAAGGGAGGGGTGGTGCACGACCCCCTTCCTTACTGAGCCAATAGTAGCCCCAGGGCCAAAAGAAATTTGGAAAAGGGAGGGGGATGTGTGGCTTTCATCCATGAGCCACAAGAGGCCCAGGGACCCCATTTCCCGGGGCCTTACCGGGGAAGGGGCCTATAGCTCCTCTCCATGAACCAATAGTGATCTGAAGACCCCATCTATTTGTATTAACATTTATGTTCAGGGTAGGGGGGCACATTGCCCCTTCCCCAGAGTGTAATTGGCCCCAGGGACCCCATCCCCGGGGACTTTAAGAGGATGGGGCAAAAAATACCCTCCACAAGCCAAGAGTGGATTTGGGAACCCCATGCGCAAGGCCTAGAGATATTCTTAATGGGGAGAAGGGACGTGTGACTCTGTCCCTGAGCCACAGAGGCCCAGGGACCCAATCCTCTGGGAACTTTAAGGGGAGATAGGAGCACAGCCCCTCTCCCTGAGTCAATAGTTGCTCCAGGGACCTATGCCCTGGGGCCAAAACATATATGTTAAGGTAAGATGCGGACATGGGTCGCCTCTCTGAACCTTAATTGGTCCGTGGACCCCAACTCCGGGCACGCACTTAACTTGAAGGGGAGGGGTGCAGGCGACCCGCTTCCCTGGCCCTCTAGTTGCCCTGGAGGGCCCAATCCCAAGGGGCCTTTCCTCCGTGTGAGTCAGTGCCCTTGTGCCTACCAAGGGCACCCACAAAACAGCAAGTTTGGAGTGCTGGGGGGAGTCCAGAAGCTCCTGTGGCCTTAGTCAACTATGGGGGCTGTGGGAGCCGGCATTGCTTCTGGCAGCAGCAGCAGTTCTTGTTTGCTCCCCCCAGACAGATGCAATGTGTGTTTCCCTTGCCATGGGCAAGAAAAAGTGCGCTGCGTGGCCCCCCTCCCTTTGAAGTTCAGCTGGGGGATGGGTTCCGGGGACTATTAGGGCTCAGGGAGGAGGGCCGCATGCCTCCTTCCCTTTAAAATGGAATTTGGCTCCGGGTGATGGAGTTCAGTGGGCACATTAAGGCTCAGGGAGTGAGGAACACACAGACCCCTTCCTGTTTGCATGGTATTCGCCACATGGTCTGTGGTCCCCGGGGCCGTTTAAGGCTCGGTTTGGGGGCTGCATGACACCCCTCTCCTCCATAAAGAAATTTGGTCCCGGGAGAAGGGGGCCCCGGGCCTCCCAGAGGCTTGGGGAGGGAGACCCTGTGCCCCTCCGTCCCTAAAAACAATGTTTTGCCCAGTCACACGGGACCTGGCCCATTCCAGTTTTGTTTTAAAATAATAGCCCATGCTTTCTTAAAAAAAAAAACATTTTGCCACAGATTTGCTGATCCTCCACACACGAGTGGCCATTTTGTTTGGAAAAAAAAAAAGGTCTTGGCCCCAGGCGGGGGTCACTCTGGGTCTGATTCCTGACTGCTAAGATGGCTGCCACCCCATCCTTGTTGCTGTGGTGGCTGCTAATCAGATCTCAGCATGAGATATACTAGTCCCTCAAATCCTCTGCGGTGTGAAATTACAAAGTTTGTGAGCATTAATTGCTCAAAAACTACCGAATGGATTTATACCAAATCTCAAAAAGCACGCTTTCTGGACCAAGATATAATTTTCTGACAAATTTGGTGCAAATCCATTCAGCGTTTTTTGCTGTATCAATCTTTCTACACTAAAATTAATGGGGATCCTCCCTTTTTTTCGTCTCCTGATTCACGGATCCCAGCAAAACTTTCCAGGAAAGAGCTGGGGTGAATGAGACTTTTTTAATGAAAGTTTCATGAAGATTCATCATACAGCACCAAAGTTATTTGGAAAACAAGAAATGCTTTTCCAGTGGAAGTGCAGACCTAAATACTACTCAGTGGCGACCACCACTGGGTAATAATATTATGTTTTGCATATATTTTTGAAGCAACTGTTTGTTTCTGACTGAATAACTGTGCTACAAAAGGACAAAAGAATACAGTAATTAATAGGTTCCAGAACATGGTACATAGAAGAATGCATTATCATAATCACATTAAGCATAAAGCGCGCAGGCGGAACGTTAAGCGTGTGACAAAACTGCGCAGTGCATTAATCACTAAAGTTCAGGAGTTGCTGGGTGAGCACCTTAGAGCATTCTGATTATTAACTTTCTCAATTTAGTATTTTTTTGCAGTTCTCAGTATTTTATTATTTGAAAATTGGGGTTTTTAATCTTGGTATTGATCCGCTTTTTTGTCCATCTTCCAGCCAGCCCGCCTTCAATAAATCCTCTCACTTACATTTCCAAAGAGTATGCATTTTCAGGCACTTTATTGGCAGATACTAAATTGGGCCCCTGTTTCTGAACCTTTTCCTGAGCTCGCAGATTCCCTGAAAATCTAATTGAGTTTACCCCTCCCCCTCAGGAATTTCCATTTCTGTGTGTGTGAGATCCATTCCACAGGCCACACTCAGCCCCTGGCCAAGTGGTTTCCACCTCACAAGCTGTGCGGCAGGCCAGTGCTCTCTCTTCTTGTTATGTGAGACTAAACTCGTATAAACGTACAAAGAGACATATGTTTCTCTCTCTCTCTCTCTCTCTCTCTCTCTCTCTCTCGCTATGTGTATATATATATACATATATATATATGTATATATATATATATTTTCACACCAAAAACAAAGTTTACAGAGACTTTATAGTTAGGCTGACATTTCACTCGTACAAAACTAGAGAAATTCGGCATTATAGTTAGCTGAGTTAACTATAACTTGTGCCCCCGCAATGTACTGCTTATGACATCACATTTTACATCACTCATGACATGGTCAGTGATATCACTGATGACATCTCAAATGTCATCACTGATGACCTCAGTGATGATATCCTCCATATCATCTCTGACGCACACAATCACACCCCTATAGAATCTTAACCTTAAAAAACTAGCCCCGGGGAGGTGGCGGTCCCCGGGGCGGTGGGAGACTGTGTGGCGCCCCGCACTTCAAAGTATAAGCCCCGGGGAGGGGGCGGTCCATGGGGCTGCGGGGTCCCACACAGCCCCCGCATCCTATTTAGTATTGTCCCAGGGACCTGGCCCACCCGGGGGCCTAAAGTAAACGAAGCGTGGGAGCCCGCGCCTTGTTTCTTAAAAAACTTTGTGCTGGATTCGCTAAAAAAACAAAGGTTACAGGGACAGTATAGTTAGGCTGACATTTCACTCGTACAAAACCAGAGAAATTCAGCCATTATAGTTAGCTGAGTTAACTATAACTTACTCCCCCGCAATGCTCTGCTTATTATATCACTCATGACATGGTCAGTGACATCACTTCTGACATCTAAAATGACATCACTCATGACATCAGTGAAGACATCATCCAGTGACTGTGAGTGTTTTAAAAAAGATTTATGAGTGTTAAATATATATACCTAGGTGTATTGGTTGATCAGTGGGTGTATGAGTGACTTTGGATGACTGAGTGGGTGCGTGACTGACTGTATAAGTGAATGATTAGGTGTCTCAGTGAATGCATGGATGAGTGACTGGTTGGGTGATTGTATCTATGTCAGTTAATGTCTAAGTGGGTGTATGAGTGTGTTAGTGAGTACGTGAATGGCTATATGGGTGATTGAGTGTCTGTGTGTGTGATTGAGGAGGTCTGTGACTGTTTGTATGAATGAGTGAGTCAGTGCCTGTATAGGGTAGTCAGTGCGTGTGTTAGAAGCTGTATGGGTGAGTGAGTGTTTGTATGGCTGTGTCGGTGATTGAGTGCTTGTGACAGTATGGGTCAGTAACTGTGTGTGTGAAAGGCAGTATAGTTGAGTGACTGGGTATATAGGTGACTGTATGCATGAGTGAATGAATGTGAGATTTGCAATATGGATGAGTACATGCTTCTGTCAGTGACTGTATAGATGCATGAGTATGTGTTACTATTTCTATGAGCAAGTAAGTGGAGGTGAATGTAACTGTTTAGGTTAGTGCGTACCTGTGTGATTGACAGTATGGGTATGTGAGTAGTTCTGTGACTCACTCAGTGTGTGAGTGCCTGTATGGGTACATGAGTGGATATGTCAATGGCTGTATTGGTGACTGAGCAGGTGTATGAGTGGCAGTATTGGTGAGCAAGTGGATATGTGTGTAGATCTATGAATTAGTCAGTGGCTGTGTAAGTACTGGTATGGCTCTGTCAATGGGTTTGTGAATGGCTGCGTGGGAGTGGTAGTAGTTGTTTAAAAGATTCTATAGGGGTGTGATTGTGTGCGTCAGAGATGATGTAGATGATGTCATCACTGATGTCATTTGAGATGTCAATAGTGATGTCATCAGTGATGTCAATGACCATGTCATGAGTGATGTAATGTGTGAGGTCATAAGCAGTGCATTGCAGGGGCGCAAGTTATAGTTAACTCAGCTAACTATAATAGCTTAATTTCTCTGGTTTTGTGTGAGTGAAATGTCAGCCCACCTTTAATGTCCTTATAACCTTTGTTTTTTTATGGTGAATTTCAAAGGTTTTTTAAAATTCTATTTGCTAATTATAACGTCCCTGTAACCTTTGTTTTTTTAGTGAATTTCTACGTTTAAAAAAAATTCTATTTGCTAATTATAACGTCCCTGTAACCTTTGTATTTTGGTTTTTAAAATTCTATTTCCTAACTATAACGTCCGTGTAACCTTTGTTTTTTTAGTGAATTCCACGTTTTTTAAAATTCTGTTTTCTAACTATAACATCCCTGTAACCTTTGCTTTTTGTGATTCTCTAAGGTTTTTTAACCAGCAGTCATGTTTGAAGAGTGGTGGAGAAAGGGTGCTGGCCTCCGACCAGCTCTCAGGAATTCTGCTGCGTAGGACTTACAGGAGGTACCAGGAGGGCTTCTTGGCTCCCAAGGTCTTTGAAGAGTGAACTGGACTTTTCCCCCAACCAGTAGTGCGCCAGGAGGCGTGTTTGCAGAGTGGTGGAGAAAGAGGGGCATGGCCTCCAAAGACCTCTTAGCAATCCCAATGTGTGGGACTTACTGGAGGTAACAGGTAACGTCATTAGGGGCCAATTACCCCTCCTATTACCTCCAGTAAGTCCCACAGAGCAGGATAGCTGAGTTCTGATAGTAGGACATGCCCCTTTCTCCACCACTTTGCAAACGCGCCTCCTGGTGCGCTCTTGGTTGGGGGATGAAGCCCCATTCGCTGCTGAGGATCCTTAGGGGCCAACTAGCCCACCTGTTACCTCCATCAGGTTTGCAGAGTAATGGAGAAAGGTGGCGGGCCTCCGGCGAGTTGCCGGCTCCCTTTCTTTTTTAAATTGTTTTTAGGAAGGGGGGCTGTGCGGCCCCCCATCCCTTGACCCTTTTGGGCCCCGGGGCCCCGTCTTTTTTTTAATGATTCAAAATAAAAAGGAAAGGGGACCACGTGGTCCCCCTACCAAGGCTGATTCCGGCCCTAGGGACCCCATCCCCTGGGGCTAGGCCTTTGTTTATATATATATTTTTTTTTAAGGGGAGGAGGGCCGTGCAACCACTCTCCCCAGGCCGATTTCAGCCCATCACCTGGGGACCAGCCAATTTTTTTTATTTTTATTTATTATCGAGGGAGGGGGGCTGAGCCAACCCCTCCCGGACCATTTTCGGCCCCAGGGACCCCATCTCCCTGGCCCAGGCCATTTCTTTTTTTTATATTCTTTTAAGGGAAGGGTGATGTGCGGCCTCCCTTTCCAGGCTGATTTCGGCCCCGTGGACCCCATCGCCTGGGGCTCGGCCGTTTAAAAAAAAAAAGAAATATAAGGGAGGAGGGCCGAGTAGCCCCCCTCGCAGGCCATAATCAGCCCCCGGGACCCCATCCCCTGGGGCATGGCCAGCTCGTCGGGGACTGTGGGGGGAGCCTGCTTGCTTTTTACTCCCAGGGAGCTGCTAAGAATAAACTTAAGGCCTAAAAACGTGATTCTAAAGATAAACTTAAACCAAGTGCTAAATCTAATTCTAAACCTAATCCCACATTCTAACCTACTTAGTGTAAATCTTACACTCATCTTAAATGTAACCCTGATTGAATCCGAAACCCACTGCCACCCTTTACAATAAACGTTACCATACCACATTACTCCTCTAACCTTGTTAGTGTCAATGTAGTACTGTTGATGTGGTGGTATGTAAGTAGCATTGAATGTAATAGAATATGTCAATGCAATGTCTTTTAAAAAGACTGCACACTGATGTGGTGAATCTGATATAGTAGGGTGCACCATCTTACAGAGGTTAAAGTTGATTAATGTTTAAATGCAAACAAGCTAACTACCTGAAGATCAAACTAGGACAGAATTGTAATTAGGAGCTTGGTCCAACTAGAGTGACCGACAAGTATGTATGAATTTATACCAATATATGTATCTATGTATTCATGTAAATGTGCATGTGACTACGCATATGTGTTTGTTTTTAGGTATGCAGTTATGCAGGGATGGAAGTACGTCTAAATGTACCTACATATGTATGTGTATATCTATGTGTGAATGTACACAAGTACGTGTGTGTTTATGTACGCATCTATGTAAGATATTTAGGTTTGTGATCCACCTGTAGAATATGAGGATTTGCATTCAGCATCAGAAATATAATGAACTGAACAGTCCCCGCAATGAATTACTGTGTAAATATGTGCATAGCAACATTGCAGTGAATGTATATAGTGTAAATGATGTACATAGGATGCGCTTGAATTTAATTTAATTTACACTCTCTGACTTTGATTGCATTTACGATATGAGTTGTGTAATGAAATCTATTTTTGAATGAATGATGGAGTTTCGGAGAGTCTAATACTGTGTCCCAAAACATGTTCTAAGATGGCGCCCATAGATTTGTATTATGAATTGTCAGTTTTCTAATCATTGTCAGAGTCATGTGTTTAAATGTCGCTATGACGATGGGGCCGCCGACATTGACGAAGGCAGGATTGCCAAAACGCGTTTGTTGTGTTTATTTCTTTTCGCCTAATAAATTTATAATAGATTTATAGTAACGCGAGTGCTGGTTGTTTCTACTTTGTGGGGAGCTGCAATATATATATATATCATGTGATCAAGGCCTGAGGCGGGCAGAAACGCATCATGGCTGTAGAGGTCCTAGAGTAATAAAAAATACTTCTGCTGCACAACGCTGTGGTCAGTGCCCGTTTTTCCAAAAGAAAGGAATTCCCAAGACGGAGTGAAACGAAAAAATATATATTATCTACTGGCGGTCGCCAGTAGATAGTGATAGTTAGGACCTAGTTTCCATAGGAAACTCATTTTTTGTTTTCACAATAACTTTGGCGCCGGTTGAGGAACCTTCACGACATTTTCAAAACTTATGGCCCGTTACGGTCAGCTCCAATCCTGAAAGTTTCGGGGTGATCCGCTAGCAGGGGCCGAGAAAAAAGGGGGGGCCCAAAACGTATTTTCTCCATGTTATTTCCCATAGGAAACTTTAGACACGGCTACAGCCCGAACTGCTGAGCGGAATTACACCAAATTTGGCAAAAAGGTAGCTCTTGGTTCAGAAAGAACTATTTTTTTTGTTAAATGGTGTAAATCCGTACTTAGAAATTCAAGACAAAGAGGTGAAAAAATCAATTTCCCATAGGAAACTTTAGATAAGGCTACAGCTCGAACTGCTGAACGAAATTACACCAAATTTGGAAAAAAGGTAGTGCTTGGTTCAGAAAGCACTCTTTTTCTTAAATGGTGTAAATCCGTTCAGTAGTTGCTGAGAAAATACAAAAATAAAAGTTTTGATATCTGTGGCCGCGGTGGATCCGCGCACCGTGCCGAACATGAGCTGCATTCTACTTGGCTGTCAACACTTCAAACCAGGAAGTGTTGGCAGCCATCTTGTTCCTAGGTAGAACCGAGGCACAAGAAAACAGTAAAACAAACGCCCAAAACAAGAAAAGGGGGCAGGGTAGAAACACCCTGACCCCCTAGGCCTGCTCAGGGGTCCCACAAGGACACCAGGGCCCAAAAAAGCATTTAAAAAATAAATAAATCAGCTGAATTCACACTGGGTGCGCAAATCTGGCCGAGAAAATTTAAAAAAAACGAAACGCGGGCTCCCGTGCTTCAATTAATTGAAGCCACCGGGTGGACCAGGTCCCGGGGGCATTAAAAAAATGTGTGGGGGCCCCAATCCCCCCTACACCGCCACCCTCCGGGGCATTGCATAAATATTTGCAGGGGGCACACGGCCCTCCCGCAGCCCCGGGAACCGCCACCCACCGGGGCTTGTTTTTTTAAAGTTGGGGGGGCCTCTAAGGCCCCCCCAAGCCCCGGGGACTGCCACCCATGGAGCTCTCATTAATTATAATCGGGGGGCACACTGCCCCCCCGCAGCCCCGGGCACCGCCACCCCCTTGGGCTTCTTTTTTTTTTTTTTAAATATACCTGTGTGCGGGAGCTCGAGCCCCCCACCCGCCCCGGGGACCGCCATCTCCCCGGCACTAATATTTAAATTTGGGGGTCTGTAACAGACCCCCGAGCCCCGGGGACCACCACCTCCCTGGGGCTGTTCAGATGTTGGGAGGGGGGGCTCCTGCAGTGTCCTGGGGTGTCCACCCCCGGGTCACTGCAATTTGCTATGGCAGGGCGGGAGCCTCGCGGCTCCCGCCATGTCATAGCAAACTCTGGTTTGGATTTTAAAACCAGATTGCTTTTCGACACGGGGAGCTGCATCTTAGCAGCTCCCCATGTGGAAAAGCAATGCCAGCTCCTGCAGGAGGCGGGGAGCCGGCTGGGACCGTGGGGGCATTGGGGCTCTCCCCACGGTCCCCAATGAGAGGCCAGGCCCCAGGGGATGGGGTTCCCGGGGCCAGAAGTGGCCAGGGAGGGGGGCCACGCAGCCCCCCTCCAAATATATATATATTAAAAAAAAAAACACGGGCCATGCCCCAGGGGATGAGGTCCCCGGGGCCTCAAGTGGCCCGGGAGAGGGGCACGCGGCCCCCCTCCCAAATAATATATAAATATTTTTTAAATAAAGCACGAAAAGGCCGGCCCCGGGGAATGGGGTCCCGGGGCCATAAATGGCCTGAGGAAGGGGGCCACGCAGCCCCCCTCCATAGTAATAAAAAAAAAGTTAGGCCATGCCCCGGGGGATGGGGTCCCCAGGGCCTGGAATTGGCCACAGGAGGGAGGCCCACGCGGCCCCCTTCCTGTTAATATATATATATATATTTTTTTTTAATGGGGGTCAGGCCTTGGGGGATGGGGTCCCCAGGGCCCAAAAACAGTCAAAAGAAGAGGGGCCACACAGCCCCCTTCCAAAATAGAAATTAAAAAAACAACTAACAATCGTGCCGGAGGCCCCGTCCCCTCCCAGCAACACTCTGCCCTGTGGCGTGTTTTAAGTTGGGGAATTAATTCCCCTTCAATACTGGGGGTCCCTTGGGGCCAACTAGCCCACCACGGACCTCCAGTAAGCGCCACAGAGCTGCGTTGCAGAGTGGTGTAAAAAGGGGCATGGCCTGGGCCACCTCTCTTCAACGTAGCGCAGTGGCACTTACTGGAGGTACCTGGTGGTCTAGTTGGCCCCTAGGGACCATCAGGATTGAAGAGGAATTAATTCCCCAAATTAAAACGCGCAACAGGGCGTGTTTGCACACATGTCACCTCAGGCCCCGCCCCCTCCTTTCACCACTGTGCAAACGCGCCCCATTTTAAGTTGGGAGATTAAGTCCCCTTGAATTCTGAGGGTCCCTGGGGTCCAACTAGCCCAGGAGGTACCTCCAGTAAGTGCCACAGAGCTGCGTTGCAGAGAGGTGTATAAAGGGACGTGGCCTGGACGACCTCTCTGCAACGCCCCTATATAGCATGGCAACTGCACACCATAGACGCTAACCTGCAGTGAGGCGTGTGTTATCACTACAATTTGCCCTCAAGGCCCAGAGATAAGCATATGCTGTGGCCATTGAAGTTATGAAGTGTCAGTAATTACAAAGAGCAGTACCACACCTGCTTCATCCTACTGGCCCAAAGACACCACCAGGGTTGCACCATACCCGCAAGAGACACTTGGACTGGCTGTGTGGGTGGCTGGGTCACAACCGGCCCCTCCCTCCCCTAACTGGACTGCGTGCAGATTCAAATATGCCATCCGAAGTGCCACCCGGCTGGTGAAACCCGACAGGCCGGACTGGGCTTAGTCCCACATGCAGGCGGCGGTGAGTAGCCAGCTGGATCCACATTCTTCTTTGCTGAGCCCGGCGCACTGTTAACGCCATGGCGAGCGGCTTTGGCGGCCGTCATGCGCTCCAGGCAAAATTAGAAAAATTTGCCTAACAAAAGGGAAAAGAAGAGGCGCAGACCACTTCAAAACAGATGGCGGACCCACCAGAACCCACACTACAGGATATAGTAGCAGCCATCTCAACAGTGCGCACTTCCCTGGAGGGCCGAATCGACACAGTCGCATCGGAGGTCTCCCTGATAAGGGCAGACATGGGAAAAATGACCGATCGTCTCACTGCAGTGGAATCCACAACCAAAGACCTAGCGACGGACTCTGATCTCCTCAAACGCCAAGTTACTGATTCTACCAGCTTGATGATTATGAGGGCTGTATGCGACGCAACAATGTCTGCATACTGGGAGTGCCTGAACAGGCGGAGGGGCAGGCGGCAGACTTATTCGTAGAGGACTTGGTATTGCAGCATCTCCAACCTAAGGGCTTATCCGAATGCTTTTCCATTGAGAGGGCGCACAGGGTGCCAGGCGGCAGACCAAAACCAGTAGCACCACCTCGACCCCTCCTGGCACAAGTGTTTAACTACCGAGACCAGGATGTAATATTGCACACAGCGACAGCGGCCCCGCCACTTACCATAGATAACAGTCAAGTCACCTTCTTCCCAGACTTCACGATACAGGTCCAGAGACAGCGCCGTAGTTTCCTGGAGGTGAAATGTGCCTTGCGTGACCAAGAAATCAAGTACACTATGTTCTTCCCTGCAAAACTGCGTGTCGAATTCAAAGGAAAAAGCTGGTTCTTCTCCAGCCCTGAGGACGCATGGGATTGGCTTGAGGGCTGGCGCACAGTCGGGAAGCGAAACAACAAAGCTCGCCGTGGGACCGGGCACCATGATCGACAGGACTCCCACCATGGGTCGCGGCAGGGCAGTGGCGCCATCACGGAAGCCTCAGCGGGACAGCACCACTCGGACTAGGAAAAAAATCCCAGGACCCTGATCTACAAGGTTGACTCTGTAGTGCCTTTTTGTTGACATCGATCCAGCCACATCTGAACTGCTCTATGGTGGTAACTTATGATTGCTTGCTACTGGTACCTTTGGATCCAGAGACGTAACTATACAATTAATTTCGGGTGCTGGGAGCGCACTGTACATGTAATGAGTAACGCCTTAGCTACCTCTTCTGATATTTATGCTCGGGGCAAATGCAAGACACGAATGATTGCCCCAGGGAGTGGGGTTGGTTCATGCACCCAAATCTTTTAAGGGTGGGCGATAGGCACTCTGCAAGTTGGGGGTGGTGGGAAATTTATTGCCCGTCATGCAGGGAGGCAGGGAGGGGGGTTGGTGGCAACCTTTTAGGGGGGGACAAGCTTGTTTTATTTTTGGGGGCGGGAGGTTTGTTTTTGGGTGATGTTAATCACATGCAGTAATACTTCTCTCTTCCAACATCACAGGTCACTGTTTACGCTCATGTTGCACCAATATGGGAATAACGAGAAACACCTGTGTATATTCTTTCTGGGCCGCCCGAAAAGTACATGATCATGCAGACTTGCCTACAGACACACCACACAGCCCCTTATTTGCAGCGTTACCAAAGTACGATCCTTGATGTATTCCCTCCACCCGCCTATACACGGATCGACTGTCTGTACACATAATGGACCACACGTAAATCTTAAGTTCCTCACATGGAATGTTAACCGCCTTGGGGACAAAATCAAACGAGGGATAGTTCTTCAATACTTGAAGAGACAGACACCAGACGTTGTCCTTCTCCAAGAAATGCATGTAATTGGCGACTCTTGCGGAGCCTTAAATAGGTGGGTATGTAGCCTGGTTGTACTTGCGGGGTTTACATCGGGTTCGCGACGGACGGGGATACTCATACGCAGAGAATGTCCATACATGATACATAAGACCTGGTCTGATGAACAAGGCAGATACGTAGCAGTTTTCGGCACTTGGGAGGGGAGGACACCAAATGTCATATCGACATATGGACCCCCTGGACTGCAGCGCCTCACGCTACAGGACCTAGGAACACTATTCCTTGATCTTCCGCTAGGCCTGTTAGTACTGGGGGGAGACTTTAATCTTGCTATAGATGGCACCAGAGACTGCCTCCCGCCACACAGAGAGCCCTTGGGGGGATCCCAACTTGCCGAATTCCTGTCCGCCATGGGCCTTGTTTATGTCTGGCAACGACTCAACCCCACCACCATACAATTCACATTCAACTCTGGGGCACACAATAGCCACATGTTCACCCATGCACAGGATATCCATTAGTTCTCTGAATCCTGTTACCTTGCACGTGGTATCTCAGACCACTCACCTATCCTTACTAAGATAACAATAGGCTCTCACTAGCAATGCACAACCTTTACCATAAACCCCTGGGTCCTTAAGATACCACATATCAAAGAGACGTTAATCAAGGAGACTGATTTGTACTTCAAAGAAAACATGGGATCGGCCTCCTCAGCTCAAATTCTATAGGGCGCATTTGGTGTAGTGATGAAGGGTAGAGCACTAGCGTTGATGGTCAGCCAAAAAAGAGAACTCATTAAACGTATAGAAGAGCTTGAGGAAGCTATCCCATTAAGGGAAAGGGCACTTGCACTTATCCCCGACCAGGAGGCGCAGCACTCATTGGCGGTTGTGCGGCTCGATTACCAGCAGCTTCGTACAGAAGCTGCCAAGGCGAAGTATAAGTCAACCTTTCATAAGATATACGAACATGGAGAGAGAACAGGCAAGCTCCTTGCCTGGTTGGAAAAAAAGGAACAACTGTCAAGATGGGTTCATTTACTGCAAGGGCCCAATGGGGAGGCAATCACAGATCCCCAGCGGATTGCAGATACATTCGCTACCCATTTCACATCAGTATACACATCCACAGGCATGACCCCGCTGCTGCCGGCGGCAGAATTACTCTCGACTATAAACTTCACACCGTTTATCCCCTGAGGATAAAGACTCCCTAGAAAGTAAACTCACCGAACAGGAAGTTCAAGTAGCTATACAAAATGTCTGCTCGGTAGGGCCATGGGACCCAACGGATTCTCGATCAAAATTTTCAAACCAATGGCTTCCAGACTGTCTCCCCACTTGCTCCAAATGTACACCGAATGCTTTAAAAAAGGGCTGCTGCCAGCAGATGACAGAATGGCCTCCATTGGATTATCCATAAACAGGGTAAGCCGCCGGATGATTGCAGGGCCTAGCGACCCATCTCACTCCTTACAGTTGAGGCTAAAATATTAGCTAAATTGCTGGCCAACAGACTCATGCCCTTCATCAGTAAACTGGTACATCCGGAGCAATCTGGCTTTATACCCGAACGGAATACTGCCCTGAACTTAAGAAGACTACATGGGGTGCTGGGTAGACGCAATACGATCAGATAGGACGCCACCCTGCTATCATTAGATGCCACAATGGCATTGCACACCATCGAATGGGACTTCCTCTTTGCGATACTGGTGCGGATGGGATTTGGACCCAACTTTATAAAATGGATCCAACTATTGTATGCCCGCCTGACGCACGGGTAGTGGTAAACAACCACACCTCCAGACTGTTTCAATTAGAAAGGGGAACCAGGCAGGGATGCCCTCTTTCTCCTTTGCTTTTCGCCCTAGTGCTGGAGCCAATCGTGGTCTGGATCAGGGGGGATCCACTGATCCACGGTCTGAAGTGGACGGAGAGCCACGAGGACCGCCTTTCATTGTATGCGGATGATATCCTCTGACATATGGCCTCACAATCGCAATCACACTGTCGGGTCCTACACATATTCCATATATTTGGCACTCATTCAGGATACACTATTGACTGGACCAAGTCCCAGCTTTATGTACTGTGGGGGACACCACCATGCAACCCAAGAGGATATGACATCCCAGTGATATTAAGGGGCTTCCGATACCTAGGCATATACATCACAGTCGACCCGGCCCTATACTATGAGGCAAATCTACTTGAACCCCTGGCACGCTTTTGAGCCAACATCAAACATTGGCGCTCCCTCCCCCTCACTCTCTTGGGATGTGCAGCCCTCTTTAAGATGCTAGCACTACTGCGTTTCCTATATGCGTTGCAAAACACCCCAGACAATATACCCAACACTTATTTCACTAACATCGAAAGCACAGTGCGCGCGTTGTTTTGGGACGTCCGAGCCCCATGTGTAGCCATGAAAAAATTAACGGGGGGGGTGGTACGACGGGGGCATTGCCCTACCTGACATTAAACTCTACTACCAAGCATCTCAATTGGTCGCGATTAATACATGGGCACATGGGGCTTATGATGACCTGAATTTCCACACAGATCGCTGGCTTATGGGACAGGGGGGCTATAATAGGGCACTGTACACGAATCCCCGGAAGTTAAACCTCACGGGGCCCACTGCGCGTACAGTAGACACATGGCACAGGGTTAACAAGCAACTGGGTTGGCATAACAAACTTACACGAGCCACACCACTTTGGGAACCAGACCTCTTGGATCATCTCAGCACCTGTCCAGGGTTCGATAAATGAGACCTTATTGGTATCTCAACAGTGGGGGATATGTGGATCTCGGGGAGGCTGGCTACCTTCGCAGAGCTCCAGCAAAAATACCAACTTGCACAGACCAAAACATTTCGATACCTACAAATTAGTCATGCTCTTAAAGCAGTCCTGCCCAAGGATGACCCTCTGCCTGAGGCCTCGCCACTGGAAGACAGGCTGTTACTTGACCCTATGAACAAAAAAGCCATATCACTTGCGTACAAAACATTACTAAATAACCGCCCGGGTCCCTTGATACGCCTGAGGCAATATTGGGAGTCGGACCAGGGCGAACTCGGCAATGATTATTGGCGAGACGCTCTGGCCTCTCCCAGGGAGGTGGCTATCCCCATGAGACTACGCCTGGTCCAATTAAAGATCCTTCACCGAGTGTACCTAAATGCGGAGATCTTAGTCACAATAGGTAGGAGAGACGACCCTCTGTGCCTTAGACACTGTCACCAAAAGGGAATCTTTTCCATATTATATGGGATTGTCCAGCTGTGCAAAACTACAGGGTTGTAGTCACCAAGCAAATGGAAAGGGCGGGAGGCAAGACTCTGAAGGCCACCCCACAGCTCGTCCTATTGAATGTCTGGGATGCCACTGACCTCACGCAAACTGAGAAAACATGGGCCTCACTGGGATGGGCCATTGCCAAACGAAATATCACACAGAAATGGGGGGTGGGGGTGATCTCCGCTGTGCTTGACTGGGTGATCGATATGGATGGAGCAATGATAGCTGAAAAAGATGTCTTCAAATACAGGGGATGCCCCAAAAAATGGGATCGTAAATGAGGTGGTTGGAACAGATATAGAGGTGACATATGCCTGTCTCCGACAATCGAATTGCGACGTGACCGATTCAAAATTGTGGATATGTCTGACATTGATACTTTGACTTTACATGGGGATGAGTAACTTGAATGCCTATAAATCAACTACTACACACCGTATATATGTATGCTGTGACCTTGGTGTTATGCTGTATTCCAATTAATGATTGCATCTGGTAGCGATAATGTGATTGTACATGGAGATGTGTAATGTGCTTCACGAATACATATATAACTGTACTGTGACCTTGATACATAGCTGTATTGCAGCTTTATGTTTATTTTGATCAATAAAAAGTCTACAAAACAAAAAATCAAGATCTTCTGAAGTTGCGGAAAGACAGGGACAACTGAAATAATTCATGGAACATTACATATGCGCAAAGACAGGCACTAAAGAATCTAGAGGCAAATGAATCAATTGTGATCAAGCCTTCAGATAAGGGCGGAAATGTGGTGCTGCAGACCCAAGAGGAGGCATACCATCAACTGAATAACCCAGAGAACTACTCACCGATTATGATCAATGAATACATGGATAGCATAAGGAAATATGACCAGCTGATCGCCAAATGGCAAACAAGGGGGATGCTCTCACCAGAGGAAGTTATTTTCCTATCAACGCCACATCCTCTTCTACCGACATTTTATCACCTGCCAAAGATTCCTAAAAACAAATTGAAACCTCAACGACGACCAATAATTTCATCTATTGGCAGCCTGCTGGAGAAGATGTCTAGATTTGTTGACAATTTTTTATTTCCATTCGTATATGAATTATCTTCGTATACAAGAGCACATTCAGTTGGAGACGTTATATTGATGATCGCTTTCTGATCTGGCGTGGCACGAAAGAGTCAGCAAGACAATATATTGACTACCTCAACTCCAATGATCTTAACCTCAAATTTACGAGCGAGATGAGCTCAACTGAGGTTACTTTCTTGGACCTAAGGGTGTTTGTAGCAGAGGATATAATTCAGACAGGACTATTTAGGAAATTGACAGCAGGTAACTCTGTCCTGCATGCAATAAGCAGCCATCCCATCAATCCAAAAAATAGCATCCCGTATGGGGAATTACTGCGGAATAAAAGAAACAGCACCAGGGATGAGGATTTCCAGAGGGATGCATCTGAGAGCATTAGACAATTTGGAGTGGGATGGTATTGTAAGGGAACTCTGAAAAGAGCTATCAAGAGAGTTGGAGGCAAGTCCAGGACTGACTTACTGAAAGAGGAACCTACAAAAAGGTGAAGTCTGATGTGATCAACAATTTCAGGCTGATAACAAACTCTTCCAGTGTGGCAAACGAGGCAAGGAAGATAATGCAGGCCAACTGGCGCATCTTGAAGTCTGACGCAGTAATGGAACAGGACTTACAAACCTACCCTTCACTGACATTTAGAAAAACACGCTCCATTAGAGACCAGCTGGTAGAGAGTTACCTGCCATCACCTAGAGCGCAGAGAGGTATACAGGGTATAACAGGCTTTTCCCCCTGTGGCAGATGCAAGGCCTGTGCCAATAGCAAGGAGGTGATCGCCTATAAAGATGTGGGTCTCAAGGATCCGGTCCGTATTACTAAATGTATGAATTGTAATACACCCTTCGTGGTATACTGCCTAACATGCCCATGCAGCCTAAAGTATGTGGGCAGCGCAATCCACCCAGCGAAAATCCGCATTTTAGAATATCAGCGGGCAATTCAGAACAGGGACCCAAGTTACCCTGTTGCATGGCACTTTCAGGTACACCACAATAGTAACAGGCATCTTTTGAGATATTTTTGCCTTGACCATGTATCACGTGACATACGAGGGGGTAACAGAGAGAAGAAGTTGCAAAGACTAGAATTGCGTTATATTCTAGACTTGGTGACCAAGTCACCAACATATCTAAATATGGGAGAGGAACTTGAGGTTCATTTCTAAATATGTAAATACGGTAATGAGAAGGAAACAGACTTATTAGCTGACCGTGACATTCTATGCAATTCTTGTGCTGGCTGCGCTGACGAGCTCGCACCCCTCCACCACCCTGTCAAACAACGCCCCCTGAAGGACGCCTGGTTCACCACCGACCTCCAAGAAGCCAGGCGCTCCTGCAGATGCCTCAAGATACTCTGGTGGAACAGGAAAACCACCGAAGACCAGAACAATTACAGGAACGCCACCAATGAATACCACCAGCGCATAAGAGCCACCAAGCGGACCTTTATCAAGAACAAAATCCACACCAACGCTAGTAATGCAAAAGAATACTTCAACGTCATACAGCAGTTCACCAAACCCTCCAGTGAAGCCACAGACGTCTCACCATCTCAGGACCTCTGCAACACGTTCAGCTCCTCCTTCCACCTGAAAATCAAGGCCCTCTACGACAACTTCAGCAAACAGACTCCAGACACCACCCCCCTCTTCACCACCGACAACCAGCCGACCATCACCACCTGGAAACCCGCCACCACTGAAGACACAGCCACGACCATGAAGAACACCCACTCGGGAGCCCCCACTGACCTCTGCACACAGCACATCTACCACAGAGCTGCCACCACCATAGCACCTGAAAAAGTCCAGACCATCAACGCCTCCCTCGCATCCGGCATCTTCCCCGATGACTGGAAGTTGGCAGAGGTCAAGCCCCTCCTCAAGAAACAACTGTCCGACCCGATGCACCTGAAAACTACGGGCCCATCTCTCTCCTTCCCTTCGCAGCCAAAGTCACCAAGAGATTCATCAACGCCTAACTGACCACCTTCATCGAAGAGAATGCCGTCCTCGACCCTTCCCAGTCCAGATTCCGCTGCAACCACTGCACGAGACCGCCCTCGTCGCCGACACCGATGACATCTGTATGCTACTCGACCAGGGCCACACTGCGGCCCTCATTCTACTAGACCTCCCCGCAGCCTTCGACATCGTCTCACACCGCACTCTCACTGCTAGACTCCACGACGCCGGTATACAAGGAACCGCTCTTGACTGGATCTGCTCCTTTCTCTCCGGCAGAACCCAAAGGATCAGACTCTCCCCCCCTTCCTCTCCGAACCTACAGAGATCAGCTGTGGAGTACCCCAAGGATCTTCGCTCAGCCCCATGCTCTTCAACATCTACATGGCCCCCCTTGCCGCCATCGTCAGACAACATGGGCTCAGCATAGTATCTTACCCCGACAACACTCAGCTCATCCTCTCTCTCACGAGAACCCCGAAGACAGCAGGCTCAGCTTCCAAGAAGGAATGAAAGACGTCACAGCCTGGATGAGCGACAGCAGCCCAAACCTGAACTCGGAGAAGACAGAGGTCCTCATCCTCGGACCCTCCCCCAGTGCGTGGGACAGCTCCTGGTGGCCCCTTGCCCTTGGAATCCCACCCACCCAGACTGACCACACCCGGAACCTTGGCATCATCCTAGACTCCTCTCTCACCTTGACCCGCCAGATCAACGCCGTCGCCTCCACCTGCTTCAACTCCCTCTGCATCCTCCACGAGACCTTCAAGTGGATCCCCCCGAATGCAGAAAGACCAAGCACTCAAAACCAGCAGACTGGACTAATGACAACGCCCTCTACGCCGGACTCAACAAGACCCTGCTATACAAGCTCCAAACCATTCAGAACACCTCAGCCAGACTCACCTTCGGAACCCCACGACATGAGCACATGACCCAACACCTATGAGACCTCCACTGGCTCCCCATTGAGAAGGGAGTAACCTTCAAGCTACTCACCCACGCCTACAAATCCCACAACAACATCGGACCCAAATACCTCAACGAAAGAGACTCCTTCCACGTACCCTAAAGGGTACCGCCACCTTCCAGAGGCTAGTAATTTTTAATGTGGGGGGGCCACACGCTCCACCCTCCCCGTAGCCCTGGGGACCACCACCTCCCTGGGGCTATATTTAATGAGAGTACATGGGGTGCTACAGCCTTAAGTTTATTGCCAGTTTAGGTTTTACTTTAGCGTTCTGTTTATGCTTAGGATCAGGCCAAAGGGTAGGCTTAGGGTTAAATATAGGGTCAGTATTGTGGTTAGGTTTAGGATTATGGGTAGGTTTATGGTTAGGTTCAGGGTAAAGAGTAGTTTTGAAGTTATATTTGGGGTCAGTGTTGGGGGTCAGGGGTTGGTTTAAGGATGGTTACGTTTAGAATTACTTTCACTGTGAGTATTAGTATTGGGGTTACGTTTAGGGTTAGGGTAGAGGTAAGTTAGTCAAGTGCATCTTCTAAAAATAGCCGTAGATTGAGGTAGGCTGGAGTGACATCTAGGGAAATCAGTAGAAATGGGTGAGTCAACAAATTAATAGGTAGACCCGAGCCAGATCCAAGCCACGGGCTAGTTCAGATCTTGAGCCCGCGCACGAGCCAAGCCCTGAAAATATTTGCTGTGTAAATAATACAACAAACCTCACGTAATATATGGTAAAGTATCTTCAAAATTCAAAAAAGTGTATTTCTTTAACATGTGGAAGCTTTAACATCAATAAAATACATTATAGCACAGCACCACGAAGTACTTATTACAAGTGATAGTTTTGTCCCACCGGTAGACTAAACTCACATATTTGAAGTGCTTTCATATGCATTAATAAAGACACGAGTTGGGTGAAATAAAGTATTTGCTTAAGATCATAGTTTAAGCAGGGAATCAGTGTTTTATCCAAGTTTTCTGGTTGCACTTTATACAAATCAGTCAGGATATGGGTCTCTATTTGTCTTTCTTCATAGTAAGGCGTTGTTGTTATCTCCTGGTTTCCGGGTTCATTTCTGCAGTTTTTTAAAGATCTTTTCATTGCATATAAACAAAGCAAAATATGGTGACATTCGGCAGCCTGTATCGCAGTGGTAAAACATAGGCACACAGTGACAAATTCCCACCTAGTCTCCAAAACCCCTTCACACCCGCCCCACCAATCCTCCACTATTCACAGAGCAGTAACAAAGTCCAGGCATCTTTGACCCCAAGCATCTCAACAGTAGGAGCACACAGCTCTCCCCGATATGCATTCCATTCCCCCCATATTTTAGTCTATTTGTTTGGACAACCCCGGCTCTCATAGACCACTCTCGCCACCTGCATGCACCAGTCCATATCTCTCTTCCAATCGCCTAGGCGCGGTGTTAACTCCGTTCCCATAGTTGTGCTACATTACGTTTAGCCACCATCAACCCCAGTGTGAGCCATAGGCAGTCCATATGTGTGAGATCCGATTCGTCCCAAATATTTAGGGGGCACCATATCGCCGATGGCACCATGTCACTCCCACAGGCACTATTGAGACAGCCAATCACATCTCCCCCATATCTTTGGAGTGCCAGGCAGCTCCACATCATATGAAGAAATGTTCCCTCCTGACCGCGTTTCATGGGGCACTGTGCCATATCAATTAACCTATTTTAACCAATGTTGTATAAGCAGAGTAACATCTATGGAGAATTTTGAGCTGCGCCAGGCGAAATCTTTTTTTTTTTTTATAAACATTTTTATTGGCATTTTTGGTTTACTGCTACGCACAGAGTAAAACAACCAAACAAACAGGTCAGTACTGACCACCACACCCACCCCGCCCGCCCTCCACCCCCCCCCCCCTCTCTCATTACACAAGAAGTCTGTTCCGGACTTATTCTGCGGGTGGCACCAGCATCTTCAGTATACACCACTGTCCGTGCCCTAGGGCTGTACACATCATCCATGAACCGTGCCGGTCCCCTCCACTCCACCGCCCCTCTAGAGTCCCCCCTCCAGGCCATGATATCTCCGCCACCGGGACCACACCCTGGTGAATTTTTTGGGGCAGCCTCGTGCTTTGTACGTGACCCTTTCGGCCGCCATGTAGACGTCAAGACCCCTCCTCCACTCCTCCAATCGGGGTGGCGAGGGCGCCCCCCAATATTTTGCTACGTCCCTCTTTGCCACCACCAGAGCTAGTACCAGGAAAGTCAACAGTGGGCGGGGGAGGTCCACATCATGTGTCATACCCAGTAACACTAACTTAGGGTCCTCCTGCAGTGGCACCTCCAGCACCTTACTCAGTTCCCCTAGGATCCCCCGCCAGTACCCCTGAATCTGCGGGCAAAGCCAAAGTACATGATAGAAGTTCCCTCCCTCCCTTCCGCACCTCAGACACGACGTGTCCCCTATCCGTCCCATTTTAAACAGTTGGAGTCTATCAAAGTATGTTCTATGCAGAATATTGAATTGGATCAGCCGCAGCCGGGACTTAATCGCCACCTCTCGTGGGTGCATGAGAACTGTATCCCAGTCCACCTCGTCCATCTCACCCACGTCTGCCTCCCATGTTGCCCGAAGCGCCCCCATAGTATCAGGCATATTGTTCATGAGGGTCCGATATGTGAGGGACACCGCCCTTTCCACCATGTGTTCCTGCAGCAGTCTCCCCTCTAGTGGTGCGTATTCGGGAAGAGAGACCGTCTGTAACCCCTCTGCCTGCCAAGCATGTTTCAGTTGCACGTACTTATAGTACTGCGTGGGGAGCAGTCCAAATTCCTTGCGGAGCACCGAAAAGGACTTCAGCTCCCCCCTCACTAGCACGTCTCCCAGTGTCGACACCCCGATGTTATCCCAGTGCGTAAACCCCCTCAACTTGTTCAGTTCTGGTAGCCACGTGCAGCGCCATAGGGACATCTGTCTACTTAGTTTCCTGTCCCAGCCAATCGCCCTTTTCCAAATCGCCAAGGTGATTTTAGTGGCCGTCAGTAACCGTCTCGTACCCTTGCCACCATATAAGTAATAATGATACGAGTGGGCGCCCATGACATGTCTTTCCAGAGCAAACGTCGGGTGCATTGCTGGGGCGTGTAGCCAGTCATTAATGTACACCAGGTGTTCCGCCCAGTAGTAGGCCTCAATGTTGGGAAGCGAGATCCCCCCGCTATACTGGTGCCGCTGCAGGGTCCTTATCGCCACCCTGGGTTGTCTACCTAACCAGAGAAAGCTACGTAGTTCCGAATCAATTTCTCGAAAGACCCGCCTAAGAACCGGATAGTATTCATTCTGGAACGCATACAGGAACCTGGGCAGCGTTATCATTTTAAACATGGCTGCACGCCCCAGTAGCGTAAGCGGCAGCCGACGCAATCTGTGTGCGTCCTCCACGAAATTGGTCAGGACCCTCCCAATATTCCTGTTGTAGGAGACAGTCCGGTCTAGTGTTATAAACACTCCAAGATATTGAAACCCCTTTGTCGTTATCTGGAGCCTGTCTGGGAGACACGGCCAGTCCTCCCGCCCCTCCGGGGCATATAGCACCGACTTATGCCAGTTCACCCTGTAACCCGAGTGGGCACCATACCGTTCTAGCTCTGAGAAAATTATCAGGATCATCGTGTCGGGGTGTGTAACATAAAGAAGGACGTCGTCCGCATAGAGGGATATTTTTTCCTCCAGTTCTTCTAGCGGACCCTTCCGAAAACCTCGAATCTCCGGGTGTTGTCTGACCCGCGCCGCCAGCACTTCTATCGTCAACGTGAAGAGCAGGGGGGACAATGGACATCCCTGCCGCGTACCCCTGCAAATAGGGAATTCCCCCGATGTGACCCCATTTACCCTCACCCGCGCCCTCGGGTCCGTATACAGTAATCGCACCCATTGGCGGAAGACAGGTCCGAATCCCATACGCCCCAGGACTCCCTCCAGGAAGGGCCAATGCACCGCATCGAACGCCTTTTCCGCGTCCAAGGAGAGAAACCAGTGAGGGTCCCGTCGGCCACTCACCGCCTGTAGCCAGTTGTGCGAGCGCCTCAGATTCAGTCTCGTCGCCCTACTGGGGAGGAAGCCTGTCTGATCCAGATGGACCAAATCTGGGATCACCCTCCGCAGCCGGAGGGCCAGCACCGTCGCCAGTAATTTCACCTCGGTGTTAAGCAGCGAGATTGGGCGATACGACGTGCACTCCTCCGGCGGTTTCCCCTCCTTGAAAATCGGGACGATCGTGGCCAATCTAAGATCCGGGGGGAGGCACCCCTCTCCCCATGCCCCCTCAAATAACGCCAACAGATGGCGAGCCAGAAGATCCGCCGTTTTTTAAAGAATTCCGCCGGGAACACGTTCGGGCCCGGCGCCTTCCCCACCCGCAGCTTGGCCAGCGCCTTTTTAACCTCGTCTAACATAAGGGGGGCCTCCAGCTCTTTGATGTCTCCATCCGCGAGCGTCGGTAGGTCTAGATCCGCCATGTACTGTAGCGCGTCCTCTTGCGAGCCCAGGTCCCGAGCAGCATAGAATGCCCGAAAGTGCCCTGCAAAGGCTTCCGCGATCTGCGCATCGGAATTTACTAAATTCCCCCATTCATCTCGCACCTGTTCTACCCATCTTGCATCCCTCTCTTTTCTACTGAGCCACGCCAATAGCTTGCCCGACTTATCACCGACGTCATATAAACGGTGGAGCGTCGCCAACGCCTGCTTTTTGGCTTCTCCCGTAGCCAGATCTCTATACTGCCGCTGAACGTCAAGCAACCGGCGCAGTGTCTCCCGTGCCGGATCCGCGAGGTACTCCCTGTCCAGCTGAAGTACGTGACTCTCCAGCGCCTGTAGCTCCCTTTGCCGTTCCCTATTTTCCTCCACAATCCTAACCTGGACTCTACCCCGCATGACCGCCTTCATGGATTCCCAGAGGGTCACCGGCGACGACACCGAGCCCACATTGTCGGCTAGGCAGACTAACATCTGCTCGAATGCCCTTCAGCACCTTCGAGTTCTGGAGGTCCCATGCTGAGACTCGCCACTGCCCCCTCCCCGGTACCCGGGGGGCCATTGCCACCAGAAGGGGAGAATGATCCGACAAGCCCCTTGCTTTATATTCAGCTAGAACTCCCTCATTCAACATGTGTCGCGCCATGAAGATATAGTCCAATCTGGAATACACCTTGTGGGCCCCCGAGAAAAAGGAGTACTCCTGCCGTGTCGGGTGTAACCAACGCCACACGTCTGTCAGACCTAGAGTCTCCATCGTGGTGGTGAGGGCCGTCAGAGGCCGGTCCCTCCCCCTATCGCCCGTCCTGTCCAGCGCCGGGGCCAGTACATCATTAAAGTCGCCCCCAAGCACTTGCACCATGTCTGATGTGGCAAGCAGTATTTCCGCCACGCCTTTTAATGTGGACGCCTGAAGCTTAGGTGGAGCATAGACCGATACTAACTAACGTGTATTCCTTCCGCCGCCACACTCCCCGGACCCCCACGTAAGTCCCCAGTGAGTCCGTCCATGTCTGTGTCACTCTAAACGGGTGTGTTTTCCGGACCAGTATCGCCACCCCTCTCGAACCCTGAGTAAAGCCCGCATGCGCTAGGACCGTGTAGTGACCCCGGGCTAGGAATCCACATTTAGTCCCCATAAGGTGCGTTTCCTGTAATAACGCTACGTCTGGGCCTGCCGTCTTAAGGTATGCGTTTATCAGGCCTCTCTTAATTTTACTACCAAGCCCATTGACATTCCACGTTAGGATTGAGAACCCTTCCTCGGCTACACCCTGTGTTACCTTCGTGGCAGGCATTGCAACTCCATCCGTGTGTACTGCCCCGGGGGCACCTCGCTGGCGGTCAAACCCCGCGGTGTGTCGTGCGTGCCTGTAGTGACCTGTCCCCAACCCCTTCCCGCCCAACCATCCCCAACTGTCCCGTCCCCCCCCTCCCATCCCCCAACATCCCCAAACTATGCTCCGCCGCCCTAGTGGAGGAGCCGCTCCTGCATTTGATGCAGCGCAGCACAGCAAGACAACTTGCTGTTCTGCGTCTAATGGAGGGTGCAGGAATGCACCATATGTATCAAGACATGGGACATTCCGTCTCTCTCACTGCGGTGGTGCAGCCTAGCACCAACGCAGACACCCTTGTGTCGTGGTGCAAGGATGTATGCATTTTAGACAAGATTGTTTTTGTGCAGGAAGGTTCAACTTCCTGCACAAAACAGTTTTTAGAGGTGCTGTCCTCTTTCTAAGTGTGCTGCGGAATGCACAGCACATGCACAGCACACCTAGAAAGAGGAAAGAACAAGAGGATGTAGCCTAACGGCTAGAGCAGTCAACTTGAAGCTGGGGAACCGGGTTCGAGTCTCGGCAATGGCCGGTGCTCAACATCCTGTGATTCTGGGCAAATCACTTAATGTCCCCTTGATTAACAAAAATGAACGTGTCCATCTGTATTGATACTGGTGCTCATGTAAAGCGCTCTGACACCCAATGTCTCTGGTCTAGTTTGCACTATATAAAATTCTACCTAAAAAAAAACACACAAAAAAAAACCAAAGAGAGATTAAGATATTTCTCCTTGTTGCACCTCCATCGGGAAGGTGTACAATTTTGACACATTCTCAGGTTCATCAGTCTTGGTAAATCTAGGAATTCACCAAATTCCATGGGGGGATGCACGAGAATGCCCACGTGGAACACTTTCCCAGGGCAGAGTGAAACAAAGCAGCGACTTGCGCTGTCTTGTGTTGCTCCAGATTCACCAAGCAACGCAGGGCCGCGCAAAGTGGCCTTGCGTCGTTTGGCAAACCTGATTTAAGGATTGCGTTGTCGTTACAACACCATGCGTGACGCAAGGGCAACACAGTTTAATGATAATTCTGGGACTGGGCCTTTTCCACTCAATTTTCAAACATGGTTCAATTTATTTTTGGGTCGGTATTGAATTGACGAGTGGGGGCCTCTTTTATCTGGTGCTGAGAGCTATTTTCTGTTCCTGTCCGACCCTGGGTTGATGAGCAGTGTGTCGGAAGATATGCTTAGTCAGCGGCTTTTCACACCTTTGTTTCCCCCCTCCACTGGCTGCCCCCTCTCGGCTGGGTTAGGGACAGAGAGGCATTTATGGCTGGTCATCTGTGTCGCTGGAGGTCAGGCAGCTCTTGGCCTCACCTACACATGTGTGACACTGCTGCACCACAGAGGCATGTAAGACTGGACATCTGTGTCGCTGGAGGTCAGGCAGCTCTCAGCCTCACCCACACATGTGTGACATTGCTGCACCACAGAGGCATGTATGACTGGACATCTGTGTCGCTGGAGGTCAGGCAGCTCTTGGCCTCACCTACACGTGTGACACTGCTGCACCACAGAGGCATGAATGACTGGACATCTGTGTCGCTGGAGGTCAGGCAGCTCTCAGCCTCACCCACACATGTGTGACATTGCTGCACCACAGAGGCATGTATGACTGGACATCTGTGTCGCTGGAGGTCAGGCAGCTCTTGGCCTCACCTACACATGTGTGACACTGCTGCACCACAGAGGCATGTAAGACTGGACTTGTGTGTTGCTGGAGGTCAGGCAGCTCTCTGCCTCACCCCACATGTGTGACACTACTGCACCACAGAGGCATATATGACTGGACATCTGTGTCGCTGGAGGTCAGGCAGCTCTCGGCCTCACCTACACATGTGACACTGCTGTACCACATAGGCATGTATGACTGGACATCTCTGTCGCTGGAGGTCAAGCAGCTCTCAGCCTCACCTACACATGTGTGACACTGCTGCACCACAGAGGCATGTATGACTGGACTTGTGTGTCTCTGGAGGTCAGGCAGCTCTCGGCCTCACCTACACGTGTGATACTGCTGCACCACAGAGGCATGTATGACTGGACTTGTGTGTCGCTGGAGAACAGGCAGCTCTCGGCCTCATCTACACATGTGTGACACAGCTGCACTACAGAGGCATGTATGACTGGACATCTGTGTCACTGGAAGTCAGGCAGCTCTCGGCCTCACCTACACATTTGTGGCACTGCTGCACCACAGAGGCATGTATGACTGGACACCTGTGTCGCTGGAGGTTAGGCAGCTCTCGGCCTCACCCCACATGTGTGACACTACTGCACCACAGAGGCATGTATGACTGGACATCGGTGTCACTGGAGGTGAGGCAGCTCTAGCGCCAAGACACCTTCGGGTATATGTGCGCTTTTACAAATCTTATTAACATAACATAACATAACATGTATGACTGGACTTGTGTGTCGCTGGAGGTCAGGCAGCTCTCGGCCTCACCTACACATGTGTGACACTGCTGCATCACAGAGGCATGTATGACTGGACTTGTGTGTAGCTGGAGGTCAGGCAGCTCTTGGCCTCACCTACCCGTGTGTGACACTGCTGCACCACAGAGACATGTATGACTGGACACCTGTGTCGCTGGAAGTCAGGCAGCTCTGGGCCTCACCTACACATGCGTGACACTGCTTCACTACAGAGGCGTGTATGACTGGACATCTGTGTCGTAGGAGGTCAGGCAGCTCTCGGCTTCACCCCACATGTGTGACACTACTGCACCACAGAGGCATGTATGACTGGACATCGGTGTCGCTGGAGGTGAGGCAGCTCTAGCGCCAAGACACCTTCGGGTATATGTGCGCTTTTACAAATCTTATTAACATAACATAACATAACATGTATGACTGGACTTGTGTGTCGCTGGAGGTCAGGCAGCTCTCGGCCTCACCTACACATGTGTGACACTGCTGCACCACAGAGGCATGTATGACTGGACATCTGTGTCGCTGGAGGTCAGGCAGCTCTCGGCCTCACCTACACATGTGTGACAATGCTGCACCACAGAGGCATGTAAGACTGGGCATCTGTGTCGCTGGAGGTCAGGCAACTCTTGGCCTCACCTACACATGTGTGACACTGCTGCACCACAGAGACATGTATGACTGGACTTGTGTGTCGCTGGAGGTCAGGCAGCTCTCTGCCTCACCTACACGTGTGACACTGCTGCATCACAGAGGCATGTACGAGTGGACTTGGGTGTCGCTGGAGGTCAGGCAGCTCTTGGCCTCACCTACACATGTGTGACACTGCTGCACCACAGAGGCATGTATTACTGGACTTGTGTGTCGCTGGAGGTCAGGCAGCTCTCTGCCTCACCTACACGTGTGACACTGCTGCACCAAAGAGACATGTATGACTGGACTTGGGTGTCGCTGGAGAGCAGGCAGCACTCGGCCTCACCTACACATGTGTGACACTGCTGCACTACAGAGGCATGTATGACTGGACATCTGTGTCACTGGAGGTCAGGCAGCTCTCGGCCTCACCTACACATTTGTGGCACTGCTGCACCACAGAGGCATGTATGACTGGACACCTGTGTCGCTGGAGGTCAGGTAGCTCTCAGCCTCACCTACACATGTGTGAGACTGCTGCACTTCAGAGGTATGTATGACTGGACACCTGTGTCACAGGAGGTCAGGCAGCTCTCGGCCTCACCTACACCTGTGTGACACTGCTGCACTACAGAGGCATGTATGACTGGACATCTGTGTCACAGGAGGTCAGGCAGCTCTTGGCCTCACCCCACGTGTGACACTGCTGCACCACAGAGGCATGTATGACTGGACATCTGTGTCGCTGGAGGTCAGGCAGCTCTCGGCCTCACCTACACATGTGTGACACCACTGCACCACAGAGGCATGTATGACTGGACACCTGTGTCGCTGGAGGTCAGGCAGCTCTCGGCCTCACCTACAAATGTGTGACACTGCTGCACCACAGAGGCATGTATGACTGGACGCGTGTGTCGCTGGAGGTCAGGTAGCTCTCGGCCTCACCCACATGTGTGACACTGCTGCACCACAGAGGCATGTATGACTGGACATTTGTGTCGCTGGAGGTGAGGCAGCTCTCGGCCTCACTTACACATGTGTGACACTGCTGCACAACAGAGGCAGGTAAGACTGGACTTATGTGTCGCTGGAGGTCAGGCAGCTCTCGGCCTCACCTACACATTTGACACTGCTGCATCACAGAGGCATGTATGACTGGACTTGTGTGTCGCTGGAGGTCAGGCAGCTCTCGGCCTCACCTACATGTGTGTGACCCTGCTGCACCACAGTGGCATGTATGACTGGACACCTGTGTCGCTGGAGGTCAGGCAGCTCTCGGCCTCACCCCACATGTGTGACACTACTGCACCACAGAAGCATATATGACTGGAGATCTGTGTCGCTGGAGGTCAGGCAGCTCTCGCCCTCACCTATACATGTGTGACACCGCTGCACCACAGAGGCATGTATAACTGGACACCTGTGTCGCTGGAGGTCAGGCAGCTGTTGGCCTCACCTACACATGTGTGACACTGCTGCACCACAGAGGCATGTATGACTGGGCATGTGTGTCGCTGGAGGTCAGGCAGCTCTCGACCTCACCCCAGTTTGGGGCACTACAACACCACAGAGGCATGTAAGACTGGACATATGTGTCGCTGGAGGTCAGGCAGCTCTCGGCCTCACCCCAGTGTGTGTCACTGCTGCACCACGAAGGCATGTATGACTGGACATGTGTGCCGCTGGAGGTCAGGTAGCTCTCGGCCTCACCCCACATGTGTGACCCTACTGCACCACAGAGGCATGTATGACTGGACATCTGTGTCGCTGGAGGTGAGGCAGCTCTTGACCTCACCTACACATGTGTGACACTACAGCACCACAGAGGCATGTAAGACTGGACATATGTGTTGCTGGAGGTCAGGCAGCTCTCGGCCTCATCTACACTTGTGTGACACTACTGCACCACAGAGGCATGTATGACTGGACATCTGTGTCGCTGGAGGTCAGACAGCTCTAGGCCAAACCCACTGTGGGACTCTGCTTCACCCCAGGGGTTGCCGAGCCTCAATAAACAGGTGGCGGCCCCTGGGAGTGCCGGGGGTGGGGGAGGGGTGGATGTGAGTGTGGAGTACTCAAGCTGAGGTGCGGAGGCCGCTGATGGCAGCTCGGAGTTGATGTATTGCTGGCAGGAAGGGTCGATTTGTGTATGCAAATAAATCTCTCCTCATGCTTCGCCAGGGATGTTGGACGTTTTCCAAACCGAAAGGCTTTGCAGTATGTTAAGGGAGCGGCTCTGGAGCCGTCGAGTAACAGAGACGTGTTTCAATGCCAGGAACAAAGTGCTGAGGTAGGAGCCCTCTCATCTGCCTCCTGCCGCTAATCTTTAGACTGCCCTTTCAGTGCCTCCGTGAGGCTTGCTCTTAAATACATCCAACAGTATCTGCCTGAGGGGGCGACAGAGGTAGACTGGCCTATTGAGACGTAAGAATCATCCATGTCAAAGAAAGACCTGGAGGGCTGGGACGGAGTCAGTCTTATGGCGTGCGACTGACTTTGGCACAGTGGCTCTTGCTTACAGAATCAGTCCATAGATATGTGATTGAATCTCCCCCAGCCCTACTGGTTTTTCAGCTTCACCAGCTACAGCAAATATATCTGAGTGAACTACAGGAGTTCAGTTTTGGGAAACCCTGTCTCCTAAAGTTTAATTTGATAATTCAGGACCCACTGACGACCTACTACAACATTCACAGTCAAAGAACGACCTGTAAACAGATGGCTGTGACGGGTTCCTTGGCACATCTACCAGTCAAGGCGCCCACATGTGACGTAGACGAGGAGGTGTTAGTGACTTTACAGAACAACCCAGCACTCTCAAAGCACCCACACTCACATGGGTAGGACGATAGGTGAACTCCCTACAACGTCAGCCATATGACCCACTGGCACACACTTGGGGTCAGAGAAAGGCTGCAGGGAAGTGCCCCCAACCCTAACGGAGAGCACGCCTCGCGTGCTGGTGTATGCACCACATGAGCCAGACAGGACAACTACAACTCCACTCGCAACAACTGCCCTTCCATTGGCGCCCACGGGCTCCAAGGAAGACTGCGAGAGACTCTAGCCTTCATTCAGGGCACCTAAATCATGCAAACCGGGGCCAGCGAGAGGGATGCAAGGCAAACAAGCATTGGCAAAGCCACAGCATTGGTCAAAAGAACAAAAAAAGATGCAATGTTGTGGCCATGTCCTATCGTAGGTGCATACATGTGTCATGATGCAAGCAAATGCATTTGTCACCACACATGTGCACACGAAAGCATGCAGACACCATCGCAGATCGAAAAATAATGCCAAATGAGGGGAGGCTGGGAAACGCAGCACATGAAGGAGAGAGCAACATGGGTGCTTGTAGAAGAAGCATGCAAGGTATAAAGTACCAAGGTGGCATGATGGAGAAGCACACAAGAGAGAGCAACACAAAGCAAGGGGTCAGGGGCGTTTTATGGGGAAGAAGCACACGCGAGAGAGTGAACAGCGCATGAGAGAGAAACACAGAATGCATGAAGGGGGAGAACAACATGAAAGAGAGCTGGAAAACACATGCACTCTCATGGAGTGCTTAATTAAAAGGAACGTAGTTCCCTGAAAGGCAGGATTGTAAGGATACAAGACACCATTCAAAAGGATAGTAAAGAGGATATGCTCCAGGGGAGAGGCAAACACAGGAAGAGGAAGGCAAGCTAACGAAAAAGAAGCAAGCAAACTGAGAGTGACAGCGAAGCCACCTAATGGTAAGCAGTGGGTAGGCCGTAAGCCCACGGTAAGATCTTGGTAGCCCGACAATAGTTCTTTTGCAACCAGACCACTCGAGTTGTCTGGCAGCAAGGACCTAAAGACGCCTACTCTGCTTTTAAAGGTGCAGGATTAATGTGCCACCGAGCAAAGCTGCCAAATTAATGCTGAAGGCCTCAAAGAGTCCTTTTTTGGGTCGATGCCCGCCGGAACGCGCAGCTGTCTGATTTTCTAAAGACATCTTGGGGACATTCATAAAACTTCCTGGGGAGAGGATGTGGCTCAACGGCTAGGGCAATAATTGTGCAGCATTAAGGCAACCAAACAACATAACACAATGATAATTATATATACTGTCAAAGTAGGACCAACGACTAAAATGGTTATATAAAAAATACAAAATTCATTTTTATTATGCATTAAAGAATTATAGTAAAACATTATCACATTCCTACAGGAAATTACTTATTCATCGTACACATATCTAATCACACTTTCAAATGTACAGAAACATGTGAATTTAGTAATAATGATACATAATTGATAATTGATATTCTGAAGAAACAAAACATTCAATAAAAATCACACAATGTGGCACAAATTTGGTTGACTGGGGTGTTCTCTACGCGCGTTTGGGCACACCGAAGTGCCTTCGTCAGGAAAAATTGGCCACTGAGGAAAGTCAGGAAAACGGAGTGTCTGTAAAGATTAAAAGGGAGGGTATTTTATGATGGTAAAAAGGTACAATTATGACAGAATAGATATAAGAAAGTACATTACCACAAGTTGTGTGCATTGAACAGAGGAGTGGAGATACTAGAAAGGTAATAAAGCTAGGTAGATCAAATAGATTAGATAATTAGAGAAAAAAATTCAATACAAAAATTAAGAGACAGGGACAGTGACAGTGAGTCTACTGTTAAATAGAAGACCAATAATCATAGAAGGAAGAAAAATAAATAATAAACTTCCACCGTAGGGTGCATAAAGTGGATACACCCATATCTGACGTGCTAGTTAGTACCTCTCTTTCTTACAAATATGCAATGCCGATGGTTACCTGTATTATCTTATTGTTAAAAAGTCAGAATCTTGTAACGGGATGTCAAAAAAATGAAATTTTGTTCACAACGGAACTGAAAAAACAAAATAATTTTTATGTTAAAACAGATATGTATATATTCTCTAGATAGCTTGAAGTATTCGCATGGAAGAGAATCTTATTTAAATAAAATAATACCTTGGTAGTGGACTGATATTCTCCCTAATTTTGATAGGGGAAATAATTATAGCGTTGCCAGGTCAAGTAGTATGGGAATACTAAAAGAGAAGAGTCAGAGCATACAATGAGTTTGGTTGATCCAACTACGTGAGATATGTCGCTTATAGGATGCAAATAATTAAGAATTACCTAGAGATATTTTTGGGTTTCTGATATGAAAACCGACAACGTCTCGAGAGGCGGGATGTCGCAAGTCTCGAGATGTCAAGGCACTGGATCTTCTGTGTAGTCTTTGGTCCGAAATAATATATTGAACCCAATTTAAATTAAGGGTTGATTCCTGAAACGAAAAGATGTATTGTTTGTGGACTTAGGTCTAATGACGGCTAGGGCAATCATTCTCGAAGCTGGGGAACCTGGATCGAGTCTCGGCAGGGACGCTCAACATCCTGTGATTCTGGGCAAATCACTTAATCTCCCCGTGCCTGACAAAAATGAACGTGTCCATCTGTATTGATACTGGTGCTCATGTAAAGCGCTCTGATACCCGATTTCTCTGGTCTAGTTTGCACTATATAAAACTCTACCACAAAAAAAACACAAAAAACAAAACAAAGAGAGATTAAGATATTTCTCCTTGTTGCGCCTCTATCGGGAAGGCGTACAATTTTGACACATTCTCAGGTTCATCAGTCTTGGTAAATCTAGGAATTCACCAAATTCCATGGGGGGATGCACGAGAACGCCCACGTGGAACACTTTCCCAGGGCAGAGTGAAACAAAGCAGCGACTTGCGCTGTCTTGCGTTGCTCCAGATTCACCAAGCAACGCAGGGCCGCGCAAAGTGGCCTTGCGTCGTTTGGCAAACCTGATTTAAGGATTGCGTTGCCATTACAACACCATGCCTGACGCAAGGGCAACACAATCTAATGATAATTCTGGGACTGGGCCTTTTCCACTAAATTTTCAAACATGGTTCAATTTACTTTTGGGTCGGTATTGAATTGACTTGTGGTGGCCTCTTTTATCTGGTGCTGAGGGCTATTTTCTGTTCCTGTCCGACCCTGGGTTGATGAGCAGTGCGTCGGAAGATATGCTTAGTCAGCGACTTTTCACACCTTTGTTTCCCCCTCCTCTGGCTGCCCCCTCCCGGTTGGGTTAGGGACAGAGAGGCATGTATGGCTGGATATCTGTGTCACTGGAGGTCAGGCAGCTCTCTGCCTCACCTACACATGTGTGACACTGCTGCACCACAGAGGCATGTATGACTGGACATGTGTGTCGCTGGAGGTCAGGCAGCTCTCGGCCTCACCTACACATGTGTGACACTGCTGTACCGCAGAGGCATGTATAACTGGACATCTGTGTCGCTGGAGGTCAGGCAGCTCTCGGCCTCACCTACACATGTGTGACACTGCTGCACCACAGAGGCATGTATGACTGGACATTGCACCACTCTAATCTACACATTCTACAACGCTGCAGTGAACGCTGCTGAATTTTATACTGCTGCACTCTACACTGCACTCTATGGCACCATACTCTACAGCACTCTATGAAAATGCACTTTACACCAGTCCTCTCTGCTCTACCCCACTGCACTCTACTCTGCACCACTCTACTCTATACCACTTCACTTTGCAGTGGTGCAGAGTAGGGTGCAGTGATGTGATCTCTGCCACAGTATAAACACCACTCTACTGTACGCTACTGCACTCTATGCCAAAGTACTCAGCGACACTCTCCACCACTGCACTACACAACACACTAGTTTGCAACACTGCACTCTACTCTGCACTACTGCATTCAATGCCAATGCTCTCAATGCCACTGCACTCTAAGTGACTCTACTCTGCCTCACCCCACTCTACACCACTGCACCCTGCAGCACTCCATCTACATCACTGCACTATATGCCACTGCACTCTATGGCACTATACTATACTCTGCAACACTCTACACCACAGCACTCTGTGCCACTCTACTTTTCACCACCGCACTCTACGCCACTCGACTCTATGCCATTCTACTCTACTCTGCACCATTGCAGTCTACACCAGTGCACTCTAATATGTAACACTCTAATCTATGCCACTGCATTCTATGCTGCTGCACTGTATGCTGTTAAATTCTGTGTCACTGCACTCTATGCCGCTGCACTCTGCACTACTATACTCCACAACACTCAACAACAAATGCACTCTAGACCAGCCCATCCTTCTCTATGTCACGCTACGTAACTCCACACCACTCCAATGCACGACATTTTATGCCACTCCACTCTACAACTCTCTACTCCACTCTTTGCTATTCCACTTTATAACGCCTCACACCACTCTCCTGTATGCCAGTAGCTCTTAGCGAAGCTGAACAACAGCCACACTGGTGTACAACATGGCTAAAACACATTAGCGAATCCAATAGCTCTTGCATAGGCGAGACCTATCGGCTCATCCGATGCTTGTTTAATATAGTGTATTGATTATTAACAGTGCATGCTACACATCGTACATCTTGAATTTGTGTGTGGTAATATGACATTAGTACATGATGTTGTTTTTACATTTCACAAATTACATGTTTTTTCACTGCTCTTTTTGACTATGTGAAAGCAATAAAGTCGGAGATTCAGAGACTGTAAATACACGGGTATTTATGGCTTAAATGAATAGCAGTTATGAGCTAGAACCCAGACAGTCTGGGTGTTTTAGGGCATGGCAGTGTCCCCTGCACTCTGATGGTGAGGTTTAAACCACAGCTGACTGGCAAGTTTATTAAAATACATTTAAGTATTGTTTGCTCAAATGAGAAATGTACGAGAATGTTTATTACTCCTGGCAAAACAGCATTTCACATGTAGGAGGGGTCGGGGGGGGGTCCCCACCCACTGATGAAAAACACATTCTAAGAACTTTTGATGCGGTTTGGCCCTCTCTCCAGATGGCACCCTCAGCACCAGCCATGGTTCTAATGCTGTACAGTAAGGAACAGGTGTGTAAACTGGCACAGTGGGTGCATTATAGAAAAAATGAAATGTTGCACCTTTCAGCTAATGAAACCGGATTTCTCGAAAGCTTGTCGTGCCGCAGAAGCCTCGGCTTCTATTTCTGGTGGAGACCATGCCGTGCTCCATGGTGGAAGCTGAGGGCTATTTGAACACGGGATTTGTGAAAAAGCAGAATTTGACAGGAATAACTGTCAGGAATGGATTTTTTTACAGCATGAGAAGTTAAACGCTTTCGAGGCCCACCTGAGAACAGCTGCTGATAAACGTTTTGCTCATAAGGTTGCGAGACACAGACCTGCTTCCACATCAACATAGATAAAGGTTAGCTCCGCCCAGGTGGTGTTACTGATGGGGCCACACCACATCCTGTGGCCATCTGTGGTCTTTCTGGTGCTCACCATGCCTGTCACATCACAGGGTGCCACTGTGTACCACACAGTTTCATGGACAATCACATGACCACATGGTGAACAGCCACCATCACGCAGTGAGGTGGAACCCTTGCACGCATTGGGTATACCGCTTGTGAGAAGTTGGCCTGGTATATGCTGTCCACTAATTTAAGTGGGCACCGTGCACCAGTCCAAAAGACCCTTATGATGTATGAGGTCAAAGATAATCTTTAGAAAGCTGTCCTAGTCGTAGCTGTGGAGAGCAGCCTTCAGGCTTAATCTTAAAGGAATGTAAAGCAGCTTGTTTTACCAGAATATCACCTCCTGTATTGACTAAATGAAAGGAGAACCACACAGTAGTTATATAAAAAGATGTATTTATTAATATAAAACTCTCTGGTATCCTCTACACGAGAACAGAACACAAAGCACACAATACGAGATTAATAGAACAGTTGTGAGTAGCACAATACACAGTGGGCTTCAGGGGGAGACCAAACCAAATACTAAAATAGTGGTATAACAGTCACAACTGAGATCAAGACCAGGGGGCATATTTATAATAACTGACGCATCCCTGCATATCAGCAGGGATGCGCCAGTTATTTGGCGCCCCAGCTCCGCCACCATAGATGCGCCGCATTTATAATGCGGCGCACCATGGGGCAAAAACGGCACAGATGCGTCACGCATCTGTGCCGTAAAAGTGGCGCATTGCTGGAGTTGCGTCGCAAGCGCGACGCAGCTCCAGCAATGCTCTGGGGGGCCGTATCTTTACAATGCTGCGTCAATCCTTACGCCTGCTTCAAGCAGGCGCAGGGTTTTGACGCAGCATGGGCCTAAAAGTGACTGAGTGAAATCTTGTAGATTTCACTCAGCCACTTTTAGGAGGCGTTCCTGCGCCGGAACGCCCCCACCTGCCCTGGAACGCCTACATGTGGCGCAGGGCTTTACAACGTGACGCATCTCCCAGATGCGTCACGTTGTAAATACCCCGCACCATGGCGCAGGATTTGCGCCGCTGCTTCGTCACAAAAGTGACGCAACGGCGGCGCAAAAGTGGCGCAAGTGCAACATAAATCTGCCCCCAGGTATAGAGCATGTAGAATCACTGGGACCCCAAGGAACATCCAAGGTGAATAGACAGAGACCCCACGGAGGCCAGGTGCAGTGTGGAAACATGACCGCAGGCTCCATACAATTCTATGGGGAAGTCATGGTTTCAATTTTACAATTAAGTTAAGGACCCTTCTAGGAGGACTTCGAGGAAACCATTTGGAACTTAAGAGGTTGGAGAGCCCTCCACCCGTGGATACTGTAGTACCCGGGTTACTTATCCCAGAGGAGCCGGGTGCATAGGTCTAGAGTGGTGTCGGAAACCGCCGTCGTTCTCAATGGAGGGCTGCGAAGAAGTACTGCTGCCATGAAGGTGAAAAGGGTCCAGTGGAATACAAGTCTGGATTCGGGAAGGAAGGAACCTGAAAACAGAGGGGACAGAGTCTGGGTCACTTCAGAGTGACCAGGGGCTCGGGAGACGAATGCCCACCGATGTCGGGTACTTCAAGTGCGAAGAAGGGATGCTTGACTCTGCAGCCATGAGGACCAGGAGACGTCAACGACAACCAGGAGCCATATGCAAGATGTGCCACAAAGGATGTCGAGTACTGAGGGGGTCGGTGTCTGGCTGGAGCACCAACAAGCCTTGGCAACAGCAATCCACACAGGAAGGTCAAGCAGGTTAGGGTGTGGACCAGCAAGGTACTGGGGACTCAAGCAATGGAGAGTTATGGCACTTCTGGAGCAACTAGTAGAGCCCAAGAGAAATCAATATGACCCTCAAGATGACCCACAGGCTGAATGATCAGGAGTCGCGAGGGGACCTCGAGCGAGATTGCAATGTACCAGCCCATGGAGCACTCGATACAAGGAGGCTGGAGTTCTTTGGTGCAATTACTGCTTAGGGTCAGGACTACACGGAGCCCAATGCACAAGCTTGGGAATTGCCAATAAGCATATACAACTGCAAATGGATTTGGTGCACAGGGGTTCAGGTTGTGCAGTCCCCACGAGGGATACTGGCCTCAAACTTGCTGAGAGAGCAGATCAACCTCAGAAACCTTCAAAAACCCACCTCCTGTGTTACTGAAATCTTCAGAGTCTGCAGGAGCTGGGAGCAGCAGACCAGTCAGTTGCATTGAGGTGCCTGCGAATACAAGGGAGTAACTCCTTCACTCCAAAGGTGATCCTTCCGTTGTCCTTAGTGTACCACAGGTCCTGCATGGAGCCTGTATGGAGCAAGGGCACAGACAAAGCTTTGGACAGGGAGGGAGACGAAGTCGGGCCCAGTCAAAGTCCAGTGAAGTCCTGAGTGTCCAGACGGTCGAAGGTCAGTGGTTTCTTCTTGTAGAATCTTGTCCACATAAAATCTAAAGTCTTATAGCCAGATAAGCCCTTTTGTACCCATTGGAGGGGGTTGGACAGATTCAGGGTCCCTCCTAGGGGAGTGTCAGGACAGAGGGGTGATTACACCCATGTCCTTTGTCCAGTTTCGTGCCAGAGCAGGAGCCAACGGCTCCCAGAACTGGTTTGAGCTGGACTATGCACAGGGACATCAAATGTGCCCCAAGTGCAGACTTTCAGGCACTCTCAGAGTGCACCCACCCTACCCCAATACTCTAAATCCTGTCTGGGAGGTGGTCACACCTCCCTGTGACAGGATGCCTATTGTGCTGCCTTCCTCTGCTCGAGCTTGGCTCAGCAGCAGGAGGGCAGAAATGTGTCTGTGGTCGGCAGCATCCATTTTGGGCTGTCCGGATCAAGAAGGCTGGCACCGGGTAGACAAGTGACCCCACAAAGCTCGCTTCAGAAGGGTGGAATCATACCTCCCACACTGATTACCAATGTGGAGGTCTGGTTCCAAGGTCTTTGATACCAAACACGATATGTTTCTATGCAGCCGTTTTCATGATAGCATTTACCGCGAGGTTATAATGCACCTCTACCTATATGTCTGGCTGAGTCACAGACAACCCGGGAGAATGGTCTCCGAAGGCTACAGAGAGGCTCTGCTCAAGCAGGGGCACCTTCTCACTAAAAACCCAGCACCCTGCCTTCAGGATGGACAAGGCCTGCTATAGGGGTGACATAAGTTTTAAGTGTAGTGACCTATAGATATAGTGAACCTATATCTAAAGTAAGTGGTGGAAACACCAGCTTACACAAGTTGCAGTAGCACACCTGTAGTTCCATTTTGCATGGTGTCTCATGGGTGGCATAATACATGCTTCAGCCCATGGGATGCCTCTGGGGTACCTATGCCCTGGGAACATGTGTACCATATACCAGGGACTGATAAAAGTACCCCAGTATCCAATCGGGAGTGTACCAAGTACATGTAACAATTTAAAGGACAAAGCAGATAGACTGGGGTCCTGATTAGCAGGATCCCAGTCAGACTAGTCATAAACCAGCAAAATACCAGGCAAAAAGTGGGGGTCACCATGCAATCAGATCCTACCTTCCTACACCGCTGAGGTGTGAACGCTCTACACAGCTGAGCTGTCTCCCCAGGACATGCAAGGCGGAGTCAGGTGATTGCCGTATTGCTCCAGGGGAGGATAGCTGTGGCTGTTTAGGCAGAGCAGTGGGTCCAAAGCTCACCACTCACCAAGGCACCGCAAAGCTTGGCGAAACGGTAAAAAATCTCCGCAAGCACGCAGAGTTCCGTGAACACGCGGAATAGCTTGTTCCGCCCGTTCGCTATGCTTTTTTCCTGTTCGCGAATGCTGTTTGCGTGCTTGGGGGAAAATATCTTGCGAACATGCATTTTGAAAGCACGAACAAGCATAAAATTCTGCGAAGCCGCGGAACGCGAAATTACCCAAATTCCGCAAGTGGAACAGAACTTACCACCCATGCCTACTCGCAAGGTGAGACGTATACTTCGGCTGGCAGGTGTGCTCTTCCAGGGGCCTCCTGGAAATCTCTGAGAACCCCCTCCCCACCCCAATAGCAGCCTCTGCTGTCTCACTGGGAATCCACCTGTCCTTGACCAGGTATGACCCGCCCTTCCCCTCACAGTTAAAGCTTGTTAGTAAGCCTCACGGATGCTCGCTGCTGTAGTTGGTTGGTGTTATGATTTCTTAATCTGGAATCCCAACTTGACTGGCCTCACATTGATGTCAGTGCTGCCACTTTTCATAAATTGTTGCTCTCCATGAGCCACCAGGACAAATTTGTCTGGGGAAGTTTTGTTGTACCCCACAAAGGAAAGTCTGACCATGAACAGCACTATTAAAGTTTATCCTTCTATGTAAGGGTGACAGGAAGATTTGCGCAGTGTTATATTCTCAGATTTAAGGTCGCCCAACCAGTAAACTATATGTGTCCATATAAATGTTCAGAATAATGAGAAAAATGCCCTCTCCAAATTGATTTCCGAATGAAGGGTTTGCAGGCGGTCATTTAGAAAGGCTTTGACAGGACCCGGCGTCATGGCGGCTCCTGTCAATGGATTTTACTCTTTGCTACAGAGCTGCGTCATTAGGACGCAGCCCTGTAGCAAACCGTATTCTTTTTTCAATAAGAAAATCCCAAAACAGGATTTTGCTTTTGAAAAGTGAAAAATATAATGCCCTCCTCGCCATGGGAGTCTTCGCCGGGGTGGGGAGGAGCAATATAATGAGTTTACTGTTCCTCACCACCAGGCTTTACCGGCAGTAAGATAGATTGAAAAATAACTACATGCCATCCATCCAAACTGGGCTGGCGGGCATGTAGACGTTTCTCTGACGGCCCTCACTCCCCAGGCCTGTAGCAGAAGTTTGGCCATGGCAGAGACAGACTAGTCTCTCCTGTGGCCTAACTGAAAGTTCACCCGCATTTAAATGGACCTTCATATTGGCAGGACTTGACTCCTTCTCCAAGTTGTCACACCATTCCAGTAATGCAAATTGTCACCAAATTCCAATTCCAGTCAAATAGCTAACAAGAGTTTTCACAATATTATCCCTTCTTCAGGGATCAAAATTCCAGACCTTCTTCATCACATAATTGCATTTTGATAATCATTCAAAGAAACCCCCAAGACGCAAATATCAAAATTCAAATCCTCTTTATCACATACTTACAAAAAAAAACCTGGATACTAAGATCTGAAAGTCCAGTAAAATAATAATGATGAGACAACTTGGAGAAGGAGACAAGTTCAGAGTTGAATAAAGACACTTGATTTGGAAACCAATTTGGAGAGGGTATTTTTCTGAGAATCCTGAACATTTATAAGGACTATTGAAGATGTTTCCTCAAGGATGGAACCTAAGTCGGGGCTATGAGGGAAGCCCTAATGCGGTGACCTGTCCTGGAAGTAAATGCAGCCAGAGAAGTACAAGCTAGACCCAGTGGAGTGAAGCTTGCACAGATGACTTCTTAATGATGAAAGGCATCCTGGGGGGCTTAGCGGTGCATCCGGCCAGAACCTAGTTGCACACGTCTGCTTTAGAGGAGGATGGAGGGTCTGCAGAAAACATTCCTTTACTGTCTGTGATGTGAGACTGAGTTGTCCACATTGCCACTCACCTTGTGCGGGTGCTTTGTCTCTGCTTTTCCACTCTGAGAGGGATACAATGGGTTTCTCCTTTATACTATAGACCTTGGGCTACCATCACATTGGCGGAGGGTAGTCACCCTGCTAATGGAATCATTTTGACCTCACAGCTCTGTAGATTTCAATATTTGAAGGTGTGTCTGGACCCTAACCCGAAACCACAATTAACCCGTTGCTACTGGGAACAGGTGGGTGTCCATCTCCTCTCGATGTCCCCAAAACCTGCAAGTTTTCATCAGGAACATCTGTTCATAATCTACCAGCTCTTAGATTTCAGGATCAAGGGGACACACTCAGGATGCTATCCCAATTCCCTCGATTGGAACTTTGACCTTAGAGACCGGTTGAAGCAGTGACTTATCTTCTCAAGTGACTGGTGCTCCCTCCATCAAAACAACCGGAGCCTCGTACACCACTTACGAGACATAGCAGTTTGATTTTTGGACCATTCCTTTGGCTCCCATAAACAGATGCATGCTCTGGATGGGATTCAAAGTTCACTGTTGGGTTTGGCATCTTTCGTTCAATTCACCGAAGCAACAAATCTGTAGTAAAACCTAAAGAATACGAAGCACAGCTGAGAACTCACCAAGATGCCCCATAGGGTTGGAGTGCAGGTGAATGCCTATGTTGTTTACATTCTAGCTCCTCACTGTGCAAGTGCTGTAAAACTGGAGTCCTAGCTTGGCTCCAGGACATGCTGGAACCTTCTATTCCTTTTCCTGTAGATCATTTCCACTGCCCTTCATATCCTAGTCCCAAATATGACTTCTCTTTTTAAAAGATAATACCATGTCAGCCAGTGTGCACTGACCTCTACAAGACTGGCGGTCCTGCAAGAGGTCAAGCACAGCAGCAGGCCACTCTTGGAGCACATAGAATGGTGGTGTGTGTTCCCTCTGGCAGAAAGCAATGCATCAAGAAAGGTGTCTCCAAATGGACACTGAAGTGAATTAAAGGGATCCCTGTGCACTTCTGTGTCTGAGTTACAAACTTACCAGCACCTGCTTGAGGAATCCTCGACTGCCTGGCCACGCTATTGTTGCAGGGTACAGAGCTCAAAAGAAGTAACTTGGTTATCCAGTTAGAGTGACGTAGTCTTTAAGGTCACCTGATGATAACAACAGCCTTCACCACAGATACTATCCATTAACTACCAACCACACCTCTCCACCCTCCCAGACCCTTAGGAAAGACTCTCAGCAAGGATAGAATTTCTTGGACTTGGCCCTTTCTGCAGGGGCATCCCCAAGCTTTTTGCCTTCATCCTCCTGTTTTCTGAACCCGTTTTCGTTGGCTTTTAGGACTCTGTGCACTTTACCCCTGCTAACCAGTGCTAAACTGCTTGTGCTCATCCTGTAAACATGGTAAAATTGTCTTACACCCCAACAGGACATTTCATTTTCTTGTACGTCCACATGTTCCCAAGGCCTGCACACCAGTTGTGCCTCCCACTTCAGTAGCCCTTTTAAACATGCCCCAGGCCTCCTGCCCTTGCAGCCTATATGTGCAGTTTTAAATTGTCCCAACCATTTGATGCCTGCTGCCTGTATGCGGGGTCACGTGACTAGGTACAACTGTTAGTTGTTAATTGTGTATTTCTCCCAGACAGTGAGACAAAGGGGAAACAGGTGTTTGCAAGAGGGGCCATCTCTGACTTGATGGGGGGGAGGAGCTGTCACCTACCACACTTGCACATCACTAATGCTCTGCCTCAGCACACTCACGCAGGGTGTCACCCCAGTCTATTGTGCCTCAAGACAATCTGGGGCCAGGGAAGGGAGGCAGCAAATTCCAAGCACCTTTCGGGGTGGAAACCTCTAGAAGCTTCTCCTACTTCAAAGCTGGCAACAAATATAAATATTGGACCCTAAGACCCAACTCTTCAGTACACTCCTGGACCTGTGGATACTAAAGAAGAAGAATAATGCCCCACTATCCTGCTGCTTGAAGCCTGCCCTTCTTGCTGAGAAGGAAGACTGGACCTGCACCCTTCCTCCCAGGATGAAGTGACACCAAGGGTCAGCTCACTGACCTTCTGTTCCGAGCTGCAGGTACATAACATGCACCTGAGGCCTCCCTGAATCTGCCCACCTGACCTGCTGCTTGGTCCTCTGACTTGAACTGCCTGAGCCCTGCTGGCCTCATCTGGAGTGTGCTCCTGATTCTAAAGAGGTGCCCCTCAGGTCCTGGACCCTTGGTGTGGCATCGGTTGAACACCGCCTCAAGGAAAAGGAGAAATCCTGAAGTTTGGGACTCTTCGGGACAGTGAATGGGCCTTTTCGCGCCAAGATCTTGTTGCCTGCTCTACTGCCAATGAGAAGCTCTGGTGCACCCAATTCTTTGCATTACACTGACCGCCAGCAATGACCGGCAACGCAAGATTTGTACTTTGTGCTACAGCATTGACAGCCTGCGGTGAACGCCAACGCGAATCTCCAGCAATGACAATCCGCGATGCCCGACAGGATCTTTGTGAAACAACAACCACCATGCGTGACGCCTGGCCTGCTATTCGTGCTGCAGTGAAGGCCATTCGAAATGCTCTCCACCATGAACTGGACTCTTCGCGCCAGACATTCAAAGGTAACTCTTTCAGCAGGACTAACCTGGTCCGTTTATCTGGTCAGCATTCCAACGTGGTCAGCCTGAACTTGTGACTTTCACCCAGTCTCGATGAGTAGAAAACCGTGAGTGGCACTTTGTGCTTTTAGGCACTATATTTACCTTAAATCTTCACACTTGCATATCTTGGGTTCTACCACTTGGATTTTTAGGGTTTTGGTGTCAAATAATTTATTCCATTGTACTCTATTTTTCTAAATTGGTGTAGGATTTGTCTGGTGTTGTGTTGTCACCGTATTACTTTTTAAATTGCTGCATAAATACTTCACACATTGCTTCTAAGTTAGGCCTGACTGCTTTTGTGCTAAGCTACCAGAGGGCTAAGCACAGGTTAATTTTAGGTTTGTTTGTGTTTCACCCTAAGAAGAATTCACCTCCTCAACCAATAACCCAATTTCCACAGAGTGTAACTGATGCAGTCTGCAGTGGCTTGCCAAAATGCAGACATCTGAGTGAGCACAGCAAGGTGCTGCTGATGGATTGAGGCTTTAATCTTGGAGGGCGGCTCTACATCTAAAAGGGCAAGCCTCAGAGCTCTTCTTCTTATTGCACATTTAACTACAATCCCATTATTACCACAGCTGCATAATGCATAATGCACAGACAAGGAGTGCGCCTTGGCAGGTGATGCACCATAAATAAACCACTTAGGAGGTATCTTCCTTTGTGCATATTGGAGTGGGCTCAAGTGATCGCATTGAATTTCGATGAGCCAATCGCGAACTCTCGGATTAGTGTGCAGTGTGAAGAAGGCCAGGAACTTCTGACGCAGGGGCATCCAGAAAGATTGGCATTTCGCCATCAATAAGGCTTTCCCCATTCAGGATCCCTATTTGATGTGCCGTGTGTGTGTGTGTGTGTGTGTGTGTGTGTGTGCGCGCGTGCGTGTGTGTGTGTGTGTGTGTGTGTGTGTGTGTGTGCAGCTTTCAATTTCACTGTAACGCATGGTTAAAGGTTTGTGCTTGCTGTTGCTACCGGTGAAACTTTATGGTAGGGGCCACTGCACCCAACAGACAATCACTTTTCCGCTCATAGGTCATAGACGCAAATACAAAAATGTGCATAAACACAGGCTCAGATTTACTAACACTTTGCACCATTACTAAATCATGCACTTTGGTGCTAACAATAGAATTGGTATTTACTGTATTTGGTGTCTATTTTTTCCCTGCACAAAAAGGGCCGTGCACTGCTTCGCGACACTTTGCAGCAAATGGTAATTCCTGGTGAGTTACAGTGCAAACACCCAAAGGTTTTGACGCAGAGGCCAAGGTACGAAACTAGCCAGGCCGCACTTTGCCTCCTTGAAGCAGACGCTAGCAAGGAGAAATGTTTTCATGTACAGCACATGTCCAGTGTGTGAGATCCTTTCATGTTTGCTTAGACATAGGAATGTGTCCTGGGAGAGTATTCCTCCAGTAACAACACTATGCTAGACAGAGCACACTGACCTCTGCGAGGCTCTGTGTCCACCAGGAGCTTGATCACAGGGATGACAGCAGCAGCCGGCCAATCTTAGAATGTATAGATCTGCACTGCGTTTCCCCCTTGCGGGAAGCAGTGCATCAAACGTGGGGGCCGTGCTGCGTTGCGTTAACATTTCAACACCAGTGCCAGCGTCTAAATGATCCCTTAAATGAACCAGAAAGCACTTCGAAGAAGCTAACAGAGTCAACAAAACTTAGGGCCTTATTTAGATCTCGGCGGATGGGTTGCTTCATCACACCGGTGAAATATAAATCCCATTATATCCTATGGGATTTGAATTTCAGCGGACGGGATATCCGTCACTGTTGTAGCGGAGTAACCCGTCCACCTAGATCTAAGCCAGGCCCTTAGTAAAATACTAATATCACAAAGAGGACACTGTTCCTAAAAGTAGGGTGCAAAAACTCATCCATACAATAAGGTGCAAAAAGTCACCATGTATTAAAAGAAGAAAAAAAAAAGAAAAGAAAAAGGAAAAGAAGAAATCCTAGGTGAAGGGACCCTCAGATAAAAGGAAAAACCATTATGTGTCCTCTGTTGCCTTCACAAACCCCATAGGGTGTCATGCTTCATCATCGGGCAGTTGCTCCTCGTGGGGCCGGTGCTGCAATTCCCCACGGGTCCCCCGAAGGGTCTCTTTATTGGAGATCTTTTATAGGACTGCCGGATGGTGCATGTGGGTGTGTGGGGTCCAATGAGGGTGAAAACAAAAGTGCGTGCAAGTGTTAAGAGAAATTCGTAAAGGGTAAACATGCAGCAATTGTCCGAATCGTGTACCCTAAGCAGACTCAACTGCTAAATAAAATCTAGCCCCAATGGCATACTATGCCCCGGTATGGAAAGACATAGGTCAACATGTTTCACGCCTGCGTCGCCTTAAGGGTCGTTGGCGCTTCGTCAGGACCAGAACTCTAAAATGTAATGTGCACGTGAAAACCAATTAAAATACCCTCAAACAATCAGGGCGGGCAGTAACCTGTATCACCCAAAATCTGGCTACAGCTGCATGATGTAACCGCTCCTGATCGGGTACCATCAGTGTCCACCTTCCCCTTCACAGCCCATCTTCTCCATCACTGCCCATGTCTCCTATCCACATCCGTTCTTATGCCAATGTCCTCTTGCCAATGGTTCTCCTTGCTCCTATCTTTAAAGAAACCTCCGCGATGCCACTATGAAGATCCGATGCTGAGTACGCTCGCCAAATACATCATCACATAAATTGTCAAAAACCCTGCGGCATATACACATTAAAATCCATAACTATAAAGAGAAATTATACACTATACTGGAGCAAGTTATACTTGAATGAAGACAATATAAAAGAAACAGATGCTATGTTGAGGCAGCAGGCTGTGCTGCTCAACAGTCATTCAACAGGCAAAGTTGAGCTTAAGAGGAAAAAGTCCACGCGAGGCGAGAAAATGTTTCTGCACAGACATGCCTGTGCGGATGTTAAATCATGTCCTAATATACTGCTCCCAGACAATTGAGTTGGTAATACAAGGAGTAAACTCAATTACACCCAGGAGCTTTCAGCACACATTTTGAAATATGTTTGTTCCTGTGATATTGCTTCTGAGACAGCTCTGTGGGTTAATGCATCTGCTGAAGACATTGTGTTACCTGACTGCTTGTGCAGGCACAGTGTAAGGGACATTACTAGCTGACTGCGAATGCTCTCAAATACCATGTAGTCATTCAAGATGGAGGACTTGCGACTCCTCGCAAAAAGTCTGCCTCTGTCAGAGCTAGAAATGTATACAAATGCCAAAGACCTTCGAAGGGCCTTACTAAAAAAATAAAAAATAAAATTATGGGCACATTTTAACAGTTCCCTGGAATGAGCTTGTAGTTTGTACAATTCATAAACATTCAGGTACATACAGTACTTCTACAAAGTGGAGAGGTGTGGCTCACTGGTTAGAGGCGGCAGATCCGCAAGCAGAGAATCGGCCAGGGACCAGGGTTCAATTCCCGACGCGGCAGGGTCGTGGACCAGGGTCAAAACGGACTCGATAATTCTCGCCTTGGTACCTACTCTAACCAGGAACACACTCGGCAACTCTGGGCATTAGCTTGCCTCATCTCCACAACGGCCCCCCACATTCGCCGGGGATGCCTGGTTTCACCTTGGAGATACCCAGGAGGGACCATCTCACAGGGATAGCCAGGACGGGTTCCCCAGCGGTCTACAGCGCCACGACGCCTCAGGGCAGCAGTGCGCTTTAGAAGACACATACATACATACATACATACATACAAATGACTTCTACAAATGTGTGCCCGGCACAGGTGCGCAAGCGTACCACTGGGAATGTCATGCAAGATCTTCTGTGGCCTCCTCACCCATCTCTGCAGAACTCTACATGCCATAGATTGGACAGACAGGACAGGGGTTTTAAGTAGGAGTGGGCGTAACTGGAGGAATTTGCTATAGCATAATTTTGTGAAATGATAGCACAATTATGCAAGAGTGCACAGAATTACCCAAGGAGTGTAACCCTGCATTTAGTGCTATTTTCTTGGTGCAAAATTTACCCTCCCCCTCAAAATGAACTTGAGGGAGCATTTTGAGCTAAGAAACTAACGCGAAATGTGAGTGTACAGGAATGGCAGGATCCAGCAGCCACGCTAAATGTGAGTGTACAGGAATGGCAGGAGCCGGCAGCCGCGCTAAATGTGAGTGTACAGGACAGCAGGATCCAGCAGCCGCGCTAAATGTGAGTGTACAGGAATGGCAGGAGCCGGCAGCCACGCTAAATGTGAGTGTACAGGAATGGCAGGAGCCGGCAGCCGCGCTAAATGTGAGTGTACAGGACAGCAGGATCCAGCAGCCGCGCTAAATGTGAGTGTACAGGAATGGCAGGAGCCGGCAGCCACGCTAAATGTGAGTGTACAGGAATGGCAGGAGCCGGCAGCCACGCTAAATGTGAGTGTACAGGAATGGCAGGAGCCGGCAGCCGCGCTAAATGTGAGTGTACAGGAATGGCAGGAGCCGGCAGCCACGCTAAATGTGAGTGTACAGGAATGGCAGGAGCCGGCAGCCGCGCTAAATGTGAGTGTACAGGAATGGCAGGAGCCGGCAGCCGCGCTAAATGTGAGTGTACAGGAATGGCAGGAGCCGGCAGCCGCACTAAATGTGAGTGTACAGGAATGGCAGGAGCCGGCAGCCGCGCTAAATGTGAGTGTACAGGAATGGCAGGAGCCGGCAGCCACGCTAAATGTGAGTGTACAGGAATGGCAGGAGCCGGCAGCCACGCTAAATGTGAGTGTACAGGAATGGCAGGAGCCGGCAGCCGCGCTAAATGTGAGTGTACAGGAATGGCAGGAGCCGGCAGCCACGCTAAATGTGAGTGTACAGGAATGGCAGGAGCCGGCAGCCGCGCTAAATGTGAGTGTACAGGAATGGCAGGAGCCGGCAGCCGCGCTAAATGTGAGTGAACAGGAATGGCAGGAGCCGGCAGCCACGCTAAATGTGAGTGTACAGGAATGGCAGGAGCCGGCAGCCACGCTAAATGTGAGTGTACAGGAATGGCAGGAGCCGGCAGCCACTCGCGCTCTGTTCCTGTGCTCTTGGGTTGGCATTTTTGACCCAGATGACTCAACATTGCGTGAATGGGCATAATCATATATTTTTGGTCAAGTTGCATTAAAAGAGTTATGCAAAATTGTCAAAATTACTCTAGCATAATTAAAATTTCATTCAGGCCTACTTCTAGGTGTGTTTTGAACCCCTCAAATCAAAGGCCACCCCTGTGAAGATTTCCGTAGCCCCAAGGAAATATTGCTAATTGCACCAACTTCAGAGAAAATGAGAACAGCCAGGTGTCTCTCTCTCTTCTCTGTGATGTCTTCGGCTCATCTAGATTCAGTGTTATGAGTCAGACAACCCTGCCAGAGATGCTGTAATATGCAGCAGTTATTTGTAGATGTGTGAACCCTCTCCCTGGTCCCTGAAAACAGAAGACACACACAGCTTTTAGTGTTTATAATGACAAGTTATTTTTAATGTACAATCAGCACACACACCTTGTGCATCCCAATGATTTAAATTATCATAGCATCTCAGCATTTATAATATAGAATAAGTTAAACATTAGAAGAACTCAAACATTTCAGATTGTACATCTCTTGTATCTGTGAGGAAATGGCCCAAACTCTCCCTGTATCTCTGATATTATCAGTCTCTTTGTTACCATATTGGCTGAATGATTAGAATTGTCCCTGGCTATTTCATAACTATCTCTTTACCACTCCTGCATGCCTTGGAAAGATTCCAGGCCAGCAGCTGGATTTCCCAAGCAACTAGTCCTCCCTTCTGCTCCTCCCAAATTCTTAAGTCTTGTTACTCTTTTCTCTTCAATGATTCGCTATGGGGATAGAGGTGAAGTTGTGCAGTGTTCCATATCTGCGTCACAGAACGAACCGTGCCTCAGTCGGAGAACACAGCCGAAAGGCAAGCACGGGTATTAAAACATGGCTCCTTCCAGCTTTGCTCGGTGCAGGGTCGGATGGCCTTATAATGTTGCTAACTACACTGCTGGCTTGATTTATATCTTGGCGGCTGGGGTACTCTGTCGCAAACGTGATGGAGATCCCGCCTGCCGTATTGCAAGTTCCATACGATATAATTCACTTGTAATAAGGATGTCCATCACGTTTGTGATGGAGTATGCCATCCGCCGAGATCTAACTCAGGCTCCTAGTCCTTAGGAGCATCAGAATGGAAGCTTCCTCGTCTCTTCATTTCTCTTATACTTGTTACTGCGATTAATGCCTATCTGCTTGTAAAAAATTTGGGGGCATATTAATAAGGGCTGGAGATAACATTATCGCCGCTTTAGCGCCCGTTTTTGGGTGAAAAGCGGCGATAATGTTATTGCAATATCATCAAGGACATGCTGGCGCGTGTTTCCTTGACTTAGCGCCCGTTTCCAGCACGCCTAACTTCGCTTTTCTAATGAGATGCAAAGTGGGCATTACTGGGCGTACCCCTGACAGACTACCTTATAAAATATCGCAAAATGTACATCGTGATATTTACAAGGATGCCCACGCATTTTTGCTGATGTTAGTTATTGGCAAAAACCGCGGTTTTCGCCAAAAACTAACATCTGCAAAAATGCAGACTTAACTATACCCAACAATGGGGGTGGATTATGTTGATACGACCACAGGGTCGTATCAGCAAGGTTATCGTCTTTTTCCATGGAACAACGCTGGAAAACCAGCGATGTTCCATGAAAAACACTGCTATCGCTAGGAAATTATCGCCATTGCGTTATGCGTTGTTAATACAGCGATAGTATGGCGATAATTGGCAGCGATAGACGGCGATAAAAAAAATCTCGATAAGAGCGGCCAGCGATGATTATCGTTGCCGCTTGATAATATGCCCCTTGGTGACTCTCACACACTCTGTTAGCTATCCTCACCTTCTAAAGCTTTAGTTTTCTATGTCAAAACCTTGCACGTATACACTCTAAAGAGTTACTTCAGTCATGTTTGCCATATAAATAGGCCTGATTCGTATGTAACATGCATGTGTCATCAGAAAAGCCCTGCCACAGACGTCAAAGTGTACATGAAACGAAGGCCCCATAGCTGTGGTTGTTTTGCGATGTGTGAACGGAAAGTCATTATCAGGATGATGCGTGCAGAGAGACAACACTTTTAATTGCAGGCACACCACCACTTGTGAGCAGGGCCACTGGAATTGTGCAGCATGGGAGGACCTAATTATGCAGCAGAGTTGACTAAATTATGTGGTACAAAAGTCAAATTATACATTGTAATGTGGCACATTTTGCAATAGTAATAAATCATTATTGTGTCATTTGTTCTAATGTTAACACTGTATGGGCACATAATACACCTCATTAGTACTATTATAACCACCAAACACACTGATAAGCAACTGAAAGGTGAGCAGTCAACTTTTACGAAGGAACTTCCACTGTCCACAGGAACACAATAATGCTTGTAACTTTTGAACCATTTCAGCTGGAGAAATAAATTGTTGTTAAAACCTGCATATTCTGCAGCAGTTGATGGATTATGTGGCAAATGCTGCAAATCTATAATTATGACGAAAACATCATGGCCACAGAATCCCATCATTTCAGTGGCCCTAGTTGTAAGGTAAGAGAAGTGTGTAGTATACTGTTGTCTGGAACTATTCAACATGTTACCTGCTTGAATAAATCATCTTTAATTACATCCTACCTGCGTGGACCTCCTTACTACAAACTGCCCATGTTCATCTGTAACTGGTCATCAGTGAGAGACAGACCCTGGTGTGGCTGCAGCAGAGGCTTGGGTTTGGTTCTTTGAAAAAGGAAAAAGCAGACATGAGTCAATCCTCCCCCTATGGACTGACCCTCCCACTCTGTGTATTCTAACACCAAACTGAGCGGTCCACACGGCAAATCTCTTTGAACATCAGTGACCACCAGACCTAGAAGACGCAAATATGAGTATCTCGGATCCAACATTACAGTACATCCTGCAACACAGCCAAGAAAATGGCCGTGCTGCAGAGTCCACTGTACAGTTACCATCTTGAGAATGAGGAAGCACAAAGGCTTCGAGAGTCTTTAAAACTAGCCCTAGCAGGAGCCCTTCTGGGTTTCTCCGTGAGGATGAAGACTGGACATCTGCTTTTGGATTCTTTAGCTAAGAGGATGCTCTTGATGACTTCCTTGGGAGCAGAGAATTGAAGCATGCCAGATAGATGTTCACTTCTCGGGTCATCACTGTAGTGGTGCTTGTCGAACACTATCTTTCTGTAGTATGTCAGCAATTTGATTCAGTCAATCAGTACTTGTAAAGAGCTGCTTATCACCCGTGTGGGTATCCAGGCTCTGGGTTGCTGGGCTTAGTCTCTTCCTGAAGTCTGTCAGCGAGAGTGATGGGTAACATTGTTTTCTCCTGTGTTTGATCAGTGTCAAAGAGACCCTGAAAGTCCTTTGCCATAGATGGCTTAGTACAAGCTTTGCAAAGTTCATGGCTATGAAGGCGTACATTCCTGCAACCTCAAGTGTCTTATTCACAGGGTCGAATGGACTGGCTCCATCTGGCACTAGAGGTGATTGGTTGAGCGTATTCACCAGCAGGGAATCTACCTTTGGAAAGGAGTCAAGCTCCCCTCAAACCCAACCGAAGGATGCCATTTTTCAACGATCGGAGGAAAAGAAGAGCTCTCGCAGCCCAAGCCCTTGAGGAAGGGGTCGTCGTTCAATTTTGGAAAGAGAAGAAGCTACACATCTTGAAAGAACACTGCATCACAACAAAGCAACCGTCCATGTCTGACCTCAGCTCCACTCCACTCACTCATTGACCGTATCTTTGCCTTTGGCCCTGTGCTGTACTCCGCTTCCTTTGGCTAGGTTTGTGCTATACAAATACTACATACATGCGTACGTGTTCCAGGCGGCTCTGTGCATTGCAAGCTCACCGATGTCAGATATTGGTGAAGGAGGTTGTTCTCTTCCCTTGGTTATTAGACAGATTAACAATCGGTTAGCATTTAGGAAAGCCCTAAAAACTCATCTGTTTGCAAAAGCGTGTTAATTCACCTTGGAGCCCGTTACAGTTATCGGTTGAAGCGCGACGAGGCCTCCGGGTAGTTACGCGCTATACAAATATAATTTTTCATTTCATTTCATTTCTCTTGGTCCCTCTGACTTGGAAGGAAGTTTGAACTGTCCCAGCTGTCTTGTACCACTTCTTACACTTGGGTTGCCTGAATATATGTTCCCTAAGCACTGATATTGTGCCACAATTACGAGGGTCTTGGTTTGGCTGTTTTGCTGGAGGCTCATTAATGTGCAGCGCAGCCCAAAATGCCCAATAAATCGATCCCATCAGGGAGCGCATCTTGATAAAAGCTGGCATCCGTTCTATAGATGTGCTTTCGCTTGCCTTTGAACCTACAGGGCCCCCTTATGCTAAGAATGAAAGCCTGCAACCTACTGGCTTCATTTCCCCCCCGGGCTGTGATTCCAGGGGGCGTGGTACCAGGATATCATTATCCTTGTCTGATAAAAATATTGTATCCTCAAAATTGTTTACAAAAATAGTGCCCCACCGGAGTTAATAATACAAAATCCACCCTCAATGGAACAATATTTTTGTATACTAAATATTGGAAACTATATTTATATCAAACAATATTAATGTACTTTATATTCTGACTAGGGGTAAGCGGAATGTTTCATTCTGCCCACGGAATTGGCAAAATTTGACAATTCTGCATTACTCCTGAAATGTGGAATTCCATCTAAATTCTCCCAACCACCGCATGGTGAATTTTTTTCCTCGCGAGGTTCCAAAATCGGAGCTTGCATCTGAGATTTAGCGTCCCCTAATGCTATTTTCTTAAGCGGGCAGTCGTGGGCGGCCATGAGTGCCGTGGTCAGAGGGCTGCTTTTGTAGTAGATTTTCTGCAGTTCAAGTAGATTTTCAACTCGACTAGCAGCAAAGTCAGCTTGAATGGCCGCGTGCTCTTGCGCACCAAATGATGCCGTAGGCGTTGTTTTGTCAACACTGCTCATGCTACTGGCAGTGCGACACGCATATTTTCTGTCTATTGGCTAAACTCAGCAGTATCTCACTGAGTTTTTATGTTACTATTCAGTATGCCGCCGAGCAAAACTCCGTGACCTCCGCCAACCCCTGTGTCACTAGGTTACAAACCTTCCAGAGTCACTAGGTTACCATGGCACCCACAATCGGCTGCCCAATCCTCACTCACGAAATCAGCACCATCTTTGGGACAGGCAAAACCCTTACTGCTGCCTGACCCACCTATATTGCTGCAATCACGGCCAACCCACTCTACAGAGCAGGGCCGGCTCTAGGGCGGTGCGACTGGTGCCATCGCACCGGGCGCTGACTTCGGGTGGGGGCGCCCTAATTGCAAGTATATTATTGTTTTTCAATCACCTGCTGCGGAGTTCCTGGGCTCCAGACATTTTCAGGCAACTATATAAATGCCATGATAACTTCTGTGATTAATGTTTTTCCTGGCGCGAGATGAGTTTTGTGGAGTGGAAGTTTTGACTCGTTCAATGGTGGTGCAGGTAGTGCCTGCTGCAAAGAACATGTACCATTCAGATCACAAAGTGCATATAATGTAAATAGGTCAGTGGTTCCTGCTTTTGCCTGAGAGATCCTTTTGTTACTTGCAGTTTATACATTATAATCCTAGCATAGAACAGTGAGCTATTAACTGCCATCAAAGAGCTGCATGCAAACTGCAAGGTATAGTTTAAAGTGTTATGATTTTTTTACACCAGTCTTTCATCATCCTAATGTTGCATAAAGGGTTCATTGGGACAGAAATCAAATCTGTTGATTAAAGTGAACCCCCAATCATGGTGTTAAGTTTTAAATTCTGAGTTTGTGGTTCTCCAGACCAAGCACGGTTAAACTGAACTGCCTACCAGTATGGATGACACGTGATGTGACTCCTACACCTTGTAGTCCTCTGCCTTATGTAACATTTCCTATACACTGATCTACACGCGTATGATTGATTGTCTCTGTGTAGTGTGTGTGATGGAAAGTGCTCCGACACCCTACACTGGTATCAGTGGCAGCAGCTCTATAAACCTAATTAAACACATCTGGGAGAGAGTGGTTATGGAGACGGAAGGGGCACTGGTAAAGAGTGGTAGTGATGGAATCCGTGGCGCAGGTGGTCATTGAGGGGCGCCAACAAACATTGTCGCACAGGGCGCCACCAGCGCTAAAGCCGGCCCTGCTACAGAGCAGCAGCACGTCTAGAGCCAATGTCCCTCAAAAGCAGAACCAGCCCCAGGTACAGTACAGGCAAAGTCAGTACTATGGTCAGCTATCGCTTCGCGTCTCCTGAAACAGGTAAGGCGTAGCGCCGCAAAGACTGAACTACGCTATCTGAGAATATTCATCAGGACCGGAACCATGCAAGAGATGGTAAAACAAACAAGACTGCATTAGCTGTGCCCTGGGGCAGTGCCAGAATTGAATGGTTAAGAGATGAGTGGCTTTCTGGACTCAATTAGAAAGATGAGGAGTTAAAAAGCAGGAAATCAAAGAAAAACATTATACAATATTTTTATTTAATATATGAAGTAATCCCTGGAACGGGTCTCTCTCCGTTCAAGGACAGTAATGGGCGGAGGATAAAGTGGGAACGAGGTGCTCTGGCCCATTTTAGTATCTGGCAATTATCTACTAGAACCCACTCTGGTCGGATGGAACTTTTTACTTGCCCAATAGCGTGGAGGGAATAAACACCATTATCAAAATTACTGTCCACAATTTGTCATAATCAAAGACGCGAGACTTAATCTCTTGGCTCTCTGGCTTTTATTATCAGCATAAAGATTTGAAGATACAAAGTCCTCAATACGAGGCACAACAAATACATAGGCACTAACACAAATGCTACTCTACGAAGAATCCGCATACGACTAAAAATAACTAAAAGCACAATCTCTAAAAGCATGAGGTAGAAAACTACCAAGCCAATGTCGATATTAGGGACACTGGACCATACCATCTCTGTCCCTACTCTGTACTAGATGACATCCCTACTTAGCAATCCCTTGAGACCCTCAATCGAAAGGTGTCAGAGTGAAACTTCCTAAGAAGTCTTCACTTAGAGAGCTCGGTCTAAGTTGCCCCCTCTATCTATTCACCTAGCCTTTCTCGGCTCTGGGCTGCTCTGATCTGCCTCCACCCTCGGGGCGCTTTCCCTAATACAGAACCCCAAGTCTCAGAACACGCCCTTTGCACCTCCTCTTCTGCGGGGTCGACTTTCAGTAATTTTCCACAGAGCGCTGTCCAGTTCCATCGTCCATCGCTTGGCCTTGAGTCCCAGACGCCATCCGCACTAGGAGTTACGATTGGCACATTCCAATGCACTCCCATGTCTGGCTTTTACTACATAAGTCAATTCATGAACAAAGAGCTTCTCTACTAACGAGCAACTGTCCTTGCACCTGGGGTGAGATCATGCAAGGCAGACATTCTTCACATCTTTTAACTTGCAATTTACTACAGCCTAAAACCTCTACTGGAATAAATCCCTTTTGGCCTATTGCCCTCGGCTAACATAAGAAAATACCAGGCCTTTCGCCTCAACGATATATGCGAATTCTGGCCACTACTTCGGTTACACAAGCATGTCTAAATCAAAGTATTGACATTTACGTCTTTCTTTCATGTGTGGTCAAACTAAACAGTCTACAGACACGAATTCTAATCTACACGTTTTAACATCACATTGTTCAAATGACTAAACTCTATGCATTTCTCTAATACATTCACAATATGCTTGTACATAGCTAACACTTCTATTGAAATCGATATAGATTATACAATTCTTAATACATTTGCACACAAAATACCTGAGTACACATTTGATTATATGCGGGTGCCGACTAACAGTGAATATAACGCACCCCTACGATTTTCATCCTTTTAAGCGCTACATCAGAGGCGTTGACCTCTGTGTCTTGATGATGGAAGTGGCCGCGCGGGCAGTCCATTCCCCTTGTTCAGAATGACGTTGCATGATTGAAGGTGCTTGCAACAAATCAAAACATGAGTGAAATCAAAGGGAGGTGTCAACCACGCTAAGGGCCTGGATTCACGAAGCCAAACCTGTCAATGCAGAATCATCAGTTTGCTGCGGCTGCAGCTCTTGCTGTGCAGAGTATATGGTCATTCATAAAACCCTCTTTGGATACGGACACCCTCTTGCAGCTGGACGCCCGCTGTTGAAATTGTTCACCAGCCCGGTGCCATATTCTGCAGTCAAAAACAGACATGCCAAGTTTCCCAGGTCCATACGTGAGTAGCTACTCCAGTCCAGGTTTTTGTCTTTACATTCTTGGTTTGTTGTCGTGGATTTATAATGTATTGACATGACTAAAGTCCAATGAACGCAAAGAAAAAGCCTGGACTGGAGCAGCTGGCCAAGCATGGATGTGGGAAACTTGCCAGGGCTGTAAAAACCGATTACCAATGAGCGAATGAGCATTTGCATTCCCAAGGGGGTCGTGGCACGGAGAGTGGACAGCACCTCTTCAAAAAATAGATGCAGCGAGGAAAATGTAAAGGATTGCAAAATATGTACACAAATGTAAGTCCCCGTGGAGAGAGCGTCATTCACAAAGGGAAACCCCCACAGTTACCTAAGTTGTACTTTAAACTAGGCAGACTGACTCAATCTCGTTATGCAATGTAAAAATGAATTTTTAATGCAAGCTCACACCAAAAAGCTGACCTGGCGCCAGACTAAGGGCACCAAGGGTGGACTCCCAAGCAACTAATCGGAGAATAGCCAGGTGTTTACTGCTTTCTGAAGCGGCAACAGATTGTTGATGGAAGAAGGTGGTTGGCACAGATTTCCAGGTCCTGGCCACCTGGCTTGAGTGAGTAAGCCCCGCTGCCCATGGCAGACAGCCATACCCTAGGGGCAGCTGAAGACCCCGGATCCTAACTTTCCACCCAGATGACTGTGATGGATGGAATGTTGTCTGCGAGTAGATGGAACCAAACGATGCTAAGCTCTAAAAAAAAACTACATGGCCTTGAACATAATCCTTTCAGATACCAGTGCCAGTGTAGAGCTCTGAAGGATGAGGATGCAGAGGGCGGCACCCACAAAACCCTGAAGAAGGCCACACATCACACACTGGCCACTCACAGGCCTTGCAGTTCAACTGCACGATGCCACTAGATTCAGAGAATCTCTCAGCAATGGCAATAATTCAGTTGAACACGAAATTGTCCATTTGCCAACAAATGGCACGGCCCAATTGTGGCAACACAACAGCCACACTAAACAATGCATGAAAACACAAAACCATAAGATGCAAAATTTGCAATTTTAATATATATGAGAATGCATTGACAAATGATAGTCAGCAATATGGTGCTTATCAAATATAAATTAAACAAACTAGGTAACACACAGCTGAGTACAGCACAGAACTGACCTGGAGGAACTACTGGAAGAGGAGTGGGAGGGTATGTAAGGAAAAGACCACATTGCCTGCGATGACTGACAAAGGGGTGTTGAGGACATACCGTTTTACATTGTCTGCGATGACTGACAAAGGGATGTTGAGGACATACCGCTTTACATTGTCTGCGATGGCTGACAAAGGGGTGTTGAAGACATATCGCTTTACTCCTAACCTGATCCTTGATGGCAGCAGACGAGAACTCAACATAACTAACAATGGGCGTAGTTTGCGAAGTAGTGCTATGCATAGCTACGCGAAGTGCACTTAGCACTACGCGAGCAACGCGTAGCTTCGCAAACTGCGTAGTGCACTGTGCAAGATGCTGTTCGCACTGATTGCACAGTGCCGGATGCTTGTCCGTACTGTGTAATCAGTGCAAACTGCATCTTGCACAGTGCAAGCGGTCGTTTCTGCTGCTCGAGTAGATTTCTACTCGAGCGGCAGCTTTCCCTACGCGGACTGGTAGTTTCTCATCGCCAGCGGTCGCGAGCATACACGACCACTCGCAATGAGAAACCTGACCTCCCCACGTTGAGAAGCTCTCCGGGAGGTTTATTTTCCACGCTCGCGATCGGCAACTTGATGTTGCTGATCGCGAACGAGGAAAAAGTCTCACCGGGATGTCATTTTGCTAGCTCGCGGTCGCCAACTTGCCGTTGAGGACCGCGAGCAAGCAAAAAATGACCGCTGCACTACGCTACGCGTGTTTGCACTGTGCTACATGCAATTCACGTAGTGCGAAGAAGCGCAAACTTGGCAAACTACGCGAGCGTAGCATAGTGCTTTGCCCAGGCTTAAACATAACGTACCCCAAAGCCCACCTCCATGTCATCCATGCCCACGTCACAGTGCTCGACAAACTGTACTTCCTGCCACTGCACACTTGAACTGGAGCATAGGTCTATCCAGTGAGGACACCAGGTAGCACAGTGCATCAAGGACCACTTGCAGCGGGCGTTACCATGCACTACCCATTGCACACAGCAGTACGTCACCACGCTACTGTCAAACCGCGACGGACAATGGGCTGCCCAGAGTGGAGCAGTCACATGGATGTTGCCCAGTCCTGCTCCCTGACCTGTGTCAATGCACATTAACAATGTGCTACACATATGCAAACAACTTCTGGCCAAACACACCACATGGTGGTACAATCCCACTGAGCGAGCTGTGTAGAGGTGATGAGGACGTCCACACACACCATCCTCAGACCCTACTGTCTGGTTCTCACTGATACCAAAGGAATTTTCCCACATGTTCCCACCAAACATACATGCATGTGTCCACAGATGTCTATATAATCAGGCACCTCAGGAAAATGTGTGTGTGAAACACATGTTTCCCCTCTCTGGCATGTTCATAGTTTTCTGTCCCCGCAGCACGTAGCGCAGTATTTAAGTGCACCGTTGTATTGGAATCTGCTGACTTCAGTCTCTTGCCCATGATGGTATACCCAAAACAAAAATGCTGAATTGTGAATCAATGTCTTGTACCACCTCACTCCTTTGGTCATCCATTTTGAACTGTTTGCCAGATCATACACCCATACACCTCAGAGCGTGATGTAATATAACATCTGTCAGGTGTACCCAAAAGTAATACAAGCTCTACTTCATATTTTCCTGAACCACACAGACATTCACTTCCATCCAATTGTCAGTGATCGACAGAGGTAAGCAAAACAACCGAGGACTGCTCTAAAGGAACGCCGTCCTGGAGGACTTGGAGATTGCTGGAGAAAGGGTTTGCGAAAGCTGCCATCTTTAATGTACAAGTCTGAAGCTGCTACGTGAGGAAATGGGGTGTATTGTATGGTGTGGTTGTGTGACCTCACTGGGTAATACTTTACTAACCTCTTTAGGACCAGTCAGATTTTGCACCAGAACAATTGAATAATAAAATGTCAAGACACTCAGGAAATTACAGTTACCTTGGAGGAAGACGCATTCTTCAGTCAGTTCCAGGCACTTTTATCCTTTAAGATCGTATTCTATGGAAGTGATCCTGATGCAAGGGATATGGGGTGCTGAAGATACTCAAGGATGTTGTAAATGAAATGTGGTTGACTGTAGTCTATTGGGCGCAGGGTCAAGAAAGATTTGCAGATGGCTGGGTCCAAACGGGAATTATTATTATTATTATTAAATTAAATTTATATTGCGCACAGCTACCCTTGACAGGGTTTCTCGGCGCAGGCATGTCCACTACTGTAGACTAAGTAAACAGAGCTAGTCACTGAGAGAAGAGCCAGGTTTTAAGATCTCGACGAAACCTGAGATAAGAGGATTCGTGTTTCATACAGTTTGGGAGAGAATTCCAAAGTTTAGGCCCAAGACATGCAAAAGAACGGCCACCCATTCTAGTTAGTTTAAATCTGGGTAGTACCAGGTTGCCTAGGGTGGAAGAACGTAGGGGCTGGGAAGGAACATATAGACGGATAAGTTCCTGCAAGTAGGCAGGGGCAGTCCCTTGCTTAATTTTAAAAATAAGACACAAGGGGCCTCATGTAGGTAAATAAATTTTACCGGTTCATAAATACCGAGCCGTACCGAATCGGTAAATTAGAACCGGTAAGTTATATGTAGGTAAAAATTCGGTAACAGTTACCGATTCGGTAACATTCGGTAAATACGAATCGGAAGTCACCGAATCGGTAAATACCGAGGTGGTATCCACCGAATCGGTAAATACCGAGGTGGTATCCACCGAATCGGTAAATACCGAGGTGGTATTTAGCGAATCGGAAAATACCGAGGACACTACCACCTTCCCTTAACTAAGTAGCCAATATCACAATCATGTCATTATAGAAGGTCTCTCAGGCTTGAATAGGGGACCCCATACCTCAAAGATCAGCTTAGTGAAATCACATCACAGGAGCATCAGGAGTCTCCTCGCAGGAAGGCTCGTCTTCGGTCTGAATAATAAACATGACGTCTGAGATATGAAAAGCACCAACTGTCAGGTATGTGCAGCTGCGCGTGTGCCATGGCTAAATCGTGGGTCGAACAACCTAGAGTGGAAAACAAGCATTGTGTAAAATTCCAGACTGTGTGTCACAGCATGTACAGACCAAGGTCGCTGCGCAGAGCTTGGGATGGGAACAACAGAATGCACTCGTCTGAAGGAAGTCTCGAGTCAGCAGTTTATTCAAGAAAGAACATGTAAACGCAGTGTCGTGTGCAAAGACACAAATATGGCTACATAACATTCAAAGTGGTAATGCCAACTGAACAATGCATGTACGTATTCAGGGAGAACTCACTACACGCCCCCTTGAGCGAAGCAATATGTAATAGGCACGAAAAGAGAGAACGCAGAGTTCAGTTTCGTCAGAGCAGAACAGGGCGTAACCAATGCAGCGCCAAAGTCCTACAGTCCAATTAATTGCAGCATACAATTCCAAAAACACAATGCAAGTATAGTAAAAAACTCAAGCAGACCATCAGGAAGAGAAAAACGAGAACTAAAAGAAATAAATGTTGCGCCAGGGTGCTGTCCAGTAGCACAGGCGCAATGGACGACAATCCAGTTAATCCATGAATGTATAGGCAGCATATGTGGCCACGGCTTCCAACAAGCAATCGTTTTCAGGGCCACTAAAAGTCTCAGCCATCCAATTGAGTAAAGAAAAGGAACATACGTGTTCTCCAACCAACGGAGCCTCTAGCACAATCAGAGGGCACCCGGAATGTTCCTCCAAATAGCTCATGGACAAGAAGTCGTAGGCTGCCGCTGAGATGTCCCAATTACCCAGGATACCATGCGCCGCTCCACACGCCATGATCCGGACACCAGAACAGGACAACTCGTGAGACACTAAGGGCCTCATCAGTCGATCGAAATCCGGCACCGGAGACACCATGTTGGTCAAGCACAAATCCAGAGGCCATTCAAAGGGACAATCCAGGCAGTGCAATACAGGTTGTACGCAGGTGAAGTAGGAATACCTGAAGGATAATCCATAAGCCAGGCTCAAAGTCGCCAATGGCAAAGTACCATAGAAGTCAAGCATCCTATCACGAAGAAGATGCAGACGGGACAGGTGCTCGTGTGGCACAGAAGGAGCAGCCATTCCGTAGTATGAAAAGTAAAAGCAGCACACCTGCCACCAGCGCCAGAAGCAGCGGAACACCTCCAAAGATGCTCGAGAACAGTGAATGAACAAATGCCGGAATTACACCACAAATTGTTTGGAAAGAGGTCACGAGACCCGAGACCCACATGTTAGAAAAAATTGAGCCAGGCCGGTCGTGGACGAGGCATTGATAATACTTTGGATCAAAGAGCCGAAATGCAGGGGGAGGTCAGTATTCAGAGGCGCCTGTTCCTCAGTGCGCGTAGTAGCAACGTGAAGGACAAATATTTTAACGAGAGAAAGTCAAAGGCACCTCTTTGTGGGACAATGGCGCTCTATTCTGCTCAACTTGTTGGACTCTGCTTTCAAGGTTGGAATCGAAGGCCAGATGGAAACATCCCGCCGCCCATGCGGGGGTGGAAAAAGAACAGTATTGCAGCAGACAACTTCATGCGAGACAGTTATGTACGGGATTACCACTCACATCCCGCAGCAAACTTCATTAATCATTATTAAATGAATACCGTTTGCAAGCACAGTGAAAGAAGGTGTAATCACAGGCACTGGGATACCTCGTAGGACGCACGCCAAAATCGGGGCTTGTACATTGCATGCGCCGTGTACTTGCATGTGCCTATTGTCTCATGTATGAATCCTAGAAGTGAGAGTGCTAGAGCTAATATCTATAACGGCTTAGGCCTTCTCCATGTTTGCTTGGTCAATAGCTCTCAGTCTGGAAGCCGCATCACTGTGCGGCAACTTGCAGACCTCGTTGTAAATAGCATACGCGCACCTTTTGGTTCTGCCACCCACGGGACCATTCACAATATCATTCCATTCGGTATGCACATTGATGGAGTGGGTGGACTTCCTGATCCTGTAGATGTGCTCTGTGTCAGCTGGTGGACAGAGTGGGATGTGTGTCCCATCAATGCAGCCAATATAATGGGGGAAGTAATTCCTGAAGGAACGGGACAGGCAACTCTGGGATACACCACCCACCGCAGCTGTCACCACCTGAGAAATGCCGGATGCCAGCAGATGTGGGCTGCAGAGCACCTGCACATGTGGGGGTATGGCGTGCGCCCTTCTCATTGGCTGGTCCAGGAGTGGGTGCGGGTCCCTGATTGAGTCCATGATGGTTTCGGGGTGTAGCCTGTACCTCTCATGTATCTCTGCATCAGTCAGCTGGAATAGTGTGATGCGCTGTCTGTGGATGCGTTCCTTCCGTCGCCAAACCCTCAGTCCTGCTGCCTCTAGACGTAGTCGCATTGCAATGACGTACATAGCTGCCAGGGTGTCCACGCTGTTGCATTTTGGGATTGCTTAGCTGCACTGTTGTTGGTTACCACCTGCTTTCAATCCGTGTTAATTACCGACTCTTATTTACCGATTTTCTTGGATTTCTTAATTACCGAGTGCTCCTACATGTCATTTTAACTTTTTACCACTTCATATTTACCACTTCATATTTACCGATTCGTTAATTATGTATTCGGTATATATGAATCGGTATTTACCGCCTCATATTTACCGAAAAGTGGTTTTTGGTCTCCTACATCTCACTTGTCTGAATACCGGTCGGTAACGGAATATTTACCGAAATTGGGCCGTTACCGACCGGTATTTCGCTACCTACATGAGGCCCCAAGTCTTGAATTTGATGCGGCTTTCAATGCGGAGCCAGTGCAACTTCCGAAGAAAAGGAGAGATGGAATTTTTCCTTCGGACGTGGCATAAAAGGCGAGCTGCGAATTCTGGACCACCTAGAGCTTGTTCAAAAGCTCCTGACTACCACCCAGGTAAAGTACATTACCGTAATCCAGACGAGAAATGACAAGTGCCTGGACCACCATTTTTTGTGTGGAGCCAGGAAGCATCCAGATGATCTTCCGCAGCCACCTTAGGATGGTAAAACAGGTGGCGGCAATGCTAACCACCTGTTGCCGCATAGAGAGTTAGTTATCAATGACAAACCCAAGATTAAACCTGAGCAACAGGCTGGGGGAAAGGACCCATTTCCTGGTCCCAATGATGAGGGCTCCAAAGATGTTTATGTTTGCCCAAGATGACAACCTCAGTCTTGTCACGGTTTAATTTCAGGAAATTGGCACTCATCCACTCCGACACTCGACATAAGCCACTCTGCAAAGAGGATGCAGGAGCTTCTTTAGTAGAGGATAGAGAAAAAATGATTTGAGTATCGTCGGCGTAGGAGTAGAGGGAAAGGCCCGCATCCTCTACGATGGTCGCCAGAGGTCTCATATAGATGTTGAAGAGCAATGGGCTCAAAGTGGACCCCTGGGGAACTCCGTACGCAGATGATCGGATAGTAAATGAAGAGTTGGAGGAGAAAACCTGAAACGTACGGTTACTGAGAACAGAGGCCAGCCACGAAAGGGCGGGGCCTTCAACTCCTGCTGACTGGAGAGATTTTAACAGGATGGAATGAACCACAGTGTCAAATGCTGCGCTAAGATCGAGTAAAATGAGCGCCATAGTCTCCCCTCGATCAAGGCAGGAGCGCAGTTTCTCAGTTACCCCCAGTAAAGTGGTCTCTGTCGAAAAATGGGTCCGAAATCCTGATTGGGACGGGTGCAGAAAGTCTGAACTTTCCACGTGAGCTGTGAGCTGAAAGTTCACGTGTTTTTCTAGAATTTTGGAAAGCGCAGGCAACAGTGAGATTGGACGGAAGTTTGACAGAATGGAGGGGTCAGCGCTGGGCTTTTTGTAAAGGGGGACCACCATCGCATGCTTCCAATCCAGAGGAACAAAGGACTCCCGTAAAGAAGAGTTTAGAAGTTCCTTAAGAATTCCCAAAACAACAGGAGATAGCTGTTGCAGGATGTTAACCGGTAAAGGATCTAGGGGAGAGCCCGACTTTACCCTGGCTAGACAGTCAAGAAAGGAACCATCTTCAAGAAGGGGCCACTTTGAAATTTTAGCGGTTGAGGGGAGATGGCTCACGCAGGTGGTACTGGACCGAAGCCTATCGGGGTTAGCAGAAGCGGGGCTAGTTAGTATGCTGTATATAGTCTCCACCTTAGTAATAAAGAAATTGACAATATTATTACATTGGGTCGCATCAAGGTCGGGAGGCGAAGGTTGAGTATTAGAACCTGCCAGCTTCTTAACCATCGAAAATAGTGCTTGAGGACGGTCCAGTGAATTATTGATGGTATTGGTGACAAAGGTAGCTTTTGCGACCTTACAAGCAGAGTGGTAGATATGGAGAGCAGCTTTGTAGTCAGACTTACAGCTGGGGGCGTATAGTTTGCGCCATTTTCTTTCCAAGTGCTTACACTTGGATTTCATGATCTTAAGGTCATTATTAAACCAAGGGGCAGGGGGGTGGTGAGAAAAACTATGTTTTGGTACCAAAGGCAAGCAAACATTAATGGACGTAGATAGCCAATTGGATACCGCAGCGTTTAAAGATCGGAGAGGGAGATTAAGGTCCGGGAGATTAGCCACTAGGAGGCTATTAAATGAAACTAGATCTAACTTATGCCATGATCTTCTACTCCCTAAGTTGCTCGTAAGGACAAGCATAGTATCTCCAGAAAAGGTTAGTTGGAATTGAATGGCATAATGGTCCGACCACCCTAACGGAAAAGCGGGTAAACTGCAGTCCAACAAAAGATTGGACAAAATGGGATCCAATAAGTGCCCCGCCTGATGTGTAGGCCCCTGGTTTCCTAGTACCAAATTGAGAGCGTCAAGGTCAGACTAGAGAGTGATGCTCCCAATGTTCTGGGGGTCCTCTAGATGGGAATTCAAGTCACCCAGAATGGTAAAGTTGGCCGTCTGCAAAACAAAAGGGGCAATTAAGTCAGGGAAGGCGGACAGCAATTTCTTAGGATTGCCTGGGGGACGGTAAATAAGCATACTGGATAAGGTAATTCGAGGAGAAACAGCGAGTTTGAACAATGCAGCTTCACAGTCCGGAAAGGACTGAGGTTCTAATTTGCAGGAATACTTAGATTGGAAAATTATCGCGATCCCACCTCTCTTCCCAGTGCCTCTATCACTCCTGGCAATGACATAGCCAGGGGGGAGGCCACATGCAATATCCGGACCTGAACTAGCGTGAAACCAGGTTTCCGTAAGAAACAAAGCATCAGGATTCTGTGTAGAAAGTCGAATATATGTGCTTTGTTCTTGGGAAGGGACCGGCAGTTAATGCTCCAGAAATGTAGGTGCTTGCCTACCTTTGGAAAGAGATTTTTTTTAAATGTAGAAGTGTCTGTTCCCCTTGGAGCGGCAGTTGCCCGTTTGGTATGTCTGTGACCCAGCGCAAAGCTACAATTAGGGTATACAAATCTACGTAGCTGACAATTATGCGTAGTGCACGACGGAAAGACATTGCCTCTCAATAGCCAAAGGTCATTGACAGTGTATGTTAATGTGTTTGAGGTGGATAAGGCAGTAGGAATATCGTTAGTGGCCGCTGGGCTCGGACGGGCGCGAACGGGCGCAAACGGGCTTGCCTCTGGCGCGCCGTTGGCGTGCCCGCTGAGCGCGCGTGCTGCACGCTTGCATCGAGTCGCTTATAAGGAAGCAGGTGCGACGCGATAGGCGGCAAGAGTGCCCGACTGTCGAGCAGACCCCACGTGACTCAGGTATGAAGCCGAGCACGAAATTAGGGCAGCGCCATATTGGAAGTACAAAAAATGCAAGAACTGAACAGTATAAAAGGAATACAACAGACCTGCAATGAAGGAACAAAGGGTCCTAATGTTATTAATTTGTTTTAAAATGCGGGTATGAGGGTAGGGAACATGTGCAAGGCTTGAAAAAGCTTTAAAATGAGCTCTACAACAATCTGCCAGCAAAGTAGCAAGTCGATTACTTACGGCTGCGCGCTTGCATCGAGTCGCTTATAAGGAAGCAGGTGCGATGCGATAGGCGGCAAGAGTGCCCGACTGTCGAGCAGACCCCACGTGACTCAGGTATGAAGCCGAGCACAAAATTAGGGCAGCGCCATATTGGAAGTACAAAAAATGTAAGAACTAAACAGTATAAAAGGAATACAACAGACGTGCAATGAAGGAACAAAGGTTCCCAATGTTATTAATTTGTTTTAAAATGCGGGTATGAGGGTAGGGAACGGCTTAAACAAACTTTAAAATGAGCTCTACAACAATCTGCCAGCAAAGTAGCAAGTCGATTACTAGCATGGTGAGCAAAAAACGATGGATTTGGGCCCAGATCTCTGTACTAGGGTGAATGTATGACATTGTTCTGCATTCTGTCCATCAATTGTTCTTTTTGCCACTGGAGTCAAGCCATCCTGGCTGATTAGGGGTGAAACCCCGAAACCAGTCCTAGGATGCTTGTTTCCAGCCCTGGGAGGACCTGGCTTGGCAGTTCGGGAAGGACTGTTCCCATTGGGTGCAGGGTCAAGACTGATTTGCAGATGGCTGGGTCCAAACTAGAATGGCATGGTGAGCAAAATAACGATGGATTTGGGCCCAGATCTCTGTACTGCGGTGAATGTATGACATTGTTCTGCATTCTGTCCATCAATTGTTCTTTTTGCATTTGTCACCTCGAGTGGGACGGGTATGCCCAGACGTGGGTGCCGTGCTCTCCATGCCAATGGAATCAAGCTATCCTAGCTGATGAGGGGTGAAACCCCAAAACCGGTCTTAGGATGCTTGTTTACAGTCCACGGAGGACCTGGCTTGGCAGTTTGGGTTGGAACGTTCCCATTGGGCGCAGGGTCAAGACTGATTTGCAGATGGCTGGGTCCAAACTGGAATGGCATGGTGAGCAAAAAAAACGATGGATTTGGGCCCAGATCTCTGTACTGGGGTGAATGTATTACATTGTTCTGCATTCTGTCCATCAATTGTTCTTTTTGTATTTGTAGTCTGCTTGTGGCTGCCCCTTGTTCCACACGCTTGTTTAGATGGTCGTGGCCACAGGGGTTGACAGCCCTCAAAGTCTTCTTGGACCCCGGCATATGCCAAGTTGCCACTGGGCTAGCAGTTGCCCAGTATTATGGTCACGGTGGAATCCTTCCTCGGGTGATAACTAGTCTTCTGGGCAACCCGGCTGCACTCCGATGACTTTCCAGTTCCAGCAGACTTGGGTGCAAATTTGAGCATTGGGTTCTGGTCTCTGGTGCTGCACCGTGGCAAGGAGTGTTGGTTTGAAGATCTGGATTACCAACTCATTCCCAGTAGGCTTCTTCAGTTTTTGTGGCCCTCTGCTGCAAAAACAAGTTCTACCAACTGACTCTTGGAGTCTCTGACTTCAGATGGGCTCCAGAGATGACTTCTCCATGAGCAGGACACAGCAAGCACAATACCCTTCTTCTTTGCTAGCCACCAGGTCCGGCAGGTGTAGACCATGACAGTGCAGCAGGCCAGTCTTTGGTCCTCTTCTCCAGTCCATCGAGATCTGGGTTCCAGGGGTTCCATTTTTATGCTCAGAAAATGCCCTCAGCTTGTACATGGTCAGCAGCCAATAAGCTACTATGTTCCCTCTCTCCTGATGACCATTTCTTGCTAAGTGTGGCATCTGGCTATCCCAGAAGGCATTATTAACCATGAAAAGAAACCCTTGGGTCTACAACAAAAAGAACATAAGAAACCTGATTGTGTTGGAGTGTCCCTTTTAAAGGAGTGTTACCCTCGCCCACGAAGAGGAGTCATGCTTTAACATAGGGTAACCTTCTCTCGTAGTGAAGACTAGTCACTATGTGGGCTACAACCCCCTCTCTGAGAGGTAGGAGCTCAGTGATGTTTTGAGAGGTGGTATAATAAATACCTTAGAAGAGATAGGTGAGATGAGGGCAGCAGAGCAAATGAATGTATGAATGTGATAGTTAAAACTAGCTCCAGTGTACGCAAATATCTTTATTGGTGCATCTTTGGGCAAGGATTGAAAACCAAGACAAAGCAGGAGGGAATTCAACCTGCTTCTAGGTCAAACAAAAGTGAAAGATCAATGGTAGGTTGGCATGTTTCAGCCTATTACCCTCAACAGAGGTGTTGCGGCCTTCTTCAGGGCCTATTATTAAAGCTTCTGCGTGATGATGTGCTCATATACAAAAAATAGAATGACTAAGGTTTATAAAAAAAATATGGTCTTTGTGGCAGTCCATGTAATTAGGGATCAACTGGCGGTTTACCTGGAAAAAAGTATGTGTAATGTTTTCATTAAATCCACCAATTCAATAGGTAAAACAATACTAGGTTAAACATTTGTGTATCTATTCCAAACTCTACTATAAGGACCAGATAGCTAGCAAGGCCTCACATAACTAGCAATAGCCGCTACGTGTACACAATCTACCGTTCCGACACGACGGCAATTATGGCGCTACAGGCCTCCTTTGGACAGTCCATGAAATTGGACACTCGAAACTCGAATAGCCAGAATTTCTTGGGAATTACACTTTGACGCACCTCGCCAGACGTATTTCTATTGCTCACATGCTACTTTACTAGCAAGATTTTATTTGGGTTAAGTTACCTTCTTTACACTTCTGAAAATACTGCTGTGCATCAACGTTTTATAAACTGTGCCTTGAAGAAGCCCATGTTTGGGCGAAACGCGTTGGCTGTGAATATGGTTGTACCGCATCTTGGAATAAAGAACACTTGAATCTTTCAATCTTTGTGTGGACTCAACAATCAGTTCTCAAACTGTATTAACACAGTGTATTTAGTTTTGTGTTGCCTCTCATATTTTTGTGAACGTGTACATAATCTGCCCATAATATTTCAAAGGAGGCATCATCATACCTATGTTTTTTAGCCATCAAAAACAAATTTTTCATGGAAAAGGAAAAAGAAAAGAAAGGTAGATAGGCTTGCCTGCTAACGTCGAGTATCATGCCTCAACTCTACCCTAGCGTGCTGCTCAAGGTATCACCTGTCCTAAATAGTGGTAAGAGGACAGAGACAAAAGTAGTGGTTGGCAACAGGAACCAACAAGAGGAGAGACTCATGGTGTTTCCACAATCCTTACAGCATCTGTGACCCATATATACACGCACACGGTTGTACCCTAGTGAGTAGCCACTAACTGAATCACGCACACCCACAGACCACGCAACAAATCTAGGGATCATCCTAGACTACAAGCTCAATATGACAGCTCAAGTCAATGAAGTGTGCACCTCCTTCTTCTTCCACATCCTACTCATGCTGTGAAAGATCTTCAAATGGTTGCCTCTGAACACCAGACGGACCGTCACGCAAGCACTTATCACCAGTAGGCTGGACTACGGCAACACTCCCTAAGCTGAAATATCCAAACAACTCCTACACAGACTCCAAACCATCCAGAACACCGCTGCAAGACTCCTACTCAATCTTCCACCCCGCACCCACATCACAGCACAATTCAGGAAGCTTCACTGTCTCCCCATTCACAGGAGCAGTCAAGGCAAGCATCTCATGCACACATACAAAGCCCTACACAACACAGGACCAGAAGACCTGAAGAGCCACATACACTTTCACCAACCCACCAGACACCTAAGCTCTGCCTCACTCTCACTCACACACATTCCCACATCCGCTAAAGTAAAACTGGAGGTTGGTCATTCTCCTGCATCGCGCTGAAGACATCCCTCCAAACACCAGAGCCTCCTCCTCACTTCTTGAGTTCTACAAGAAGTTGAAAACCTGACTCTTCGTATAAGCACCTTGGGGACCACAAACCTACACTCCTGTTTATGGGCCTGGAGACCCTCTCAGGTGATTAGCGAGCTATACAAAGCAATGTAACATAACGTACATGTATTTTAAAAGGATACATTGGACTCTGCCATTGCTTTCAATGGCAAAGTCGAGTTAGCGGTTTAAAACTGCTCGTCCAGTCTGCAGGGCCATGTTATGCCTTTGTCACATTCAAGGTTGCACGATCAGTGCTGCATTTCCTTGGGTGATTCTCCAACTTACAGGACCTGGGTACCTGGGTACCATTTACTAGGGACTTACAAGTAAGTTAGCTTATGCCAATTGGCTACAAGCCAATCCAACATACAGAGTTTCAAGTCAAGGCACAGGCACTGAAGTCTGGTTATCAGGCCTCAGTGCACTATTAGAGTGAAAAAACCAACAGCTTCAGTGCAAGACTTTGGGAGTAACCAAACAAATAGAGACATTTCCTTACACCACATGACTTTAAATCTGGCAGGATATTGCCAGGAAGTGCCCTGCGTCTGAAGTTAGCACCTAAAAGGATTATAAGGTGCCCAAGTGTTGGGAATATCACAGGCGCAGTCCAGGATGAAGGCCCTGGACACCCTTATCAGGTTTTTCCAGCTGAAGAGGAAGACCACACCTTGGCCCACTCTGCTGCAGAGGGGGGGGGGGCCTGGTGGTGACCTGGCTGTACCTTCATGCTTGTGGGCAGCAGCAAAACAGAGAGTACGCTTAGCCACGCATGCTGTATATCCTACTCACACAATTGCACAGAGGAGGCTATTTATTTTGTGCCACTCAGCCTAACTTGTATCTTTCAAAGTGTTTGGATATGGTGTACACCTCTATTATTAGGGAAAGAGGTGTGGGTACGCACTGATCCCATAGTGAAGGCACAGCATGCTTCCATACAAGGTCCTGACATGTCTGAGGTCTCATGGGATGTTCTATAAAACACTTCCTCTCCTACAAATCTCTCCTACAGATGTGCCGTTGTGTAGGGTCAAGGATGATCCAGTACAGAACAAGACCAGCTGTCACTCAAAACCTTTATTGGAAGATGTACAACCAGGGGTTGTTGCCAATAGGCATTCATGGCTCTTGGGGAGGGGGAGATAGGCCTGCATCCACTGATGGCTGACAGTATGAGGCAATCGTACAGGTGTGTGCAATGTCTTCAGGATATTATCACATCTGGCTTGGGGAAGGGAAGGTGTGAAGACAGGTCCTCACATTCTCTTTGTAGCTGCAGGTGTAAAGCACGTGTTGCAGACCTGAGGGAACAGTCCCCGAGACAGGAGGCCATGGTTACCACTGGTGTGGATTTGTCCTAATGCGCGTGCTGAGATGTGTTGTACAGTATTTAAAATGCCCAATTATTTATTTGTGTCACTTATTGTCCTTCACAGACAGTATCTGGTCCACTGTTCTATTTCCCCACAGCGGGCGATGGCCAGACAGAAGTAGCCTAGCAGACCCTGGCAAGCAGGGGTGGGGGGCATCTGCCACGTGGTGGGCTGGCACACAACTGCCACCAAGGAGCAGGGAGAGGGAACATAGTGAGGAATAGTCAGTGCCGCCCCGAAGGCCAGCTCCATCCTTCGCTAGACAGCTTCAGGGCTCGAGCACTGAGGGACACATGGTGGTCTGCAGCAAGTTCTGCTAGCCAAGAAGATTATGTGGTGACAAGGGATGAGGTCCAACTATTCCCTCATCCTGCTACCACCTCTCCTGCCCATCCACCCCTAAATACCAGTGCCCACCACGCAGAAGGAGACCAGCGGCCGAGGATGAGCTCTGCACCTTGCATCTTTGAGCCTTCTGCATCCCCTACCCAACCCCCTTCTACAGGGAAGCCTTGGGTAGAATCACTCATATATCTTGGCTGGGCAGAAAGAACTCCTGAGGCCTTTGGGGAGCACACAACCAGCGTGGGGCAGTTAAACCAGGCATCAGACAGGGGGGTTAACCTCCCACCAGAGTCTCTGCTTGACCACTGCATGGCTGTAACCTGACCCCTGTCATGGCGGATGGCCTCCTTGTCTTCAGTCAAACACCCTCCTCTTCCAAACTGGTTTGTTTGTCAGCCTTCCCCATACCACAACCCTCCTGCCTCTCCTTGTGTGTCATCTCACTGGGGCCTAGTTTCCCTGCCCCTTGCCTACGCTGCTGGAGGATGTGGTCTCCTTCACTGTGGGTGCTTGGTAAGGGACAGGATCAACCCCCTCCTGAAGAAGCCCTCGGCAGACCACACTGACCTCAAGAACTACAGACCCATCTCCCTGCTCCCGTTCCCAGCAAAAGTCATTGAGAAAGCCATCAACAGCCAACTCCCCACCTTCATCGAAGAGCACAACATCCTCGACTTCGACTCATCCGGCTTCGGAAAAAACTACAGCACAGAAACCGCCCTCCTCGCCACAACAGACGACATCTGCTCCCTACTGGACAGAGTAGCCCTCATCCTCATCGACCTCTCAGCAGCGTTCGACACAGTCTCTCACCGCACCCTAATACGCAGACTCCACGAGGCAGGAATCCGGGACAAGGCCCTCGACTGGATCCACTCCTTCCTCTCCGGCAGAACGCAACGGTTCAGACTCCCTCCTTTCCTCTCGGACCCCAAACCAACCACGTGCGGAGTCCCCCAAGTCCTCCCTCAGCCCCATGTTCTTCAACGTCTACATGGCTCCGCTCACCCCCATCGTCAGAACCCACGGACTCAATATTTTGTCATACGCAGACGACACCCAACTCATCCTCTCCTTATCCAACGAACCCAACACCACCAGACACAACTTTCAAGAAGGCATGGAAGCTGTTGCCAAATGGATGAAGAGTAGCTGCTTACTACTCAACACCGACAAAACAGAAGTACTCATCATGGGCCCAAACCCCTAACCCTGAAACGACACCTGGTGGCCCCCCACCCTTTGGAAGCCCACCCACCCCCATGGACCAAGCATGCAACCTTGGAATCATCCTGGACTCCAAGCTCAAAATGGACCGCTAGATCAACTCCGTCGCATCCTCCTGCTTCCACATCCTCCGCCTCCTACGCAAGACCTTCAAATAGATCTCCCTCGAACACAGAAAGACCATCACTCACGCCCTCGTCCCCAGCAGACTCGGCTACGGCAACACACTGTATGCCGAAATAAACAAGAAGCTCACCCGCAAGCTACAAAACATCCAGAACGCCGCCGCAAGACTGGTCCTCAACCTGCCAAGACCCTGCCACATCTCCCAGCACCTGCGCACACTCCACTGGCTCCCCATCAAAGCTAGAGTCACCTTCAAGATTCTCACCCATGGACACAAGGCCCTCCATGACATCGTACCAGCATACCTGAACAGCCGACTCAAATTCCAAGCACCCTAAAGGACCCTATGATCAGCCCAGCAAACCTATGCCGTGGTCCCCTGCACCAGAAAGACCAGATTGGGAGGCCGCTCCTTCTCCTTCCTCGCAGCCAGAGCCTGGAATGCCCTTCCGCTCCACTTCAGACAGACAACATCGCTCCCCATCTTCACGAGAAACCTCAAGACCTGGTTCTTCAACAGACTCCCTCCTTGATGGACTGGAGCCAGAACCCCCCCCCCCAGTGCCTTGAGACCCTACGGGTGAGTAGCCACGCTTAACAAACACCTGATTGATTGACCAGCAAAGTGTGTTCTCCTGTCTTCCTGTCCAGTTTTGCTGTCTGGACACATTTCACGTTAACAAACAGGACAAAATCACACAAGGCATGAGTTACAGCCCCTCACATTCGGTTTGTTTGTGTTTTTCTCTTCCTCCTGCGATAGGCTTGTTAGAAGGGATTTGCAAAATCTGGCAATTTGCTTTGCACAATTATGCAATTATTCAAAACAAATGACACAAAATTAGATGGAATTATGTGAAAAGCAGAACTCGTATTTGGTACTGTATATCAGTGTGAAATTAAATGTACGTGAGGATGCATTTTGTGCTCAAGAATCATTGCAACGAACAAAGGCACAACAAATAAAAGCCACTCTTGTTCTGTTGTTTGCATTATCCCCATGAATTTGTAACATTGTACGGTTCTTTCTCTGTCAATTTTTAACAACGCAACTTGTTGTAATAAACTAATTTCTGTAATTTTGCAGTGAGAAATTATGCTAGATTACATCGGCATAATGAAAATTTCACCCAGGTCTAATTTTCACTTGAACAAAGTCTCAATTGTCCAACATGGCTTAATCGCAGGCCTTTTGCGTTACAGTCGTAATGCAACGGGTGGGAAATTAAACAAGTTTGCATTGAAGTAAATTAAATTTCACCTGGGACTCACAGATTATCAAAAGAGCACCTCCTGAGACATCCGCTGCCCATCTGTGGCTTCACGTGGGTTTGTTGCAGCAGTAATGCTCGATACAAGCGTGTGGGGAGTGATAACAATATTGATCTCTTAGGTTAGAGTCCACTTACTAACGGCTGGGTGAAACATGCATCACACATGATCGTGGAGTCATGCTGACTAGTATGGGGGAGTTGTAGAGGAGTGTGGATGTCCGGTGTCACTGGCAAGGAGTTAAAACCGGGGACTAGCTCGTCGCCAGTTGTAGTGTCCTCCCCAGCCAGGGTACTAGAACATGAATACGCCACACACCGACCTTAGCATTACACATCTTTATTCCAGTGCATGTAATTACGAACCCAGGGTTCTAAACATGAACTCTATTCATCACACACGAACACTTGCGTCATAGTTCTACGGAGTCCATCAGTAACCAAAAGGGTACCGTCATCGCTAACTCCCAAGACACTACAAAAACTATTGGTCATGATGGATGACCCATACAAGGGTCTGTCACCCGGGCACTCTCTGTGCCACTCCTGGTGGCCCTGCTGCAAGGGCACCAGTGGCTGTGATGGGAGATATCCAGGGTGCTGATAACACAGGACCTGTAATATGGTTGGATACATCCACATGTGTAAGAGGTGGGGTCTGCTGCTGTGTGTGGACTGCAAATGACCTCTGACATTTGATGTGCACAGACTTGGGTGGAGGGCTGACATGGGGCTGTACAGAACTGACCACCACGTTAACTAGCTGCACATTTTTTGGCGGTGTATGCCCAATGCCCATGTCGGGGTACACTCATAGGGCTCGGTCACAGTGTGGGGGGGGTTGTGGGTGCATGCGTGCGTGTGTGTGCCTGTCTGTCTGTTTGTCAGGTTAACAGGCATGAATCTTCTGGGATTCAGATCATAACTTGGACAGGACTGAGTTGGTGTTTGCCAGTTTGCTCGGCGCATGCCAGTGGTCTCAGGAATGGAAAGGCCACGTAGCTTCGAGGGGTTGGAGGGTCAAGGGTCAGTGGGATGAGACACGCTCAGGATGTGGCTCCAGAGGGTGCGGATGCCACCGGTACCCTGGTGGACTTCTCCTTCACAGACTCTTTCCCTCCTACACTTTGTTTTCTCCATGGTGTGTGTCACGAGGGTTGCAATTGGCCACACAGAAGACCCTGATGTCACTACACCTGCCCCCCCCCCCCAAGTGAAGTGTGTCCTCCTCAGTGCAGTGGGTCCCATCTCTCTGGTGAGGATGTGGCTTGATGGACAGCACAGAGCCATCTGAGGGCAAGGCGTTGGGAGCAGCTCCGGTTTATGTGTTTTATATGTTGCTTTTAATTGCATGCGATGTTGACCAACTGCGGCTGTTTTTTTTTATTTTTATCTCCTCATTCCAAATGTTGTGCAGTCCATCCTTGCTCTGCAATATTCAGTCTCTGTCACTACGTCGAGCATTATATCTGCTGCCAGGAGCTTCACAGGCGATCTGATGAGTCAGACCATTCGACTTGCAAATTCAGGCATGCGCCAATAAACCCTGATTAGCATATGCAAATGAGGGTGGATCAGTGTAGTCTATGCAGACAAAATCCAATGCGTCCAATGTTGGTTACTAGGGGTGATGTGAAACGCTTTGCGCGGCTTTATATGGCCTGGTACTCCCCCAAGTCCCCTGTTTACCTTTGGTACCCACAGCCCTTGTCCCGATGAGGTCTCCCTCCCTCCTACAAGGCAAGTATTGAGACGACACCAATTTTTGGAGTTCTTTGGATTAGGGGGGAGTAACCCCCCCCCCGGCCATATTTATTGCAAAATTAAAAAACATTATTTATTAAAATTATGCACAATTACGCAGAAAGGCCAAATACAATGTTAGACAGATGATGTCACATGGCTATCCTTAACTTCTAATACACACAACACTCCTATCGTAAATCTAACAATGCATATATTCACTTTCTGCGTGTCCCCTCTAGAGGCTATGGCACGGTCACTGACTGGCAGCCTCCAGATCCCAGCAAACTAGCAAACTATGCAAAATTACTGCGCCGGGGTTGGCTTGCGCAGGGGGTACAGCTTATCGGACGGATACTTTCCCCCGGGCCCCCCACTGCGCCCTGTGCCGTAAACTCCATAACGGGGGCTGCAGAAATTCTGCATACTTGCGCCCTGATGCGCATGCGCGTGCGGGGGTGGCCACAGTCCCACTGGAAATAATGACTCCCCCGGCCCGGCACCCCGTCAGCCTACCTACCGGCTGTCACTGCCCCTGGAGTTACATGGTTCTGACCGCTAAGGACCGAAGACTATGCTTACCAATCATGACCTTACCGCCTGACGGGAGACAGACACAACTAAATACTACATTATTGCGTGAAATCAAATAACATGTACAGGCATCTATTTAAACGTTATATTTCAATCACATAACTCTGTATTAACCAATCCTGTACTTGACAAGCTTACTAATAATGACACTTTTATTATTATAAATTCACCAAAACATCATATTTGCCTTAACTATCTCCTGCGATACCTGTAATAAACGGAAAAGAGCCAAGCAAATGCATTATTTCCAAACACATGTAAAGGGTACCAAATCATCAATTTACATTAATTCTATCTCCTGAGATACCTGCAACAAAAGTAAACGAACAAAACAAATACATTACTGACAATCACATTTACGATGTACCAAATCATCAAATTTTCTTTACTCCCATTTCCTGCGATACCTGCAATAAAATCAAAAGAACCCAACAAATGCATTGCTGATACACACCATTAATGTACCCAATCAAGTATGCATTAACCCTATCTCCTGAAATACCTGCAAGAAAATTTTTCATAGAACCAAACCAAAATACCTTCCTGACCAACACAATTAAATTGCCTGCCTTAGGGGATGGTGGGTGGGGAAAATACATTACGGGCCGCTGGTGGCCCGGGTGCTGAGCCCGTGGGGAGAGCAGAACAAGAGACTGTTCTGCTCCCCACACCCCCTTTTAAAAGGGGGGGTGCACGGGCCAGGCCGGTCTAAACCGGCAGGACCCCCATGCTGGATGCCCACGTGAACCGGAAGCACTAAAGTACTTCCGGTTCACGCCCCTCTGAGACGCCCCTATTGGACGCATAATGGGGAGGTGGGAGTGCTCCCACCTCCTCCTTTCCCCCCGGGGACTGGTCCGACTGCCATAATGGCGGCGCGCGCTAATTAGCGCTCGGCCTTTTCCAGACACGCGAGCAGTGTTCCATTTGGAGGATGTGCGCCGTGCCCTGTGTCTCACTGTGGCCTCTAAGAACCCCATAGCAAGTCCCTGTCTGAGTGAAAGAGCGTGGACACATATGTAGTGCTTTCAGTGGGAGGCCAGTCTCAAGGCACTGAAAAGCAAGACACTAAAGTGTAACAAAAGCCACCGTTGCCAGGATGGTACAGGGAGGCCTGGCTGAGATACAAAATACCTGATTTTACAGTTATTTTAGTTTGCAATCCATTTGCTACGTCGCGGTCTCATTGCAGCCTTGGCTGGACCGCACATGTTCTCGAGCCCCCCTGGATTGTGCTCAGTGCAGCTCTTTAAGAGGCAAAGCCTTCTCCAATCTTTGCTTTGATGCAAGTCCTCGTGCACATGGCGCTCTTTGGTGTCCCTCTGATGTTGATTTAGTGATGATTTCAAAGAAGTAAAAACATTAACAGCATGATTTCGGGGAACTGCAAAAACTGTAACACAACATTATACTACCAGAACCAAAATTTGGAGGGGGAGGCGGTAGAAAGAAAGGCTGGGGTAGAAAAGCCTAATAAGACACCAGAGAGGGGTTAATGCCTCGGTCACTTACCGGTAATCTTCATTACTCCGAGTTCAGGACTTTCTCATCGCAGCCCTGGTTATCACCAAGTAAGGACTGGGATGAGGAAACGGACGCGAAGGTAATGCCTGGGTTACTTACCGGTAATCTTCATTACTCTGAGTACAAGTCTTCCACATCGCAGTCAGTAAGGACTGAGATTTGGAAATAAACAAAGAAGTAATGCCTGGGTTACTTATCGGTAATCTCCAATACTCTGAGTACAGGTCTTTCTCGTCTCAGCCCTGGTTATCACCCAGTAACAACTTGGATTAGGAAGACAGACGAGGAGGTAATGCCTCGGTTACTTACCGGTAATCTTCATTACTCTGAGTTCAGGTCTTCCTCGTCACAGCCCTGGTTATTACCTAGTAAGGACTGGGACAGGGAAGATGGACCAGGATGTAATGCCTCGGTTACTTACCGGTAATCTTCATTACTCCGAGTTCAGGTCTTCCTCATCACAGTCCTGTTTTTCGCCCAGTAAGGACCAGGACAAGGAGTACGGAGGAGCAGGTAATGGCTTGGTTACTTACCGGTAATCTTCATTACTCCGAGTTCAGGTCCTCCGCATCTCAGCCCGGGTTTTCACCAAGTAAGGACTGGGATGAGGAAATGGACGCGACGGGAATGCCTGGGTTACTTACCGGTAATCTTCATTACTCTGAGTACAAGTCTTCCACATCGCAGTCAGTAAGGACTGAGATTTGGAAATAAACAAAGAAGTAATGCCTGGGTTACTTATCGGTAATCTCCAATACTCTGAGTACAGGTCTTTCTTGTCTCAGCCCTGGTTATCACCCAGTAACAACTGGGATTAGGAAGACAGACGAGGATGTAATGCCTCGGTTACTTACTGGTAATCTTCATTACTCCGAGTTCAGGTCTTCCTCGTCACAGTCCTGTTTTTCGCCCAGTAAGGACCAGGACAAGGAGTACAGAGGAACAGGTAATGGCTTGGTTACTTACCGGTAATCTTCATTACTCCGAGTTCAGGTCCTCCGCATCTCAGCCCTGGTTTTCAGTCAGTAAGGACTGAGATTTGGAAATAAACAAAGAAGTAATGCCTGGGTTACTTATCGGTAATCTCCAATACTCTGAGTGCAGGTCTTCCTCGTCACAGCCCTGGTTATTACCTAGTAAGGACTGGGACAGGGAAGATGGACCAGGATGTAATGCCTTGGTTACTTACCGGTAATCTTCATTACTCCAAGTTCAGGACTTCCTCGTCACAGTCCTGTTTTCCGCCCAGTAAGGACCGGGACAAGGAGTACGGACGAGCAGGTAATGGCTCTGTTACTTAAGGGTAATCTTCAAACAGCAGCATCAATTTGTAAATATGCTTTAAAGTTAAACAACATCAGACTGAAGGCAGAGAACCGAAATGGTAGCACTGACATATTTTGTTTGCAGATCTCGTCTGGGCTGTTTTTAGGTCTCGGCTAGCAAAGGCTGCGCTTGCGCAGTCTCGCTTGGCGAGATTTAACGTTTTCTAGTATGGGGCTTGAACCCGCCCCTCTTCTCCATTGGCGGGCTTCCTAAACGGAGGCCAGCCATTGGAGGAGAGGGGCGTCTGTCCATTTAAGCCCCGTCTTTTTCGGATGTGGGGGCGTGTTTTTTACTTTCTTTCTCTCCTCTGGAATGTAAACATTCCAGCCAATGGGAAGAGGAGAGAAAGAAAAACACGCCCCCGAATCCGAACACGACGCTCCGTTTCTCTGAGGCATTTCTGCTTGACCTCGGAGAAAGACGGTGGTGTTCATGGCGTATCAGGCTCTCCAGCCCCTGAGGTCGTGTTGCCAAAAGTTAAAAGTAGTGGCCCATTGAGAGGGGTGTCACAGGTGGATATGCCGGAACAGTGACCCGCTTTCTCCGCGGGCACCTATGGCTCATGTCCTCAGCGCTGATGCGCATTGAAGGAGAGGGAGGGCATCAATGCGCTCCGCTCTGGCCCCTAAGCAGTCGGTGCAGTTTGGGTGACAAACGTGGGGCGTAGCAAGCAGAAAGGGAGAAATGAGGGGGAAAGGGAACACCTCATTCCCCCGAATCGCATGTTTGTTCTGCATCGTTACGGCGCTGTGTCCCACCTGCCTCAGGATGTCTCTCCACCGACCTTCGGTCCGCGAAATCTCATCGGATGGAGTCGGGATAAGTCTGAGGCCGCCGCAGAATCCCGATGCCGGCTGCCGAAGGGAACAGGCAGCCTCGACCGTGAGTCAGATGGGCGGGACAGCCAGGGACCTGTGCCCGGCTGCTGCTCTGGTCTCCTCCCCCTGTCCTCTCTGGCTGGCGCTGTTCGCTCTCCTCCACCTGGCGCTCGCTCCCTCTCCTCGGGCTCCTGTCCGGGTGGGGGCCGGTCACAGTTGGGCAGCAGACCTTGGCGGGCGGAGGACCTTCGGTCGGGGGCGCTGGCGGTTCCGGCCAGGGAGACGGAGTCAGTGGTGGAGGTGGTCACCGTGGAGCAGGTGAGGCTCGGGGGTTATTGTAGGTGGACTTGTCATTGTGATGTCTCCTTACATGTACTGGTCTGCGTGGTCCTGGATAGCCTTCACAGGGGATCCATCACCGTGGAGCAGGTGAGGCTCGGGGGTTATTGTAGGTGGACGGGTCATTGTGTATGTCCCGTTACATGTACTGGTCTGTGTGGTATTGGATAGCCTTCACAACTGATCGATCTGTGACCTTGGAGCAGGTGAGGCTCGGGGGTATTATAGGTGGACGTGTTAGCTTGCCCCCTTATTTGTAATGGTCTGTGTGGTATTGGATAGCCTACACGGGGAGTCCATCACCGTAGAGCAGGTGAGGCTCGGGGGTTATTGTAGGTGGACGTGTCATTGTGGTCCCGTAACATGTACTGGCCTGTGTGGTATTGGGTAATCTCCACAAGGGATCTGTCACATTGGAGCAGGTGAGGCTCGGAGGTATTATAGGTGGATGTGTCGTCGTTTGCCCCCTTACATGAACTGGTCTGTGTGGTCCTGGATAGCCTTCACAGGGGATCCGTCACCGTGGAGCTGATGAGGCTCGTTGGGGGGGGGGGTCGCTGGGGGGCAGGGGTATCATGGGTGGATATGTCATGTCTCCTTACACGTACTGGTCTGTGTGGTACTGGATACCCTTCACAAGTGATCCGTTACTGGGGGGCAGGTGAGGGTTAGGAGTTAATATAGGTGGACCGTGACTTATCATTGTTTGTCCCCTTACGTGTACTGGCCTGTGTTGTACTGGATGGCCTTCACAAGGGAACCTGTTACAGTGGAGCAGTTGAGGTTCGGGGGTCTCTGGTGTTGGAAGACATTTTAATGTGTACCTTCCCCAAACTCCCTGCATAAAACACATTATCGAATGCCACAGACCACATCCCTGTGCCCTTTTTTAGGTCTCGGCAGTTTCTATATAGTGCTAACTTGACCAGAAGGTTTCTGACTTAACAGTATCCGAGCGCTTTACACGAGCACCAGTTACTGTTTTTGACAATATCCTTGTGTATTTCGCTGCTTCAAAAATCATAAATCTCAAAACGTCTTTTCCACCTTTCAGATAATCTGTCAATTTGTATTATTCATTTATTTTTTAAATGCTTAATTTTTTGTGATAAATGCAAAGATCTAGAAACAACGGTGCCACTTCTGCTTTGGCTCCCAAGATCAATGTGTATGTGTCTAGATCTATGTTTGTGTATGTGGTTCTGTATGTGTGTGTGTGTGACTGTGTGTGTATGTGGCTCTGTGTATTTATGTGTGGCTCTGTGGCTTTGTTTGTGTGGCTCGGTGTAAGTGTGGGTGGCTCTGTCTGTGTGTGGGTAACTGTGTGTGTGTAGGTGGCTCTGTGTGGGTGGCTCTATTTGTGTGTGGGTTGCTCTATGTGAATAGCTCTGTGTAGGTGGCTCTGTGTGGGTGGCTCTGTGTGTGTGGGTGGCTTTGTGTGTGTGGCTCTGTGTGTGGGTGCAAATGCAATAGGTCTCGCATTTGAGATAGATTAAGCTATTGACATTGTAAATAACAATGCCGTTTCTTTAAATGTTTTAAAAACAAAACAATAAACAAAAATAATGTCATGAGCAATGCCAATAGCTCTAACTTTAACAATGCCGAGACCATTTCATTGTAAATGCTTGTTTAATTTTACTCTACTATTTTTATCCATGCCTTGGCGGCCTCTATGCTTAGCTGCCTCGAGAGGTGCAGGGTTCTGCTGCGGCTCGCGCACACCCTCCGGTGCATTAGCAGGAAATGCTGATGGCTGCACTAGTCACAGAGAGTCACGTGACTTACACAGCAATGCAGTCCTCCCCAGCTCAGCAGCCTGCCGTATGGAGCGTGGAATCAGCAAGAAAGAGCGGCAGGGGAGTGGGGGTGCAGAGCAGGCAGAAAAGAAAGACATCCTGTAATATCACCCACTGATCTGTAGAGCGCCTATTCACCCCAGGCCGCCTCTGGGCGCCTCGGAGCAGATACCACTACAGCTGGTGTCAGTCTTAAAGTCAGTTCATTTACAGGACTGCCTCCCGAGGACCTGTGGGAGGGCATGCATGTTTGTATGTAGGGATCTTATAAAGCACAAACCTGGCTACAGAGCGATAACAGTGCCCAGGGGGTGAGAGAACAGGGAAGCACCTTTTGTGGCTGAGCTAACACTACGAAAGGACAGACAGAGATAAGGACGGCGGGGAGGGGTTCTTTCGTGAGAGTGCAGAGGAAGCTATGGAAAAGACTAGACGGTAGAAGACCTTCCACAAAGAAGGAGAGACATCTTAGGGTGTCAGTCACCTGGATGTATTCATAAACAGGTGTGTGCAGAAGGTCTCTTCAGAATCACAACCAGCCGATCCCAGGTACGCTTGATATAAACAGATCGCAAAGTCCTTGGGCACAAGTCGCATCCCCCAGGAGTACAAAACAGGGTATGTCCCCTGTGCCACATGGTAAATAGAAGACCCATGCCAGGGAAGAGCCAGGCAGGCATTCCCTGACCCCATCACTCCTCCCCGGGTAAGCACAGGTCCATGTGCTCGTAGATCTGTCAGTGACCCAGCAGCGGAAGGCCCCGTGCATGGTCTTAGCTCAATGTGTGCAGTAGGTACATGGCACCATCCCTGGGCATGCCCTGTATGCACTGCCATGGGGCATGCCGCTAGGTTGTGCGCTTCCTGTAGTGCACAAAGGGCAAATGCATAAGTTGTGCTGTGCTAAGTTCTTAGAGGAGTGGGCAGTGGGTCTCTGGCTATATGTACAATGGGGATGAGTGCACACCATGTCTTACATGGGATACATATATGTTACGCTGAAGGCCCTGCCCATGGACAGCATGGGAAACAGTGCAAAACCTCTGGTCCCGTTCCACACAAAATAGTGCTCGAAGGCTACAGCCTACCGAGCAACAACACATGTAACAGGGGTCTCCTCGCGGGAGGTTGCAAATGAAGATAAGGTGGTACTAGGGAGGGACTAACAAGCCTATTAGTGAATCAGAAGCCAGAGTTTATGAAGAACAGTGACACAAGCCAATGAGAAATATGGGCAGAGAGTGGGCGGGGCTTCAAATCCGTACTCTAATCCAGCATGCCTTGCAGAGTAGCGCGTGGGCTGCCCAGGCTCGACCTAAAAAGGATCGGCTACAAATATCTCCTCACTAGACTTATGCACAGTATGTACAGAGAAAGACCCTGTTGTTTGTTGCGGCTTATTTATTTTTAAAGTTTTATACAGCTTGAACATGACCGCTGTGGGAATCAGTGCGCTTTACAAGTGATAAGGAAAGAAGAGGCATGCAGAACAGAATAGAAAAATACATTTTTAAAATTACTTACCTTGCTGCTTGGGCGTCGCCTCACCCTCTTCCCTTCCTGCTTGAAGCAGGAAGCACAAACAAGCTCCCCTAGCCAATCACAATGCTGCAATACAGCGTTGTGATTGGTCTGAGCTCCTTGGTTCGGCGCTCAGACAGGCAGTGGGAGCCTGTGCCTCACTAGGCTGTGTATTCCAGCCTGTTTGGGAACATGCAAAGTGCACATGGCGGCCAATCAAACAGTCATGCGCACTTAAGTGCCCACCACCTTTGCTGGCTGTGACACAGCCAAGCCCCACAAACCAGAAACCAGAAACATTAAATGGCAGCATGGTGTTATTATCATTTTATTTTCCCTTCATTCACTGCTCAGAATTAAGCCTGAGCAGAGTTCGTGGAGTTCTGCGTAGTGACTAAAAAACTCCGCCGCACTATGCGGAGTTCTGCAAGCGGCGGAGTGCCTTTGGTCACGCCTTTCACATTGATTTTCCCGTGCTGGAAAATCAACGCAAATGGCACCCTGTGCAGCACAAGAGGGCGCTGTTTTTTTCTACCGCTCGAGTAGATTTTCAACTCGTGGGACAGCTTTATCAATGCAAAGGAAAGGTTTCTCAACGCGAGCGGTCGCGACTACCGGTGCCCGCTCACAGTGAGAAATCAGACCGCCCGTGTTGAGAAATCTCACTGGGAGGTGGGTTTTTATTGAGAAATCTCACTGGGAAGTGGGTTTCTGTTGAGAAATCTCACTGGGAGGTGGGTTTTCTTCGCTCGCCAACGAGGAAAAAAACTCTGCTCAGCGGAACTGAGTTTTTTGGAACTCCGCGTGCTCCTCAAAGTGCATAAAACTCTGCAAACTCCGCGTACGGAGCAGAGTTCACCCCCCAGACCTACTCAAAATGCAGTGGGGCGACGCTCCTCTGCCATAGCGGAGGAGCTGCCGCAGATACGTTTGTGCATTTCTGAGTTACTTCAAGGATAGCTCTGCTCTCTGGTACCCATGTCTTTAATGTTTGGTATGAGTGAGTTATAGGTCGCTTTTTAAAAGTGAAGATCTGTAAGAGCTGTGAAATCTGAGGGATGTCTCTTCTATGCGGGTGCTTGTCCCTGTGCATTCTGGGTTCCTGAGGTGTTGCTCTCTAGCCTACAGGTTGGCTCCTGTAAGAGGTGTAAAATCCAAGGAATATCTCTGCTGTAAGAGGCCTGTGCCTATGAAGTTTTCATCACGTTGGGAGCAGCTCTGCTGCCTGTGCAGTGCCTAGCTCTGTACATCCTAGGCTCCAGAGACTTTGCTCTGCTCTATACAGGCTAACGCCTGTGAGAGTTGTGAAATTCGAGGAATGCCCTGTTTTCTGAGGACAGTGGCTGTAAGGTTTCCGTTACTTGGAGGTAGCTCTGCTGTGAGATGCCTCACTGTACATTCTAGGGTCCCCAAGGCATTGCTATGCCGTCTATAGGTTAACACCTGTAAGAGCTACGAAATTTAACGAATTCTCTGCTGTGGGAGGCCAGTGCCTGTGAGGTGTTTGTCACCTTGTGGGTAGCTCTGTTGTGCCATGCCTGACTGTAGGGATCTGGAGGGATTGCTCTGCTGTCTAAAACCAGAGTCTGTTGTCCAGTAGTATCTCCTGGAGGGAGTGCTGTGGGGCGGGGCAGTGGGGCAGGGGAGGGGCAGGGTGGGGTTAGTAAACTACGACATACGGCCGAACGGAGGTAAGTAAACGCACAAATAAATAAAACGGATTTCGTTGCACGTGCTGCGTCGCATTTGGCGATGCAGCACATGCAACAAAATTCGTTTTATTTATTCATTTGTTTACTTACCTCCGTTCGGCCCTATGCCATAGTTTACTACGCCCTACCCTGCCCCTCCCCTACACCGCCCCACCGCCCCGCAGCCCTCCCTCCCACTGCAAAACCTCAGTAAAAAATCTTTTTGCTGCCCCTGGCATCCTATAGTCTGCGAAACATCACAAAAAGACAAAACAAGAAAGCTCCGTAGGATGACTCCATGCCATCTTGACAGCATGTTTCCTGTATTGGAATACCATCTAACGTATCAGTGCATTCTGGGAGATGTAGTCTTTCTTTGGTTGAGAGGAAACAATAAGATTAATGAACCTGGTAATGATGCCACCTAAAAAGGAAAGGGCAGGGCTGGGACAACGTTGGCCCCTTGGCATGTTGCTCTCCGGGCACCCTAAAGATACCCGCAGTGAGTCATGCGGAAAACAGGAGGCACGCGGTGTCCTTTGATGCATGGCATGCAGTAAAAATAAGGCTGTGGTTTGGAATGCCAATAAAGTTTATTTAAGATGCCGGGAACGGGGCGTGTGGAAAATGTTGTGATATTCAGACAAAAGGCGAGAGGAACGCCACATAAGGAGAGGGCCTGGGGCAGGTGGGGGCGGGGGTGAGGGGGTGTTCAGAGTCAGCGATAGCAGGGCTATATTTAAAGGCTGTTTTTAGAAAGCTGGGAACGCTCCGCAGAGCTGATAACAGCAAGCCCAGCGCGCTACCAAAGGTGGCAGTGGTATGTCTGCAGGAGGCGGGGCGCCTTTTAACAGCTAGCAGAAGCATTTAGTAGGCGCTGTATCTATGGGGTCACTAACAACATCTATTGATATAGCTCACATCCTGAGCTGAATGTGTCCAGGCGCTTGACTAACAATGCATGATCTCACACTGACTGGGCAGTATTCATTTCCCTGCGCACAGAAGGATGAAAGGCTGACTCGGTTCTGCTAGGATTCAAGGTGGTGGTCTGCAGTGTGCCAGGCGGCTGCTCGGCTCCTGAAGGATTCCAAGAGCCACGAGACGCTTCAGTGGAACTTAAGGGAGCAAGGGAAATTTATGACACTATTAATAGAGTGCGCCATTTTGCATACTGCCAGGTCAGCGGTTCTAACCGTGGTCCATGGACCCCTGGGAGAGAGCACCTCCTACTTAGGAGCTCTGCAATTGGTTAGAAAATTAAATCATGTTATCAGATTAATAAAGTTTATGTTCAGAAAAACCAAATTGAATATTGAAAATTGCAAAAAGCTCTATAAATATGTTTCATTTCTCAGTTTTCAGTTTTATCAACCGTTTGATATCATGCCAATAAGGCAATTAAAAACACTACATTCACATACATACCATTAAGTAAATTACATCTTACTTCTTAAAAATCTCCATTCATCATAAATACCTTTTTGGCACCTTGATACAATTACATCTAAAACCTCCCACTATTCATACGATCATAATATAAAAAAAAGCAAAAAAACACGAACTTGGATTACCTACAGTATAGCTATTTCTTGTGAAGTAATTTGAAACTGGAGACTGATTTCCAAAGGTAAACTTACACTTCTGTGTAAATTTACGATTGTTTGCTATTCACAAGGGGATTTACAAGAAGTATCTTTGTGTGGAATCTCTGCACATAAAAATACCTATCTTTTTATGTGGGGAGACTCTGTACTCGTGAAAATACTACCAGTAAGTCCCTTTGTAAATAGAAAACAATCGTAAACGTACGCAAAAGTGTAAGTTTACCTTTGTGGATCAGTCCCTTAATTTTAGCCTCCAGTTTCAGTTTTTTTCGCCTCCAGTTTCAGTTTTTTTTAGCCTCCAGTTTGGGGAGAGGATGTTGCCTAACGGCTAGGGCAGTCGACCTCGAATCTGTGGATCCGGGTTCAAGTCTCGGCAAGGATGCTCGGCAAGGATGCTCAACATTCCGTGATTCTGGGCACATCACTTAATCTCCCTGTGCCTAACAAAAACATTAATGTGTCCGTCTGCAATTCACCTGGAGCTCATGTAAAGCGCTCTGATACCTTCGGTCGAGTTTGCGCTAAATAAAACTCTGGAAAAAAAACATAAACTTACACAAAAGTGTACGTTTACATTTGTGAATCGATTAGTAGATTTGTAGCATGCTTCTTGTCACCTGTGAGGGTATCCAGGTGCTGGCAGGGTCCAGTTGTTAAGCCAAATAGATAGGTCTTCAGGGACTTTTGGAACTCTGGACGCGTTCGTAGATGAAAGGGTAGCGCTTTCTGTCTTCGCTGCTAGGTAGGAGAAGGACCGACCTCTGCATCTGCTGCATTGGATGCAGGGGGCGAGGGTTAGGGAAAGGGACACGGAGCGGAGGTGTCTGGTGGGCTGACGGAAGCTCAAACGGTGGTTCAAGTACGCAGGTCCGCAGTTGTGTAGGGCTGTGTATTTATGGGCCAGGAGTTTGAACTGGCATCTTTTCTGTAAAGGGAGCCGGTGGAGTTCCCTGGGGTAGGGGGTGATGTGGGTTCATCTAGGGAGTTCCAGGGCGAGTCTGGCTACAGGGCTCTGTATGGTCTGTAGTCGTTGGAGGCGGTCAGCTGTGATCCCTGAGCAGAGAGCATTGTCATAGTCCAGTCGCCTGGAGATGAGGGCCTGGGTGACGGTCTGTCTTGAGCTTTGGAGCAGCCATTTGAATAACTTGTGAAACACGCAGAGGATGAAGAAGCAGGAGGAGGAGATGGTTAGCGTCATGGTTAGCTTGTTGTCCAGAATGATGTCTAGGTTACGTTCCTAACATGGTAAGTAGGGGTAGGAGTAGTTCCAAGTTCTGAGGGTCACCAGGATGCATGTCATGGGGAGCTTTCAGGCCTGATAGGAAGTTGGACCTAAATTCCTATTCTTTGACTGACTCACGTTGGTAGCGCAAATACAGCAAACAAAATCAAATATGGACAGCCAGCGGTCTCAATTAAAGCACTGACGTGTGCCAACAAAGAGAGAGCTGGCATTAGAACAAAAAAAGACATAGTAATATGCTAGATCCCTTCATCTCTTTTCATCTATGTGAAATAAATCTAAATAACTACAACCTTCCCATTAAAATGTAATTTTTAATTTTTGTATATTTTTTGTTTAGGAAATAATAGCATATTTCATAGTTTGTGTATTTGTTTAATATATACTTGTTTCTTTAATCCCATTTTAGTTTTGAAGTTTCAATCCTAGGCATAGTTTAGGATGGATTGTGGCTGCTAGTAGTGATTCAGTGGGGGTCCACAGAGGTCAAAGGTTAAAGCCGCTGAGCTGCTCCAGTTCATGTAGATATCCTCCTGGTTTGGTTGAGTAGGACACCTCCTGATGCTTATTTTGTTCTGTTTGGAGCTCATCAGAGGCTTGTAGCGGTGCAGTTTGTAGGCAGTTAAAAGTCGCAGTGCTTGCAGACTGCTTACACTCTGGTGTGCTCCCAGCTTCAAGAGAAAGTACACAGCAGTGGTAGCATTGACTCAAAGTGACATCAAATGTTCACTACAGGAATACCTACAGGGAGCATACATGAGAGTTGGGGCTACTGACACCTGCAAATGTGCTGTTACAGATGAATTGTGACATACGACTACATGTTCCACAGTGCACTGGGAGATCAGAAAAGGGGGAGGGGTATTTAGGCCTATGTGCATAGCTGCTAGACATGGATGTTGCTTTGCTGGAGTGTGGGCACAGCTCCTTTTTAAATTTACCCATGCTCATTCACCTGTTCATAACCCACTCGGCAACCAACTCAGCCAGCCATTTCTTATTCGCTGTCACTCATTTACAAACTTATCTTCTCACTCGCTCACCTGTCACCTATTTTACTCACTCACTCACTCACTCACTCACTCACTCACTCACTCACTCACTCACTCACTCACTCACTCACTCACTCACTCACTCACTCACTCACTCACTCACTCACTCACTCACTCTCTCTCTCACTCACTCACTCACTCACTCACTCACTCACTCACCTTTATTGCTCTTGCAGAACAGTTTTCCTGGCATGTAACTATCAGTAACAGGTGAAATTTAAAATATGCCAGTGTAATTCACATAATTTCAAGCATTTTGCATTAATTTATTACGCAAAAATATCAAAACCATGCCATTACTCTACATCACGTAATTACACTGCAGTTTGCAGCACAATTATTGCGCTGGAATATAGGACCAACGCAAACAACCAGAACATGAGTGGCTGTTGTTGACGGCAAGCGTGTTTTTGCACTGTTTGTAAATGTAAAATGCATCCTTGCATCAAAAATTGTCTTCAGGTTGTAATCTATGCTAAAATATTGCACTAAATGGCAGATTTGCATATTGCAAATTACACAAAATTTTGACTTATAGTCCCTAAATTGTACGTATTCATACAAAACCAAATTACGCAGATTTTGCACACCCCTAGTGACTACCTGCTAATTATATGAGGCAGCAAGTGCCCAGATAACCGCCTGTAGTGATGGAAGAGCATTAAAGCGTGGCATGACCTAAAAACTGTCAATTTCATATGTTTTGCATTGATATACAGTTCATGTGCAAGTATGTGTGCACACAATGTAGTCTGCACACCCTAAGACCATGCCTTGTCCATACTTATCATGAGGGTAAGCCCTTGTCCCCACAGTCTACATACTGCAGCTCGTGCTCATGCCCTCTCAGGTGCAGTCAGAGCATGTCCGTGGTCATTCCCTTGGTATAATACACGCATTGCAGCCTGTTGTTCCATCCCTCTCTAAACACAGTGGGCCTAATTTATGAGGTTTTGACGCACGTCAGCGCCGTAAAGAATCTTGCTGCGCTGCCCTACGTCAAAACAAAGGGGCAGGAATGAGCTGTATCTACGAGAAATGGTGCATTCCTGTCCTTTTCCCCAGCGCAGGTGCACCATGTGCTGACATGCGCCAATGCAGGCACCATTGCACCATGGTGCTAGGGCGCCTGCTTGGTGGGGATGATTGATTTTGTGCAGGAAGGGGCACCTTCCTTCACAAAGTCAATCAATTCAGGCGATTTCCTCTTTCTATGTGTGCTGCAGAAAGCAGTGCTCATAGAAAAGGAAAAACTGAGGAGATATGAAAACATTTCTCTTCTCTGCGCCTCCCTAATGCCACCCCTGGGGTGGCGTTACATTCTGAGGCATTCCCAGGTTTACGATTCCTTGTAAATCTGGGACTGCTTCAGATTCCCTGGGTGTTACGTGGGAACACTCACAGCAACACCCATGGAACGTCCCTTTCACACACTGTTCTGCGTGAAAGGGGCACGTATTTACAAGGCCTTTAAAAGCCACGTAAAGGGGCTTTATGTGACCTTGTAAATATGCCGCTGCACATTGCGCCACCGGAACGTCAAAAATGTGACCTTCTGGCGGCGCCAAAGTGCCATGAGGGGCCTCATAAATGAGGCCTAGAATATGGACGGAGGATGTTCTCTATATGTTTTGTACCACACACAGGGTACAGCCTGTGTTCTTGGCCTGTCTTGAGTGTAAAGCAAACACAAGGAGATGATGGACGGAGCGCTGAAACTTTTTAGACACTCACCCCCAGTCACAGATCTGGGTTGAATCCATCATCGGTCTTACTTCGCCACCCCAGTTCAAACCCAGCCCTGTGCAAATCAGTCTTGACCCTGTTCCTCAAGGGAACAGTGCAGCTTGAACTGCTAAGCCAGGTTTTCCCTGGACCAGAAACAAGCACTGTGAGACCGGTTTCGGGGTAACACCTCTCATCAGCCAGGCTAGCTTGAATCCAGTGGCAAAATGAGCAAGGGACCCACATCTGGACATACCCTGCCCACTGAGGGTGAACAAAGCAAATACAAGGAGATGATGGACGGAGTGCTGAAACCTTAAAGACGCTCACCCCCTATCTTAATTGTAGGCAGGACATGCCCTGTGGCCTGCCTTGTATGTATGGATGCAGAACACAGCCTGTGGGGGATGCCCTGTCTTAAATGTAATCAGAATATGGTCTGAGGCGGAGCCCTAACAGTAGTGCACAGGGTGCAGCATGTGGCCGTACACTCTCTTAAGTGTTAAAAAGAACAAGGTGATGAAAGGAATGATTGAATTAATCTCAGCCACTGGCCGCATTCCAATCCATCTTTTTTGCCAACCATGCCACTCTAGACAGAGGCTGACCTGATGGAAATCAGCACTGATCCCACCCCCAATGAGGACAGCCTATCCCAAACTTTAGCTGTGGCCTCACCGGAAAGGAAAACAAACAACCCCACACCAGTTTCAGCCTATTTAGGTCTCCTCAGTTAATGTATGACGGAATCCCGCGTGCCTTTGGCACGCATGCCTTCACAACACCGGCATTAGAACGAATGCGTCCATACAACACGTTCCTTTAGCACAGACTTGCCTTAGGGGGGCGCTGTACTTTGGAATAGTATAATTTGTTATTCCAACTCCAGTCTGCGCAACAGTACAGAAGGTGTTGGGCTCAAAATCCAACACCATTCCAGCAGTGCGCCTCCCTGAAGCAAGTCGGTGTAAGGGCTTGTGTGCTAAACGAATGCCCGGTAACAACGTGTTCGTTCTATTGCCAGCGCTGTAAAGGCACAGCGTGAATGCGGATTTGTTTTGAAAGATGTTTCTGAGTTCGATTTTAAACAACAGAGCTACATCACAAGTGAGGGTTGCACAGATCTGGCAGCCTGAGCCTTATTAGAGCTGTGTCTCAGATTGCACTACGACATGACCGATCGAACATAGCATAGAGCAGCTGTGCCTCGCAGTGTGGATGGCTCAGGATCACACAGAGAGCAGACTGTGGAGTCTGGTTGATAAAGCCATGTTGAACCAAGGCTGCGGTGCAGATCGTTTTATGCAGCACATGGTCATTTGTATTTTGTACATTGTACCTTTATAGCATGTCGGACGCATGAGTCGATGAAGCTGAACGCCCAGAATCACACAGTGTTGTGATCAAGCGCTGAAACCTGGTTTAAAATCCTTGACTCCTGGTCCCAAGGTAAGGCATGTGTTCATTAGTCAGACCGCCTCAGATGAATCCGGAATATCAGAAATAGAATGAACACTTTGGGGCAGATTGCGCCACTTTTGCGTCATTTTTAACATGGAAAAAGTGACGTACGGGTGGCGCAAGGGGCTTGTAAATAAGCCCCTTTGTCTTTAAGGAGGTGGGTTGGCCGAAGTGGCTCTTCATATCCAGAAGATATATTCTTTGCCCAGTAATCTGTGTCTTCATTGAGTGGCATTTTAGACAGCCCTTTTAAAGCTCAAAGTTATCTGAGGAATTAGAAAAACTCTTCTCTCAGACATGAAAACGTGTCCATATAGCGGCGACTTGCAGCCCAAGAGACTTCAGTCCGCTAGGGAAGTGTTATTCTAGCCACTGACTGCACATGGATAAGGGAGTTACTAGATGTCCCGTCACTGCTATGTATAGACTCTTAGGAACAGGTCAGATTCCATTCTTGTGTTAATTGACATGTTCTTTTTTTGTCTCACTCATGGGAATGTCTGGTCTTGGTGGGATTGAAGTTATATTTCTCTTCTTGGTTCCCATAAATGTCCTTTTCTCACTCTTTCCGATCTCCCGATTGATGAAAAAACACTGAAGCAGGAGTTGAAAGAAATAAGCAGGAGACAAGAAAAATCATGTTTCCTACAGATATAAGTGAGGGGGAAAAAAACTCTGGGATTAAACAGGTAAACAGATCAAGGCAGGCAGGAGGGGCAATAGACAGATGCTGGACCAAGCAGCGCCAGAAAAGTCCAGAGGAAGCAGTCAGGGTGTAGGGATGCAATGCACTGACCACAGTCAGGAGCCTGCTTACACAGGAAGAGGTCAGAAGGTGGGAAGAGGTACCACAGGAAGTAATTGTATCCACGTCATGTTATGTTGGGGAGGATATACAGTAACATAACCTTAATGGCTCGATCTCAATCAGCGAAATATAAAACGAAATGTGAGGATTCAGTACCAGATTTACAAGAAACTGACGCATCTGTAGAGATGCGTCAGGTTCCCTGCGCCAGCCTGCAAAATCCTTGCGCCACCATTGATGCCCCCTATTTACAATACGATGCATCATGGCGCAAGGACTGACAGATGCATCAGAAATTTTGACGCATCTGTTGGCACAAAAGTCACACATTGCTGGAGTCAAGTCGCACGCACGACGCAACTCCAGCAATGCATGTTGAGGCCTATTCTCACTACACTGCGTCACTCCTCACGTCTGCTTCAAGCAGGCGTAAGGTTTTGGTGCAGTGGAGTCCTAGAAGAGATGCAGTGAAATCTTATAGATTTCACTGCGTCACTTTTACGAGGCTTAACTGCGTGGGAACGCCCACCTTGCATACATTATACCTGACGCAGGTATAATGTGATGCAGTGCTGTACAACGTGACACATCTCCCTAGATGTGTCACGTTGTAAATTGGCCACATTTTTACAGCCGCCACTGCGTCACAAAAGTGACGCAATGGTGGTGTAAAAGTGTCGCAAGAAGCCTTTAAATCTGCCACCCAGTTTCTTTGGGTTGGGAGCCCAATGCCTGCGGGGACGCAGATTTGTGAGGGCGAGGCAGAAGACAGAGATGCTGCAACCCTTCCGGCATCCTGCATGGCCACGCCTGAGGAACCAGTGCATCCGCTCAGAGGAAAACAGTCGCCACTTAACTCCGGCGCTCAGGAGAAAAATGTTCCACTTAATATGTTCCTCCGCATGCAGAGATAGAAACAACGGGACATATCTATAAAAAAGCTGCACAGCGCTGCATGATAGGGAAAGGCAGGAATGCGCCGGGTTCATAATAATGTAGCTATTCCTTCCTGTCCCCCTGCACTGGCACCGTCCTGGCAGCCTATTGCCAATGCAGGCCCCTTTGCACCAGAGACGTTTAAAGGCATGGGCATAATGGGCTCTGGCCCAGGGCCCCTGCCTTTCAGGGGGGGCCCCTGATAGACCCAGCTCTCTTCTGTAGAGAGTCTAGCCCAGATTACCTTGAATAATTCTTTAACAGATTGTTTTAAAAATGGTTTCCTTTCATTTATTTTTAATGTGGGTGATGTTGTAAAGCCGATTAGAGACATTTTGCAGATACATGTGTTTTTATTTCATCCAACATCCATTAAAAAAGTTACATTTTCAGATCAAAACAGGACCTTACATATGAGAAAGTGGACGGTGTTAACTGAGATTATTTGCATCAATATTAGCACGCCACTGCTGTGTTACAATATTGAAAGCACTCTGCGCTATACCTGCATATTAGATGTAAACACATTTAGAATATGGAGGAGGGTGCCTGTGCACTGTCAGTGAACTGGCCAAAGAGGGATAAAAGAGCTGAAATCGGATCATAAATTCGGAGATTTTAAGAACCGGGGTCCCTAAAATATATCTGGCACAAGCCCCCAAAAATCCTTAAAATGCCCCTGCTTTGCACCTGGGTGCAAGGGTGCTTGCGTTGCAGGCAGGATTGTTTTTGTGCAGGAAGGTGACCTTCCTGCACAAAAACAATCCTGAGAGGCAAATTCCTCTTTCTATGTGTGCTGCAGAATGCAGCATACATAGAAAGAGGAAATAAATTAGTTCCTAATTATGCTTCCGCTGAGAAGGCGTGTATTTTTGGCACATACCCAGGTCTACCACGTTTGGTAAATCTAGGAATGATAGAAAACCATGGGAGTTGTGTGGGAACAAAGCAAACACAAAGAGATGATGGACGGAGCGCTGAAACTTTTTAGACACTCACCCCAGTCACAGATCTGGGTTGAATCCATTATCGTTTTTTAGCTCACTCTGCCACCCCAGTTCAGACCCAGCCATATGCAAATCAGTCTTGACCCTGTGCCTCATGGGAACAGTCCAACCCGAACTGCCAAGCCATGTCTTCCCTGGACTGGAAACAGCATCCTGGGACCAGTTTCGGGCTAACAGCCCTCATCAGGCAGGCTAGCTTGAATCCAGTGGCAAAGTGAGCAAGGGACCCACGCCTGGGCATACCCTGCCAACTTAGGGTGAACAGCTTGGCAGTTTGGGCCAGACTGTTCCCATGAGGCATAGGGCCAAGAATGATTTGCATATGGCTGGGTCTGAACTGGGGTGGCGAATTGAGCTAAAGAACGATGATGGATTCAACCCAGATCTGTGACTGGGGGTGAGTGTTTCAAAAGTTTCAGCGCTTCGTCCATCATCTCCGTGTGTTTGAGTTGTGTGGGAACACCCAGGCAACGCCCATAGAATGCCTTCCCAGGGCAGAGTAATGCAACGCACAGAATTGGACTGCGTTGCTTTACTCCAGATTCATAAAGCCACTCAGGGCCATGCAAGGTGGCCTTGGGCGGCTTCATAAATCCCATTTTGGGCCTGCATTGTGCTTTCACCACATTGAGTAGTGCATGCGCGATGCAACCCCTTTCATAATTATGCCCCTACTAGAATACGGAGCCGAACTGAATGCACAGAACAAACAGGCACACATTTACTCAGTCTTTTACTGTCAGTAGTACTGGGAAGCCCACAATAGTAGAGGGCTTGTGAGCAAAGAACTTAGGCCCAGATTTACAAACAAATCCTATAATGCAGCGCAGCAATTAAAGTTGCTGCGTTGTGCGGTGGGAACGGGAGAGAGCAGAACAGCACCATATCTACTATGAGATTTCACTGTTTTCCTCTCACCCTGCACTGGCACAGGTTAGACTACCATTTGCCAAAGTGCACACCCTAGTGCCATAGTGGAAGAGTGTGAGGTATGGTCTTTGCACTGTAAGGGGACCTTTCTAGTACAAAAAACTATCCTTTAACACAGTGTTTCCCAAACTGGGGTCCGAGGACCCCCAGGGGTCCGTGGCACATTCCCAGGGGGTCCGCAGGCAGCAGTTTTAAAAGCACTGCAAAGTTCCTTGTAAAATTAGCAGTTTTCGAGCAACTATAAAAGTGTCAAGAAAATGCCAGTGATTAATGTACCTGCTGGAGAGAGAGGAAAGTTTTGTCTAGTGGCAGCTTTGACTTATCTAATGTGACACAGAGGGTTAATATGCCTACTGCAAAGAACGTGTACAATGCATTTTAAAAACAGTATTTTATGTGCATAGGTCAGTGGGCTACGGATTTTGTCACAGACATTCTTTTGTCACTGTGCAATTCATAAGGGAAAATCGTAATCTAGCGCCGTGTCCTATAAACTGTCAAAGAGCTGCTTGCAAACTGCATGGTAAAAGTTAGCAACATAAGTTTATTCCCAGACTATCATTATCCTGATGCTGCTATGTTCCCACTTCCTGCACATGAACAATTTTGTAATGCCTTTTTGTCACTTCTATGAGTGCTGCCTAATGCAGCACACATGGAAGTTACAAAACGTCATTTTTATTAAAGATTGTTTATGTGCAGGAAGGGTCACCATCCTGAACATAAACAATCAAAGGTGTTTTGCTTTTTCTGTTGGAAAAAGCAAAAACGAGGAGAAATATGACACTTCTCCTCATTTCGCCAAGTTGAGACCAGGTTTTTCATGGTCTTAATTTTGGTGTTGTCTCCTATTTAAGCTGACCTTGTAAATAGAGGGCAGCGTCAAAATCAATGGGTGTTGGAGTGAAATGCCCACTGCAACTGCCACTGCCCACCTTTTTCACGCTAAGCATTGCGTGAAAGAGGGCCTTATTTACAAGGCAGCGTTAAGCCACAATAAGTAGCTTAATGCTGCCTTGTAAATAAGGCTAAACCCCTATTGCCACAGGAACATCGCAAAAAGTGACATTACCATGGCGATAGGGACTTGTAAATATGCCCCTAAAATTCTTAGTAATTTGAGTATTTGTTTTGAGTGCACACGTTTGTTTATTTTCTTTGAATTACTGTTTTAATGTTTGAAATTTAAATCCTACAAATTGCTTGGGGGTCCCCGGCTTCCAGTGGTGACTCAATGGGGGTCCTCAGGAGTCAAAAGTTTGGGAACCACTGCTTTAACACTTTTCCTGCTTTCTGTGTCTACTATACAATGCAGCACGCATGCAAAGTGAAAAAGGAAATCCTTTCTCCTTGTTATGCCTGCCTCAGGGAGGTGTAAGATTTTGGTGCAAACCCCTGGCTACAATTGTTTGTAGCTAGGGATTTGCATCAAAACCCATTGGTAGGTGCATTGGAATGCCCATGTATCACCCATGGAATGCCCCCTTGACACAAAGTAATGTAAAGCGGCACATAGCACAACTTTGTGTTACTTTGGGAAAATATCCAATAGAAATCCTGATATCATTGTATAGTAAATCCCAGCATAACAGTTTGCATCGGGTTTGCAATACAAAAGTAACACAAACTGGGCACACAGCGTTAGTAAATATGGACCCTAGTCTTGAGTGTGTTAAAAGACAATGTATCCGATCTCTCTTAAACATGTTGTTCCATGAGTGGAGGACACCAAGGAAAGTAGGGTTTATCTCCTTTGGTCTAGCTCAAGCATAATTATATGTGCAGTGGCGAAAGGGAGTAAGTGAAGGGAGAGAAAGAGAGTTAAGAGAAGGTAAGGCTGGATGGGGAAGAAGTTAGCTACATGATGAATGAAAAATGGAATACCATAAAAAGTAACACGAAATAAAGGAATAAAACCAACTGGGGAAGAAATGGAAAGATGAGGGTGGCGAGGAAGAAACAGGAGATATGTAGGAAAGAAAAGAAGAGGAATGGATGAAAGAAGAGAAAAAAGAGAATTATAGGAAGGTGGGGAGTATAGAATAGAAGGACGATCTAGACAAAAGCAAAAGGAGTTGTGGCAAAAGAAGAGAAAAGAGTTAGAGAGGAAAGAAGACAAGGTGAAGTGAGGAAGTAAGAGAAGGAAGGTGGAGGAAACAAGAGAAAGGGCAGAGAGATAAGAAGACAAGAAAAGTGAAGGTAGAAGACAAGGGAAATAGGAAATAAGGGAAGGGAGGTGGGGACAAACACATGGGATTAAAGAAAGCAAGGGAGGGGGAGAAGGAATCTAGAGGATGGAGGAGGAAATAACGGAAATGGAATGTAGAGGGAAAAAGAGGGAAGAAAAGAAAGGGTGCACAGCAAAAAGAAAATAAGGAAAGTAAAGGAAACACAAAAACAGGTGTGGTGAGGAAATATGAGAAGACAGCAGGGGATAAAGAAAGAGAAGGGAAATGGGGTGACACCAGGAAAGAGACTGCATGGGTGGAAATAAAAAAAAAGTGGAGATTGAGTAAAGAAGATGAAGTTGGAGAGGACATAAACTAAGGGTCAAGAATGAAGGCTGCAAAGGGAAGTGAGAGAAGAAAGAAATGGAAGTTGTGATGAGTGCAGGAGAGAAGGTGTTAGACCTGGCACCTTGGCCTGGTTCTCCCTTCCATTTTTTTGCTGTTGCCTCATGTGTTTTTGCTGGTGTTAGATGCTTTGGGCACTGTGCCACTGCTATTCAGTGCCACAGTGCAAGTGCTCCCTATGGTAAATTGATATATGGATTAGTGATTCCATAATTGGCTGGTTTGGTTTACTTGTCAGACCCTAGTACAGTGCACCAGGGGTGCCCAGGGCTGGTAATCCAAATGCTGCTGGTGGGCTTGCAGCACTGGTTGTGCCACCCACAGAAGCAGCCTGTAAAAGTGTGTCTAAGGCTTGCCATTGCGGAGCCTGTGTGCAGTCTGGTACTGCCATGCTGACTGAGCAAGTGCACCCACTTGCCAGTCCCTAAACCTTCCCTTTTCTTCATATCAGACACCCCTATGGTAGGCCCAAGGGCAGGGTGCATTGTAAGTATAAGGTAGGACATGTCCTGGGGTGTGTGGCATGTCCTAATAGTGAATGACAGCCTTTTTCGTTTTTCACTATTGCAAGGCTACCTGTTCCCCATAGGCCAGAATCGGCAGTTTGATAATTACATCTTATAATCCTAACTGATTTAGGGAACTAGGTAGAAATTCGAGTTTAGTATGCCTGAACTCACAATGACACAATACATCTTTTAGTGAAGTTGGTTTTAGCATTCTGTGTTTGAAAATACCACTTTTAGAAAGTAGGTATTTTCTTGTCTAACTATCCAAGCCTGCCTCTGCTCGGTTGTGTATTCCTTGTTTGGAGTTTGAGTGACAGGGGCTGGGGGATTCCAGGAGACAGGGTGAGTCAGCACAGGGCTGAATTGAAAGATCTGCATGTAGATGGGTGGGAGGAGTTGCACCTGGGACCTGAATAGGGCTGTGCCTTCCCTCCACAATGCTGGCTCCACCTCCTGTGGTGTGCCTGATGTCTCTGCCCTGCACTCTGAAAGGAAAGAAGGAGTCAGGTAAACAAAGTGCTCCAGGACTGACCAGAACTTGTTTGCACTAGGCAAAGGCCTCTCTGCCTTCAGAGAACAAAGAGAAACTGAGTATAAATATTGGGACCCAAACCCAAGAACTTTAGATCACTTTGGGAAACAAGAACAAACCTTTGCTGGGGAGAGGAACCAGAGAGACTGAGGAGAGACTATCCCTAAGCTGAAGTGCTGCTTGGGGGATGGGCCTGCAGTGGTTGCCTAAACTGCCAAAGAAAGGAGAGAGGAACTTTGTGTGTACTTTCATCAAACTTGTAAAGGATATCCAAGGGCTTGAGAGAGAGCTTGCCTCCTGCTGAAGTCTCAGGGACAACAGACTTCACCCACCAGCTTCCCAAGAGTTCTTTTGGAAGTGCCTGCTGCTGTGCGAGGCTTTCTGAAGGACTGCGTGTCGCAAGGAGCTGGAAGCGCGACTCACGGAGAAGAAGCGTGTCGCGGCCGCAGCCGCTGTCATCGCATCGCCGAAGAAGAGGATCGACGTCGCATCAGATGCCGCCGCATCAACGGAGAAGCGTCTCGCCACCGCTGCAGTTGTCGCATCGTTGCCGAAGCGCCTCGCATCGCCAGAGAAGAGGATCGACGTCGCATCAGACACCGCCGCATCACCGAGAAGTGTGTCACAGGGCCTGTCGCGGCTGAGAAGAATCGTTGAGTCGCCGCACGGCCGTCGCATTGTTGCTGCAGCACCTCGCATCGCCGGAGAAGAGGATCGATGTCGCATCAGCTGCCGCCGCATCACCGGTAAGCGTGTCGCGGGGCCTGTCGCGGCTCAGAAGAATCGTTGAGTCGCCGCACGGCCGTCGGGCATGCACGCATCGTGTCGCATCAAGAAGAAGACGCCATCTTTGTCGCATTGTACCGGATCTTCATCGCATCACGGCGTTGCGTGCCGCATCGCCACGGAAATGCAGTAAGAAACCGACGCATCACCTCCCCTCGCAGAGAAGAACCAACGCATCCCCTACGCATCAGTAGGGACCCGACACATCACCGTTCTTGCGTGTAAGGAACCGACGCATCACCTTCCCTGCAACACTTTTGTTGTATAGCGTTACGCATCCTAAGGTACATTGAACTCAAAGTGTGTCGCATTTAACATCTTAAGAGGACTAAGCTAGTTCTACCATTTTTAAAGTACAGTAGTGTGGATTTTTGTCGTTTGTGGTCTTGTGTTAAGTCTATATAAAAGATACTTATTTTTAATATACAACTAGTGTAGTGTCTATCTGTAGTGTTGTCACTGAATTACTGTATGTGTTTACAAATGCTTTAAACACTGCCTCTAAGATAAGCCTGTCTGCTCGTGCCAAGCTACCAAGGGGGTGAGAAGGGTTATTTTAGGAGTGTACCCCCTTACCCTGACTAGACTCAAGGGTCCCTATTTGGTCAAAGGTACCTACCTCTGCCAACTAGAGACACCCAAATCTAACAGAAGGGCGCAGGGGAAGATGGTTTAAAGATAGAAGTAAAGTGGGTGAAGAAGAATACAGAGGGGGGGAGAAGAGAAGGAAACAGGGAGAAAGAAGAGAAGGGCCATAAAAAGAAGACAAATGGGGCATGGAGGAAATAAGACAAAGGAGTTTGGGAAAGAGTGGGGGTAAAAGTAAAAGAAGTGTGAAGATCAACAAAGAGAAGAGTGATGAAGCGACATAAGAAGAAGTGGGACAGAAAGAGGAGAAGGGAGGTGGAGAAAGAAGAGAAGGAAGGTAGAAAAGAAGAAAGAGGGGGAAGGTGGGGAGAAAAAAACAGAAAAGGGAAAGAGAGGACAGAAAAGAATTGAACCTGGGAAGAACAAAGGAGATAGGCCGGGAAGAAAGACGAGACAGAAGATGGGGAAAGGAGAGATGGGAGAAGTGGTGGAAAAAAAAGAGAAAGGTCAGGGGGGGACATATTGGATGAGAGGTAGGGCAAATGGACATGAAAGAAGAGGGGAAACAAAAAGGAAATTGAGAAGGATTAACAGAGGTGACAATAAGCAATAGATTTGTTCCCTTGATGGATTTGGAGACCTGTGATTGACTGGTAAAGAGTTTGGGCATGGGAAATAGAAGGGGGGCTAAGAACCAATCGCCCCCTCTGGCCCTGAGGTTTTCAGGGACTTTAGTGTCTATTCAATTTCTATCATGGAATATAGCGAGTGTAAGACGAAAGCTTGGAAATCCTGATTGGGTCAGGGAAGTGTCTAGCTATGATGTTGAATGCTTGAAGGAGACCCGGGGAGTGGAGCCCAGTTTTATTGATGGTTTCCGTTCTTATCACCCTCCTGCTGTTCCATCGAGGGCTGGGAGAGCTCGGGGAGGGGCATTTTAATTCTAACACCTGCAGTCTCAAGGTACTTAGGTTTTACAATGAATCTCCTATCTCCATTGTCTGCTCTGTGAACTACATAAGGATCGGGATTTGAGAATCATACATTTTTATAATCACTGTTATATGGCACCAGTGCCCCGCTCCTTGGAGATGGGCACGAGGGCCATTGTTACTCACCATTATGTTATATCCTGCTAATGTCAATCCAATGTTATTCAATCACAAGTGGAATGTTAAGGTGATGATGCTATCAGAATGTTGGGGAGTCTGTCAGAGAAGGGACAGTTGACTGGTGTGCGGATATCTTTCACTGGGCAGTTTTTCCTTGGCAGTGAGTACCTGAAGTGTGTTTTTTCGTAGAGAATAAATTGTAGTAATCAAGACGAAGGTGAGTAGAGTTGAATTGAGGTTTATTAGAACAAAACTGCACAGCAGACAAGAGCCAGGACAACTGCCTCCCGCTCCTGTCATGACACATGTCGACCAATTTCAATACTTCATTACTTCAATATTTCTATGCGGTGAAGGTACTTTTCCATTTTGAACACTACGCAATCATTGGAACTGTTCAGGGTCTCCTCGTGTGTTTTGTGTTAAGACAGCTCTAGCGCTGTGTCATCTAGGTTTTCAAGGAGCTTGCTGTTCTAGCTCAATGTCTTTCTTGTGCTTATTCAAGCTAGTGATCACACGTGTTTACCTGAGCACAACCTCTCCTCATGTGCTTTTCAAAGGGAAGTTTTTCTCGCATTTCTCATGTTTCTAGCACTATGTCGAAGACCAAGCTTCGCTGTGTTCTCTTTCATTTAGTTCAATATGCTCAGTTTCAAATGCTATATATATTTTTTTTGTCTGCTTGGGCATAGTTTGTCCAGTGCAGTTTTTCTTTTAAAAGGGCAGTTTAAGGTTAACCATTACATGACCTTGTCCTCAAACATTCGCTATATGGCATGTTATGTCTTTCTATTCAGTTTAAAGGGGTATATACTACCCTAGTTTCAAGCTCTCAATATTTCAATTATGCAATTATCAATGTACTTGCCTGTGTTCAATTACTCAATTATTTCAATGTACATGTATTCCTTAGTAGGAAATGGGTACCTAAGTTCACTTATCGAGTTGCATGCATTCCAGTAGTATTTCCAGTAGTATAACCTCAACATTACAACAGCACCACCTCAACAAGGAAGGTAACTGGTGGTTGCCTGAGTGTGTCTCCCGTGCGTAGTAAGGTGTTCAAGTTCTGCGCATATCAACTTCAACCAAGCAAGTGTGGTAAATTGTTTATGTGCAGTGCTGGAGTGGTGTGGGCAAGAGTTGTGTTCAACAACAGAGCGGCATTTCTCCAGTGTCTCGACACTACACTAATGGACTTCTGCTCAACCTGCCAGATCCTGTTTCTTGCCATTTCCTGCCACCCTCCTGCTGCGCTCACAGTACCTCAACTTCTACCTCCACAAGCAAGGTAATAACTCTGGCTGTGTTTGTGATCAATACCTTTTGGACAAGCTTTGTCTGCACACAGTCAAGTTCACTTTTACTACGATGTTAAACTGCTTCAAGAATCAAGGGTTGCCAGTTCCTGCTGCCACGACGTCTAGATGTGGGCGCTACAAAGGGGTGTGTACATGATGTTTTCAAGTGCTCCTTGCATCTACAGTAGGAGCAGAAATCTCTACATAGGGTCCTGCAATAAAACGGACCTGTCAAAATACTGTCAACTGTGAACATATTCTACGAGGAAAACATCACATGTAACAGAGCTGTGCACATTTACAACGTTGATACTTCTAATCAAGCAGTTATCCAGTTATGAACTTATTTTTACTCAATTGTGGCCCCAGTCATCCCCTCAACATTTTGCAAGTTCAAACGGTCTGAAGAAATGGCAATATTTTGTTTTTGTAAACACCATATTGGTCTTTTCTACCACCTTCCAGAGGGTAGCCTGACTCAAAGTGCTTCCCTAGAATCAACAAATCTGTCAGCTTTGCTGTATGTGGTGGGACTGTGTTTTACTATGCATCAAAAAAACTGGGGAAGTGTTGCCTAGGATTTTTTTTGTTTCACTCAATATTTTCTGCCAATCCACAAACTGTGTTTCCATAAGATGTCAACCGCTTTGCACGGCGTCAAATGTTTGATGGGAACTTTATGGTTCGAAGTGTGACCAGTGTCACACTTTGTGACATGTCCTGTTTTGCCTCGAACAAGTGTGGACAGCTGTTCATGTGCAGTGTCGGACCGGCATGCACAACACCGGAGCCGGGTTTTCCAGTGTGCCGGTTTAACATGAAGTGACTTGGCACAACATTACGAATGTCTCAATACGGCTTTCGAGTAAGCCTATTTTTTTTTTTTTTGGTGGGCCCGGCCGTTCTCTCGACATTTTGGGAGCTCAACTGCCTGTTTGAAAACTCTTCACGAGCCACCTGTTGTGCATTCTCCCTGTGCGTTCCTTGTTTCAAAAGATGCATCGCTAAAGCCTCTGCACCTTGAGTCTTACCTATTCCAGCGAAACCCCGTGAATCCCTTGTGACGTCATTCTTTTGGAGTCTTCTATGTGGGGAGGTCTTCGCGACCGCCGGCTCCTGCTTGATGTTTGGATGTATAAACGTGTTGTGATCCACCCGACACTACCTGCAAAATGTGCCGCCATCTTGTGTTTGGCTGAGGCACATGACTCTTCACCTCCTTTTGTTTCTGCCAACCACACTCCGAAATTGGCAGTTTACCTTGTTGGTCTTCCGTTTTCAGCCCCATTTCATTCCAGTTTGGCCAGTGGGTGCGTTTAGGGGAAGTCTTTTGTACTTTCTTATATCCTCTAACGTTGTTGTTTTTCTTCGCTGTTGTGTGAGAAGGGAGGATGGTTTCTATGTTTCATTTCTTTTCTGTTTCTTGGTTGCTCTCCTTTCTATGGTTGTTCTCACATTGCTCTTCTTTTGATTGATGTTCTTTTATTGTTGTTCCTTTTCTTTGTATAATCATTCTGTTTTCAGTTTATCAGGGTTTTCTGATATTTCTAGTTTTTTTGGTTTCCCGTATAAGAAAGGGAGATATGTTATATCCTGCTAATGTCAATCCAATGTTATTCAATCACAAGTGGAATGTTAAGGTGATGATGCTATCAGAATGTTGGGGAGTCTGTCAGAGAAGGGACAGTTGACTGGGCTGAGCTGCCTGCTGGCTGCTCCTGGTGGGGTCTTTATCTGATCTAGACTTGGTCTTAATTTGATCTACTTATAATCTACCTGTGATCTTTTACCAACTTGAAATAAATCTCTTTGAAACATCTCAACTGAGTGGACTTGATCACTACAGAATCCCAAATCTTTGAGTGTACTCTGGGTGGGTGATTTTAACGCTCGCTGCTGTGTGACGTTGCAGAAGCCATTTTATGGGCTAATCGATAGTGAAGGAGATACAATTAGGCATTTGTTGAGAATAGTGAATACGGGGAGACTTTGAAGAGTTTTTTGATCAAGCAGAATTTAGTAATAAAGAACGATGCGGACCACAGGCTGGGCTGTTTATTCAACATGTATTTTCCCCTCTTTAACCAATTCCTGACCCACCCAGACCCCCTCCCGCCACCTATCTGGCATCAGTGCGGCCCTCGGTCACACCACAAGCCGTAGTTTGTGGCCCCTGGGGAAATGTTTGTGAGTACCCATGGGCTAGAACCTATGGAAGCCCAGATAATGGGACAACGATCGATTGTATTATTGATTCTGAAATTCTTCGCACACGGTGACCTGAGACTGAGGTGACCTTTTCGGGGTTTAGCGATCATGCCTCACTCTGGTGCCGTCTGAAACAAAGGGGTGTATACAGCCCACAGGCACATTTCACTCCTAAGCCGACCTTGGCCACGAAGAACAGCTGTATTCTGCAATTAAACACAGAGAGATCCCACCCAGGGGTCCTAAACTGCAAACAATCAGAGATTCTTGCTTGTCTGAGTACCCACCCCTCGCCAGGACAGACTACTGATGTCCTGTCGAATATGAAACTTGTTTTAACGTGGGAATGCCGCACTCAGAACTTTCCATCAGTCCGCTGGTTTGACTCAGCATGTACTAAGGTAGTTACCACAAACAGAGGCAGCCCTAAGACCTGAACCCGGGGCCAAATAAAAACTAGAATCCTAACAAGGGTTCAACTTAAATCTCATCTATGGTGTAAGATATGGACATAGAGAATGTCAAAAGATTGAGGCACAGAAATAATAGAATTAGGAAAAAAGGGGGGACAGAAAGAAAGAAGAAAAAAAGAAAATAGAACAATATTTTAAACAAGTGATATTCCCACAAATTTAAATAGTAAATATTTAGAAAATGTATTCAAAAGATAATAGTAAAATACTAATGGCGCTCAACACGTTACACAAACAACCATTCAAACAATGTGCTGTGTATACATACAGAGTGGCTGAGAAAAAAAAAATCTATGTGGTTTAGACAAAACAAGAAACAACACATAACACAAATGTGTCCCCTTTAGTTAGGGCCACATGTGGGCATCAATGGCGTTTCGATCATATTAAAATTCGATGGTCATTATCAGGACAAGCATTAATGAACACTGGAGCGTCCAATAGAAGATATAATAAAATTCCATGGAAAACAAGTCCACTGCATATGTGTAATTAGCTGATTGAAATTTTTAATTCATGGAACTTCAAATCAGAGACTCGAGGCATATGTCATCAAACTTTGTGCACTCATATATATCTCTATGGGTGTCACCAAGATTCACAACAGGACGATACTAACCAACGAGCCAATCAATAAATGTGGACAGTGCCAAATTCTTGTTTGTATGAAATGAGAGACCGCAGATGGCCAACGATTTCTCTGTACAGATCCAAGGGTCGTGTCACGGGAGTCTCTTATTCGTGTGCGCAAAGAAATGCAGCAGGCCGAAAACTCAATTTACAGTTCCTCAAGGCGAGCCCAACTTCCCCTGCTTGGGTTGAATCAGTTAAGACTCCATCATGCTGTTAAAAAGACCATCCCGACCGAATGCCGGAATCTTTTGACATTCTCTATGTCCATATCTCACACCATTGTAGAGATTTAACTTGAACCCTTGTTAGGACTCTAGTCAGCATTTACTAAGGCATTATCTACCTTGCACACATCTTTACGTGCGGACCCAAGAGATAGGACACTGGTCAGAAACCTTTGGACCACCTACAAGGAAGTCGGAGCTACCAGCTTGAAGGTGCTCCGGGAGGAAGCATGGTTGAGCCTCCGAGCAGCATCCACGACTAAAAACAGTGTAGGGTTTTGGAAGATGGTAAATGACCCACTCTTAAAGGATGTAGAAGCTTCTATGTTAGATCTGCATATTGAGCAAGAGTTATGGGTGGATCATTTCAACCAGATATACAAGTTTTGAGCTATCCACCAGTGGTTTCCGCTCCTCCTTTGGTGTTCGACCTGGCAGATGTAAACCGTGAATTGGATGAATGCAGTATTATAAAATCTCTTGGCCCTGATGTGGTACCCACTGATGTCTACTTGGAGTGTCTGGACCTTTGGGCCTCCCTCTTGGTGAATGTATTTAACGCCATTCATGGAAGCAATCTATAATTGTTCCAATATACAAGAAGAGATATAAGTCGAACCCTAAAAATGACAGGCCAATCTCCTTGACTGATTGCATACTTATAGCCACATGCTATTACACACGCTGGGGAATTGGGCAGCGGAAACTAATATTTTAGCCCTCTCTCCATGTGGCTTTCGAAAGGCCAAAGGGATCATGGACCCAGGAACTTGAGTATGATTATAGCTAAATATATGGTGGCGAGAAAGGGCCAAATTGATGTGGCCTTTATGGATCTGATGGCCACCTTGACTGTGCTTCGCATTCCAAGCTCTGGGTTATTATGGAGGAGACGGGTGTGGAGGTCCCTATTATTGCTTGCATAAGGCAGATTTATTGTCGGGCGACTGTGTGTGTTCTGTATGGGAGGGAGGGTGAATGTACGAGGTCTTTCAATATTGAACGGGGCGTAAGACAGGGATGCGTCCTCGCCATAAACCAACAGAGTGGAAGCAGTTTTAGTGGGAGATGCCCCGTATATTGGAGCATCGCCTCTTCCCATCTTCCTCTATGCAGACGATGCAGTGCTCATCGCCAGGACTGGTAGAGCACTGCAGAGTCTCATAGATACATATTTTATGAAGAAGTCGGATCTCTAGGTGACCAACTCAAAGTCCTTCGTATCCATTTCTGGTTCACACCCAAAGAAGCACCCGGTGTTCAACATTGAGAACCGAAGGATTGAGGTGCAGATGCCTTTTCATACTTAGGTTTACTTTTGGAGGCCACATTCTCTTGGAATCAGATGGTCTCTAATAGGACCCTCATGTTGGAAAGAAGTATTTTGGCTATTTTTAACTTCATTAAGAAATTGGGGTTGAAGCCCATTCCCAAGATTTTAGAAATGTACACAGTCAAAGCGATTTCCATGGCTACTTATGGTGGATGTAGACCAGATCCAGTGTGCTGAGGATGCATTTTTTTTTTCAAAGTGTTTTATTAGTTTTTTATAAACAAGTACATTAGCATTTCCGTTACGGGGTACCCGCCAAAACGTGGTTGGATTTGCAGTAGTTACAGGTATTTGGTATGCGTGTTTAGCTGTGCCCCTTTACATTGATTTGCTAGGAAGTTACGAACCGAATGAAAGAAAGAGAGAGGATAGAAAGGAAAGGGTGGAGATAGAATGCAAGAAGTGTTCTATAGCAATGAGCCTATTCTGGGTTTGTAGCCTTGTGTGCCAATCCAACACCCCCCAAGTGGCCTCACGGGGGTTCATAGGTGTCCATAAATGTGTCTAGTGACTTCCACATCCCCCTAGTGGCAGTTAGCTCTACCTACAAGTTGTTCTAATTGTAAATCCTGTAGTGAGGTGGACTTACCTCCCATTGCAGACACGATTAGGTCAGCACAAATTCTACGTTGGTTATCAGTATGGAGAAGGGAGACTAGTACGCTTAACCAAGAAATATTGGCAGTTTGTTTAAACTAGTTTAGATTCCGCATTAAAGATCCCTTGGTTGCATTATGTGACGAGTACCTTTCAGGATCTGGGGTTATCTGATCGTTTTGGTCCCCTGTCCACATGTCTGTTGTTTTCCAAGTCAAAGCCGCAGGAGATATTTTTAACAAGGGCATTGGCTACCAGATAAGAAGAGAATAAGAATACACGCAGAGTTATTCCTTACCCGCCCGTCGATTTCATCCTTTGGTTTACAGTCCTATTTAATTTGTATCCAGACTCTGCAGCATCGTTTCATTTTAACCAGATTTCGTTTAAATTATATCCCACTGAGGCTGGGCTTCCCGCCAAATTGTTTTTCATTCAGGGAGCTCAGCTTATGTGCATGTGATGGCCAGTCGACTCAATCTGCACTTTGTTTTCTTTAAATTCATTTGTATTCCAAGGAAAAGAGTCAAAGTTCCACTTCTATGTAGGTTTAATTTTAGACACGGCTGTATGTTTAATCCAGCATGCTTCTATGTAGGTGTAATTTAGACATGGCTCTGTGTTTCATCCAGCATGCTTCTATGTAGGTTTAATTTTAGACACGGCTCTGTGTTTCATCCAGCATGCTTCTATGTAGGTGTAATTTAGACATGGCTCTGTGTTTCATCCAGCATTTTTCTATGTAGGTGTAATTTAGACATGGCTCTGTGTTTCATCCAGCATGCTTCTATGTAGGTGTAATTTAGACATGGCTCTGTGTTTCATCCAGCATGCTTCTATGTAGGTGTAATTTAGACATGGCTCTGTGTTTCATCCAGCATGCTTCTATGTAGGTGTAATTTAGACATGGCTCTGTGTTTCATCCAGCATGCTTCTATGTAGGTTTAATTTTAGACATGGCTCTGTGTTTCATCCAGCATGCTTCTATGTAGGTGTAATTTAGACATGGCTCTGTGTTTCATCCAGCATGCTTCTATGTAGGTGTAATTTAGACATGGCTCTGTGTTTCATCCAGCATGCTTCTATGTAGGTGTAATTTAGACATGGCTCTGTGTTTCATCCAGCATGCTTCTATGTAGGTGTAATTTAGACATGGCTCTGTGTTTCATCCAGCATGCTTCTATGTAGGTGTAATTTAGACATGGCTCTGTGTTTCATCCAGCATGCTTCTATGTAGGTGTAATTTAGACATGGCTCTGTGTTTCATCCAGCATGCGTAAAGGCCCTTTCGTGTGCTTTGCTGCTGCTTCTTTTCTTTGGGAAAGTTTGAAGCTTAGACCTTCTTATTTTCCTGGGAAAATGGCAAAGCAGGGACCTCCCCACTGATGTTTATGAAATTCTTTGGGAGAGTAAAGTGATATCTCTATCCTCGACAAGAATATTTTACTGGATTTGTTAGCTGCTCTGATCTTTTATGATTTGATTTTTGTTTTTATCATGTACCTAATTGGTGCAGTTACTTTTAAATTGATTATCAACCCATGCTCTTCCCTTCCAGTTTGAATTTGTATAATATGTAGTAGTAGATCTGTGTGTGTTTTATGTTTGTTTTGACATGTATGTACTTTTTATGCTACAGAAACAAAGCAAAATGAAGAAAGAGATTGAGAAGGATGAAAGAAGAGAGAAAAACGAGTATGCATTACGTAGGGAGGGGCAGGAAAAAAGAGATGGGAGGTTCGCGGGAGGAAGAAAAAAACGTCAGTGAGGAAAAGAGTAAAGGGAGTCAGAGAAGGAAGAAGGTGAGAAGCAGAGAGGAAAGAAGAAGAGGGATGTGAACCAAAAAGAGACAGGACATGGGGAAGATAGAAGAGAGTAGAGGTAAGTGAAAAGAGCCAAGAGTGGAACTGAATAAGTGAATGGTCGAAAGAAGGGCAACGGGGCAGGAAGCGAAGAAGAGAAGGAAGGTGGGGCAAGAAGAGTATGGAAAAAGGAGTTGGTAGAGAAAGAGAGGAAGAAAAGAAGATAAAGCACTTGGGGGAATGAAAGAAGTGAACTGTGGAGAAAAGAAGAGTAGTTGTCTGGGAAGAAAGGGAGAAGATAGGAGATAGTAGGAGGGAAACAAGAGAACAGAGGCAAGAAAAGAAGAGAAGGGAGGGGAAGAAAGAAGAAAATGGGGCTGGGAGAAAAGAAAAGATTAGATGCAGGGAGAGAATACAGAGGATGAAGGGAGGATAAATATGTAGCTTATAAATCAGGAAGTAAAAGGAGAGAGAAGGAAATAAAAAAAGAGGTGGATGGAAAGAAACGAACACGCAGGGACGAAAGAAAATACGTGAGTATGGGGGAAGGAAGTACAGGGGTGTGAAGAAAGAAGATGGGGGCGATAGCTATGCGGCTGACGCTGGCGCTGTGCCTGTTGGCAGAGCCCAGCATACAGTCCTGCCATCGGCTGCAGGAAGCAGGGTCTTACATTAAGCCATGCATGGCTCAATTTCAGCCCTGGCAAAGATGTCAAACCATTCCCACTCACTTCTATTTCCGCCCACCCTTTGTCTCTCTCTCTCTCGTCGTTCCTTCACTCTCTTCCCTCTCTTGCTCTCTATCTGTTTCTCTCTCCCTGTTTCTCTTTCTCTTCCCTTCCTCTCTCTCTCCTCTTCTCTCTCGTCCCGTCCCTCCCTCTCTGATCTCACCTCATCCTCTCCCTCTCTCTCTGTCTCTTCCCTCTCTCTGTCTCTTCTTTCCCTCTCCCGCTTTCTCTCTTCCCTCCCACTCTGATCTCACCTCACTCATCCTCTCTCTTTCCCCCTCTCTTTTCAGATGTGCCTCCCACTGTGGCTGCTGCAATAAAGTGACAGAGGAGCCAGCAGAGACCCTGGGATTCCATATCAGCCTCCGGCCCACCGGGGAAATGCCCATGAGATGAGAGGCCAGTCTGGCCCTGCAGGAGGCTAGCTGGCCGGCAGGGATGGGAGGGAAGCAGGCAACAAGAAAGAAAGGGAGTAGGAGGGAAAGTTCTGAAGGAGGGATGAAGGGATACAGGAAGAGTGATGGAGGGAGAGAGGTGAGTTAGATGATGGAAGAAAGGAGGGAGGCAATTGAAGGCACGCTGAGGGGCGAGGTCAGAGAAGCAAGGAAAAAAGCATGCCACTGAAGCAGGAAGGAATCACGGGAGGAAGCGAGGGAGGGCCGGAGGAGGAAATAAGGCTGACAGCGAGAAGACATCTGCAGCCGTCACTTGGTTTGCTCCATGCATTATTAAGAGGGGAACGGTTTAGTAAATGCGCCGAGCACTTGTTTTCTGGTGCGAGGTTAATAATATATGGCGCTGTCTTGCACTTTGCCGTCTGGACACAGCTGCGGCTGTCTTTGACCTTGCAAGGCTGAAAGATTCACGCAGAGGCGCATCCCTCCTGCAGAGCATGCCCAGTGCTAGGAGCCAGCTCTGGCTGCCGCATACTGTGCCACTGAACCTCCAGCCAGCCCTGGCTGCCGCATAATGTGCCACTGAACCTCCAGCCAGCCCTGGCTGCCGCATACTGTGCCACTGAACCTCTGTGTAGCGCACGCCACAACATGAAGTGTCTCTAGGCGCTTAAGCAAAAGGCATCATTGTAACTCAACTCAATGCTGGTCATTTCATTTACCTCAGGCCAACGAAGGGTTAATCGGCCATTGATATTTGCAGTATTTGTGCAACCAACTGAGCTAACGTGGGGGCATATCAACAAGGGCTTTATCTCTGCTTTTTTGGCTTTAAAAGCCAAAAAAGCAGAGATAAAACTAGCGCCCTGTCAACAACAGGGTGCTAACATGCAAATTTGCATGTTAGCACCCTTTTACTCTACGCTTCCCCTTGCATCTCTAATGAGATGCAAAGGGGGCGTTCCAGAGTAAAATAATAGGAGAAATGTCGCTAAGCGACATTTCTCCTATTATCAAGAATGTCGCTAACCCTGTTAGAGACAAAAAAAGCAGCGCTAACCGCGGTTAACGCTGCTTTTTTACGTCTGGTAATTTTCAGACTTAGCCATGATATCCTATGGAAGGAGGATATCATGGCTAAGTTTGCCTGTCCCTATCAACAAGGTAACGTGTGATTATCGCTGGGTTTCCAGCGATAATCTCACGTTAGCCTGTTAGCGTGTAGATTTTTATCGCTATTGAGATAAGCGTTGCTAATAGCACGCTATCTCAGCGATAAAAATTCACGCTAGCCGGCGATAATTATCCTCACGCTAAGAGCGCTGAGCGATAATTATCGCCAGTTGTTGTTGATATGCCCCGTGGTTTCTTTATGCTTTTCTTTATTGTTGATTTTTATTGGTGTTCATGGGTATTTTTTCTCTTCGTATAGAGATATGCACTACTATAAAATCGGAGTACAAAGCATGTAGTATACCAAAGAACTGGTTTGACTCTGGGGTGTACCTGGTGAAGAGGTTTAGCAACTAGAGCAATAGAAATATGAATTTCTGTTTGGGGGCGTTGCTCAAGCTGTGTCTAGATAACTGCGTTGAATGAAAATACACCCCGCTCTGCTGAGTTTAAAACTTTGATTTCAACTTATTTTAGGTCTCAGATAGCAGACATCTCTTAGCTGTCTGTACGTGAAAGACTCTGGTGGACCCAGGACTGGCTTAAGCACTGGTGGCGCCCGGTGCGACAATGTTTGTTGGCGCCCCAATGACCACCTCCAACACAGATTCCCTCACTAGCACCCTTTAAAAGTTCTCCTCAAGTCTCCATAACAATCTTCTCACAGATGCATTTAATTAATTCGTTTTACAGCACCATTCATTCCAGTGTAGTGTGTCGGAGTGCTTTACATCATACACACATTACACAGTCGATCAATCACACATGTGTAAATCCGTGTATAGGAAATGTTACATATGGCAGAGGACTACAAGGTGTAGGAGTCACGTGTCATCCATTCTGATAGGCAGTATAGTCAAGGCCACTTGAATTATGCGATTGTCCGGCTGCTGCGGTTTCGCATTATACATTTGTTGCATTTGCCACAACTTCCATCCTCGCCTATCTACAGAGTTTAACAATTTTTTTATTTGTTTCTAGCTCAAACAGTTGAAAAGTTACAAAAAACTGCAAGTGACATGTTGCTGTATAGTGGAATGCCCTTTGCAAAGCTTGACCGGTTACCCTTCTGCCGCTTCTTGCTTTAGCTGGGTGCTAAACTGGTACTGATGAAGTGCTGTCAATGCCCAGACAGCGTTAGCAAGTGAAAAAAGTACAACATAATGAAGTAATACTATATAAAAACATGTGCCACATTATGCCACATAACTCACCTTTTCTTGCCACATAAAATACACAACACATAATTTGGCCCTCCCCTGCTACATAACTTCAGTGGCATTGAGTATATTTTAAGAGTGCTTGGTCTGGCAAAGCACATCCCAGAATTTAAAACATAACACCATGGTCGAGGGGTTCTTTTTGATAATAAGATTTTTTGCAATATTAGGATAATGATAGACTGGGGGAGGGAAATCATAACGCTATACCTTGCCGTTTGCATGCAGCTCCTTGATTACAGTTAATAGCTGTAGGAAGCTATTCCAAAGTCCAGTGGATCCCCAAAGGTAGGCAGAGGTAAAATAGATAGCACCTCACTCTCTGTTTGTGGTAGTGTGGGCGAGCAGTAAGGCAGTATCAGAGGACAGTGTTAAGCATTTGTTGTACCCACTCAATCAGCAAATGATTTCACACACTCAAAGATTGAACTTCAGACCAATTGGTTTTGTATGAAAAATATTATTTTAGTTATTGTATTTCCTAGAAACAAGCAAGCCTCGCACGGGTAAGTTGATAAATACTTTGCAGTAAATATACAGTTTGAAATGCAATTGTAAATGTGCTTTGAAATGGCTACAGTTTGAATTACTGGTATGCAACACTATGAAATGCTGTACATATACTTTGTATCGATTTTGCAATAAGAGTTACAGGTAAGTTACTTTTACATTACTTTTGAGATTACTTTTGAGATTACTTTTTGTACTCAGTGTGATATGCCTAGATATCACACTGGGACATTTCCTAGAGGAAAGGTAAGTAAAATCAGTTTTGCAAATTTCTTATTTTTCAGGTTTCCATACAAATCAACTCCACACTTTGAACATTTTTCAGAGAAAAACAGTCCATAGGTTCGTTTGGAGAGAAATGAAGCTAACGGTTACCAGGTAAGTAATCGGTCTTTGGAGTTGAGCTTCTGGGTTAGAACAAGGGTTCCCCCAGGGTCAAGGATGCACTCTCGTTACACCCTCAGCGTTAGTAGGGCAGCCGGGTGCAGAGTGCTTAGGCCCAATATTATCAAATTGGGGATATGGGGCCTCCGGTTGGTGGCTGCTGGCAAGCATGCCACTTGGTTGTGGGAGCAAAGCTCCTGGACTTTAGCTCAGGGCAAATGGGGAAACAAAGTAGCACCAAAGGTGCACCCTTAGCGGCACTGGGGCGGCCGGGTGCAGGGTGCTGTTTCGACGTCGGGCACCCTGTTGTTTTCTATGGAGAACCTCCGGTTTGCAAAAGCACTGCAGGCTGGGAGACGAAGCACTTCTGGGTGCGACCACCACTTGGAGAGGTAAGTTGGGAAGTTAGGGGTTGGTTATGCACCGTAGGTTTTGGCACACAAGGCTGTGGGGCTTCGGGTGCAGGGGTGCCTTTTGGGGTTGGATCTTCTTCTTACCAGCTCCTGGTCGCGGTTGAGGGGACCTTCTGGATTTAGGCTGAAGGCGTCGGCTGGAGGCTTGAGGCAGGTCAGGGGTTGCCGGATCTCGAGTCAGGATCGCCGGGTGACCTCCTCGTGGTGTTTTCCCACTAGAGCTTGGGCCGTGGTTGGTGGGTGTCCGGCCAGAGGTTGAAGATGAAAAAATCCGGTGTTCACGGGAGACAGAGTCTTTGTAGTTGAAGGCAGGCAGGTCCTCTGGGGTTTTTGAGGTTGCTGGCTGCGGGACAAACCGGGATTTTGCAGGAGCAGGTTCGAGAGGGAGACAGGCCGGTAGGGCTGGGGCCTAGTCAGTGGGTGTCTTCCTCTTGTTAGCTGCTGCACGGCTGTTTGGTCCTTCTTCTTCTTCTTGTAGTTTCTTCTTGTCCTAGAAAGCAAGGTTCAGGGGTGGCCCTAAATACTACATTTAGGGGTGTTACAGGTAGGTAAAAGGCAGGGACCAATAGGTCCCTTCCCTGGTGTGGGTACACCCCCTATTATGCCACCCTCCAGTGGGAGGCGAGCATGAGCCGGTCCCTGGTTGGCTGAGTCCTCCCATCTTCAAGATGGCGTGGACTAGGAGTTGTGCTTCACCTCGCTTCCCCCACCTGAGGAGTGGAGTTGGCAGAGGTGGGCACACCTCTCTTCCTCACTTGTTTATCCTGCCGGTTCTCCCGCCCAAAGTTGGGGTCAGAACCAGTGGGGACCAGTTGCTGAGAGCAGCAAGTGGTCTAGAGAAGCTCACAAAGGCGGCACAACTTTGAAGCTTCCCCTTTGTGAAACCTGCCCATCCTGGGGGAGGAGGCTTGGCACCTCGTCCCAGGATGTGCATTGTTTCAGGCCGCAGAGAGCAGCAGGATCTCGACCCAGGGATCCAGAAACATGTCTGGTGGTGGCAGCTGAAAGCTGGACACAAGGTTAGTTTTCAGGTGGCATCTCTAAGATGCCCTCTGTGTGCATTTTTCATTAAATCCCACACTGGCATCAGTGTGGGTTTAATGTGCTGAGAAATTTGATACCAAACTTCTCAGTTTTCAGTGTAGCCATTATGGTACTGTGGAGTTGGTAATGACAAACTCCCAGCACTATATACTCTTAATGACAGGCTGCACTTACAATGTCTAAGAATGGACTTAGACACTGTAAGGGTACAGGGCTCATGCACCTGTACCCTCACCTCTGGTATAATGCACCCAGCTAGAGGGGTGACTAATCTATGCCAGGGCAGTGGGTTGTAGGCATGGCACACAGACATGTTTAGCATGTCGACTCTTCACTTTGTTCTGCACCAAAACACGCAGCCTGCAAAGGCAGTGTGTGTGTGTAAGGGTAAAGGACCCCTAAGGGTGGTACAATAAGTGCTGCAGCCGTTAGAGGCATTCCCTGGTCACAGTGCCCTGGGTACCTGTGGTACCATTTACCAGGGGCTGACCTGTGACCAGAGATGCCAATTGGGTTTAGGCTTCAATGCAATTTGAATTTTTTTCTTTATTGCGTGATTAATAAAATCTTTGCAATTAACCCCTTCCATGCTCATGACGGAACGATTCCGTCATGAGCATCGGTTGAGCTGTGCTCATGACGGAACCGTTCCGTCATGGCCCCGCCCGCGCTCGAACCCTTCAGCACCGCGGGGGAATCCGCGCAGCGCTGAAGGGGTTAAGTTGAAAAAAAAGAACAAAAGAAAGCACCTTTGCAAAAACGCATAAAACAACTCATTTCATTACAATGAGGTTAGTTTAAGACCGTTTAAAATGTAACAATGTGTTTATACTTTTGTGTTTATACTATTTACTACAGGTGAAAATTATAACATCTCTTTAAGCAAACGTAGATTAAAAATTGAAATCCAAGGGTTTCCAATTGACACACATTAACTTATGCTTTTTCTACATGCTGTACCATAAAAATTCACAACAAATCTAACAAGACGACTGCTTAACAGATAAAGATTACGGATCTGAAATTAAATTTTTAATTTTGGCGTTTTTAGTCAATTCATGTGCTAGCAGAAGGATTTAACATGGTTTTTGCTATTTTCATGAAACGTACCAATCTACAAGCTAATTGAATGCTTCAATGCAGTTTTATGGAAAGAACATAGGCCCTGGGTACCTGATTAGCAGGAGTTCAGGGCACACTCAGTCAAAGCACATCAGCAATTCAGCAAAAAGTGGGTGCAACCATGCAGAAAGAGGGCACTTTCTCACAATAGCTACCTGTTCTATACTAGGATTTTAATGCACTTAGTGATCCACATGGGTCACGTTCTTTGCAGCAGGCATATTATCCCACCACACTACCTTACTATCAATCAAAACTTCCACTGGACAAACCTTCGATCAATCTCCAGGAAGGAAATTGATCACCCAAGTTGTTTTGTCATTTTGATTGTTTCCTGAAAATTGCTGGTGGCAAGGAACGTGGCATTAAGTGCTTTTAAAACCCTAATATACTTGCCCTTCTGGCCACCACCACCAAAGTCTGCACCTGGTGCTGTGGCACCGGCAGCACTGCCCTTGAGCCGACCCTGGGAGGACCATCCCCAAAGCCTACAGTGGCCTTAGAGACTTTTGTTGCTTACCACTGGAGCACTTTCTCATCACTTTCAAGTTCTTACTTCTTATTTTATCCCTTTCCTTCCCCTTCCTGTGTTTGTCCCTCCCCTGGAGCACAGTGTCTTCACCATCCTTTTGGTGGGTTGAATTGTATCCTTCCACTGCTCACACTCAGGAACAACTTTATTTCTTTTTAATTCAGTGCTCAATGAGAGTGGAAAAGATTTCTGGCACTTTCTCTCATGTGTTTTTTCCACCCCCCAACCCCACCCTCTATTTTAAGCATTGCTCCCCACTTCTCCAGCTGTTGTGTAAAAGCACAGAAATGGGTAAACTTTTGCTGAAGTATGATTAAAGAGCAGCCTTTAAGAGTTGTTTGTCGCCTGCATTTCAAATATGGAACACAAGCACAATAAGCCTTGGTGCACATTGGCTTTGACGGCGCTGGAGGAGTGGATGGATGCGGCACTCGCTCAGCTGGTCTTTGAGACAAAGTGACTGAAGAGGAGCCATCTCTTGCTGGAGGCCCCTAGATCTGCCCCCTTGGCTACTTCAGAGGACCAAATGGCTGGAGCATGTTTCAGTTCTGAGTTCTGTAGAAAGTAAATTAGGCCTTGGCAAGAATTTGCATTTAAATCCTAACACTTTCTTTTCTTTTTAAATAATGTTTTTTTTAAACTTGATTTGTATTTTTAAGCATAAACCATAATGAAAGCCGCAAGAGCAAATCGCATTATCATTAGTGTAGTGTGTCTAGCGAATTGGGGTAATCAGGGACAAAGTCAGAATTGCAGGTTCTACCTTATGTTTCACACCCAGGAACTGGTCTGCACTCCAACTTGCTGACTTGACAGGTAGTTGAAAACAAATGTCTGCTCATTGAAGGGTGTGGGGCTAGCCAGAAGGTGCAAGTAAAAATGGCCTCTTCCATACAGGAACCATAACATCTTTGGGTTCTCTTCCACCTGGCAGAGTATAACTTTGCCTGGAAGTACCTCAATGGATTCAGATAAAAACGTGAAAATATTGACTGACGCACCCTCTACACTTATAAAGGTCCCATTTGCTCTTTAGGTCTCTTGGCACCAACAAGACAAAACAAGGAAAACAACCGGGTGATTAAAGCAACAAGAGCTGCAGGATGATTTTGCAGTGCATTTTCAGTCCATACAATCTCCATCCAGGATGCCATGTATACACTAAACTGCATTTGATAATCCCACAGCTTTCATGCCTCCCCACAACAACGACAGGTAGAGAAAATCCAGGGTGAACCATAAAAGTCACTAAATCAGCTGACGCTTAACCCTCTGGTAGCTTGGCACAAATCAATCAGGCTTAACTTAGAGGCAATGTTTAAACTATTTAGACAGCATTCAAACAGTAATAAAGTGAAAACACAAGACAAGAACATCCTTAAACCAAATGTGACAAATAGAATACATTTTAATACATATAATGACACCAAATCAACAAAAATCCAATAAGTAGAATTAGAGATATGCATTTTTTAAGTTTGAATAAAAAATAGCACCAAAAAGGACAAAGCGCCAACTACAGTTATCTGGTCCTGCTAGACAGGGTCAAAGTCAAACGTTAAGGCCAACCGTGATGAAGCATGGATTGGATACATGGACCAGGTTTGTCCCAAAAAGTTTACATTCTGACTTAAACACTTTCATGGAGAAAAAGTGGTTGTTGACTGGTCATCAGTGGGGAAAGCTGGACCCAAATTGGGGCTCAACGTAGACGGGTTGCTGAAGAGTGGGCTCCCAGTGCAGTGATCTATGAAGATTGAAAGCTCTGTACAGCTGATCTCTGAAGTCCTTGCCCAGGAAGGCCTTGACGGGTTGCTGCTCGGCATCAGTGCCAATGCAGCCCTCTACTTTCAGACTTAGAAATGTTTATGGAAGTCACAACTTCTTCAGTGGGGAAAATCAGTAAGCTGAGTCCAGCCAGCGATTCGATGTTGATGGCTGTAGCTTCAATGGCAGTTCCAGTCTTTAGTGGTTCTCCAGGCAGAAATTTGTCAAAAAGTTTCTAAATCCCACTCCTTACTGTTTGACGAGAGAAGAAGCACGCTCTAACACCAGCCAAGGGTCCAGGACTTGGGATGCACCACTCAAGGGTTAGGACTTACTCCAACAGAGTCCGGCAGCAGAGTCTAGGGCAGATCCCGTTGGTACTGGTCAGCTGGGCCATTGCCAGGTAAGGGCCTATGGAAGCTTGCTGTGCTTGTTGTGTCCCTGTAGCTCAAACAGAAATTAAACCAAATGATCCTTTGAATCACTTCTGGTGTTTTGGGTTCAAGGCAAGCAAGCCCACTCCTCCTTTGGGTCGCAGAGAGATGGGTAGTCCTTCTGATCTTTACAGGTCCAGGAGTGGTCTGAGGAGGGTACTGGAGATGCCTTACTTATACCCAGTGCCAGCCTGTGGGTGGTAGAAACTCCTGGCTACTCCCTAACTAAAGAGGTAAAAGTTACCAGGGTTGCGCCCACACACTTTTACAGAATGTCCTGTGTGTTTTACTGTAAACTACCCCACAGACCCATTATCCACCTAAATCCAGCATAAAAGAACCTTTCTTCCGCAGGTCATAGGTCCGTGTGCCCACCCAGAGGTATGGCTTAGATAATGGGCAAACCCTCCCTTGTGGTCACTTTATACCGGTTCTGGGGCAGCCCCCCCTACTACTGGGCTTAGAGCCAAGCTGACTACCAAGACAAAAGTGAAGTAGGCCAGGTGTTAGATACATCTACTACTAAAAGGGTAGGTATTATTTGAAGCTCAGGAAGTGACTAGGTATATCCCCCCTCCACCCCAGGCCATCCTACTCGAGGAAGAAAACCACCTCTCCACACCCACACCTCTACACTTCACTGCCTGGGAGCAATCCACATCTCAGCACTGGGGAGCCCTCAGCAGTCAGGAGGCACTGGAGAGTGGAAGAAAGGTCCCTTTCGGCTTAGGAAGTGTAATTTTCAAAATAGTAATAGAAAATCCGACTTGACCATTAAGATGGATTTAAATTACTACTAAAATTATGTTTTGAACCATTTTTATAGCTGCTCCCAAACTTATTCTAAGCACTACAAGTTGGTGTAGTCTAACCCAGTGTTTTCCTATAGGGGAGCCATCCTTGCCACATTGAAAAACAACTTTGAAGGTCTTTTACTACTTTAGTTGTTGGCACAGTGAGATCTGTAGCTCTCTGTTAGCATTTAATTTACAGGCCCTGAGTACATGTAGTAACATATACTATACTATAAGTAAATTAAATATTCCAATTAGGTGTATGTAAAATTACCCAGTTTAAAAGGGAGAGCACAAGCTCTTTACCACTAGTTAGCAGGATTAAAGTGGTCAGAGTCCTCTGGCCTTCAGCAAAAGAAGGCAATAATGTAGGGGAATACCGCACAAAAGAAGGTTATTTTCTACAACATGGTGTTTTTTTTAAGTGTCTTTTAAAATAAATTTGCAAACCTTTGCACTCCACCTTTGCATGGTGTCATTTTTACTTTTTACTACTTTTAGACTTTTGGGGGTCTATTAGAATTTCGGGCAGATCGCCACCGCCCGCATGGTGGTGGCGATCCGCCCGACATTCTCCTCTGCCCGCATGCCATTTCCCCCCGCCATATTAGTATGGCAGGGGGGACCCCGGCGGATGGAAAGACCGTCTGCCGGTTTTCTGCCGGTCACACAGGTGACCGGGCGGAAAAGGGGCCTGATATGGTGGCGGTGTCTGCTAGACACCGCCATCCATATCATGATGGCAGCGGGAAGCAGCCTTTCTGTGATGGCAAAGGCATGCGGTCTTTGCCTTTGGGGGCCCGTAGTGGGCCCCGAGAAAGTTGGGGGTGCACATGGGGGAGTACCTATGATACCCCCTTGTGCATTGGCATGGGCAAAGTGGATGGCACCTCGCGGTGCCTGTCACCTTGGCATGCCAATGCACAACGTGCATTCCCAGCATTGTGGCTGGTGGTGCTGTGAGCACCGCCCGCCACAATGCCAGGAATAGGGGATGCCACCGCCACGGTGGGGGTGGCATCCTAATTGCTGGTGCGGGACTGCCGCACCACTGGCGGCCGGTCCCAGCCCCACTAGGGTGGCGGGCAGACGAAAGTCCGCCTGCCATCCTAATACGTCCCTAGATGTCTATTTCATAAGCTTGCAAAAAAAGTAATAAAAACTGTGGTATTGTCATGGCCAGACCTGCCTTTACTTGTTTAACAATTGATTTAGAAATCATAGGGATGACAAATATTTCTCTGTATTTGGTGTCCTGTTAAAGGCCATCTTATTGTCATCTCACCTTTATAACGGTAACATGGCGTTACAGAATGTTCAGCTAATTTAGATCTGGTCAGTTCTTGCCTATCCAAGGCTAACTTCAATTAATGGACCTCTCCTCCGAGATGCATGAATAGATGTAGTTTGTGGTAGACCTTGATTTCCCTGGTGGTGGACAGGGATATAGTCAATTTTCTACAAAATGTCCACCGAGATACTAAGGCGGTTGTATGATACTCGGGTGATCAGAGGGTCTCATGCTTGTTCCGCATCAAGAGCGGGGTCCGCCAGGGTTGAATTTTGGCTCCTTTCTTATTAAAAGTATATATCAATGACATGGAGAGGACCCATCTGGAGACAAAGGTGGATTTCCCCCAGGCGGGACGGCATGGCCTTCTAGTCCTGCTATATGCAGATGATGCCGTTTTGATGGCTAGGACTGAACAGGGTTTGCAAACGCTTTTAACTCTTTCATTCAATTTATGGGGTTAATAACTCTAAGTCTTTTATCATGCAAGTAGGAGCTCATTCTAGCAGGCCTTATACCTTCAAGAAAGGGTCGTCCTCGGTCCCGAGGGCAAGTGTTTTCATATACCTGGGGGTATGAGAAAATGATAGATGATGAATGATAGATGATGAAATGAAGTTGGTGCCTCATCTTTCCCGCAAGACTAATGACCTCACTAGGGAGTCCGCAACTATATTCAAATTTGCCTTTAGATTGGGTGCCTTATTAAAGCTTTACTCATCTAAATGTATTTCCAAGGCCCTATATGGCAGTGAAATCTAGGGAAACACTGCATCAAGTGACCTTCAAATCGTGTAAAATAAGTTTGGGAGACAGCTTTTATCCATCCCTCAGGGTACCCCCTCTTTCACTGTACATGAGGAGTTTGGTATGACATATATCACCGACCTGATAGCATATCGCCCCGTGTCTCTTTGGTTAAAAATTTGGGCTGAAAAGGGAACATCTCTAAGTAAAGTTATTTTAAAGGATTGCCTGCCGTTTGTTCATACCGCCAATGTGCCGTGGCTCAAATACATCGAGGGGAACCTAACAAGCCCGGGGAGAGGAGATCTATTTACCAACCCTGTCCAATCGAACAAGAGGGATCTGTACCTTATAAAGGAGGACTTCTTCGCACAGCAGACTGCGGCTAGGGAGGAGAAGGAGCTCCTGAAGCCCAGTGTACGTCGCTTCATCATGTTAAAAACCACTCTGACGGTGGAGCTGTACTTACTTGGGTTCATAAATTCTTATGATAGATTTCTATTGACCAGGTTCCGTAGTTTTTATGTTACCCCTAGAAGTCCTTTTTAATTCTGATTCTGAAAAAGGCCAATTTGCGGCAAGTGTGTCCTGCTTTTTTGTTACTAATGCTTAAGGGTAGCACTGTTTTTTATGTGCTGAGTTTTTTTAAATCTGCCATTAAGCTTAGGTCCAGTTGTGATTATTTAGCTCTTTGTTTTTACGCTTTTATGGTATATTGCACTTTATATATGGTCCTGCCAATTTGTTTGACCATTATAGTTTGTGTAAGTTGTGATTTATTGTGCTAATTTTGTGTGATTATATTATTTAGTATTGTTTGTGTTTTTTTGGGATCTTTGTATCATTGGATTTTTAATAGCTCAGTCATTGTCTAATTCAGTTTGCCCTCATGAGGGCTGTTATTTTTTTTACTTCAGTTAATGCAAGAGGTAAGGTTAATTTGACTTTGAGCTTTGCCTCTGTGTTTGCCATAAAGCTGAGCATCGAGGTCAGTGGCTTAGACTAAAAATGGCCATCTTTTTTCAGGATTCAGTTGTTTATCACCATTCGCCATCTGAGTTTTGCATCCTATAGTGCCTCTCTGCTTGCAACAAAAAGGAAAATGTTCAAACATTCACATTTTTTTCACAATTTGTGAGATGCCCTAAAAACAGCACATGAGCCTCATTTTTACCCACTGGACCCTCGTTATTTAGCTCTTTAGATATTTTTTTACATATGCTACAAAGCGGTGATGAGACCAACAGACACTCTGTAAGACATACAACCGTGGTGTCCTCTCGGTGGCCAAGGAATGGTGTTCCCTCTAAATATCGAAGCCACAATATCAAGAATAGTAAATACCGAAGACAGTATCATTATATCGAGATAAGAAATATAATTGGTAAGTATATTGTTTTTCCATTTTATACAATAATATCATACTTTTAAGCATCTAATACTTAAATATTGTAGTATAATAAAATAGTTTTAAAGTGTTTTTAATGTATTATTTATGGTGAATGCTTTATTGTTTCTTTGAAGGTTACACGTGTGTATATATATTTGAAAACGTTTGTTATAGTGTGTTAGGTATTGTACGGGAGTAAGGTGGGCAGTAGATTAACCTCTTTAGTGCCCATGACGAGATAGTCTCGTCATGAACCCCACCCACTAATAAAACGCCCGGCACAGGAGGGGGAAAGGGCGTGGCACAGAAGGGGTTAAATATAATTAGATGCCTTTTTCAAAAAATGAAAACATTTAATTCATTTTAGTTTTAATATTTGTTTACTAATTGTTTTTGTTATTTAAAATTGGGGATGGGGTAGGCAATTTATATAATTCATTTAAAAATAGATTTAATTTTATTCTTTTTGACATATAAATTGTAATTGTGCTATTTTTATTTAAATTGCTATTTATTGGTTCGGTTTCTAGGTTTTGCAGGGGATTTGGGTGGACATGGTATTACACTTTTAATTCATTTATTTGAAATTTCTAAATTTTTAATTACTTACTGGGTTTTTAATATTCATTTGGGGCTTTGGTTAGTGAATTATATTAAATGTTATTTTTAAAGTGTTTATGTTTTATTTTATAATATAATATTTTTAAATTGTATTTATACTGTTTGTAGTTTGGGATTTGGGGTTTTTAGGGTTTTGGATGGGTAGCATATTACATTTTAAATTGTATTTACATTTTTAAACTTTGTTTTTGAAATTGTAATTTTCGTTAATGTTTTATCATTTTTTGAAGTTATGTATGCTATTATTCTAGTTGGGATGTTGGGTTTTAGAGAGTTTGGGGTACTGTAGTGAAGTGCATGATTACATTTTTTTAAATATAGAATTGTCATTTTTTTAAATTCAAATATGTAATTTCTTATGTTTTATAGGGGTTTATTAATGGGTTTTGTATTGTTTTAATAAATAATTTTTAGAGTGCAGGGATGGGTGTTGCATCAGGCTACTGATTTGTTTTTAGGGTGCATGGGTGATTATTGCACAAGGTTACTTAAATAGATATTAGGGGCGGGTGTGGGTATTACACTGGGTTATTGGCTAGTTATAAGGGTGCAGGAATGGGTGTTGCACTGTGTTACTGATTAGTCTTTAGGGCTCCGGTGCTGGTACTGAACTGGGTTACGGATTAGTTGTTAGGGTGCAGGGATGGGTATTGAATTGGGTTGCTGATGAGTTTTCAGGGGGCAGGGATGGATTTTACACTGTTATATTAATTAGTTTCTCGGGTGAAGGGATCAGTATTGAACATTAGTATTAGGGAGTTCTTAGGGCTCAAGGTTGGGTAGAGAATTGTGGTAGTATGGAGTTTTTAGGGCTCAGAGATGGGTAGAGGATAGTGATAGCAAGGGGTTTTATGACATAGGGATGAGTATTGTTTTAGGGTTCAGGGGTGCCTGTGGGGGAATAATTATTTTAATATATATTTTCCTATTGTTCCATATATATTGCTATTTAATGGATTTTTTCCTCACAGACAATGATTTTTCCCCACTAAATACGTGTTAATTTTATGAAATATATATTTGTTATTTTTTAAATAATTTTTTTATAGTTATATTAAATTATATTTAATTTTAATATTCATGGACAATTGTGGCTATAATTTTAATATATAGAGATATATTATTTGTTAAATATTTTATCTTACATATTTTTGTATATTTGTGTATATTTTTATTTGTAATGTATATATATATATATATATATAATATGCATATTATATATTAATTATATTATTATTATTTCGTTTAGAATTGTATATCAATGCATTTTATAAATATGTTAGTAAAATGTAAAATTTTCATATTAATTTTAATTAATTACATTTAATATTTTAGATATATATGTTTTTTGAGTCTATATTGTGGATTTCAGTATTCTGGTTACCTTCAATAGTATTTTGAAAAGTCTATGTTATTGTGTTCTAATTTTGGGATTTCAATATGTTTATACTTTAGATATTTTAGCTTAACAATATTTTGGTCATTTTGGTTATAAGCATTGGGTGGTCGATATCATCGGTGTCAATATTGTGGTATTAATATTTGCATACCATGATATTTGTGGACTTGTGGCCTCATTTATGAGATTTTGATGTAGGGCAGTGCCGTAAGGAATCTTGCTGCGCTGCCCTATGTCAGAACAAAAGGGTAGGAATGCTCCGTATCTACGAGATAGAGTGCATTCCTGTCCTTTTCCCCTGAGCTGGTGCACAATGGGCTGCCGTGCGCCAACGCAGGCACCCTTGCATCATGGTGCAAGGGTGCCTGTTTTGCTGGACTGATTGATTGTGTGCACCTTCATGCACAAAATCAATCAATTCAGGCGATTTCCTCTTTCTGTGTGTGCTGAAAGATGCAGCACACATAGAAAAAGGAAAAAACGAGGAGAAATGAAGACATTTCTCCTCATTGCACCTCCCTAGCGCCTTCCCTGGGGTGGCGTTAGATTCTGACGCATTCTCAGGTTTATGATTTCTTGTAAATCTGTGAATGCTTCAGGTTCCATGGGTGTTGCGTGGGAACACGCACAGCAGCACCCATGGAACGCCCCTTTCACACAGTGTTCTGTACATGCCCTTGTAAATATGCCGTGTCAAAAAAGGGACGTTCCTGCGGCGCAAACGTGCTCGTAAATGAGGCCCCTGATATCTAGTAATACAAGCCTCAGGTTTGAGATGGGGATTCTCTCGAAGCTGACGGGATGGCAGTACAGGCATTCTGTGAGAGCAGCAACTGTCAAATGTTCAAACACAATAAGATTAATCCATCAATAGTTATCGGTTTGCGTTTGTGTATTTTCTTTATCCACCCTGGTTGTGTTTTTACAGCGGTGCCTTTATCCTGGGAGGTCTGGAGATGTAGCGCTAAAGGAGCACAGTTGACGTCATGAGGCAGCGTGGAGCGCGCTGGGCCCCCCGGGGGACAGCAGAGAGCACAGTGGAGCTGACAGAGGTGGAAAGTCAGGGCCTAACAAGCTGGGTGGAGCAGTCAGACGGCACAGAGCGCTCTATGCTTGACACTGACGCAGGGTGGCTGTTGAATGGGGAAGAGGGACATTATTATCAGAGAGGAGGGGGAGCTGCACCAAACAGAGCTGCACAGTTTCCCGGGTCCATGCATGATAAGCCAGGCCTGCTTTATCCTTAGAATTCTGCAACTTGAACTCCTCTTTAACCCAGTATAAAACCACAGCTACAACTCACAACATTGTAAGAAAAACTAGAACTGGCATCATTTTTCATGACTGGCCTAACGTTGCTTGACGCATGAACCTGGGAAACATGGCAGCCATGACCAAGGCTGCTGGACACACACCCCTCTTGCAGGACAAGACTGCTTTCAGTTTCAGCTGGGTGTCAAGGATCCCCGAAACCTTGCCAGTACCCTTAGTGAGTAATATCTTCAGGGACTGAAGGCTCTTTACGTCGGTGTGGCCTCCAGAAACAGCATAATGTAAAAATGTGCCGCTCTCCACCCCCAGCAAAGTCTGGCAAGGAGACCCTAAAAATGTCACTTCACGTGTGCACAATGGTCTTTGGCTAAACACGTGAGGCTTACTTACTTCCTGGCCCAAGAAAAGGCATACATTGGGTAGGGGCGTGCATTTCACATGCACAAGCATTCACATAGGAATTCAAACACATTCACACTGAAAACAACAGTGTGCAACTGTGGAGTGGAGGGTTTTCTTAAATGTACTATGGGATTCTGTAGGACTAGTTAACTACCCAAGTGTAGGATATTGTTCTGGGACTTGGTGGCATGTATGTTCGGGAAGATATTGACTGGCAATCCTCTGGAGACTGCTCAACATTAGGAGTGTGAAAGAATGGGCGGTCCAAGGATGGCGGGCAGTTTCCTTTCCATGAGGTCTTGCCTACGAGGCAAAATAAAATTAGACCTAATATAGCTCTTGTAGAGTCCCACTGGATCACTGGCGTAACGAAACTTGATGGGGCCCCCCCTCCAAGGTGCGCAGAGGGGCCCCCTCCCGACTCAATCAGGAGTTCTCCGGCCAGAGTGCTGGGCTGAGGGTGCCACCTGGAGCTTGATGACACCCCGCACCGCAGGGGCTGCAGGGGGCCTGTGTTAACTGCGCTGGATATATAATAATGCAGCCCCTCCCCTGAGGATGCACTAACACCCATCCATCACAGGCATCACCAGTCGGGCGCACGAGCCCTGGACTACTACTCTAACTATATGACTAGTGTCCGTGTTATTCATTAATCACCAATAGGCCTAGGGCCCCACAACATTACCTTGGCGATGAGGCGGGCTGGACATGGCTTACACAGTGTGCCGAACATGCAGGTGGTCACCTGTGACTGAGTGGTGGTGAAAAGAGGTGTGGTGCATCGGCCAAAGCGGCTGACTCCGGTGCACGGGGCTCAGTGTTCGATCCCCGGTGTCAGTGGAAGCTCAGCGCAGCACCATGTGACTCTGGCAATAGCTCACTTAATCTCCCCAACGTGCCTGGAAACCTTAAGGGGTGGTATGTTCATGCTTTAGAAATATGGATTACTTACTTACTTACAAAACAATATGTCATGTCCTGAGAGGAAAACATATCGCCATCGCCATTGCAGTCCTACTGGTGAGTGAGGCTGCAGGGGAACTGTTCTACACATGTAAGGCTGCCATCCCCAGGCTAGAGAGGACAGTGACAAAAGCTACTGCAGCCCTGACGGTGACGAGATGCCATGGGTGGAAGCCGCTGCAATGTTGTGTGCGGGAGCCAGTCGAAATAACGCAGCCTGAGGCAAGCCTGAAGGTTTGGGGGAACAGTGAAGTGCGCCTGCAGGACACACAGTGCTGGGGTGCAGCTAGGCTATAGGAGGCAGAGGCAGGCAGCTGCACTCCGGAGACCATACACAAGCCCACTGCACTTGGGAACAATGACATGGCAGAAGGCGGCGCAGTGCCCACAACTGGCACTACAGGGTGCCCTTGCCTTATATACAAAACTAAGAAAAGGTAAATAAACAATGGGCAAACCAGTGGATGCTGTCTAAGGGGGCTGTGCGCCTCATCCCAGACCCCCACTGCCTTCCAAAGTTGCTGGTGTCCCCATAAGAGGTGGAATACGGGACCACACTCTCCTCACCCAACGCAACCCAAGTTCCTGCAGTAGTGGGAGCAGCCCTCCCCCTACCACCCTCATCATAGCCGGCTGAAGCATCCAGGAGCTACGGCCCTGATTGGATTGCTGAGAACAACAGCACCCGCCGGTGACAACATACCAATATTGCAGGCACAGGTTAGAGGCTGACCAGGGCTGCTACACACTAAGCGGCCCCTGGTGGATGCCTGCCATCACCGCAGGGAGAACTAAAGACTGTTTCTCTCCCGCTGCAACAGCCTTCAGTTACTGGCATGTGAGGGGAGGCAGAGCACCACATGCAAGGAGAGCAGCACTGTGGGCACTGCCCAACAAGGGATTTATGCAAAAGAAACAATTGATGGACGGAATGCTGGAAAATGCAAACATTCAGCCCCAGTCACAAGGATCTGGCATAAATCCATCATTCTTTTGCTCACCACACCACCCCAGTTTGGACCCATATCAGTCTTGACCCTGTTCCTTGTGGGAACAATCCAGCCCGAACTGCCACGCCAGGTCCTCCCTTGACCGGAAACAAGCATCCTGGGGCCGGTTTCAGAGCATCACCCTTCATCAGCCAGGCTAGCTTGAATCCAGTGGTGTAGTGAGCACGGGACCCACGTCTGGGCATACCCTTCCCACTTAGGGTGTCATATGCTGGGTTCAAACTGGAATGGCAAGGGGAGCAAAAAAACAAGGGATTTAAGCCCAGATCTCTCTACTGGGGTAAATGTATGACTTTGTTCTGCATTCTGTCAATCAATTGTTCTTTTTGCATTTGTCACCCGAGTGGGACGGGTATGCCCTGACGTAGATCCCATGCTCTCCATGCCACTGGAGTCAAGCTATCCTGGCTGATGAGGGATAAACCCCGAAACCGGTCCTAGGATGCTTGTTTCCAGTCCAGGGAGTGCCTGGCTTGGCAGTTCGGGCTGGACTGTTCCTATTGGGTGCAGGGTCGAGACTGATTTGCATATGATTCAAGGCCTGATACTCTCCATGCTCGACTTTAGTAATTCCATCTACTTAGGGGCCCCAGAGGCAACCCTGAACAAATTACAAAGGGTCCAAAATGCAGCTGCCCGGATCCTCACTAACACCCCTGCCAGAGATTCGGCCAAACCAGCTCTGAAGCGTCTCCATTGGCTTCCGGTGAGAGAACGGGTGATGTTCAAGGCCCTCTGCCTGGCACATAGACTGCTTCAAAACAATGGCCCCCCAAGCCTGGAAAAATTTATCAAACCTTACAAAGCCCCTAGATCCCTCCGCTCTGACCAGGAACATCTTATCGTCACTCCCAGAGTGAAGAAGGCCCGAACAGGAGGAAGACGCTTCTCGGTCCACACCGCACGCCTCTGGAACGCCCTACCACACCACCTGAGAACTGAACCCAACCACCTACGGTTCAGGAAGCAATTGAAAACCCACCTCTTCCCTTAACCTTGTCTCCCTCCCTGCCCCCGCTGACCCCCCAGTTGTACTGATTTTAGCGCTGGGATACTTACGGGTGACTACGCGCTCTATAAAAATAAATAATAATAATAATAATAATAATATGGCTGGGTTCAAACCGGAATGGCATGGGGAGCAAAAAAACGATGGATTTAGGCCCAGATCTCTGTACTGGGGAGAATGTATGAAATTGTTCTGCATTCTGTCCATCAATTGTTCTTTTTGCATTTGTCACCCCGAGTGGGACAGATATGCCCAGACGTGGGTCCCCTGCTCTCCATGCCACTAGAGTCAAGCTATCCTAGCTGATGAGGGGTGAATCCCCAAAACGGGTCCTAGGATGCTTGTTTCTAGTCCGGGAAGGACCTGGCTTGGCTGTTCGGGCTGGACTGTTCCCATTGGGCGCAGGGTCAAGACTGATTTGCATATGGCTGAGCAAAAAAACGATGGATTTAGGCCCAGATCACTGTACTGGGGTGAATGTATGATATTGTTCTGCATTCTGTCCATCAATTGTTCTTTTTGAACAAGAGAAGTAACTCACCAAATAGAAGGACAGTGTGAGGTTGAGCACACTGATCCCTGCTGACCAGTCCAGGAGGTCCCCAAGGAACGGACCAGCACTCACACCCCAACACCAGCATCTCATATCTTTCCAAAGAAATGAAAAAGAAGTATGAGGCAAGCATGCCATGGTGCAAATGAAAGATATTTGCAATGCAGGACAGTAACAGGCCAGTGACTGTCAGCTAAGGCACCCAGGTGAATCACAGTGGCAAAGCCTTCAACGCTACTCGGCCAAGATAAGACCACTGTCCCGGCCACAGAACAGTCTGTAAAGAGGATCGGAGGAGCTGAGCCCATGAGGGAGAAGAGTGCTGACTCCATACAAAGGAGACGGGGAAGCCTCCCAGAAAGTCACCCGGATTAGGAGGTGCAACCCACCGAGTGTTACATCCAGAGACAAGTCCTGGTTGTCCTAGTCTGCCACATGGACACAATCCCAGGCAGGAGATGGTCCAAGGAAAACAAGACTGTACCAAAAGGTGAACAGAAGCACACAACACCACAACTGTGGTCTAGAAACTAGGAGCATATCGTTCCGCACCCTCAAGGGAGATCGTGCCACACCCCATCAACAATGCCTGATGGCAGTGATGACTCAAAGCTGAAGTTCTGCCCCACCCAAAGAAAGAAGGCAGAGCCATAGATCTCTATTGCCCATGGAAGAAGGTACCAGAAGAGGGACCACCACAGAGTAGGAGCTCCAACAAAGTCCCAGAAGAGGGAACATACAACTTGTTCCCAGGCGGCACCCAGCGCCAATGAAGATGAGGCAAGTTGAATCAGTAAATACCCAAATAATCATGAAGGTGGAGCCCAATACCTGAGGCCGCTGACCTGACTACAAAGACAGTTGACTACTGAAGTGGTCCTGTTGGCCAGTTCCAAAGCACCCAGAAGGAGATGGCACTTGAGCACTGAGAATTCTCACCAGCTTACATGGAAAGAAGCTGCATGCTGATGCATCAGGAAGAGAACGAAGTGTGCCTGCCGGTTCATACTGGGAAACCTGACAACTGGCCAAGCCCAGGGAAGAGGATCATGAGTGATCAGGCCTGAGAAGTACACTAGAGAACACTCAGGCCGCTGATGGAGTGCATCCATCCCCACAAGGTCGCCACCATGAGGAAACAACTCGGGGCGACCTGATAACAGCACAGGGGAGAGCCAAGAGTAAACTGCAAGCACACACAAACAGGATCTCTGCCCCACGCTTCTTAGTGTAACCATGTAGACACAGCAAAAGGCCACTCACTAACCCAGAGCATCCAAGCTGAAGGATGCAGATGCATCCACCAAAAGAAGAAGTAAGCACCTGGCCACCATCACTCTGAGTTGGCAGAGACACAAGAAGGAATGCCTGAGACCATGAAGGAGATTCAGGTATCACTGTAGTAGTCTATTATTGACATGCCATCTACTATGAAACTACCAGAAGGCATACGTTTAACTGACATTACACTCAACATTTATCTCTATTTGAGTTACAATTTAGTATGTCTGATACCTGAAAAAAACATGCTTTATATTGGGAGAAGCTCTTTATCTTTTGAGATATTTGGTTTGTTCTGAAAGAACTTTTTATTTTCGTCTTTTTTCCTCTTAAGACCTTTTCTGGATCATTTTTTTTTTTTTACTAGGTCAACATGACTAACCAAAACAATAGTCTGAACGGGAAACAGGAGGGCAATAAACTGAAAAAACCCCAAAAAAACTATGGGTTTTGGTGAGGACTCCTGCCTCCCACCCACAACAATGACAGTATGGCGGAGGAGACGGTATGTTGCTGAACTGCCATATTGCGCTACAATTTGTCTGGGCACCTTTGAACCAGGAGCAGGTACTGTTGGAAGGATAGATGCACAGAGTGTTGGTGGAGTGGAAGATGAAGCAGACGTAGAAGGTGCTACTAGAGGGACAGATGCAGCAGGTGGTGGTGGAGTGGAAGATGAAGCAGACGTAGAAGGTGCTACTAGAGGGACAGATGCAGCAGGTGGTGGTGGAGTGGAAGATGAAGCAGACGTAGAAGGTGCTACTAGAGGGACAGATGCAGCAGGTGGTGGTGGAGTGGAAGATGAAGCAGACGTAGAAGGTGCTACTAGAGGGAGAGATGCAGCAGGTGGTGGTGGAGTGGAAGATGAAGCAGATGTAGAAGGTGCTACTAGAGGGACAGATGCAGCAGGTGGTGGTGGAGTGGAAGATGAAGCAGACGTAGAAGGTGCTACTAGAGGGAGAGATGCAGCAGGTGGTGGTGGAGTGGAAGATGAAGCAGATGTAGAAGGTGCTACTAGAGGGACAGATGCAGCAGGTGGTGGTGGAGTGGAAGATGAAGCAGACGTAGAAGGTGCTACTAGAGGGACAGATGCAGCAGGTGGTGGTGGAGCTGACGCAGCAGAAGAAGTCGAAGGTGCTGGAGTAATGGAAGCAATGGCAGCTGCCGATGTTAGTGCTTCGGCCTCTTCCATCTCCTTCTGATGCCTTCTTTCAGCGCCAGGCTGGTGGAATGAATCGCCTGCAGGTGTTTTCTCATTCCTGTGTGGGAGAATTTCTTGATGTTGCCAAAGAAAATCCCTTTACACCGGTTGCATGTAACAAGTTTGGCATTAATTTGTTTCTTGCCAGCTGGCAATGAAAAAAATCCAATACAACGGATTCCTTTAATGTCTTCTTTCATGCCACCTCTTCTTCCCTCTGTTGCAACAGCACTACACCCTCTTCTTTAGCCATTGCAGCTATCCAAAACATGAACGGTGGCATGGCATTGGAAAAAAACACATTCCCCTACAACAGAGCATAACCTTCTCCTTTAAAGATATCAACTGGAATGCGGCTAAGGAGTAGACACTTCCTGCTTCCTAGAATTAACAGAGTTGTAAGCCAATGTAATGCTATTTAGCCAAAGCAAAACTAACGCAGTAGTATCTCAACACTATTGCGGTACCCATACAGTTCACAAACACAACCTACAGTTACAATATTAACACATGGAATTACCAATCCACCTGAGATGCATGGAGAACCTATTGCATTTCAGGAAGGCACTAAAAACCTGGCTGTTTCAGTAATTAATTCTGACTTAAAGATCATGGAGTTGTGGACAGCGCCAGGACACCTACTTGGTAATCGTACGCTTTTATAAATCACCATAACATAACATAACATGCACCTTTAAAAACATAAGTAGCCATGAAATAATGAATCCATATTTTAAATAAAAAAGAATTCTTTGGTGTGAATATCATTTAAAAAATTCACAGATGTACCGCAGTACTTTAAAGAAAGTGCAAGTGGAAGCAAAACCATCACATGGACAACGCGGACTTTCATAATGAACTATGACCTAATGCAAAAGTACTGCGGTACCAAAACAATTATAAAGTAATTCATACCAAATTAAACAATATAATAGCATTAAAAAATTATCGAAAAACATAAAATTCAATAAAAAAACAAAAGTTGAGTATAGGTTACAGTTAGGAAAACTTAATGTATTATTTCTCTACAAAAGCAACTTACTACACAAGTTTTAGAAATTATAAAGTTAAAGTGATAACTTAAACTTATAATTTGCTCCCTGACCACAACTTAGTATGACTTGCGTACCTCCGTACACAGTGTTCTCAATTCTCTATACACACTACATTAACGATAAAGCGAGCCTACCCCAGTCACTGCTTATATCCTTACATATTCCATCCGTTATAGCATGTTACATTATAGCATTAATAACAAGACTCACAACATCTCAAATGACATCATTTATAAGAACACCGTGCATGGTATTGGGCCCTGTTATAGTTAATGTAGTGTGTCTAGCGAGACTGAAATGGCTTGTGCGCACAGTCTGTGGTAGCCGCAGGCATCTACACGCAGTCACTGGGGCTTGTGTTGGGGTGGCTCATCACAGTGTTGACTGTGGTTCTGTTGCGTCAACGGAGTGGAAATTTGCCAGGATCCTTCCAGTTCAGCAGTTATTGATGTAACAATTACCAGCCGACCTGCGTATGCGACAGTGTGAATTAAGAGACGGCGAGGCGTGTGATCCATGCCTAGAGTGCAGTACGTCAACACCTCTGCTGTGCATGACTGGGGGGGAGGGTGTATGGAGCAGATACATTTAAGAATTTGAAAAGGAGATGTGATGCTCTCCTGATAGAATGGGAGTGAGGATATGTTAATTTATACGTCTATGCGTTGACCTGAGTTTCTTAAACACTTCGTCCTGCTTTGGAGTGGAAAGCAGTGGTAAAGTCTCAGTCCCCACAATAGAGGTTTAAAGACTCCTGTAGTTGAAGTTCAATAGAAGGGAATCATGCAGTGGCGCAGATAAGCTGAAGTCTAGGTTTTTTCCATCCTCAGTTCCTTTCCTTTTAGATGTGGGACCAACAAAGTCATAAAAAACAAGGGGGAGGTTTGTAGGCATTTGCACCACCATGAAGTTACTACCAGTAGTGACTTTATAACAGTTTTTTATGATCTGCACACCTGGTGGAGACCTCCACAATCAGTGCAAGGCACTCCCTATGATATGGAATAGGAAAAAAGTGTTAAAGTTTATTAAAGTTAAAACAAAATATATATATTTATGTTAATATTCATTTTATATCTTTTTTTTTTAAATAGTACAATTTAAAAAAATATGAAAGCCTGTTACTTAAAGTGATCTATAGAATTAATTTTAATTAGTTTAGCAATATTTTTTGTTTACTTTATATTTGTTTTTTAATTAAAAAGTGTAATTAAATATTTTCTACATAAAATAATATTTATAATTTTACACCTTTTCTTAACATTAAAATACATTTATATATATATTTTACAGTCTAAATATGTTAATTTATGTTATCGTTATTTCCAATGTGGTTTTATTTTAAGTCCTTACGTCCATTATTTTCTGTGGGGGGGTGTTGCAGTACCAGTGGTTGGCTATGTGTGGTGCTGGACTTACTCTAGGTTTGGAATGGAGTACATTTACTACTGTTTTGGGAAATTTTTGGCTGTAGTAATTTTAAAAGTAGAGTTTGTGAATAGAAATGATCTTTTACTTTTTTGTGGTAGGGCACCTCTGAACTAGGCTTGGGCAGAATTTTAATTACGCTGGAGTAATCAAAGTAATTTTGCGCTACTCTTCGATGCAGAATTACTGATAACTACGCAATGACTCCTCCTCTAGTAATTGGAGGCGGGAAAACCTGTTGCGTAAACGCATTCAGCGATGTGAGCAGCCACTCGTGCTCGCTATTTGTGTTCTGCTGTATTTAGTGCTGTTTCTTAGCACAAAATGCTATCATCCATTTTGGACATATGAGTGCATTTGGCACTAAGAAAATAGCGCTAAGTGTTGGGAGTAAGTTGGGGGGAAATTCTATCCCCAGAGCAAATTTGTGTTCTCTTGTGTTTAGCGCTATTTGTTAGTGCAAAATATATCGTCATATCCATTTTGGATGTGAGGGGGCATTTTGGAGCTAAGAATTAGCACTAAATGCAAGTTACTCTTCTCGCGTAATTCAGTATACTCACAGAAGTTTTTTGTAATTCCACTTTATTATGCTACACAGGGTTATGCCCACCCCTAGTACCTAACCAAACCATTCTCTTAACCCTCAAACCCTTCCGTAAATCTTCTTTACTCCTTCTGAAACCCCTCACTTTTTATTGTAAACATTGTTGTAAACATTCCCCTTTTTCTAGCCACTCCCCATCTCTCCCATACTTACTACTAAAACGTATACCTATGTATATGGAGATCTCCGCACTAGCGGTCGACTGTCCTCACATGAAAGATATGATTTGATTTATTGTCTTATATAGCGCTTGAATCACCCTCTGGAGGGTATCTCAGCGCTCGGGATGTGCAGCAGGAGCAGCGGCAGTGGGCTAGACTGAGAACAGAGCAGTTTTCAGACTTTTCCTGAACTTCCAATGGTCCGGACATTGCCTTAAGGCAAGAGGGAGTTGATTCCACATGAGTGGGTCTTGGTAAGAGAAAGACTGGCCTCCAGTTCTTGCCTTTTTTATTTTGGGGATTTTGAGAAGAGATTTAGAGGTTGAGCGCAGAGCCCAATGTGGGGTGTAGTGGTGGAGCTTCTCCGCCAGGTAGGAGTGTCCATATCCCCATATTGCTTTGTGGGTAAGACAACAGATCTGAAATTTCACACGTTGTCGTATGAGCAGCCAATGTAGTTTTGTATCATCTGCAGGCGGTTTAATGAGGACTCGTTGGCTGCGATCAGAAGGGCATTGCAATAGTCTAGCTTACTCAGTACTAAGGTCGGAGTCAAGGTCTTTCTGATGGAGTCGGGGAGATAGGGAAAAGCTCTCCTTAGTAGGCCTAGTATGTGAAAGCATGAGCCCACAGTGTGTGTTACGTGCTTCTTCATAGTGAGGGTCTGTTCAAGGTACACTCCTAGGTTCTTAACTGTGGTCGTAGGGGTTAGTGCATTTCCTAGTTCTGGGGGCCACCAGTGGGGTGTCCACAGGCGTGGGGCATCTCCGAAGAGCAAGACCTCTGTCTTCCCGGCATTCAGCTGGAGATAGTTGTTTTCCATCCAGTGGGATATTGCCAGCATGCCAGATGAGAACGTGGATTGGGCGGTCTGAGAGGTTTTGTTGAAAGAGAAGGTGAGTTGGGCATCGTCCGCGTAGGATATTGGGACGAACCCATAGTTCCTTAGAAGAGCTGCCAAGGGGGCTATGTAGATGTTGAACATAGTTGGGCTTAAGCATGATCCCTGTGGCACCCCCTTGGTTAGTTATTGTGATTTGGACCGGAAAGGGCCAAGGTTAATGGTCTGGGAGCGGTTAGAGAGGAAGCTGACCATCCATTTCAGGGCCACTCCCCCAATCCCTGCCTCCCTAATTCTCGTGAGCAAAGTCTGGTGGTCGACCGTATCGAAAGCGGCGGAGAGGTCTATAGCACAAGGAGGGTTGGCTGGTTCTGATCTAGGGCAAGTCTGATGTTATCGGTAACGGCCACTAGGGCCAATTCAGTGCTATATTTTGGTCAGAAGCCCGATTGGGCCGGGTCCAAGTAGCCAGCCGCTTCGATATGGTCAGATAGATGTTTGTTGGCGTGCTTTTCCAAGACTTTGCACAAATAAGGTAGGAGGGAAATGGGGCGGAGGTTCGAGAGATTCTCCGTGGGTAGTTTGGTGTTTTTCCGGATGGGGATGATTTGGGCCGCCTTCCATGAGGGGGGTAGGTATCCTTCCTCCAGAGATTGTTTCAGTAGGGAGCAGATGGGTTTGAATAGTTGTTTTGCAAGAGATGCCGTGATCTTGACAGGTATAATATCAAGTGGAGATCCGGATTTTATTTTGCACATTATTGTTTCAGTTTCCTCTTGTGTTAGAGGGGGGACATTTAGCATAGTATTTGTATTTTGTGTGGGGCTACGGAGCGGGGCTGTGGAAGAGTCTGTGGAGGGGGAGTAGGGGCGATTTTGTTGTATATGTTGTCAATTCTCTGTATGAAGTGGTTGCTTATGTTATCACATAGCATTTGGGAGAGGTCTTCTTCTGATTCACAGGCTTTGGGGTTGGTGAATGTTTTCAGAATTTGGTACATGGCTTTTGGGGTGTTTTCGGCTTGGCTAAGATGTAGGGCTATATGTGATTTACGGGCATGCTTAATGTTTTTATGATAGAGGGTTAGAGTGGCCTTGTACTTCTCTTTGTTGGCTATAAGGTTGGTGCAGCGCCATTTTCTTTCAAGGTTTTTGCACCCGGTTTTTTCTTTGTGAAGTTCTAGGAGAACCAAGCTGCCTGTGTAGCTCTGGGTTTGGTAGAGCCTGCTTTTTTCGGGGCGATCAAGTCGATGGCAGCTAAGACAGATTTATTGAAATGGGCTAGGCTATCTTCGGTGTTGCTAAATGGTAAGTTTTTAATGGTTGTAAAGGCGGATGCGAAAGTAACTGGATTGATTTTATGCCATTGTCTATAGAGGGATTGTTTTTGCAAGGTGGGCCGTTGTAGTTCTCTGGGTTCCTGTAGTTGAAAGTCGATAATTGCGTGGTCAGACCAGTTAACTTTGGGGCCTCGCATGTGAGGAGAGGGGAATTAGAGAAGATGATATTTAAGGTGTGTCCTGCCATTTGAGTCGGGCCGGTGTTGTTTTTATTGAGGCTCAGTGTGGGGAGGTCTGCTAGGAAGGACGAGGTTTCTGCTTTGTCGAGGTTCTCGCTGTGGATGTTAAAGTCTCCCATTAGCATAAAATTGCTAGAGGAGATCACATGAGGGGCTATCAGCTCCATTAGTAGGAGATGGAAATCAGCTGGGGGTCCTGGGGCGGTACACCAGTGACTCTTTCCAGTTGTGTTGGGGTGAGAGATCTAATCTGAATATCATGATCTCGATCTGTCCATTTGAGCGTTGTTCCAGTATAGAGATTTTTGCCCTGTCATTATAAATGATAGCAATCCCACCTCCAGCTTTAAGCTGTCTGTCAAGTCTGAGGATCCTATACCCTTCTGGCAGGGCAATGGCAATTGCTGGGGTGCTGGCTGGTTTTAGCCAAGTCTCGGTGAAAAAGCCGACATCGGGGGAGTTGGAATCAAGTAGGTCCCATATCTCGATCTCGTGCTTCGGGAGGGATCTTACGTTTCCCAGAAAGCCTTTCCGGTTTTGCCGTGGGGAGGAGGCTTGTTGTGGGGGATTGGGGTCAGGTCTCCACTTATTTTTCCCTTTAGGGCCTGAGTTGGGCATGGGGTTAGGGGGCTATGGTTCATGCTGTGCTAGAACGTAATTCGTGCTCTGGTATCTGCAGTGTGGGCATGAAAAGAACCCTTCTAGGTCTTGGAGGTGATGTGTGCCCTTTTTGTGACAATGGTGGGGGGAGTGGTGATGGTGAGCCCCGATAAGCATAAGCTCTGTCTTGGAATAGACGAGTTTGTTGTGTGCACCATGGTCTCGGTATTTTTGTGCAGGGTCACTGGCGGCTGGCGGCGCTCTGGCGGCGCTCTGGCGGCGCTCTGGCGCGGACGGGCGGAGACAGGCTTGCCTTTGGTGCGCCCCCTGCGCGCGTCCGCTACGCGCTCCGGTGACCATGAGGTTTTATAGTTGAGGTGGGGTGGTAGTTAGAGCGCTGACCTCCTTCCTGCCGGAAGTACCTCCCGCCACACAATCGGGATATCCCGCGGTGGTCCAGGGAGAACGGCTCGGGAGAGTCAGCGTGGTGCAAGTAAGCGGGCTTAAAGATTTGTAGATTGAGTACCAAACAAGTTATTTTTTAAAGTGCCTCAGTTAAAAATACACAAATAAACAATTAACAATTGGCAGAAGTCTGCGGTTTAGTCTTGCCCCCAGTAGTATTCAACGTGTGTTTGGCTGAGGGTGTCGGGTCTTAGGAGTGGAAGCAGCTAGTGGCTGATGTAGTTGCTGCTGTCACTCCGTATCCGCTGCGCGCTCCGGTGACCATGAGGTTTTCTAGTTGAGGTGGGGTGGTAGCTAGAGCGCTAACCTCCTTCCTGCCGGAAGTACCTCCCTCCACACAATCGGGATATCCCGCGGTGGATATAGGTGAGGCAGAGGTGTTGACCTCCACATGTAGGTTGGTGAATAGCATTTGTATTATCAATCAAGCACAGTGTGGCCAGGCAATGTAGGTGCAGACCTCCTTGAGAGAATTGTAGGAATAATATTTTATAAGACTTGGGGGCATATTATCAAGGACAGCGTTAAAGATTATCGTCGGTTTAGCGGCAGAAATCTGCAGCTTAAGTGGCAATAATGGGCTTGATAATATGCCGCAGAGAATTCCAATAGAAGCCCATGTTCTGGTGTGAACCTGGGCTTCTATTGGAATTCTCAAGGTTCCACAGTTACAAAAAACCCCTGAGCACTCTCAAATATTACAGAAAGGTCAACAATGAAATTTAATGATATTTATGAATTTTTATTCCAGTCAATTGTATTATGTTAGTAGTACTATTGTAGTACTAATAAAACTACAAAATGCAGTTTATGGCTAGGCCCCATTGTGTACTCATGATGGTGTTGGCATGAGAAATTGTGTATAATGTTATTTGTACTAGGCCCTGTTTTTACCTCCCCTTTCTGGTTATGACACATCAAGCATACTTCAAAGAACAACATTCCAGCAGGGTTCACATGAAAGACCATCTCCACTGCTTGGACAGCCTAATGTTTGGTATTTGAACCCATGAAGACATTGAAAACATTTGCCTGACTGCCCTGGATGACCTGAAGCTGATGGTTGTCGTGTCTTTGCCATTATTTTGTAGGACAGTTGAACTGCATTTGACACAAATGACCACACCGCCTGCCTTTGATTGTCTGCTGCACACAGAGGTAGATGGCAAAGTCTTCCAATTGGCAATTCTTTTCTAATTTGTTGCTTACAGCTGGTCTCACGTCCACCATGAGAATTGTTTCAAGGCTGCTCTAGGGCATCCTGGGGTACTAGACCTCATATGTGTTAACTGAGGGCTTTGGAACTGGAGGCCTGGGGTCCTCATCCCACTATTACCCCAAAATGAAAACCAAGCAAACCCCTTTAACACTTGTCTATCAAGGTAGCAAAGGCAAAGCAGGCCCAGGCTCCCTCATAGAGCGGATGTAGGTTGGAAACTCAGAACTTATGCATGCACATAATAATACACAGCAATACCATATCCAGACAGTGACTTTACTTTTTAGAAGGAAAAGTACTTTAATACACACACGCAAAACACTACACATTGAATCACAAACATGTGCACACTACACAGTTGTCAGCACAGTATGCTAGACTGTGAACACAATGGCTGAGGAAACAATAGGTTAAAAGTTGTCTTAAAGAAGGCCAATAAAACATCAGGCCTACAAACATTGTCAGGTCACCTCACATGCATTAGAAATCCACAAAGCATGTTCTTATTACACAAAGGCAACATTTGACATCCATCTTGGCTTTTTCAACACCTACAAAACACAATAGACCCATCAGCCCTACAGCCTTTGGCAACCAAGGTCACATTAATAGAAAAAAAAACATCTATAATATTTGCCATTTATAAACCAAAAGACTTTGACATTACTTTAATAAACAAAATGAACACTTCTATCATAATGCACATTTCGTGTTTTTCACCAGGTTGATAAACATTCTCTCAGAACTCAAAACATAAAGAATTTTAGTATAGAATCTCACACCGAATAGACCTTCATAAAATATTAGTCCTGGAAGTGTCTTGGAAAACACGCCCAGTTTCTACAGTTGTCACTTAGGGGTCTCTTAGGATGGCGGGCGATTCGCCCCCGCCAGGTCGGCAGTAGCCACCGCTGGCCCGGTGGGGGCGATCCACCGGCCATCCTTGCATGATTGACCCCCCGCCATATTAGTATGGCTGGGGGGTCCGCGGCAGACGGGAAGACCGTCCGCCGCTTTTCCGCCGGTCGACTCATCAACCAGGCGGAAAAAGGCCATAATATGGTGGCGGTGTCTGCAAGACACCGCCATCCATATTAACATGCAGATGGTGACTCATCATGGAAAGGCTCGCAGTTTGGGGGCCTTTAGCAGGCCCCCAGGGTGTTGGGGGGTGCACATGGGACACATGGGACTGTGGGGTGCCTGTCACCTTGTGCATGCCAATGCACAGCCTTCATTCACAGCATTGTGGGGGGCGGTGCAGTGAGCACCACCCGCCACAATGTTGTGAATGGGGGATGCCACCGCCATGGTGGCGGTGGCATCCTGATGGCCACAGCGGGACCACTGCACCTCTGGCGGCTGGTCCAGTTCACCGTTACGGTCCACCCACCATCATAATAGGCCCCTAAGTCTTTGCCCTTGGAAACTAAGGGCCCGATTCACAAAGGTAAACTTCGACCTGAAGTCTAAGTTTAGACCTGAAGTCTAAGTTTACACCTGAAGTCTAAGTTTACACCTGAAGTCTAAGTTCAGACCTAAATTCTAGTCCTGGTGGTGGGTTCCAAACACAGCATCACCTTCCCGGGCTTCTGATCCCCTACATTGGTTGACGTGGCTCCTTGTCCTTCCATCATAACTTGCATCTTCTTTTCTAGAGAGCATCCTACTGCAGGGCACTCTTGCAGCACCCTCTCGCCGCAGTGAGTTGACCCCTTTCTTCATGGCAGATTCAGGGCCTCCAGCAGGGTTAGGACCGATGTCACTTCCACAGTTCCTTAGTCACAGACAGCTCCACTGAGTAGGCGTCTCCTTCGGCGGATGCATTCCAACAATCCACTTTCTCCAGCAAGTTATTCCTTATTTTCTCCAGGCAATCTACAGCCCTCATAGCATGGGTATTGCCCAGGTTGTCCCTTCACGTAAGGAAGACAGAAAACAGAGATCCTGGTTTTGGTGCTAAAGTAATTCCCACTCACCCTGCAGAGTGGACCCTGCCACAGATCCATGAGAATACTGGCACCCTGACCGGAGATTTCGACCCCAGACATTTACCAAGCTTTATAGAGAGAGATTGTGAATAGGGGTCGGGTGGATTATTCCATTTCACCCACAGAGTTGGCGAAATTTTGGCAACTCCTTGTTACAAATTCTGTCAATTGCCGGGTGGTGGAATTTTGTCTCGCACACGCCTTCAGAAAGGTAAGTTGGCGAGCGAGATTTGGCACCCCTTAGTGCAATTTCTGGTCACTAGGAGGGCATCCTGCGAGATTTTTCTAACGCGGACGGTTGCGACCGGTCATGATCAGAAGGCTGCAGCTCGAGTAGAAAATCTACGGCATCAAAATCAAGTCGAGTAGCTCTGCCCTCTGGTGCATCGCATGGTGCCTTTCACACTGATTTTTCAGTGTGGAATGAGCTACCAGCACTAAATCACAGCATAAGAAACGGATGTGCCTCTTTCCGCCTGTTGGTGGTACTCTGCAGAATCTTGCAGAGTTTTCATGTAAGTAAGTGGAATTCAGTGGAATTCTGTGGCGTCAAGTTCCACGAGTTCCGCCCACCCATACTTGTGAACTCTACACGTCCAGTTCTAGGACTGGTTTCAGACAGTTCCTGTTTTTGCTCTTTAGTGTCAGCTGTAAAGAGAGATGGGCCTGTATGAGCCCTGATATAGAAGAGTCAAAACAAAAAGTCACAAAAGAGAAAGGGGATTCCACGCTCAGCTACCTCTCATCCTTGTGAAACTCAACACCTTTGAGGTAGGAATGGAGCAGGATGGGGCAAGCACAGGCCTTATACTTCAAAGGAACCATTCTACCTCCTGCCCTTCAGCACCCTATTTTCTGGTCCACTCCAATGGACCTCAGGAGGGGCCCTGTGGTTCACATTGCTGGTTGACGTGCTCTCCAATCTCCATGTCATGTACCACTCACACACAGTACATTGAAAACGGACCATGTCACCCTACAGTAGATATGGTCCATGCTCACCGTAATCCACCCATGCAACATGTACAGTGCACGTGTATCCTCCAAAGGTCTCTTGTAACCGACCCAGAACCCCTTACCCTAGCTGTCTGCAGCTAGGTATATATTTAAAGGCAGGCGCTACAGGTTGCAGCTCACGGTCCAGCTTAAACAGAGAGAGCTGACGGCGTGTGAGACCCCAGTAGGAAGACCCCCCACACTCGAGTCCCCAGTGCCAGAGGCCTGGGAGTGACAATCTGGGAGTTTTCTCCAGTTGGAACCCACTTTCCTAACATCCTCCAGTCTCCTCGTCTGTCAGGTGGTGCCCAGGACTCTTCAATCCTCCTCTCATTGGTTACTTTTTATGTTGGGCGGGGGCACATCTAGTCTGGTCAGTGGCTTCAGGTTTCATATGTGCGCCGATGACAAATAGACCCCCTTCAAAGAGGGGGTATGTGTAGGCTCCAGAGGCATATCATTCCAGCAGTGCATGCAGGACATATAAAACTGGATGGGTGTCACTGACTCAGTCCAAGCTCTGACAAGAGATGCGCTTTCGGTTGCGGTGGTGACGACAAGTGCTGGCATCAGGGAATTTAATCAGCGGCAGTTCCTCCATTAGGGCGGAGGAGCGTCCCCCACCCTGCTGCCAGCGCAGCAAACATGAAAAATACAATGGCGATAAAGTGATTTTATTACCATTTTATTTCTCAGTGCAGCCAGCCCGAGCCAAGTGTTGGGCGGGGCTATTACTGCTGACTGGCAGCAGGGGAGGGGTGCACACACCAGTTTAAAGGGCGCGTGTCACTTTGTCTGTCTGTCTTGTGATGGCCAGTCTCACATGTACCCTTTAAACCTCTTCAACCAGAGCTGGCCTAGACAGTTAGGTGGAGAGCAGGCACAGGCCTCCAATGGCTGTAGGAGCACTGAGCCATCCCGCTCCAACCAATCCTGGCGCTTCTCTCATGCTGGTTAACAGCATGAGAGCAGTGTCTGGATTGGTTAGGTGAGTTGGCTCTGACATCGCTTGCTGGCTTTTTGCCACGGACTGCGGACCAGAGAGGTCGAGGAATAGGTAAGTACATTTTTTATTCAAAATTGTTTTGGTTATTTTTACACACTTTCAGGCAATGTGAGAAACTCCACTGCCTTCAGCCGCAACTCCAGAGCTCTTAATCGTGGCCTGTTATAAACACTTTATAATAGACCACGATTGAGAGCTTTGGGGTTGCGCCTAAGGGCATTCCTGGTGTGCCTGAAAGTGGGTTGATGTATGCGCATGATCACCCCACCACTTTGAAAACAAGCATTTGCAATGCAATAGGTCTCGCATTTATGCGACTTTAAGCTATTGCATTGTAAATGACTATGCCTTTTATTTATGTTTTAAAAACGAAAACAAAAATAAAAGGCATTATCATTTGCAATGTCAATAGCTCAAACTCGCGTAAATGCGAGACCTATTGCATTGCAAATGCTTGTTTTAAGAGGCAAGAGAGAAAGGACTGTCCAGGAGCTCAGCCTTGTCGCCTTAAAGCAGTTCAGCATATTGTGTAAGTTTGTCAGTCGGCAGCCTGCTTGCTTCCCATACTTTCGGATTTAGATGCCTGCATTAAATAGTGTTCTCCGAGAGGTGCTTCCCTGCTCTGCGGCACTCTTTCCGTGTTTTATACCTTGGAATGATGAGCCGCTGGGCGAGTCTGCCGCAGCACTCAGCAGTAGGTGCACTCTCACACCGAGCTTACTGTCCATCTTTCCAGGTTTCTCCTCACCTTACTGGCAATGTACGTGGGAGGCTGAGAAGCGCCAAAACATGGTCTGTAATCTGAAACAAACCGAAACAGTGGAGTGCGGTTCCGGCTTTGCTTTTCCTGAGCGCCTAATCGTCAGCTGCAGCATCGCCCCCAGGAAGTCGCCTCGTGATATCTCCTCTGCCAGTGCACCCAGGCCCATCAGAGCCTCACCCCCCAGGAGGCACCAGGGCCAGGGCACAGGCCTGCAGCTGTGGACTCCTGCTGTGCACATCTGGATGGATCCCCTGCTGGAGTGGGATGGGTCTGACAGACTCCACCTCAAGCTCCTGTGCCGGGACAGGAGCAGTGAGGGCCTTGGGGCAGTACTCCTGTCAAGTGCAGGGGGCGAATGGTCACCCTCGCGGTAGGGACATCCAGTCTGTTAAGGAAGGATGGAGGGGTGTTACAGGGGGTGGGACGGGTGGGAAGGCCTCTCGATTTTTTACAACATCTTAATGCTCGATTGGAACTTCAGCAAAGGTATTAGGAAGTGCACTCGTCAAGGAGAGATGAGATTGTGGGACGTGGTGCAACTTTTTATGGACCAAACCAAATGTAGTGCGCTCACAGCTGTGCTTAAGTATGGGGGCACAGACAGGACTCTTGGGGAATAGTTATCTGCCATTGAGTGCAAAGGCGAGGGCTCACTTGACTAGAAGTGCAAATAATGGCATACCGCAGAGCATGCTGGGAGACCGGCCTCCGCGCAGTGGCATGCTGCATTTCATCCTTAGTAGTAAGTAGGATGCTGGTGTGTGGCTCCCACGTCACAGCTCCAGCACTCACAGATCCGTGTTATATAGAATCCTTGGTCCAGCCAACCCCTGTACGCACGCACGCGCAGTTCTTTGCAGGGCGTGTGGGAAACAGCCTTTACCACGAAGCATTTTCTACGCATAACGTTTACAACGATACACTTACCTCGTAAACGTCTTCACAACGCGTAATGCTTCAACGACCATCTTCACCACGCAAGCAACGTCATCACGGAACAACGTCATCCTAATCCGAAAAAAAGCATCAGTCCGTTTACAGTGTCGGCGGAGACCTGCGGAAAAAGGAAAAAAGAAGAAGAAAGGGGGCTTGGGGGGGTCTCCCCCCCAAAAAAAGAAAAAGCGGAGTAAAGGTAAAAACGAGGTAACGGCAAAGCGTGGAAAACACATTCCGTTGTAACGCATGCGTGGTAAAGGCATGCGTTGCAACGGAATGCGTAGTAACGACATATATTCAGCTCCAGCACTCACAGATCCGTGTTATATAGAATCCTTGGTCCAGCCAACCCCTGTACGCACGCACGCGCAGTGCTTTGCAGGGCGTGTATGCACCATGTCACCTGTCGCACACAGCAGCTTGTGTCTTTTCTCTCAAGGAGTGATACAGTGTACACTTTTCAGACTGTCAGACAGACACTGCTCATTCACTACTGTGACAGAACTGTAGGCACGCTCCTGTAAACACGGCAATTCACACCAGACAACCATGCAGCGCCACCTTCCACTGCAGGTGCAGACAGATGGGGTGAATGCTTGTCTAGCAAATAAACCGGCCTGACTTCACCATGCTTATCAATGATTCCGCAGTGTCGCCTAGCTCCTCGCACACGGGGCTAACCGTCCCCAGCGCCTATCGTTGTCTGGCCTGCCCTCACATAATGTATATTTACCTCCAATAATCTTCCACCTGCATTTGTTTTTTCTAGCCCTCCCTTCATTTCCACTCGCAGCCTGGCTGCAGACCTGGGAAGCTCGCGGGGTCAGGGCAAAGACACAGGGTCGTGCCCACTGCAAGCCAACTGCGCCATCACCTACCTGCAAACGGTGTTCCTCAGTGCGCCTTCCCAGACACCTTCGCGGCGCCTAATGGCTTCTATTGATGCCCGTGTTGACTAAACAGTGCCCTCATTATACGTACCCTAAGAGAAGAGCTCATGCCCAATTGGCACTAATGAGGCTGTGTTGCGCCAATTATTCACCCACTCCCAAGCCCTCTGAGGGGCAGCGGAGGGGGCTCCTGGGTGGGCAGCCCTGGGCCTGGCATGCGCATCCGTGCGGGGTGCTGATGAGACAATTCACCCCAAGAGACCCCGCCCACTCGCCTTGCACCCAGAAAAATGGAGAAAAAATCCCTCCGTTCGCCAGACACAATATCTTTGTATTCTTAATGTCGGCCATTTATTGAGAATCATTTATGGTGGCAGGAAACCTTTGATATAGAGTGTAGAAGTGAGTTTTTAATCCCACTTATTTTAAAGCGCCAAGACGGCAAATGATGTTTTTGATTACCATGGGAGGATAAGTACAAAGTCTGCTGAAATGGAATAATGTTTCGATATAGTGCACTGGCCAGAAAATGTGGAGTTACGGCCAGAGGTGCTAATTTTAGAAGTGTGGAGATAGGCTCGATTCTCCGCAGCTTAACATCCTGTGATTCTGGGCAAATCACTTAAACTCCCAATGCCAATTTTTTTTTTTTAAAACACATGAATGTGCTGTTGTGTGATGTAACTGGTGCTCCTGTACACTGCTCCAGTGCATTCGGGTCAAGTTCACGCTATACAAAATGTGTAAAAAATCATAAACACTCTGTTGAAAGAGTTAATTTGAAAGCGGGTCTGCATGCAATTCCGTCTGTATGTTTTTGTAATTTCTGTCAAATTTTTGTCAACAGACATGACAATGTGTAAACCGGAAAAAAACATATGCCACTATGTTGGCGGAGTGTGCAGATTTATCCATTGACTTTTTCGACATTTCTGTTTCAGCCATTAAACACAAAATAACGAAATCACAATATTGCACCCATTTTAAAGTAAATTCAGAGAAGAAGGCGAGGCGCTACAGTCATCAAACCTCTGCTTCATATGTGGAAGAACATACGCATGTGCATTTCCATATAGGTTCTGGTTAAGCATAGTGACGTAAGTGGGCAGGTACTGTCCGGTACTCAGGGCCTGTGACTCTAGAACTCAAAAGGGAGAGTACCTCAATTTCTCAGTAGGAGTGTAATAATACATTGAATGGGAGCGTACCAGCACTTTCAAAAAGCAGACAGGTACTGGGTGGGGGGGGGGGGGGGGGGGGAGGACCAGCACTTCCCAATAGCAGGCAGGTACTGAGTACATGCCCTTCTTTAATTTGAAAGGGACAGTACCTGTATTCTTCAGCACTCTTGCAATGCATTTAATGGGAGAGTACCGACACTTCCCAGAAGCAAGCAGCACTCTGGAAAATGAGTCCCTGCACTTCTGTATCTCCACGTAAAATATTGCATTGCATGCACTGGTCAGGCAGGAATGTTTTCGCCTGAGTGATGCTACCCGTTCATGCATGCCATTCTGTGTCTGGTTTTCAGGTGGGAGTGCTTGTCAGGCAGTGTGTGTATTTTTTTTTACTGGTGCTTTCCTGGCGCGCATGATATTATTGTATTTTAATTGCAATTATATAGCGCTTACTACCTCTGACTAGGCGTCAAAGTGCTTTTCGGCGTGTAGCACGCTACCCCGGAACCCAAAAATGATTAATGATTGGGGATGTTGCTTGAGCAGATGCTAATGCACGCCCTCGAGATGGAGGTGCGCCTGTCTCGTCCCGACCACTCTCCTTAACACCAGTGTGTTGCTCCTTAGATTTTCTTTCTAGTTTGTGAAAATGAGTCACCGAGCGCTGCCCTGGGAGAGACAGACGCTTCCCTGTTGCTGTTATCCCAGGCTGGACATGCCCACCACGGCCTGTAATTAGCTCCAGGCATGTGGAAACAGCCCCCCACAACGTGCACACACCATGCTCCCCCAAAGGAGCATTCCGAAATCCAAGCAGCCCATTTTACAGCTCACTGAAGCCATATACAACAAGCCTGTGAATGGTGCGCGCGAGATGCGGGAACTGCTGGTGTGCGCGCGCGGTTGTGAGCAGCAGCATATGTTTCCAATTATCGCGCCCGTGTCTGGGCACGATAATTGGAAACATATGCTGCTGCTGCGCGTAACAGACACCAATAGGCCATGGGCGGAGCAATGCACCCGCCTTTGGCCAATTGTGTGCTGTCTTTGTAAAAAAGACGCACACAAAGACCAATAGCGTGGCCCAAAAGGAAAAGCACACGCACAAGTGTGTGCGATTCCTAGGTCAGTTTCCAAACCCCCTAAAAGAGGTCTCTCGCTGCGCGTGCAGAGCTGCTCACTGCAACGCTAGGCACGAGACCTAGCAAGCAGCAGCCACTGCATTTCATCCCTTTCAACTGAAAGGGGACCTAAGTCTTTTGGACCCCTCTTTTTGGCTGACAGACAATGGTGTGTGCCCCAAAATGTTCACGGTGGCTAAAAATTGCATTGTGACAAGTTGTTAATTCAGGTGACTCACAACTTCGCATTTTTTTTTTAAACTTCACAAAGTTTGCAAACTTTAAGAAATAAAGGGAAACTTCAGCATAAACCATTCATGCTTCTATGAGGGGCTGCTTTGGGAAGCCCCCCATCAGAGACCCCATTTTCAATGCATCCCCTACCCATCTCCTGCTCATTGTAAAGTACCTTGTTCTATGAGCCCCTCTCTACCGTCCTACAACCCATGGAGTCGCCCCCACCACCATGCACACTCACGAGAGCTACTGCGCCCCAAAGCCCTGCCCGCCCTTTGCTTCCTCTTGTGGCTGTTCCAGTGTCAGGAGGTCTTTTGACTATTAGATCAGGCCTAGGAGAAATTTTGATTGCACCACAGTAATTGGAGTAATTTCAGTAATTACGCATAACTCTGGTGATGAGAAATTACCAACATTATGCGATTACGCCAGCTTGACTAATTAAGAGTAAATTATGGCAAAATCCTATCGCAAGAGCACAGGAACGATGAACTAAGAGAGATCGAGCGCTGCCGGCTAACGCTGTTCGAGTCCTGTAGCATTTAGTGCTATTTTCTTAGCGGAAAATGCATCCTTGGCCCAACTTATATAGTTCTAAATGCTGCATTATGCTTCTCACACAATTACGCATAAGTAGGAGTAATTTTACAGTAATTATGATTAATTATGCTAGATAGAATTACGCCAGTTACGCCAACGACTACCGGAGATCCCAGGTTTGTCGGTAAACTTTACTGTGCCCACCTTCACCAAGATAAAGTTTCCCAACTTTGAGACTGAAAGGAAAGTTTTCTCCCACCTGTTACAAGAGGCGCTTTTCAATTCGATGCTGAGCTGCAGCTACAGTCCAAGGTATCATGTAATCTGTGCTTAGCCAGAGGAAAAAGGCTGCAAATCGTCTTTCTGCAATGATAGGCTGATATCAGTTCTGTTTCCTGATAGGCTAACAGCAAAAGGTTTCAGTATTGTAAGAGCCCCAATTGGAGCATGAACTTTGAACAGCTCTATAGGATTTTGGAAATCTAAACAGTCAGTAGCTGCGAGATTGAAGCAGAAATGACCTGTGTGGGCTTGGGTGCTTCCTGGGGATCAGTCAGCAAGATCCCCTGTGATGACGTCAGACAGTGGCTCTACTGTGTCGGGCGCCTTCCCGCGGAGCTGTCTGCAAGAAGTCCCTGTCCAGTAAATACAAACCCCGGGAAGGCGGCGAGGCTGCTGTGCTGTATAGCTGGCCCCCCTCGTGCCCCTGCATCCAGAACTTTTTGACTGGGTCATAATAGTTGTTTCTGACTGTGGAGTCATCTGAGTCTTGGAGCTCTGACAGTTTCTGGTTCCTTTCCACTTACAAAGGGAGTTCCTCAGGGACCCTGGACCATTGGACCCATGTGGCTAGTATCTATGGCTCCCTGGCTACATTGTTCCTTAGGCTTTGGAAGACTCACCCCCTAGCAGCATCACGGCCAGGCATCCCAGCAGCAGAACACATTTGGAATGTTTCATGCCACTACTACAGATTCAGGGTCACCAGTCCCTAACAGGAGGTACATCAGTACCTCAGATCCAAGAAGGTAATAGAATTGTTCACCCTTCTCCGGAAGAATTGAGGCGTTGGTTCCATTAGCCTATGATATTTCTGATCCAACCCAGGAAACCTTGGCAGATTAAGGGCAAACAAGCCTTTTCACAGTGACCATGGGAACAGAGGTACACTGATCTTTATTTGGCTTTTATATCAGTTATTTGACTTTGGCAAATTTCTCAAACTAATTCAAAAAGATGGTTAAAATCCAAAGGTGGATCAACAGCATATAGTCCACGGATCCCATCAGGCGTAGCTACCCTGGACAGCTTCTGAGCTACAGCTGGTGGTGAATCTTCACAGGACAGCCTTGACCCATTCCCTCCAGAAGAGGAATGAAAAGAAATGAACCCTGGAACAAACCATAAAATGAATCCTGAACCACCAAACATGGCCGTGAGCACAAAGCGATTTCCCTTCTGGCTCTAGAATGCTTAGGGCTTGAGACCTCAAGCTTGCACTAATCTTCATTAATGTGCAATTCCTTATTCAACTAATACCCTTGAGCGTATAATCATAGTAGTTGTGAGTGTGAGTATAAATTGTGTTATAGTGTATCTGGTTCAGTCTTCACACCACCATCCATCAGCTGGGTCTTTGTATATCGAGCGAGGTGCACAAGACAGACAAGGAATCCCAACTAAGCAATTCAGACTAGAGCAAGGGCTGCAGGGCAGAGGTGAAGCTCTCCACCACCACCCTCTCTTGCAACATGAGGGGAGCATACCATGCTCAACCCAGAGAGGCTATGGATCCCAGCCCCCACAAATGCCCTCCCCACCACCTTCATCACAGCACCTTACACTAACCTGAGGTTGGACGGAACTTGCGGAGTTGCATAACAACTAAGCGATATTCCATTGAGTTCTGCCAATGGGCAGAAAATATGCACCTTGTGCTTCAATTTAGTGCCGGTAGCGCGAGCAGCACTGAAAAATCAGTGAAAACTGCACCATGTGTTGTGCAAGAGCACACAGCGCATATGCGTTGATTTTGCTGCCACTCAAGTGGAAAATGTACTCGAGGTGTAGCAATTCTACTCGAGAGGCAGCCCGCTCACTGCGCCCACTCATGACCGCACGCAACCACCCTTGGCGTGCCAAATCTCGCTCTCATTTTCTGGAGCCTCATGGGAGAAACATTTCACCATGTGGAATTTGGCCGGAGCTCCTCGTTAAAGAGCAACATGGAGTGACCAAAATTCTGCAAGTTCCGCAGCCGGAACGAAACATTCTGCCCACCCCTAGGCTCACCCCAAAAAAATATTACAGCTGTTCAGAGCAGGTGGTAAATACCTGGATTAAACTCATGGAGTCCGGGATAGCCTGTGCTAAAGGACCTGGGAATTTTAAACCCAAAAGGTTATTCCCCATTCGGGGCACTTCAATTTGCAATGCTCTTTATCTCCAGGGGATTGTGAATTGCGGCCCAGTTCCTGCCCCAGGAGATAATGGAGACCCTCAATGGAGGCCTCAGTGTTTTTTGCTGGCAGGAAGGGACTACATGTAGTTTCACCTTGGATACTTCTAGGCGGCCCCTGAATCTTTAGGATCTGGGTAAGGACCCGACAGCGCCCTCATTCCTCTGGAACATTGATTGAGGTTCTTTTGGGGATAAGGGCTGTAGTGGTCCACAAGCCAAGAAGCCAGAGTGGCTGTAAGGATGTCTGTCTCCTCTGTCACCAGCTCAATGGTGCTGCTAGTCATAGGTTGAAGGTTCTTAACCAATGTACAAAATACAGCCTCGAAAACAAACCCCAACTGGATGGATGTTTCTGCTGTTCTCCCACGATTTGTGTAGGAACACAACCAGAAAGGACTCACCTCAGTCCAGACATTAGGCGAGCTCAGTCTTTTTCGCTGGAGTGTCTGCTCTCTCTGGAGATAGACTGGCTGCCTTGTATGGTCGGTCTAATCCAGGAAATATACATGTGATGTCCTCTGTTGCCATCCGAGCAATCACTTCCACACCAGTGTGTTATTCCGTGCAGACGTCGCATCAATGACTTTCAAAAGCCGCACGTTAACGGTGTGATCTGCAGTGCAGCCACTTGCTGTACACCCCACACTTTCTCTGACCACCATATGTTGCCCATAAGTAGCCACACTGATGTGCAAACCATGCGGGAGCTTGTTTCAGACCCTGCCGTGGAGGGTGGAATAACCGGTATCCTCATAGGCTGACTGGCACTGTCTCCGCCCTACAAGGCATCCCTCTTTTTCCTCATATCACCCGTTCTTAGTTTTTGGGTTCCCGGATCGTTTTTCTTTTCTTTTTTTTACAACAAATTTTAGAAGAGACCCATAGAATGGTACAGACCAGACCCACCTAGAGGCTGCAGAGGGGCTCGTGTAAAGGCAGAGGATCCCTGATCCCTACTCACAGACTGTAAATGCGGCTGTGCCTACAACGGACCGGAGGAAAGGCACATGCAATGCTACAGACCCACCACTAGAGGCGTTAAAGGCTTCTGTGCCTACAACCTAGTGGAGGGAAGGAACGTGTAATGGTAGAGGCTATGAGGGCTGCTGTGTAGTAGTATCTCACAAATCTAACCCCGCCCCACCCCTTCCAGCCTTTCCGAGAGATGGTTCCCCTTTCCTACTGTTCTGTATAAGGAAAGCCCTCTGCATGTCAGTGGATGAAGGACCCCTATACCCTGGCAACGGATGAATTGCCCCTGTACCCTGGCAGCGGCTGACACGCCCCTATAGCCTTGCATTGGACGAACGGCTCCTATAGCATGTCAGCAAAGGATAAGCACCTATAGCGTTTCAGTGGGTGAGAAGCCCCTATAGCCTGTTAGTGGATGACAAGCCCCTATAGGATGTCAGCGGATAAAGAGCCCCTATAAGCTGGCAGCGGATGAACGCCCCTATAGGCTGACGGCGGATGAAGGGCACATATAGGCTGGCAGCTGATGAACGGCTCCTATAGCATGTCATTGTCAGCAGATGACAAGCCCCTATAGGATGTCAGTGTTGGACAAGCCCTTATAGGATGTCAGCGGATGAACGGCCCCTATACCCTGGCAGCCGATAAAAGGCCCCTATAGCCTGACGACGATATGAAGGCCCCCATCTCGCGGCAGCGGATGAAAGCCCCTTGTTGTGTTTGGACACAGGTCCCGGCTCTCCGCGCGCCCTCCTCGATGGAGTCACGGTCCCCTTTCGGATTGTGCCTCAGTAAACTCGGCCGCCCCTCTGAATAATGCCCGGCAGCCCGATAAAGAGGCCTGGCCGGGAGATGGTATCTGCCTCTTAACCATACATGTCTCAGCCAGACTCTGCCCCCGCGCGGCCCCTGGGCTATTTTTAACCAATCTGCACATTCCTGCACCGTGTCGGTCTCGCCCATCTGTGGGCATATTGAGGGGCTGCGGGGCTGTCCCTCTGGTCTGCCCCAACAGTGACCAGGAGCCCTGCCCCTTCCACGAGCAGCCTGGTGCCCCTCTCTGGGGAGACGCGAGGCCACGGATTCCAGTGGCCCCCTTCCCGTGCAGAGATGCCAGGGACTCATGCCCGGAGGTGTACCCTCTGGTGGTATGTCAGAACAGATACACCAGGGGTGCCCACCTGTCCAAAGATGGTAGGGGAGCCCCAGCCATAAGGGTGCCCCTCCCTGGAGATACGTCAACCCGGACATGCCAGTGGTACCCACGCCATGAAGAGATGACAGGGAGTCACGCCCAGTATTGTCACTCTGTGATTTGTCAGAACTCAGAACAGATGTGCCAAGGGTGCCCACCTTGGCATAGAGAGAGGGGTGTTCTCTGCTACAATATAGTGCTCCAATAAGGACAGGAAACATGGGGCACAGGCACAGAGGCCCCGGCGACGCATGCAGTGTCACAACCATTGTAAACAGTGAGTGACTCATATAAAGACCACAAGAGAGCAGGAGGTGAGTTGAGATGACTTTATTGTGGTGCAAAGCCCTGACACCAAGGGGCGTCCGATAAGAAAGTATACAGTCCTCCAACCGCCACTCTCGCCCAAGGGTCCACTATAGAATTAAGGGACATTATAGAACCATGGGCGAGGGCTCGCGACCAGGGGACAGCGCGAGGCAGGTCGCGAGACCCGTGAAAGTCAATGGTGCACATGCCAATGTACAAGGTACAACAGTAAACACAACACATCTCCTTATTTATAACAATTTGGAAGGAGAAGCAACCATGGGAGGGAAAGGAGAGGGGGGAGGAGGAGGTGAGCACATGGTACGCATAAACTAACCAAGGAGATACAGAAGAGGGGTGTTAATCCCATACAAAATCCTGTAACTTTCTAGGTAGTATTATTTCTCTGCCATGTCTGCTCACAACGGGTTCCTTGACCATAGTCCCGTCAGCGGTGGACAATCTTGTATAACGTCAGAAGTTTCAGCAAGAGGTGTGTCTCTTACTGTCTGTGATAGGGTCAAGTGGAGCGCTAACAAAGGTTTCCTCAATGGGAGAGTCGTTCCTGAGGTCATCTTGGGAGAGCTCACTCCTAGGGACACTTATGTCAGTGGGAGGTCTAGCATCACTCTCTTCAGGGTTACAACTCTTACTAGTGTCATCATCCAGAAGCCAATCGTATCTAGAGGAGGTAGGGGTACTACTGCGCCCCTGACTGGGGTGCTGAAGAGCCATGGTCTCATCCCCTCTGCACATAGATAATGATGAAAGGTGCCACACTTTCCCGTCACTTAGGAGTGCAGAATTACAGAAGCTTTTTCTGACCATCAGGGGTCGTGAATAACAGTTAAGTCCTTTCTTAATAAAACCACTTCTTTTTACTCTGACCCAGTCACCTACGTGAATGTTGACAAGTTTGCAGATGTGTTTGGAATCGTAATATTTCTTACTAGTTTGTTGGGAGTGTGAGAGTCTGCCTTTAACCCTTTCCATGGAGCAGTCCACTTTCTTGGGGGTCGACCACCCAACAGTATCTTTTGTGATAGGTGTTCCACCTCTCAACAGCACAAATGGGCTAGAACCAGTGGATTTGCAGGGTGTAACACGGAAGGCCCATAGGTTATGTACTAATTCCTACCTCCAAAAAAGGTCGTTATGTTAGCAAGTTGTAAAATGCCCTTTATGACGCGATTGAATCTCTCTACCGCACCATTACCAGCGGGGTGGTACAGAGTGGTAATTTTGTGAGACATGCCATTATCATTGACAAATATTTTTAAAACGTCAGACACAAATTGTGGGCCATTGTCGGTCACAATTTATTTTGGCAAACCTTCTCTCAAGAACAGTTTTTGTAAGAAATTAACAATGGCATTAGCATCTGCATTACATACGATTTCTACCTCAGGCCATTTAGAGAAATGGTCTACCAGAACAATGAGAAAGGCTTGTTCACCGTTCTCCGAAATGGGACCACAAATGTCCATACCTAATCTGGTCCAGGGCATACTAGGATTGGACAAAGGTTGCAGGGGTGGTCTGAAAGTACGCTGGGACTTGTCAGAGTTCTCACAAGTCGGGCAGATCCTCAGTTTCCTCTCGATTTCCAGGTCTAACCCAGGCCACCAATAGGAATTTTTAACTCTACTTTTGGTCTTGCCAATACCTAGATGCCCTTCATGGCAAATGTCAAGGAGTTTGGACTGGAGTGAGGCTGGGGGTGTGACGTTACCGTTTCTGAGGATAAGGCCTCCTTCACACGACAATTCATGCCTTAACTCCCAGAAAGTGAGTAAATGGTAGATCTCTTTTAATGGGCCACCCATCTTTGATATACTTTCCCACTTGACACAAAATGGGATCATTCTCTTGGGCTGACAACCAATCAGCTTGTGAAATACAGGGTACCTCTTCCAGTATGTTCGCTACACAGAAGTATTCAATGTAAGGTAGATTCACCTATATCAGGTAGAGGTAAATGGACCAAACAGTCGGCAACCACATTCTTGAGACCTGGAACATATTGTACGTCATAATTGAAGTGCATCATTCTGACTGATATGCGTGCGTGGCAGGGAGAGGCACTTTGTAACCCTTTAGTAGTCAGGACCTTGACCAGGGGTTTATGATCACTTCTTAGAGTAACGTGAAACCCCCATATGTACTGCCTAAAATGCTCTAAGCCCCATGCGCATGCCAAATCCTCACATTCTATTACGGAGTATCTCTCCTCAGTGGGTGTGATGGAGCATGAGGCAAATGCGATGGCCTTTTCGTTGCCCAAGTTATCGACCTGGCTCAAGACAGCACCAAGACCCTTACCACTGGCATCTTTGGTGACTATACTGTGTAAAGAGGGGTTGAATCCTTGTAAGGGTGGGGCATTGCAAATGTTATTTTTGATTTTGGTGAACGCTTCTTCACAACTGTTAGACCACACAATTTGTTCCCCTGTTTTATAAGTTGTCTCAGCAAGAAGGTTTGGAAGAAAAGTCTTGAACAAATTTTGCGTAAAATACTGATAAACCCAGAAACGCTTTAACTATGTCCTTGTTTTTCAGGGAGGGGGCTTCTCTTATTGCAGATAACAATTCTTTTTTAGGTTTGATGTCTTCCCCACAAATGTGAGTCCTAAATACGTGACACTGGTCTCTGCAAATTTACATTTGCAAATGTCAGAGGTGAGACCGTAATTCTCCAAGATCCCTAGCACTCTAGCTAGACCAGCATCATGCTCCTCTCTGTTAACTCCCATGACCATTATATCATCCTGGAAAATTAGTAGGTTGGGCTCATCTTTAAACAGTATGCGCATTAGTCTCTGGAACATGGCCGGAGCAGAGGCCAGTCCAAAGGGAACCCTTTTAAACCTTAAGCACCCAAAGGGTGTCACGAAAGTAGTGAGAATCCTGCTGTCGGGGTGTAATGCGACTTGACGGTATGCCGCAGTGAGGTCAATAGTGGAAAACCACCTAATGCCATTTGTATGTGACAACATCTCGCTAATCTTGGTTAAGGGGAACTGGTCAATGAGGATGTTTTTATTCAGGTCGCGGAGGTCCACACACAAACGGAGTTTACCGTTAGACTTTTTTGCACAAACTAAAGGTGCGACCCATTCAGCTGACTCGACAGGTTCAATTATGCTAGACCTCTGTAGTCTAAGGAGTTCAGATTTGACTTCTTCTCTGATGGAGAAGGGAATATTTCTGGATTTGTGCATGCATGGCACAGCATCTTTTTTTAGTTCAATTTTATAGTGGAAGCCTTTCAATTTTCCAAATTTCTCTGAAAATACATGGGGAAATCTTTTAATAATGACGTTTTTATACTCATTCTCGGATTGTAAGGAAAGTACAGGATCTGGACTAATGGGGTCTAAAATTATGCCAAGTTATCCCTGGTCCATCCACCCAAGTACTGAAGGACCTATGGCAGATATATACAATTTGCTCACAGTGTGTCGGTCTTTGAACCGGAAAGTTACTTCTCTGTAACCCAAAACATCAATAGGTTCCCCAGTGAATGTTTTGGGGGAAATGTCGAGATTAACCAGATTTTGTCCTAACACAGGTACACACTTTTCTTCCCAGACACTCTAATTAACAATAGTATAGGGTGACCCTGAATCTGCCACAATGGAAATGTTCACCCCGCCAATATTCAGGTCACACATGGGTTTCTTACGCTTGCCCTTTACATTAAGTATGTCGTCATCGACTAGTAATACAAAGAAATTCATATTCTCATCATCAGAAGAGTATAAATCATCATGTTCTTCCGGTACAATGAACTTTACATTAGAGTACTTTTTCTGTTTGCTTTGGCACATTTTAACAAAATGACCTACAACGCCGCATTAAGTACATTTCTGCTTAAGGGAGGGCATGTTTTATTGTTAGCCAAGTGAAATCTGCTGCTGCATCTAAAACATTTCCTGTTCCCCGTCAACTTGGCTCTGCGAGTAAAATCTTTCCTTTGGGACGAATCAGGAATAGTTTTTTGTAGAGTGTTTTTAAAGTTCTTGACCCTAGCAACTATGGGTTGTTCCTCTCCTTCGGGTTTGTGCTTGTCATCCGAAAGGACAGCTTTAGCACACCTCCCAGTCAGTTCTGCACTCTTGACAATGTCACTGACTTCTTAAAGGGAGGACTCGCCTTTAGCCCACAATTTTTCTTGGATGTTGCAATTGGCAGCTCGCATTACTATTTGGTCGCAAATTAACTCATCATGCAACCCACCAAATCGACAGTACAAGGCCAAGTTTTTGAGTGCTGCCACAAAGTCTTCAATTGACTCTTCCGAACTTTGTTTGCGATGGAAAAATTTGAATCTGCGGACTGACACACAGACAGTGGGTTTAAAGTAATTTGTTAAATTCTCCAGAGTATTGGTGTAAACGTTGCCTTGACTTGCTGGTATGGGTTTTTTATTGATACGGTTATATATTTTCATAGTTTGTGCGCCCAAACAGTGCAGTAGAATCTTCTTTTTTCTTTCTGCAGTTAGCTCTTCACCGTCCTCCTCAAATGAGGAGATGTAGTTTTCGAAGTATTCATGCCAGTCTTCCCATTTAGGAGATGAATCATGTGACGCGGGGATGAAAGGATGAGGAGGAGAAAGGTTCCAAACATTACCTGACGCCATGGAGTGAGCGGGGTAAGAGGAGAAAAGAGAGTAAGGGTGGGATAAGCAATAACAAGTAAGGAAAGAGGAAAATTGAAGTAGAATGGCGGATAGCGTGGACTAGGAATGGTGAGTGGAAGATGAGATAAGGTATAGAAATAGAGAATAAAATTAAGAATCAATTGCAGGAGTGGTGTACAACAGATGCACAAGGCAATGTGTGCATCACTGAAAGCATTGAAGTATGCAAAGTGTGCGCGTCACTGATGAAGAGACACACTTGTTAGTGTGTGCATCACTGGAAAGATACTGACACACAATTAGCCCAAAAAGAAAGTGTGTGCATCACTGTTGAATAGTTAGTCTACAAACGTGGCAAAAACAAAGTGTGCGTATCACAGATGAAGTGACACACTTATAGGTGTGTGCATCATCGAACAGGAAATGAAGCACAGCTAGAATGCACTGTATAGTTGTATGGAAAGTGTGTGCATCACTGTGGTATATTACATCGGAACGAGATGCACTCAAAATGGCTACTGTGTGGTGAATAAGTAGTCCAAGGGAAAATGGCTGATGCGTCAGTGCAGTTCAGTGACGTCACAGAGGCGCCAAAAGCCTCAAGGGGAACTCTGAGGTGAGGAGTAGGGTCGTGTAGGCCGGAGCAACACAGGAGTGAAAAGCAAGATGACGCGCTGGTACCAAATTCGGCTCCTCACGAATTTGCACACAGCATAACGTGGACCACAGAGGATCCGGAAACGCCCAAAGAGGAGATGGCGCTGAAGTAAAGTTCATGGAGGAGTGGTGAGAGATCGCGCAAAGGAGGCAGCAAAACACATTGGCATAGATCTCACCGTGCACACAAGAAGAACTGGAGTAAACCTCTTCTTAAATGGCGCAGAAATCCGGAGTGCTTGAAACAACAGGAGGCAGAACCGGCAATACTGGCGCTGGAATTCTAGTCGCCCACAGCAAGTTGACCACGGAGGCAGAAATCGTGGAGCAAGCGGAGTTGTTCAAGGGACACACGCAGGTTCGTAGTGGTGTCAGGGCACTCGTCGCCAAATTTGTAAAGATCACAAGAGAGTAGGAGGTAGATTGAGATGACTTTATTGTGGTACAAAGCCCTGACACCAAGGGGCGTCCGATAAGAAAGTATACAGTCCTCCAACTGTCTTCCAACCGCCACTCTCACCCAAGGTTCCACTATAGAACTAAGGGACGTCATATAACCATGGGCAAGGGCTCACGACCAGGGGACAGCGCGAGGTAGGTCGCGAGACCCGTGAAAGGCAATGGAGCACATGCCAATGTACAAGGTGCAATAGTAAACACAACACAGAGGAGTCCCAATATTATATAAAACCCTCGTAGACGTGGCTAAACTGAAGCTCATTGTCGTTGAAAGAAATGAGGGTGGAAGGTTTAGACAAAGACAGAATGGTAATCAGTAACATAGGATGACAGAAAACCCTAAAACTAATGAGAGTCAAATGCTGCAATTATATGAATGCATCGCAGTATCTGGCACATAATCATTGCATTAGATGTGCCCTGGCACGTCTGATTGATGCCCTGGATGACAGGCGGGTAATGCTGACCGTATGCACATGTTCTATCAAACTATTGGTTAAACATACTTGAACGTAAAGAGGAAGTAACTGACCTTGAGTAGTAACTGAGCCTTGGAGTGACCATCCCAGGCCTGCCACCTACATCGAAGCAGCGCATGATGGCATTCGGATATGAGGACATTGAGTTGTTGTTGGCAAAGACAGAGAGGAATGTATGAAAGGGGAAGAATGCCACCCCTCCCCCCTCCAAGGGTCAGTGGGAAAAATAAGTTTACAGGTGGGCAAAGGCTGAGGTCATAGTATTCCCTTTGGCCACGCCCCTCACCTTTCACCAGAGAAGAAGATTGCCTTGTCACGCCGAGCAAAGGTCGGCCTGACAGACGCTCTTCTTGTTCAGGTGAGGCAGCCAGGAGCTAGACATGCCCTAAATGCGCAGGAATCTGGCTGCCTGAGCGGATCTTTGCCAGGTTGAGGATTTCACAGCCCTGTGGGCGTGACCTCCTCAGCCTGGCAAAAGTGCCTTGAGGCCCTCCCTCTGGTGACGAGGGGAGTGTCACTTATTGCCTCATACTTGGGTGCTTCAATTTTAAGTCCTGAAATGCTCAGGGCCGAGTGTCAATCAGTGACATTGCATCACAGAGTAGGGAGGGGGTCAGCAGTCTCACTAACCTTATCCCCTCTGTGATGAGTGAGGAACTGCTGCCTTCTTTCTTTGACTCACCTATGAGGGAAGGCAGCAGTCCCAACCCTCCTAGGACCTCTGAGGCTTTTCTCTCCAGGAAAAAAAGGACAGGTACGTTTTATGTTTCTAAATGTTTGGCACGTGCGTGCATGTATAAATGTGTGAATTTGTTGTGAGTGAGTGTTGTGAATGGGTGGGTGTGTGGACGTTTGTGAATGTATGGGTGTGAGTGAGTGTATATGTGTCGGAGTGTGGCCCTCTGCCCCCTACCCTGCCAAGTCTACTGTCCACCACTGACTAACTGCACTGTCTGTGAAACAGAGAATCAGTGAGTGGGGCCCATTCCTGACCCAGTTATCCACTAAAGATGATATCGTACCCCTATGAAGGCTTCAGGATACCTGTTGGACCTGACATCTTTGTCATGGTTTTACCCAAGTGTTGTTTTATGACCTCAACGCTACTACACAGTGAATACTTAATCAAGTCCGAATGCTACCATAAAGATGTCTCACTGGGTATGTGTATGCATAAAAAAGATTCCCATCACCCACTGAAAGTGGCTCGCTTCATCATCTGGGAACCCGGGACCTCAACCAGAGAACCATCCTCTACCAGATGAACGTAGATACTGGTTCAGTGTGTGTCCCAGATGCATCTAACAGTATGTTGTTTGAAATAAAGGAAACTACATAAAAGATGATGCGGGGTGATGTATGCAGTGCAAGTGATGAAAAAAAGTGTGATTATTAAAATTGGTTAACAAGGCACAAGAGAATTTTTATTAGAGTGCTACCTTAATACCAAAATATAATAGTGCTGTAACAGTTTGAACAAATAACTGTGTTGAAAAAATTGGTCAATACACATACCCAGTGAGACATCTTTATGGTAGCATTCGGACTTGATTAAGTATTCACTGTGTAGTAGCGTTGAGGTGATAAAACAACATTTGACTCACAGTTTACTTTGTATATATGATATGTTGATTTGGGGATTATAAACTGTTCGAGTCTCTAAACTATATCCCTCAGACCCCCACTCTTTTTTGAGATATCTTATTACTATGGTTTTACCCAAACCTTTTTGCCTTCAAGCCTCCTGTTTTTGATGATTTTGTTTTCACTGGCTGCAGCACTCTGTGCACTTTACCACCTGTAAGCAGTGCTAAAGTGCTTATTCTCTCTCCTTTAAACACTGTATCATTGACTTACACCCAATTCATGCAATTAATGTAAGTCCCTAGAACCGTGGTATTACATGAACCCAGGGCCTGTACATTAAATGCTACTAGTGGGCCGTCAGCACTGATTTTACCACCATTTTAAATAGCCTTTTAAATATCTTCCAGGCCTGCCATTGCAGCCTGTGTGTGCAGTCTGTGCAGGGAGGACCTGGCCTGGCAGTTCGGGCTGGACTGTTCCCATTGAGCGCACGGTCAAGACTGATTTGCATATGGCTGGGTCCAAACTGGAATGGCATGGTGAGCAAAAAAACACAATGGATTTAGGACCAGATCTCTGTACTGGGGTGAATGTATGACATTGTTCTGCATTCTGTCCATCAATTGTTCTTTTTGCATTTATCAACCCGAGTAGGACGGGTATGCTCAGACGTGGGTCCCGAGCTCTCCATGCCACGGGAGTCAAGCTATCCTGGCTAATGAGGGCTGAAAGCCCGAAACCAGTCCTAGGATGCTTGTTTCCAGTCCAGGGAGGACCTGGCCTGCAGTTCGGGCTGCACTGTTCCCATTGGGCGCAGGGTCAAGACTGATTTGCATATGGCAGGATCCAAACTGGAAAGGCATGGTGAGCAAAAAAACGATGGATTTAGGCCGAGATCTCTGTACTGGGGTGAATGTATGACATAGTTCTGCATTCTGTCCATCAATTGTTCTTTTTACTTTTACAAAGTCAGCATTTTCTATTTCCAACCGTTTGGTGTCTGTTGCCTGTATCCTGGGTCACATGACTAGGGGTAGCTGGCAGTTTGTCTTTGTGTATTGCTCCCAGACAGTGAGACAAAGTAGAATAGATGTTGTCAGGATGGGTCATCTCTGACTTGATGAAGGGAGGAGATGTCACCTATTACACTTGCACATCACAAAGCCTCTGCCTGTGTACACTCATGAAGGGTTTGACACTGTTCTTTGGGAGCACCCTTGTTGCCCCTTGGACAACCCAGGGCATCGAGACAGGAAATCCCAAGCCACTGCGGGGTGGATACCTACAGAACCATCTGCTACTTGAAAGTGGGCACTGGGTACAAAATATTGACCCTTAGACCCAACTCTTCACTCAGACTGCTGCGCTGCTCTGCAAGAAGGACTGCCACTCTGTTGCCCTGCTGCCTGAGTGAGAAGAACGGGCCTGTATCTTGAACCCAGGACCACCAGAGCAACCCCAAGGGCTTGTTTTCTGGCCTCCTGATCAGAGCCGTTTGGACAGAACAGGCTTCAACTCTCTTGAAGTGTAAATGAAGGGTCCTCTGCAACTGGGTGAAAATTCCTCTAGGCAGGGAAAGAACAAAGTGTAAAATCTAGGGCAACTTAAATATTATATAACATCAATATAATGTCACTTTGCATACACATTAAGGGACAACAACACCATATAAGAAACTCATACAGAAATAATTTTATTCAGACAAGGCTTTATAAATATATGGCTAGCATTCACACATCAATCGTATTTACATTCATTCTGGAATCACCCTAAACTGTAAAAACAGGTACAAAAACAGGCACAAAGACAAGACCCAAATAGTTCCAGTACGCTAATAAATCTTGTCTTTTCTGAAGATCAAAAAATGTTGGTCTGATATGATGGAAGACACATGATACAATTGAATGACAATCAGTGGCTATAACACCCACCCTCAACCAGTAACAACATTTCCTACAAAGCCCTCCTCACTATACGGATAAAACACATGCTTCCAAATTGATTTTGGTTGGTTAAGGTATGTTATGTTAGAAGCTTATAGAGGGCCTGGTTACTCCATCTGGTGTGTCCCTGGGATAGGTTTCTCCTTAAAGCATCATGAGAGCCAGCCAGGCAACTAGTTTGTCATAGATTGCCGGAAGAACCAGGTCTTATAGTTTTTTGCAAAACAAAACTTCAGATGGCTGCATTCTAAGGTCCACAGGGAGGAGGTTCCACATCTTGGCCACCAAGAAGCTAAAGGAGCCCCCACCCGGATGAAGTCTTTGAGCTTTGTGTATCATTAGCCTGGCAGTCTGAGGTATCAATTTGGAAGGTAAGGTTTAATCATAGGGAAAAGATAGCTAGGACCCTTCTGATTTAAGATTCTGTGGCAGAAGCATAGCGCTTTAAAAGCTACTCTGTCCTGATTAGGAAGCCAGTGAAGTTTAGCAAGAGTGGTACCTATGGATGAGCGTCTCTGGATATTAAGCAGCATCCTCGCCACGGCATTCAGAACCCTTTTCAGCATTCTTATCCTGCCATTGTAGACAGAAAGGTAGAGTACATTGCAATAATCCAAGCGTGACACTACAAGCTCCTGGATGACTGTTTCCCTTGCCGAATCCGGCAGGAGCTCTAAGATTTTATGAAGCATCTTCAAGATTCCAAAGCAACTTCCAGCCAGAGTAGAAATCTGGTGATCGAAGGTCTCCAAGGAATTAAACCAAATCCCGAGGATTTTTTTATCTTCGATTTGAGAGAAGGTACCAGACCTAGTTGTCCAGTAAACCTGTGGAAGAGGTAGAATCTGATAGTAGATTGTTGGACTTAGGAAGCAGTTCTCCATTAATATCAAATTCAGAATAAATGTTATAAATTTTATCAGTAAAGAACACCGCTAGATCTTCACATTGGGTTTCGGTTAGCTTTGGAGGCTCGGGTTGGTGCGTAGCACCAGACAATTCTTGCACCACCTTGAACAGCGTTTTAGTGTTGTTTTGAGACAGCAAGATATTGTTCTTTGTGTATTCAGCGCGTGCAGCTTTGCATAGTGCCTGGTAACCATTAATGGCCGGTTTATAAACCCATTTTTCAGCTGGAGCGTAGTGTTTTCTCCAATGTCTCTCCAGCACTTTGCACTTCGTTTTTTCTATTTTAAGTTTATCTGAAAACCATGGGGCAGGAGGGCGATGGCTGTTAATTTTATTCTTAGACAGAGGGAGGCATGTGTCAATGGATGAGGTTAGCCAGCTTTGGATAGCGTTTAGCGCCTGTGGTACTAACTGTGTTTATGGCCGGCATAGAGTGCAGAAGGTGAAGATTGAGACGGTCAACATTACATTTTTTCCAGTTTCTGAAACCAGTTGCACCAACGGTGGAGGACGAAGGCTCACGTCCCCTCACCTGTCTAAGCTTAAAGCTGACCAGAAAGTGATCAGACCGTAGTAAGGGGAGGACTGGTTCACATGCGATATTTGTTAAGTTGGAAAAGATAGGGTCTAGTTGGTGTCCTGTCTTATGGGTAGGGCCGGCATTACATAAGATGACATTCAAGGCAGCTAAGACCGTAATTAAAGTGGAGCTAATAGGGCAGTTAAGATCGTTAAGATGTAAGTTCAGGTCTCCTAAAGTCGAAAAGTTGGTGGCTTCAAGTAAAAGGGGAGCAATAAAGTCTGGGAACGCCGCTGCCCAGGCTCCAGCTGGACCCGGGGGGCGATAAATCAGCGTCCCTGATAAAGTAAATTGAGACGTGAGAGAAAGTTTAAAAAGGCAGACTTCACAGTTATTGATAGGAAGCTCTTCTCATTTGCATGCGAAAATCTTTTAAAAAATAATTCCTGTGCCCCCTCCCGTTTTATTCACACGGTCCCTCCTAAGGATCGTGTGCTTAGGGGGTAGAGCTATAGCGATGTCAGGGCCAGAACTGGCATGAAGCCAGGTTTCAGTAAGAAAGATGGTATCAGGCTGGGAATTTATAAGTAGATCGAAAATATCTTCTTTATGTTTAGGAAGGGACCTGCAGTTAATACTAAAGAACAAAAATTCTTTACTGGGCGCTTCCTTTTTGTTCGCAGAGTGGGAAGTAGGTTTATTAAGCCAATGTGGGGGTATATAATTGTGGGGTACAGGAGAGAAAGAAAAGCTACAGCAGAGGCAAAAAGAAGAATGGTTATCCGGTGTCAGGATCACACAGTTGTGTTGCCGCTTAGGGCGGAGCGCAATAAGGTCTACATGAGAGTACAAGTGGGGAGCATTACAAATTTGCACAGGGGTTGTGGCCCCTGGCCCTGGCTGGGCGCGGACCGTCTTGCCTTAGGAACGCGTTAGGCGCGCCGCCTGCGCGCCCGCTGTGTGCGTTCGCTGCGCGTAGTATCCATCATATCACTAAATAGGAAACTTGTAAGCAGCCCCCGCCTCCCTACACTTCTGACCTGGAACTGAAAGAAATGTGCCGCCTTCACTCCCTCCACAACAAACGGGAAAACCCGTGGTGGACCGGGGTGTTGGCGGTTACAGCGGGTGTCCGAAATGCAGGTAAGAAGGAGAAAGTGCTGATATCAGAGTAGAAGTGCAAATAGCATTTAGCAGATTAAATTAAAATCAAGTTAAAAGAACAGTTAAAAAGTACATTTATCGCGATCAAGTGCGTTAGACAAAGTCAAAGTAGAATAAAAGCTTCATCGCTAGCTCTAGTTTTCCAACGCGCGTCCGCGCACCTTTTTCCCTCTTCTATCCCTTGGCTATCCTTCTCAATCCAAATAACTGACTAACATATCCACCACTCAAATTACTTTCATATTTCACAACACTAATTCAGCACTAATCATTTATGGGTTCCGGAGTAGCGTCCTACTCACAGATAAAGCACTTTGACACCTCGTCAGGGGTAGTAAGTGCTATATAAATGCAATTTCAATACAATATAATTACCACACATTGTTTATATGTATAAACATGTGTATATATATATATATATTCACTTAAAAAACCATAGGTTTCACACATGTTATAGTTAGCTGGACATTTCACTCGTGAAAAACCATTGAAATTCCCCCGTTATAGTTAGTGCAGGCAACTATAACTCACGCGACCGCAATCCTCTGCTGATGACGTCAGATATTACATCACTGTATTTAGACACTTATTTACCCATGTCTTCTTCCATTAATTTTTAGCTATACATATATTACAAATATCTTTTTTTCAGAAAGACACATATGTCATCAGTGATGTAATATCTGACGTAGTCAGCAGAGGATTGCGGTCGCGTGAGTTATAGTTGCCTGCACTAACTTTAACGGGGGAATTTCAATGGTTTTTCACGAGTGAAATGTCCAGCTAACTATAACATGTGTGAAACCTATGGTTTTTTAAGTGAATTTGCAAGGTTTTTTAAATGCTAATTCCTAACTATAACGTGTGTGAAACCTATGGTTTTTTCAGTGAATTTGTACGTTTTTTTAAATGCTAAGTTATGTATTTTTTTTCAAGGTTTTTCACCGTGCTCGTACCGTACGCGCATGGTGCGTTTTCGCGCCCACGTTACGCAGTTCACGGAATTTTTCTGTTTCTACCGTACGCGCACGCTACGCGTACTCCGTGATTTTTCGCAAAAAAATTAAAGGAAATTTTGGCCCTTGGGGGTCCTTCTGGGACCCCCTGACAAAGGCTAGGGGGTCAGTAACTGTCCACCCTGCCCCCTTTTCACATTCTCCACCTTTGTTTTTCACCCCCTCAGACTGCGAGAGACAAAATGGCGGCCGACACTTCCTGGTTTCGACCGATTCGAATGTTTACTAAGATCTAACAACCAATCAGAATCGCGCTCGCGCACGGCAGCGTCCACGTACGCTAAGTTTTACCGTACGCGCACGGTGCGCGCTTATAGATATATATATGCTTTAAAATGCTATTTTCTCAGGAAATACTGAACAGATTTACACCAGACCTGCAAAAGGCACATCCCTGACCTGAGGACTACCTCTCTGCCAAATTTCAAGTAATTCTGTTCAGCCGTTCGGGCTGTAGCTTGGACTAAAGGTCCTATGGAAAAATGCATGGGGAAAACGCGCTTTGGGACCCCCTTTTTTTCTCAGCCCCCGCTTGACGAATCCCCCCGAGACTTTCAGGGAAGGAGCGGAGCGGAGCGCCCCACCTATTTTGAAAATTTCGCGAGGATTCGTCAATCGGCGCCAAAGTTATTCCAAATAGAATGTTGCGGATTTCCTATGGAAACACGATCCTAACTATAACTATCTACTGGCGACCGCCAGTAGATAATATATATATATATAGATAGATATATATAGATATATACATATATATATATATGTTTGTAAAGAAGCTCCATTTTGCCGGTGGCCCCCGACCCTGCAGGGCGGACTCTGTCAAAAACAGGAACAGAGAATCCTGTTGCAATTGAACTCAAAAACAGCAGAGCCCAACTCCGACTTGCTTGCAGGTAAAACTTTATTTGTCTTATTAATATATATATATATATATATATATATATAGATATATACAAACAATGGGGCAGATTTATGTTTCCTGGCGCATCCCTGCAAATCAGCAGGGATGCGCCAGGAAAGATGCGTCACGCAAGTTTACCCTTGCGCCACCACAGATGCGCCGCATTTACAATGCAGCGCATCATGGCGCAAGGGTAAACAGATGCGTGACGCATCTAATTACATAAGGGCGGCGAATTGCTGCAGTCGTGTCGCAAGCACGATGCAACTCCAGCAATGCTCAGGGGCTGCGCATACCGAACATGCTGCGTCATGCCTTACGTCTGCTTCAAGCAGGCGCAGGGTTTTGACGCAGCAGCGTCGGAAAAGTGACTCAGTGAAATCTTGTAGATTTCACTGCCTCACTTTTCCGAGGCTTTTCCGACGGAACGCCCACCCTGCATACATTAAACCTGACGACTATTAAATGTAGCGCAGGGCTTTACAACTTGACGCATCTCCCTAGATGCGTCACGTTGTAAATAAGGCGCAACATGGCGCATGGTTTACGCCGCCGCTGCATCACAGAAGTGACGCAACGGCAGCGTAAATGTCTCGCAAGGGGCTTGTAAATCTGCCCCAATGTATTTGTGGGGGGAGACCCCCACACCACCAACTTATTGTGGATTATGATGAATCTCTTGTGTGCTGATGGTGCACAAGTGGAAGGATGGAGAGAGCCCACCCGGCCGGGATGTAGGTTGAGGAACATTCTTGAAGCCCTTTAAAGTCCTGTGAGAGAAGGAAGTGAGGCAGACGTCCCTCTGAAGTGCAGGGACAGTTTTTGTTTTTTGTCTTTCCCAAAGGTCTTACTTAAGACAGCTCTTTGTAGTAGTGGAGTGGGAAGGCCCCTCTCTCTCTTTTGTGCCTTTCTCTCAGATTCACCTGTCAGGGCAAACATAGCTTCTTCCTCTTTCTGCTGTATTTGGGTGACAAAGAATTTAGTCCTTTAATGGGCTAATATAAAATGCCAGAAACTGCCTGAAACTAGCTTCAGAGATCGCGACCCGATTCACCAAGGCAATCTGAGACAAAAGTTTAACTTTACGACTTTTGGTATTCATACAGGTAATTTATGAGTAATATCTTTACATCCGCAGTCAGACTTGAATCTTAGGCTCGAGCCAGAATCCCCGCACCCGGGGCAGAATCTCTGGCTCTGGCTCGATGATGTGTAATAAATGGGCCAGAAAGCAATTTTTACAAAAGAAACATTAGGAACAGGAGATAAATGGTAGAAGAGGTCATCAAAATCAGTTTGGACAAGGAAAAGGATGTGGCCAGACACTATATCACATCCCAGAAAAGTGTGTTTCTTTGCATCATGGTAAATGCAATCCACAATTTGCGCTCCCCTCACTGTTGACTGTAGTGTTCTACCAACCCTACAGTCACAAACACTACAGTCAACACTAAATGACACTTACCAAGCCACACAAGACCACCTTCCGTGAACCTGTGGTGGTTGCTTTACTCTGCTCCAGGGAGGCGTTTCATGAGTGGAGCATGGGTGATCGCACTCATCCACCCATGGAATTTGGTGCATTCCCAGATTTACCATGTGTGGCAGAATTGGGAATTCATCAAAATGCTTGCTCTTCCCTAGGGATGCATAACAAAGAGAACTATCTTTATTTCTCCTTGTTTTCCTTTTTCTACGTGTGCTGTGTTTTGCGGCCTGGACGGAGTTCGCGGAGTTCCACTCTGCGGAACTCCGCAAAGTGACAAAAAAACTCTGCCGCGCTCTGTGGAGTTTCACCAGTGGCTGAGTATGTTAAGTCGCTCTGCTCGCACTGATTTTAAGCGCTGGGCGTTTGTACTGCACTGTACAATCATTGCAAATGACTCTCTGAGTAAGTAATAATTTATTGCATGTAGTTAATTAAAATCATTACAAAATGTGTTTAAAAAATCATTACTTTGCCAAGAACAGTGATTTAAAAAAAAAGAAAAATGGGTAAAGCCCTTTTTTCAACGTTCAACGTTATTCAACGATACCATGTGTTTAAATTAATTCTTTTTAGTCCATCTTTTTACATATTTCTTGTGCTGAAATCCAGGGCTGTATTGTGCCGTCACTTGTATTCTTATCTTTACTTGTCGTTGTGCTCCTGCAATGTACCTCTGAGCACTATTTGTTTGATATTTGTAAAAGTTGATTGACTTTCTGCAGAAATCTAGCGGTCCTACATGAGATCTGCAATAAGTGGCTATTAAGTAGTAGCAAAAAACCGGTCGGCACGATCTAACTTTAGAGGAGTGGAGGGCGTGAAGTAGGTACTGCCTTCTCAAGCGGTTCACCGCTGGGCATATGCACACTGGGTGTATGAGGGATTCTTCCATCTGTCCGCAAAGTGTGCAGAGCATTGTTGGCCATGCTTGTTTCCACGCGGGAACTTGATCTTTTGATGTAAATGCTCCCAGTCTGACCAAAAGTAGTTGATGTTGGATTGATGGAGTTATATGCTGGACAAGATATGGCTGGGGGAATTGTGTCTCATATGTCAATAGAACCATCCAGCCATGTTTTTGCTTTGCTAGAGCTGTTTTATCCATAATCCAAGCCTTTTGTTTTGCGGCGTTATTGGCTATTTTTTTTAATGCTGCAAAGCTGTGGTCAGTGTTCCAGGCGTCGTGCATGTCTAGCGTTGTTAGTCCGTGTTCAAGGATGGTGTGCCAGGCTTTTGTCCCTTTAGGTTGGTTTCTTATTTCTGTCCAACAATGCCCCAACAAGGAGACCTCTTCTGCTGCTTTTAATTTCCAGCACATTTTTATTATCGCTGCTTGTGTGACAGGATGTTGGTTTAGTAGCCTGAATTCTAAACAAACTTGGGCTTGTGACGTGAAATGCGGCATCCTGCAAATTCATTTGTATAAACCTGACTATTGAAGGTTTAGGAAGTTGGCATCCTGACCTTTGAATAATCCTGAGCCATAAGTAAGGGTCGGTAAAAACCTGGCTGCGATGACTTTTAATAGATAGGAGTTTGAAGGTCATTGCAGTTTCTGTTTTAACATGTTTAGTGCAAAACAGAGTTTGTTTGCTTGGGCTTTTCTGTGGTTTAGATGTTATTTGAGGGTGAACTTCTTGTCGACCACTACTCTCAGATATTTATAGGAGTCACAGTGCTCTATTCTGTTTCCTGATGCGTTCCACCGATATTTTTTTCCATTTGGCGCGGTTGTGGCCGAAAAACACATGACCTTAGTTTTATTCAGGTTCAAGGACAAGCCGTGATCTTCCATATTTCGACCAACTTTGTGATCAAGCGCTGTAGGCCTACCGGTGTCTGGCTGCATAAGATGATGTAGTCTGCATATTGCAGGCTTCTTATTTTATGGTGAGCGATTTTCGGGGGGTCACTTTGAACTTCTGAAAGCCTTTTGTCCGGATCCGCGGTAAAGATATTAACAAGGCTGGGAGCCAGCACGCATCCCAGCTTTAGGCCAATATTTTTGGGGATCCTTGCTGTAATACAATCTCCGTTACTCAGTTTTATCTGTACCCATGTGGATGTATACAAGTTGATAATGGCCCGTAGTTGTGATGGTGGAGCGCCCCAATTTGCCATCTTTTGCCACAGCTGTTGTCTGAGTACCGTGTCGAATGCTGCTTTTAGGTTGATACAGCAGGTGTACGATTTGGCAGATTTTCGCTTGGCTTTTTCGACCAAAAGATACAGTGCAAGCAGATTACACATCGTGTTTGTACCAGGTCTTAAACCTGTTTGTGTGACTGGGATGATTTTGCTAGAAGCGACCCAATCTTCCAGAGCTGTGAGAAGGTTTGATGCATATAGTTTTGCTTCAACGTCAATTAAAGCAATTAATCTGAAGTTTGCTGGGTCCGACCTTGCACCAGCTTTGAAAATTGGATGCAGAATGCTGCCTCTCCATGATTCTGGCACGATGGTTGTTTGGAAGGCATGGTTGAACAGAGGTGTGAAGTAATTTGCCCAAAATGATCTATCATGTTTAAAGAGTCCATTTGGTAGGCCGTTTGGACCTGGCGCTCCGTTGGATCTTAATTTTTTTATGTTGATTTCGATTAGGTTCGATCGAATCCAGTTTTCATCAAACTGATTTTCTTCCTCTTTTGATTGGTGTACCGTGATGTTATCTATTATCCAATTGTGGTAATTGATGTTCTTGTCTATTTGTTTTTTGGTTAGGTGAACTATCCAGTCTGGCTCAAGGATGTTCGCGTTGTGTTGGCGGAAGGATCCATTCGCAATATTATTTATTTGCGACCAAAAATTGTTGTTATTATTTGATTTACTTGTTTCCAATAGTTTTAGCTAGATTTTGGTTTGTTGTTTTTTCTTTGCCGCCCAGACCTCTTTTTTATAATTCTGTCTTAACTGGTATATTTGTTGCTTTTCCCCTTCAGTGATTGTTAGGGCATTTCTACGCAGTTTTCTTATTTCTCGGTTTAATGTCCTTTTTTCACTGCTAAGGAGCCTAAGGGCTCTGGTGTTTTTTTTGCACGTTGTTTTATGTTCTGCAATGGGAATTTAGAAGTCAGCATCTTGGTCATGTTCACCCAATTTGCCCATGGCTGTGTTGAATTTTGTGCTTTCGTGATCGATGGTGTGTTTTTTAGATAATTCATTATTTCATCTACGTTTTTACCGTTCCATGCCAGCCTTTTTAAATTATACGGTTTCCGAGTTTCGGACAGGTCGTTGCTTTCTGCAGCTCTTTGTGTGTGGATTTGAAGGTCGATCGAGTGTGGACTGTGGTCGCTCTCGAGTCTGTGTGTTATTTGAAATCTTGAGATCTTTGGTAATAGCTCTATGTCCACTATTGTATAGTCTAGGATGGCGTGTGTCTGCTTGGTTATTCTGGTTGGATTTGCTGGTTGATCTGAAGGGAAGCGACCATTTAAGATTATAATTTCTGTCTCGTGTACGATTGAAGCGCATGATTGGGCGATGTGGTCCCTTTTTCGATAGTTTGTGATTACTGGGGGTATCGTTTGCCGTTTTGATTTGGTTTGTTGTTTCGTTTGCTCCGAAGCCTCTTGAAGTAGGAACATATTGAAATCGCCGGACAGCATGATTCCTGCTTGCAGGAAAGTTAATTGCAATGATTTAATCAACATTTTGAGAGTCGTGATTTTCTCTTGTTTTTCTTTTGGGGCTGGGTGAATGTAAATGTTGCAAATTATTAGAACCATATTATTAGGAGCCGGTCCACTTTATTATGCTGCTGGCGATTAAGGGGACCTTGCGAGAGTGAGATTTTTATGCATTGGATCCAAGTTTGTCCTAGAAACATCTGCTCATAGGACCATGGTATTTTTGTGCTAAGGTAGATTGATAAACCGCCGGATGGTCTTCCTGATGTATTACCTTTTGTGGCGGTTTGGTGGAGCTCTTTGAATCCACTGATCTGTGTTGGTGACGTGGTCCAGGATTCCTGAAGTTCGACACTCCGCGTCACGCCGGAGGGCACTGCTGCTTTCTGCCTCTCAAGTAGACATTCTACTGGAGCGGCCACTTCCACAACATGAGCGGCAGATTTCTCAAAGCGAGTGGTCGCAACTTGCCGTGACCGCCCATGTTGAAAGATCTCGCTGAGAGTAGGTCTAGCGTGCAATTTTTCTTTCAAATCACTTTGCGGAGTTTTGCAGAACTACGCGCTCTGCACATAGTGGGTAAAACTCAGCAAACTCCGCTAGCGTAGTGTAATTCTTCACCCATTCTTACTAGAAATGTGACAAGCACCATTTTCACATTGTTCGCCTGGCCAGCCAGTCAGGTCAATGAAGGCCTATGTGCCATCAATAGAATCCTTAAGTTGCACAAAATTAGATATTATATAATTGTTATTCTTTCCACACAGCCCGGAGTTTGATGTCGGTCATGAAATGAAAAGTTCACCATAAATATTGATTATACCACAATTTCATGAACTGGGCTAACATTACATAATTATTCAGACTATGTACCCTAGCAAAATTCATAATCACTTGATATTGCCAAATTTCATGCATACAGTGCACCAAATACTTGGTTAGCAACCCGGGATTTATGTTGGTACATTTCAGACATGCAACACACTGTTGCGTAAAACGGATTAAAGAAATTGAACGTATCTCCGCATTTGTCATTTGTCTTCAGGGTCTAATAAGATATTGATGTTGGATTTGCACCATTAGATAACCCAATAAGTGCAAAAAACCCTTCTTCTTTGTATGTGGTTCTCAGGTGATGAAGAGAATAATGTGTTACACCTACTAGGGTTTAACATGTAAGTCCTGCACACATGTATGGGATCACCCTGGCAGTAAAAAGATAAAGTGCTACAAAGCATTTTAATTTGCATTATGTGCTACATAAATGATTGAGTTTAGCAGAAAACATATATACAAGACTTTCCTGGATGATTGAGTGGAGCGGGAGCTTTGCCTTGGACGACTAAGTGGAGCGCACCTACCTGGGAGGCAGTACCGGGTTCTTGACGAGTGCCGCAGGATCGCTGGTGTTGGCATCTTCCCTGGTGCCGCCATTGCCGTTGCTGTTGCTGGTGGTAGCGGCGCGCATCGTGTAGGAGCAGGACTACGCTTCCCAGACGCCCAGCCACTGACACCGCCCCCACACAGCCCCACCTCCGCGCTTGGAGGCGATAAATTCAAACTGCTTCCTCCGCGTCGCGGGACGCGCGTGGGCGGCGCCGGGCTGAGCCCGGGCAGAGGGCGGGCCATCTGTGGACGTCCGAGGTCGGCAGAGGACAGGACGGGCCACCCCCCTTACATCACCTCCAAAGCAATGGTCCTGATAAGGTCTTGCATTTCAAGGTACTGTTGACTCTTAAGTTCTCTTGCATATGATTCGAAGCAGCACAACACTGCATTGTATAGCTAGCATCTTGTAATTGTACAATTATTACCTGCTATTCTCGATTTGGGCGACTTAATATAGAGCATAACGAGGTATTTGTATACTACTTCTGAGGTATGTCCAAACAAAAGTTTACTTTTTGCAACTAATACTATGGATAATTACCTGGTGCAGATCTTAAGCAAAATCAACAATGACAGGAGGGCGTCACTAGGCTTGAACTCCTCTCCTACCTCCCCTATGTTGAGGACTTCCTCGGAACCTTCGGAACTTTCGTTGGATACTTCATTACAGCCTAATATTAGTATTATTGCTGACGTAGAGGCTTTAGTCAGCGATACGTTTGATCAATGTATGTCCCCTGTTACTATTCAGCATTCTAATCATACCTCAGACGCAGTTCTAGACACTGAAGTAGCTATAACTCCACCTCCAGTCCCCCCCCTTTGACTAGAGCAGTTAGAGCATGTAGAAAAGCTCAGTCCAAAAGCAGTGGGCCTCGTCCAGGTAGAAAAAAGGTAATCTCTGCTCCTAAAAGCCTGAACAAGGATGAGGCAAATGGGTCATATGTTAACAAAGAGACTCAGAATGATCTATCTACAAAAATAGCTAGCATGATCGATGCAAAGATCAAATGTATTATTAACCCCCTGGTAGCTAAAATCGATCTGCTTATGACTGAGGTATTACGACTGAGTGCTCTTATTAACAAGCCTGTGGAGGAGGTGGGTAGTACTTCTTCCCCGGTGCTATGCAGACCTGATCCAAATGAGGTTCCCTTTAGTTGTGGAGCAGGGGCTGAAGCTAAAACAATAGTAAATTCTCACCCTCCCCAACCTATAGTTGATAAGAATTTTCAGATTGTAGTGAATGATGGCTCTCCATCCAGACCATCCAGATCCAGATCCACCACACTTCTTCAAGAGAGAGACCAATTTGAATGTATTATTGAGGCTTCTCCCCTCGTATTAGTTCTTGCCAACGTACCCTCCTTGTCGTCTGATAAAGTGGAATCTACATCTTCCCTGATCAGTAAATCGTTCCATTGGTTGTCTAATAATATGAGGATGTCCCTTTGGGGCAAACAACAACTAGCTGGAGATATCATTATGGCAAGACGAGTACCATGGTTAGGGAATCACCCGAAAAAATTTGGGGGAGATTGTATAGTGCTTAATTTTTCCAACGTAGGGGTTCTCCCCAATGTCCTGATCAATATATTTCCCCCACAACAAAGGCGTACTACTATTGTTCCACTAACGTTAGAATACTTCTACAGTAAGAGTGGCAGTAAAGCCAATTTGGAGAGACCAAGGATAAAGTGGACTCCTGTCCCTAAAAATAGGTGTAGGAGCAACCTAAACTGCAATTGGAATATTAGGCTGGAAAACAGGTTTGGGGTCTTGTCCGATTTAAATGAATGCGATTGACATGACCAGGTTGATAGATTTGGGAACATGAATATAGAGAAGTTTGGCTGTATGAGTGCCACAATGTCACAGAGCCCAATTGTATCAACTAGCAATCTAAATGCCGAATCTGATATGAGAGGACCTCCTAACCCCATAGTGAGTCAATCCGAGTCAATTGATCCAGTCAAATTAATATCCTCCAGCCCCTTAGAATGTAATGGTTCAGGTCCTAATGTTTTACAAATAGAGCTACTGAGTAATATAAGCAACAATGGCGATCATGACATTGGGATGGAAGGTGAGACTCAAGACGTACCACTAACAAACGCCCCTCCCTGCTTTGTAGCAGTTGAGGCAGGGTTGTCCCTTCTCTCTTGGAATCTTGCAGGAATTGGTAGCAAACTACATTCTCCCGATTGGTGTAGCTTTGTTGACCAGTTTGATATTATTTTATTTCAGGAATCCTGGTCACTGGTTCCGGTCTATCGATTGGGGTTTCTAAACTTCCATATACCTGCTACCAAGAAAACCAAAGGCCGACCATCAGGGGGTCTTATAATTTGGATCCGCCAATCATTATGCTGTATAATTAACTAACAGCTCGCCTCTAGACGACATTTTGTCAGTAAATATTATATGGCCTTCTGGTCATAAAACTGCAATTTTTAACATTTATGCTAGAGGGATGGTTGGGGATCCCTTATCCGACGTAGTCTCTGTGCTTGATCAACTGCTTGCAACACTGCCAACTCAGTTTTCCATAATTGTGGGTGGTGATGTTAAAACGACATTTGAGCCACTTGGCCCGGAGGAACAATTTCTTGCATCGGAGGAAGACAGCAAGTGGGGTGTCCCTCCGTTGGATCTTCCCGGAGTCAAAAGATGGTCAGCAGTTGCCATCCAACTTAAAGCTCTATGTTTAGAAAGAGGGCTCAGAGCAGCTAATGGGCGCACTTTGTCAGATCATTTAGGGGCAAACACATTTGACAACGTTAGGTCCTGTAGTCGTATAGACTACTTTCTGGTAGATGTTAGAGATTGGCATAGACTGATCGACATGCTTATAATACCAAGAGTGGAAAGTGACCACAACCCCCTTTGTATGACATTAAAAATCCCGAATGGGGCTAGAGAATCTAAAATGGGTGGGGAGAAAACTACTTTGGATATTGTAGTATCGAACAACATGCGCCACGTCAAATGGGGCCGATTTATTGAGAATCCAGAGAAATTGGAAACCCTTAAAAAAGTGGTGACCGATGAAGTGGCCCACTTAAAAACTCAATGTGAGAATCAAAATTTCCCCCAAGTTATGCTTAAGGCCCACGCTCTCTTTTTCACTAAACTTCAAGGATTTTTTCCCAAGTCTATCAAGTCAGTAAAGGCACATAAGACAATAATAGCTGAGGCAGGATGGTATAACAAAGCTTGTAAATTAGCCCGCCAGAACCTCAGCGCCGAACTCAGAGCTAGAAATATCGAGGGTGTGAGAAACGCTAGAAATATATATAGGCATACACAGAAAGAGGCAAAGAAACAGTGGGACGAGGAACGGTGGCATGACTTGAGACTCGCCTGTGCAGCTAAAGACCAAAAGCAATTTTGGGCTATAGTCAAATGGGACAGAGGTGGGATTGCCCCTCCGCCTCAAAATAATGTTGCAAAAAATCAGTGGGTTGACTTCTTCAGTCCCCAATATGCTTCCAATTTATCTGAAGATGAGTGTTCACTCCCTCCCACCATTTACTATCAAAGGCAGTTATTTTCGCTTAAGGATGTTAACTTAGCACTTGATTGTGTGACAGGAGGTAGAGCTCCAGGAATGGATGGGATACCTGCCGACGTATTTTTAAGCGATCGACCATCTTGGTGTCAGTATTTTCAATGGCTAGCTAATTCTGTGGCCATGGGTGCGCCTATTCCCACCTCATGGAAAGGTGCGGAAATAATTCCAGTTTTCAAGAAGGGAGACAAATCACTACCCAGCAACTACAGACCTATTAGTCTGATTGACTCTGCCCAAAAACTCATAGGTCGATTAGTGCAAAATAAATTTCCAACCTGGGTAGAAGAAAACGATAATTTGACCCCGTTTCAAGCTGGTTTTCGACCCTGTACTAGTTCTGTTGATCAGGTCTTCTACTTTCTAGCACTTTATTGGAGGAATGTGAAATTGACCAATGGGACTCTGTATGCGGTCTTTATAGACCTGAAGTCAGCTTTTGATTTGGTGCCCCGCTCTAAATTATGGAGGGTTCTTGCTGATGCAGGGATGGCGCCGGAACTGTTAACGTTACTTGTCCGTTTGCATGAAAACAATCACGCAAGAATCAGATGGGGGGCTCAGGGTGAGGTGACTGATCAATTTCCTGTCGAGCGTAGTGTTCGTCAGGGGTGTGTTTTGGCACCCACACTGTTTTCCCTGTATATCAACGGCATTGTGGACCATCTTAGCCGCTCCCCTACTGATGATCCAGTATTAGCAGGGGCTCGCGTGCCTGTTCTCATGTTCGCGGACGACACGTCGTTAGTTTCGCGGACACCGAGAGGGCTTCAAAAGGCACTAAATATGTTTGGAGATTTTTGTAAATCACGTGGACTTGAAATAAATACCTCCAAAACCAAGTTTATGTTCCTAAACCAGCGGAAAAGATTTAGAGGTGTAATTAACTTTAATAATACCCCGTTGGAACAGGTCGAGGCATTTACGTACTTAGGAATATCCCTCCAGAGTAACATGTGTTGGAAAAACCACATTGATATGGTTGCCCTAAAATTCTCCCAGTTGGCGGGGGCAGTAGCCTCCAAGCATAAACTTTCCCTAACCAAGCCCATTACTCCTGCCCTAGAAATTTACAATATGAAAGTCATAAGTACTTCTTTGTACGGTTCTGAACTGTGGGGCTTTGCTAACTTGAACCAATTAAGTTTGGCAGAAAATAAGTTCTTACGCTGCTTAGTTGGAGTTCCTCAAAGTACCCCAACAACACCGCTCATATATGACCTAGGCAGGAAAAAAATAGAGCATATAGCACGGCTACGTCCTCTCCTTTTTTGGCGACGGATTATGACTACTCCTGAACTTACCCATTATGCCATCGCCATGAAGGATATTATTGCGGCTGATCGCTTTCACTCTATCCAGTGGCTTAAGGAAATTAGGGGCTTGCTAACTAAACAAGGATTAGGCCACCTATGGGACGAATCAAGTGGCTTAAGTTTCCCATCTAAACAAATCCTCAAAAAAATGTACTGGGATATGACCTGGACGTCTGTCCTCAGTTCTGGCCAAAAGGCTAAGTTAGCAGGTCGTTTTCTTGACATCAAATCTATACCCTTCTGTGAGGCCTATTGGGACATCATAGAAAGGGCCTTTGACAGGAAATTGTATTTTCAGTTTAGAATTGGGACTCTGCCTGTAAAAGCATTTACCCATAGATGGTCATCCACCCAGGATAACAAATGCCACCATTGTAAAGACCTGATCGAGGATATTGGCCACCTGTTGTTTGTATGTCCTTTGTACACCAAACCTCGTCACAAATGGCTAAAACCAGTGTGCCTAAATTTGGGGACACGCAGGTACAAAGTGGCTCTAAGAATATTAGAATCGGATTGTTCCCCTCCCATGGCTATTGCTGTGGCAAAATTCCTAGGGTGGGCTTGGATTATTCGTCTATGTACCTTAAAATCTTTATAGAGATGAACAAATATATGAATTGCTGACACCTAAGAACGTATGATCTATTTTTAAACGAAGTTTTCCTCTTTTAGAATTGTTTTTAACTATTGTTGCTGAAGCTTTTCTTTTACCTTTTGTAATTCGCCAGCATCATGATTTAATGAGTTTTTAAGGGAAAATATGCATATTGTATTTTATTGTAGTATTTATGGTATATGTTAGGATGTTACATGCTTTTATGACATGCTGTCGAATAAAGCTTTGAAACTTGATATATACAAGACTGACGTAGGTGGTTGAAAAGGTCAAAACACTTTCAGCTCGACCTCTTCATCTGCATCGGCCACCCTCTGCCCAGGGGGAGCCCTTGCTCACAGTTGAGACCCTACCCAAGCAGTTTCGGACTAGCACAAATAGGGCACTGTCCCAATAGGCTCCTGTAGGCATTCAGAGGAAGAGGTTGACCCTTAGGGTTGGTGAGCAAATACACTATTTATAAGAATACGGCACACACCTGTGTTATTCATTGCATTGGCGAACAAACAGCCGCCATGTGCCAGAGCAGGCACCCTTGCACCATGGTGCAAGGGTACTTGCATTGCAGGAATGTTGTATTTGTGCAGAAAGGGACACCTTCCAGCACAATAAGTACTTAATGGAGTTTTGCTCCTTCTATGTATGCTGCAGCAAAAAACGAGGGGAAATAAAAGTATTTCTCCTCATTGCACCACTTTAACGCCTCCCCTGGAAAGAGGTTAGTTTTTGGCTCTGCCTCAGATTTACGAATCCTTGTAAATCTGGGGCAGTGTAAAAAAACCATGGGGCAGATTTACAAGAAGGTGCCGCAGCGTGGAGCCGTAAGCCCTTTGGCTGCGCCACGCTGCTGCACTTTCAGGGCATAGGAATGCGACATATTTACAATGATATGTCGCATTCCTGTGCTCTCCCCAGCTGCCATGCACCGGCGCAGGCACCCTTGCACCATGGTGCAAGGGTGCCTGCATCATGGGGAGATTGTTTTTGTGCAGGAAGGAACAACTTCCTGCACAAAAACAATCACTACACGCATTTTCCTCTTTCAATACCTGCTGTGGAATGCAGCACTCATTGAAAGAGGAAGGAAACGGGGAGACATGAAAACATTTCTCCTCGTTGCGCCTCGCTATGCCACCCATAGGGTGGTGTAGCATACGGACGCATTTCCAGGTTTACGAGTCCTTGTAAATCTGGAAATGTGTCAGCTTCCATGGGTGTTGGTTGGGAACACCCACAGCAACACCCATGGAACGCCCCTTTCACGCACAGCGCTTCGTGTGAAGGGGCTGTATTTACAAGAACAGGAAAAGCCACGCAGGGTGTTTCCTGTACTTATAAATATGAGGCAGTGAGATGCGCTGACGTACTGGCAGCTCAAGGGGCTTGTAAATCTGCCCCATGGGTATTGTGTGCGAACACCCACAGCAACACCCATGACATGCCCCTTTGACGCAGAGTACTGTGTGAAAGAGAGCCACATTTACAAGGCTGTGTAAAGCCACGCAGGGTGGCTTTAGGTGGCCTTGTAAATACGGACCAGCACACAGTGCCCCCAGAGCATCAAAAAAAGTGACACTCTGGTGGCGCTAGAGACTTGTAAATATGCCCCACTGTTTCTTAATCACTCCTGCTTCAGTAAGTGGCTGCTGTGACCTCATTGTTCTCACTGTTGACTAATCTGTTTGTAACCAAGTACCAAGGGCTCGTGTTGGATTAAGCACAATGCCATCCTATGGGGGTCCATACTGGGAACAAACTGCCATGTGTTTTTGAGAGCTTGGATCCGCGTGCTTACGTCTTGTTCATGTGATGCTGTATTGAAAATCTGTAAAATTGGTTTTAAAAAAACCTTCGACCTCTTCCTCTGTCTCAAAGCCCTTCCCTCAGGCCTCAACTTCTGTGTATCAGATCCTGTCAACTCTAGCTTCTCAACCCCACTGATGAGCCCAGGCCCTGCCCCTGCTCGCTTACTCACACATCCCGCTGCCCGGTTTACACTCTGGCTATCTCACCCTTTTGATATGTTCACTGCTGAAGGCCATGTAGAAAAGAGGCATCATTGGACCCTGGCTGAAAAAACACAGCCAATCTAAACCCATCACTGGTAGCAAACCATTGTCTCATTACTCCTAAGGCCAGTACTGGCCAAAGTCCTGGTAAACCTGGTTACCAGGAAGTTCCAGTCCTCTCTAGGTGGCAATAGCTGCCTCTTCCTGATTGGTTAGGACTTCAGTCCGGAGCAAGAGACTGAGAGCCCTCTGGTTGGCTGTAATGGCGCACTCAGATGTGTGAATGAAAGAGCAGGTGGTCCATTCCATTCTTCTTCCCTCAATGACTGGTGATAGAGGCCCTCTACTGAGAGACTGAGCGCCATATAAATGTCAGGATGGATGAATGAATGAATCAATGAATTATTGGATGGCTGGATGGATGGATGGATGGATGGATGGAGATGAGTATGGAGGAGAAAGGTGGATTGATGGAGGATGATGAATGGATGGAAAGAAAAGATAGAGTGACAGATGGAAAGATAGAAGTATGGATGATGAATGAATGATGGATGGATGAATGGATGGACGAATTGGATGGATGGGTGGGTGGATGGGTGGGCGGGTGGATGGATGGACGGAAGAATGGATGGACAGAGCTCAATGTTTATCTTGTTTCCTCTTGTGAAGTGACATGCTGAGTGGGTCTTGGTTTTCTCTTATGGGGTGATAACTCTGGTTGCACAGCGCAAGTGTGTCTAAGGGGGTGGAGACTGTGCTGTTTGACCCCAAACAACTGCGCCCAGCTGGGACACAGCAATTTAAGCAAAATGGAATACTGATTGTCATTAACTGAGCTGTTGTGAAGGGAGGAATGGAAAGGAAAGAGTGCCTTCCATGCCTCTGTCCTATACACTAACATAACATGTGTATTTGTAAAGCGCAGAGTGGCGTAGCAAGAAGGGGTGGCTGTCCACCCCAGGCGACACGAGTCTTGGAGGTGGCGGCCTCCTCACGCTCTTATTTGCTGTCTCAGGGGCGGCAATCCCCCCGCTCTTCAATGTGACCGCCGCGGGCGGTAAAGGCAGGGGTCACCATGGGCGGCCATAGGGCTAGCTATGCAAAAGTGCACGTTCATCTGTGGGCATCTTGGTGCTGAATAACAGATGTGTATTGTTATCCAACTCAATCAACTTATCTTTTTGACCTAAGAAGGATGAAAGGCTGAGTAGACATGCTAGGATCTGAACTTGTGACCATGAGGTCAAACGCAGGCCCCTACAATGGACACATTAGTCCACTAAGCCACCATACTAAGCACTAAATGTGCTGCTGCCACTGCATACATCCCAGAGTCAGCAGACAACATGTGGACACAGCTGGAACAATTCTCTGGGGCCAGAGTCGATTCCAGATTGGGCTCACAAATAGCTACTGAAAGTGGAATCCGGCCTATTCCCACTCTATTCCAGCTCTGGTGGTGCCTAGGGATAATTCCTGTTGGGCCACTTACAATTAATATGAGGCTCACTGGAAGAGAGTGCTTAATTTGAACCAGTGGTTTCTGTTCCTTGGCACCACAACTTAATTCTCAACACTATCACAAATGACAGTCCACCAAATGATGGCGTTGTCTAATTTTGTGATGAACATAATCACAGTGTTTAATAATTCAAATGAATAATACCTGTCAACCACGCCATTCCTATAGCTTTGGGAACCCTGAAATAGTGTGAACTGTCACACTTTTAGGAGGGTGATGGTTGGTAGTTGTGTTGGTATTGTTTTTGGTTGAGTTGGCAGGGGCAATGATTGCTGAAGGCTGCACTGGCCTTCTGACAAGGGCACTGGCACTTACTTGTTTACAAATTAAGCACTGCCAGGATACATCTGGGTCGCGCTGAAGTGACTTGTCAGTCACAGCCCATGTTAGGCTGGGGACCAAAAGAGAGAACAGGGAGTTGATCCTTTTTTTTATCATCTTACTTGATGAACCTCTTTGTAATAAAGATGCAAATGTGGTCAGGGGCTTTCCTGAGACTCACAGTCCTGCAGGCCTCAGCAAATATTCACATCTTCACTGAGGGCTTCAATTGTAGGAGTCAGAGTACTTAATGCCACTGAAACACCTCACAGCCTCAGGCAGTGGTGTAAATATTACCTCCACACCACCTGCCCCTCTTTATTTCTTATAGGGGCTGACAAAGATGTAGGCACCAGCTTCACCAAGAGGCGCTGTATTATTGCATGTCAGAATCTGTAAATGCATGAAGACACATTTTTATCAGTTGTTACTCAAGCAAAGATCCCTCCTCAGTTGGCATATACATCACCAACTTTGCCACCTTGCCTGCACTGTGCCACCTCACTAACCCTGTGCACTCTTACTTCTTCCATGTCCCCTCAGACTCTGTGACTCCCTCAACCGTTCCATGTCCCCGTGCATACACTATGCCATCTTACCCCCTCTGTGCTGCCTGACTGGCCAGGTGCTCCTCAACCATTGTGTCTAATTGATGCCCCTCGCCAACCTTGTGCCACCAGACTCATTCTGTGCAGCCATTCAATCTCCCTACATTACTTCAACCCATGAGTCTTTATGAAGGAGTCTGGGCCCACTTACCTGTGGTTGTCACCCTAACTAACTCCATTCCCACTCTCACCCACTATGCCTCCTTGTCCACTCTATGTCCCTTAAACCACTGCTTGTGTATTTTATGTTCCATGCCCTACTTTATCCATCCCACTCATTCTGGGCCCAACTCAGTCTTTCAGTTTCACCTAAACCACTGCACCTGTAAGTCAGGAGCTCGCCTGGCATGCCCGTCTAATGAGTTTATGATTGCATTGTGATCATTGTATGAAAACCTATTTATTATTTTCTAAGTATCTTGACTTCTCGGATAAGGGTACTTTTCAATGCTATTTTTTCGTGATTTTGACCAACCCAACTCTGTCGTGAAGGAAGTCTGTGCATGTGGAGCAGAATTTCAGATGTTTTCTCTGCCATTCATGGTCATAAGGGGCCCAAACTTCAGGAGTGTTACCTTTTCTTTCAGGAGGAGTTTCCACTGATACAAGCCAAGAGTCCAGGGCCCGGGAGGCACCTCTGGGAGATAAGGACTCATTCCAGGCCAGAAGGGCCCAGGTAGGTCCAGTTGCAGGTCCAGCCAGTTCCAGTTTCAGTAAGTCAACTGGGCATTTCCAAGAGGCCTCCAGAGCTTGTTGTGTCCCTGTAGCTCACGCAGGAGGTCAGCCAAGTGAATCTTGCCATCACTCTAGGTGTCCTGAGATGAAGTCAGGCAGGTGCAGTCTTCCTTCTCAGTCAGCATGGCATTCCCTCAAGAAGCAGGGCAGTCCTTTGGAAGCAGGGCAGTCCTTCGTCTGAATCCTCCACAGGTCCAGGAGTGCGCTGATGAGTCGGTGTGGAGGTCCAATATTTACCCCTGGTGACTGCCTGTCCTGCCCCCACAACTGGGTCTGGAAAGTTCTTCCGCTTCCCCTGGTCACATCTCCAAACTGTCTGGGGTGACAAAAGACAGGGCAGGCCTGGCGAGAGGATCTTTTGTGTGTGCGTAGACAATGCCATGTGAAGAGGAAGCAAGGTTGGGTCCAGCTACCTCAGCTATCTGAAAAGAAGATGAAGCGCACACAGCAGGTAAGAGTTTTCATTTGTTTATTTCAGTCAGTATGAAATGGACCGGTCAGGGCAGGCAGCAGAACCCAAGTGCCTCAGGTCGCCCCAACATTCCACATGCCAACGTTCCGTCCTGGGAACACTAGTCGTGGTGGCATGTGCACATATTGCCAAAGCAAGACCCAGCACTATCCTTTGAGGATGACCCATCCTGTCCACACCCAAAGCCCTTTTGTGTTATTTTATGGAATTCAAGCGTGAACCCCAACAGCAGAGCCATTGGCAGCCATGTGACCCAGGCCATTAGCAGAAAGGCACTGTTGGCTTAGACAAGATAATGCCAACTTTCTAAAAGTGGCATTTTCAGAATTCTAACTTACAACCCAATTCAACCATTAAAGAGGACATTAAATTACAATCCATTTGAGTGTAAACATTATATCTCTACTTGCTTATAATTTAGGGTTAGCACTTATTAAATGTAATAAGGTAAACCAGTGTTAACCAATGGGGGTGATAGGCCTTACAACAGTGAAAAACAACTTTAGAAGTTTTTCACTGTCAAGACATGTCTTACTTTTTAAATACATCGCCCTGTTCAATGAGCCTTGAGGGCCTCTCTTAGAGATGACTTATAACTATTAATAAGGAAGGTTTATTTTGCCAGGTCAAAATGGAAGTTTAAAACTGCACACATAGGCTGCAGTGAAAGGCTGGATTACCTTTTACAGTGCTACTTCAGTGGGTGGCACAATGAGCGCTGCTTACTCACTGGTAGCATTTAACTTACAGCCCGGGGACAGGTAATACCATTTACTCTTGAACTCCTGTCAACCTCTTTTCCTTCTGTAACCAGATATGAAACTCATAATGCCTTGAAGACATATATATTCCACTTTTCACATGAATTCCAATTACCTCTCTAGTCAGTTAAGCATTGATCTGCCCTATGTACTTCAAAAATGTATTACCCCTCTTAGCAGAACCAGAATGGCTCCTATTCTTGTAGGTTTCCCATAGTGTTCTGAAACATTGTCAGCGCAGCGTTGGCACTATCCAAATCCTGTAAATAAATTTTAAAAATAATACTTTCTCTCTAATTTGAGCCAGGTCAAAGCTGTACACAATGGAGGAATGACCAAAAATTCAGAATGATACTCGTTTGAAATTTAGGCAACATCCAGCCCATGATTAGGCTTTCTAGACCCTCTGGCAAAGTGCAGGTGCAGTCAACTAACCAATTAGAGACAGGAGATCCACAAAGCACCTACGCATTACATGAAGGAGGTGCGTTTTGGTTAACAATAGATCCTGTGAGATGTTTACATGATTGTTTGTTATTGGGGAGCTCTGAATCTCCTTTGACCATGAACAGGCACACTCAACAATACAGCTTATGGATATATTATTTTATTAAAATCAATGTCCGAATCTGGTGTAGATAATGTGTATTGATGTAACAATGAAAACAAGCAAAATAGTGGTAATAAATGCAATTACGAAGCAACATATTTAAAACACTGCAACATTGTGAAGATTTTCTAACTGGTCATTCGAATTAATAGGATTCAGTCTTTGTTTTAGCAACCTGTGGCTAATCTGTTTTAGCACCAAAAGGACCTGTATATGTATCTTGGGGTGGCTTCCAGCCCGCATACCTTAGTCAAACAATAACTCTGTTGTTCTGTACTCTGAGACTGTTTTTTGTTTTTTTGCAGTTTTATATAGCGCAAACTTGACCCGAATCCAAATGGGTATCAGATCGCTTTACATAGCACCAGTTGCGTCACATTCATTTTTTTGTTAGGCACGGGGAGATTAAGTGATTTGCCCAGAATCACAGGATGTTCAGTGTCATTACCGAGACTCGAACCCAGTCCCCCAGGTCCGAGGTCGAGCGCCCTAGCCGTTAGGCCAACTGTTGTTTTCTGTGTCTGCATTTAGTTGTGGCAGTCTCAAGCAAGCCTATAAGGCCAGACTGGCTTCAAGGAGCCTGTGGCCTTCGCTGAGGATGTTTACAGCTACAGCTTGCATGAACAAATTTTCTCCCAGGAATCCGAACATTCCTCTCTACCTAATGAATGTTTATACAGAGCTTAAATACACTTTTCTGGTTATTTGGGAAAGGGCAGTCCTCTAGCGGAATTGTTAGACCGGTCAGCCTAAGAGTGGTCTTTCCACAAAGCTTTTACCTTTACTCCTCCTTTTTTGCTGATCTCATTTTTGTTGGCCTTAGGACTCTGTGCACTCTACCACTGCTGGACAGTTCTCAAGTGCGTGTGCTCACTGCCTAAAACATGGTAACATTGGCTTTCACCCAACTGGCACAGTTACTTTACTTCTAAGTCTCTAGTAAAGTGCACTACATGTTCCCAGGGCATGTCAGCTAAATGCTACTAGTGGGCCTGCCGCACTGACTGTGCCACTCACACAAGTACCCCTTAAAACATGTCTCAAACCTGGAGCCTGTGTGCAGTTTTAAACTGCCATCTTGCCCTGGCAAAGTAAAACTTTTGCCAGGCCTAAACTTTTCTTTTAATAGATATGACACCCTTAGAATAGGCCAGAAAGAAGCACATAGAGCAGAGTGCAGTGTATTTAAAAAGTTGGACATGTACTTTTATGTTTTACATGTCCATGTAGTGAAAAAATCTTACGTTTTTCACTACTGCAAGGCCTACATCTCCCATAGGAAAACATTGGGTCACCTTATTACATTTAATAAGTGATAACTTTTAATTGGGAGTGAGTAGGAAGGTCGAGTTTGGTGTCTAAACAATTGTAAATTAAAACCCTCTTTAATGTTAATATCAAATTTTATGCTACATTTCTGAAAATGTCACTTTTAGAAAGATGGCATTTTCTTGTCCCAACCACTTGGTGCTTGCAGCCTGTATCCTGGTTCATATAAGTAGGTGCAGCTGGCTGTTTGTCTTTGTGTTTTATCCGAGACAGTGAGACAAAGGGGGAATAGGTGTTGGCAGGATAGGCTATCTCTGACTTGAGGAGGGGGAGGAGCTGTCATCTTCCACATTTGCATATCACAACGGCTCTGCCTGAGCACACTCACAAAGAGTTTGACACTAGTCTTTTGTGTCCCCAGACAAGTTGGGGCCAGGGCAGGAAGGCAGGAAATTCCAAACACCTCTTGGGGTGGAAACTTTCAGAACCTTTTTCCTATTTCATTCCTGGCACCAGGTATAAATATTGAACCCTCAGACCAAGCTCTTTAGTACACCTCTGGATCTGTGGAAGACTCAGAAGAACTGTTGCGCCGCTCTGCTACAAGAAGGACTTCCACTCTCCTGCCCTGCTGCCTGAGTGAAAAGGACTAGACCTGCATCTTGAGCCAAGGACAACCAGAGCGACTCTAAGGGCTAGTTGGCTGGCCTCCTGGTCAGAGCCTCAGGTCCAGAAAAGGCTCCACCCACCTTGAACCCAGCCCCTGGACTCTGTCTGCTGTGAGTCTTGCCCACCAAGGGGATCCACCCCAGTCCTGGGCCCTTAGAAGTGAGCCTTATTGTGCTCCGCCATCTTCTTGTAGCCACTTTGGAACCACTGCAGCACGATGCTTCAAAGGATGCCGTACCTCACATTGCTGCCCACAGCCTCCTTGGAACCTCCGCTGGGCACTGCTTCCTTGACCCAGGCCTTCGCATCTCAAGCCCCTCATCAACAGTATCCTCGATAACAAAGCAGAACCTCTCATTGCAGCCTCGCTGGTTCCTTGGAACTGCCCATGCACAGTGCACCCTCAATGCCGGACTTTGCGTCATCAGCCTCTCATCAACGGCCCCCTCGATGAGGACACAGGGCTCCACAGAACAGCCCTGCAGCTTTTCAGACCCGTCGTTGTGTGACGCATCCTCAATGAGAGAATCACGCCACGCTATACAACCAGGATTTAAGGTTTGTTCAACGGGCCTAACATGGTCCCTGCATAACATAAACATAACACGTGTATTTGTAAAGCGCACTTATCAACCGTGGGTCTCAAGGTGCTGAAAAACAGATGTTTATTGTTACCCAACTCAATGGTACTCATTTTATCGACCTCAGATGGATGAAAGTCTGAGTGGACCCACCGGGATTTGAACCTGTGACCATGAGGTCGAACACTGGCCCCTGTAGTGGATGCATTAGTCCACTAAGCCACCAGCTTCATAGCAGTCAGCCTGAACTTGTGACTTTGTCCCAGTCTGGCACAATCGGATAACCACAGTTGGCACGTAGTGCTTTTAGGCACTATTTTCACTTAATTCTTTAAAATTGCATATTTCTGCAGTTCTACTGATTGGACTTTTGTTGTTTTTGTCTAGAATTATTTGTACCATTCTAAATTGCCTCTAGGTTAAGCCTGACTGCTCTGTGACAAGCTACCAGAGCGTTAAGTACAGGTTAATATGGAATATGCTTTTGGCTTCACCCTGGCAGGAATTGTAGTTGCTGCTTGACTAGAGTTCCAATCCCCTCAAGCAGTAACCCAATTTCCTACAGGAATGCTGTAAAATACAAGAATTAACGTATTAATCTTGTTGTGCCTTCATTGTATTCTGTCATGTATTATAAACCATATGGATATTGATATATATGAATCACTGAAGCACTATCACACTACTATGAAGCAAATGTTATTTTTTTTACACGTGCAACCAGTACCACATGCAATAAACATGTACCAATAATTGAAAATGTGCACTCAAAAACATGAATATATGAAACATAATGGGGATACATTTGCAGAAAAACTGTAGGATTATGTCAAGACGCGTCAAGGATACTTTGCTTCAATGTTGGCAACTTTGAGCTTTTCATTAATAACAACTTGGGAGTTCAAGACGGGCTGTCCGTTGTGTTCCGATCAACATGTTCTACTGTCACTGTTTGTCATTGCATACATGGATCTTATAAATAGCATGTATGATGTTATGAAAATTGCCTACTGCATGCACATTTCTCTTAAGTGTTTGCATGGGAGAACTGTCTCTGAGAAAACTATGGGGCATATTAACAAGGGCTTTATCTCCGCTTTTTCGGCTTCAAAATCCAAAGAAGCGGAGATAAAAATATCGCCCTATCAACAACAGGGTGCTAACATGCAAAATCGCATGTTAGCACCCTTTTTCACTACGCTTCCCTTTGCATCTCCAATGAGATACAAAGTGGGCGTTCCAGAGCAAAATAATAGGAGGAATGTCGCTAACCCTGTTAGAGACAAAAAAAGCAGCGCTAACCACGGTTAACGCTGCTATTTTACGTCTGCTAATTTTCAGACTTAGCCATGTAATCCAATGGGAGGTGGATTACATGGCTAAATCCACCATGGGCTATCAACAAGGATATCCCTATCCTTGTAGTTTTATCGCTGCATTACCAGCGATAACCTACCAAAATGCCGCTATCGCTGGATTTTTTATCGCCTAGGCGGTTAGCGTTGTTAATATTGCGATAACCAGGTGATATTATCCAGCGATAGCGGGCGTTAAAAAAATGAACGCTCAGCGCCCTTAGCGTTAATTTTCCCTGTTCCTTGTTAATATGCCCCTACGTCTGTTCTTTCTGCTTGACCATGTTTCTAAGGAATTTTGGGATGTGACATTTTGTGTCACATCAGCTTCTTTGTCAGGAAGATGTGTCCTGGTAGATTCCTGATGTCAGCAGGTACCAGAAAACCTCGGAGCCAATCAGTGGGAGGAACACAACACCTGTGCAAGTGTTTGGGTGACTTGGAGGCCTCTGTGTCCCACCCTTGCAAAGCATCCTTTTAGGTAGGTTATGTATTGTGTTCCTTCTTAACCTACTGGAATTGCAACTTATGTTGTTTGTCTGTAAATCATTCATCCATCCCCTCCTGCTCATAATGGATTTCTGATCTTGCAATAGCCACATCTGTTGGGCAATCTCATACTTCACTGCCATTGTGTGTTTTTGTTCATTTTCTGTGTATACTTTGCAGTGTGCTAGTACTATGTATAATGTAGTGATAATGTCTACATGCCTTTTTATGATTTTGCAGCAATTTGCAACTTGAGTATTTTTGGACAATGCAGATTGCAAATCACTATAATACCATTATGGAGTTCCAAAACTGTGGGTTCATCGTTCTCAAAAGGCTAACATTACAGTTCTTTGTAAATGCTTATTTGCAAATTATCAAAATATATCATTTTATACAAATGGCTCCACATGTACAAGAAACACGTATCTGAAAGTAATCCACCATCTATGACTCGTCTCTTCATTAGGTGGTAGATTTCCATCTAAAGTGAGGAAAAAGGTAGGCCTGGGCAAAAATTTCGTTCCGTTCGCGGAAATTGCGATAATTTGACATTTTTGCGTTCCGCGGAGAGCGCGAAAATGTCAAAAATTCCGGTTTCCGCAGCTTGGCGATAATTTGTTTCTTGCTCGCGCTGTAAAATGATACATTCTTGCGCGCGCGCGATCGCCTTACCTGAATCCCTGCGTTCGCCGACAAGTTTTCTTGATCCGGTCGCGTTCTCCATGAGATGTTGTATTGTTTTTAGCCATTTGCGCTGTCTCGCGACAGTTCGCGCCCGCAGTGACGTCATGCGTCGCGCGATCACGTCTTTCTTCTCGCGATCATGCACCGCGAGAACAACTCAAAACAAGATGGCCGCGCCCGCAAGCAACCACATGGGTAAGTTGGCGACCCGCAACCATGCAGAAAATCTCGCGAACATGCCGGAAAAAAACTTCCGCATCTTCGCGATATTTCTGCTTGTTTGCGATAATTTTAAACATTCTCGCGATAATTTGCGAAGGTTAATTCCGCAAATTCTGCCCACCCCTAGAAAAAGGACCCAGCCTAATATCCAGTGTTCTGATGAGGGTGACTATTCACATGGCTGTCTTGTGTCCTCATGACAAGCTGTCACCAGAGCTCTCTGTAAACGTCTGAATGATTTCCATGTCACAGACCCTGCACTCTTAGACAGATAGAAGAACCTGAGCACCTCTATGGAGGAGACAGAGGTCTGGGGGCTCGAAGTGCCAGAGACATCATGGTAGCAGATTGAGATGCATTGCATGAGCTTGTGTGTGAGGAGTCTGCCAGGACCTGCAATGCTGGACCACGAACATCGTTCATGTGAGACTGGCTCATGTGAGAAAAATATCAGTCCTTTGAATACTTCTAACACGAAAGTCTCTATTATGGACAATGCACAATGTAGAAATATATTGAAAAACATGGAGACATTCCCATTTTATAAGCTAATATTTAAAAAAAGACATAACCATAGACCGCTTGCAATTTTCAATGTACTTCGGCACTGTGGAAAAAATCCCATGCTCTTTCATGCAGTCATAGGGTTATGCGCCCTATAGTTTACCAGTGTTGTGGAGTTTCCACGCTATAGTAGGAACCGCATGTTTGTGGACAGCATAAGCTCTGGGATGGTGCCAGACTGATTCCATGCACCCCGCCAGGATATGTCGTTATGTAGGCCAGCTAGCTCTTAGTGCCACCATAAGCACCTCTAAACCTAGCCTGGTAGCAAATGGTTCTGGCAACCACTGAACATGACAACCTTGACCTCTCCCAGGGATTATGTAACCCTGGTGTAAAACTCTGCTCCGCTCGCAGAGTTTGTGAATTTTTGGCAACTTCGAATTCCGCTTAGAACGCAGAGTTGCTGAAAACTCCACACTCCACACTGGAGCGGAGATTGTTTTTGTGCTTGCGCACACAAATTGTGTTTTCCAGTGGGCGTGAGTGACTTATCGGGTGCCTGTGATCGCTGACGAGATTTTCCATCCGTTCGCAAGTGCCACAAGATTTGCTAAGTGGCTGCATGGTCCCGCAAGAGTTTACAATCGTGAACACGTCATTCGGTCGCGCCATCGGACTTCCGGCTGAAGTTTTGTGAAGATCGCGATCCCAAACACGCAGAATTTGCTATCTGGAGAAGATTCTCTCTCGAGCAGCATCAAAACCTCCTCGAAATGATGAACAGGATTGAAAAAACTCTTCAGATTGACATTTGGCTGTACTTTTTTGTGCAAGGAGTCCTTTTTCTTTTTTTCTTTTTTTTTAAGAGGAAGGAAGTGCCCTAGAGTTTCCAACTTCCTGTTCCTGTCCATCAGGCGCCTCCTTTGTCCATCTCCTGTTCACTTTTCATTTGAATTTGGAGATGGAAGGATCCCTCTTTGTTTCGCCTGCATCATATATCATTGGATTTGAGGATTTTTGAATTTGAGATTTCACAAGTAAGTTTGAAAATAGGTGTTGTTTATAGGGGTGGGCGGAATTTGCGAAATTCACTTTCGCAAATTATCGTGAAAATGTTAAAAATCTCCGCAAACACGCGGAAATATAGCGAAGATGCAGAAGTTTTTTTCCCGCCCGTTCGCGGTATTTTCTGCGTGGTCGCTGCTCGCCAACTTACCCATGCGGTTGCTCGTGGGTGCGGCCATCTTGTTTTCACTTGTCTCGCAGTGCATGATCGCGAGAAGAAACACGTGATCGCGCGACGCATGACGTTACTGCGGGCGCGAACTGTCGCGAGACAGCGCAACTGGCTACCAACAATCCAACATCTCGTGGAGAACGCGACCGGATCGGGAAAACTTGTCGGCGAACGCGGGGATTCAGGTAAGGCGATTGCGTGCACGCGAGAATGTATTATTTTACAGCGCGAGCAAGAAGCAAATTATCGCTAAGCTGCGGAATGCGGAAATTTTGACATTTTCGCGCTTTCCGCGGAACGCGAAAATGCCAAATTATCGCAATTTCCGCGAACGGAACGGAATTTTGGCCCATGCCTAGTTGTTTATTTGATTGGGGTATTGCACCTACATTTCTTTGTACTTTTCATTGTTTTTTCTAAATGTATTGTGGTGGGTGGCCTGTAGTTTCACTAGGGACCTAGTTGTTTTTTTGTAAGCAATTTTTCTTGTAGAGCTACTTATGGGTGCATGAGACAACTGTTTCTGTGGTGTCTATTGAATTTAAACATCATTTAGAGCATGGCTGGCATTGGATTGAATTGCAAAATGGATTTTTTGTGGTATTTCAATTTTTTTCATGTGTGGTTGTTGTGTAATTTGCACACCTTTTTTAGCCCTGTATTTTTGTTTTTGGCACTGCTGTTGTAAAGCTGTGTTTGACATGTTTAGCATGACTCCTTTGAATGGCCAGTGTGTGAGTGTGTTTGTAATAGTGTGCCAGCATTTGCCTTGGCCGAGCCTCCCCATGTGGCCATTGGCCAGGGGCCATTTTGTAAAGTTTGTGTCCATATAGGCCTGCTTGAGTTCATTGTTTTCTAGGCCTCCTGCTTGTTGTTGTTGTGAGTGACCATATGGCTGGCGGCCATTTTGTGAAGGCAGCCAGTGTGCTTTTGCCATAGACCTGCATTTTCTGTCTTCCCTTTGTTGTTGTTGTGGCCTGGCTATGTAGCTGGTGGCCATTTTGTGAAGGCAGCCAGTGTGCTTCTGCCTTAGGCCTGCATGTCTTTCCTTTGTTCCTCTTGGTTTATTGCTTCTATCCATTGTCAGCAGCAGCTCCCTGAATGCTGAATCCCACGTCACGTGATGTACAATTCCAAACTGGGTCTGTTACATTTGTATTTTTTTTGTTCTTCTTCTGTTTCCAATCTTTCCTGAGTGTACTGTACACTAGTAGTCCACCAACAATGAAAGCCCTTGTTTTTGTATTTTTATGTTTTTTTAATAACTGAGGTAATACATTTAATAATATTAATAACACTAACATGTGTGACGACACACTAAGTTATATATTATATTTGTTTGTTTGTACTAGTAGTAATTGAACCACAACAATGAATGCCACGTTTCACTGATGTTCTTCTTGCTTCTTTGCTATTAGGTGCACAACAGAGGAGGAGACGACATCACCCATTGTACTGCCAGACAGAAGTCCTGCTGCGCATGACGTCACTTGACGTGTGACCACAGACATCTCTTCAACTTGTGCCACTGTGTGCTGCTGACATCTTTAAGATGGCCCCAAAGAAAGGTATCAGGTCCTCCAGCACCAAGAAATTTGCCAGTGAAAATAAGGCACTGCCACTTACCAAGACCGGTATGCCGCCAAGATCTTTTTTGGGAAACCAAAAACTGTGCCTGCTGCAGCGGTGTCCGGGGAGCAAGCTGGGAACAGCACCCCCGCAGCAGTGGACTCACCCCTCCAACCTAGGCCCAAGACCATATCTGTTGCAGAGGCAGCCAGTCTAATCACGAGTCCAACGCCGACGAGAAGTGGTGTTGAAATTGATATATCGTTATCGTAAAGTAGTACCCAATCAATGCAGGAAACTCAGATAATTGGACAACAACAGCTGGAACCACTCCCAATAGTAGTTGTTCCTCCCGAAGTTGGGGCAGTTCAGGAGATCGAGCTTCATGCAGAGGAAGAAGAAGAGCAAGCCACTCTTTCAGAAGATCCATTGTCTTCAAGATCCCCAGCAAGGAAAAGGGGGGTTAGTCCATCAACTTTTTCTCCAAACCCAACTTCTGATGATCTAGACACCACATTGATCCCGCCTCCATCTGAGTTGGAGACACACCACGCCCATAAGACAAGCCTAGGGAAAAGGAAGGTTCCAGAAAGCCTTGGAGTTATGGAGGTAGATGTAGAAGAGGCGGATGATGATGACGAGCCGGTCATCAAGGACATTAGTCCCGCCCCAGTGGAGACCAACATTACACCTTCTCCAATTGCTGTAAGGGATGTGGCACGGATACCACCAACACAGATGATACCACCAACACCACCTCCAGCTTCCATATTTCGCTGGTAGCGACCTACATCCACCACAACCACCTATCAAAAATAGTAAAATATCTGGCAAAGCCTCTCAAAAAGAGGACAACCCAAAGGACTGGACTCAGTGGCTAGAGCTATTGGTGAATCTGAGTTTTAAAACTTGTTTAAAAGAAAAAGAGTGGCCAACTGGGCAAGCACCAGACAGACTAATAGTAGTACAGAGTCGGAAGCAGTTAGATTAATGTTAAAAAAACAGACACTAGAAATATAATAACTAAGTAGGTAGGTAATGCAGGGATAACACGAATTTAGAAACAGATAGATCGAAGAAAATTCGGTAAAAAACTTGAATTAGGAAACGGAAATAATAGTTTGAAAAAAATGAGGTGTAATGAAAGTTAGGGAAATATAATTATTAATATTAACAACAGGAGGACTTACTGGGACCAGCAGCAGAGCCCTCTGAGGAGAGACCCTGGCCCTGGAAGGCATTTCCAGCTCCCACCTCAGACCCTGTCTTCTTCTTGCCCCTGGTTGCTGATCATGTGAGATATAATAAAGAGACAAAAATTGATTGGTGTGAAACAAATAAAATATTTTTTAAAACGCTCTAAAAACATTTTTTGGCAGGAAACGACAATTGCAATAAAATGTTCCTATCTAATCTGATCGACTAGTAGTATTGTGATTGCAGACAGTCTAGTTAATCTATTTATTAATCCAGTGTTCCATTCCGATTCCAGAATCCTAAACCTAAGTACCACCTAGCCTGCCTATTCCAAAAACATTGGAATGAATGGACAAAAATTATATTTCCTTCTTCTAAGTTCCGATCTCATTCACAATCATCAATGAATCAACCCCCATTCACGGGCCAATTGTTTACTAAGTCTGCATTTCCATTTATTTTAGTCCCCAAAAATGCATAGATGGACGCATGCATATTGCATACACAAAATTGTTGGTTGGTTGCTGCTGATGTGCTGAGGAGTTGCTATATTACTCACTCAATAACACACTACAAAAGGTTCTACTAAGGACTGAAGTCAGCAGCACGTGATGGAGGACGCGTCATGCAGACCACTAAAAAACTAGTTACCAACTAATACTAAATAGCTAAATAATAACTACCTACCTACCACCACTATCTTAGTAACGGCACAAAGGAAAGGAGTCTCTCTAGCATTACCTAACATAAGTTCTCTATTCTCTCTTACATAATCTGCCCAAGCGAGTGCAAAGTAGTGCCGAGCACCTGTCTAGAAGAATAACAATCACATAATATAAGATTTGTAAATCTAACTTACTTGCATGTAAGCAGCAGCAGCATTTTGTTTTTAAACTCTTTTTATTGATCAACAAAACAAACAGCACAGCTATCGGAAGCATATCACCAAATGCAAAAAGTTACACAAGTCAATGTACTTAGTGTGATACCACCATGACTCATTGTTCCCGTATATCTCCTTCAGCCTTTAAAAGGTCTTGTAATCTGACTTCACTACGACGTAGTTCTGTAGTTGGGGACAAGCAAATTTCACCCCTGTATGCATTCCATGCCACCCACGTACAATCCCATTTTTGAGGGCATCCTCTATGTTTGTAAACATCTTTCTCTGCAACCATAACTCTATCCATATCTGCGACCCACTCTCTGCTATGTGGCACCTCCCCTACACCCCATTTTTGTGCAATATTTCGTTTTGCGAGGGCCCATCCCAGCGAGACCCATGACTTCTCTGTCTGGGTAAGGTCAGTGGCATCCCAGATATTTAGCAAACATAGTTTCGGAGTAGCAGTCAATTTCTTCCCTCCAGATCTCTCCAATTGTATGGTGACAGCCCCCCAGTATGACTGCACAGCTGGACATTCCCATAGAGTATGGAAATAAGTTCCCACTTGGTGACACTGTCTTAGGCAAGAAGGATCAGCCCTCCTACCCATCTTAGCCAAAACTCGCGCAGCAAGGTAAACTCTATGTAGGATTTTGAGTTGGACAAGCCGCAGGCTCATGGGGATGGCCCCCTCCCTAGGAGACGCCAAGGCATCTCACCAGTCATCTTCTTCCAGCCCACCCAGGTCTGCCTCCCAGTGCTGCTGCAGATGTATTAAAGGATCAGGGTGATTGTTAATCAATTTTTTATAGGTGAGGGATATAGCCTTCTTATTCATGGGGTCGAGTAGCAATCTTTCTTCCAGTGGGGAAGCCTCGGGTAGTGGGTCCATCCCCGGTATTGCTGTTTTAAGTGTGTGTCTGATCTGGAGATATCTGAATGTTTCAGATTGTGCGAGGTCATATTCTTTCTGCAGCTCAGCAAAAGTAATCAATCCCTTGGAACTCCACAGATCTCCCTCCGTTGAGATGCCTATTAGGTCCCACTTATCAAACCTGGGGCAAGCACTCAAGCAACCCAACCGCTCGGGCTCCCAGAGTGTAATTTTATTGTGCCAGCCCAATTTTTTGTTGACCATGAGCCAGATTTTAATGGCACGTGCTGTTGAACCAGTAAGGCCTAATTTCTTGGGGTTCATATATAGCGCTCTATTATAGCCACCGGGACCCTTAAGCCACCAATCTGTACGGAAACTTGGGTCCCCCCCCGGTCTCCATGAGCCCACCAGGCAATGCAATTCCCCCATCATACCACCCCACCGATAGGTTTTGCAGAGCTATTTGTGGTGCCGGCCATCCCATAATAAGGTGCGCACAGCACTGTCAATGCTGGAGAAATAGGAGTCATGGATCCTATCAGGAGTGTTTTGCAATACATAAAGAAAACGGGTCAACACCAGCATTTTAAAGAGGGCAGCAGGTCCCAGAAGAGCCAGAGGAAGGGAGCGCCCATGTTTGGCATCAGCGCGAAAGCGCATCAGGGGCCCTTGCAGGTTTGCTTCATAAAAACGGGCTGAGTATGTCGTTATATAAATTCCTAAGTAGCGGAAGCCCTCCGGGGCAACAGGAATCTCATATTCCCTTGGTATACGCGGAGGCAGGCCCTGCAGTGGATATATTTGTGCCTTAGACCAGTTTATCGTGTACCCTGAATGATTCCCAAATATACAAAAGATATGGAGAATACGATGGAGAGTGGATGTCGGGGAGACCATATACAGCAGTATATCATCCACGTAAAGTGAAATTCTATCTTTGTGAATCTCAGTCCATTTGAGGCCACGGATCAACAGTTCTCCCTTAACCCAGACTGCCAGAGGTGCCAGAACCAGGGTGAATATTAACAGCAGCAGCATTCTTGCTTTCTGGGAAAAATATTTGCAGTAACACAGAACAGAACGCACAATAGTAATATAATTAGCTACTCACCAAGCCCCACGACCTCAACACCTAGGAAATCCAGCAGGTCCTGCTCCCCGTCCAGGATGTCGGACCACCGATGAGTCAGCTGGTTGTGGGTGTGTCGGACCTAAGAGCAGCGAAACACTGCCCAACCCACCCTTGCCCACTGGCGGTGACGCTCCTGGCTCCCAAGGCAAGAGCCAGGCCTGCCGCCTGCTGCCAAGGTTAAGGGGAGGTGGCTCTGTACAAAAAAATCAAGGGTGGTCACCTCATGGAACATGTAATAGAAAACAGTACAAAAAAGCAGTAAAAGTAGAAATAAAACACAAAATATACACTTAGGGTGAGAGAGGGATAGATAATAAATAATAAATAAAAAAGATCAGAAAAAAAGTGTAAGAAACAAAGAATTAAAAAGATTGGGGAGGGATGAAAAACAGGCCCCAGAACCATACGAAGAGTAGAAAAACAAGATGGCCACGCCCATTGGTGACCGCGTGGTGAAGTTCCCGCCATATTTCCCCTCAAACAAGCAATCCGCGTGGCTGAACGTCAGCAACGTCTTGTGAACATGCACGAGCATGCGGAACAAGCAACTCTGCATGCTCACAGAACTCCGCGGAACATTGAGGAGTTTTTTACCCACTTTGCGGAGTTTTGCGTAGCGCGGCTACACAAACTCCACCCGGGCTTGAGATCATGGTAACAGATCTAGAACTCTTTTGCTCAGCCACTCGTGCTCGCTTTCTCGCAGAGAAATATACAAGGAATGCAAAGTAAGACATTTTCAATATATAATGAACCAACGTGATTCTTGTATAAAACATATGCGTTGCAATGTTCAATAGACAGAAGCAAATGAAAGTTATTAGAAGTATTAGGACAGTGAACAGAATCAAAAGTTCCACCATCTTGATAAAACAATGTATATTTACAAGCATATAAAACAATATAGAAATCTGGCGTACTTCTGCTATGCGTCCCTTAACCTAACTGTCTATGGCAATGTGTGTGTGTTCTCCCAAGAATCCCCGTACTGGATGATCCAACCCCCGTTACCTGAAGGGGAAGAATGCAGGTCCCCTTCGTGGTCAGGACCTGGGCTCCCATCATAGAGATATCAACAGGCTGCTGGGCCCCAGCATCATGATGTAGAGACCTCACCTACGACAGCAAAGCACTCCTCTGCCAACACCCAGAAACGGATGCTTATTTATAACAAAAGGCATCCCTGCCTTGTGCTGAGATTCTAGTCAGGCCGCCATTGTTTATGTGTCATAGATAGATCTGTCACCATATATACAAAACAAACAATCATATTTGCACAATGTATGTATTAAACTTGTACATGATGGGTCAAAGTATCATGATAGCATTCTCGTGATTTTTGTTTGTAAGCAAGTATAGTTTCCAAGAAACTAATCTGCACTGTCATGGTTGCAAATGTGTGGAAAAAGCCATTGTGTGTGAGAGCAGGCAACTTTATGAAGGAACTGTGCACATGTAAAAGTGAAAGTGTTTCCCTCTAGCCCTAACGGGGACACATGACGCCAGTGGAACTGCTGGCTTATGCAAATATAGCACCCACTGTATGTCGCAAATGTAATGAAAAGTAAAGGGCAGGTACTATTATTAGTGAAGGTAAACAAGCTGCTTGAAGGGAATTCTGCAGGTCAGACTTGAAACACTGGTAGCAGAGGGTGTGGCCCCCATTCTGCAGATGTGGGCGAGCCACACAGCAGCATTGAGGTGCAAAGTCTGAAGAGGGCGTGTGTTTATGAGGGTAGGTTCCTTGTGTGCCTCATTGCTGGAGTGCTTAGAGTGTTCCTGGACATTACCTAGGAGCTTTATTGGGTTGCAGCCCTTTGCTTCTCTGCTTCCACTCTTGAACAGCCCAGAACAATGCACGAATAAAAGGATTACAATTAGGTTCTCGGAGCAGCGTGCGAGGCCTAGAACTGTAGTGTCAGAGCAGGGTGCAGGTTTGGACAGAGGTGCATTGACATGGCTCTGTGTGGGTCTCACTACTGCCCTTATAGGTGACAGCGCTGGATGCCAGGGCTGAGCTGCATTGCCTGGGCAGAGGGTTGTATTGGTATAAGGTAGGGGGTTGCACTAGCCTTTGGGGTGTGACCAGAGTAAATGTACATTTGAAGGCAGAATAGGTGAGGAAAATGCTGCCCAATTTCATTTATGGAGAAGAACCTTTTGCCAGCATATCAAAGATCTCAGATCTTTGGTGTTTTTTGTGGGTCTGTGGATTGTTGCTGTGGGGGAAGGAGCCACTCTAAACCTGCAATTTGGCCCTAATAGTTCACACTTGTCTTGAGGGAGTGGGACCCACCTGGGGAACGTTGGATGTTCTTGGCCATGCAATGTTCAATCATTTCCAAAAGTCACCAGCTGCCAGGTACAGAATCACTTCTTCTGCTGTGCATTTCTGCACAGATGTTCAGATCGCGGATTCCTCTTAGAGTCTACATTTCTATCGTCTACAGCCCCAGTGCGAGCCCAGAGTGTTCTCCGGGTCCTTCATTCCTGTACAGGCAAGGGGTCTTTGAGTGCTTGTCTTGTCCGCTGCTTCCTCACTTTGTCCTGGTGTCTGCTCTCATTAGGTGTGCGACCTGGACTCTTCATCTTCATCAGGCACCAATTTCCTGCTCTTAAGTCCAGCATTTCTTGACCTTACTGGACTGCTCTCCCCGCTCCACTGACTTGCGACCCCTGGCCGCAAAGGCGTCAAATTCAGCGCCAGGAGAACAGGGGCAGCTGGGGCTCCACACTCTTTTTTTTCTGTCAATTTGTTTTTGTGCTAATAGTGAATAAATAAAAAAAACATTATTCGCTAATAGTGTAATAAAAATGGAGTACAATAAGCAGGAATATGCCCTTCCGTGGCAGCGGAGGTAAATAAAACACATATTTTAAATGTATGTTGTGTGCATGCTTGTGGGTGACAGTGCATTTATGTGCGAGAGAGTGTATTTGTGTGTATGTGTAAGTATGTGTGTGAATGAAAGTGGAGGTCAAAGGGCATATGATTAGGGTGACCAGATTCCCAAAACAGTTTACACTGGAGGGTCGAGGGATCTTGATGCAGGCAGTGACCTCTGACTCTAGTGAACAGGGTCATGCTGGTAGTTCGGTCACGCTGTTGCCACAATGGCTGGCATACTGACATTCTTGCTGCGTTTTGGAAAGAGAAGGGAAATCCCAAGAGAAAATGTCTCTTTTTAAAGGATTTCCCTTCCCACAAGAACACCATCATCTGGAGTGACATCCAGATGCGCACATCTTTTTTAACACCAGTGCCCACTCAGTCACTACTCAAAAACCGGGACATTTATTCAGTTTGTTGGAAAGTGTCGGGTCACGGGGACACTTCATGAAAAACCCGGCGCGTCCGGGGAAAACCGGGACGTCTGGTCACGCCCGGCATATCGGTGAAGTGACGTCCATGCCTAAAGCCACTGACTCCTTTCCGAGTCTTACCCCAGTGGAGTGATCCAGGCTCGACTGTCAGGGCTCAGCCACAGATGCCAGCACTGGCCAGCGAGCCTGATGGTGTAAAGGGGTTAGGATTTATGGGAACTCTAACAAGACCTTGGTCAAACATCTGTAAGGATTACATAACATCAGGTCAGCACACCCGTGTCTGAATATAATGCAACAACACACCGGGTTCGGAATGCTAACACAAGATTAAATATTATTTGATATACTATCATCATTATTAGGTAAGTGGCAAAAGATTAATCAGCTTTTAACTTGAGTATAATATGACATTTCCACTTTATGCACATTTTAATTGCAGCCTGTGCCAAGGAAATCTGGTTGGTTTAAGTTTAACTTTTGAGTCTCACATGCAGATTAGAAGATCCGTCTGGAAAATGCCACCAGGCTAGTTTTGGACCGGGTCTAATGACTAAGAGGCGTGGCCGGGACACCTCCATGGAAATCTGGGCCTTTGTTTCATGTGGACTGCAACAATGTGCTTGCAGAGATTTTCACAGTGGTGGCAAACGGGGGTGGTGTCCGTGGTCCTGAAATCTCGCCGCCACTTGTCAATCCCGGCTGGTTATCTGCAGTCTGTGCGGCTTCATTGTAGTACTTTTATATGTGTAAAAAGAGCATTACCCCATTCTCCTGAGAAGTGTAAAATAGACAGTTTTAAACGGAAAAAGTGTTTTGTTTTCTTTGAAAGGCAGATGATGTTTTCCCCTGCGGGACATTATGCTATCGTGTTTTTTACTCCTCAGAGAAACATTGAAATGTAATCGTTTGGGAACTTTTTTCTTAAACTCGCTTTTTAGATGGTTTTGTAATTAGAACAAAACGAGTAGTCCGACATTTAAGCCAGGAAAAATGCAATTTATTCTTACGATGTATGGCTTGACGTCTGCGTTTACATTTCAGGATAAGAATGTAGAGCCCTGTCCGTAATTGCAGCCTCTACTTAGATCGCCCCAGTTCACGAGCCCATGTGTCCACATAAATTCAATATTAGCTGATGTTTTCTTACATGAAGTTCACACAGAGAGAAAGGGGCATATCAGCAACAACCGGCGATAATTATCGCTAAGCGCACTTAGCGCTAGGATAATTATCGCCGGCTAGCGTGGATTTTTATCGCTGAGATAGCGTGCTATTAGCAACGCTTATCTCCTCAGCGATAAAAATCCTAGCGCTAACTGCCTAACGTGAGATTATCGCTGGAAACCCAGCGATAATCTCACGAAATGTGGCGTTAGCTTGTTGATAGGGCCTCACAAACTTAGCCATGATATCCACCTTCCATAGGATATCATGGCTAAGTCAGTCCTGAAGCAGGCGTAAGGAAAGTAGCGATAACAGGGGTTATCGCTACTTTTCCTGACGCTATGCTTCATAGCGTTAGGCTTGATGATAAGAGAAATGTCGCTTAGCGACATTTTTCCTGTCATGTTAGGTCAGGAACGCCCACTTTGCATCTCATTAGAGATGCAAAGCTGGGCGTTGAGATTTTGTGCGCTAAAGCAAGGTTTCACGCGTTAGCGTGACCTTGCTAATTAGGCGATAAAATTATCGCCGCTTTTCAGCCGAAAACGGCCGCAAAAGCGGCGATAATTTTCTATCGCCGCCTTGTAGATCTGCCCCAGAGTTTTTAAAAATGACAGAAAGTTGTGGATGAAAATCTTCTCAACTTTGCCCACAGTTGGCCAAGACGCTGCTTCCCAGTCAAGAATCTCCTTCGGCCGGCCTGAAGAGTGCTTTTACCCTTCTATTCTACAGAACAGTTCTTACATCTTGGCATGTACAAAAACCACCACTGGCTCCATCAAAACATCTGCTTACAAAGCATCTCCGCATCTCTTCCTCCAGCCTTGGAGCCCCCCACTCTCCTGGCTGGGACGGAAAGGCCTGGGTGCTGTGTTTGATGCTGAGCCCCCTTGTGTACCACGACCGTACAGGAGGTCAGGGACATGGCCCTAGAGATCTCCCTAATCCGGCCCCAGCATCCTACATCCAACCACTGGCTCTGTTGATGAAACCCTCGGTCATGACGACACTTAGACAACTTCAAGGCCATCTGCGCTGGTCTTCCAAAGATTTTTGACAGGTCGCAAAGCTTCAAAATGAAGATGCCAGATTGAGCTGAAAACACGTAAAGCCCACCCTGAAAAGGCTACACTTGCTCAATGGTGACTTTAGAATGTGCTTCATAGTGTGATGGCCAAGCACAGCGGCACGCGAGATACCCGACAAGAGTACAACTTGAGTGCGACCACCGCGATCCTTAGTCCAGCTACTGTCGGGTGCTGCCCAGAGACCAACGGCGGCTCCTCCACTAGGGCAGAGGAGTGCCGCCCACAGGAAAAATACAATGATTATAGCACCATGTCATCAGCATTTTATTTTTCCACCTTGGCTCTGTTCAGGTGCCGGGCAGGGCTGCCCACATAGCAGGGGGAGGAGTGGTTGTGGCACTTTCTCAGTGCGCATGATGGTTTGGCCGGTCGTCTTTGGCGAGCCAAACATTCATGCGCACTTAGCATTTCTCCACCCGGCTGTGTTGCACAGCCGGGTGGAGAACATGCACAGCCTCCCAATGCCTGTCTGAGTGCCGAACCCGGGCGCTTAGACCAATCACGATGCTGCTGTCATGCTGGTGACAGAAGCATCGTCTTTGGCTTAGGTGAGTCTGGAAGCCTGTGTGCAAGCAAATTTTTCTTTCCTTTTTTTTAAACCCCTACCTCTCCACCACTACTGCCCCGTAACAGCCACTACTGTTAGACACAGTTCAAGGCAGTGACACTCAAAGTACAGCCCGGGGGCCGCATGCAGGCCTCCTGACCTTTACTTGCGGCCTCCTGGGCTGCTGTATACTCGACAGCACAAATGTTTTAAACATACAGCAAGCACTTATTTAAAGGCTAATTGCAGTTAGGGAAAGGAAGTAACTATGCGCTTAACTTTAGAAACACCTTCATTTTTAAAGACAGCCACTAGATATACATGCTTTGCTTCCCCTATACCCACAATACACCCCCACTGGCATCAGTGCGGCCCTCGGTCACACCATACACCAAACCTTGCGGCCCCCGGGAAAATATTTGTGAGTACCCATGTTGAATTATGCATGGACAAAGTGGGGCCCGGCCCACAGCCCCAGCCTTTCAGGGGAGCACCTGACAGAGCCAGCTCTGTTCATGCCCTGATAACTCTGAATAATTCTGAAACATATTTTTTTAAATACCGTTTTCCTTTAATTTATTTTTAATGTGGGTTATGTATTGGAGTCAAATGCAGACATTTGGCAAATAAATGTTTTCTTTTCAACACCATGCAACATCCATAAAAACAGACAGCGCATTTGAGAAATGGGAAGGTGTCACAAAGATTATTTGCAATATTATTAGTGAGCTGCTGCTGAATTATACATGCGGTGGGGGTACGGTGCGTATATATATCATACCATTAACAGCGAATTTAAATATATTAATCTGATAACATACATTAAACAATCAAAATTAATTTCATATCCCTAAAATATTTACCTTATCTTTTAAAATGTAAGCCACTAAAAATCCAATATCAAACTACTATTAAAAACAACAATTACTTATACATATTATTACAAATAAAAATACAAACTTCACATTTTCATGAATAAAATATTTTAACAACAAAATGAAAAAAATGTATAAAAACATACAATCAAATGCACTACAATACATTACATAGTAATTAAAACTTACAAATGATGTTACATACAATTATATTTTTAATGTAGATATTTTTTACGATACTAAAATGATATTTTTACCTTAGATATTCCCGTTGACAATATTGTTGATGTCCCAATATTCATGAAACAATATTTTTGTATCACAATATTTTTTTTCGAAATTCGCTCCAAACACCCCAGATGTTAGGTCTTCGTAATAACCCTTCCAAATATATAAAAACTGCTATCTCTTGATATAGCGAGTTACTAGTGCCGCAGAGAGAGAAATAGTATACACAATGGGTAACCATATAATATGACCCATACACTCCCAGATTTATTCTGGTGATATAATAAAGCATTAGGCCAAAGGTAATATCAAAACATATTCCACAAATTATTTATTTCACCATTGATTTTAAAATTGCACAAGGTAAAGACAGATATTCACTTACTTCACAAAGTCTGCATTCATGCAACATCGAACCAATACAAATGTAGAAACAGTGTGCGTTATAAGTTCCCACAAACCTCATAAGGTCAGGCTTCACCACAACTTCACTCCTTGTGGAGGATTCTATGATATGAGTGTGAAACACTGAGAAGAGAAATGACAGAAATGGGTTAAAAAATGCTAGTGAGAGGAGGGAAATAGAAACAGTACATATTATGCTATGTGTATTTGTAGTCTACAACTCACCTGAGAGGGTATCCGGGTGCTGAAGCAGGAGCTGTAGAGGCCGAGCCATGGCCGGGGCTAGGTGAAGATCCAGGCCTTCAGTTTCTTGTGGAATTCAAGAACTAAGAAGGAAGCTATGATGTGCGGGGGCAGGTTAGGACAGACAGCGGGAGCAAGGTAGGAGAAGGGATGATTGCCGGGCATTGTTCTGAACATGAGGTGGGGTGAGTAGGGCTTCTGCGGAGCTGAGGTGTCTGGTAGGTTTGTGGAACTTTATGCGGTTGTCGAGGTGTTTGGGGCCAATGTTGCGTAAAGCTTTATATGAGTGCATGAGGAATTTGAAGAGTGCTCGTTTGTGGATTGGGAGCCAGTGGAGCTCTGAGGAGCGGAGTGATGTGAGTATGGGTGGAAGCCTGGGTGCCGATTTTGTAGGGTCTGGAGCCTTCTTTTCAGTTTAGCGTTGAGGTTGCCATAGTCGAGCTTGCTGGCTATGAGGGCCTGGGGGATGGTTCTGTGAGGTCTGGTGGGGAACAGTTTGAAGATCTCCTTGAACATCTTGATTGTGTGGAAGCTGGCGACAGAGACTGCATTCACTTGCCCAGTAATGCCGAGCTGTTTCTCAATTACTATTCTGAGGTTCTTTGCATGAGTTGCTGGGAGAGGTGTGGGTCAGAGTTCGACAAGCTACCAGGTGGAGTCCCAGAGTGAGGTGTATTTGCAGCAGATTACTACTTTCAACTTTGCTGTTTAACTAGAGGCAGTTGTTTTTCATCCATCTGGAGAATTCGATCATTCAGGTAGAGAAATTAGCTTGGGTGCTTGGCATCTAGTCAGAGCGGAAGAGTATAAGATGGGTTTCGTAAGCATAGGATAAGATGTTGATCCTGTGTGCATGGATGATGCTGGTGAGAAGGGTCATGTAGACATTGAACAGAATAGGGCAGAGTGAACTCCTAGTGGAACTCTGCATGTAAATTTCACAGTACCTGAGGTAAAGGTTGCCATGCCGACTGGCTTCATGCAGTCATTGAATAAGGATGGGGTAGGAGATGATGTCACAGGCTGCAGAAAGATACAGTGGGAAGAGAGATGTGGTGTTAAGCTGTCCATCTGGTTTTATTTTGTGACAGCGATGAGGGCAGTCTCTGTACTATGTATGGCCCTGAATCTGGATTGAGTGGGTTAAGGAGATGTTTGTCAGTGAGGTGAGTGGCTAGACATTTGTTTATCATCTTTTCAGTGACTTTTTCCAGTAGGATAGCAGGCAGATAGGTCTGTAGTTGGCTTGTGTCTTTGGGTCTGCTGAGGGTATCTTGAGTTGGCGGAATAATGTGGTGTCTTAACAGATGTCCAGTTAGGTAGCTTTGATGATTGAGTCATTCAGGGTGAGGGCTGTGCTGTGGGGTCCAGTCCTCTGGTGAAGAATGGTGAGGGTCAGGGTCTGAGGGTGCTCAGGAGTGTATGGATTGCATGGTCATTGCAGTGAATGAGAGAGGAAAGTAAAAAAAGAAAAAGTATGGAGGGCAAAACAAAGATAGATGGGTAGATAGACAGGCGAAAAATAAGGCTGAAAGGAAGGGTGAAATGAAGGAAAACTGAAAGGAAACAAGGAGGAAAAGAGGTGTGAAAACAAGGAAGGGTAAAATGAAAGTAGGAAGTGTAAAAGTAAAGGTGACAAGAATGAAGGGTAAAGGGGAAGAAGGTTGAAAAGGGAAGGAACAGTGAGAATGGATGGAAAGTTCAAAATATATATTAAAGGATGAAATGATCATTGTGTGTAAGATGGATGAATAAAAAGGTGAAAGGACAGATGGATGGGCAAAAGGATGGATAGATGGAGGGACAGATGGATGAGTAGATAGATGCATAGATGGTTGAAAGGTTGAATAGATGGATAGATGCATGCATGGGTGAAATAATTGATGGATGGGAGACTGGGTGGATCAATGTATGGAAAGGGTAAGAGAAGGATGGATGGAAGCATGGATGGATAGATGTTTAGAAGTTTGGATGGAAGGAGTAAACAAGGTCTTCTAGGAAGGTTTAAATGTGCTCACTTTGACCCATCAGTACCATTAGTGGTAAGGGCTTAAGTAGAAATAGTCTAATTGTTTGGCTACTCCCTTAAGCCATACTCTGTGTTCATCTATCTTCTACAAAGTTAAGGGTTGCCGCCCAGAATGTAGGAGTTAGTTAAGAAATCCCTTATGTTTAGGGGTCTGTGAAATCTGTGCAATTTCCATATGCCTAATTACATGAATTTCAGGAACATTACGTGAAATTACGCAAAATACGAAATAGTAATTTGCACTATTGCCAGCCTAGTTTTAATAAACTTCTGTGAGATCTGGTCCCATTGTCTAAGTGTTTGGAGGGCAATCGGCCTGCTGTTTGAATTTTGCTGGCCCCGGTCCCTCCACTTACGTTGGTGTTGGGAACAAACTCTTAGTTAAGGGTTGGAAATTGCATCCAACACCTAGCTGCGCATGGACGGCACCTCTCTACTGAGACACAGGCTTTGTAAATTAGCCCTTAGGGCCACTGGGAAACCACAGAGGAGTGGCAGTATCTGGACCAAAAACACCCTATTTTGAACCCCCAATGGGTATGGCCTAACATCATGTACAATCGAACATATCTGGAGGAGGGTTTGGTAGCTCAGTAGAGCAATGCATCCACTCAAGAGATCAATGTTTGTCCTATGATCACGATTGTCGGTTACCATGCCGTTACACGAGAGTATGCTTTAGAGAACACACACCAGGACCCTCTGGTAAACAAGTGGTGACTTGGACCTTGCCTTTTTCCCAATATATTACTTAGGATATTTGAAAAACTCTGCAGCCCCTGCGTGCGAGATGTTGTTACATATACCACGTTTCAGGCTAAATGTGCCCCCTGAGGCCTCAATTCACCATACACACTTCTTATTACTACTGATCAGTTGGATATACAAGAGCCCTGAAGAAGTTCCCTTTGGCACAATCGGGATTGAAACGCGTTGGCTGTGTGCCGGTTTTAAAGATTGACTGAATAAAAGAAGTAATTTTGGAACAGAAAAATTTCTGCTTGCTTGTTTGACTCCGCAACGAGTGCACCTTCCATTTCTCTTGAAAATTTGGCTGCGATTTGCACCTCTGGACAGCGGGTGCAGAAAGTGTTTGCACTATTCTCTAATACATTGTACATGTGGATTGGATGTGCTGGACCTTGGTCTGCCATTTGTTCTTTTTCTGTTAACAGATTTGAATCCCAAAGGGAATTCTCATCCTTTCTGCCTTCTAAGGTTGATTAAAACCACTGAATGAAGCTAAAATACAATCTGTCAATAGCGCCAAGAAATCTTCTTTTGGGGGTGAATATGCACTATACATCTATGCAGGTTATGCAAACAAGCGTAGGATGCAGCTGTGCATAACAAACCCTCAAAATGAATGCAAAATGTCAGTAAAGGAGAAAGAAAGTGAGGAATATCAGACACAGTATCAAGTTGGGATATATTCCAGCGCAGGTGTGCTGCTAGGCCAAGCCACCGCAAGATCAGACTTGTCCAGTGAGACTCGAAGTAATAAAAATAAGTCATTCTCAGAAAAGATGATGATTGTGTGGGACTAGAGAGTTGTACATAATTGTAACATTTTTTAAATAGAATTATGGCAGACTCATGAGAAGGATAGTTTTCTCCCTCCGGCCCCCCACCCCTTCCCCAGCAAAGACAGAGCTGGAGACTGAGGTCACAAAGTAATTATCTATGTGGACACTCCCAACACACCATGTATGACCACCACGGCTGCCATAGAGCCTCACGTCAGGGGTGGCATTTTTCGTTTTAGTTTATTCCTGCTTTTTGCAATCAGTGCCCACATGTCCATATTTGTAACAACAAACAAAACCTGCATGTAAGGGTTGTATTGGTAACCAAAAGCAACCCTTGAATATAAAGCCCATGTTGCACCACGCAAGATACCAAGCAAGCTGGACCTTCTGTGGGGATGGATGGGGGAGGGGGGTGCTTCCGAAAACACATTTTGAAACAAGCATTGGTAAAATCAGTAGGTTTGGTGTTGGCTGCCAGCCTGTCTGCCTTGGCAATGATACTTTTCTTTTCTTGTGGTTTTGCAGAACTTAACATTGTGGAAGCACCTCGACCTAAACCCAAAAATTGGCTAACAGTAAAATGATGTATGTTCTCAAAAAGCACACATTGCCATTGTTTCCTGCCACTGAAGGACACTACTCTTCACTGTAAGAGGAAGTAATTCTGCCCTTTAACAAGAAGCACATTGACACACAACCAATGGCAAAAGTGGGCTGACCCACTGTCCCATGCTGTGTGGACGGAAGAAAAATGTGAATGACACAACAGACCAATGGATAAAGATGACAAGCTGAAAGCCCCTATAAGTATATTATACAAAGGGCTTCTCCGAGCTGCAAAGTTGTCACTCATCTTCGTGGGCAGTGGCCCTTCAACACGGATCCTAAGGTGGGCGGGGAAGTTTTTGAAATTCCATGTCTGAGGTGTAGGACCCGCCCCTGGTTATAGACAGGTACCCCTCCTCCTTGTCCCATACAGAGTGCCCCAGTGCCTCATTTGTAATGGAATGAGTGCCGGTGCCCAAAGCTGTGCTCTGAAGCCCGCAGTCGGTTCAATTAAAGGGACCAGGGCTGCATAGTCTTGGATTCACCTCAGGCCTCTTTAATCCGCTACCAAACTGTCCCTTCATCTCACTCCAACAGGCTCCTCATTTCTCCCTTCATGACTGTGTTTCCGTCTTTATCCTCCTCTGCCTACACGCTTTGTTTGTTTTAACATCTCTTGCTCTCTTTTGCAGAAATATAAGTGCCGGTCCCCAAAAATAAGTGCTGGTGACCCCAGTGGCCAGCACCTGCTCAAATTAAGCACTGGAGGACCCTCATCTGTGATATAAGGAGGCTAATCTGGCCACAAAGGTCATGGTATGTGAACTAGGAAGCAGCAGCATAGTAAGGTTGACAAGGGTTCTAATACTAGCCATGAACTGTAGTAAGTGGTCCCTCCTCTATGATGTCAGCTCCCGCCACTATAAAGGGTCTGATATACATATATATTAAGAAGCTCCTTATCAAGGCAGTATGAGCCCTCGTCAATGACTTAAATGGTCCCTCACCTGTGATGTCTGATCTCATTTCCTGCTGTCACACAGTGGTCCTCATCTGTGATGTACAGGCTCCAATGTGAAGGAAGGGTCCGTTATGCATGCTTAACCTAGGAACATGCGTATCTCTGTAGTATGTGCCAACTCACGTATGCAGTAGGAAGTGGTTCCTCTGTTGTGTTAGCAGCACCTCACCTGCTGATGTGGGAACGAAGCTCCCTCACCTCTGGTGGATGGCTGTCACATCTGTCCAGTACCAATCTGCCATTTGTGATGTAAAGGCCTTCGTGTGTGAAGTACCAAGCCTTCATCTGTGGTGTTAGGGCTAGCACATGTATGCAGTAAGTGGTTCTTCTTCTGTGTAATATGTAAATGTAAGTGATCGTCACTTAGTGCCTGTATCATCTGCACCTCCTCCGGGTTCCCCTGAGAGTGGGGGTTACGGGGTGAATCTGTAGTTCTGGGTCTGTTTCACCTGTAATTCAGTGCCTCTTGGCGTTTAAAGAGCCAGGAGCCCTTCGGACCTCTGGATTCTGATAGGGCCATCGGAAGTGGCAGGGTCAGGCCTGTGCCTGCACCACAGACACATCTCATCCTTACTCCAGATCAGCACGTGTTTCCACCAGACTGTCACACAAGGCTTTTAGGAGACCACATGCACATGTGGTTAGAACACAGCATTATGTGTACTGTTAAAGCACATTTGTGGGTTTACGTTTGGATATTCACAAATGTTTTCCAAGACATTTCCATACCTAACTTCACACGTAATGCACTCCAAAGAGTGCAGGTAAAAAACGTTTCGCAGAAACAGGTCTCTGTGCTGAAGCTGGAAAGTTCTCGCCGCCATGCAACGGCGCAAGCGCAAGGCTAGGCCGCCAGCCGTCATGGCTTCCAGCTGCACCGGTGAAAGTCCCAGGGCAGGATATCTGGCAGCAGGGAAATGAATCAAGGTGACTTCTATGTGTTTGCCTGCTGCTGCTCGTGGCTATGGTGGCTCCAAATTGCACACATAGCGTACAGCCTGGTTTCCTGTTCATACTGGGTGGAGAATCCAACTTCACAATTTGGGTCAGACCAACGTTCTTCAACTTCGCCCCATTTCATGGACCTCATAGTATTCAACTTCCCCCGAGATCGTATATATGTAGAAAATTTGCTTTTACTACATGCTCACCCCAGATTTTTCCACTTTTGCTGGACCTTATTTTTGCTGTGCTGGCTTTAGAACTCTGTGCAATTTACTGCTTCTAACCAGTAGATTGCATGTGCACCCACTTCAAACACAGGTAGCCTGGATTATCCTTCCAGATTGGCACATTTAACTTGAATGTGAGTGAGTTTCTAGTATATGGTGTATAAAATGCACCCAAGGCCTGAAGGTAAATATCTATTATGGACTGTAGCACTTATTGTGCCATCTGCTAATGCGACAACGAAAACATGGCTTTAGGATTACCATTGTAGCCTGACTGCTGCTGTTTAATCCTGTAGTGCACCAGGTTAAAATAATCCTTGCTTAGCAGGTTGAAACCTCCCTTTTAAATATTAGTATGTTTTTAAACCATGGTATTTAAAAGCGAGACATGTAGAAAATTCATGCACTTCAGGATATTACACAACTTTGTTAGGAAAGCTGTGCACAGATCGGGCTAGAACCAGACACTGAGGTAAATCCAGGCCTGCTAGTTGTTTAGAAATGAAGGGGGACAGTGACGCAAAGGACAGACTCAATAAAGTATAAGGAGAGATAAGTCGAGGGAAAGGGGCCTTGAAGTTGAACTCATACAGAAAATGCTCAGAGGAAATCTTAAGATGAAGAAGGACCTTACAGTGAGTTCGAAAAAGTGAGTTAAAAATCAAGAGGGCGGCAATGACAAGAACAGGGACTCGCAGAACCAAAAATTTCAAATGTAAAAACAACAGGGTGATGGATGGATGGAATGCTTGAATTAATCTCAGCCACTGGCAATAGCTCAGGACACATCCCAATCAATTATTTTTCGCCCACCACGCCACCTCCATTTGGACCCTGTCATATGCAACTCAGTCTTGACCCTGCTCCTCATGGTAACAGTCAAACTCGAACTGTCAAGCCAGGTCCTACCTCAACCGGAACACAAGCAACTGAGGAATGACTTTGCCCTTATTAGGGCTCTGTAGCCAGGTAGAGCTTGGTTCCAGTGGCACAATGAGCCTGTGACCCACTTCTGGGCATACCCGGCGCACTTAGGGCGTCAAATGTAAAAACAACGAGGTGATGGATGAAATGCTTTAATTAATCTCAGCCACCGACAATTGCTTGAGTCTCATCCCAACCCATCATTTGTCTCCCAAATCAGTCTTGACCCTACTCCTCATGGGAACCCATGGACTGGTTTCTTCATTATTAGGCCTATTCAGCCAGGTATAGCCTGGTTCCAGTGGCACAGTGAGCCTGGGACCCATGTCTGGGCATACAGGGTGCACTGAGGGCATCCCATCCATCACTTTTTTGTACTACTCTAGTGTGTTTCTCTTAATGGGATGGGTATGTTCAGAAGTGGGTCCCGTGCACTCTGTGTCACTGAAACCTAGCTATACTTGGCTGATGAGCCCAAAGTAGGGAAACCAGTCCTGGGTTACTTGTGTTCTGGTTCAGGGAGGACATGGATGGGCAGTTGAGCCTGGACTGTTCCCATTGAAGAAAGGTAAAGATTGATTTGCATTTAGCTGGTTCCAAACTGAGGTGGTATGGTGTGCAAAAAAACAATGGATTGGCATGCGGCCTGAGTAATTACCAGTGGTTGAGATTAATCCAAGCATGCCATTCATCAGTTTTCTGTACGTGGGACGGGTATGTCCAGACACCTGGGTCCTGTGTTCATTGTGTAACTGGAACCAATCGATACCTATCTGATGAGGCCTAATTAGGGCCTCGGTTGCTTGTCTTCTGGCCCAGGGAGGACCTGCCTTGACAGTTCAGGCTGAGCTGTTCCCACTGGAGCAGGGTCAAGGCTGCTTTGCATATAGCTGGGTCGAAACTGAGGTGGCATGGTGTGCAAAATAACGATTAATTCAAACATTCCATCCTTCCTTTTTTATATACTTTAGTGAATCAAAAAACTTCAAGCAGGACAGTAAGAGGAATCGGGCTGAACGTGGCTGAACAGTTATGGGTGACAGAGAGATTAATAAGGATCCGGTACTGAGTTAGGAAACATGAGAGGCAGTGAGACGTACTGAAGGTTCTATCAAGAGGATCTACTTACTTAGGAGAGACCAGTAGGCATCAGTCCTCTGAAGGTGACAGGCAGAAGAGCCGACCTCTCTTGCTACAATCACCACCGCTAGTCACTTACAGTCCAATTTAAAAAAAATATATATTTTATTGTTTTTATTTGGTTTTTCACCACAACATCCAGCAGTTAATACAGAATTAAAGGTACTCAGTAGTCATCAAATCAACAACCCTCGTTAGGCAGTGGTCCCACTGTACATTGTCATCTTAATCAAGTGAAGCTAATGGATACATTCTCCAGGTTAGCTCCCGCTAGCCATATACGATTATAGCGACTTACAGTCCAATAAAGGGTCATCAAGGTGTGATTGTGACACTTAAATCAAGAAATAGAACAGAAAATAAGGCAACCTGTTCCCCACCTCCCTCCTTGCCCACCCGCTTCCCCCGGTGTGTCCTAACTAATGGCAGTCCATGAAATACAGAGCAACAATTTACTCAGCATTACTCAACATGAAAATGTTAACACAGCACATGCCAGCTCCGAGTCGCTCCAATGAAAGGACAATAGTCACTCTTAATAGAGGATGCCCACTACAACTTCAGAGCCATGCATCTTAGTCCTTGCCGGCTTCCTTTGCTCTCTCAGTCTTCCTGTAATAGCGCCGGGACGCCCCTTCACCGGGGCAGCCGTTGCGCTTTATTAAGACACGATAACATAACAACGCTCTGGGGACTAAGTTGGAGTGTGCGAATACGTTTACGTTTACAAATAGAATTTTGGTAAATTCTTTGTAAATTTAGCAAATTATGATTTCAGAAGAAAATGTGGTTTGCCAGAATCTCGTATGACTTTGAGTGAGTGTGGAGGAAACTGACTTGAGCAGAAAATGTCTTCTGTCCAAGTCAGTGCACAGCCCACAGCTAAAGAGAGAGGACAGATGGAAAGCTGGTAGGGGATGGGCGCCAGGTGCACCTTTGCACACACACATACACAAACACACACACACTCTCAATTCTCCAGGCGCTCGCTGCTTCCTGGAGCCGACAGGCATCAAGGAAGAGCCTTGGAGGTGTTGAAATGAATGCACAGGAGGAACTTAGGGGCATATTATCAAGCATGGAGTTAAAATTATCGCCGCTTTAGCGGCAGAAAACTGCTGCTAAAACGGCGATAATGGGCTTGATAATATGCCGCAGAGAATTCCCATAGAAGCCCATGTTGACACCAGAACACGAGCTTCTATGGGAATTCTCAAGGGCATATTATTCAAGCCCATTATCGCTGCTTTAGCGGCAAATTTCTGCCGCTAACGCGGCGATAATTTTAACACCGTTTCTTGATAATATGCCCCTTAAATTGGTTAAAAAAAAAACAATCCTTTGAGTACAAAGAAACACAAACAACACATATGTGTACTTCCATCAGCAAAATAAAATCGATGCACAAAAAAACGAATTGCTCAAGTCGGGTTATCACAGGGACAGGTTCAAAAGAAAGAGTTTAGGACCATCCTACCTGAATGCCCCTAATCCTAATCACAAAAGGGTCCTAAGGCGTTTCCCTTACAATCCGTTTCTCAGTCACAATAAAGCCGGTCTTTGAGAGCAGATAGCTAACAATGACTGCTTTCTGTTTTTAACTTCGCGTGTTTCGAGGAGCGCCGGTGACTACTAGGTCTGGCCAAAGTTGTATAGGTCACCAATATTCAACTTCACGGAGTTTCTCCAAAATTTTGCAAAGTGAGCAAACTAGCCCAATTTGTGAAGTTAAAACTGAAGTGGATGAAAAAAAGTGGCAAAGGGTAAGTTTTAGTGGGCGGGAAAGCCAGGTTAACATAGTTTGGGCCAATTTTGTTTGTGCACAGTTTGTAAACTCGGGAATTTGAAATGTTATGTACTTTGTCAGTTCAGCAGATGAAATTGAACGTTTACCATCGCTACTTACATTTGGGGCAAACTATATAAAATTCAGAAAAGTATCAAGTTTGCCATCTTTTGAAAACTTGACAAAAAACAACTTTCATGATGTTACACAAACAGTAAGCAACTGCTTGCCAAGATAGTGGCTATCTGCACCCACCGGTTTCTCACATTGCTTGGATGCAGATTTCCAACGTTGTACAATTCACAAAAGTTTTCAAGTTGTACAGAAATCCATTTTTACATACAAACATAGACAGTTATCTCTTTGCATGAGAAAATAGGGCGTGAAACTGTAAATGCACTTCCTAACAATTTTCTCTACTGGGATTTTTTTTTTTTAGCTATAGAACAACTCCTTCGCCTCCACATATTTTAGGGGTCTTTCTTTTACCTTTCTCACCATTTAAATAGTTTTACAAATACTCTTGACAGGAGTAAATCTCTAACCTATTGGAGGGTCCGAAGTGGCTGAATGCCATATCTGCACATTTTTGGGTGTTCATAAATTCACTTGGCATTCACACCATATAATGCCCACACCTTCCACCACCCCAGGCCCGCCCCCTCCTGTGCTCGTAGATATACTCAAACGTTTTCTGAATTATTCTTTTTATGAGAGTGCAAAAATGACTTTTGAGGACAGAAAAGTAATTTGCACCTACAAACAAAAAAATGCATATTTACACCTTTTAGAGAAGGCTATCTTGCAAAAGTTTTTGAGAATCGTGCCCTACCCGAGGAGCAAATGTTATGCTGACCTATTTTGTTAAAGTAAAAGATATATGCCAACAAATTATGGTAAACGTTGCCATGTTTCCTCAAATGTAACAAAGGAAATACATTATCAACCTGGGTAATGTTATCCATTTCTTTCTACACCTTCCCAACTTCACACCCACTTAACAGAATAGGTATTATGTATCACAGTGTGCAAGTCAGTGTCAGTCTGAGACCCGTCCTTCTGGGGCACTCAATCTGTTTTTTTTTTCCACCAAGAAATTGATCAAATAACAAAAGGATGTTCTGACCAAAAAAACGAGGCGCCGTATTAAATATTACCAGTGAACTCAATATGCACTCTTGATGTTTGGATAGGAAACTCCAGTGTTGATCGTGAGATCCTAGTTTTTGAAACAATATAAAGTGCTCAAACATACATCTATCTATGAATCAAAGCTCATTTGAGAGCCAGGGCTGTAATTATCACACAGCAGCTTCTACAGGTCACCCCTGAGGTAAGTGGAGGTGTTACTTATGTTCCACTTCTTGGAAGGGCTCACATTACCTGAAAGAGAAAGGTATGAGTGCGCAGTCCCCCCGGGGCGCTTCACGTCACCGTCTCCCGCATAGAGAGCACGCGAGCATTGGGTGAAACTGTCACGATAGAGTGAATTAAAGAAGAAGGAATGTAAACCTGGCACGTGTTTGTGTGACAAGTGAGCTGCGATGCTTTGTCAAAGCCTTACCTGTGTTGTAGAAGCTATGTGGGAACAAAGGCGCCATGTATGAGAACACAGGGCAGAAACAACTCAGGACCCGAATCACAGAACTAACTTAAGACAAAATCCTAAACTTACTTCCATTTCGGTATTCACAGAAGTTAGGACTCCTAACTTTAGGACTCCTAAATGCCTTCTGTGAATACCGAAAGTCTTAAAGTTAATATTTTTCTCAGTTTAGGAGTCCTTAAGTTAGGTGTCCTAACTTTACTACTCCTAAACTGAGAAAAATCCCAAATTTAAGACTTTCAGTATTCACAAAAGGCATTTAGGAGTCCTAAAGTTAGGAGTCCTAACTTTACTACTCCTAAACTAAGAAAAATCCTAACTTTAAGACTTTCGGTATTCACAGAAGGCATTTCGGAGTCCTAAAGTTAGGACTCCTAACTTCTGTGAATACCGAAATGAGTAAGTGCCTTCTGTGAATACCAAAATGGGTAAGTGCCTTCTGTGAATACCAAAATGGTAGTAAGTTTAGGATTTTGTCTTAAGTTAGTTCTGTGAATCGAGCCCTCAATTTCTTCCCCCCACCCCATGTCTGCAGAAGGTCCAAGTTCTAGAACCCATGTGGGCTCTGGTGAGGAGGGGGTTGGCTGGAAGAAGAGGGTTGGAACCCTCAGCTTCATGTGTGGATAGGAGCTGATTACGTCAATACATAGTGAAACACCGGATGTTAGATTTGAACGGAAACAAAGAACAGGAATTCTCACGTCGTCGCCAGGGTTGCCATACCTATAAACCTTCCTCCATGTTTGTAAATTAGAGGCTCAGCCAACCTAAGATGTGTGCTTTTGAAAGTGTCCAACAAGTGATTGAAATAAAATGTGAAATAGGCACATTAAAAGGATTCTCAAGGTTCAATAGTGATAGGCTGCACCTAAAAAATGAGAATCTTTTGCCAATGACGGCATGAAACCCCTCTAGACCCCCCACTTCACCTGACTTATCCAAGGTGAAGTTTAACTTGCCCGGTCCCCTACACTACACTGACTGGCAGCCATCTTGAAGCTGGAATCACCATGAAAGCTACAGCTGGGCACCGGGGCGGTGACTGAGTGCACTGGAAACGAAAATCAGCCGAGTTAAAAATGATCAAACCAGCCACTGGCTGCCAGAAACTGGGACTAGAATAGAAAGACGGGCTAGACTGTGTCATGGAAGTCTATCCTGCTTTGGAAGCAGCCACGACCTGCCAGCCTAACAGGACAATGCCAGGGAGGGCCTGCCCGGCACTAGGGATGGTGCAGTGGCTGAAGGGTGAGAGGTAGCTTGAGCTTTGGGGACCTGTGTGAGGGTTCAGATAAAAAGAAGTTTCTGCAAGATCTTTTGCATTCACAAGACATTTCCTGAAATAATATTACTCTGTACAGTTTTAGAATGAAGCATAAGAAGAGAATGAACATTAGAAGCAGCGGGGATGTGACCTCCACTGTGCCAAAGATCATTTGTGCATTACTAGTGGCGCTTCCCCTATGCCCATGTACGCCTGGGTACTCTAATGGGGCCTGCAGAGCTGACCAAATCTGCCAGCTTACTGAAAACCATAAACTGCGCGTCTATCTCTCACACGTCATCATCCAGCACACTGCTGAGCGATAACTGCACCACAGTGGTCTTCACATGCGGCATGGAAACACATCTCACATAAGATTAAACCAATACAACACACTCCTAAACACACACCATACGCAGAATACTTTGCTACAATTGTATGGCGGAACTACACAGGCATTTTTCACGCCTGTATGTATATCGCAGTCTGAACCACAAAAACATCTTTATAACGCATTCTTTACCACGCAAGCCATTACAACTTGCCCTAGGGAAAGCCCTGGAGTTAGAACAGTATCATTTACTATTCCAATTTCAGTGTGCGCAACAGTAGGGAAAGTGTTGCAATTAAAGTCCAACATCAGTCCAACAACGCTTTCCTTAAGGCAAGTCGGTGCAATGCCTTGCATGGTAAAGGAATGCGTTGTAAGGATGCGTTCGTGGTTCGGACTGCATTGTTTAGGCACTTCATGGTTCGAGCCGCATTGTAAGTGCTGTTTCCCCTTTGCTACCCATGTAAGCAAGGGATTCAGTCCTCTACATAGAGGGAGTAAGTGCTATAGGAATGTTACAGTACAATATTCTTTCAAGATAGCCCGAAAGTAACATTTGGTACAATGGACTCTATCACACAAATGTATCCTCAGGAGGCACGTCATTAAAGGACCGATTTGATGGGTTGCGTTAGTTTAAGGATCGTGAGTGATAAAATGTCAGCGTCGCAACTGGCATACTATTTAATGCGGCCAGGTGCACGGACGCGGACTTCGCAGGATCATGTGTGATAACATTTCACAAGTGCTTTTATTCAGGAGAACGTGTAAGTGTTTTATTCATTTAATGCCATAGTTCATGAATTTGTCTTTTTAAGAAAGAAAGGGGCAGATTTACAAGCCACTTGCGCCACTTTTGCGTCACTTTTAACATGGGAAAAGTGACGCAAAAGTGGCGCAAGAGGCTTGTAAATTTGCCTCAAAGTTTTTTTAACTTCACGCACGAGCAGCACTTTAGATTATTCTCTGAGGGTTTTCAGGCTGTGATAGAGCCAACCCCCAGCACGGAAGTTGACGCCATTTTTTGGTTGGCGCTCTAGCTTCCAGTGTCGTGACGGCGCACTATTTAATATGGCCAGGTGCGTGGATGAGGCGCAGGTGCACCAAAGGCAATCTCGTCTGCGCCCGTCTGGGGTCAACCAGGGCTAGGGGCCAGGACCCCTGCCCCTTGTCACTTAGCTCGGAGGCGGCATTTCTGGGCTGATTCACGAAAAGCTTCAACTGCTCAACCAAGAAATCCTGTCAACACAGAATGGAGCCAGATATCTGGCCCCGTGAGTTCCTGGGTGCGGATAGCGGTTTGAGCTCTTTAAAGCAGACTTAGGTGGCGTTGAGAATTTGCTAGGAAAGAGTCAGCAAATTGGAAAAGATATGCTATGCCAGAATAATGGTGTAAAAACTATGTTCGTTATCAATTGTAGGTCTTTGCCTAAACACAGAGAGCAGCTGTTTACCCTACTTGAGGATCAGCAACCAGCTGCTATCTTTTTAACAGAGACGTGGCTTCACGCTAATAGTGGGCCAGAAATCGCAATCGCCCTCCCTCCAGGTTGCGCAATCACAAGAAACGATCTGGCAGTTAAAAAACAGAGGTGGTGACGCCATTATTTTTAGAGAAACCTGGAGTGCAAATCAGACCCAATACCAGTAACAGGATGTGAGGGCTTGCATTTTTCTATTAAGCTTTTGCATTCCTTCACTTTTTCAGGTCTGCTGCTTTACAGCCCCCCAAGGCCTACTTCAGACTTTCTGCAGCATATCCCAGATATTATTGTCTTCAATCGGCCAACTTCACGCTTCTGGGAGATCTAAATATCCACTTAGATGGCATTACCTGTAGACAGTCAAAAAATCTACTTCACGACCTGGCTGATATTCAGCTTGAACAGCCAGTAAAATCCCCAACCCACAATAAGGGGCGCATACTAGATCTTATCTTTTCAAACATACCTAATATAATAGTAGGTAACCCACAACCTATACTTTGGGCAGACCATTTTCTGATTGAATTCAGGATTAATAAGATGGATAGGGTCAGCCCATACATACCCTGCCATAAAGTAACTAGGCAATGGTCAAAAATTAACATACCTCAATGCATAAAATCCCTCCAGGACCTAGGGTGCTCACAAGATGGAGTCTTCAATGCTGTCTACAAGGCATTTGAGGACTGGGTAGAATAATCCTTAGAGACTCATGCTCCAAAAAATATGTTGAAATATCATAATATCAGGCGAAATATCATCTGGTTTACACCAGAATTCAGAGACCTATAGAAACTATGCAAAAGGGAGGAAAGGAATTGGAGACAAAACTATGAGCCTGACAAAAAAGTGGGGGCATATTATCAAGCACGGCGTTAAAATTATCGCCGCTTTAGCGGCAGAAAACTGCCGCTAAAGTGGTGATAATGGGCTTGATAATATGCCGCAGAGAATTCCAATAGAAGCCCATGTTCTGGTGTGAACATGGGCTTCTATTGGAATTCTCCAGGGCATCTTATCAAGCTCATTATCGCCGCTTTAGCGGCAGTTTTCTGCTGCTAAAGCGGCGATAATTTTAACGCCGTTTCTTGATAAAATGCCCCAAAATGTATTTAAAAAATGGTGCAAAGTTATCAACAGGCTACTAACGGAAAGCCAGACTAACAGATATTGCAGAGATTATTACATGGTCTTCCAGGCCTCCAGGGAAATCTACAACAAAGTGAACTCCTTGAAATCTAAAGTCACAGGGTCAGGTCCCTCCCCCTCTAACGAGCACCGTGAAGAGTAAGGTCAGCCTCATTTATGACTCTTTAGGGAACAACACATTGCAGAAGATGACTCAATCACCATAATCCAGCTAGCCCAGACCCTCAAATCTTGACTATGTTCTCTCAACTAAAAAATAACCAAAATGAAGATATATAGTAAAGACAGTCAAGTCAGTTTCTCCTCTAGATCCCGCCCCTTTCAACATCTTACTGAAAGGAGGTGATATAATTTTATCAGCTCTCACCAATTTTTTAACCTCTCCTAGGAAAAAGGTCAGGTTCCCAATCGGTTGAAACACGCGATCGTCAATCCACTGCTGAAGAAACTCTCCTTAGATCCTATTAAGATAGCGAATTACAAACCTATCTCTCTGCTTCCTGGTGTAAACAAAATTCTAGAGAAGTCTGTCAATAACCTACTGGCCAACTTCCGGGAATCTCATGATTTTAGTGCCAGAACACTCCTGGGAGTGCCGCGCGCTCTATAAATACCCAGTAACATTAACATTAACATTTGCTACATCCAACTCAAACAGGATTAGGATACAGGACAAAAACAGCTCTTCTAGCAGCCACTGAAGATGTTAGTAGAATTTGGACCAAGGGGGCTCAGCTGCTATCATTCTTTTAGATCTGAGCGCAGCCTTTGACACTGTCTCCCACCTGCAAAGCAGCCTTGAGTGGTAAGAATCAAGGAAAAAGCATTGAGATGGCTGGTCTCATTACGGGAAAACAGAAGCTCTCAAGTCCTGGAGGGTCAGTGTCTGTCAGAAGTACATCAGCTTAAATGTGGAGGTCCTCAAGGCTCGTCCTTGAGCCCTACTTTTTTAAATGTATATATACGTCCTTTAGCTGATATCATCTGTCTAGCAGGCTTTGTGGTGGTCTCGTATGCAGACGACACATAGATCGTCCTCTCTCTCTCTATTCCAATATTAAACAAACCAAGGCCAAATTGATGGACTGCATTGTGCAGGTACAAAAGTTGACGAACAGCAGCCACCTTAAACTAAATGGCGACAAAACAGAGATTATCCTGGTAGGAAATAATGCCGCCCTTTGGAGTAATATCTCAAGGCCTCTAGGTTTGGGTGGACGATCCACCCCAAAAGACGAGATCAAAAGCCAGTGAAAAGTACTTGATAAGAAACTTACCATGGCAGCACAAGCCAAGAAATTGACTGGATCATGCTTTGGTCTTTGAAGAGCCCTTAGGAAGATTATTAAATGGCTAGCCATTGATACCTGCAGAACTGTCATCCAATCATGTCTTGTCTGCATTATGGTAACTCTCTTTATCTTGGGAGCCATATGTTTGTCACAAGAAAATTACAGGTGATACAAAATGCCGCAGCTAGAGTCCTGCTGAATATACCTAAATCTCATTCTGCACGACGGGAGCTCAGAATCCTCCATTGGCTGCCTGTATGGATGAGAATCGAGTTTAAGTCTCTTTGTATAGTCCATAACACAGCCCAACAAGGGAAGAGCCATGAAACTCTCACACAAACCACTATGGCATTCTTGTAACAAAGATTTAGCAGAACTCATCAGACAACAGTTTTTAATTAATAAATGCAGTACATGACACTGAACAAATGCTTCAGCTGAGCCGCATACATACTGAAATCAACACATGTACTATATGTACAACAAGATGACAGATCACCCTGCTCTCACTTGTGAAAGTGCACAATTAGCTGACATGCACAATCACAGTCAGCCATGCACAATGCAGTAGGTGTACCTGCGTCATGGCTCTGCAAGTATTTCTGAATGAAGGGAGCACTAACTGCCCACAAATAAAATCCAACGTTGCTTGGAACATCCGTCTGCATTGTTACAGAATCGAGCATGCATAGGAAGAGCATACAAACCATCCAAATCACATTCTCAACACGTCGTGCATCCACATCTCACCTTTTGAGGTGTAGCGATCTGATGCACAAAATAGGAACTCATAATGTGTGTTGATTGGGAACAGACACACAAGGGTAAATTGATGTGTCATTCCACAACATGCAGAGTCTAAGTCAACTCATGCACAAGAACATCAACGCATATGTTTGTTGTCTTCAAATGTCCTAGTAAGTCAAGTGCACCAGGTAGCAGTGCCACTGTCACCTAGACACTGACCCACCTTTGTGGCAAGGTGGATGTAAAGAGCACACAATGAGTTCAATGTGCAGCAAACAAGGATTTGCACTCTCAGTTACCCTCAGCACAATGACTACCGATAAGTATTCCTCCAAAAGTCAGGGTGTATGCCTAATCAGGCACATGTGCCAATGGGGCACCCTCCACAATATGTGCACAGGAGATGTTCTGTTTGTGCAACGTGCCTGTAAAGAAACTATCATGTTTTCTTTCATTGACCCATACATCCTGACAGTCACAACATGGAGGCAATACACAGGACCTGGAAAATGACAACATGGTGATGTGTAGTCTGCCAAGTATAGGCAACTTAATTTTACAGATGCTGGTAAATTGTTGGAATCTCAACATGACAAACCAGAAAGTACAAAGTTGTACAATGCACACACCCCTAAAAAGGCACACTGCAAACACAGCAGGCACATATAGTAATGGACATGTATCTCTTTTATCTGTTTCAGTTTATCAAGGCTATGCACTCACGCCATGGCTAAGGACATTCCTCAGAGTCACACACACACAGGCCCAGAGAGACTACAACGTTGCACTGGGACGTATAAGGGCCATAGTTGAAGGGACATTTGGAGTCCTCAAATCCAGGTTCTGGTGCCTACATGTATCGGAGGGCAGACTCCTGTACAGTCCTGAACTTGTTTGCAAAATCAGAATGGCCTGTTGCATTCTCCACTATATTTGTGTAAGCACAAACACGCCATTGGATGAAGACCAGGAGGAGCAGGACAACCCATATGATGGCCAGGACGAAGAGGCAGATGCTAGACACACCACACCTTCTGCTGCTGCAAGAAGAAATCAGAAAGTCTGTGTTTTTTTACATGATCACAGGAAACAATTAAAAAAGTTTATTTTGTTAAATACACAAAAGTTCTGTATGCTTGTTTTATTACGTCAAAAGTTCATATATCTGTCAAGTGAACGGTAATAAAAAAATGTGCCACTCAGCTATCACATATAGCAGTGGACTGAACATCAATCAACCATGTAAGTAAGTAAATGATATTGTACGGTTAATTAAAACCATTACAAACATCCATCTAATTACACATTTTCATACTAAAAGAACATATCGTGACTCGTTGCCATTGTGGGGGGTTCAAGAGTAAAAAAACACTATTAAATAAGAAAGGTGAAAACTTTTAAAATGCGGCAAATTTTTTATGGGCGTAAAATTAGCCTGAGCGCTGTAGGCGTTCACTTCTTAAAGTCCAACATTCGCAGTGCGTGGTCTTTAACCTGCCAAAAGCAGATACAGGAGTGTGCCGAGAAAAGTGCCATGTGCACGTGTGACTTGAGACCGACAGCGGAGCAGCCTGGGAAACATTAGGCAGACTGTTTTGTTAATCAGAGCCTGTGTTCTCGGATGAAGTGGGGTCTGTGTGTGCAGAATTGCATCAAGATCTATAATCACTAGAGACCAGGCGCTGGTTAATTCGTACTTAGCCAGTACAGTAAAGTGCATGATGTGCTTAGCATGGAAATATTTGACAGTACTAAGGTTCACGGTAAATTAGACTAAATTAAGATAAAAATTAAAGGTAGTGGCAGGGAGCTATTTCTGGCCTGTGAGCAGCAGCATGGCCTGGCCATTCAGCCTCTTAGTCGAGTGCTAAGCAGCAATCTGGTTCGGACAGCCGGCTACGATGTGCGGGTGTACCGGGAAAAGTGCTTAGTGCAAGTGTGACAATGAGTGAGTGCAGGGCCCGCCATGGGACCTGTCTTGATCATTTCGATACAGCAAATAGTTTAAAACCTATAAGACAATAAAGTAGTAAAACAAATGCATTCCTTAGAGACCATAAAAGGATACCAAAGACTAATTGTACAAAAGGTGGAGGTATCAAGGAGGCAGCTGAGCCTACCAGCTGGTTTGCAGGTTCATTGCCGCTGCCTCCGCGGCTTTGCATCCCTGGACCGAGTTCCGCAGTAGGGGCAGACTTGCAAGCAAGACCCTCAGCCACTCCTGGTTATTTGGACCTTTCGAGGTGCGCGATGTGTGCAGATTGCCGGCGCTGGAGTTCTTGGTAAGGTGGAAGAGCAGGCATAGTCCTTCTTAGTGAGGGTCACAGTTGTAGGTTCCGCACTGCATCTGGGGTGATGTTATCTACTCAACCTTTTTCCCGTTTGTTGATGTAGGTTTCCGTGGCTGCTAAAAAATTTACCAGACGGCAGCTCAGTTGGATGTCGTAGCCGAGGAAGCTTGCCAGCACCGCTTGCCTGAAGGACCGTATATGTTTCTTATGGAAAAGCGGTCTCAAGAGGGTCCGGCACTCCTGTATTAGCTCCCAGCATATGGCGATGAGGTGCACTATGTTCTCTTCGCCATCCCCACAGAGTCGGCAAATTGCTGGCTTTGGAGGGCGTAGCCACGGCGGCAAGTGATATGTGGAGGGCAACAGTCCTAGACGGAATCTCAAGAACTTCTCTTTCATGTTTTTGGAGAAGCTGGTGTGGAGATATGCTTGGGGTGAGGGTTTGGTGTAGGACTGTGTGCGCTCTGCCAGGGAGGCTTTGTCTTGCAAGAAGGATTCTTTCTTGACTATGTCATTTACTACTTTCTTAAAACGTGCGTGAGTCCCTGGTTGTTCCCAAAGTTGCTGTAGCCCCAGCTGGTTAAGAGCGGCCTCCAGGTAGAGTCTGGCAGGGCAGGCCGCTTTGGCTTGTAGTTCTTCCCACAGAAGGGCGTTTTGTGCCAACTTTTGATGAATGTGCCATTGCGTGCCAGCTCCTCTCTTTGTAGCCCAAATTCCAGCCTCATTTGTGCAGGGGATGTATATCCCAGCAGGCCAAAGATCATTCGCAGTGCTCTCGCTATAGTACTGTCTAATGTGTCAGCGTCCCTCCCTCTCATAACTTCACGGCCGTAGGTGATAGATGGTATTAATTTTGCCCGGATCACCCTTATCAGAGGGAGGAAGCTCGGGCCAGAGATCTTGTTTTTTAGGTTCCTTAATGCCACTGCTGTCATTATACCTCTTTTTTTTAAAGGCCTCGCGTTGGGGTGTGTAGTTGCGTTTGATATCAAGGATAACCCCCAAATATTTGTTTTCTAGTACGGTCTCCAGCTTGCGCGATGCAAGTACCAGTTGTTTGTTGTTTTTGTTTTATGGGTGTTGACACACATAACTTTGTTTTTTTCTTGATCTATACTAAGTTTGTTGGTTTTCGAATATCGCGACATGATGTCCAGCAGACGCTGTAGGCCTACGGGGTCTGGCTGATAAGCACCAAGTCGTCCACATAAAATAGATTGGATAGCTGGAAATCCCCTAACTTGGGAGCATGCGAGTTGGATTCATTCAAGAAAACTGATAACTCTGCCATAAAGAGGTTAAAACGTGTTGGTGCAAACACACAGCCTTGTTTTACCCCTGTGCTTGTTGGGATCTTCCTTGTTAACTATTCTCCTGTGCCTAATTTTACTTGCACCCAGGTATCACTGTGCAAGAGGATTAGTTGATTTAAAAGCCGCTGTGGAATGTTCAGCGTTTTTAGCTTTTGCCATAGAAGGTTTCTATTAACGTGATTGAATGTGGAGCTGTAGTCAATAAAACACAAGTATAGTGGTTGTTTTGTTACAAGTGCGGCATCTATCATTAGGGAAAGGGCTAGAATGTTGGTTGTGGTCCCCATATTTTTGCAAAAGCCTTTTTGGTTGAGTGGAATTGCTGTAACTTCTGCGGCCCAGAATGTTAGTTCCTGAAGTATCAGGCCCACAAAATATTTGGACTCTTTATCGAGTAAGGCTACCAAACAGAAGCTTTTTGGATCATTCCTGTTTCCTTCTCTGTAAATTGGAAATGATTGCACCCCTCCAAGATGATGATGATGTTGATGTTTGCAAGATTTTTTCAAACATTGGTTTGAATACAGAGTCCCAGAATTCCTGCTCTTGTTTAAACAATATGGGGGGTATCCCGTTAGGGCCTGGAGCGCCCTCACGTCTGCCCTTTGCAATTCTTCTACAGATTTGTGCATTCGTGATTGAAATTTCCTGTTCTGTTACTTGCTTATCGTCTATTTGAAATAGTCGAGCTTTAGGGTCGTGCAAGAGATAATTTGTCCTAGGTCAGAATTCTTGAACTTTGTTGAAGTGTAAATAAAGGAAGGTTATCCAAGCCTGTTCTATGACATGGAATTCGATGCCCTGACTCTGTTAGTTGGTCAGAGTGTTGATCTTTTGCCAGAACTGTGAGCTGTTGTTATTTTTGGCATCATAAAGGTGTTTAGCCCATAAAGTCTTGTCCGCTTCTTTTTTGAGACGCCATATCAGCTTTCTGCAAGTGTCTTTTAGCTGTCTCAGCTCCTGTTGTGCGGCGGGGTCTTTCCTTACTCTCCGGAGGGCTAGTTTTATTGAGACTTTTAACCTTTTTTAGTTGAGCATTGTTTCTGAAGTTTAGATATTTGCTTTGCTTCTGAGCTTGAGCCGATCCTTTTTATTGCAGGATTCCTTTTTTTGTTCCGGTGCTATTTCGTAGTGTTTTTGTTAACCCTGGGCGCAGTGCTACGCTCCGGCCGCGGAGTGTGTGTAGCTTTGCCTACTTCGCGATCCACGAAGTAGGCATAGGTCATGCAAGCTACGCACACCCACGGCAGAGCGAGTTGCCTGCCACCCGCCTCCCTGCCGCCCACTTTTAAAATACATTAAGAATAATGTTAAACTTTTAAAAAACAAGGTTTAAGTAAATTAAATAACTTACCTGAGTTGCGGCGTCCCGGGGCTCCCTCTTCCTTCTCTCGCCGACGACTTCCTCACAAATGCGCATGCGTTGTGAGGAAGTCGTCGGAAAAGCCCAGCTCTTCCAATGTTGCTAGGAGCCTCTGCACTGTTTTCGTGTGTCTGCCACCAGAGGAGTTGTCTTGAGAGCTTGTTTCCCATGCAAAAGGGTCCTCCTCGTGATTGGTGTCTATGGTTGAATTACCAAGCATGCTTAAATTGAAGTCCCCGCTAATGATCAGGCTATTTGTTTTCTCAGCCCTTAGTATTTTTACAAGCTCTTCTTTCAGCTGTTGGCTTCCTCTGGTTTTGTCTTGCGGGTGTAAGTAGAGATTTATCAGAATTGTGTCCTCCTTTATAACCAGCTCCTGGGTGGTGATTCGTAAAGCTTGCATTACATTTGGAGGGGCTAGCTTATATGCCAGAGGCTCTGCTGCAGAAATGCTCTGTATGGAGCTATATGTAGCGAGGCCACCCTTGCTGTGGCCGAAGTTTGCGCTCTTTATAGCAGGAAGGTAGTGCAAGTTGTATCCCTGGAGTACTGTCGGAGAGTCAGACCACGTTTGTTGGAGTGCGATAATGTCAAATTTTTGCAAATATATTTGCATTTCCGGGTTTGTGAGCTTGTCTCCTAAACCGTTGATGTTCCAAGAGCAGAGATTAAGGGTATTTGTGTTGTTCAAGGCGCGGGGCTTACTTTGTCACAGGTTATATGTTTTGATGCTTATGGTCCTAGAAAGCCAGCTCGATTCTTGCGAAGTTGAACTTTTCATTGTAATTGGTCTGCGGTTGTGGGGCGCTCTGGGTTCCGAGTTCTCAAGGGTTTTACTACGGGCCCCTCGTAGCACAGAGAATGATTGCGAGTTCAGATGGGCCTGTCCGGGCTCTTTTCGATGTTCTCTGTCAGTTATAAGGTGGTCCGGGTATCTAGGTTTGGTGAATGGTCAAAGCTTTATGCCCCAGGTATTAAACTTAGCTTGTTCTTTTAGCACCTTCTCGGCTAATTCTACTGTGGCCCATACTGTTTTTGTTGCTTCCACTCCTGGTTGCTCGATTGATTCAATAAATTCAACTGACTCCAGATCGTTGGATTTAAGATTTTTTAGACTTTTGATGGAGATTAGCAAGAGTAAGATGTTTACCCTGTTTAATGTGTCAACCATTCCCTTTGATTTGTACTCCGGGTGAAACACGATTATGGTGCTACCTGCAGGCCTGTTCTCTTCAACTGGGCTGCTCTGCATAGTAATTGGTTCGTCCCCTGACCTGAAGAATTCTTCTGTCGATGCTCACTGTCCCTGGGTACTCCTTTCCTTTGCCCGGGCCATCTTTGGGCCAGTAGGATTTGCTGCGGTTGTAACCCTGTATAGGTCCTCACAATATCCTCCAGATTCGTTTTTAGGCGCAGCGCTATTGATGTGTTTTTTGTTAAAAGGGTGCATCTTTCGGTTTTTGGCCTCTTTTTCTGGGTCGGTGTTTTTCTTGAGTCATGATCCGAGTCTATCGCTTTGCTCATCTGGGCTGGCATATCTTGTGGAATTTCCCTTGTCTCGTTCCCAGAGCTGTTGTTCGTACCCCTACTGAATAGCGCGGGGTGAGTTGGTTGTGACCTTTCCTCCTCTGCTTTCTCCACTGTTTGGCAGGTCGGATGCTTTCTGCCGAGTCAGTTTTTTGCGGAGTTTTTGCGGAGATTTTCTGAGTGGTGTTATGTTGCTTATTGATGGCAGTTGGGTTCCTGGGCTCATTAAGGTGTTGATTGGTCCTGGCTTTGTTGTATGGGTGGCCTCCCCGTGCTGCTTTACTTCGAGTTGGCTTTGGAGTCACCTGAGTTGGTGCCTGAATTATTACTTTCGGTGTCAGCCGATCTTCAGTTCTCGTCTGGGTAGATCCGTTTGTTGGTTTGTTTTTTACAGTCTCTTTTATGTCAGAGAGAAGGTTGTCCATTGGTGTTGGAAGTGTTGCCAGCTTATCTCCAAATCTTATACAGGTACAGTCGGTCTGTGTGAGTTGGGTCTCCGCTTGCACCCTTTTGACCAGGTTATTAAGCTCTGCAAGTTTGTCGTCGATGTTAGCGTCGAAAATTGATAGTGGATTAAGGACTGACAGTTGGAGATCCATCGTTTTCGATTGGTATTGGATGGAACTTGCGGACATTTACATTGAGTGCAGCAATGAGGTCCAGAGATCTTCCTTCGCTTGTGGTTTTTCCTCGCCAAAGTTGGGTTTGGGGGCACTGATGTTTGATCCTGTTGGTTCATCAAGAGGGGCTATAGAGTAGGAAGCTACCAATTCTTCCCATTCCTCTGGTGTAAGATAGGAACATTCTGGTTCCACGGCCTGAGATGATGATGTAGCTAGCCCCAGCGTGTGTGGTCGGACATGTGCGTGGCTTGGTGCAAACTGTTCGTACTCTTGTTCATAGTCTTGCAGTGCGTGCCGTTCTTGCGTTATAGATTGAAGTGTAATTAATACCTTTCCAGCTGTCGTATTGACTGCTTGGTCATTGAGATCTCTATTCCCCATATTGCTCTCTTGTGGCACAGACATGCTTCTGATCGTGGGGGAGATATGCTTTCCTTCCACAGGTTCTACCTCTGACGGTGGATTACCATTGTGTGGGAGTCCTATGGGTATTGTGTCTCCCCTTTTCGAGATGTTAAAGTTTCAAGTCTTGTTGGGTGCTTGTGTCTCCAGTCCCACTTCATTCATACGGGTTAGGAGTCCTTCATCTGAGGACTCTTCCTTTAAGTCCCTTGGAGGGCTTTCCTTCCCTTCTTTTTTTGTTGCTGTTAAAAGGCATGTGGCCTGTCCTTGGCCCTCATTCTTGCTCCCATTCCGGCTATCGTTCTGATTAGACTCTGCCTGCTCCTGTGTCTTTGAGCTCGTTGGGACGGTTTCTTCGGTGCCCCTGATTGGTTCTTCTTTACTTGTGTGGACTGTTCCAGCTAAACGGTTTTCTCCAGCTCCGGCTGACTCTCCATTAGTCGCTTTCAACAGCTGTTGGCTCGTCTGATATAACTTGCTTTGTTGCAGCGGGGTTTGTAGGTTGCTTACATTGTTACTATTCAGACACAAGACTGGACCTGGATTTTGGGTTAGTGGCCAGGCTTGTTCGGAGTAGACACGCTTGCTGCCCCTTTCGCCTTGATGTTTGGTGGGAATTGTGGGCTGGTGTGAAGAGGAGAGATCAGGAGGATTTCCTCCTCCTCCTCTGTTCCCTTCTTCTTCCTCTGGTCATCTTCACGGTCCTTGATGAGAAACTTTTAATTGCCCTCCTCGTTCTTTTGTTGGGGTTGACATGTGCCTGCTGATCCCTTGACTTCCCCGACCTCATTGCGGTATGTACCGTTGCCGTTGCTTTGCTTTTCCTATGTGCGGGCAGTGTTGTGTTGATCGCAGATCTTGGCAGAGCTTAACAGAGCTTGGTAGGGGCCCTTCCCAGCTTTTCCTCCGGAACTCCGTCCCCTGTCCCCCACACACCTGGTCACCCTCGTCCTGAGCCAGGAAAGGGTTCTACCCTTTTATCCTTATCCTTTTTTCTTTATTCTTTTTCTTTATTTCTTTATATATTTCTTTATTCTTTTGGTCCCCTCCGTCTTCTCTTGTCTCTTGTCCTTGTCTTGACTCTTGTCCTTTACCCTTGCATATTGCCTCTTTGAGCCTTTTTGAGCTTTTCTATCTTATACTTTGTCCTTTTTTTAACCCCTTCCTTTTGGCCTCTTTGGGGCTGTCCTGGTAACCTGTTACCTGTTACCTATTGACTGTAACCTGTTGATGTTTGGCTGGGGGCGAGAGAGGGGAGGAGATTGATGGACAGGGCGGGCAGCTGGCTCAGGGGAAACCTCTCTGTGAGGAAGGAACGAGAGTGGCAGACGCCCCTCACCTACCCCTCACTCTCTGTGCCTCTCGACCATAGGCCGGCCTCAGCAAGTTGGTAGTGCCCTGGCGCGCCCCTGTGAGCCGAGCTGCACCCAAAGTAAGCAGCTGACTGTAGCGCACCGGCTACATTCCAAAGATGAGGGAAATGGTGTCACGGTGCACTGGAGTGGCGGTGGGTTGAAGCGTTAGTGCGCTGAAACAGGCTGCGTGAATCAGCTTACCTCAGGTTGCGTCTGGCGGTGTGAGGCAGCTGTGAGGGTGTGAGGCTGTAAGGCTGAGTAAAGCCTGCAGCCCGATCCGAGTGTCGATGTCAGAAGGCTGGTGGTGGGTGATAGAAACTAGTAAGTCCAGATCTAGGGTCTGAGCCCAATTCTCGCAGGAGGTGGGCGAAAGCAGGCTCACACCAGGCAGGATGGCAGAAGACAAATGACGGGAGGCGAGTGGCAGGTTAGCGAGTGGCGAGTTTGTGGAGGCTCCAGTGGTGACTGAAGTGGTTAGTGTGGCCACAGTGTGGATGCAATTAAAGGCCCTGGGTGAAGTGCCTGGAGCGAGGGCAGGGGAAAGAGAGACCTGAGAGCAGGGCACGCTGGGGCACTGCAAGCCGCACCCAACCTGGGGGCATATTAACAAGCCAGGCGATAAAAATATCGCCGCTTTAGCGGCAGAAAACTGCCGCTAAAACGGCGATAATAGGCTCGATAATATGCTCTATGGAATTCCAATTGAAGCCCATGTTAAATGTGAAGGACGTCAAACATGGGCTTCAATTGGAATTCCATAGAGCATATTATCAAGCCAATTTCGCCGTTTTAGCGGCAGTTTTCTGCCGCTAAAGCGGCGATAATTTTATCGCCTGGCTTGTTAATATGCCCCCTGGTTGGGCAGCTTCCGCGGGCTCACCTGAGCACTTCACAATGCGGCCACCGCTATAGTCGGCCACGCTGTCACTCTCTCTGCACCTACCCTCAGCTTGCTTCCTGCTCTAGCAGTGTCCGGACCACCTCCGATAAAGGGAATCCGCTCGCCGAGCCCCGACGAGTCCCAGCGCTCCTGCCAAGCTCCCGCGAACCTTCGACTTAACCTTCGTACCTCCGTGCCGCCGCTCCTCGCTCTCTCGCGGCTACTCACAGGCTTCTCATGTGACCACGTCTGCCAACCTATTGAACTCCACTCCACTCCAGCAGTGAACACTGAGCTAGTCATCCATGTAAATACAACATACAATAAAGTGCTCACTAACATGCGTTGATGATAGGATACAAGACGTTTGCCTCTTGAATGGCAAGATTTGCAAGCAGATCACATGTCCCATATTGTCTATGTAAAACTGTGAGGTAAAAGCAGTTTTTTTCCAGGATATTCTGCAAATACAACCTCTGGTCCTCCTCTCTTTCACTTACAACCATTACTAACAACTCATTATCATAGCAGGCATCAATATACAACACTCTCTCTGACTCATTGACTCAGCAAGCATAATCCTTGCTGAGCAGAGCTAATAAAATACATATAGCTTAGAATACAAACTTTGCAATTCAAAATACTGATGCAGGGGACACAAGTGGACCATTTAATTAGCCTCATCACATGGCCCATGCATCACAAGTCTTGTAGAGCGGATGGGTCTCATCCTCGACAGCGACGGGCTGCGCACGTACTCTTGTTTATATACGTTGAGAGGACATTCAAAGAGATAGGATGTCTACCCTGTAACATCACTGTACTCATGGTGTGTGTCCTGCAATGCACACTAACATTTGTACATTACCAGTAGCAGCCTTCAATTATGAGCACAAGTTGCAACATGCATAGTTCGCAGGTCACTGATGTTAAAACAATAACGTGACAAGACTTGCCATCAGGTAATGTTAATTGTTCATGCAAGAAGTTCAAGAAAATGGGACCACCATATCACGCACAATGCGGGCATTATCATCCCTGCCACTCTGCTGTCACTCAGCGGTATCTGTGTGTAGAGACCAGGGTCTCATACAAAGGCACAGCATGATCCTCAGGCCATGTGGACTGCTTGTGCTATCAGGCATTGTTCTTTTGCTTTTGCACGGACGGTGACATGCAAAGTGCAGCCTTGCCATTCCAAAGTAACAATAACATGTTCCCATGTGAAGATTGGTCTTCAACATGCAAGTACATGGCTCAGTGTGTCATGTAGAGCTATGCATAAATCTGAGGTTTCAGTTCCATTATGCTATCTCTTACACACATTTAAGTGTGCATTATCTGAGCTGTGTCTGTAGGATATTGTAGTCCATAGGGTACTAATAATATGCGTAGACACAACACCAAGACTAACTTACACTGGTATCTGTCCATTCAAAACATAATTTAAGCTCATTGCTGACATGCAGGACTTTACTCGTGATGTTGCGTGCACATAAACATACTCACACCATGTAACATCTTGCCTAGCATTTTAGGTAATCTTGACAATGGAGATGGTCATTGCACACTGACCAGAGACCATGTAATGCAAACCACTGCATGAAATGCATAGACATATCTTGTGAAAATGAAGCCATGAGTGCCGTAGCACAGACTGTCATCAATGTTACCCTTTCTGTCTCCAGCTATTCATACACCCAAATGTGAATGTGCAGCCACAGCTGTGCTTTGCAGGTATCATAGACAAGGAGTGACTGCCTGTTGGTCAGGTACATTTGTGTAGCAAGACCATCGTACTGGCACAAACATCACAGCAATGTGTGATGTTAGAGGCTCACATGTAGTGACACATACCACCAATGCCAACCCTAATGTGTGGCACTCTGGAATGGGTCGACGTTCACACATGTACAGTCATGAACAGACACCAATGTGAGTAAATAGTGCCTCCTAACGGCTCAGGACCACTCATACATGTACATTACAGATACAACACACAAATCACATCACAAATACATATTGTGTTGTTAGTCCAAATACATCTCATGAAATGGTGCATATATTGATTATGTATTAATAAGCGATGAAAAAATTACGTAAATCCACGTTTGCACTAATATTTTCCATATCTGGCACGAAAAATTCTCTCAAAATACATATATACACATGAAATCATCCCGCTCATTCCTAGACATGGGAAATTTTGTCGCAAAGCAAGAAAACGGGCCGCAAACTGACAGTAAATAATGTCAGTCTGCATCCTGGCTCGTGGAGGCGTGCAGTTCACTTTCACTTTCTCTTTCAGCTACACGTTACTTTCTTTTGTGAGTTGTGGAGTTTTGTCGGGTTTACGTCTCTGGGGTATCTTTGTATAGTTAAATAGTTAATAGGGGTTGACTGTGGTTTTTTTGGGTTTGCCTGGGGGAAAGATAGTATTTGGGGATGTTGGGTCAGGGTAGGGAGGCCAGGATGTCGGAGGGGTCCTTGGGGATCTTCCTCTCGTTCGTTAAATTTTACCTGCCCAGGATGGTAAAGGCTGGGGGACGCATCCTACAGGGGTACAATGTAAAAGTCTGGAAATTGAGATGGGAGCACATGCCAGAGACGATGCTCAACATGTTTGGTGTGGACAGGACTGTCCAGCAGTGGAAGCACTGGTTGCAGGACTGTGTTGGCCTTGAGGGGTACCTAATTGATCACCTTAGAATCATCAGGATGCAAGGTGGTACGTACATGACAAACATCGTATCACAGCAGAGGACACCAATAATGTTGAGATTAAGATATACGCACAAATCATTGCAATTGCCATTTGGCAAAATAGCTTGCCTGTCATGACAAACTGTGCCACCCCTACAAGGTTTTTGTTTGGTACACTTCACATGATCAACTGGCTGGTAATCTCTGTGAAATACACAATGTGGGTCACCAACATGTCAAAGCTCGTGACATACCTGTGCGTAGTCGAAAAACTGATTTGACCCTCAAACGTCACGTCTATTGAGGTGTGATAGCAGATTTTACATCCATGAAGCAGTGGGACAGGATGCAGTATGTTCTGTCACTCAGACCGTGGCATGGATGTCCGTTAGGCCACCAGTGTTAAATTGACTTGTGTTGTGGGTAAGACAGGCTCAGCAGATTGCAAAATGTATGTAACATGGCAACACACCTGACTATTCCGATGACTGAAATTGTATCATGAAAACAATGATGTATGTGATTGTTGCAAAATGAGATGTCAATGACATAATTGTACTTTTCACAATTTTTCAACAGTAGGAAGACCCTTGATCACACAAGAAGATGTGGATGCATTCATGGACCCACACGTCATGGGTGAGTGTGTCCCCCGAACTTTGGATTATATGTGTTGAAATATCCAAGCAATGCCACAGGCCCTGTATGTTGTAGTACACAGTGTGGATGTGCATCACATGAAACTCCCTCTGGTGTGATGATGCTGCATGAAGTCAAAGGTAATGCACATCAGCATCATGTGATGCTGGAGGACACAACTGCCATTTGTGACTTGATGTTGCACTGCCTCATATGATTCACAACACCCTATCTATGTGCAAGCATAAAGTCCATAATGTGGGTGATGTGATAGCCATGTCATAGATCCAATCATTTTATTACACTTTCTCATATATAAAAAGTCACATCCAATATGTGACAGAATCTTTTATAAAAAGTTTTCCATAAAAACAATACATAAAAACATTATACAAAACAAAATTATTGTACCACACAATATTAACAAAGAGAGAAAAATATATATAATAAGACACCGCAGTTTGTCATTGATTCAGCAGATCACAAGGAACAATTTCTTCACTAGGTCCCACAGACACAAGAGAACGTGCGTGGGATTCCGTTACTCTGCAGCAAGTTTTAAGTCGTCTGAGGCAAGAGAACAAGGAGGCAAGCACTGCCCGGCCCCTTGTTATTCAGTGGGACAGTTCTCCGGGGAGAGTGAATAAACTACTACCACGGCCAAATCATTAAGGCATACCAGAGTCAATAAGCACAAAATTGAGAGGACTTCTGAATATATTTTAAATCAAGGATTACCGTATAAACCAGTCTACATTCTGGATTGTCTCAAGAGGCTGCTCCAAGCAGAAATAACGCAGATAGTAATGCCAATACCAATAAGAATTTAAAGCCAAAAATAATAAATAAAACGCAGGATAACTGTAGTCGTCAATCAAGGGTGAACAACAGAGAGACTTGAAATGCTAGTCTTGAAAAAGATGGAACAATAAGAAATAACCATCGAAATGCATCAACGCCTTTTTTTGTGGCAGAATCTATGGAAACACTTTGTCCTGTATATGGCAAAATAGAGTACATCCAGGCCTAGTGAAGAAATTGTTCCTTGCGATCTGCTGAATCAATGACAAACTGTAGTGTCTTATTATATATATTTTTCTCTCTTTGTTAATATTGTGTTGTACAATAATTTTGTTTTGTATAATGTTTTTATGTAAAACATTTTATAAAAGATTGTGTCACATATTGGATGTGACTTTTTATATATGAGAAAGTGTAATAAAATGGATATGATTTAATTGTTGGCTGTGAAAGAAAGATCTACTTCCAATAACCAAATAGGGTGTGTATACAATATATTATGTGTTGACAAGATTGATTTAAATACAGTTTTTTTATTTAGTAGACAAGGGATAACTTGCTTTAAACTACTGAATAGTACTCCGTCCCTATGTTTGCGTTGAAGGGGTCTCTCTCTATTTTTATATATTATATAGATCGATTCACACAGCATCACAAACATCTATGTGCCCTGACATGATTGTGCAAGTGTTCTAGATCTGCAGCAGCCAATTTCAATTGGAGACTGTTGTATATGATAAATTTGTTCCACTGAACATGTCACATCTGTTGTCGATTATCATTATGCAAACTGATGTGGCATACAGACATGAACTATTGACAAAAAGCTACACACAATCTTATTGTAAACTTACTAGAATGTACTACCATCACCATATGATATTTGACCCCATGGCAGAAACTGTGTCACCACAAAACCGTGGGGCATATGTACAAGCCCCTATGGCCATCACAACATCACTTTTATTGGCTTTGTAGTGGCAATGAAAGCTACGCCTTTCATACAAGGCAGCATTAGGCCACATAACATGGATTAATGCTGCCTTGTAAATAAGGGCCACTTTCACGCTGTGGTTAGCGTGAAAGGGGTGGGCAGTGGGTGTTGCGGTGGGCGTTCCAGGAGGTGGAGGAGTGTGGCTCAATGGTTAGAGCGGCAGACCCTGAAGCAGAGTTCTGGCCCGGGACCAGGGTTCGATTCCTGCCTCGGCGGGGCTCGGGCTCAATTTCCTCGGACCTGTCTATTCTCGCCTCGGTGCCTATTCTAATCACGGGCCCCACGCTGCAACTCTGGGCAATAGCTTGCTTAGCCTCCACACCGGCCCCAACAGCGCTAAGGATGCCTGGCTTCACCCTGGGGGTGCCCAGGAGTGGACACTTCACAGGGAAAGCCAGGAGGGGTTCCACAGCGGTATGAGTATCAGCGCCAGGAAACCGCAAAAGGCGACACCGCAAGGTGGCTGTCTGGTGACAGTGCGCTCTATAAGTACCTTGGCATTTACATTTACATTTACATTTACATCACCCATGGTATTTGACGCTGCTCCCTATGTACAAGGGCGGTGTACATAGGAGGCAGGGCCAAAATTAAGACCTGGTAAAACCTGGTCTTAAGTTAGCTAAATGAGGAGAAATGCATTATTTCTCCTAGTTTTTGCTTTTTCCATGTGTGCTGCTTTATGTAGCACACATGGGAAAAGCAAAATGCCATGGATTGTTCATGTACAGGAAGGTCGCCCTCCCTGTACATGAACAATCCTCCCCTGCATGCAGACACCCTTGCAATATGGTGCAGCCTTGCATTTCAGAAGTGGCAGAGAGAGGTGTTAAGCCATGACGGCTAATACCTCTCTCCGCCACTTCCTTGTACATATCCCCCAGTGTTTTTATATAAGCTGTGTCTGTGTGTACTCACGACACATTCAAATTAATATATAATTTAGTTACAATTGTCAGACACAGATGTGATGTATTGGGCATGATCTGATCACAAACTTACTATGATCCTGGCTCCTTCACATGGTGTTGTGTGTACAGGTCAGCTTGTGGACATGTTGCATGTCCACTGCTGCAACATGTTAATAATTTCCCTTTGCATGGAATTTTTTACTGATGAATATAGTAGATAGCGAGCAACTGAATTAAGAGCCAAACAATACAAACTTTGTACATAACTCCAGGCATTGTAGGTACATCCCAGAGTGTACACACTTGAGAAGATACATTTTAGTAATGATGTAGATGTGTATGAACAGACGTGGTACAAGTTGACACACAGCACTGATGTGCATGTTGGTACTTGTCCTATCTAATAGCAGTTCCAGTTGACATTGACAGTTAGTTGTTCAGAGAGCATGTGCACCATGATTACGTGTTACAGAGGGCTGAATGAGATGATCTAACATCATCACGTTTTTCAGGAACACTCTTACAATGTGACATATATTGTTGGTACATAAATCTGTCACGTCAAATACTTGTGTATTTGTGTAGGAATCCTGTGAATCATTTCCATGCTGATGCAAATAAGCAAGCTTCTGTAGTCCTAGAACATTTTGTAGTCACAACTTAGTCTTGAACAGACTATTGTAGACTCAGTGCCGAAGCATGCATGAGAAAATCAGCGTAGGCCAATCTCAAATCATGCGTCAGACATCCTTTCACACTGCATTTAGTTGATGAGTGTTTGACACTGTTATCCTGCTAAGTGCACTCATCATCATACAGAACCATTCACCCACCTTCAAATTTGATTTTCAGACTCTTGTGTAAATTATGTCTATAATATGCTCATAATGGTGACATGCTCAACAGTTCTGCCAATTCACATGATACTAGTTGGTCATCTGAATGTGTCACACATGAAATATACAATTGTTCTCTGATGGATCAGGTGCATGATGGTGATCCTTGTGTGACATTGACTAACATGTGCTCAAATCAGACAACATAGCACTTTTGGGCGAGGGGGCTTTCCTTTGCACTACCATAAATGTGTTGACACTGCCACTGTTTTAAAAACACAAATTGTCAAGTACATGGGTACACGATCTAATCTGGTTGCGTGGCTGTGGTGACACCTCCAAGGGCTCACTAAAACGATTATTTTCCATTTCCTCAAATATACTACATGACAAACATTGTTCTGATTAGTCATCTGACTTGAATGTAGACTGTGCAGCCTACTGTCTTTGTGTTGTTAGAATGGCAGGGTCTGCTATGGGCCTGGTATACTTCATACTTACTGTACTCTCCCTGTTGGCCTCTATTGTTTTTCTTTTGCACGGCCAAATTGCAAACAGAAATCAGACAACTGTTGTCACTGCACTCTGTGCCTGCCTTGACCATGCACAGGAATAACCATGTTGTCATGAACATCTTCTTCTGATTCCGGCTATGATGAGTTCATGATTTCTCAGGCTATGTGTCTAGTTGCATGTTGTTTTTGATGATGTTCACATAACCTATGGCTCATTATTTATAGGTGCGGCAAATTTGCATTATGCCATCCTGTTCTTGTACTCAGAAAACATGACATGTATACATTTATTTTTTCAGATAACATGTCCCCAGAGGAGCAGCGTCAGTTCCACCAGTGGAAGGGACGTTACCAGCACATCAGGCGTGTGGCTAAGAGGTACAATGCAATGGCTAAGAGGTACCAGGAGGAAAGGGCTGCAGGCAGGTGTAAGTCCATCACAGAGAGTACAAAGAAAGCAGGGGAAAAACACGTGTTGCTGCTGTAGGAGAGTAGGGTCTGCAATCCTATGATCACCCAGATTTTTTGCTTTTGCTTCATTGGTTTACGACTTTCCCTGGCTGTGGGCCTGCCAATCAGACCCACAGCCTTGCTGTTCTCTCTCGAGATTAACACACATGTATATTAGGTGCATCCACTAATTGGAACTGGGCCGCCTTATCAGTCCCTGTATCAGCATACCACAGGTATCCAGGGCATCGGTGTACCCAGGGCCTACCAGGGGCTGCAGCATGTATTATGCCACCCCTGGATGGCCACCCAAATCTGACACAACTGGCTGCACGACAGCTGGGGCAAGGTGGTGTAATCACCCGTTGCTGTAGGTGTAGTATTCCTATACCTAACCCTAAAATGGACACATGGATTCCTATCAGTCACTCCTATGGCAGGCCTTATCAATCCTGAAGGCAGAGTGCTGGGAATCATGTGAGATGGTGCTCTGGCGCGAGCTGAGCCCGTCGACGGCTTGCGGAACCAAGTCCTAATAGCTGTTCTATGGTGACGCGTGCCATCTACCTTAAAATGCATTATAATCCTCGCGGTTATTTGCTAACTTTGGCATCGCATCACCCAAACATGTCGAGTAAGGTGTCATACGAATTGGAATACGAACCCCTCGCCAATTCTGGCGACGGGGTTAGCATTCCACCCTTCTAGAGGGACACGACATGGAAGTAACCTTGAACCCCGGTTAAAGTTGACTCAAGCCTCAGCATCACAAAATGGATGCTGCCACCAGACACAAGTCTGACCTCCTGCTGCTGGGAGACCTTCCAGCAAGGGGAGCTTGGACAAAGGGTTTCCTGTCGAGGGCGGTGTTAGCACCATCCCAGACAGGGTTTGTGTATCCCAGGTAGGCAGGGCTGAAAGGAAGGTGATTGCAAGTGGCACCCCGGTGCTCACTGTGCATAGCCCGGCTCAAACCAGTTTCGGGGGCACCCCAGCCCCTGAGCTGGGGCGAAGCCGGACAAAGGATAGGGGTGTAACCACCCCCCTCCTGGTCCCACCCATAGGCATCAGTAACTTTAGACTCTCTAACACCTCCCATTCCACTTGCAGTGTAAATGGTTTCGTGCCCTTCGGGCATTTGGGTAAATTGTGCAACTAGAAGTATTCTCTCAAGAGTTTTGTATTGTGCTTAGCTCCCTGACTCATAAAGAGCCAGGGTAGTCTTGTTATAAATAAATATCCTTTATTTTCGTAACAACTTGTGTGGTGCCCTTTCACTTGGTGTTCAAGGGGTATATGTGATGGTAAACAGCTGGCTTAACACGCCCTCTAGAGTTTAGCCTGAAGACTGCTCTAGTCCACGCTACTAGGATAGCTGGTCTACAAGGTTGACTTACAACCAATCATCAATAAAGGTCGTTTGGAATGATACACAGTGATCACTAGAATAGTGAGCACTACATATCAGGCCAACTTCTCACATTGGTGGCAGCGGTTGGGATTTGAGCTTGCTGTTGTTTTACCACACACGTATCCTAAGAATATCAAGCTGAAAGATCACATAAGTACCCAGGTACATATAACTTAACTTAGAATACTCGGAGTTCTACTGAACCAGCTGTTATAGTGAAACAGGGACCAGCACACCCTGACTATAACTCCTAGCAAGGGATCAGTAGGGAAACACATAGGGCCCGATTCACAGAACAAACTTAAGACAAAATCCTAAACTTAGTACCATTTTGGTATTCACAGAATGCACTTACTACTTCTGGTATTCACAGAATGAACTTACTATTTTTGCGATTCACAGAATAAACTTACTACTTTTGCTATTCACAGAATGGATTTACGACTCCTAACTTTACGTCCGCACTCGGGCCGGAAATTCCGGCCCGGAGGCGGAGCTTCCGGCCCGGAGGCGGGGCTTCTGGGCCGGAGGCGGAGCTTCCGGCCCGGAGGTGGGGATTCCGGCCAGTGGCGGATCTCCACCACTGGCCGGAATCCCCACCTCCGGCCTGGAAGCTCCGCCTCCGGCCCGGAAGCCCCACCTCCGGCCCGGAAGCTCCGCCTCCGGGCCAGAATTTCCGGCCCGAGTGCGGACGTAAAGTTAGGAGTCGTAAATCCATTCTGTGAATAGCAAAAGTAGTAAGTTTATTCTGTGAATCGCAAAAATAGTAAGTTCATTCTGTGAACTTCCGGCCCGAGTGCGGACGTAAAGTTAGGAGTCGTTGACACATTCCTTTTTTATGGCTATTGGTGGAGGATGGTCGGCCACACTTCAGCTGTAACCTTGATGGACAGCTGCATGAAGAAGAGCTCTCATAGCAGTGAAGGAAAGGGTTGATCTTTGAGGGTGTGCTTGGTAGATGAAGAAGAGGATCTGGGTGTCTGCTGTACAGTGGTGAGACCACGTGGAGGTTTGTAATCCTGATGGTGGCTCCTCTCTCACCGATATTTAAACTTCTAGGTATGGCCAGCCACAGTCTATATGAAGTTCAATGGAATCGGGCGCACAGCCACTGGAAATGAAGAGGCGGTGCCAGCGGCCATGCTGGTTTTATGTTGAAACGAGGAATGGCACATGCCTTCCCCTATGTCTGTGAGTAATTGAGGGGTTCTGCCCCACCAGCGCTCCTTAATCACCACTCCCCTATTGATTCTCTATGTCCCTAATGCCAGTTACGTAACCTTCGATAAGGATACGGTCGTAATAAAGTAGTATAAGTGTGCATCATTCGTACTGGTAATTGGGATTGTCCAATATTTGCTGCCATGTCTCCAAAGAGGGATTGAAGCAGTGAGAATCCTGCTGATGCAGTGCATTTATAACACTCGTTAGTTGACCGTCATTAAAATGACTTCCTGGCTTCATCGGCTAGATCAGCTCTTTGTTGGTGTTATAACCCGCTGGTCACTTAGGTTCCAAACTAATAAGCTCACTGTGGAAGAGGTGAACCATGACTTCCTTAGACTAATGATCCCCTTGTTTGAATTAAAAAGGAAATAGGATTAGCCCTGAAATGAAGCCTCTACCCTTTCATTGGCACCCCCACAATGTTCATTGCTGTGCTGCACGTCCTTGGGTGCAGTTGTCCACTTGGGTGCATTTGATATATCTACAAAAGGCTGATGAGTATTGAGAGATGTCCCCAACCCTCCTCACAGCCAACCACGCAGAGGGTAAGAGGTGATTACCTGTTAGATCTCTGATTGATCTCTAGTGCATGTGCTCCAAAGGTTCAATCGTTGGACTTCAGCCTCTCACTTAGCAGCGTGACACTCGCCCTCCCCGTGACTCTTGACATCCTTCTTCTTGTTCAAGGGTCAAAGCGCAAGTCACTAAGAAACTGGTTTTCAGGAATGGGGCCGAGCTGCAATTACTGTGTTATCTCTTGAACGGAATCAACCCCAAGCTCCAGCAGGCAGTGCTCGGGGCGGAAATTCCAAGCGGCACGTCACGTCTTCCGGAGCAATTTTCCTCTCGGTCAATTTATGTTTTAAAAAAAAATATTTCAGGCGTTTTCTTAATTTAAGCAGTGACTAATTTGTCTAGGTTTTACACATTTTCCAGCAGGTGCTCAGCTCAGCCATGAATATGCCATACCCAACTGCAATGCTAAAGATATTGTGGGAATCCTCAACCGGAAGTAGGGTCTTTTGAAAAACCGGGCACTACCTATATAGGGGCCGATGCCGATGGCCAGTCGGACAGCTGTCCGTAGCCTTACCCTGCGACCGACACGTACCCGGAGCCGGTCCGTCCTGTATAGGAAGTACGGTGCGCATAACTGCCAAAAACACGACCGAAACGTAGGCTGTGAATCAAGACCCATTCTCCGTCCAAGCCGTAACTCCCAAAGAGGAACCTTGTCGCCCGGAAGCAGTATCCATAGCAGATTCCGGCATGATAAGTACGATGCGTACTTTCTACGCGCCGGACGGGTCGTCACGTACGGTACGTCACAGCATCCGGAAAACAAGCACATCAGCTACGATTCCTGCCACAAATCAATACACGGCTACGAGACGGAACAGCTTGCAGCGGGTACGAGACGGAGCAATAAGCAGCGAGTACGACACGAACACATCATGAATCCCATTGCGCAGGTCATACTAGTACTCTACATCTATAACCGGATCAGGGACCGACGCCGACGGCGCGGATGGTAAGTCAGACACCTACCACATACACAAACGACACGTACCCGCAAAATGGCACACAAACACAGTGGATACATATCCTGGCCACTAACAACAGCCGACCATAGGGGTTGCATGGCCAGCACCACTAACACCCCCACCCATAGGGGGCCTGTTGCCCATCACCCCTGCCACCCCCACTCACAGGGGACTTGCTGCCCATCAACCCTGCCACCCCCACTCACAGGGGACCTGTTGCCCATCACCCCTGCCACCCCCACTCACAGGGGACCTATTGCCCATCACCCCTGCCTCCCCCACTCACAGGGGACCTATTGCCCATCACAACTGCCACCTCCACTCACAGGGCTTATGTTTCCCATCACCCCTGCCACCCCCACTCACTGGGCTTATGTTGCCCATCACCCCTGCCACCCCCACTCACAGGGCTTATGTTGCCCATCACCCCTGCCACCCCCACTCACAGGGCTTATGTTGCCCATCACCCCTGCCACCCACACCCATAGGGGGCCTGTTGCCCATCACCCCTGCCACCCCCACTCACAGGGAACCTGTTGCCCATCACCCCTGCCACCCCCACTCACAGGACTTATGTTGCCCAACACCCCTGTCACCCCCACTCACAGGGGACCTGTTACCCATCACCCCTGCCACCCCCACTCACAGGGGACCTGTTGCCAATCACCCCTACCACCCCCACTCACAGGGCTTATGTTTCCCATCACCTCTGCCACCCCACTCACAGGGCTTATGTTGCCCATCACCCCTGCCGCCCCACTCACAGGGCTTATGTTGCCCATCATCCCTGCCACCCCCACTCACAGGGCTTATGTTGCCCATCACCCCTGCCACCCACACCCATAGAGGGCCTGTTGCCCATCACCCCTGCACCCCCACTCACAGGGGACCTGTTGCCCATCACCCCTGCCACCCCCACTCACAGGGGACCTGTTGCCCATCACCCCTGCCACCCCCACTCACAGGGCTTATGTTTCCCATCACCCCTGCCACCCCCACTCACAGGGCTTATGTTGCCCATCACCCCTGCCACCCCCACTCACAGGGGACATGTTGCCCATCACCCCATCCACCCCCACTCACAGGGCTTATGTTTCCCATCACCCCTGCCACCCCCACTCACAGGGCTTATGTTGCCCATCACCCCTGCCACCCCCACTCACAGGGCTTATGTTGCCCATCACCCCTGCCACCCACACCCATAGGGGGCCTGTTGCCCATCACCCCTGCCACCCCCACTCACAGGGGACCTGTTGCCCCATCACACCTGCGACCCCCACTCACAGGGGACCTGTTGCCCATCACCCCTGCCAACCCCACTCACAGGGGACCTGTTGCCCATCACCCCTGCCACCCCCACTCACAGGGCTTATGTTTCCCATCACCCCTGCCACCCCACTCACAGGGTTTATGTTTCCCATCACCCCTGCCACCCCGACTCACAGGGGACCTGTTGGCCATTACTCCTGCCACCCCCAGCCATAGGATGGGTGATGCGTAACACATCCAGCATACTCAAACATCAGGTATGTCCGCAAAATACATCCCCCATAACATCATGACAACTGCCCACAACAGTGAAAATGGCTACGAGCATACAATGTAAGTAACAGCACATGTGTGACCAACACATGAGTGTGACATACACAAGGCAAGCATCACCATAGCACTGTGGCAATGTAAAAAGAACACCCCCTCACTGTGTAGAACAGAAGTCAAGTGGGGGCTCACAAAATGCAGCAGATGTGGAGCATTGTGGTGATGGGTAACAAACCCCCCTCAACATAGTGACCAAAAGGTAAGTGTCATCATGGTCAAAGCTGCAAATAACAAACAGCATGTATGATCCCTGCTCCCAACACATCAAACACTTCTGGGGGAAAATAGTGGTTGTGTCCCATACACACAGAGATGTGTTGAGGCAAACAGTGCTGTGAAAACATAACACTCTCAGCCATGTGAAGACAAGCACCACACATGGGGGCTGACAATGCACACAGCGTACAATGACACAACAGCAGAAGTGACCATCACCAAGCATGCACACATCTCGAAAATAGACACACCAACCAAAACAACATGTGTAGACTGTAGGTGTCAGCTCACTAACTCACATTCCATGCCAGCAATGGCACCCAACAACCAGGATGAATGTGCACAATGATGTGAAATGACTCACAGGGACAGCAGGCAAAATCACAGAAACAGCATCCAGACAAAGGCCCACAACAGCAACACCACTGCACTGGTGCAGATGCACAAACACAAACAGGCAAACTCACACTGCACACCTGACACAGCATGTGTGTGTGTTTCACAGTATCCCCAGGCAACTACACAACACATGAGAGGGGCTGAACCACAGTCACACAGATGTGGACTCAGTGCCATACAAAAGTAAACCATCATTGGGACACCCTCAGTGGGCAATCAGGCATTGGGAGATGAGAGGGAGCACAACAGACACATGTGACACTAGCTGGAATGAACACCAACTAACACAGCAAGAGACTGACACACAACAGCACAATCCCCAGGGACAAGAAATTGTTGTGACACAAGCATGAATGACACCTCCACTGTGATTACAAAGGCAGATGTCGTACAAACTGGGAAACCCAGACATGTGTCCTGTGCCACAAACGTACATCACACATACCCAAACACAAATCACTCAGCATGGCCCCTCATCCATGGACAAACGGGAGCTAAGGGACCATCCATGCAAACATTCACATCAGTCCACCATCTACACCACACACCTGAACCTCAACAATGTGTACCTGTGAAGCCCACATGGACAGGTGACATTGCACATGCCCACATGACAAACACAGGAATGTTGGCAGGAACTAAGGTGCGCACACACATCACACAAGGACTGTTTACAACCCTGGGGAATGACAGACACACTGCACAGTATGTGGTACATGGCCATGACCTCAAAGCTCATGTGACCTTCACAATCCCTGCCACTGTCCCAGGACTATGCAGATGCCAAGGAGGAACACAAGGCACCCATGCTGACACCTGCCAGCATCGCTGCCGTGACCCCAACAAGTGGGAGCAGTCACACACACATACAAATGTCTCAATCACTGAAAACTACCACCTAGGGACAACTACATGATATTGCGAACAAACAAGGGCCTTGAGGAACCCTCACTGTGTCCCATCTGTGTCTGACAACATCATCAACACTCAGAACTGACAAATCACAATGATGTAAATTGAAATCACCTATCTATGAGTTGTGGGGGGTTTCATGTCTCTGATCACACAAATCGGTTCCGATGTTACCTTTCTGTCTCCCTTTTCAATCTTATGACCTAAGTATTGGACTTCTTGTTGCCAAAATTGTAATTTTGCAGGGGACACTTTATGTCTACCTTCTGCTAAATGGTTCAGTAAGGCAATAGTCTTTGATGCCACCAGTAGGTCATCCATATACTGAACCAGAACCGACTCTTCAGACATTCTCAAATCTTCCGGACAATTTTTCAAGATCTGGTTAAAGATTGAGGGACTTTCAGTGTACCCTTGAGGAACTCGGCACCATGCCAAAACACGGTCTCCGAACCGGAGAGCAAATAAATACCGGCTATCCGGATGCAAGGGAATCAGAAAGAATGCATGACACAGATCAATTATTGTATACCATTCCACATCATGTGGGATTTGATAGAGAATCACTGCTGGATTTGGCACAACTGGGCAACAAGGCACAACAATTTTGTTTACTTTTCTTAAATCTTGCACTATTCTATATGTCCCATTTGGCTTTTTCAGTCCCATAATAGGCGATTTACAAGGACTGCTCATTATTTATCTCAAAATTTCTTGCTCAATCATTTGATCAATTACAGGAGCTATTCCCGCTATTACTTCTAGCTTCATTTTATATTGTGGTGTATTCGGATATTTAGCACCATCCTTCACTGTAATTTTTATCGGGTCTACTTTCCTCATTAACCCAATCTCTTGTCCTGTGAAATCCCATACATTTGAATTCACTACCTTTATCAATTCTTCAGGCTTACTTTTATCTGTAAGAAGCGAAAATAACTCATTCACTTCTGTCCCTTGCTTCGCTGGCACCATTATAAAGGCGAAATCCTCATCGGGTGTCTGAAATGCAATACCATCCGGTGTGCAGTAAATAGTGCAGTTCATCCTACACAGCAAATCTCTCCCTAACAAGTTTACTGGACTCGAGTCACACACTACAAACCAATGCATATCTTTAAATGGACAAATGTGCACCTCAATTGGTTTAGTAACTGGGGTACTAATCTGAATGTAATGAACTGTAGTCAGTCATTTCATCATCCTTTTGCTCCATACCTAAGATCTTTTGCCTGCATCCATCCCTTCCAGGTAAATCTGACTGGCCCGAATAGTCTGATGGTGAAAAGAACTTTTCTACAAGATCGACCAATTCGGCCTCCTTCTCTGCTGGTTCTATAAGGACAGAGTCTGTACCTGTAAGGGCCCCACTTGCATTAGTACCTTTAGCCATACTATCAGCCAAACAGTTATCCTCCATGTGAGCCTCAGAGCTTTCAATTGCGTCATTAGCATCTAGGGGTCCCAGTCTCCTTTACCTAGCCCACAAGCGTTGCCTCCGTGAACCTTGAGACCCACTGCTGCGTTGTCAATTTGCTGAATCCCGATTATCCCCCTCAGTTCTTTAAGACCCACAGGTTGCATAGCCCCCTCTTCGCACGGTGCCTTTTGTCTAGTGTCTATAGATACCCCTCTCTTCACTCTCTTCCCTGTTGCAAATAGTTGTGGAATTGTACCTTTAACTCGGCTCCCCGCTTCCGCAGTATTGAAAATGCCTCCACTTTCATCCTTACTGCCTTTACCGCTGCTTTTGGCCGGTTTTTTACGACTCGATAGTTCCATCACTTTCTCTAGACCGCCATTAATCCCTGTGCAAGTGTCTGCAACAGTAACGGTAACAGAGGCAGCAGAGGAGGCGGGAGCCCCAGCAACACCCAGATCGAATGGAGCCCTGGTTTTCCCTCTACCACCTTTGGGAGGCATTTTTCGTGAGCTGCCGAGGGGCATAGAGTTCCAACCATCCAAGGCTCCGATATCCCAGCTGCCAGCAGAGGTCTCCGAGCGTATTCCTGCTTATTCCTGCTTGATTCGGAGTCCAGGCGCGTCCTCTCGCGGCAACTCCTAAACCAGTAACAATGTATCTAGTACGTATCTTCCTGCAAAGATGCAAAGCTGCCGTGAGGAGATGTGACATGCCGCTTCCCGCTATCCCGCTGTCACGCCGAGTTTACGGATCAGTTTTCAGTCTCTCTTGCTCAGAGCATGAAAGTAAGCATTTCTTCAGTTAGCCTTTTGCTCTAAATGCGCACAGATATATTAACATGGGCTCCGAGTGCGGGAGGTCCGGAGCAGCCGGCTCAAGCGTCTGAGCCGACAATCGCCATCTTAAGGATAACTTCTTCCAAAGTACAATGCCAGCGTTGCACCCTTCTCTGGCACTACTTTCCTCGGTTGATCCTTTTCCGCAATCCCTCTAGATGAATAGATTATCGATCAGTATCTCGAACTCTCGGACAGAGTTTCTGGCAGCAGCAGGGTCTGAGACAGCATCTCGGACAAGAACTGGAGCAGCATACGCGTTGGGTCAGTGACGAGTCGGAATGACAGATCTGACAAGTCGGACGAGGTCTCTAGCTATCTTACCTGAATTATACTATTCTTGATTTGTGTACCCCCCCCATGTATCAATTCTTATGTTTTCCCCTATTCTGATTGGTCAGGATGAGGAGGTGAGTTCATCACATCACTTAAAATTTAAGTTTTTCTCTATGAGACATTGTTTATCTGCCCGCCCCTTAATTTTCTTTACCATAGCTTTATTCCCACACGCATTTCACATTACTCAGTAAATTAAACATTTTATTCAACATTGTTGCTTTCGCTGGCGTCATCAGTTGAATTTCCAATGCTTCTTCATTCAAGGTGTCCTTGGCTGAGTGACACGGGTGCCATCATTGTTTCCGGCCAATCTTTATACGCATGGGTGTAGTAGGGATTCCAGTCATCCTTTGAGGCCCAAATAAGAACTAATAATAAAGTCAGAAAAGACACGTTAGAGCACAGAAACAAATGATTTCACTGTATACCACTTATCTCTACTCTATCCCCATTTACTTATTTAAATCTTCTGAGTTAGTGTTTAATAAAACTTATAAGTTTTAGTTTAGCTGTAGCAGGTGCATTAGCATGTGAGTTCGAAGCGGCCATTTTTGGTGCCATTGCGCAGCTGCAAAAGTTTCCCACCAAAAGCGACAGAGTCATACTATGTAGATGCAGTAGACGCATGCGCAATAGAAATCCTGCGTTTTGCCGGCTATTTTAGGACATTCATGTTACGGGTTAGTAATGCACATAGAAAAGCTTCCCCTAGATAAAAGTGTTTGTGGTGTATTGTGGTTTTAGTATTCACAAAACAAATTTGTTACATTATTATACGTTATTTGAGAGGATTGAATCCAAGCAAGTTTCCATTACGAATCCTTGCTCCATCAATCCCCTCTCTCATGGCATTTATTGCAATCATAAATTTTTTCTATTAAACAGATGCCAACTTTAGCACATGTCAATTTCTTCCTCAACCCTATCATTTTTTTTTTTCCTCCTTGCATTGAAAACCTCTAATTCTTTTATAAAAGTCTCCTTTTAATTCTTGTAGATGTATTTATTCAAGTTTTCTTTTCTTACCCCTTTCATTCACTTCATATTTCTTTCTTCCTTGACAACACTTATGTCAACACATTATTGATAAGACTAATAGGGTAGTATTATGTGACCTAGAATACCTATTCCTAAATTAGTAAACCAACTACCTATGTTGGAAAAACTATTTTCAATTTTATTCCATACACCTTCAACTTCCAATGGTTTCAACTCTTCTTCCAATTTAGTAATATTTTTAATATATTTTACAATTTCAACACTTTTATCTGGAATATACGTGCAACAATATTGCGTTTTCAATAATTTACAGACTCCATCCTCCTTTGCCAATAATATGTCACGGCCAAGTCGATTTTGCATAACCATACATCTGACCGCAACTAATTCAGTGTTGATGAGCAGAAATCCTGCAGCAGTGTCAGTAGATAACCGATCAACTACTGTAGACAACTGACAAATTTTCCGTGAATTCAGAAGAACTCCCACTGAAGGTATCAATGCACCAAAAATGTCACCTACAATCTCTGAAAAACTAGCTCTTTTAACACGCATTAGTCCATTTGCATCTTCATTGTTTCCAGTGAGCCTTTTTACATGATAAACTTTAGTGAATACTATTCCAAAATAGCGACTCCCGTGCCAATGGTCTGGCAGCCTAAAGTAGGCTTTATTGCCACACACATAATAAACTCCAGGAAATACTGGATCAGTTCCTCCTTTTAGTCCCCATCCCCCAATTATTAAGAAATTGTGCTCACATTCACCAGAACCAATAAACACATTGTTATATTCAGTTTTTAACCTATTGTGACAGATTTTCCCATTCTTTTTAAAATTTAAAGACATGGCAGCATGAGTTTTGTTACTTGCAAAATGCTCTTTTTCCTCAGCCCATTTCGGTATCTGAGGTTTAGGTTCAAAAGCTCTTCGTTGGAAATCCTGTCTTCTTTGTTCCACTACATTCAAAAATATTTTCTCTTCTTCTTGCAATTTACAGGTTAAATTGTTATTATGTGCTTCAGCTATTTCTATTGCTTTCATGGTTAAGAAATATTCACCCTTAAATTCTGAATCTCTTGTACTAAGAACAGGGTTCATGATTTTTCGCATGGGAACCTCAGAAAAAAATCACATCTATGTTAGAATAATAATATTGCAATTTTCCAGTTTTATAAAATAAACTAGCTAAAACACTACAGGATATACCATAGGTCAATGGTATATGATGATAGGTCACTCCCTCTGCTACAGATGCAGGTAATTTCATGCAGACATAGCAATCACTAACTTCCATAGTTTCTACATATTGTACTAATAAGTTTGTGAAAACATTTAAATCAGTGCCATTTTTATTCACAGCGTGATGTAAGTCTGACTCATCTGGTGCTTCTAATTCTACTCTATCTCCTTTGCTAGTAGCTACCTTTTCATGTTCGTTAGTGTTATTCTGTACACTTTTGACCATTAAATAAGGTATGGCCACTGCTAATATTAACCATATTTATGAGTATTAGAAATATACTACATATGCACACTCTGCAACATTTCTTAAAACAATTCGGTTTTCCAGCAACTCTATTGTCAGCCATTCTCTAAGGCGGGAAAGAAAATTTCTCTTCTTTATTCGAGTGATTCAATTTTCGGAACAGGGTTAAAAGAGGGGAATTCATTTCAAAGTGGTCTTACTTCTTCGTCAATTTGCTCTGCATCAAAATTTTCAGTTTCCTCTTTAATTATCTCTAAATTTTCGAAATCTTTGAGAATTACATAGGTCCATTCAGGGCCTTTGAATTCGTTATTTACAAATTTCGCTCTGGGGCTTCTTTGTTTTGAACCTACAGCTGCTTGCTCAGACCAACTGGATACTTCATCTACCTGCTCTGGGCTTTCGGGTATGGTTTTGAGGGGATATTTCAATCTTTTGATAACACCTGGCCGATTATCACCTTTTCTGATTCGTTTAGCTTGCACTGCACTTGTACCTTCTTCAGATGTTCTTTTGTTTTAGTTGATTTGTGGCACAATGTGATTATTTCTGTCCTCATATTCTTTCTTGTCTGATATTGTGCAGGGCTTACTATTTCACTACTTCCTTCCTGAATGTTTTCTCCTTCACTAGTCTGACCTGGTTCAGGCTCAATTTTTAATGTCGCTTTTTATGTATCTGCCTGAATTTCTGTAACTTCCCTGATTGGATCTTGCTCAATTTCCTTTAAATCTTTGTTGTCTTTTATCAGTTCACTCTCTTTCAGATTATTTCTGTTCTTCCCCAGTCTCTGGTTCTTTAAGTTTAACTTCTTTTGTTTGGGTAATTGGTACCTTCCTTACCTGGTCCTGCTCAGGTGTATAATCTAAATTATTTTCTGTTTCTTTAGCACTTTCTTCTCTGCCTATCTGGTCCTCACTCTTTTCTTGACTATTTTGTCTAGTTTGGCTTCTGGTTCTTACAATTATCTCTGGTATGTCTACTACAGGTATCCAATCATCCTGACTGGTGCTCGGTTGTTCTTCGTCAGCTACTTCAGGATCTATTACATGAGATCCTTCAGCTGTGCAGCCTTCAGCCCCCTCAACTGCCTGAGTCAGTTGAGGTTCCTCCTCGTCAGGTGCTGGTACTCTTTTAGTGTGGCTTGCATGAATCCAATTTGGCAAGCCTGCACATTTTACAGCTGTTGTTGTGACTAATATAACCTGATGTGGTTTCTCCCACCTTGGTGCTAGGCAAGTTTCTCGTGTGTGATTCTTCACTACAACCCAGTCACCAGAATTCAGATTGTGCGCTTGAATTGTTGAATTGGCTGCCTGACGTCTGCGTCCTCTCCAACCTGGTGAGAGATAGAACGCACTTGGTCAGCCAATTCTTTGCAATACTCCAGTACCAAATCATCAGTTATATTCAACAACTTGTGTCCTTGTATGCATGCCTGCCTCATTGCTCTTTCATGGGGACTCAATCCAGTATTTTTGTCTGAAATACTTCTGAGTCCCATCAGAACAAGAGGTAGGGCATCAGTACAGTGGAGTTGATGCACACACCTTCCCCAACCTTGAATTAATTGTGCCATTCAATTGTTCTACCACTCCAGATGCCTCTGGGCGGTATGCGCAGTGCAACTTCTGTTCAATTTTAAATGCTTAAATGCTACACAAATAATCAAATTATTTCATTATTAAAATGAGACCCTCTGTCTGATTCAATAGTTACTGGAAAATTGAACCCAGGAATGGGCTCTCTCAATAGGAGTCTGGCTACTGTTAAACTGTCATTTCTTTTGGTGGGGTATGCCTCCACCCACTTTGAAAATAAACAAACGATGACAAGCACATATTTTAATCCTCGACAGGCAGGTAACTGAATAAAGTCGATTTGAAGTCTTATGAATGGTCCTTCAGCCTTTTCCAATTTTCCCCATATAGACTACTGTTCTCTTGCCTGGATTCATTTGCTGACATGTCAAACATCTTTGGCAAAGTCTTTCAGCAACATTCCTAAACCTTGGGTTCAACCAATCCTGCCTGAAAAGTCTAATCATTGCATCTCTGCCTATGTGAGTGTCTCCATGATAGATTCTAGCCATAGGTGCAAGCATGCTGTCTGGCAACACAGGTCTGTCATCTAAGTAGACCCACACACCATCTTCAGTCCTTTGTGTACAACCAATTTTCACCCACTCCTCTTTCTCTTTAGTTTCTGCTTCATTTGTAGATCTTTCACTTCTTTCCATGTTTCTAACCCTGACAATAGCATAAGTTGGCAGCTGTTTTGACAATTTTCATTTTTTCTGTTTACTGCCATTTTGTATCTGGCACAATGTTGGGCGACCTGGTCAGCGTACCGATTGCCTGCAGTCACACGGTCATTTCCTGACTGGTGTGCAGCACATTTGACCACTGCCACTTCTTTTGGTAATTGTATTGCTTCAAGCAATTCTTTGACAAATTGTCCATTTTTAATGGGAGACCCTGAAGAAGTCAGAACGTCTCGCTGCATCCAGAGCTGGCCAAAGTCATGCACAACCCCATAACCATACTGACTGTCAGTGTAAATGGTTCCTCTCCAATTTCTTCCCTTTTTGCAGGCTTTAATTAAAGCAATCAATTTGTGCAGACCTGACTCCTGGTAAATAGGATGCTTCGACTATTTCAGCCAATGTACACACAGCATAAGCAGCACTTAATCCTCCCTCTTCATGGTGCATGCATGAACCATCTACAAAGAATTCATGCTCAGCATCTTTTAATGGCTCAACCATCTTGTATGTCTGGACGTGGTTTTGTACTAAGTTCTGTTACATCAAGACAGTCGCGTTCGGGGTCATCGTTTACTTCTTCATTGTATGGATCTGGTAACAGAGTAGCTGGGTTAAGTACAGTACATCGAACAATGGTCACATTTTGTGCACCTAAAATGATCCTTTCATATTTTGTTGTCCGGCTTGGAGTAAGGTACTGGGTTCGAGTTTGTGTTAAAAGAATAACAACTGTATGGGGGACATATACCTTTACAGGGTGTCCCACTACAATTGTCTCACTTTGCTCCAGACTTACACATGTCGCTGCCACAGCTGTTGGGCATCCTGGCAAAGCGGATGCTACAGGATCTAAGGTAGCAGAAAAATATGCCAATGGGCGTCGCATCAGGCCATGAATCTGAGTTAGAACTGAGAGGGCACAATTATCTCTCTCACAACAAAATAAAGTGAAATCTTTTGAATAGTCGGGCATACCTAAAGCAGGGGCTTCACATGAACAATCTCGTAATTTCAGAAAAGATTTCATGCTCTCATCATCCCCTTCTATCTGTTCCTTTGCTCGTTTCTTTGTCATTTGTATCAAAGGCTTTGTTAACAAGGAGAACCCCATAATCCACTGCCTCCAATACCCAACTACCCCTAGGAACATTCTTATTTCCTTCTGGGTTTGCGGCAACTTCATTTGTTTTATAATTTTTATTATTTCTCCTCGTTCTATCTGGTGTCCCAGATATTTCACTTCTTTTCTGCAAAACTGTAGCTTCTCAAGGGACACTTTATGTCCACCTTTGGCTAAATGGTTCAGCAAAGCTATGGAATCTGTCATGCAGTCACTTTTTGTTTTTGAAGGGACCAACAGACCATCAATATATTGTACGAGGACAGATTCTTTAGGCATTACCAAAGTCTCAAGGTATCTCTTCAAAATCTGGTTAAAAATCGATGGACTCTCTGTGTACCCTTGAGGAACACGATTTCAAACATAAACACGATCCTCAAATTTGAAAGAAAACATAAACTGGCTATCTGGATGCAATGGGATGGAGAAAAAAGCAGGGCATAAATCAATCACGGTGAACCACCTCGCATTCCCCGGTATTTGGTACAGGATCACGGCAGGGTTGGGCACCACTGGACAACAGAGCACAACAATTTTATTAATCTTTCATAAATATTGTTTATCCTATATTTGCCATTTGGTTTCTTAATGTCAATTATAGGTGAGTTACAGGGACTGCGCAATATCTCTTTTAATATGCCTTGTTCGACCATTCTGTTAATTTCTGCTGCAAAACCGGCTTTGACTTCAGGACTCATTTTGTATTGCCGGGTGTTTGGAAAAACCGCTCCTTCCTTTACGGTCACATTTACAGGGTCTACATCTGTCATTAATCCTACTTCCTTTCCAGTAAAATCCCACACATCTGGATTTACTGGCAGTTTTACCTCTTCTGGCAAGTCATCCTGGGTTATGATTGAATACAATTCATTTACTTCTGCTCCTTGGTTATCTAACATGATTTTGTATATTCAGTGTTCATCTGAGGTTTGAATGGCAACACCGTCCGGTGTGCAGAATATGGTGCAATTCATTTTGCACAACAGATCCCTTCCCAATAAATTTACGGGCCTGGAGTCACACACAACAAATTTGTGCATCTCTTTGAAATTTCCAATGCATACTTCCATTGGTTTTGTAATAGTGGTCCTAATTTGCTTATTAGAAACGCCCACTACTTGGATCGCTTCTTCCGAGAGGGGTAGGTTTGGAATGTCTGCTGTTCTCAGAGTAGAACCGGTAGAGCCAGTGTCCAACAAAAAGATAATGTCATTTCCCTCTACGTTCCCGACGATATACGGACCTGACTGATCTGCCGGTAAGGATGCGCCAAGTACGCAATCCTCATTCCCCCCTCTCAGGCACCATCATTGATCTTGGTCCTTGAAATAGGGATCCTGCAAAAGAAACTGTGATGTTAGGTAATTTTTATCACCACTTCATTCTTAAAATCCGGCGTCCGTACTGTACTTGGCTTGACTCACACATTTTGGCATAGGGGCAGGTGGCAATTGATTCTGCAGGTTTACAACCTGTTGTGGTTGACTCATTATCACCTCATTCTGCATCTGTCGATTTAAAATTTGATTTGGGCTATTATTATTTTGTATATTCCTACACTCGTTTTTCCAATGCCCCAATTTTCTGCACTGTGACAAGGGAATTTCTTATTTGCCTCTTCTCTGCTTAATAGCCCTTTTGGTTTTCCCCCATTATTCTCGCCATTTCCTTGTCCTTTTCCTGATTTCCCTGCCATGTTAGTTAACAGGAGTTCTTGTTGTTCTGCTAATCTAACTTGAGCCTACATCACTTTCTCCTCAAAATTTTCCGTCTATTGTCAATTTCATCTCCACAGTACTTTGCATATTTAAAAAATCTCATCTATGTGCTTTGTTAGCCAACACAAATTATGTTGCTTAATCATTTCAGAAATTTCCTTCTTTAATACATTGATAAATCGATACCCAAAATAAGTCATATCCTTATTCCCAATGCTTTTCACTCCACTACACTGTTTGAACACCTGTAGAAGGCGCTCATAGTACACATGAACTGATTCATCCTTTTCCTGCGTTGTTCTATCTATCTTTACCCAATCTGTCTCCTTAGGGGGAATTTTCTCTTTCAGGAAAGTTATGACCTGGTTATATTTTCTCATTACTTCTTCAGACGGGGCTCCAGTTTTCTTATCTCTTGGATACTTATCATTTGGCCAATCAACCGTAATTTTACACTCCGCCCACAAATTAGCCGGTACCACTATGTCAAACAAACCATCCAAATCTTTCAACAGAACTTTCGAAACCTTCACAAACCTTTTGACTTGTCTATACCATTCCACAGGCTCCTCCCTCAGTTTTGGGAAATCATTTGTAAATGACAAAATATCCTGTCTAGTCCACGGGACATGTACATAACCTTCCCCTGGAACTTCTCGCATTGGGTACAACCCTTCTGCTTTTTCTGTTTCTTTCATTAAATGTTCTGATGTTACTCGAGTAGTCTGTGCTTCTTCTTTTGACTTTGTCCACCTTGATTTCCACCTGTCTAGGGCTCCCCATTTTTGCAATATCATCATTAATTCCTTAACTTGCAACTTTCTCCCAGACACGTTCATATTTTCTGAGTCTTTATCAGAAAGTTCTGCTCTCTAAGGGTTTTGCAGAACATTAGATATTCCTACATCGATTCCCATTTCTAAAGCCAAATTCATTAATTTCTCATGAAATATTTTTGTATTTCGAGTTATACTTCGGCAGATGAACAGTAATTCTTCCTCTTTGAAGGCATTCAACCTTTCCAACTCTACATTTCCTGCTATCATCTCTTCCAATTCTACACTTAGCTTAAAAACCTCTAGTACTTTGGTGGTGGATCGGGTTTTTCTGTGTCTTTTGTCCATCTGTCTAACTCTTCTGGTGTTATTAGTGTGGCACTCTTTGTTCCCGTGGATGTCTCAAGTCTCACTTATTTTGAACAACCTGGTGTGACTCTTCTGGGTGTGTCATTTATTTGCCCTCTTATCGGCAAGTCCATTAATGAAATTACTGACTCGCAATCACTAGCTTGGTCGTCGACTATTATTTTTCCTTTTCTGGGTTCCATGATTCGTGTGGTCATGACAGGAGTTTTAGGACAGTTTGATTTATCTCCGTACAACTGGACAACAGGACCTATAGTTACAGGTATAGTTAGAGCTTCAGGATGGGTGATTAACTGTGTTATCTTCTGTATTAATTTGTCTCTATTTTTATTTATTGCCTCTTTCCTTTTCTTAGAGTACCCTTTCCATTGTTTTTTCATGTACTATTTGTGGCACCAAAGGTGTCTCTAATAGTGGAGCGGTCAGGGTAATTCTGCTTGGCCCTTCCTGATATGGTGGAGGACTTTTCATTAATATTTCTTCTAAATAATCATCTTCAGAGTTCCCTTCACTTGTCGTCATTAAGTGTTTTTTTCTTTTCCGTGCATTTACTTTCTACCTGTTCATCAGCCATTAATACAGGATATAATTCCTCGGTTAACAAGAAAGTTATTAACAAAACTACAGATCACTTATCGATAATAAGTGACAAAGCCGCCTTTACTAAAAGAAAACATGATTGGCCTATCATAAATGGTTTCTCAAAAAAGATGGTACAGCAATACCTCGATACGGCATGGTCGCAGAAAAACAAACACATTTTTATCAATGAAAGATTTGGTGTACTCCCGGGATTATCCCATGTACCAACTTGGAAAAAACTTGGATCTGACACTTTATGCAGGCTGTGTAAATCTGGGGAGGAAAACATTATTAATCTATTATGTCTCTGTCCTGAATTAAAAAATGAAAGAGTTATTATTTTAAAGAGAATATTTAATGAAAGAGGGATAAGGACATGTAGACAGGCATTGATCCGATGTCTTTCCTCAGATGATATAGTCATGAACTCCGCTTTGGTAAAATTTTTACTTAAAGTATGGAAGAAAAAAAGAAGAAACAGGACACTAAGATAGACTATATTTTCTTTTTAAGGTCTTAAATGTATGAATTTTATTGTAAACACTAAACAAAATGTATTGAATTTTAAGGATTTGATACTATTTAAAGTATATATAATGGATTATTGTATGAATTTGTTTTTTTGTAAGATTTTAAATAATCAAACAATAAAGACCCCATACTGGAATACCAGATAAGGAAAGACATGAAAACATGGCTTGTCTCCATTGTTTCATTTGTTTGTCTCGGGTTTCACGTGGAAATTGTGGGTAAAAATTACTCAAATTCCTGTTACACCTTGGTCTATCTCGTTGAAATGCCTCAGTTTCCCATTCTTCTAATGCCTCATACTGAGTCAACCTAGGTCTGGGTTCTAACTCATTCATTCTTGTGCGTAAATTATGTAAAATTCTCCCATTAAATGTTCTGTATTCTGGGAAATCCAAAATTCCATCATCTTTCATGTATTCGATCCAATTCTCTAACCATACACAGGTATGATAACCTCTCTCTACCATCATGTATGATGCGGGAGTTTTAGAAGGGGGAATGAGAATTCCTTCTCTAGTTTTAATGGGCTTATCTTTCTTGAAATAATTCTTTATTTTCTGCATAAATGACATTTTCCTTTTCTCACCGTACATTTTTCGCGACCTTCCTCTCAAGTATTGCTGATAAGCAAATCCTAAATAATTTCCATCTGGGCGACTTCCAATTAATGTGGCATCGTACATACACAATCTGTTGTCTATTATTATTCTTGGGACTTCTATGTTTATAATTTACTCAAATCCGTTTCTCCAATACTAGTACGTTTCTTATTTTCGTATCCAAATAGAATTCAACGTTCTTTGTGTGTTTAGCCAATGCTAGCGCGGCTTTAAGTGACGTCAATATCACTCCTTTCTACTGACCCCTCCTTTACAAAGACTTGTGTAAATCACACACCCGCTGTTCTACTAATCCGAGCGTGGCTCTTTGTGACGTCAGTGCAGCACCCGCAACTGACTCCTCCTTTATAAGGTAATGCGTAACTTAAATCTCTCAACATTTTATACGTATTTTGCATAAATCAACAACATAAAACATTTGCTACTGTGTCAGATTCTCTAAATTCCAAAGAATAGTCAGTTTTTTTTACTGTGAGTAAAACCTTTCCGCTTACCCTTCACACACTACAAGTAAAAACCTTTCCGCTTACTCTTCACTCAAGCATCAGAGATCCTGCTACTCCTTCAGTATTACCCTTTCTAGGTGATATAAGACCAAAGTTTCACCAATGAAATCTTCAGCTACCAATTACTCTCACTTACATACAGAAAATAATCCCTAACACAGTGCTTCTAGTTTTAACAAACTTTCCACACTTTTCTTGAATCCTGACAAGTAACCTCACTGCAGTATGGCTTCCATTCACCATCTGCTATTCAATATTCCCGGGAACTTCAGATAACATGAATAACGATGACAACAACAACAAGTGTTAATATATATATCAATAATTTCAATTACAATATTTTCAATTACAATATTCCCTTACCTAACTAACTAGAACCTAACCATGCCTCTGCTACCAAGCAAAACTTATGGAGCATGGGTCACCAGCTCTGGTCACACATACACCTAATACTCACCTGGGCCCAAACCATATTCATAAAGTGAGCTAGTAAAACCCCGCTGGCGTCAGTTTCGTGTAAATTTCCCTGTAACTTTGTTACCTTACCAAGTCTTACCAAATATAGTTTCCTTCCTCAATGAATCAGGTTGCTGAGTTAGTTTAAGGTAGAATGACATTTACCTCTTTACTCTGAATAACCACAGACTCAGGAAGTTTTGAAAACCTTTATCTAAATTAATTTGTGAGTCAAAATTCAATTACAGTAACCACCTTCATTTCAAGAGGCAAAAATACTCTAAAACTTTTATAGCAAAACGAAATGATCAATAATGACGATACCTGAAAAGGGAAGAGGGAAAAAGAGAGAAATAGGCACAAGGGACCGATTTGCTGATTATATTTACCTATGGTCTAAGATGAATCCAACTCCGTAAATGGGGCCAGATAGACTCTCCAAAACAGGTTACAGGTAGAAGATCAGGCAGATTCAGATCTGGAACGATAACTTCTTCTAAAGAACAACGCCAGCATTGCACCCCTCTCTGGCACTACTCTCCTCGGGTGTCCCTTTTCCGCAATCCCTCTAGATGAATAGATTATCGATCAGCATCTCGAACTCTCGGACAGAGTTTCTGGCAGCAGCAGGGTCTGAGACAGCGTCTCGGACAAGAACTGGAGCATCATATGCGTTGGGCTAGTGACGAGTCGGAATGACAGATCTGACAAGTCAGATGAGGTCTCTAGCAATTTTACCTCAATTATACTATTCTTGATTTGTGTACCACCACCCCATGTATCAATTCTTATGTTTCCCCTATTCTGATTGGTCAGGATGAGGAGGTGAGTTCATCACACCACTTAAAATCTGGGGGGCATATTAGCAAGGTCTGGCGATATAATTATCGCCGCTTAAGCTTCCGTTTTTGGGCAAAAAGCGACGATAATTATATTGCAATATAATCAAGGACACGCTAGCGCATGTTTCCTTGATGTATAGCTCGTTTTTTCACAGCCTCGCATCGCTAATGAGATGCAAAGAAGGCATGGCTGTGAAAACAACACATGTTAATATCGTGAAGGCAGCTTCGCGATATTAACAAGGAGGTGCAGCGATTAAAAAAATAACGCTACCTCAGCCTTAACTCAGGAATTTAATGCCTGCTAAATTCCTGACTAAGGCATACTTTTAATGGGAGATGGATTATGCTGATAGGACCACAGGGTCCTATCAGCAATGTTATCGCTGTTTTCAATGGAACATCGCTGGAAAACCAGCGATGTTCCATTGAAAACACCGCTATCGCTGAAATATTATCGCCATAGCGCTATGCGTTGTAAATATAACGTTATCATGGCTAGAATATTCAGCAATAGCCGGCGATAATATTTCATTCGCTATGTACGGCCAACGATAATTACCTCTGGCCGTTGATAATATGCCCCTAAGTTTTTCTCTATGAGCCATTGTTTATGTGCCAGCCCCTTAATTTTCTTTACCATAGCTTTATTCCCACACGCATTTCACATTACTCGGTAAATTAAACATTTTATTCAACATTGTTGCTTTCGCTGGGGTCATCAGTTGAATTTCCCATGCTTCTTCATTCATAGTGTCCTTTGCTGAGTGACACGGGTGCCATCATTGTTTAGGGCCATTCTTTATACGCATGCGCGTAGTAGGGATTCCAGCCACCCTCTGAGGCCCAAATAAAAACTAATAATAAAGTCAGAAAAGACACGTTAGAACACAGAAACAAATGATTTCACTGTATACCACTTATCTCTACTCTATCCCCATTTACTTATTTAAATCTTTTGTGTTAGTGTTTAATAAAATTACGAGTTTTAGTTTAGCAGTAGCAGGTGCATTAGCATGTGAGTTCGAAGCGCACATTTTTAGTGCCATTGCGCAGCTGCAAAAGTTTCCCACCAAAAGCGACAGAGTCATACTACATAGATGCAGTAGATGCATGCGCAATAGAAATCCCTCGTTTTGTCGGCCATTTTAGGACATTCATGTTACGAGTTAGTAATGCACATAGAAAAGCTTCCCCTAGATAAAAGTGTTTGTGGTGTATTGCGGTTTTAGTATTCACGAAACAAATTTGTTACATTATTATATGCTATTTGAGAGGATTGAATCCAAGCAAGTTTCTTTTACGAATTGTTGCGCCATCACTGTCACCACGCTGGAGAAGCATTTAACCAACGAGACCCATCTCAGAGTTTCCACCTGAGCTACAAGTGTCACATTTCACTAATGTATAACTTTAAACTATATGTTAAAAAAGTGTGCTGCAAAAGCAAAGGAAGGAGTTTCACGTGGGTGGCTGTGATGGAATGCAGCCCTACCTCCTATCAGTATCAGGTGGGCGATCTGCTGTGGCGGTCTGGCTTGTTCTGCTTGTTTCCCGGCTCCCACAAACTTACCTGCATCTTACAGAGAGTGGGACTTCAGCAGTGTTGATAGGGGGCTGTTAACAGCTCTTGTCTTTTTTCAAAGATAAAAAACATTTTCTTGCAAAGTGTGATGCTTCTAGCCCTACCCTAGAGTTTCCAAGACAAATGGTCAGATCAGCACAGATTGTGGTAAGTGGCAGATGCCTATCTAGATGGACAGGAATGTGACCCTGGAGAGCAGGGAGGGTGGAAGGATAGATTTCAATACAGCTCCCTTTTTTGGCTATAAAAGGGACAGTCCGGGATGGCTGTGGTGTACTCCTGAGCTCTCGCCAAAGCAGGTACATCTAAAGCTCAGGGCTATCTCACCAACCACCATTATGTCGAAGAGCTTCGGCATCCAATCCCTGTATAGTTTGCCAGGCAAGGACGAGTCCTTCAGAATCTCCAGAGGCAGGTATAGCTCTGCTGGGGCTGGCTTTGGAGGGGGCTCCTTCGGTAGTGGTGCTGGGGCTGGTTTTGTGGGGGGCTCCTTCGGTAGTGGTGCTGGGGCTGGCTTTGGGGGGGGCTCCTTTGGTAGTGGTGCTGGCTCTGGCTTTGGAGGGGCCTCCTTCGGTGGTGGCTTTGGCAGTGGTGCTGGTGGTGGTAGCTCTAGTTTCAGCGCAGGGGGTGGCGATGGCAGGCTCTTTAGCAGCAGGGGGGAGAAGCAGGTCATGCAGAACCTCAATGACCGCCTGGCTGCCTACCTGGACAAGGTGAGGGCCCTGGAGGCCGCCAACAGCGATCTGGAGACAAAGATCCGTGGCTGGTGCGAAAAGCACCAGAGCACCAGCAGAATGAAGGACTACAGCAAGTACTACGTCACCATAGATGACCTACAGAGCAAGGTAAGAGGGTGAGTGGGTACCAACATCAGCAGCACTGAAGGTAGTATAGTATATTATTGATTTTATAAAATGAGTTTTCATGAGTATTCCGTATACTTTAATGGACACAACAATGGCCATAAAAGAAACATACCAGAGGACTAAAGTGCATCCAACATAGCACCATGGTGAAAAGCAGTCTAACAAGTGCAATAAACCGTAAAGTGCATACAGTAAAGCAGCATAGAGATGGGGCAAACCTATCGCAATCCAGTCATCGCTACATTCACTTAGGTACCTTGTGCGTCCCGGACCGTTAGACATGTTGTGGCTACTTACAAAGATGTTTGCCAAGCCATGCTCAAGTACTCCATAATCCTATGTTCTAAATATATTACTCATGGGTTGAATACCTACAAGGCCGATCGGACTTGCCAACTCAAGCTTCATTGTGCTAGAACAACATATACTAGGAGCTAGAACATAGCTTTCACCAAAGGCTTAGCCTTCCATCAATGATCTGCACCTTCCTGCTGCTTTAAGAAAGGAGCAGACGTTATGACAGATAACAGGACTACCTAATAGCAGGAGAGAAAGTAGTGGAACCCTGCCCTTATGAAACTGTAAACACTTTACTATAGGGTTTCAAAAAAGACCAGAAAAAAAGTCTAAAAAAGTACAAAAATACATAAAGAGATCAGGGTTTTCTCTGACAGCCCTAAGAATGACAGACCACTACAGACGCCTCACAGGGAAATACAAGGCTTTGAAAAAGACAAGAGATGCCACACTGTACCAGCCGTGAAAAGAAAGAGAAGAAATCTCTCCCAGCATGTAAGTTCTAAAGTTAAGTACACGGCAGCCCGGTACGTAAAGTAGTCTCTAATATAGTCATAAAGTCTGCTGCCAAGGGTGGTTGTTAAAGGCCCTGAACCCGAGTTGACCAGGGCCGATAACGAGGAAGAGAGCCTTTAACAACCGGTATAGCCCAAGGCAGAACTGCTATAAGGCTATTAGAACATTCCACCCACTAAGGGTAGAAAGTTCTAAATTATAAAGGAACAACCATGCAGACAAACATTAGAATGATGGAGTTCAGGGCTTTATTATTATGCGTATTTTGTAAAGCGCATGGCTACCATAGGAAGGTTTCCCACCACTGAGCTCGATACTGAAAGTGGGTTGAGCCAAAGAACAATCTCAAAAACATTATAGCATTTGGGAAGGATCAGAAGATGAGAACAACCAAGTTTTTAGCAGTTTGCTAAACAGAGAGAGTGAACTGCATTCTCTCAGTCTCAGAGGTAGATCATTCCAAAGTTTCAGTCCCAGAAAGGAGAAAGCTCCGTGTCCTTGTTGGGATTTCCTATTTTAAGGAATTACGGCCATACTGAGGTGACTGGAACGCAACGAACAGCCAAGTTTATACCAAGACACCAAAAATCTAAGGTAACCATGTCAGGTGTCTTCCAGGCATTTTTGCACGTAGCTCAACACCTTAAATTCCACCCGCCGTTCAATGGACAGCCAGTGTTAGTTCCTTAGCATATTGCCAGTAGAGGTAAATTTAGGAGGGTGGAGCAAGAGGCGCACAGCAGCATTTTGTACAGTCTGAAGGCGTTTAAGCACTTTTTTGACACCCCCGGATAAAGAATAATTCAATAGCCTAGCATAGAGATAACCAGAGCTTGGACTTCAGTTAACTGGGCGGAAGTGGGGAGGTAGTAAAGGATCTTCCTGAGCCATTTCAAAATCCCAAAACATGTAGCTGCAACCCTATTAATCTGTTGACTCATGGTAAGTTTGTCATCCAACTATACTCCTAAGTTTTTGACGACTGGTACAGAGCTGGAGGAGTGGGGGGAAATAATTGTAGGCTACATGTGAGGTCCCCAGGTATTATTCGGAAGGTTATCCACCAACAAGACTTTCATCTTGGATCCGTTCAGTTTCAAGGAGTGAGCACACATCCATATTGAGACTTGAGGAAGACAGGAGTTAAGGGCTTTTACATTCTGCTTGTTCTTAGTTGAGAGAAATACCACAATTTGCGTATCATTTGCAAACAGAAGACGAGTGAGGCCACAATGTTCCACTATCTCAGCTAGTGGTCATACATATAGGTTGAAGAGCAAAGGACTCGATCCTTGAGGCACTCCTGGCATGAAGGGGTGGGTTTTTGACCTGTGTTCTTTAGTGTGCACCTGGAAGGTGCGGCCATGCGCAAAAAGATTTTAACCAGGACAGGGCAAAATCTTTTATTCCCAGGCCCTCTAATCTTTGAAGGAGCGTGGTGTGATTTACAGTGTCAAATGCTGCTTTGAGATCTAATCAAATCAATACAGCGGCTCCAACATTATCCAGTTGAGGCCTCATGAACTCATTAACACCGAGAAGAGCCGATTCAGTGCTATGGCCTGCTCGAAACACAGATTGCAAAGAATGAAGCAGGCCATTCAGTTCCATGTAGACAGTGAGTTGTTGGTTCACATGTTTCTCCAACACTTTAGCAAAAACTGATAGCAGAGTTGTAGATCTATATTTAGACCAAGTAAGTGGGTCCAGATTGGTTTCTTTTTTTAGTGCTCAAGGCCATTTTCCACCAGCCATTATAAACCCGGAGCTACTCAATTGTCTTCATTGCAGCTCTCAACATTCCAGTGTTCTAACAGAGCTTTTTGTAAGTTCAATGCGCAGCCTTTGGGATTGACAAAGCTCGAGGAAACTTGAATGGACTTCCGGCTTGTCATTCTTAATTAGACTGGCAGGTGCATTCAACATGTCTAGCAAACTCAATTCATTTAGAGTTTTTAAAACATAGCCCAACCAGGGGAATAATCAGCCCATACCTAATTTGACACTATCTGACATTATGTCTTTGTTTAAGCCTCCAAGTTTGCCCAGATGTTGACCAGAGTCTAGTTTTGTCTGATATATATTCGAAGCTTAGCTCTGAATGATGAATGAAATGAGTACTTGTAGGGGGAGATGAAGGAGCCACCTGCATACACGGTTTTCCTCTATCTGTCATATGGTAACGTTATGATAGCCCCATTCTCCAGCACCATACAGTCTGAAGTAAATGGGATAGTACTCCTGCCACTCTACTGAGCTTCAAGTGAGAACTGCACATCTGAGGCTGCCATTAATCCATGGAGTCAAAAACAGCCCTGGAGTAACGAAAATTGGCCACACTGCCAAGAGAGCGACCACTGATAGTTTGGAAATATTTTTCCTTCCAGGGCCACATGCCATGACGTGTGACTGCCCAAAGTTAGTAAGCAAATCCAGATTACTCATAAAATGTACAAAACACTCGACTAACATTCGAAGAGCCTTTTGGGTCCACCCCATAAGTACACCATTGTCCGCATATAACAACACTGGTACAGACAGTTTGCTATCCTTGGAGTATCCCTAGTAGCATTGATCGAAAAAGGGCACAGGTTATAATATAAATGATAAACAGCAACAGAGCCAGGATACAGCCTTGGCACACCCCTCTAGCTAATAGAAAGATGTGGGAGATTTCACCTGCCTGAGAAGAGAGTGACTGTTGCCTGTTCCAACTCCTCCTCTAGAGGTGGGCGAGCCAACAAATGAACAGGGAGAGCCGAGCCAGAGCTAAGCCAAGGGACTGGTTCAGCTCTTACAGCCCGTGAACGAGCTGAGTCCTGAAAATGACTGCTATGTAAGTCATGCCACATACCCTGTGAAAAATACGGAAAGTCTCTTTAGAATTCATAAAAGTATGTTTCTTTAACTTGTGGAAGCCTTAATATTAATACACCACATTATAGCACTGACACTGATAAGTACTTATTAAAAGTGATAGTTTTTAAACATGAGCTATAAGTGAACTAAGAAGTACGACAGTACTGCATGGCCCAGATTATAATAAGCAACACTATAGTCTGCTAAATCAAACACAATAGGTTTGTGTACAAATGGTATTCAGGACTAACCCTGGGCGTAGTTCGCGAAGTAGCACTTCGCGAAGCTACGCAAAGTGCACTTCGCACTACGCAAGCTACGCGTAGCACTTCGCGAACTGCGTAGTACCTTGTTCGCACTGTGCCAGATGTCGTTTTTTTTTTTTAAAAACCTTTATTTTCAAAAGTCTGGACACAGCTATTCAGCCGACAACCCGGAGTTTCGGCAGCTTCGGTAAAGAGGAACAGAGACGCGTCCACAGTACAGTGAAGGAGGAGTGCAAAGATTCCATTTTTTAAATAAACACAAAACACACAACAACCCCCAGCAAGGCAAGAACACTGAATGCCCATGGTGATAGCCCCCCAGGGGAGGCAGGACCCCAATCATCTACCATTTACAGTACCGTGAAAAGAGGAAGAAGGGGGACAGCAGAGGCCAAAGAAGTCCATTAACCATACTGAGCTGGAAAGAAGGTTAGGAGGAAAGCTGTTCCTCGGGGGGATCCAGATCAGGGGCAAGACAAATTCCCCCCCTGTATTGGTTCCACCGCCCCCAGATGGCGTGCCACTTCCGAGGGCGGCCTCTAGCGCAATATACCGTCTTCTCCCTTAGCATACTCCAGTCCATATTTTCTTTCCACGCGGTCAATGTGGGGGGGCCCACGGATCCCCACAATCTCGCTATATCTCTCTTTGCGACCATGTTGCCCAGAGTCACCCATTGGGTCTGCGCCGCATTGTGATCAGTGGGCCCCCAGACATTCAGGAGACAACACCGCGCTTCCGGCTGCATAGCAATGCCCGTTACCTCCCCCATCACTGCATGGACTCTCCGCCAGAATTCCGTGATGACACCACATTCCCAAATGATATGCAGGAAAGTACCCACCATACCACATCCCCTCCTGCATAGGCCGTCCTCCGAGAATCCCATGTGAACCAGCCTTGGCCCCGTCACGTACACTCGATGCAGTACTTTAAGCTGCACCAGCCTCAGACGCGACGGGATCGCAACCTCCTTAGGAGAGGAAACAGCAGACTGCCAATCCTCGTCATCCAACTCGAGGCCATCCCTAGACCACTGGTCCCTCAACCCCAGAAGCATATCCGCCCGGACGTTTATCAGTTTCTTATAGATGAGCGAGATCGTGCTCTCGGGCATATGACCATCAAGGACCCGGTCCTCCAAAGGAGAGGACTCAGGCACCTTCTCACCCTCTATGAGGACTGATCGGAGGGCGTGACGCACCTGAATATAGCGGAAAAACTCAGATGGCCCCAGCTCATACTCCTTCTGCAACTCTTCAAAGGACTTCACCCTCCCCTTAATCAGGACATCTCCGACCCTGGAGATGCCGATCAAGTCCCATTTGTCAAAGCCTTTTGTGTGCCAAAGCCTACCCAATCTCTCAGATTCAAACAGCGGGGTAGCGAGGGTGAGCCTATCCTTCCAGCCCAGCGAGTCAGTTGCCATCTTCCACACACGCACCGCCACACCAGTGGGCCCCGTGAGGGACGAGTCAAGGGACCGCGAATACAACGCCCTGTAATAGTTACCACCACGCAGCAACCACCTGTCCATGGCATACCCAGGGCTGAGGGCCGGGCCATAAAACCCATGATTAATCGCACTCAGCTGGGTGGCCCAATAGTACCGTCGGATGTCTGGAAGCGCAATACCCCCGTCGTACCATGGGAGCGTCAACTTTGCAATAGCTATTCGCGGCCGCCCGTCCCACAGCAACGCTCGTTGGAGGCCTTCGACCTCCCGAAAGTAGTTGGCCGGTACCCAATCCAAAGTATTCTGCAGCGCGTAGAGGAACCGGAGAAGAGACATCATTTTGAACAGGGCCGCACGCCCAACGAGAGAGAGCGGCAGCCTCCGCCAGCCCTCCACATCCCGCCTCAGGCGCGCTAGGGGGGGGAGCAGGTTCCTCTAATATCGCACGGCAGAATCCATGGAGATAAAGATCCCCAGATACACGAAGCCCTGCTGAGCAACCTGGATCGAACAAGTGCGAGGGATCGGTGGAACCTCGCCACTAAGAACATATAAATACGATTTACTCCAGTTGATAACGAGACCCGAGTTCCTACCGAAAGATGTGAGTACGTCACAGACCACTATAAGTGATTTCTTGGGTGAGGCAAGATACAACAGGATGTCATCAGCATAGAGCGATATACGGTCCTCGTGCTCAGGCGACCATCTAAGTCCCCGTATATCCGGGTGCCAGCGTATCCACGCAGCCAGCGGCTCAAGGGCGAGGGCGAACAGCAATGGCGACAGGGGACAACCTTGCCGAGTACCCCTCCCAAGCTGAAACGGAGTCGACGCCCGGCCATTTACCACCACACTCGCAAGAGGGCCCTCATACAGCAACCTCACCTAGCTCACAAAACCGTGGCCAAAGCCGAACTTGGTCAACACGGCCCACAAATATGCCCATTCCACCGTGTCAAAGGCCATCGTGGCATCGAGAGACGCCACAATAGCTGGTTCACGCAGCGTGCCCGCCCTGGCGATTACACCATGAAGGCGCCGAAGATTTAACGCTGTGTTACGGTGCGGGATGAATCCGGATTGATCCGGATGGACCAAGTCACCGAGTACCCTGATCAACCGGGCCGCCAGGATTTTAGCCAGAATTTTCGGCTCTGCGTTAAGGAGTGAGATAGGCCTATATGAGGCGCACTTATCTCGGGGTTTGCCCTCTTTGTGTATAACCACAATCGTCGCCAGTCGCTGATCCAACGGGAGGGCCCCACTCCCCCGCGCCTCCACGAACATGGCGCACAGGTGAGGGGCAACCCTATCCGGAAATAGCTTGTACAGGTCGACCAGCAAGCCGTTCGGACCCGAGGCCTTGCCCGAGTTCAACGCGCGGATAGCCCCCGCCACCTCATCGACCGTTATGTCACCATCTAGATCGTCCCTATCTATATCAGAGAGACAGGGCAATGCAATATCATGCAGGAGGTCATGCGAGTCCTCGGGCGGCCTGTCCGACACTGAGGCATAAACCATACGGAAATAGTCCGAGAAACACTGCACAATCCTCTCAGGTTCCACAATCACCTCTCCCCCCTCTCCCGTCAACTCCGGCACTACTCTATTGACCCGTTCTTTTTTGTCCAGCCAAGCCAGGAGTTTCCTGGCCTTGTCACCAACATCATACAGACGGCCCTGCTGTTCCCTACCGAGGGTCTTAGCGGCATTCGTCACCAGGTCCTTATACTCGGATTGCTTCAAGCACAGCTCATGCAGTGAGGCCTCTGTAACCTCCTCCTCCAGCGCTCCCTCCAAAGCCGCGATCTCCTCCTCAACCTGCAAAACCTCGCCATCTCTCCGCCGCTTGGCAGCCACTACAAGGGAGAAGGCTTCCCCTCGCAGCACGGTCTTAAATGCTTCCCACAGCGACACTGCCGAGTCCACGGATCCCTGATTGTCCTTGAAAAAATTATCTACTGTCTTTACCAGCGCGCTGCGCATCTTGGGGTCTCGGAAATACCAAGGGTTGATAGGGGCCACCCTTCCCCCTCCCTCTCGACCCAGATCCAGCCTGACCCACACCGGCGAATGGTCAGATATGCCACGCGCCATGTGCCTGGCCTCAGACACCAATGAGGCATGCGCAGCCAGAGTGAGTAAGTAGTCAATCCTAGAAAAGCTACCATGCGCCCCGGAGTGGAAAGTGTATTGGCTCTGTGTGGGGTGCCGGAGCCTCCAGCAGTCTATCAGGCCAAGCGTATCTAGAAAGTCTGGAAGCCACTTCTGAGCCCCCCCGTGTCTCTGGGCGGGTATCTATCCAGCAGGCCGGAGCCAACAGCGTTGAAATCACCTCCCACTACAAGCATACCCCCCGGGAGATCCAGCAGGGCCCTACCCAGATCTGTGAAAGTGGAGGCCTGCAGGGCCGGCGGGACATAAACCGAAACTAAAACCAAAGTTCTTCCTTCCCACCGCCCCGCCACCGCCACAAACCTCCCCCTATCATCAACAATGGTGGAGTCCACCTCAAATGGTAGCGAGGCTCTGACTAGGATGCCCACACCCCTGGACCCAGAGGAGAATCCCGAATGAGCTATGAATTTATAACCCTTCCTATTCAGGGCATAGCACGTATTACCTATAAGATGCGTCTCCTGCAGCAGGGCGACATCCGGCAATGACCGTTTCAAGAATTGCAAAACAATCCCACGCTTAATGCGATCCCCCAAACCATTCACATTCCAGCTTATAACACTTAAACCCCTACCCCCCATCCCCAAACCCGAAGAGCCCCCATGGAACAGTCCTGGAAATAATCACTATGCCTTGCTGAAACAAACCCCCCAACAACAACCCCAAAATACCGGAAACCCCCCCCACCCTGCACCCCTGCTGCAGCTTACAAAGCCCCCCCAACTTGCAGTGTGCCTGTCGCCCTACCAAACCCAAAATCTACAAAAAGTACCCTAAGGGAGGAAAGAGCTCCCCTCGTCCTCCCACAACCTCCGTGTTTACTGCAAGTCATTATCTAAAGTCAGTCCGAGTCAGTCCGGTTCCGAATACATCAACCTTGTTCATCCCAGCCACTGTCCCCGTCTACGGCAGTGTCCTCTTCCGTGCGTCGTTGAGGCAGAGCGTCCAGCCATTCATCCGCCATGGCAGGTGACTCAAAGAAGAATGTTCGGTCTTCAAACACCACACGTAGTCTGGCAGGGAAGAGCATGGCGTATTTCAGATCCCTCTCCCGAAGCCTCCTCTTCACCCCCAGGAAGCTTTGCCGCTGCCTCTGTACCTGCTGGGTGAAGTCAGGATAGAAATTCACCGACGCGTTCTGGAAGGGGACCGGGCCCGTTACCCTCGAGGCCTGCAGGATAGCGTCCCGGTCTCGAAAATGAAAGAGCCGGGCGACGATCGGCCTCGGTGTGGCTCCCACCTTGGGCCGCCCACCAGGCACTCTATGGGCCCGCTCTACTGCGAAGAACTTCCCTAGACCCTTAGGCTGCAGATGATTGAGCACCAAGTCCACCACGAGCAGGTCCACTGAAATCTCGTCCGAGGACTCCGGGACCCCGATAATGCGCACGTTGTTGCGCCTGGCCCGGCTCTCGGAGTCCTCCAGCCGACGGGCTGCGAGATCATGCTCGGTCCGCAACTTACGGACCTCGGTCTGCAGGTCCGAGACATCATCGGCGAGGCCCGTGGTCTTGATGTCCAGGGATTTGACCCGTTCATTTGTTTTGCCCAAATCCGCGCGGATCAGATTAACATCCACCAAGATGGTATCCACTTTGTGCGCCAGGGCATCAAACTGTCTCCCAATCGAAGTCTGCAGCCCGTCAAGTGCACCCATGACATCCTGCAGTGAGAGCTCCGGGGCCAAGGGTGAAGCAGTCTTCTGTGTATCCTGGGACTGGCTCGGTGCACCCGGTGACCCCTTCTGCTGGGCATAGCGGTCCATGTTATTGGCTTGAGTGTAGGCTCCCCGCCTGGTGGCCTTGGGCTTCGGCCGATCCACCTCTGCTTTGCCCGACATGGTGGGCTCGAGTAGGTCGGGTCAAACAGGACTGCCCTCTCTCAGCGAGAGAGAGCAGGAGTGCTCCGTCTTACGATGGGTCGCCAGTGTGGCATGCAGAGCGTCCAAATGATAATAAAGCAGACGCGAGCACTCCCTGGGCTGGGCAGACAAAGGGCGAGAAAGTGAAAGTGAAAGGATAGGGACCTCCGTCCGGCAGTTCACACCTCGCCTGGCCGCTGTTGTTCAATTAGAGGTCGGGCATCCTGCCAACTCGAGCCCCTGGCATCCCTCGGAGATGGGCCTCAATCTTCCGCCATGCATAACTCCGGTTCCCGGTGGGCGATTCGACCTCGGGTGGCATCGATCGCCTCCCTGACAAATCATCTACACGATGCCATGCATACAAACAGGATTATATACAGGATAGACGACGGAGGGCACGAGGGTCTCGGGAGCTCAAAGCTCACGCGGCCATCTTGGTCAAGCGCTAGGCTCCTCCCCCAGATGTCGTTTTTAATGATTGCACAGTGCGGACAAGCAACCGGCACTGTGCAATCATTGAAAATGGCATCTTGCACAGTGCGAGCTGTAGTTTTCTGCTGCTTGAGTAGATTTTTACTCGAGCGGCAGCTTTCTCAACGCGAACTGGTAGTTTCTCATCACGAGCGGTCGCGAGCATACGCGACCACTCGCAATGAGAAACCTGACCTCCTCGCGTTGGGAATCTCGCCGGGAGGTTTATTTTCCATGCTCGCGATCGCCAACTTGATGTTGCTGATCGCGAACAAGGAAAAAGTCTCGCCGGGATGTCATTTTGCTTGCTCACGGTCGCCAACTTGACGTTGAGGACCGCGAGCAAGCAAAAAAAATGACCGCAACACTACGCTACGCGTGTTCGCACTGTGCTACGTGCAATTCGCATAGTGCGAAGTAGTGCGAACTTCGCAAACTACGCGAGCGTAGCGTAGTGCTTTGCCCAGGCTTATTCAGGACTCACATATTTGAAAGTGTTTTCATATGTGATAATTAAGTAAAAAGTTTTGGTAAAAATAAAAACGTTTATCGAAGATCACACAATTTAAGCAGGGAATCCACGATTTATGTAGGTTTTCTGATTTCGTTTCGTCCAGATCAGCCAGTAAATGGGTATCTGCCATTCCTTATGTTAAGACTTTGTTTTTACTTCTTTGTCCATTTTCTGCAGTTTTCACATCAGAGGCTTTACATAAGCGGCAGACAGTTACATTACACACCGTCACATTCAATATTTATAGTAACCAGAAGATTTATTGATTTGCACAGAAATCTCAGGATGCTGTTGAGCCGATGCACAGACTCAGACCTGATTCTCCAGTCCAGAGTCGGCAGCTCTGGCCATAATGCCATATCCTGGGTAGAAGGAGGGTGGCAGCCAGAAGCCCCATGAAAGTTCAGTTTGTTCTGGGCTCAAGGTACCAATAGGACCGAGAGCTGAGCCAGGCATCTGGCTCGAGCCCTCAGTGGCTCGACCACATCTGTTCTTTCCCCTCCCCTACTCTCCCCTTCTTCCTCTGCCACCTGGCCCTAGGTGGTGCAGATAACTCTCCATACATTCTTTATTATTTCTCATGCCCCTTCATATCCCCCTTTGCCTCCCTTGCTTTATTACCTCCAGATAGGAAACTCTCCCTTTTCTCTCTCTCTCTCTCTTACTCCACATGTTTGCTTCAACCTCTCTACCCAAAACCAGCACCACTGGAATTAAGTGATTCTGCGTCTACTGTGTTTTCCCCATAATTATGAATTTGCCTCATTTGCCATATAATCTATCATCTGTTGGGTAATATGCAGGTTTTAACAAAAATATGTGTTGCAAAAGTTACAAAAAACGTTGTGAAATGTGTTTATGCGCAGTAGAAGGCTTGTCACAAAAGTTGACAGGTAACTTTTCTGTTGCTTATTGCTGTATTTGTTAAACTGGCACTAATGAGGTGAAATATTTTCCCAGACAGTCTTGCCATTGGTAAACATGAAAAAAATAATGAAGTAATACTATCACAGATGCGCCGCATTACGTCACATAAATTGGCTTTTCCTGCTGCATAATTCAGTATTCCCCGCCACATAAATTAGTTCTCCCATGCCACATATTCCCAGTGGCCCTGCATAAAACCCATGTTGTACACTGTGCACCAAAAAAAACCCTACAAGCGACTGGAATTAATGGTGATGGTTTGCAGTTAAATTAGCATTAACCTGAAGTGAAAAGGTACTCTATGTAACAAAGTTCCACGTCCTCTAAAGAAAAGCTTGGTTCCCTTGCCCTCCACCTCATGACTGCAGAAAGCAAGATCACAGTGCCGGCCAGCAACAGTAAAATATGGTGGGTGCGATGGCCAAAAAACGGACCATTGTTGGCACGCAGGCTCTGGTTGCGGTCTCACTTCGTTCGGTGTATCTAACAGCCGTCTCCTGTTGAGTTTCCACATTCCGAGTGGAGGAGGCAGACAGCAGCCCAGGGATTCACTCTGGATTGTGGTGACTTTCTTGTGGCAAAAAAACAGTTTCTTCCACTGTAAGGCGGACACACAGTTCAATTCGAGTACAGCTCCTGGTGCGCTCCTCGGTGGAGACTCCAGCAGAAAAAGGAAGGACTTCCTTTCTTGTGCAACGTGAATACAACCATGATTGGTTGAAGCAGGCGAATCTAGCGCTCATTAAGAATCCATCTTTTACAAGTAGGCCAATCACAAGCAAGAGCTTATGACCCACTTCTTGTTTTTCAAAGCAAATACAATGCATTCTGGGTGATGTAGTCCAGCATTCCCAAATAGTAAGCTAATGTGTTGCATGCTTAATTCCATAGGATGGCAGAAGAGAATTTCCTCCTCATAAGGAACCAGAGGCAAAGTCGAAAATATAGAGGGGGGTTTTTGTGTAGCTCACGTTGCAAAGCTCTTCGCCTCTTAGCACCTGCATGAGTTTGGGCCTTATATTTGGTGCTCATGAAAGCACTTGATTGAAAGCACTAAGCACTCCCTAACAATCTCTGCCTTTTTTTGTAAAGAGGGCTGGCAAGTGACCTGAGGCCATTGACGTGCCACCGAGCACATCACCAAATGCCACTCAATTCAGATCCCTACCCGCCAAGTTAGGCGTCAAACTAGCATGGCACTGTGATCATATGCCAAAACACTGATCAGCCAGTGCGCCATCTTTGCATAGTGCTATGAAACTACAAGACGGTTCCAGGTGGCACTATATGCACAAAACCTGTTTTGCGTAAGGTGCACTGGGGAGCCGATAGGTGGCACTGCCTTATCGTCCCCGATGTTCCTGGTTGCTCCCACTGCATCTTCTAGGCTCTCACTGCTGGGACACACAACTCAACAAAATGTGGCTACCGCCTTATGCAAAACTCCCCTCTTCTACTTACACTGCCTCACCTCCTCGACTCGTCTAACTGGGTCCCAGTAATGTTAACCCATGATAGTATTGGTTTATCTACAACCTTTTTATTGATTACAACATCCCCTTTGGGCACTGAACCTCCGTCTTTTACCCCAAAATATAAATAATTCAATACCTGTGTTGCGTTGATAAGTAAAGTGATAGCAAAGCAATAGAACATTGTGGGACAGAACTAACAGAACATATAATGCTATAAGGGTTTGGAATGTTCTTGTCATTATGACTATGATGTTGGAAAAGGCAACTTTACTCTAATCGTCTGTCTTGTGGGCCTATTTGAAATTGGAGAATAAATGTTATTGAAGCCTTTATTGGACCCTGATTGTTGCTTCAATACAACACGTTTGGCGCAGTGCTGAGGCGCAAGGACTGGATAACAGGCCCACCAAGAAGTGCTATTGTACAAGCTCGGAAATTGCTGCTATTCTGGATTTTAAATAGTGGGCACCTCGCACTGCGACAAATGTATGCAAAAAATCTTCATCTTAGCAACAGAGGTGGACCACGGCTAATCTGTCAAATTGAATATTAGCCTTTTTAACCGAGCTTTTGGGCTCAGGAGGGAGGAGAGCGTGCACTGTTTCTGGCTCGAGAGCCGTGCTGTGATTGCGAAGGCATCGAGCTGTTGAGCTCGTGACGAAGGAGGGCGCGCACTGTTGCTGACTCGATAGGCGTGCTGTTATTGTGGATGCACATTAAAAGGAGAGCGAGACTATGGGGCATATCATCAAGGCCCACAATAATTATCGCAAAGCGCACTTAGCGCGCGCATAATTATCGCCGACTATCGCTGGATTATATCACAGAGATAGCGGATTATCATCAACGCTTATCTTCAATGCGATATAAAATCCAGCGATAGAGGCAAAATGCGCGATTATCTCTGGAAATCCAGCGATAATTGCACAGCGATAGGCAAATCCTTGTTGATAGAACAGGGTGGTCTCATCCTTATAATCCACCACCCATAGGCTATAATGGCTTAATAAGATTCAGAGCAGGCGTAAAGAAACCTGCGATAAGCACGGTTAGCGCTAATTTTATTGTCGCTACACAGGTTAGCAAGCAGATCATTTGGTGAGTTTGACATTGAAATGTTTGGATATTTTAATGACATCCTGGAATTTAAAGGATGGTCCATAAAAACGAAAATATATGTGGCCATTAGAGGAAGAGATATTTTGAGATGACAAAATCTCGGTAAGCTGTATTTTGCTCAAACCAGGGCCTGCAGAACCTATAGTGTTAGGTGATATGCTTCTTCTCAGTGTGGAACAAAAATGTATGGCTGCAGGAACAAAAGTATTAGATCACATAGTAAAGTGTTTTACCACATATTGGTTGTATAAAAGGATTTAAGCACCATATCAAGCTAAAGGAAAATGACATACCAGTGTCCCATAATGTTTGACATGTACCATTATCTGTCAGAAAATAATTAAGAGATGTATTGACTGCGCTATGTAAAGAAATGGCGTTATTGAACCTAATGATTCTTCTGAATGAGTAGCAGCAGTGGTGATCACTAAAAAAACTGGAGATATTTGGCTTTGTGCAGACTTAGGGGCATATTATCAAGGATGGCGTTAAAATTATCGCCGCTTTAGCGGCAGAAAACTGCCGCTAAAGCGGCGATAATGGGCTTGATAATATGCTCTGGAGAATTCCAATAGAAGCCCATGTTGACACCAGAACATGGGCTTCAATTAGAATTCTCAAGGGCATATTATCAAGCCCATTATCGCCGCTTTAGCAGCAGTTTTCTGACGCTAAAGCGGCGATAATTTTAGCGCCACGTCTTGATAATATGCCCCTTAGAGTCCAAAACTTAAGGAACAAAAACATCATAATAGATTGTCACCCATGCTCTAAAATACAGGAAATGCTTAATTCTGTCACTGGATCCTCATATTTTTCAATAATCAATTTAAGGTCTGAGTATCACCAAGTAAGACTATCTGAAGGTTTAAGAGATTTGAGTACTATTTTTATTAAGCCTTTTGGAGGCTTCCGATATTTACAATTATCTTTCTGTCTGGCATCCACTGCCAGTGTATTAAAAAACATAATGGATCACCTTTTTCATTACATGCAAGGTGTCCAGACCTTTTAAGATGACATAATGATTTATGCTAAAACTATGAGAGAACATAATGAAATATGGGATATGGGTCTGCAAATTCTTGAACAGAGGTATGAGTTAGTAATCCAAATGCATTTTTTCCCAAATTAAGGTAGAATACTAAGAGCATACGGTGTCTGCTGCAGGTATCACACCAAAAGATGACCCATACCTATTAACAAAGATTCTTTGAAATCATTCCTATGCATGAGTTGGTACTATGCCTGTTTCATCCATTGATGTGCTTTTTTGCTCTGTTGGTGGAGCCATTAAGGAGATTGTTGAAAAAGAAAACAAAATTTGGAGTAAAGACCAAGAGAAGGTTTTTCAAGAAATGAAGCAACCCATTCTGAAAGCACCAGCACTTAGGCCATATGATCTCAAAGGTAGGAATATCGTCGGGAAACATCCTTTAGAACACAGCTGGGATCACGTTGTGCCTTCACAATGCTGGCAATAGAACAAATGCATTGTTAGCATGCATTCATTTAGCGTGCAAGTGGCTACAATGACTTTCTTTAAAGGGGTGCATAGGTGGAGTGGTGTTGGATTTTAAATCCAACACCTTCCCTACTGTTGCGCAGACTGGAGTTGGAATAGTAAATGATACTATTCCAAAGTTCAGGACCCACCTAAGGCAAGTCGTTGTAATGACTTGCGTGCTAAAGGAAAGCATCATAACGATGGGTTATTTATTTATTTATTTTTGCAGAGTATTCTATAGCGCAAACTTGACCCGAATCCAATCAGAGCGCTCTACATAGAACCAGTTATGTTACATGAGGACACACATTAATTTTTTTGTTAGGCACGGGGGATTAAGTGATTTGCCCAGAATCACAGCAAGTCCAGTATCATTACCCAGACTCGAACCCAGTTCCCCAGGTCCGAGGTCGAGCGCCCTAGCCGTTAGGCCAACTCCTCTCCCCAAATTCTAATGCCGGCGTTGTAAAGTCATGCATGCTAAACACATGCGGGATATCGTCATGCAACCATATCATCACTGTAGATGCAGCAGCATAGGATTAGGAGCAGTTTTCAGGCAAGTGGTGGAGAGTAGGGAATACACCATAGCTTTCATATCAAGTGGATTAAGGGACTCGTGAAAGCAATACAGTTCTATTGAAAGGGAAAATTTGGCCAGAATTTGGGCGTTGGAAAAGTTGAAAAGTTATTTGTAGGGGAAAAGCTTTGAAATTGTGACTGATCACAAACTGTTGCTGTTTATGTTGGATGGATGTGCTAGAGGTACCGCAGCTGCATCAGCAAGGTTGATCCGGTTAATGTCAAAGTTACAAGAGTACAATTTTGTGGTTCAACACACTTCTGGAGTATTGAACGTAAGAGCAGATTGGTTATCATGATCGCTAATTGAGGATTCAAAAGAAAATATAAGTGTTTCTGAATAAGAATGTGTAGTTTCAGTGGTAGATACTAGTGATTGCTGTGAGGGATGTATATCTGAAGCTGAGTGGGTAGAATCAATAAGAAAGGATTCTGTGTTGAACCAAATTTAAACATATGTTGTGAATGAATGGTCACCGATTAAAAATTTGGACAAGACATTAAGAAGTTATCTACAAATAGCACATTAATTAACTACTGAAGGAGAAATGCTTATGAGGCATTATGTATTTATACCACCTTTTGTCCTGAGGGGAAAATTAGTGAAACCAGCTCATGGAGGACATCCAGGAGCAACTGCCAATAGGGAATGATTGCTGGTGGGCAGGGATGGATTCAGAGGTTGAAACGAGTATTGACAAATGAATACTGTGTAAGGTCAGACAAACATTGGAAGACCTCAAAGAAGGAGATGCATTGGGTTGGTATTCCCAATGGACCCTATGCATTATTTGCTAGTTCTGACTGTAGGAAGCTTGGTTTCTTTTGCAGTAACCACCCCATTTTTTGCCAGACTACTGATGCACTATGACTTGATGTGCCCTGGGTCCCTGCCAATCAGGTTTGCAGGGCCTGTGTTCTTTTCCAAAACTGTACCTTGTACCCCCAATTGGTAACTCTCTGGCCACATGTCAGTTTCTTGTAAATGGTACCATGGGTACCAAGGACACTATGGCCAAGGAAAGCCTCTAAGGGCTGCAGCACTGATTGTGCCACCCTTAAAGGACCTGTACCTTTACACACACACACACACACGCACACACACACACACACACACTACCATTGCAGGCTGCGAGTTGTGGTGCAGAACAAAGTGAAGAGTCGACATGGCATACATCCCTGTGTGCCATGTCTACAACAACTGCCCTGGCATAGTCCAGCCACCCCTCTAGCTGGGTGCACTGTACCAGTGGTGAGGGTACAGGTGCATGAGCAATGTGCCCATACAGTGTCAAGACTCATATTTAGACATTGTAAGTGCAGTAATGCCATTAAGAGTATTTGGTGCTGGGAGTTTGTCATTACGAACTCCACAGCATCATAATGGCTTTACTGAAAACTGGGAAGTTTGGTATAAAACTTCTAAGCACATTAAACCCACACCAATGCCAGGGTGGTATTTAATGAAAAATGTGCTCAGAGGGCATCTTAGAGATGCCCCCTGAAAAATGATAAGTCTCTGGTCAGTTCCCAGACTGGTACACACCAACCTGCTACCATGAGACGTGTTTCTGGACCCCTGGAGTGGGAGTCTTTGCTCCCTGAGCCCAGAAACAAAGCTTTACCTGGGCAGAGGTAGCCATACCTCCCCCAGGTCAAGAAGTGCAGTCTATGGCAGGGGAGCTTCAAAGGCCTTGCCGCCTTTGTAATGCGACCCCCAGCCTCTCCTGCCATCAGGAGCAGGCCCCCTTCCTGTCTCCTGTCCTTTTTGGTGGGAAGACAGGCAGGAAAAACTAGAGCAGCCCAGAAGGTATGCCCACCTCTGCCAACCCCACCCCTCAGGTGGGGGAGGCGAGGTGAATCCCACTCTTCAGTACCCACCACCTTGCAGAGTGCAGGCACTCTCCAATCAGGATTAGGGATTGTGCCCACTCCCCCACGTGGGGTGAGCACACCAAGGGTGTAGTCACCCAAAGTTCAGTAGCACTTTGGCTACTGATCTCGACACCCCTGAAACAAGAAGACAGATCCCTGCAACCTACAAAGAACAAGCATTTGCAATGCAATAGGTCTCGCATTTCAGTTTGTGCTATTGGCATTGTAAATGAAAATGCCTTTTATTCATTTGTTTTGAAAACCTGCAAGCGGTGCATAAACACGCACTCTGTACATATAGTCATTGCTTATGAGAAGCAAGGCTGGCAGTAAAAGAGACTGCCAGCCTTGCTTCTCGTAAGCAAGGACTATAAGTACAAAGTGCTTGTTTACGCACAGCTTGCAGGTTTTCAAACGCATAAATAAAGAGTATTGTCATTTATAATGCCAATAGCTCAAACTCTCGCAAATGCGAGACCTATTGCATGGCAAATGTTTTTTTTTTTTTTACAAATGTAGAGATTAGATCTCATGCAGCTGCAAGTCAACGTTTAGCCCTGGTATGAGCTGACTGCATTGTGTTTTGCGCCTGTGATTTCGACAAGCTGACAGCTGTGTGCACTTTAGTGTGCGCGCCTGCATAGCGATGCACACGCGATGCACTTGTGCACAGCATCTGAAACACAGATATTATGGGTTTATTTCATTCTTTCATCCATCCTTACTGCAATGTATGCTCTGGCGCAATTAGTGAGGACACGCATGATCTGCTGTTGCTGAGCTACGAGAAACTTTTGTATGCAATTATGTGTGTAGCTGTTATTTTTTTGCGCCCTTTTTGCAAATGCGCACCTGCACAGGTGTCTTGCGTTCTGTACTATGCCTTTGCAGGTGGAGAGCACGCGTCCACAGGTGTATCTTACTGCACGTTTTACTTTTCTCAAATGTAATTAGTTGCATATGCGCTGTGTAATAGATCCAGGGGTCGGAGCAGGTGTTTTATATGTGTGTTTGTGCAGGTGTTGTGTGTGCACACCAATGCATCTGTGCACGGTGCACGTACACGCTGTTAAACACTAACTGAATGTTTAGTCTGCTTTATTGCAGTTTTGCACTTGATTCGCTTGCTTTGAATCCAGTGTTTTTTTGTAGAATGCATAGATTTCTCCTTGCAGCACGTCACGCGTCTCCATCCAAGCGTGTCTCGCAGTTGAGTTCTTTGGTGCGCAGAGCTTTCTGCGGTTCATTTCACACACATTTCCCTTTTAAAGTTCACCTTTCTCTCGTGTGGAAGTGCAATGTGCGGCCACACGCACAGCTTCGGAGTGCAGGGTGCATTTGTATCTCAGAGGTCTGCACTGATTGTACAGCAGCTAGAGCCTGGCGCCCCAGATGTGCACAGACGTAACCCGTTGTATTTGGCAGGAAAGGGGCTCTTACCGGAGAAAAGCATGCATGTCTTGCATTGCAACGGGCTTCGGTGATAAAGCGCCTACCTTATACATGCGCAATCATCAACTGCTAAAACACATTTTAAAGTAAATACATGCTTTGGCATTCGCAAGCTGCGCACAGCTGTTCCATTTTCTTGTATCTTTTCTTTATTTAGTAATGCCGGATTGCACAGTGCATCATAGCGTCACAGGTCTGAAATGGCTCATTTTCACAATTCCATGAGCATGTTGTCTCATGGTGTACATACGTGTGCCCGGTTGGCACCGAGCCCCTGATGCATTCGGGTATTCAGTAATAGTGCACTCATGTGAGGCAGGGTGGGGGGTCCAGTTGGTTTCAAACTAAAGATGCGAACAGCAGAGCAGCTGTGGCAGTCAAGGGTTAAGTAGAGTTAAGTGAATACTTACCTTGTTCTTAGTTTATCATATGATCTGTTCATGAATTTGTAGTTTGTCGTAACCCACTGGGGTATTATGTGCAATTAAGGAGTTCCCTACAGGTTTTGAGCCCGACAAGGGCAACTAGATAACCTAACAATTATTGTTTGTTATGATTCAAAGTTTGGTCTTAATGTATTAGGTATACCAATGGGGCACCCAGATTCTTGATTTCAGTCTTGAGGAGGGAGGAGAAGTATGGTCTTGATACATATATATATGTTTATACACGGCAGCCTCGCCGTGAAGGAGTACACCGCCATTAAACAAATATGGACTGTAAGGTTGGAACTTTGCCAAACCTGTCTGCAGCACGAGAAACTTTCACAGTGGGAACCGGCCCGGTTTTTTCAAAGCCCATTGGAGGGATTAAGGTAAAAATGATTAATAACACTGTCAACAAACTTATAACTGCCAGGGAAACGGACCCCACTGATGGGGAAGAATTGACGCAGAGCAAAGACTTCCATTCCCAGCATGCACTGTTAATTACTCACCTGTGAGTGCGAGGCCCATGGAGGGGTTTATAAATGAATGTGGGAAGGATGAACATTGCTCTGTGTAGATCCGGGACTGACAGCTGGTGTTTTCCCTATGAAGAAGAAGCAGGAGCTTCGAAACGCGTCAGGGATGTTAAATTAAGTGAAAAGCTGAAGCCGGTTTTGGAAATAAATGGTTCGGAGAACTTGTCTCTCGTGGAGTACATTCCTTAAGCTTGAGGGCAATTTGGTTGGATATATATATATATATATATATATATATATATATATATATATATATATATATATATATATATATATATATTACCTACTGGCGGTCGCCAGTAGGTAGTTATAGTTAGGACCACGTTTCCATAGGAAAACCTCAACATTCTATTTTGAATAACTTTGGCGCCGGTCGACGAATCCTCGCGAATTTCTCAAAATAGGTGGGGCGCTACGCTCCGCTCCTACCCTGAAAGTCTCGGGGGGATCCGTCAAGCGGGGGCTGAGATAAAAGGGGGGTCCCAAAACGCGTTTTTCCCATGCATTTTTCCATAGGACCTTTAGAACGAGCTACAGCCCGAACGGCTGAACAGAATTACTCAAAATTTGGCAGAGAGGTAGTCCCTAGGTCAAGGAAGTGCCTTTTGTAGGTCTGGTGTAAATCTGTTCAGTATTTCCGGAGAAAATAGCATTTAAAAGCATATATATATATGCGCGCAGGGTGCGCGCACCGTGCGAGCACCGTGCGAGCACCCTAACGTGCGCGAGCGTAATTCTGATTGGTGGTTACATGTTAGTCAACGTTCGAATCGGTCGAAATCAGGAAGTGTCGGCCGCCATTTTGTTTGTTTTCAGTGCGAGAGTGAAAAAGGAAGGTGGCGAACGTGAAAAGGGGGCAGGGTAGAAAGTTCCTGACCCCCTAGCCTTTGTCAGGGGGTCCCTGAAGGACCCCGAAGGCAAAAAAAAAAATTTTTTTTTTTTAAAAATCGCGGGGGTGCGCGCACAGTGCGCGCACCCTGAAAAACACAAAAAAAAAATTTTTTTTTTGCAAAAAAAAAAAAATAATTCGCAGGGTGAAAACCAAAAAAAAAAATAATAATTTTTAATACGTAGTTTATTGTAAAATAAATATATAAAAAATAAAACATAAATAAATTAGCATTTAAAAAACCGTACAAATTCACTGAAAAAACCATAGGTTTCACACACGTTATAGTTAGGAATTAGCATTTAAAAAACCTTGCTAATTCACTGAAAAAACCATAGGTTTCACACATGTTATAGTTAGCTGGACATTTTACTGATAAAAAACCAATGAAATTCCCCCGTTATAGTTACTGTAGGCAACTATAACTCACGCGACCGTAATCCTCTGCTGATGACATATGTGTCTTTATGAAAAAAAAATATTTGTAATATATGTATAGCTAAAATTTAATGGAAGAAGACATGGGCAAATAAGTGTCTAAATACAGTATTAGCATCAGCAGAGGATTGCGGTCGCGTGAGTTATAGTTGCCTACAGTAACTATAACGGGGGAATTTCATTGGTTTTTTATCAGTAAAATGTCCAGCTAACTATAACATGTGTGAAACCTATGGTTTTTTCAGTGAATATATATATATATATATATATATATATATATATATATATATATATATATATATATATATATATATAAAGTTGACCCCATTAAACTTGTTGCCAATGTGATCACAAACTGTTGTGGGGAGGTCGAATATTGCTTATTGCTGGACCCATGCCCACGAATTCTGTTATCCAAATTCCTAACTATTACCAAAACCATTGAGAAATCCCTGACACACAAACCTCGGAAATCAAGGAAAGTTAAGGCGGTGTGGTTTGATGACCATTGTGCGCAGTCTTTAAAAAGGTTAAAAACTTCACTTGATGCAATACCAAGAGACGTTTGTAAGATCAGGGAAGAGCGTCATAATTATAAAACTGCACTTTCCATTAGGAAGAAGGAATTGCAGGATGCGGCATGGGAAAAATTAGACCAGGCTGCAGATACTAAAGATCATAAACTTTTTTGGGACACTATAAATAGCCCATTCTTGAAGAATGACAATGTCCCTGAACTAACCTCGCATGTCAGTTGTCAGGCCTGGATAGCTCACTTTACTGGGATTTTTAATTCTGATTTTACTACCGTTTTTAATTCTAATGTTTTAACTGATACTCCAACCTGTTTTAAATGGGAGAAACTATTGTTCTCGGTGACACTAAGCGAGGTGATTGTGGCAATTGAAAAGAGTAAGGGGGGGAAAGCCCCGGGCCCAGATGGGGTCCCCGTGGACTTTTTTAAATCTGAGATTGTTCTATGGGCCCCCATTTTAACTCGTTATTTTAATGCTGCAATCGAGGACGAGTTACCAACCTCATGGGGTCAATCCATCTTAGTACCACTTTTTAAAAAGGGTTCAAGGGCTGAAGCACGAAATTATCGCCCAATTTCACTTTTAGACTCGTCGTTAAAGATTTTGAGTCGTATACTTCTGGTGAGACTAGAGACCTGGGCTGAGGACAATAATGTTCTTTCGCCTATTCAGTTTGGGTTCCGAAGGGGTTTAGGAACTATGGAGCAGTGCGTGAACCTTGAACTTATCATCGGCAAGTACACTAAAGCCAAGGAGGGGAATTTGTTTATGTGCTTTGCCGATTTAAGTTCTGCTTTTGATTTAGTGGAACACGCACTGCTCTGGCCAGTACTACTTGACATGGGCGCACCACCTGAAATCATCCACCTCTTGGCTAGAATGTATGGTAATCTTTCAAGTAAGGTTAGATTCGGAACAAATGGTGAATGCACCCCCCTTTTTAAAATTGGTAGAGGGATCCGACAAGGGTGTGTGCTTGCTCCCCTTTTATTCTCCCTTTTTATAAATCAGGTTGATCAATTTTTACAAGAATCTTATGCTGATGCTCCCATCATCAACGGAAAGCAAATACCCGTCCTACTATATGCGGACGACGCGGTCCTGATCTCCAGGACCGCGAATGGGTTGCAAAAGTTAATTGAGAAATTTCATATTTTTATTCAGGGCAGAAAGCTTAAAATTAACAAGGGTAAGACTATGACTATGACTTGTGGTAAGAGAATAAAGAAAAACAAGTCATTCTTTTTAGATGGGGATAAACTTGAGTCAGTCCGACATTTTTGCTATTTAGGTATCACCTTTTCAGGTGATGGGAGATGGGTAAACGAGCAATCCTGTGTTGGTATGAAGATGACCAGAAATACAAATTGCATCTTCAGATTTGCCTCGAAATTGGGGGGTCGTAGAATTCGTGAGATGATTTCTATCTATAATTCAAGGTGCATGTCCTCTGCTTTGTATGGAGCAGGGATATGGGGATATAATCGTCAGATTGCTCTGTCCATCCAGCAAGAGGAAAACAAGTACCTGAAACGACTATTATGCCTCCCCGCTTCTGCCTCAAATGAGATTACCCACAGAGAGCTAGGCATAAATCATGCCGCAGATCTGATTGCATTGCGTCCCCAGTCCCTATGGCGGTCCATATGGGCCAAAGAAGAAACTAGGTTTACCCAGGAAGTAATTTTGGACTGTATCCAACTAGATCATCATTCGAAAATTCCCTGGTTAGAACATATTCACTCCTGGTATAAGATTCTCTTTGGCCAGGATATTTTTAAAGATATTTTAACAACATCGGTTTTAACAAAGCGTAACCTTAAAACCATTTACTTGGACCATGCAAAAGGGACCAGAACGAAGGGGTATGCAATGCAAAGTACGTTCAAATTATATTTGGAGTACAATCTTAGTACAAGATTCCCACCTTATCTTACATTTGTTAGTATTAATTCTCATCGCTTCGTTCTAGCACGCCGGAGGTTGGGAATAGTCCACCATCTGGTGGCTTTCCCAACCGTAAAAAAACCCGGGTCATGTTTGTGCCCATGCAACGGGAAATCAAAACAGAGCATCTGCCACTTTTTACTTTTTTGTAATTTTTATACTGGTTTTAGGAAGTTTTATTTGAAGCAACTATTTTTAGAATATAAGATATACAATACAAGAGCCGCAATACAATTGTTGTTTGATTTGGCTTCCCCGAATGTGTGCTATCGCGTGGCCATCTACATTTTAAAGTGCACCTGGCACAGGAAATCAATTATTATATGATCCCCTCGTTCCGTTATCCCCGCTCACCCGTTGGCTATGACTATTGGTGATTTACTGTTAAGTTACATTGTTTGTTGTATATTTATTTCTGTACTGGCATTTGCACAAACTTTCATTACAAACAAATTGCTGCTAAAATGTCTAAACTGAATTAACTCCCCCCTTAACAACTATTATTACAATGTATTTAATGATTAAATTTAACTCTGCACACAAAGTGATATACTTTATTGATTTAACAATATTGGCATGGATAGTGATGTCATTTTAAATGTTCTTGTATTTAATTTGCATAAATTTGATTCTTTACTGTTTTGATGTATGTTGCTATATGGTTGTACTTGTACATACCGAATAAAGCATTTTGAATTGAATTATATATATATATATTTACACATATTTTTTACACATATTCTTTACACTTTTTCTGACACCAAACATCAAAATATATCAGGGGCTAATCGACAGGTCTCGCAACCATAATTACACACAACATCAATCATGATTGGCATTAGCTACACACTGATACAAGAAGACAGTGACATGGTATTCAAACCATAATGATTCACTCATGTTAGACAGTGGTAAACGCAAACTTATGATCATTATGTCTAAAGTTTTAACCAATAACATTTGTGTCTAAATATTTCTATGATTTTAATCCATACATATGGTTTTAGAATTATTATCAGTGTGTAACGTGTTATTTAAACTTATTTATGCATATTTATTTATCTATTTATTTATTTATTGATGTAAATAATGTTTTTAATAATCAAAAGCATACTATCAGATGTTGTCAGTGGCAATTGGCAGACACACACGGTTATGTAACCACATCTGCCACTAGAGACCGCGGTATTTTACCGAGATGCTTTGAAATCTACCCTGTATAAAAATCATTGTAACTGAGCACTATTTAGCACTGTCACTTTAAATGTAAAGCAAAATGGTAACCAATCAAATGTGAGCAAAAAAAGAAAAAAATGTATATAAACCAACAGGTGACTTCATGGCGTGTCATGTGATCAAGGCTCCACGGAGCCGAAACGCGTCATGGCTGACTTACCTCGAGTTTAAATAAACAAACTTTTGCATCCAGTGGTGGTCCGTGCTCCTTCTCTGTGGATCTACAGGCGCTTTCCAGGATACAGGCGCAGGAGTTCTTTCGATATTCCAAACCGGTTTTGCCTTCTCCGGTTTCACACGGACCCCCCCTCGCATCAGGGCTGACAGCACGCAAAGAAGACGCCGTCCGGCAACGGACTCCAAGCAACAATCCGGGAGGATTATCGGCGGTTCAGCCCCCCAGCAACGTACAGTGGACTACACGGACCTACACAACCAGGCGAAGCAGGACAGCGCTAACTCGAGTCGGAGGACCCGGGGAGTGCCGACAGCAGCCGTGAGGTAGGAGTGGCGTCCCACATACGCAATAACGCTGGGCAGAGGGGTGTGCTACAGACGGGAACAGTGAGACGAGCTAGAATTGTTCTACAGTTCCACACATCCGCAAGTCTAATATTTGATTATATACTTCAAAACTCGAGGCAATGTCAGCCGACACGCTAAGAGATCGCGAGGCTGCCGCTTCAGCGATGTTTGACGACTCAAACACGCCGGATACAAACTACACAGCCCAGAATGCACCAGCACCAACCAGAAACACCAGTCTCCGTGATAAATACCGGAGCTTAGAGAAACTCATGAAAGGAGAACAAAGCAAGTGGTGGGAGGGCCGCTCCTTACAACGCTATTTGGATGTCGGGAGAATTCCCCGGGGGCTCCGCATATTGATCGCCCCAAGTTACGAAACACCTGATCCCCAAATGCTCAAAGAGTGGGCAGAAACCAATCTAGAATCTTCCAGAAAATTAGTGATATTGCTAGTGAAATATGCTGAATCAGACCGTCTCAAACTGCAAACACAAATAGACACTCTGAATGTGGAAATAGCAGAAATGGATCAAAAAGTGGAGTCTGAAAAATTAAAAGTAGATATGCTGCTACGTCTTAAAAAAGAGGAAGACAAGATCCGAGAACGCAAAACATATAAATATCATCACGATAAAGCCGATTACGAATGTGGTCGCATCTTTACTTTTGCGAAAAAATATGAAAATATGAAGATATCAAAATTCAGCAATATGGCACAGACAAGACCCACAAACTACAAGGGAACACAGCAAGCCAACTCATCAACATCAGACTTGAGTTCCGCAATAGAAAGCGAAACAGAAGCAGACATCAGAGATAAAAGAATCCCAGTGGCTATATCTCTCGCGGAAGAACTTTATTTTTTAGTCGAAGAGAGAAAACAAACACTTCGACCAAAAAGACCACCGCAACAAACATCAACAAAGAAACAATTAAACGAAGAGAAAGGAGAAGGGCACACCAAAGGAGACTCGTCAAGACGATACCAAACCCGCAGATGGAATCGAAAATAGACGTTGATCCAACACACTCAAAGAATATTACTGTGACCAATCTAACATCCTTGACCCTTAATAATGCCGAACTACAGCTACTTTCCCTTGGACTATCGTTCTGCCCAGAAAGCTCATTTAACTATGCGGCAACCAGAATTGATGTCTACAAAACCATTCGCAAATTAAAATTAAGAAAATATCACCTGATGAAACAAGGGAATCACAGTAATGCAATCTCAACATCACCTCTTTTAAATGAGCCTCAAGTCTTTGGCTTATCTAATGAAGACATGCCATTACTCAGAGACTTGCAATCTTTGGCCTCATCAACAGATTCTCAAGACGCAGCAGCAACCATCATGACTCCAGACACAGAAAAAGCAAGACCAACAACCAAGTTCAAACCACGTTCGGTCTTTGTACCTATCATGCCCAGAGATGCAATAGACGTATATCATGAACAAATAATCTTGGGTCTGAAAAATTTAAATCTAAAAATAAACAGATTAAATCATAAGAACAGTAAACCCAAGATTCGAAAACAAAATATCAAGTACAATCTACTCATGAAAAAGCTATCCAATAACCAAGACATTGTTATCAGAAATGCCGATAAGGGCGGTAACTTAGTGATCTGGTCTAGGGAAGACTACAACACAGAAGCCCTCAGCCAACTCTCAGATATACAATGCTATCAGAGAAGCGACTCTTTCAAACTCAAATCTACCTATCAATGCTATTACAGCAAGCTTATGGCATGGAGGAGCATGGGGCTGATCAATAAAGATGAATATGGCTTCCTACGAAACAATTCACCTACAACTCCAGAAATTTACTTCATTCCAAAGTTACATAAAAACCCAAACAAACCACCAGGGCGCCCCATCATTTCGGCAAAGAACAGCTTAACAGAAAACACATCCCAATATATTGACTATTTCCTCCAAGACTTTGTCCAGGCACTTCCATCGTACCTTAGAGACACTGGGGACTTTCTAACTAAAATCCACAACTTCAAATGGAAACAAGGATATTTACTGATAACAATGGATATTACAGCTTTATACACGAGCATTAATCACTTGGATGGTCTCAAAGCAGTTCAATACTATCTGGACAAGAGAGCGCCCATCTATCAAGCTCACAGCAAAATGCTCATGGACATGATAGACTTTTGCCTGCACAATAACTTATTTCTATTCCAGAATTGTGTCTACCAGCAGTTACGGGGCGTAGCAATGGGCGCAAGTTTTTCACCAAGCTACGCCTGCATCCACATGGGGTGGTGGGAAGAAATGGTCCTACACAGAAACTTTTCAGAAACTTTGAATAATAATGTCAAATGCTGGTGGCGTTATATTGATGATTTATTTTTAATATGGGATGGAACTGAACTGGAGGCACAAGTTTTTATTGACAAACTTAACATAAACAACATCAATTTAAAGTTTACATATGATATCAGTGCTGTTAAGGTTACTTTTCTAGATGTAGAAATTTATATACATAATTATAACATCGAAACAAAAATCCATCGGAAACCTACAGCGGTCAATTCAGTCCTCCACGCAACTAGCCTACACCCTAAACATTTGGTTCAGAGCATTCCATATGGCGAAATGATTCGGTTAAAGTGAATCTGTAGCACGGAAGAAGAACTACTAAAAGCCCAACATGATAGCCGCATTAGGTTCCTTCAACGTGGCTACTCTAAAAAATGTATAGAAGCCGCCATCACCAAATGCACAACAGTAGACAGAACTACTCTACTGCAAGTACATCCCAATGAATTATCAACATCTCTACCTAACACCATACTGTGCCCCAAAAACGATGAATTCCGAATGATACTGGGCTTCAGTAAACAACAGCATGAAATCAACAAAATTGTACAGAAAAGTTGGCCCTTAATCAAAAATGACCCCATTTTAGGACCTACTGTTCCTGCTAAATTGTCTGTGACAAACAGAAGGGCACCTAACATGCGAGACAAATTAGTACAAAACAATCCAACCATGAAACCTAAGGGAAATTGGCTCAGTCAGCGAAAGGGCTTCTTCAAATGCAGCAGCTGTAAAGCCTGCCAATGCGGGGTTAACACACTCACATATAAAACTGCATTCAGTGATCAAGAAATAACCATCAATAAAGCCCTTTCCTGCAAAACAGAATACGCTGTTTATATCCTTGAGTGCCCCTGTAAGCTGAAATACGTGGGAAGTACCAAACTGCAGGGACACAAAAGGATACTACAACACATTCGAGCGATAACCAACAAAGACCCTACCTACCCAGTGGCCCGCCACTTTGCAGAACATCACCACTCAGACCCCAAACTGCTCAAATACTTTATAATCGACTGTGTGCCCCTTAACAAACGTGGGGGCAACAGGGAGAAGATTCTTAGACAAATGGAGACTCGTTTCATTTTAGAACTAGACTCCAAGAGCCCTAATGGCCTGAACGCAACAGAAGATATGTACACCTATCTCTGAAACAGATTATCTGTTGATTCACGACTTCATATCAATACCCCACAACCTCTTGACTTTACCAACCTTTCATGTATCTCTATAAAATAATACACCATGGGCTGACAACAGACACTTCCTGTTGCATAGTAGTATAGCTTACCTTAGCATCGTCACAAATTAACTTCACGACGCACTGCATTGTTGATAAGGTAACACACAGCGGCCTCTTTTACCCCAGAAGTCCCCTTCCCCACAGGATATCTAATATTTTCTATCCATGTTTTTAATACACATACTTAGTTGGTTACTTTTAGAGGTATTTTATATCAACAATTATTTTAGAAAGGCTTTTCTAAAATAGTTTTGATAGGGTACACTGATTTTTACACATATTTTTTACACATATTCTTTACACTTTTTCTGACACCAAACATCAAAATATATCAGGGGCTAATCGACAGGTCTCGCAACCATAATTACACACAACATCAATCATGATTGGCATTAGCTACACACTGATACAAGAAGACAGTGACATGGTATTCAAACCATAATGATTCACTCATGTTAGACAGTGGTAAACGCAAACTTATGATCATTATGTCTAAAGTTTTAACCAATAACATTTGTGTCTAAATATTTCTATGATTTTAATCCATACATATGGTTTTAGAATTATTATCAGTGTGTAACGTGTTATTTAAACTTATTTATGCATATTTATTTATCTATTTATTTATTTATTGATGTAAATAATGTTTTTAATAATCAAAAGCATACTATCAGATGTTGTCAGTGGCAATTGGCAGACACACACGGTTATGTAACCACATCTGCCACTAGAGACCGCGGTATTTTACCGAGATGCTTTGAAATCTACCCCGTATAAAAATCATTGTAACTGAGCACTATTTAGCACTGTCACTTTAAATGTAAAGCAAAATGGTAACCAATCAAATGTGAGCAAAAAAAGAAAAAAATGTATATAAACCAACAGGTGACTTCATGGCGTGTCATGTGATCAAGGCTCCACGGAGCCGAAACGCGTCATGGCTGACTTACCTCGAGTTTAAATAAACAAACTTTTGCATCCAGTGGTGGTCCGTGCTCCTTCTCTGTGGATCTACAGGCGCTTTCCAGGATACAGGCGCAGGAGTTCTTTCGATATATATATATATATATATATATATATATATATATATATATATATATATATATATTATCTACTGGCGGTCGCCAGTAGATAGTTATAGTTAGGACCGTGTTTCCATAGGAAATCTCAAAATTCTATTTTGAATAACTTTGGCGCCAGTTGACGAATCCTCGCGAAATTTTCAAAACTAATGGGGCACTCCGCTCAGCTCCTACCCTGAAAGTCTCGGGGTGATTCGTCAAGGGGGGGCCGAAAAAAAAGGGGGGTCCCAAAATTCGTTTTCCCCATGCATTTTTCCATAGGACCTTTAGTCGAAGGTACAGCCCGAACGGCTAAACAAAAAGTGTCGGCCGCCATTTTGTTTGTTTTCAGTGCAAGAGTGAAAAAGGAAGGTGGCGAACGTGAAAAGGGGGCAGGGTAGAGAGTTCCTGACCCCCTAGCCTTTGTCAGGGGGTCCCTGAAGGACCCCGAAGGCAGAATCTTTTTTTTTTTTTTTTTAAATCGCGGGCACGGTGAAAAACCAAACCCCCCCCCCCCAAAATATATATATATATTTTTTTTAAATCGTGGGGGTGCGCGCACCGTGCGCGCACGGTGAAAAACCCAAAAAATAAAAATAAAATGTTTATACGTAGTTTATTGTAAAATAAATATATAAAAAAAAGAATAATACATATATAAATTAGCATTTAAAAAACCGTACAAATTCACTGAAAAAACCATAGGTTTCACACACGTTATAGTTAGGAATTAGCATTTAAAAAACCTTGCAAATTCACTGAAAAAACCATAGGTTTCACACATGTTATAGTTAGGTGGACATTTCACTCGTAAAAAACCAATGAAATTCCCCCGTTATAGTTAGTTCAGATAACTATAACTCGCGCGACCGCCACTCTATCACAAGGATGATGTCATCAGTGATGTCATGAGTGATGCCACTGACCATGTCATGAGTGATGTAATATGTGAGGTCATGAGCAGTGGATTGCGGGCGCGCGAGTTATAGTTATCTGAACTAACTATAACGGGGAAATTTCATTGGTTTTTTACGAGTGAAATATGCACCTAACTATAACATGTGTGAAACCTATGGTTTTTTAAGTGAATATATATATATATATTTATATATATTTTTTTTTCCCCCCCTTCACATGTACGGTTTCTCTCAGTACATAATGAGTCGCACTCCAAGGTTGTACTTCCAATGACCTTGCTCACAAGAAAAGGAGGTGTTGCATTGGTAATTAAAGTATTGGCAAAGTAATAGAACATAATAGTACAGAACTAATAGAACATTAAATGCTATAGGTTTGGAATGTTCATGTCCACTATGCTGTTGGAAAAGACAGCTTTATTGCAATTGCCTGTATCAGTCTTGTGGCCTATTTGATATTGGAGTATAAACAATATGAAGGCTTTATTGGAACCTGATTTTTGCTTCAATAAAACAAATTGGATGTGCACACGATGTGTTTTGTTAAACGTTGCACTTGTAAGTGCATGACGTCACCAGGCACTTCCTGCATCCTCTGTACTGCCATTTGTCGCTAGTTCAAAAGGCTTTAGTGTATACATATCAATTAATAATCGAAACCTTTCTTCCCTTCCAGATCAGCACCGCCACCAATAAAAATGGCCACTATTTCCTAGACATCGAAAACTCCAAGCTGGCAGCCGATGACTTCAAGCTGAAGTGAGTCTGAGCTCTGTGGGAGGTCTGGAACTTTCTACCATCACTGAACTTACTACTCCTGCTGAGAGCACCACCTCCAAAACAGCTCGCACAAGAGTTTCACACAGCTAGGGTGACAATTCCCCACTCGCTGCCCAAACCTGCTCATTATGGATTATGGGCACTGTTTCCTGCCCGGGGCTTTTATGTCAAGGCCTCATGCAATCTAGGTGCTTTAGTCTTTGTTTGTTCTCATTGAACTAATGAGACGAGAAGCCCTGAGATCACTGACTTTTTGGTAAGTGGAGACAGTTTGTGTACTGACTTGAGTGAGGTTGTCACGCTACACACAACTGGCACCTCACAGCACAGACAGTCCTTACATACTCCTGTTGAGTCCATGGGACGGATAGTATTTATTTTATTTGGACACTCTAGAGATTCAGCAAGGGGTCATAGTTTTAACATCAAGATTTGCTCCATCCTTAGCACCTGTTTCCATCTTCCTTACATACAGTGGCGGCTGGCACGAAAGGGGGGTGGGAGGGCAGGGATGCAGCAAAAAAAAAGACAATTAAACTCACCTCCTCACCACGTCGTCCCTCCTCATCATCCCTCCGCTCCGGCCAGAAGCAGGAAGCCCCCAGGCTCCCCTTGGTCTGAGCGCTGTGTTTCAGTGTTCAGACAGTGACTATGGGCCTTGGCATGTTCTCCACCCAGGCAGTAATGCAGCCTGGGTGGAGAACATGAAAAGTGTGCAAGACTGTTTGGGCGGCCCGAGACGGTCGGCAAAACATTCATGCGCACTAACAGAGTGCCTACCACTCCTCCCCCTGCTCTGAGAGCAGAGCAGCCCCGCCCCACCTGCAAAGCTGCGCAGCAGGAACAAATACAATGACAACATTGAGTTATTGTGACTTTATTTTTCCTTTATTTACACTGCGAACAGCAGTGGGGTGACGCTCCTCTGCCTTAGCGGAGAAGCCGCCACTGCTTACATAACATCTACGAACTACTAGTGCAACTTAAAGCTATTACAGAGGTGGTAGATGTAAATCTGTGGAAAAAATCTTCCTAAAAAGCGATCTATAAAAAAAAGTAGAACATTGCTAGTTTTTGTCTATATATTTCTTTTCCTTGTTTCGCTCTCATCTAAGAGGCTACAGGGCACCCGAGTCATTAGCATCATACATAATTCAGATTAACCAATTATTCGTATCTCACATTGTAAAAATATATTAGCAGGAACCCAAAGAGTTTCTTAGAAGCCCACAAATGGTGTTGTTGAATGCCATAGTCACCAAACACCAAGGCTGCCTAGTCTTGATTGTATCAGCCTTTACTTTTTATCTCACTTTTTCAGATTTTTTTCATCCCTACTCTCTCTGTTGGTCACTTTTCCCCTATTTTTCTCTTCCCTCGATTTCACTTTTCTGCCTTCTTTCTCTTGCTCTGGATCAAATTCTGATGATAGAAATTAAGCCCAAAGCTTAAAAAATGAGTACAGACACAAATTAAGCATTGATTACTATTATTATTATTACAGATATAAAGCAGATGGCTATCCATAAAGGGTTTTGCAGCGCTATGCTCCTCAAGGTAATAAAAGTCATGCTAGCGCTACACATGGAATCAGAAGAACCACGTTTTAAACAGTTTGCGAAAGACCGAGAGATCGCAACACGGGGCCTTATTATGAGTGTGGCGGTGTGGAACTGCTCCGTTCCCACACTGCCAAACCAGTGTAGGAAACACCCGCCAGATCAGGAGATCTCTCCTGGTCTGGAGGGCAGTTCTTTGGCATTTCCAGGTCGGTGGCTATGAAATAGGCACTGCAATGGGGAACCTCAAAGGCGGAGGTACCTGCACGGCATGGACTGCTGCAGTCGATGCCGTGCAGATACGGTTGTGCATGCACATGGGGGACATATGTTGTGCCCCCGTGTGTATCCACATGGCGTGAGGCACTAGGGGGCCCTGTAGGGCCCCCTTTGTTTCCTCACCGCCACATTTTTCAAGGTGGTCACACCGCTATGAAAAGTGTGGAGGTAAAGAATCTTGGAATTTGCTTGGCGGGAGAGCAGCAGTCCCGCCAAGCATTTTGCGGCCTCAGGACCGCTGCTCAACCGCAAGGAACGGTGATTCCCTGGCGGTTGCCGCTGTTGCAGTGGTCCCAGGGCAGCTCGGCCGCCTAGTCGTAATAGGGCAGTCGGGAGACCGCACCGTGAATCTGGAGGTCCATGGACCGTCAGACTCATAATAAGGACCAACATCTCATTGAAGATAAGGATTTCCACAGCTTACGGCCTAGGTACGAGAAACCCCGACCCCTTGCTGGGTCTCCTCTCTCAGGGAACTGCAGCAAGAACAAAGTTGCTGGAACAAAGTGATCGATTTGGCTTGTAGGGCGATACCAAAGATTCGAGATAGTGGGGACCAGTGTCTGACATACATTTATGCAAGTACCACAGTGTTTTTAATTTGAACTCTCCACTCAATTGATAGCCAGTGAAGAAGTCTAGCTGTAGATTTAGGGGCATGCAGTGAAAAAGCCTCGTGGCTGCATTTTTCACTATCTGAAGCTACTTGAGCAAGACCTTAGGGAGGCCTCAGTAATGAATATTGCCATAGTCGAGGCTGGTAATAATCAAGGGCTGAATCACTATTGAGGTGTTTCAACGTGACAGCTGAAACTAAGGTCTAGGCTCTTGTTCTGCTTCATTGGATAGACTTGCAATGCTCTTAGAAGCCTTCAGTTGACTTGTGGGACCAATCTAAGTACTAACCAGGCCCAACCTTGCTTAGCTTCCGAGATTGGACGAGATCGTGCGCATTCAGGGAGGTTTGGCCATACATAAATTTCTTGGCAGTAGGTCCCACAAACAGATGAGATTCTGCTGTAAGAACAATATTCCAATAGACACGTAGGGCCCGATTCACAGAACTAACTTAAGACAAAATCCTAAACTTACTACCATTTTGGTATTCACAGAAGGCACTTACTCATTTTGGTATTCACAGAAGGCACTTACTCATTTCGGTATTCACAGAAGTTAGGAGTCCTAACTTTAGGACTCCTAAATGCCTTCTGTGAATACCGAAAGTCTTAAAATTAGGATTTTTCTCAGTTTAGTAGTAGTATAGTTAGGACTCCTAACTTTAGGACTCCTAAATGCCTTCTGTGAATAACAAAAGTCTTAAAATTTGGATTTTTCTCAATTTAGTAGTCCTAAGTCTAAATTTAGGACTACTAAATTGAGAAAAATCCTAATTTTAAGACTTTCGGTATTCACAGAAGGCATTTAGGAGTCCTAAAGTTAGGAGTCCTAAACTTAGGACTACTAAATTGAGAAAAATCCTAATTTTAAGACTTTCGGTATTCACAGAAGGCATTTAGGAGTCCTAAAGTTAGGAGTCCTAACTATACTACTACTAAACTGAGAAAAATCCTAATTTTAAGACTTTCGGTATTCACAGAAGGCATTTAGGAGTCCTAAAGTTAGGACTCCTAACTTCTGTGAATACCGAAATGAGTAAGTGCCTTCTGTGAATACCAAAATGAGTAAGTGCCTTCTGTGAATACCAAAATGGTAGTAAGTTTAGGATTTTGTCTTAAATTAGTTCTGTGAATCGGGCCCATGGAGATTATTCAACCTGAATGGTAGTGACTACACATTTTATTCCCCAACACATCAAACCTTCACAAGAATTGATTACATCCTTATAGATAAATCCTTAATCACGGGCACACAAAACCCTAAAATTGGGCCCATACTAGTTAGCGACCACGCCTGTATTTCACTTGATCTCTCGATCACATACAAATCCCCACCTCCTAAAGTCTAGCACCTCTACAATGCACTCTTAGAAGACAACCTCTCAAAACTTAAAATCAAGGAAACAATCCAGCAATTCATAGTAGAGAACAGAGTAGAGGACACCTCAGACTCAGTTCGATGGGATGCTCTAAAGACTACTCTCAGGGGTACTTTATTGTCAATAGCCGGTAAGAGAAACAATTCCTTAAAAAAAACGTTTTGAATCCATCGAATCTGAGATCAGATCCCTAAGCGAAGTCATTCAAAATTCCACTGGGTCACAAGACATTCCCAAACTGTGCAAACTACAGTATGAATTCAAACAAATACTAAGCGTCAATGCGCAGAAATGGGCGGAAAAGGCCAATGCGAAAAAATCAATCTCCAGAAACAAGGCTGGGAAAGCACTCCCAAGTTATTTAAAAACTCTAACAACAAAACTATCACCTCTGCCATTAGAAATAACTCGGGTCACACAGCAGCCTACCCTAATGAGATCCTCAACGTCTTCCACAACTTTTACTCCACACATTACACCCCAAACAACAAAAGTAACCCACATAACTGCATATCGTATTTGAACTCATGCTCTCTCCCTTCAGCCTCAGCAGTAGACAGATCCCTAATCAATGCCACGAACACCACTTATGAAATCCAATCAGCGATCATATCCTTTAACCCAAGCAAGGCCCCTGACCCTGACAGGTACACAGTGTCCTTCTACAAAACATTCCCCGCCATCCTTACTGAACCCCTTCTTGCCTTGTTCCAATTGTTTGCCTCTACTGGCCGTGTCTCTGTCTCCACTTCTGAGGCCACAATAGAGGTCATCCCAAAAGAAGGGAAAGATACACTAGAGGTAAAAAACTACAGACCAATATCACTAATTAACACCTACTGTAAAATATATGCCAAAACTCAGGCACAAAGATTGGAGAAAGTAATACAAAAACTCATTGCCCCAGCTCAAATGGGATTTTTGAAAGGCAGGCTAGCTGCCAGCAACATTCACGTCTTCTGCCACGCCCTTGAAAAAGCACGATCATCATCCTCACCCACCATGGTGATGGCAGTCGACGCAGAAAAAGCCTTTGCTATAGTCTCTTGGATCGTCTTATATGAGACACTACGTAAATTCCAACTAGGCGAGTACTTCGTCATGTTGGAGATGGCCATCTAAGCAGCCCCAATGGCGAAAGTCAAGATAAACAGCAGATTATAAAACTCATTCCCCCTAGCCCAAGGCACAAGGGACAAGGCAGGGCTATCCTCTCTCCCCCCTCCTATTCTTATTAGCTATTGAAACAATCTTATGCTGCCTAAAAGCGAATAACAACATTAGAGGCATTCAATTTCAATCGGGCAGACAATTAGTTGCAGCCTACGCTGTCTACATTCTGATCTTCACTGAAGATGCAGAGAAAGCCATACCACACACCATGACCGAAATTAACTACTGAAAAGTATCTCCCTACACCTTCAACTGCTCTAAAACCAACCGCACCACTACAGTTTTGGCCGATTTGGGTCTGAAATGGCAGTCTGAGGCACTCAAATACTTAGGCATGTGGTTGGAGGGTCTCCTGACATAGGGTCCACGACACCACTCCGCACTGTTTGTTGCAGTACCACATGGCAGTGGTGTTGTCCGTGAACACCTGCACTACTCTTCCCCGGACAAAGGGAAGGAGTGCCTGCAGTGCAAGACGAATCGCCCGGAGATCCAGAAGGTTGATGTGAGGCCGGGACTCCACCGGAGACCAGAGGCCTCTGATCTCCGCCTCTCCCATGTGGCCGCCCCATCCCAGAAGGGATGCATCCGTCACCACAGTGTGGTCTGGCTAGGGAAGGGAGAGGGATCTGCCATTGACCCATTACTGGTTTGTGAGCCACCACTGCAGTTGATGAGCAGTGCCCTCCGAGATCTGGACGCAATCGGATAGATTCCCCTGCTGCTGCGCCTCCTGGAACTTCAGGTCCCACTGCAGAGCCCGCATATGCCACCTGGCATGATCAACCAGCAGGATGCAGGAGGCCATGAGGCCCAGCAGCCTCGGGGTCATTCTGACCGAAACCCGGGATAGAGGCTGAAAGATCGGAATCATAGCCCAAATATCCCGGATTCGCTGTTCGGGAGGATAGACCCGAAACCGCGTCGTGTCCAGAACCGCTCCGATGAAGAGGAGCTTCTGAGACGGAATCCGGTGCGACTTCAGCACATTTGTGGAGAACCCCAGCAAATGCAGGAGGTCGGCCATAGTCTGGAGGTGGGTACGACTGCCTGGGGCGAACCCGCCTTCAACAGCCAGTCGTCGCGATAGGGGAAGACTGAAACCCCTGACAGGAGCAGATGAGCTGTGACCACCGCCATCACTTTCATGAACACCGAAGGGGAGCTGGTAAGGCCAAAGGGGATCACGGTAAACTGAAAGTGCTCCTGGCCTATCGTGAACTGTAGGTAACGCCGGTGGGCCGGCAGGATGGGAATGTGAAAATAAGTGTCCTGCAAGTCCAACGCTACCATCCAGTCTTGCGGGTCGAGGGCAGACAAAACCTGAGCGAGCATGAACATCATGAACTTCTCCCTCTGGAGGAAGCGATTGATGTCCTTGAAGTCCAAGATAGAACGCAGGCTCTTGTCCTTCTTGGGAATCAGAAAGTAGTGGGAGTAACAACCACAACCTCCTTCTGGGACAGGAATGCGCTTGATGGCTCCCTTGGCCAAGAGAGCTGTAACTTTCTGCTGGAGAAGGGCCAGATGATCCTCCGACATGCGGTGGTATCACGGTGGCATGGCTGGAGGGGTAGTCTCAAAGGGAAGGGAGTAGCCCATTCGGACTATTTGCAAAACCCACCTGTCCGATGTGATGGTGTGCTATTGAGGGAGGTGATGACGAATCCTGCCCCCACTAGAGTTTGATGGGCCTGAAAGGTCAGACTGGGAGGGTTTGGAGGCTGCTGCAGAGGGAGGGTTGGTGGACTGGTCCGTCCGCTGGCCCCCGGAACCACGTCAGTTGTTTCCACGTCCCCGGCTGCGCGAACGTTGGGTAACTTGCTGCATCCTGTGGCTCTGGGTGGGACGTAGCAGGACACCCCTTCCGTAGCCACAAAAGGGGCGAAAAGCAGACTGCGCTGGATGGGTGGAGAGGCCGAAGGACTTGGCCATAGCCCGTGAGTCCTTGAAGCGCTCCAGGGCATTGTCTGCTTTGTCGCCAAAAAGGCAACGGCCATCAAAGAGCATGTCCATCAAGGTGTTCTGGACATCCCCTAAATAGCCAGTGGACCTCATCCAGGCGTAGTGACGAAGCGCTACCGACGTTGAAATGGTCCTGCCCAGAGAGTAAGCGGTGTCCAGCCCACAAGGGATTGAAAACTTTGCTGCATCCCTCTGGCAGCAACAGCCTGGGAGAGCACTGCCCGAGCCTCCTCCAGACACTGAAGCAGCAGTTGTGCCACCATATCCCACACTGAGAGCGAATAATGGCCCAAGAGTCATGCGGTGTTTACGGACCGCAGTCCTAAGCTGGCGGAAGGGAAAATGTTCTTGCCAAGGTGGTCCAGCTTCTTGGATTCCCTTTGCGGTGGAGCGGTAGGGAAGGTGCTCTTGGAGGTAGAAGCTTGAACTACCAAGCTTTCCAGGGTGGGATGTTGGGAGCTGGGTGGTGGCGTCCAGCAATCATCCTGTCCACGGGAGCCCCCGTGTTGGGCCTGGACCACGTGCCCAAAAGGATGTCTGTGAGGGCCTCATTAAACGGCATCAAGGGCTCCGAAGAGCTCGCAGTCGGTTGAAGCACCTTTGTCAGGAGGTTAGTCCTGACCATCACCGTAGGAAGATCGAGGTTGAGAACCTCCACCGCCCTACGCAACACCACTGCATATGACGCTCCCTCCTCCGTAGTCACGGTAGGAGGAGACAACATGCCATGGTCAGGAGAGGTCAAACAAAGCAAAACCAAAGGGGATGATGGACGGAGTGTTGAACATTGGAAGCACTCACCGCGTTCAACTGATCTGGATTTAATCCATCATCATTCTTTAGCTCATTCTGCCACCCCAGTTCAGACATGCCCAGACGTGGGTCCCTTGCTCACTTTGCCACTGAACTAAAGCTAGCCTGGTTGATGATGGCTGATTAGCCAGAAACCGGTCCTAGGATGCTTTTTTTCAGTCCAGGGAGGACCTGGCTTTGCAGTTCGGGCGGGACTGTTCCCATGAGGCACAGGGTCAAGACTTATTTGCATATGGCTGAGTTCAAACTGGAATGGCATGGTGAGCAAAAAAAACGATGGAATTAGGCCCAGATCTCTGTACTGGGGTGAATGTATGACATTGTTCTGCATTCTGTCCATCAACTGTTGTTTTTACATTTGTCACCCCGAGTGGGACGGGTATGCCCAGACGTGGGTCCTGTGCTCTCCATGCCACTGGAATAAAGCTATACTGGCTGAAGAGGGGTGAAACCCCGAAACCGGTCCTAGGATGCTTTTTTACAGTCCAGGGAGGACCTGGCTTGGCAGTTCGGGCTGGACTGTTCTCATGAGGCACAGGGTCAAGACTGATTTGCATATGGCTGGGTTCAAACTGGAATGGCATGGTCAGCAAAAAAACAATGGATTTAGGCCCTGATCTCTGTACTGGGGTGAATGTAAGACATTGTTCTGCATTCTGTCCATCAACTGTTGTTTTTGCATTTGTCACCCCGAGTGGAACAGGTATGCCCAGACGTGGGTCTCGTGCTCTCCATGCCACTGGAATAAAGCTATCCTGGCTGAAGAGGGGTGAAACCTCGAAACCAGTCCTAGGATGCTTGTTTCCAGTCCAGGGAGGACCTGGCTTGGCAGTTCGGGCTGGACTATTCCCATGAGGCACAGGGTTAAGACTGATTTGCATATGGCTGGGTTCAAACTGGAATGGCATGGTGAGCAAAAAAATAATGGATTTAGGCCCAGATCTCTGTACTGTGGTGAATGTATGACATTGTTCTGCATTCTGTCCACCAACTGTTGATTTTGCAAGGTCAGGAGAGGTGTCAAGACCACTGGCATCCCCCAGTTCCTCTCTCCAGTCCTGCTCAGTGTCTAACTGGTCAGTTAAAGGGTCCTCCCAGTCCTCCTCTTCATCCTCTGGGTGCCATTGTTGTTGAAAAGGGACCCCAGGAGTGAACAGGGGTATAAAAACCCCACCCGGCGCCGGATCCGGCATCGGACGATGCCGGTCCGGCTCTGTGTCCACGTCAGGATAGAGGCCGGGGTTGTCGCCGGCTGGGAAGCCGAGCAGCGCCGAATGTGGTAATGGTGCCATGAGGGGTGGCGCCGGTGGAGGCGTAACGAGGTCAACCGGCGCCGATCCGGATCCAGGCCTAGATCCAAGGGGGGCCTGCAGCACCGGGGCTGGAGCCTGCCGGCAGTGAAGACCTACTGAGTCCGCGGGGCCCAAAGGTGCACCGGCGGGGTCGGCCCGCCCAAAGATGGCATGCATTGCCTCTTAAAATGTACGAAGCTGGGCGGGGGTCCTGGAATGGGAGGGAAATTCGGAGTTGACCCTTTGGGCTCCGCGGAGCCGCAGGAAGGCACCACCCACGTGCCTCGTCGGATCGGCCAACTGACGAGGAGACGTCAATGAGCGTCGATGCTTCTTCGACTCCTTCTTATGCTTCGACTTACCCGACCCCGATGATTTCAAACCGGAATGGTGGTGGCTCCGCGACCAGTCCCTCGACCTCTCTCTCTACCGGGACCTCAAACGGCTCGGAGCCGACTACCAGCATTCAAGCAGCTTTCGGGACCGCTCCCGCAAAGCCTTCAGCGCCATCGACCGACAGTCGGAGCGCGACTTGAGGTTGTGGTCGCGCTCCAGGCAAAAGAGGCACACACGGTGCGGTTCCGTCACCGACATCAGTCAGTAACAGGAACCGCAGGCCTTGAAACCGGGCATTCCTTGTGCACCTGTTCGGAGTCGGAGACTCAAAACAAAAAGTCAACAAAAGTCGAGAAAAAGTTAGTCAAATATTTACTGATGTACCGCTCTTCCCGGATCTGCACTGGCTGGTGTGGAAAAAGAAAGAACTGACGTCAGTGCATGAGGGCGGCGTCTAAGTAGGTGCCCCAACGTCATTCCGGCGACCACGACGCCAACGCCGGATGCGGAGCCAACCGACGCCACCTTCCGACACGCAGAGGTACTGCTGACGAAAAAACTTTCCGGATCCGGTCTGATGCCTGGTGGCAATTCTAAGGTAATGAATCTATAGCTAACGTGTTTCTTTCAGATCCTTAGAAATTTTCTATGCTGAGGGTGAATGGGAATATGAAAACAGGCGTTGAGGAGATTGAGAGAAGCCAGATAATCTCCTTTTTCCATGAGAAGAAGAATCTCCTGAAGAGAGAGCACCCTGAATCATTGTTGTTTGATGAATTTGTTCAGCATTCTGAGGTCCATGACCTACCTTCAGTTTCCATTTTTCTGTTTCATTAGAAAGAATTGAGAATAAAACCCCCGATTTTGTTGTCTTAGGGGTACTTCCTCTATTACCTACTTGAGAAGAAGCAACTGTATCACGTTTTTGAAATCTGGAAGGTATTGAAGCAGAACTTTCCACAGTGGAACATTTGGAGGATGCTGAATGAATTCCAGAGTGTGGCCATGCTGGAAGATGTCTAGAACCCATTTGCGTGAAGAAATTTAGTTCCATTTCAGAAAGGATGTGGAGAAGACGGTATCATGGTGTGGGACTATGGTTGAAGGGGCCTGATGAACTTCATTGCCTCCTATTGGAGTTTTGGGACTTTCCAGTAGATTGTTGCCTCTTGCGTCCTGCCGGTCTCGAGTAAGACTGAGCAGTGCTAGATTGAAAAGACGGTTCGTATGGCTGCTAGGTACTCAGCAGATATGGCTGGTACTGCCATTGAAATTGTGGATGGGATAACAATTGCCCCTGCACTCTACCCTGAAAGGACTGAAAGCGGTGCTACTGGAGACTGCCTAAGACTTTGGCTGTGTCCGTATCTGTCTTTATGGATTAAAGCGTCTCGTCTATGTGCTTGTCATACAAGCACTCTCCATCGAAAGGCCATACTTTGGCTTGGAACTCTGGATGAAAGATGGTTGCCTTTAGCTGCTCCTGCCATCTGGCTAAACGCTGTGGATTAAACGTCCATGGCTAATTCATTGAGCTCTGAAGACACTCTTTCTCCCTCCACTAGAATGTCCTTAGCCTCTTTCTTTTATCTTCCGGGATATACTCCAACGGAGCAGATATGTCTGACCACATCTGCTGGTGATATCTCCCAAGAATGGCCATTGCGAGAGGAGGAGCCTAGCGCGCAACCAAGATGGACGCGTAGGCACAGGGCTCCCGAGACCCTCGCAGCCTCCCACGTCTATCCTGGCTATAATCCTGCTATTTTGAAGGAATATTACGATTGAACCGAAGCTGAGGTGATTCCCGTTTTCGGAACTTAAATCGGACTTTGGGAACGCGACTTATTCTGTACTCCAGAAAGAGGCCTGCCCCGCGGCGCCACCCCGGACTCGGGTTGGCACTGTCCCCGAGCTCCAATCGAACAACAACGGTTCCAGAGTCTTGGGCGGGCCCGTCCCCCCCTGGTTTCACTTTCGTTTTTTTTTTTTTTTTTTATTTTTTTTTAAAAACCTTTATTTTCAAAAGTCTGGACACAGCTATTCAGCCGACAACCCGGAGGTTCGGCAGCTTCGGTAAAGAGGAACAGAGACGCGTCCACAGTACAGTGAAGGAGGAGTACAAAGATTCCATTTTTTAAATAAACACAAAACACACAACAACCCCCAGCAAGGCAAGAACACTGAATGCCCATGGTGATAGCCCCCCAGGGGAGGCAGGACCCCAATCATCTACCATTTACAGTATCGTGAAAAGAGGAAGAAGGGGGACAGCAGGGGCCAAAGAAGTCCATTAACCATACTGAGCTGGAAAGAAGGTTAGGAGGAAAGCTGTTCCTCGGGGGGATCCAGATCAGGGGCAAGACAAATTCCCCCCCTGTATTGGTTCCCCCGCCCCCAGATGGCGTGCCACTTCCGAGGGCGGCCTCTAGCGCAATATACCGTCTTCTCCCTTAGCATACTCCAGTCCATATTTTCTTTCCACGCGGTCAATGTGGGGGGGCCCACGGATCCCCACAATCGCGCTATATCTCTCTTAGCGACCATGTTGCCCAGAGTCACCCATTGGGTCTGCGCCGCATTGTGATCAGTGGGCCCCCAGACATTCAGGAGACAACACCGCGCTTCCGGCTGCATAGCAATGCCCGTCACCTCCCCCATCACTGCATGGACTCTCCGCCAGAATTCCGTGATGACACCACATTCCCAAATGATATGCAGGAAAGTACCCACCATACCACATCCCCTCCTGCATAGGCCGTCCTCCGAGAATCCCATGTGAACCAACCTTGGCCCCGTCACGTACACTCGATGCAGTATTTTAAGCTGCACCAGCCTCAGACGCGACGGGATCGCAACCTCCTTAGGAGAGGAAACAGCAGACTGCCAATCCTCGTCATCCAACTCGAGGCCATCCCTAGACCACTGGTCCCTCAACCCCAGAAGCAAATCCGCCCGGACGTTTATCAGTTTCTTATAGATGAGCGAGATCGTGCTCTCTCGGGCATATGACCATCAAGGACCCGGTCCTCCAAAGGAGAGGACTCAGGCACCTTCTCACCCTCTATGAGGACTGATCGGAGGGCGTGACGCACCTGAATATAGCGGAAAAACTCAGATGGCCCCAGTTCATACTCCTTCTGCAACTCTTCAAAGGACTTCACCCTCCCCTTAATCAGGACATCTCCGACCCTGGAGATGCCGATCAAGTCCCATTTGTCAAAGCCTTTTGTGTGCCAAAGCCTACCCAATCTCTCAGATTCAAACAGCGGGGTAGCGAGGGTGAGCCTATCCTTCCAGCCCAGCGAGTCAGTTGCCATCTTCCACACACGCACCGCCACACCAGTGGGCCCCATGAGGGACGAGTCCAGGGACCGCGAATACAACGCCCTGTAATAGTTACCACCACGCAGCAACCACCTGTCCATGGCATACCCAGGGCTGAGGGCCGGGCCATAAAACCCATGATTAATCGCACTCAGCTGGGTGGCCCAATAGTACCGTCGGATGTCTGGAAGCGCAATACCCCCGTCGTACCATGGGAGCGTCAACTTTGCAATAGCTATTTGCGGCCGCCCGTCCCACAGCAAAGCTCGTTGGAGGCCTTCGACCTCCCGAAAGTAGTTGGCCGGTACCGAATCCAAAGTATTCTGCAGCGCGTAGAGGAACCGGGGAAGAGACATCATTTTGAACAGGGCCGCACGCCCAACGAGGGAGAGCGGCAGCCTCCACCAACCCTCCACATCCAGCCTCAAGCGCGCTAGGGGGGGGAGCAGGTTCCTCTCATATCGCACGGCAGAATCCATGGAGATAAAGATCCCCAAATACACGAAGCCCTGCTGAGCAACCTGGATCGAACAAGTTCGAGGGATCGGTGGAACCTCGCCACTAAGAACATATAAATACGATTTACTCCAGTTGATAACAAGACCCGAGTTCCTACCGAAAGATGTGAGTACGTCACAGACCACTATAAGTGATTTTTTGGGTGAGGCAAGATACAACAGGATGTCATCAGCATAGAGCGATATACGGTCCTCGTGCTCCGGCGACCATCTAAGTCCCCGTATATCCGGGTGCCAGCGTATCCACGCAGCCAGCGGCTCAAGGGCGAGGGCGAACAGCAATGGCGACAGGGGACAACCTTGCCGAGTACCCCTCCCAAGCTGAAACGGAGTCGACGCCCGGCCATTTACCACCACACTCGTAAGTGGGCCCTCATACAGCAACTTCACCCAGCTCACAAAACCGTGGCTAAAGCCGAACTTGGTCAACACGGCCCACAAATATGCCCATTCCACCGTGTCAAAGGCCATCGTGGCATCGAGAGACGCCACAATAGCTGGTTCACGCAGCGTGCCCGCCCTGGCGATTACACCATGTAGGCGCCGAAGATTTAACGCTGTGTTACGGTGCGGGATGAATCCGGATTGATCCGGATGGACCAAGTCACCGAGTACCCTGATCAAACGGGCCGCCAGGATTTTAGCCAGAATTTTCGGCTCTGCGTTAAGGAGTGAGATAGGCCTATATGAGGCGCACTTATCTCGGGGTTTGCCCTCTTTGTGTATAACCACAATCGTCGCCAGTCGCTGATCCAACGGGAGGGCCCCACTCCCCCGCGCCTCCACGAACATGGCGCGCAGGTGAGGGGCAACCCTATCCGGAAATAGCTTGTACAGGTCGACCGGCAAGCCGTTCGGACCCGAGGCCTTGCCCGAGTTCAACGCGCGGATAGCCCCCGCCACCTCATCGACCGTTATGTCACCATCTAGATCGTCCCTATCTATATCAGAGAGACAGGGCAATGCAATATCACGCAGGAGGTCATGCGAGTCCTCGGGCGGCCTGTCCGACACTGAGGCATAAACCATACGGAAATAGTCCGAGAAACACTGCACAATCCTCTCAGGTTCCACAATCACCTCTCCCCCCTCTCCCGTCAACTCCGGCACTACTCTATTGACCCGTTCTTTTTTGTCCAGCCAAGCCAGGAGTTTCCCGGCCTTGTCACCAACATCATACAGACGGCCCTGCTGTTCCCTACCGAGGGTCTTAGCGGCATTCGTCACCAGGTCCTTATACTCGGATTGCTTCAAGCACAGCTCATGCAGTGAGGCCTCTGTAACCTCCTCCTCCAGCGCTCCCTCCAAAGCCGCGATCTCCTCCTCAACCTGCAAAACCTCGCCATCTCTCCGCCGCTTGGCAGCCACTACAAGGGAGAGGGCTTCCCCTCGCAACACGGTCTTAAATGCTTCCCACAGCGACACTGCCGAGTCCACGGATCCCTGATTGTCCTTGAAAAAATTATCTACTGTCTTTACCAGCGCGCTGCGCATCTTGGGGTCTCGGAAATACCAAGGGTTGATAGGGGCCACCCTTCCCCCTCCCTCTCGACCCAGATCCAGCCTGACCCACACCGGCGAATGGTCAGATATACCACGCGCCATGTGCCTGGCCTCAGACACCAATGAGGCATGCGCAGCCAGAGTGAGTAGGTAGTCAATCCTAGAAAGGCTACCATGCGCCCCGGAGTGGAAAGTGTATTGGCTCTGTGTGGGGTGCCGGAGCCTCCAGCAGTCTATCAGGCCAAGCGTATCTAGAAAGTCTGGAAGCCACTTCTGAGCCCCCCCCCGTGTCTCTGGGCGGGTATCTATCCAGCAGGCCGGAGCCGACAGCGTTGAAATCACCTCCCACTACAAGCATACCCCCCGGGAGATCCAGCAGGGCCCTACCCAGATCTGTGAAAGTGGAGGCCTGCAGGGCCGGCGGGACATAAACCGAAACTAAAACCAAAGTTCTTCCTTCCCACCGCCCCGCCACCGCCACAAACCTCCCCCTATCATCAACAATGGTGGAGTCCACCTCAAATGGTAGCGAGGCTCTGACTAGGATGCCCACACCCCTGGACCCAGAGGAGAATCCCGAATGAGCTATGAATTTATAACCCTTCCTATTCAGGGCATAGCACCTATTACCTATAAGATGAGTCTCCTGCAGCAGGGCGACATCCGGCAATGACCGTTTCAAGAATTGCAAAACAATCCCACGCTTAATGCGATCCCCCAAACCATTCACATTCCAGCTTATAACACTTAAACCCCTACCCCCCATCCCCAAACGTAAAGAGGCCCACCCCACACCCGAAGAGCCCCCATGGAACAGTCCTGGAAATAATCACTATGCCTTGCTGGAACAAACCCCCCAACAACAACCCCAAAATCCCAGAAACCCCCCCCACCCTGCACCCCTGCTGCAGCTTACAAAGCCCCCCCAACTTGCAGTGTGCCTGTCGCCCTACCAAACCCAAAATCTACAAAAAGTACCCTAAGGGAGGAAAGAGCTCCCCTCGTCCTCCCACAACCTCCGTGTTTACTGCAAGTCATTATCTAAAGTCAGTCCGAGTCAGTCCGGTTCCGAATACATCAACCTTGTTCGTCCCGGCCACTGTCCCCGTCTACGGCAGTGTCCTCTTCCGTGCGTCGTCGAGGCAGAGCGTCCAGCCATTCATCCGCCATGGCAGGTGACTCAAAGAAGAATGTTCGGTCTTCAAACACCACACGTAGTCTGGCAGGGAAGAGCATGGCGTATTTCAGATCCCTCTCCCGAAGCCTCCTCTTCACCCCCAGGAAGCCCTGCCGCTGCCTCTGTACCTGCTGGGTGAAGTCAGGATAGAAATTCACCGACGCGTTCTGGAAGGGGACCGGGCCCGTTACCCTCGAGGCCTGCAGGATAGCGTCCCGGTCTCGAAAATGAAAGAGCCGGGCGACGATCGGCCTCGGTGTGGCTCCCACCTTGGGCCGCCCACCAGGCACTCTATGGGCCCGCTCAAATGCGAAGAACTTCCCTAGACCCTTAGGCTGCAGATGATTGAGCACCAAGTCCTCCACGAGCAGGTCCACTGAAATCTCGTCCGAGGACTCCGGGACCCCGATAATGCGCACGTTGTTGCGCCTGGCCCGGCTTTCGAAGTCCTCGAGCCGACGGGCTGCGAGATCATGCTCGGTCCGCAACTTACGGACCTCGGTCTGCAGGTCCGAGACATCATCGGCGAGGCCCGTGGTCTTGATGTCCAGGGATTTGACCCGTTCATTTGTTTTGCCCAAATCCGCGCGGATCAGATTAACATCCACCAAGATGGTATCCACTTTGTGCGCCAGGGCATCAAACTGTCTCCCAATCGAAGTCTGCAGCCCGTCAAGTGCACCCATGACATCCTGCAGTGAGAGCTCCGGGGCCAAGGGTGAAGCAGTCTTCTGTGTATCCGGGGACTGGCTCGGTGCACCCGGTGACCCCTTCTGCTGGGCATAGCGGTCCATGTTATTGGCTTGAGTGTAGGCTCCCCGCCTGGTGGCCTTGGGCTTCGGCCGAATACCTCTGCTTTGCCCGACATGGTGGGCTCGAGCAGGTCGGGTCAAACAGGACTGCCCTCTCTCAGCGAGAGAGAGCAGGAGTGCTCCGTCTTACGATGGGTCGCCAATGTGGCATGCAGAGCGTCCAAATGATAATAAAGCAGACGCGAGCACTCCCTGGGCTGAGCAGACAAAGGGCGAGAAAGTGAAAGTGAAAGGATAGGGACCTCCGTCCGGCAGTTCACACCTCGCCTGGCCGCTGTTGTTCAATTAGAGGTCGGGCATCCTGCCAACTCGAGCCCCTGGCATCCCTCGGAGATGGGCCTCAATCTTCCGCCATGCATAACTCCGGTTCCCGGTGGGCGATTCGACCTCGGGTGGCATCGATCGCCTCCCTGACAAGTCATCTACACGATGCCATGCATACGAACAGGATTATATACAGGATAGACGACGGAGGGCACGAGGGTCTCGGGAGCTCAAAGCTCACGCGGCCATCTTGGTCAAGCGCTAGGCTCCTCCCCACTTTCGTTTTTGACTTTCCTCTACGAGTCTGGTGGCGGGCGCTCGCGGACGCACCACGTTTGGACCGCTCTGTGGCTGTCGAGTGGCATTGACAAAGGGGGCTGTCCATCACTCAGGTGGACTCCCCAGGGTGATCGCTACGCCTAACAGGTATACTGGATCTGCTCTCCCTGCTGTGTAATGGCGGCCCGGCTGGACGGTGACAAGCAAAAGTCTAGAGCTACCTGGAGGGGGGGCTACGTGCAAACGAACAACATGGACCGCTATGCCCAGCAGAAGGGATCTCCCGGTTCGAGTAGGCTTTCGGATGCGGCCAAGGAGGGCCCGTCACTCTCGACGGAATTGACACTGCAGGATGTCATGGGTGCCATCGACGCCATGAAGGCTTCGGTCGGCCAGCAATTCGACTCGCTGGCCCACAAGCTGGACACCGTGTTGATCGATGTCAACTTACTTAGGGCAGACCTGTCGAAAACCAGTGAAAAGGTCAAATCACTCGATCTCACGACATCGGGCCTCAAGACGGATGTCTCTGAACTGCAGACGGAGATCCGCAGTTTGCGGGCCCTCAGCGACCTCTCTGTTAAGAGACTGGAGGATTTTGAAAGCAGGGCCCAGCGGAATAACGTGCGCATCATCGGTGTGCCGGAGAAGTCGGAGGATGGGCCGGTCGATCTCTTTGTGGAAGATCTGATCCTGAACAAACTAGCGCCGAAAGTCCTCAGCAAATTCTTTACGGTGGAGTGGGCACACAGAGTTCCGGGGGGCCGGCCGAGGCCTGGGGCCCCACCGCGACCCATCATTGCCAGGATCTTCAACTTCAGGGACCGTGACGCAATCCTGCAGGCCTCCCGTGTGAATGGCCCGACGAAGTATGAAAGTGTGGACATCAGTTTCTATCCTGATTTTACACAATCGGTGCAAAAACAGCAAATGGGATTTATGGCTGTCAAGCGGCGGCTGAGGGACATGGGCTTGAAGTACTCTATGCTTTTCCCGGCCAAGCTACGTATTGAACTGGAGGAACGGACTTATTTTTTCGACCGGCCCGAGGCGGTTGAGGACTGGCTTGACACCTTGCACAGTCGGCGTGGCGGGGAGGAACGAGCCGAGGATGAGGGTGGTGGATCAGCGGATCAAGTGTGAATGAATGACTGGTGGTTCCTAGACAATTTTGTGTTCACCTCCGACTTGGGTTTGATGTATTGTTTTTTCTTCTTTAGGATTGTATCACCCTTCCTTCATCATTGGGAGGTTGCGGGGTATCTGGTGAGATTCTTCCTCCTCGGGGGGTTTTCTTTCTTTCCGTAGAGTAGGTTCATGTTGGGGCGACAGGCACACTGCGAGTTGGGGTGGCTTAATAGTCTTGTGCAGGGGTGCAGGGTGGGGGGGTGTGTAACGGGAGTTGGGGGGGTGGCGGTAGGGGAGTTGTTTTTGTGTGGCGTTTGTTTTGTACCAGGCAACCAGTGTGCTGTTTTTTGCTCTCAACGTGGGTGGGGTGACCGTAGTGGTGGAAATGGGGGGTAGGGGATTGCGCATTTTAACATGGAATGTCAATGGTTTGGGGGACCAATTGAAGCGAGGGGTGGTGCTACAATATCTGAAACGTCTCTCTCCTGATGTAGTTCTGTTGCAGGAGACGCATTTGGTGGGACACTCATGCCATGCTATGAATAGAAGGGGCTACCGTTTGGTGGCCCACTCTGGTTTTACTACAGGCTCCAGAGGGGTGGGCATTTTGGTTCGATCCTCTCTCCCGCTGGAAATTGATGAGGTGATGCACGATGACCGGGGGCGTTACGTGGTGTTGGTTGGCCGGTGGGAAGGACAGACTTTGTGTTTGGTTTCAGTTTATGTCCCCCCTGGGTTGCAAACCACCACCTTTGCGGACTTGGGAGGGTTGCTGCTTGGGCTCCCGGAGGGCCTCCTGCTGGTAGGTGGCGACTTCAATTCTGTGGTATCGAGTAGAGAGGATCGGCACCCTCCCAGAGACCTCCTCGGGGTGCACTCTTGGCTGGGTGGCTTTATCGATACTATGGGGCTTGTGGACTGTTGGAGATCGATGCATCCGGGGCTCGCCCAATTTACATTTCACTCTGGCGCCCACGGCTCCTTATCTAGATTGGACTATGTGCTGATGCCGGCCGCCCAAGCTCAAATGATCGGGGAGGTCAGACATCTGGCTCGTGGCATCTCTGATCATTCCCCGGTCCTGCTACATTTAGATGTAGTCTTGGGGGCGGGGGGGTGGGTGGCACCGATTAATCCCTGGTATTTGCATGACCCCACAACTCGTGCCCTTTTGGTTAAGTCTCTTGACCGTTATTTTGTAGAAAATCAGGGTTCAGTCTCATCGGCCGTAACATTGTGGGAGGCTTTCAAGGTGGTCATCCGTGGGCAGGCCCTATCCTTGATCTCCCTTGCTAAGAGACGTAAGACTGAGGAAGTGGTATGCCTGGAGTCTGAAATAACTGACATGGAAGAGGATCTCGGGCGGGGGGTCACACGGGATAAACTCCATGCCCTTTGCCTTAAACAATCGGATTATAGGGCGTTGGTTACGGATGCGGCCAAGCTCGCTAATCGGGTACAACAGGGGCGCTTGTATGATGTTGGTGACAAGGCTGGAAAGTTGATTGCATGGCTGGAGAGGAGAGAGCGAGCGAGTCGTGTGGTCCCGGTGATTGTGCGTGCTGATGGCGTGAGTGTTACGGATCCGGGGGAGATTGTGAGCTGTTTTGCGGACCATTTGTGTGACGTCTACTCTCCGGTCTCGGAGAGGCCAGAAGACGGCTCTCGTCAACTGCTACGAGATATTGCATTGCCGTGCCTCTCTGTCGATGATAAAGAATTGCTGGATGCGGCGTTGACGAACGATGAGATAGCATCGGCGATTCGCTCGGTCCGTTCAGGAAAGGCTCTCGGCCCTAACGGCCTTCCGATCGAGCTTTACAAGCTTCGTCCAGATAGGCTGGCACCTTATCTCCGCGAGATGTTTATTGCATCCCGAGAGGCCGGCTCCCTTCCGCGTGATCAACGTCTAGCGACTATTGTGGTTATCCATAAAGAGGGCAAGCCGCGTGACTGCTGTGCGTCTTATAGGCCTATCTCACTCCTAAACGCTGAACCTAAGATTCTCGCTAAAGTGCTCGCTAATCGTTTGATTAAAGTCATTGGTGACCTGGTACATCCGGACCAGTCTGGTTTTATTCCGCACCGCAACACCGCGCTGAACCTGCGGCGCCTCCACGGAGTCCTCGCGAGAGTTGATTCTATTCAGGAGCCCGCCATTTTGGCGTCCTTAGACGCCACGATGGCGTTCGACACGTTGGAGTGGTCGTATCTCTGGGCGGCGCTGGCTAAGTTTGGTTTTGGACCTGGATTCATTGGATGGGTGAAGTTGTTATACGTGGAACCGCTGGCGCAGGTGGTGGTGAATGGTAGAGTCTCTACCCCCTTTTTGCTTGGGAGGGGCACGCGGCAGGGTTGCCCCCTGTCCCCGCTTCTTTTTGCTCTCGCGTTGGAGCCCCTGGCGGCGTGGCTCTGGTGGGAACCCTCCATGATGGGTATTCGGTGGACACCGACGTTTGAGGATCCCGTGTCACTCTACGCAGATGATATTTTGCTCTATCTCACCTCCCCGCGGAAATCGTTGATAGTGTTATTTGATGTATTAAACTCCTTCGGTCGCAATTCAGGGCTTGTCATTAATTGGGTGAAATCCTGTGTTTATGTGCTGGTTGGCGACCCCCCTCTTCTCCCTCGTGGCTGTCCGATTCAGATTTCACATTCTGGATTTAAATACCTAGGTATCCACGTGTCCCTGGATCCGGCGGTCCGTTATGCTCTGAATCTGCTGCCCCCGCTCCAGCGGCTGTGGGCCGATGTTGCTCGTTGGCGGAAGCTCCCGCTATCGCCGCTTGGCCGGGCAGCCTTATACAAAATGATGTCTCTTCCACGCTTTTTGTATGCATTGCAGAATACGCTGGACGTGGTGCCCGCCCGATATTTTAGTGAGGTAGAGAGCCTACAGAGGCGACTAGTTTGGGATGGAAGACAGCGAATTGCTCTCGCTAAACTGACCCTTCCATGGTATGACGGTGGCATAGCTCTCCCTGATATTAAAAGGTATTATTGGGCATCCCAGTTGGTGGCGGTGAACCATGGGACATATGGCCCGGCGGTGAACCCAGCGTACGAGATGGATAAGCTACTGTTGCCGGGCAGGGATTTCAATAGGGCGCTTTATTCTACGAAGGGAGGCGCTAAATTGACAGGTCCTACGAAAAATGCAGTGCGTGCCTGACACTGCGCCACCGCGGCTATGGGATGGACGGGCCGTCTGTCTCGTGCGACTCCACTGTATGCGTCTGATGCGTTGGGTGGTTTATGGCGTACTAAGGGATTTGAGAAGTGGGATTTGATTGGAATTAGTCGTGTGGGGGATCTCTGGACGAAGGGCGCTTTTAAAACGTTGGAAGCTCTTCAGACAGAATTTAAGCTGAGCGATAGGGAGTTCTTTCGCCATGCGCAGATGCGCCATGCGCTACTTTCCGCTTTCCCGAATCCTGCAGATATCCCTGAAGCCTCCCCGTTGGAAGATCGTTTACTTGATGGCTACCTGCCAGATAGTACTATTTCCCTGATCTACAAAAAACTGATCAATACTCGAGCGGACCTCCTCACACACTTGCCAGAGGTCTGGGTCGCCGACGGCCTAGAATTGGATGATGAGGACTGGGTCGCGGCCATGGCCTCACCGAGGGAGGTTGCCATACCGGCTCGCCTTCGATTTGTGCAGTTAAAGATATTGCATAGGGTCTATGTCACCGGTCCCCGCTTGCTTCACATGGATTACATAAGTGATGGTTTATGTCGGCGTGGTTGTGGCCTGCTTGGTACTTTTCTTCATATTCTGTGGGAGTGTCCGAAGGTGCTACGCTTCTGGACTGGTGTGCATGCAGTGATGGAGGAGGTTACGGGTGTGGCTCTGCTCCCTGAGGCTCGGCGATGTGTGTTGAATGTGTGGGAACCGACTGACTGCGATGTGGCGCAAGAACGCTGGGTGACTTTGGGCAACATGATCGCTAAAAGAGACATTGCACAGCTCTGGGGTTCCGGTAGGCCCCCCACAGTTACGAAGTGGAAAGAGAATATGGATTGGTGCATGTTCCGAGAGAAGACGGTTTACTTGGCCAGAGGCAAACCTAAGAAATGGAGTAAGATGTGGGGTCCCTGGAATTCCTACCGTGGGGATATATGCACCCCCCCCTTGGTGGTCACACCAGACGTAACGATATCCCCTTGACTTTGATGTTCCTGGTCTTTTTCTCCTTTCGCTTTGTAGGATTGATGACCGATCTTTTCCCTGCCCCCCCCCCCCCCCCTGCCCTTCTTAACGCGAGTAACTGTGTATTGGGCTGCATTGTCACTGTTGTCCCCCGCTCATGAGAGAGCAAGTCCCTGCTAATGGAGTTCTTCTGCCTGGTCTAAGTTTCCTTTTGTTGTTTTTATTTATAAAACAGTTAATAAGAAACCTTTCTGTAGTGCTGGGTTCAGTTGTGGGCGGCTGCAGCCGTTACGCGTGCGGTTCGCTCCTGCTCTCATGATTGCTGTATTATTGTTTTCTACGTTAGCGGCCGGCCCAGGCGGTTGTAGGCCCATGACTGTGAATATTTGATGTGTAAATAAAGGTTTTAAAAAAAGAAAAAAAAAAAAAAAAGAATGGCCATTGCAAAGGAACGTCGAATGGAGATGGCTGCCAATGCCGAGAACCTCTTTCAAATATTGTCTATACGGCGCCCTTCCTTGCCCAGTAGGACTGTACAGGCAGATGCTGGATCATTTACTCTCCTCTGCGATGCTTGCATGAGGATGGAGTCCGGCCTCGGGTGACCAATGAGGCATGCAGACGAGTCGTCTGGGACTTGTATTTTTTATCCAACTTTGGAATGACAGCTGGAATAAAGACAGGTGTTTTCATTCGCTTCAGTCCTTCTTGACATTGAAAGTCAACTATAGGGCTTGACCTTACTGCACGTTGAGTGCCTGTTTTAAAATCATATAGAAAACATTCAGTCTGTTTAGATAGCATTGGCAAGTCAAAATGCTTGGAAGCACGCTCCTGGAGATCATGAAACCCCCCCCCAATATCTGCAGGAGGGGTATCCGCAGCAGGAGGGATGGGAGATGGTGGCATAGGGGCTAAGTAGTCGTCCCATTCATCATGGGTGTCTATGTTCATTTGTATCTCTCCTTCCTCTGTCTGAGCATCATGATTATCCTCTGTAATGACTATAGAAGGAGGGATGGTCTTTTCTAAGGTGGAGTTGGGAGTTCTTTGCCCCAGAAGAATAGTGGGAATATCTTGAGGAGGTAAAGGCCTCTGAGGAGCATTTGCGTCCAGAAAATGCCTGTAATAGTGGTCAATCATATGACGGAGATCAGATACCAGAGACACTGGAACGTTCATTGACGGTTCCCTAAAATGTTAACACTCATACGGGTGACGTTCCTGGAAGTTATCCGGCCACTGCATAGCAGACGTGTCTCCCTCCGCAAAATAAAATTCCAATGTCAGGTAAGAGGGTGAATCATTGTCCTTAATGTCCTCATCATCAGAATCTTGGCACTTTACCCTTAAATGTGATGGACTGGATGCGGGGCCAAACATACTTTCATCCGCTGACTCTTGGAAGTCCAAAAGGCGAGCAGGAAGGAAAGGGGATATCTTGGAGAAATCCTGAATCTGTCTGGGTTGAAGAAGATAGTTTTTTCCTTCCATCGTGATGATGGTGCAACAGCCAATGCGATCATCTGCGACACAGCTGACGGTACGTGGATGGCTTTCATCTGCATGGTCATCGTTGGAGTCGTCGACAGACCGGTGTTCAACTGTGAAATTCTCGTCGATGGTGAAGGCCTTGTCTACGACGACATCATTAAGGTTGTCAATGCTCCTGGTTACGTTGCTGCCGTCGATGTCTTGACCATCGTCCTCATAGTCGTCGCCGACAAAGTTGTTGACGGAACCTCAGAATTTCTTGAGGAGAGTGGAATCTTCGACAAAGAGGCAGTCGACGGTAAAGAAGACTTGTCTTTGAGAGGAGTCAGAAAAGCAGAAGCTGGAGCTGAGGAAGGCTTTGAAACCTCTGTCTGAGGTTTCTTGTGGCTACAGATTGTTTCTAGGACTTGGATCTCTTTGAGTCCCCATGGTGGGAGGATGGACTGCCCTCCTTTCTCTTCCTTGAGTAAGAATGGGCCTTTTCCTCAGGTTCCGAGTTTTAGACTGAAGCAGCCTTCCTGTTCTGAAGCCAGAATAGCAGCATACCCTCCCTGTCTTTTAGGGTTTTAGCTGAAACAATGCGGCAATATTTGCATTCCCTAGGTTTCTGGTCAGGCACTGTTTGTTGGGGTCTTCAGAGAATAGTCTACACTTCCCACAGGTCTTACAGGGCCCAAACAGCCCTTTTTTAGGCTCTGTCATCTCAACAATAAGGAAGGGCAAAAGTATATAATCCAAAATACCTGGAGAATAACAGAAGCTGAGACTGGTAGTGAAAAGTTGAAGATGAAACACTGTAATTGAGTAGAGCTCAGGGAAACTCCCTATCACACAACGTGCGGTAAGAAATCTGAGTTATGGTGGCTCGGTAGGGGAAGGGAACTCTGATGTTTCTACTGTGATTGGCTGAAATATGGATGTTATAAAATTAGGCTAAAAGGATACTTAAGTGAGTTTTCTGTTCTCTGGAGGTCTATAGTGATGTTTTATTACTGCTATTTCTCCTGTTACCGTGGGACTCCCACCATGGCGACAGGGAAGATTCAAGAATGTGAATCTATAAAAGATACAATACTGGAGAACCAACTTATCATTTATATCAACTCGAATAATCTATTCCATCCCACGCATTTGGGATTTAGAGCCTCTTACTCTATGGAGTCAGCCCTACTTCTTGCAACTGAAACCTTGAGAAGGTGTGCTAATGAAGGACAAACAGCCGCTTTGGTGTTACTTGAACTAAGCGCAGCTTTTGACACCGTATCGTATAACCTATAACCTACTTCTTCATAGGTTAAGTCGATGCAGGGTTAGGGGTACAGCTTTACGCTCTTGGGAGGACTAATAAATGCTCGATCTCTACCCCAGCACTCTCAGAACACTCATGATCTAATCCTAGATTGGAACCTTGATATTCTGTTTGTTAAAGAAACATGGCCGGGAGTGGTGGGGCCCAGATATTGCGCAGGCTCTTGCTCAGGGGTACTCCAGTCCATACACAGACAAGATAGGTCTGATTCACAAGGAAGTGGGCTTGGAATTCTCTACCACAATACGCTTCAATGCTCTACCTTTCGAGATCACGGATAAAAAGGGGCAGAAATCTTTGTCTTCATATCGATGGGTCCACTTCTTTTCCTGGAGCCCAGGTCTATTGTCCACCAGGCCCTAATACCCAATTCCTGGACACTCTGGTTGATGTCCTTGGCCCACTAATCTTCAGGTACTCCAAGTTTACCCTTCTTGGGGTCCTTAACATACACCTAGAATGCAAGAACGAATCAGGAGTTACACATTTTTTAGACACCCTTTGACACCCTAGGTGTAGAACAGCAGGTATTCTCTCCCACTAAAAAATGCCAGACACACCCTGAATGGAATATGCTCTAATTACTGCTCCCTAAAAATCAATGCCCCACTACCTATGTTTGGACGGATAACTGGTTTATCCCATTTGAAATAAAACACAAGTCTACCAACATTATACTGAGATGTACCGGTGGCAGTCCTAAAACGGGACGGAAATGGAGTAAAATGTTAGCCAACCCTGACCTTAATAATAAAGCTCTAGACCTTAGACCCAGTTTAACAGGAGATCCAAAAAGGGATTCTCAACATTTTACTTTCTGGATGTCCCTTCTTTCCAATGCTCTGGCTCCCCCAGTCAATTTAAAAAAGGAAAAATCCCATCACTAAAACCTCATCTTCATGGTTCACTCAAAAATTGATAGACCTACATCTTTAATGTAGGCAGCTTGAGCGCCGATGGCGAGGAAACTTTAAATCAGAAGATCTCTCCCAGTTCAAACTAGCTTTAAAGCCTATCATCGTCAAAACAGACTAGAAAAGAAAACATATCACTCCAAAGTACTCGCCTCAGCTGAGTCTGATGAAATCTTCCACGCATCCTATATCACTCGAACAAGATATTCCTCTCTCACAGACACTCGGCAATCAAATAGCTGATGTTTTAAAACAGAAAATTCAAACCATTCACACTGATCTTAAGGGGATACCTTCCCCTAAAACAAATTTAGCACCTGATTTCCAGAATAAGGCGCACTATTTACACTCATTTCAAATGATTGACATGGAACAATCACGCCAAGCTATCCTCTCCGGCAAATCAGGATCCCCATTGGATCCCTGCCCCCAAAGTTGCTCCACGCCATCATTGACACTCTGAACCCATTCATCAACAGTATAATTAATTTATCACTTTCACTAGCAGAAGTAGCCCCTGACTGGAAAATCACAGCAGTTAAGCCCCTCCATAAAAAGCAACTATTGGACCCCACCACTCTATCTAACCTCCGGCCTATCTCACTACTACCCTGTCTCAGTAAAATCACTGAAAAAATAGTCAACAGTCAACTTATGACTTTCTTGGAAACCACTTACGCGCTATTTTTGACTCAATCAGGTTTTAGGTCATTACACTCCACAGAATCAGCACTTTTACATACCTCGGGGAGCCTTAAATTTGCCCTGGATGAATGAAAAAATGCAGTACTGATTTTGTTAGATTTATCAGCTGCGTTTGATACCTTCTCTCGTGCGATCTTGTTACATTGCCTCAATGCGTGCTGTATTTCCCATTTGGCTCTGGCCTGGTTCAAATCATTCCTGACAGGCCGTCATCAAGTAACCACGCTTGGTCACTACCAGTCAGCCATGAAACCGCTACGTATAGGTGTCCCGCAGGGCTCTATATAAAGCCTAGTGCTGTTTAACATCTACATGGCTCCCCTCATAGAACTGATATCATCATTTAATATTGAAACTACGTCATATGCTGATGATACTCAGCTGATTCTAGCATTAGCCAAACACTCTGTTGATGTTGAAGAAAACCTCTAACATTGTCTCACAGAGGTCATAAACTGGATGAAGCAGAACCATTTGAAGTGTAATTCAGAAAAGACAGACATCATGCTTCTAAGCCAATCCTTCAACCCCAGTCACTGGTGGCCGTCTAATACCCTCCTCCACCCAACACTGTGGAGGTAGTAAACAATCTTGGGGTAAAATTCGACTCAACTCTACCTTTCCGTCCACAAGCACCATCAGTGGTTGGGAAGTGTTCCCAGATGATTAAATCCCTGAAAGAGTTTGTTCCTCTGAACCTACGGAAAGGACCTTCTGCAAGGGACTAAAAATGTGGCTGTTTCGCCCTTAAAATAGGGAATATCTAGTTGTCTTCCTTTAGTGCTCCTGCTCCTCCTAGCTTAGGCACAGTTCTTCTTTCCTACTTCATAGGAGATTAGAATCCTAGCACGGGGACACACCGTTGGGTATAACCAGGCGCTTTACAAATGGTAAATAAATAAATGCTAGCCCTTGGCACTAAAACAATCCTACTGGATTGGAAATCAACCACAGAAACTCCCTACAAGAGGTGGTGGAACATTTTATGTGCTTCTAGATGTGCAAACAATATCATGTACAAAAAAGCACACAACACCTTTGGCCCACGGGGCTTATGGGACTGACTTGACCTTTACCTCCAAAGAGTGGACCCGCCATAGTGTTCACATATCCCAAAATCCCACAAACACGCATCCTAGGCCTTGCAGACCTGCGGCCACCAAAACCCCTATAGTTCTGACTACAATTCAGGTGACAAAAGCCCGCCTCCCCCTTCCTTCCCCCACTCTCGCCCCGCTTTCTTCTCCCTCTCTGCTCCAACTCTTCTTCTCTTGCACACTTTGACAATTCATCCTACACCTCATTAGTGTATGCCAGTTTCCACTCAGCCCTTGCATTCAGGCCACTTATTCTTGTTGCTACTCCAAGTTCTACCTGTAGTAGGCCTACAGCCACCACCGATATTATTATAAACGACCTGTAAATCTACATCTTATGTAATGTGATTCTACAGTGAACTAATGCAGCGTACAGTGTAACTAATTAATGTAAGGAACTGTAATGTATTGTCGTCCTACAATGAAATTGTATACTGCTATATATATTACCTTGTAGTGTGCTAGCATATCTCACTATGTATCTGCCCATTGCTTATCTGCTCCTCTCCTATATATACCTTGATAATAAAATGTTTGAACACAAGAAAGTTGGCTTGTGTGACTGGGAGTTTGTCAGGTGCTCCACAGACAAGGCACAGTAGTGTTTTGGGGTGATGCCTGAAGCATGCATGCTCTTGTGACCTAAAACCACCTCCTCCCTTATCTGTCCTTCTTCAGGTACGAGAATGAGCTGGCTATGCGCCAGACTGTGGAGGCTGACATCAATGGGCAGCGCAGATTCCTGGACGCCCTGACCATGTCCAGATCTGAACTGGAGATGCAGTTCGAGAGTCTGACCGGGGAGCTGGCCTACCTCAAGAAGAACCACCGCGAGGTAGCGGGCTTGAGCATGACCCATTAATAATACCTCTCACCTGGATTGGGCCGGCTTCTCATTTCTGTTTTTAGGATTCCTGAATCTGTTTTACACTTGCAACTTTTCTCCAAAAGACTAGTAATGAAGGTAGAGTGTGTGCGCAGGGGTGATTTACTGGGGAAGTAGATGACCTTTTAGCAGGGAGTGAGTACTGAGAGAAGACTGATCTGGTTGTTAGAGGGTGTGGGGTCTGTCCGGCACTAGGTTCTACAGGGAGGAGAAGTGTCCCGTGTGTGTGGTTTAAGAGATAATATGTTGTCTCTTGAGCGGTATGCTCTCCTGGCTGGGGCACCGTGTTTTGGGAAGTGCTCTTCAGTGGGTGAGAATGTGATCAGATATGAAGATGTTCTCTATTGGAACATGGCTCCTAGAAGCAAAGGCGCTGTCTATGTAGTTGCCTCTTGTCACGGCTGGGTCGCAGTAGTTGTCTATATGATAGTGTGTTCTAATAGTATTACAGTGTGATTTTAATGTGTAATATGTTGAGGTTCCAAAAGCTTGATCCAATCTGCTGTGGGATCTCACAGGCAACCATGTGTCTACTTAAGTTGTGAGTTACACTTCCCTAGTGAATTGCATATTGAGGTCTGTATTCTCCTGCCTGAGGGTGTGATCTATACATTTATGGGTTCTACTGGCAAATGATGTGATCTTTTGGGTGTTGTACAACATCAGCTAAGAGCATGGAGTCTTGGTAACTAGTTGGACCAGAAACAAGTTCCGGGTATTGAATTACACTGGAATAGTGTCTAGCCCATAAGTTTATAATATGCTCTGTCAGACTCCATTATGATCAACAGGGCACATTTGTGGTCTTTGGTGTTTTAACTTGAGAAGTAAGGATGAATACAAGGATGTGGACTAAACAGGAGGCTGCTGGGATGGCGTGAGCGTTGCATAGGTGAACCTGTATGGTCTGCTAAGCTGCAGAGTTTCCTTTAGTAGCAGGATCTAGATTCCGCAGGAGGTGGGTGGTGTGGTGGGAAGAGGCTTGTTATAGAGATAAAGTATGTGGTTTTATTTGAGGGGAGCGGTCTTTGTTAAATAGTAAAGTGAAGTGTAAGGGGTTATAATGTGGGTTGGATCTAGGTGGAGGTGAGTCTCAATAAAGGGGGTCATATATAGGATGCAGTGTTATAGTGAGAGAAGGTGTGAGCCAATGAAGGGCATGTTGTACTGCGACAGGATGTAGTCTTTTCGCAGGGGTGCACACTTGTGGACGATGGTGTTGTCTAATAGGAGGGGTGTGGTGCAGCGGCCAGCACAACTTTCTCTGGCGCGCGGGGCTCACGGTTCAATACCAAGAGCCTGCGGCAGCTCAGCTCATCATCATGTGACGCTGGGCAATAGCTCATTTAATCTCCCCGGCGACCCCCAGTGCCTGAATGCCCTTAGGTGTGGTAAGCTTGCGCTTTACAAATGTGGAATTATTATTTCATTATTAGGACGAGCTGTGATGTCACGTTATGGATGTCGACTTGTGAGAGTGGACATGCCCTAACGAAATGCAGTGTCTTCAAAGATCTGGCACAGTTTTTCCAGGGGTTTAATTATCAATTTCTTTAGGGGGGATTTAGGTTTTCTATAGATTTATGATCCCAATTCCCTCTAGTCAATTCCCACGGCATCGATTTTACTATCTAGTGTCCCCCAAATCTTTTACATGTGTATTTAGTTCCTATGCTCTGCAAGCCAATTGTCTTCTTGCTGTGCACAGGAAATGATGGCAGAGAGTGGCAATGCTTATGGGGAAGTGAGTGTTAAGATGGACGCTGCTCCTGGACAAGACCTCACCGAAGCCCTGAATGGCATGAGAGGCGACTATGAGGCGCTGGCGGAGAAGAACCGCAGGGAAGCCCAGGCCCAGTTCTTGAAGGCGGTGAGAAGCTTGTGATCAAGGCACATTGTGCAGTGTAATATGGTGAGAAGCTTGCTATGCAGACGTGTTTCACACTTGTTGCATCCTAACAATGCTCTCCTCTCTCTTTCCATCTGTTGTCTCAGTCTGAAGAATTGAAGATGAAGCTCACTGAGAAGGTGCAGGCGGTGCAGTCATCGCAGAGCGAGGCGACAGACGCTCGCCGCACTCTCCAGAGCTTGGAGATCGAGCAGCAGTCCCAGGTGGCCATGGTAAGGATGTCTCAGAGACCGTGTGACTCTCAGAGGTGGAGGAATACACTTGTGCTCACATGAGTGGATACTTTTAAAATTCTCTGTTTACACCTAGATTTAGGCTTTTTAAGTAATCTGGATATATTTGCAATAATTACCTACAACGAAGACACCTCATGGCAGCCCCCCCAAAATGTAAATCTGCATATTTCAAATTCTTAAAATAGACAATACATGATATAGTGATATGTTAATAGACAGCATATGGACGTACACCTTCAAGAATTGCAACATCTTGAGTTTTCGTTTATTTACTGACATTACAGCCTACCCCACTAAGTGGCACAGGAAATGGGGCAGCTTTGTGGGCATAGTGCCTCACAGCTTTGTGGGCATAGTGCCTCACAGCTTTGTGGGCATAGTGCCTCACAGCTTTGTGGGCATAGTGCCTCACAGCTTTGTGGGCATAGTGCCTCACAGCTTTGTGGGCATAGTGCTTCACAGTGAGAGGTGCAGGGTGTGCAGTACGCTGCATATAAACCAAACCAAAAAGGATGCTCTCAAATGGAGGTGCTCACAAACGTGGCTCTCTGCCAGCCTACTTGAAATGCTGGTAGTGCCCTGGTGGTTCTGTAACATGCCGGTTCATCTCTTGACAGAAAAGCTCCCTGGAAGCAACCTTATCAAAGACAGAAGCAAGGTATGTGGCACAGCTCTCGCAGATGCAGCAGAGGATCAGCGGCATGGAGGCGCAGCTCATGCAGCTCCGCGGCGACACGGAACGGCAGAGCTTTGAGTACCAGCAGCTCCTGGACATCAAGACGCAGCTGGAGATGGAGATCGAGACGTTCCGGCACCTGCTGGAGGGAGGGTTCGGGTAAGGAAAGCTTTCATCGATATCTCAACTCTCTTATAAGGGGCAAGAGATGTCTACTGAAAGGATATCATTCATAGATAACAACATCCCCTTAGACCTTAACAGAGCGACGCTGATACACATTCTTGTGGGGACCCCACAGACATTAACAGAGTGCTGCTCATAATCCTTTCCAACGACTCCACAGACTTTAATGAGCTGTATGTCAGACTAGCGCGGATAAAAATATAGACCTGTCAAAATACTGTGGCCGAAATATAGAATAACAGAATGTTTTGAGGCCTAGCACAAATACAATATGGGGGAGGGAGGCTCCACAGCCCCCCTCCGGGGCCGATTCTGTCCCCAGGGATCCCATTCCCAGGGCCAGGCCATTAAAAAAATGGGGAAGTGGGTCACGCAGCCCCCCTCTTGCCCAGGCCGTGATCAGCCCGAGGACCCCATCCCCTGGACCCAGCTCCTGCTCTGTCCTGGGGTGCCCACCCTTGGGACATAGCATGTTTGTTCTCACTTGGCTAGAGCATTTTAAATGAAAGGAGCAGATTTTTCATCTGTTTCCCCGCCCGCTGTCAAATTGGCCTGGGGAGATGGCCACATGTTCCCCTTCCCCTGCTTTTTGATAGCCGGGCCCAGGGAGATCAATCAATCAATCAATCAATCAATCAGTCAATCAATCAATCAATCAAGGGAGATGGGGTCCTGGGGCCGTTACCGGCTCAGGGAGAGGGGCAGAGTGTCCCCTCCCCATTTACCATATGGATGGGACCCGGGGGAAGGGCCCCAGGGCCTTAATTGGCCCAGGGAGGGGAGCTGTGTGCCCCTCTCCCAGGTTGCCTGATTGTGGAAGGGTGGCCGCAGGCCTGGTCACAGGCAGGCCTTGCAGACAACCCCCAGCCGTATGTGGCATGGGTTGGATTAACATAAGGTAATTAAATATTACTTAACATTAAAAAAGCCCAAGAAATTCAATGAAAAAACCAAAGGTTACTGGGACGTTGTAGTTAGAAAATGGAATATTAAAAAACCCTAGAAATTCACACAAAAACCATAGATTACAAGGACACTGTAGTTCAGTTCAGATTTTACAAGCACAGAAATTCAGCAGTTATAGTTATATTTATTTGAAGAAACGATAACTCGTACCCTAAGGTAACTATAACTTGCGCCCTTGCCATGCATTGCTAATTACTCCACAAATTACATCAGTCCTGACATCATTGATAATATCAGTGCAACGTTTTCTGTAAAATTATTGATGAGAAAACTGTGCATGGCGAGGGCGCAAGTTATAGTAACCTTAGGGCAAGAGTTATAGTTTTGTAAGAAAAGATCATCAGAGGGTACCTACATTCTATGTGTTAGCCAAAGTGCACAAAAGTGTTACCAATGCCCCAGGAGGACCAATAGTCTCGTGGGATTATGGTTTTCTTGGTAATACAGAAATCCATATAGACTTCTTCCTTTGCCCCTTTGACATGGCTTTACCAGCATATTGTAGGGATAGTGAGGATTTCCTGACTAAGGGCATTATTAAGAGTTTTGGCGACTGCGAAGAAAAGTGTGGCAGTGAGGAAACAAAGAGAGCCCTACAGGGCCCCCTTGTGCCTTATGCCATGTGGATGCACACAGGGGGGGCACAACATGTGCCCCCATGTGTGCATGCACACCAGTACCTGCACAGCATGGACTGCAGCAGTTCATGCTGTGCAGGTACTTACGCCTCTGACGTGCCCACTGTGGTGCCTATTTCATAGGCACTGCCCTGGGAATGCCAAAGAACCGCCTGCCAGGCATGAGAAAACCCCTCTTCTGGCGGGCACTTCCTACATGGGTTTGGCAGTGCGGGAGCAGTGCGGTCACGTTCTCACACCGCCAGAATATTAATAAGGGCTTAAAGTACATAATATGGAGTGGGATGAATCCTTCCTTATGATCACAATGGACATTACGTCTTTGTGCACTTGTATTGATCCTTCATTTGGGGTGCAAGCTCTATCTCAACACCAGATCTTTATGTTTTATTGAACACTACAAATCAGCTCAGTATCATTCAATAGTGTTTGAGAGAAAACATTTTCCTGCATGATCGGGTCTTTTATCATCAGAAGATGGTGACCGCAATGAGCACCTGCTTCGCCCCCGGTTTCGCGAATCTGGTGATGGGCTGGTGGGAGGAGCAGGCGGTCCGGGTGGAGGATGATCATGAGTATATGCAGCATGTGTTCATATGGACTCGCTATGCTGATGATTTCTTTCTTCTTTGGAATGACCCCCAGAGAAAGCGTGCATGTTTCTGAACAAACTGAATGAGAATCCTTATAATTTGAGATTTACCACCACTCTAAGCACAAAGGAAATATATTTTTTTAGATATCAGACTGTGGGAGGAAAATGGGAGAGTACACACCACCATACATCCTAAAGCAACTGCTGGCAACAGCGTGTCACACTATAACACTCATCATCTGCAGAATTTAATCAACAGTATCTCCTATGGGGCAATGTTCCGACTCAAAAGGGTATGTAGCAGTGACACGGAGCAAACAATCGTTACACATGAAACAAAGATTTCAGGTCAGGGATATACGATCAAAGTACTATGTTTGGCTGAAAAGAAGGCAGCTCCTCCTACGAGGAACCAACTATTATATACCAATGAGGACAGAAACCCCAAAGATGAAAATATACGTTTTATTACTACATACAATTCCTAGGATCAGACATTTAATGAGAAAACATTGGAACATTTTGAAAAAAGATACAGTGATAGGACCAGAACTACCACTCAAGCCTTCCATCACATACAGAAGAGGTAAAACCCTCTAGGATTGCCTTACACACAGATATCATACAGGGACTCATACTGTCACAACCTGGCTGACCAAACGTAATAGATTTTACAGGCGTGGCCATTGTAAAGCCTGCAGATACCTGTCACATACTAAAGGATTCTTAAAATCTGGGGTGCACAAAGGGGAAATCAGGTAATGCTTAAAGTGTGCATCGGACTTTTGTATTTACATTCTCCAGTGTCCATGTTTACGCATGTATGTGGGTAGTACTATCTTTCCCCTACGGAAACGTATACTAGAACACCAAAGTACAATCAGGAATTTGGATTTTGCGCATCCAGTGGAGAGGGATTTCTTGCAGTCACATAACAGTGACGATTCCAAATTGGGGTTCTTTGCCATTCATCGCATGGAGAAGGACATAGAGTGAAACGATTGAGACAGCTTGAGTCGAGGTATATATTGGACGTACACTAAAAAAATCTTGTATGGGGTAAACAAGGATGAGGAATTGGAAGTGCATGTGGGGTAATTAATATGTATCTTGATTTTGTCATCTCCTTTTATGTCCTTGTTTACTCTATCCTATATCCATTATTTGCCTCTGATGTTCTCTGCTTCTTTTCTTATCTATATTCCTTTGACATTGCCGAAAAATGGAATTGTCCTCTAATTCTGCATTTACATTTGCTGCTGGTTATGATATTATGGGTTAATTTACCTGTTTTTAATGAAGATCTGCTGATAATGCCAACCGTTGGCACCAATAAATGGAATAAGAACTATATGATGTATTTGAAAGGGAAACAATGTTTGAGTGTGCCTTCCTCACTATTGCATGCAATCATATTTTAATCATGATATACAGATGCATCAATGCTGCTTGTAAGTGAGGAGATGGGGCACTTGTCCGGGACGGTGACATCTGTTCATGGTTAGAACATACAGATGAATTTATGTATTATACTACTCTATGTAATCAAGATGCGTTATCGATGCTCGCAAGTGAGGAGATCAGGGCACGTTTTCAGTACTCTGAAATCTGTTTATGATTAGAACATATTGTAGTGTGTGGGTCAACTGGGAGGAATAACGCTGTCACACTTTAGGTTGCAGGTAAGTATGCTTTTATGCATAGGTGATACACCATCGGGAGAGCGCCGGGAGACCTCCGCTTTACTCGCGGGCTCCGCGCTCTGTGTCTCGCGCACCTAAAATGGCCGCCGCGCTCCACATCATCACGTCGGGCTGTGAAGACTAGAGCACGACGCTACATATCTCCCTTCTTTATGGATATACATTTAACACATAAAATATTGTCTCACAGTCTACCTGCTGGTGGGCTCGTTACCGTCTCCCATCTCAAAGTCTCTGTACTTCAACGGTCTTACCACAGCTCTGCCGGTGCGGGTACGCCTCACAGGGGTACTGGAAGAGTACACGGCAGCTTCTTGGGAATTTCTTGCTCCACTTCTTTCTACACTCAGGGGAGCTCCTCTACAAGGCGATACACTAGTTCTTTCCAAGAGTTCCAAGGCACCAGGATCACTCCCCATCTCTACTTCCTCCTCTCTCTCTCTTTCACTAGTATTTCCTGTTCCTTCTCCCACCGGATTGGCTTCAGTGTCTCGCGTCCGGGGAGTTACTGTCTGTCCACTTTCTCTTCCATTCCATCGCAATATCTTGTTGCATTTTGACATCCTGTCCTGAGACCAAACTCTCCCATCGCTCAGCAGGGCTGCTCGGTTGTAAACTTCTTCCACTTGCATTGGTGCACTGAACTTGCTGTCACCTTTCCTTTTTAACTGGGCTAGTTTGACTCGAACCCACTCTCCTCTCTCTAACTCTGTCTCCTTGACAGATGGGGCCACATGCATCAACGAGAAAACTGGTCGCAAATGGGCAGATTAGCAGAATCTGCCCCTTTGCGACCGGTATTTTTGAATTTGGGATGCATCATCCCAAATGCAAAAATCGCAATTTAAGGAATCTCTAAATAGCGATTCCTTAAATTGCGCTTGCATTTAAGGAATCCCAAATTGAGATTGCTTAAATGCAATGCATTAAAGTTAAAAAATTTGCGATTTCGCTAATAGGGGGAGCAAATTACCATGAAGTTAAACTTCATGGTAATCTGCAAAAACTTTGAAAAATGCACTTTTGTGCATTTTTCAAAGTTTCATGTTGCGCACACACATGCCCTTAGAGCATGTGTGTGTGCAACATATGTGCACAGATTAATTTCAGGGGTGCAATAGGGTGTCATTTTGACACCCTTGCACCCTTGAAATTGCATGAGCAATTTGTGAGTACCTACTGGTACTCGCAATTTGCTCATGCAATCTCCAATTCATTCCTATGGGCCTGGAGGCCCATAGGAATGAATGGGACGGCATTCCTTAATTGCGACTCGCAATTTGCAAGTCGCAATTAAGAAATTTGTAGGAATCGCTATTTTTATAGCGATTCCTACATGCATAGGCTTTTGCAATTCCTTAATTGCGATTCCTTAAAAATCGCAATTAAGGAATCGCAAAAGTCTTTGTTGATGCATGTGCCAGTTTGTCTTCTATTGAAGTGTTCTGTGTATATTCTTTGCGCCCTTTCCAGATTGTGGTGCACTACTGCTGGAGACCACTTGCTCGTGATAGTGCGCCCCTTCCATGCAACATTGTCCTTCGTGAATGGATCTCGACCTCTTAGGATCTGAAAGGGTCTGTATCCTGTGCTGGTCGGGGTGATCCTGTATGCCCACAAAATGCACTTTAATTCCTTTTCCCAGTCCTTCCCGGCTCCGATCGCTGACTGTACCGAGCCCATGATGACTCTATTGAAACTCTCTGCTAGGCCGTTTCCCGCTGGATGATATATGGATGTGTGTTTGACCTTTATACCATTCCTTCCCATGTACGCGTTCCATTTGTCCGATGTGAACTGAGGCCCAATGTCACTTAGGAGGGAGCGTGGAATACCTTCTCTAAGGAAAATGGTTGTTAGAAACTTCAATATTTTGTCAGTGTCCATGTCTTCCTGTATGTCCACCTCTGGCCACTTGGAGTATCGGTCTACGAGTACCAGCACATATTTCTGGACTCCCTTAGCATCCAATATTGGACCCAAGATGTCTATCGCCAGATCCTCCCACGGGTTAGCGGGGTTGTCAAATTTGCCTAAGGGTGGTCGCATCAGGCTTTGGGACTTGTCTGCTCTTTGGCATTGTTCGCACTCCAGAATGTGCCTTTCTATCTGGCTATCCATAGCCGTCCACCAGTACATCTGTTTCCCCCTGAGCTTTGTCTTCACTATGCCTAGGTGTCCTTCATGTATGAGAGCAAGTAAATGTGGCACCAACGTGTTGGGAGGAACTACCTTTTCTCCTCTCCTCAGGAAGATCCCTCGGTCACAAACTGATAATTCCTCTCTCACTTCAAAGAATTTCCTGAGCACTGCCTCCACCTGCCTCTTCTCTGGCCATCCTCTTAGTACGAACTGCTTGACCGCCTCGATGTCTGAGTCAGTCTCGTATGCTTCCTTCCACTCCTGTTTGCTTATCACTCATTCGTGATCCTCCGTGAATGCCACTCTGGCATCTTCCTCCTCTGAACCGCGTGGAGCTTCCTCCATGGCTGAGGCTCGACTGAGGTAGTCTGCTTCTTTATTTTTGGTTCCCGGGATGTGTTCTACATCATACCTGTAGCCCAATAATTTCAAGGTCATCTTCGCGATGCGGGGGTCGCATTTGCATGTCCAAATGACGTGAGGACTTTGACCAGAGGCTTATGGTCTGTTCTTAGCCAGAATCTCGTGCCCCATAAGAACTGGTGGAACTTTTCCATGGCCCAGACTGCCGCCAACATCTCTTTTTCTATTACACTGTACTTCTGTTCTGTAGGCGACAACGATCTGGATGCAAAGCTGAGGGTGGCCAGTTCTCCACCTTTTGTCTCTTGCTTTAGGACCGCTCCTAGGCCCTTTTCACTCGCATCCGTCGTTAATACTGATCTAGCTTGATGATCATATCCACACAGAGGAACTGCTGTGCTGATGTCCGCTTTGATCTTTTGGAATTCTTCTTGTGTCTCCTTCGTCCACTCGAAGGTTGTCTTATCCCGGAGGAGTTGTCGCAAGTGGTGTGTCTTGGTGGCGAAATGCTGTATGAATTTGCTGTAAAACTCGGCCATGCCAAGGAATGACCTGACTTCTTCCTTGGTTCTCGGGGGTGGTGCATCACATATTGCTTGGACATTGGATTGTTTAGGTGTGATGCCTTGGTCGCTGATCTCATGACCTAAGTATGTGACCGAAGTCATTCCAAACCGACACTTGTGCCACTCCGCAGTGAGTCCATTGCATTCCAAGACATGTAGGACTTTGGACAATTTGGCATCATGATCTGCTTTGTTCATGCCCATTACCAAGATGTCGTCTTAGAAGTACTGAACTCCTTCCACTTCCTTGAACAGCTTGTGCATAAGTTTCTGAAATACGGCTGCTGCCGAGGCCAGTCCAAATGGCATCCTGCGAAACTGATAGCACCCGAAGGGGGTTATGAACGATGTCAATATCCGGCATGTGTGGTGTAGGGCTATTTGATGGTAGGCTGAGGTGAGATCGATGGTTGAGAACCATTTCACACCTTTGGTTTTTGCCAGCATCTCGTCTATCCTCGGTAGTGGGATATTTTCCACAATTATGTTTTTGTTCAATTCCCTCAGGTCCACACACAGACGCACCTTGCCGTTTGGTTTCATTGCTACCACCAATGGTGCCAACCACTCTGCACTATTTATCGGTTCTATGATGCCGTTATCTTCTAGTCTGCGTAATTCCTGCTGTACTTTTTCTCTGATCGCCAGTGGGACATTTCTCACTTTGTGGCACACTGGTTTCGCATCTGCCTTGAGATCGATCTTGTGCGTGAATATAGTCAATTTGCCAACCTTGCCTCCGAACATGGTGGGAAACTCTTCCTTCAGTGTTCCAACGTCCGGTAGAGGTTCAACTGTATTCCCAAATCTCCTTGGTCAATCCACCCTAGGACTGAAGGGCCTTTCTCTGCCACGTATAGTTTGCAACTTGCACTCCGTTCCTTGAATTCGAACTTCAGACTTCGGTATCCTACCATGGGAATGGGGACTCCTGTGAATATGACTGGACGAATGTCCGGGGATTCCAGGTGGTGCCCCAGGTAGTCTTTGAAGTGTTCGTCCCACACCGTCCATTGTATTATGGTGTACGGGGATCCAGAATATGCTACCATCTTTATTGGTATCCCTCCTATCACTAGGTCGCATTGTTTTTTTTAGAGCGATTGCAGTTGATTCCCAGTATGTGTTCTTCTATGCACAGCACGCTGTCTTTTTCTTCGCCTTCTCCTTTCACATCTGACTCTTGTGCGACGTACTTGACTGCCGCTCTTTTTTGCTTTCGGCGACATACTTTCTCATAGTGCCCTACGATCCCACAAAACATGCATTTGGCCCTAAAGGCTGGACACCGCTTATCGTAGGCTGGATGAGACAGACTACCGCACCTGTAGCACGTGTTCTTGCCTTCATTACCAGGTTTCTTTGCCGGCGCTGGTCTGGACGTCCATTTGGCCTGCGCCCTCGTGTCCCCTGTTGCTCCCTTGCCTCTTTCTGGTGGTTCTGCCTCCGTGACTTTGTTCACCATGGGCCTGGCAGCTGTCTCTTTTTTCGCTGCTTCCGCACATCTTTTCGATAGCTCCGCTTTCTTCACCATGGCTATGACTTCTTTCAGGGTCGCTTCTCCATTTACCCACAGCTTGTCCTGGATCGTCGAGTTCGTGATGTGCATGACTATTTGATCTTTAATGAATTCATTGTGTAATGTACCGAATTTACACGTGACTGCCAATTTCTTCAATGCTGCTACGTGTTCGTCTATGGACTCCCCCACTGCTTGTTTCCTTTGTTGGAAGTTGTTTCTGTCTATGGACGTGCACACCACTGGCCTATAATGTTTATTCAAATCATCAATAGCATGCTGGAACACGTCGTCATCCGCAGCTTGCCGTGGGGTCGGAACTATATTCTGGAACACTCTGATGCCTTCAGGACCTAGGTTGTGAAGCAATATCCTCTTCCTTCTTTTGCTGGGAAATGCTTCTCCATTCTCGTCTTCTATGGCCTCCAGATAGTTCATAAAAGTATTCCCTCCAATCTTCCCACTTCATCGAGGGATCCCCCGACTTGGGTAAAAAGGGAATCGGTAATGTGAGCATGGACGTTTGAGCACACATTTCCGCTCTTCTTCCCGGTGGCTTTTCCTCTCCCCTCGGACTGCCTGGCGCGCTTTGTCTGTGCCGGCGTGGGGGGTCTGTTGCAATACAGATCCACCCCCTTTGCTGTGCTCTGCTTGCTCCGCCAGGGCCCCATGCTTTTCTTCTATCTTCTTTGAATGTGGAGCAGCCAACTTTGTGCTTCGACGACCGTTTTCCTGTTCTGCTTCTATTCTGCCCTGTGGGCAGTATCTTTCCTGCCGTGTTTACCCCCTTTTTTGCGTCCGAGCGTGCGCCTTGGGGTGGCTTGTGGTCTCTGTTGCCTTCCCTTCCTTGGCTCGTGGTCAGATCACCTGGCTACAGTCAGCTAGGTCGCAGCTGCTGTGTTCGGGATCGGTTGTGTGCGTGGGTGGCTGCTTATGATATCGGACGTCCCCTCTGCCGTGCTCTCCCTTTAGTTCCGTACTTGTGTGGGGTCGGCTGCTGCCCCCTTGGCTGCTGGTGAACTGTCCCTGGTTCCCTTGGACCACGTGTTGCTCCCGGCTGTAATTTCTTTCTTTTTTTTTTTTTTTTAATCCAGACCCTCGTCGCCAGTTGTATTGTGTGGGTCCCCTGGGAGGAATAAAAATATAGGTTTAAAAATATTAAACCTATATACACATACCTTCACAACATTCTGGTAGTCGTTATTTTAAACCTGACAATTCTGTAGGTAAACCCTTTGAGTGCCTCTCATGCTGACTTCCAATGATTCCATCATCTCTAATGAAACACATACCTAATTCAAATGTACCTCTAGACTTTGAAGGAATGCACCCCAGACACATTCTTAGTAACTCCATAGATGTTACTTGAGTCTTCCTCTTAGCCAGCACCTATGGACCGCTATATTTTGATAGATATGTATCCATAGGGAATGTTCTTTAATTTGAGTATTTATCAAAAGTACCATCAAAGGCCCATAGACTTTACTGAAGTGGAATGTACGCTCAGCATCAATATCCCATACCTCGTGTGATGGATTAAACATAGCAGCAGAAAACCCCTGACATAGCAGCTCCAATGTCTCTTAGCTTTTAGTGAAGTCTTGTCCATAAGTACGCTTCATTCATTCTGCTCATACTCAGCATGAAGGAAACTTCCCTCAGCAAAATCATGTTCCTGAATGGGAGCATGATGCAATGGAGTCTTACTCGTGCTCGTGTATCCCATACTTATACCGAAGTCTCAGCCAGTGATGCAATGGAGTCTTACTCGTGCTCGTGTATCCCACACTTATACTGAAGTCTCAGCCAGTGATGCAATGGAGTCTTACTCATGGTTGTGTATCCCATACTTATACTGAAGTCTCAGCCAGTGATGCTATAGGGTCTTACTCGTGCTCGTGTATCCCATACTTATACTGAAGTCTCAGCAGTAGCCTAGCTCTTACAGAGGGATGTTTTAGAAAATAGGAGGACTGTGCTCTTTGCATGAGCTCTTTCATGATTTCTGTCATCTCACGAGTCATTCAGCCATTTGGGGGAAATAATGTTTTCCCTAAAATTGGTTCACCAACTCTGATTATGTCTTGAAATGGTAATGCACAGCATGCTAGCAGCAGGAAACCATGATATCTTCTAACTTGCCAATTTGTAGAGAAGGTCCGAAGTTACTAAAACAAAATCTATGTTTTTCGACAGAAGCGCCAGCCAATCATCTTTTCAGGGGGCGTCTAGTAAAAGTTCTTCAGTGTCCTCGTCCCAAAGCTCCACCGCAGAAGTGAAATCACAGACATCGTCGGTGGATTCCAAGAAAGGTATGCAAGCATTTCCACATCACTAGGCTGCTTTGTGTCTCCATTTCCGCTTTGAAAGTAGTCATAGCTTAGTTGACACGAGCTGTGGAAGGCACTTCATGCCTTCATATGAAGGCAGAACTATGGGAATGTCATAACAAGCACTTTCTTCAATCTAAAGTGTTGATTGTAAATCCTATTTGATGCTCGGGTGCAGGCATGTGTTTAAAGAAAGTGTGCCTCCCTATCAAATGGGGACCAATACAGAGTAAACCTGAAAATATATAAGAACAGCTTTGAAGTAGTATGTTTTCTATTTTAATACACACAACAAACATGTAGCGTACATCTACGAAAGGGGGAAACAGATGGTAAGAAGAAACAGGACAGGTTGGGGAGGACAGAGTACAGAAGCATTACAGAAGATCTGATGTCAAAGGAAAGTGTACCCCTTCCTAAATAAAAGGATGAGGGGAAACAGAGGTGTCGGTATGATACAAATAAGGGTGCAGAGTACAGGGTTCGAACATCCCAGCAAGCAAATCAGAAAGAAAACCACAAACAAGAAATTACTCCAGGTGCTCCATAAAATAAAAACAACTTGTGGAAATATATTGCAGTAACTGAAAGCATTCTAACACTCGCTAGGAGCCTAATCTTACTTTAATTGAAGTTTTACAGTTTTTTATATCTGTTGAATTGCTGCTACTGGGGGGAGCTGTGCTCAAAGCTCAGGGGGGAAGTGGTGTTATTTTCTTCTGCACGCGCACTTTCTGAGCAGCCATTACCGGATCAGCGCTCTAGTGGCTGGACCCCTGCTCTGCTCACGGCTAAACATGCGCCAGATGACTTGACCGCACCGCAGGTGTGCTAAAGGCAAGCCTGTCTGCGCCCATCTGTGCCCACCGGGGCCAGGGGCCAGAAACCCTGCCCCTTCTCCCCAGATCACTATTGTTATACCGGTACGCACCTTAAACAGCTAAATAGAATCCCAGGACCAAAATGTGCCCACTCCATTTTGCTCAGCGAGTCTACCGCTGGCTGTTCACATTGTTCGTTCAAACTTCTTCCATCCCCTCCCACTCCTCCGCCTTCTCGGAAATTATATAAATTGTTCCTGCTAAACTGCAGATCGCTGCCTAAACATACAGCAGAGGTCTCCATTTTTAAAAAAGACCTAGATCCAGAAGTTCTGCTTCTTACAAAAACTTGGCTCAATTCTTGCTCAGAGCCTGATATTGTCCAAACGCTCCCCTTGCATTCTTTAATTCAGAGGTTGGATAGAATGACAGGTAAAGGTGGTGGCATCGCTATTATTTATAAAGACCACCTGAACTGCCGCTTGCTCGGTAGCCCGCTAGCAAACTGTGAGAACTCTCAATAGGATTCTCCCCCACTCTCTCGCTGTCAGGTACCCTTATTTATTGTCCGCCTGGGCCTATTGGCCAGTTTTGCAGATCTTTATTAGGAACAGCTGTTAATTTTGCTAGTACTGCCGCTAATCTTACTCTTTTAGGAGATTTTAATTTGCATATCGATGATCCTTCTGCCTTGACCACAACAGAATTGTCTCGTGACTTCGCGGCCTATCAGTTGTCACTGAAGGTCATGCTTGCGACCCATGTTAAAGGCCACCTCCTCGACCCCATATTTTACTAATTTGGAGGAACTAACGGGGAAAGAATCTACTCCTCCCCCCTGGACGGATCATTTTCTGATCCCCTTTTTTTGGACCCCTTTAAATGTTTCTCCACAAACTCGGCCGACACGAGTTTTATCTCGTCTCTGGTCCAATCCCCTTAGATAAGTGGGTCTTGGAACTTGAAAAGACCAAGCCAACCCTTGACACCAATCCAGTTGCCGCTAATGAAAGATTTAACAACTGGATATAGGGTTCACTTCACCAGTTCCTTCCGAAAAATTGATCCAGAAGAAAGGAGGGCCCAATAAGAATGCCTGGTTTTCCCCTAAACTCCGGGAATTAAAACAGATGTGCAAAAAAATGGAAAGGGCCTGGAGGAAAGATTTCTCCCCCAGCAAGAAACTGGACTATAGGGAGGCCACTAGAACATATAAGGCAGAAATCAAAAGGGCACAGGCCTCCTAATATGAGGAAAGGATCTCCCTAGCTGCCAACTCCCCAAGAGAAACTTTTCGCATCACGAAAATCTTACTCAAAGCCCCCCTCCCCCCAGATGTACCTGATGTATTAGGCCGACGCTGCAATGAACATGTTGATTATTTCTTCAATAAAATACAAAACATTTATTCATTTTTTCCCTCCCCCCCAGATGACAGCGATAATCAATTCCTTCCTGAGGATATTGGCCCGTTAAAAAGAGATTATTCCCTGGAGGCCTTCTCCCTCGATGACCCAGGAATCGTTTCAAGCCATCTTGACACTTGTTAGAAGTGGATCGTCAAAAGACCCAGCCCCACCCAATATTCTGAAGCTGGCAGCGGAGATAGTTGCCCCTACCATCATTGACTTGATCAATGCCTCACTTTCCATGGGTATGGTTCCTCCCATGTGGAAAAGAGCAATGTTGAAATCCCTGCTGAAAAACTCTAACCTCGACCCGGCCATCCTGGCAATTACCGCCCTATCTCGCTCCTCTCCGGGATCAGTAAGATCGCGGAGAAACATGTTAATTTTACACTCTCTACGTTCCTGGAATCTCATGATCTTCTCCACCCCTCTCAAACTGGTTTTCGCCCGCGTCAAGGTACTGAAACTGCTTTGTTAGCGGTTGTCGAAGAATCTAGAAAGATTCTTGATGCAGGAGGGTCGTAAGCTATACTCCTCTTGGACCTTAGCGCGGCCTTTGATACGGGCAACCACCGAATTCTGGTCCACCGTCTTAGAGGTTTGGGGGTGACTGGTACAGCCTTATCATGGCTGCAATCCGTCCTTGAGCCCCACTCTTTTTAATGTTTATATGGCTCCGCTGGCAGATATTGTGTCTCCCTTTGGGGTTCACATAGTGACTTACGCGGATGATACTCAATTGGTCGTAGCATTGAATCACTCTGACCAGGCGTACAGCGGTCTTCGTCCCTGTCTTGAGGAAGTCGCCAAGTGGATGAATAGGTTGCATTTAAAATTGAATGGCGACAAGACTGCACTTATAGTTCTTGGCAATCCTCTTTGTTTTAAAGCAGATTCAATGTGGCCAGCTTGCATGGGCCATGCCCCCGCCCCTAAGACTGAGTTAAAAAGCCTGGGTATTTGGCTGGATTAGGACCTCAGCTTTAAAGTTCAAGCCAGGAAGGTTGTTGCCTCTTGTTATGGCATCCTTAGGATGCTTCGCAAAGTGCTTCCCCTTATTCCCTTCTAGGCCAAAAAGCTGATGATCTAGGCACTTATCCTATCTAATAGATTATGGCAATGCCTTATACCTAGGTGCGCCGACCTTGGCATCTGCGAAACTTCAGATTGTGCAAAATTGCGCTGCAAGGATGCTTGTGGGGATCCCGAATCGACACTGTGCAAGTACCGCTTTGCATTCCCTCCACTGGCTCCCTATTCAGGAGAGAGTATTTCAAGTCTCTGTGTATCACCCATAAGTCGCTGGAAGGGAATGGCCCAACTATCAACAATGCTATGATTCAGCCCTACTGGGCGACTGGGCAGCTGCGCTCAGATGAGCTCCACCTGGCAGTTGTACCCAGGAATAAGAAGGCCAGAAGTGGCGGCCGGCTTTTCTCGTATAATGCCGCCAGACTTTGGAACTCCCTTCCACTGTACTTACGAAAGGAACCTAATCATCTGGCCTTCCGGAAACAGTTAAAGACGTGGCTCTTCCCCTAGGTGTTTGTTCTGCCCCAGTTACCCGCTTCAGCGCTGGGATGCCTCCGGGTAGCCATGCGCTATAGAAGTGATGTTTCATTATTCATTCACTCATTCATTCATTCATTCATTCATTCACTCATATTTTAAAAAGCCATTTAGCAAGCTTGAATTCATCAACTCAATGAATGCAATTCCTTTTTGTGGAGAATGGTTCCCGGAAAGAGGTTCATCAGAACAGGCATCTTCAAGTGTGTTATTACTCAAGATGACACAGAACTTGAGCCTGCACTACCTATGAGTGAAAAAGAGATGCCAAACGTTAGCGTCATCGCCATTTGACATTTCACTGATCTTCAGGCAGCTCCTTCTGGTCTCTCCTCTGCCGCTCAATGTGGCCCTTTTCAGCTTTGCATGATCACCCTAGGGGAGATTAATTATCTGCGTCATCTACGTGGTCAAAGTCAATGTAGACTGCTCCTCTATCCAGTAATATTTTAGGATATGCTTTAGTGTAAGCAGAGCCATTTCACAGGCAGATTGTTCTTCCACAGTGCTGACTTTAAAAATATCAATTCAGACAAGGGCTCCCCAGACTGTCTTGTACTTCATACCTGAAAGCAATTAATGCAGTGCTATCTTGTTCATAGCAGGTAGTGTCACTTTGGTCCAAATTCCATGGGCCTTCCTCAGGTACCAGGAAGAATCCCCGGCATCTGTTATTAACACAATGTTTAGAACTGGTAAGTAAGGTCATGATGGGAAGAGGAGTCTCAAAGGGTATAATCTCCCTCTAATGATAGACTCAAGCACATCTATAGGTAGAATTAGGCACACTTTAAGTCCTCACATGCATTTTTGCACTTTCCTTTGTATGAGTAGAAGAATAATGAACCTCTACACCAGGTGTCTTTCCAAATAGGATGAAGCCAGATATTCGGTAAAGTCATCCCATCCAAGGCAACGGAGGTGAGCCCCTCTAGAAGGGCAAGGCCAGCATCCCTCAGAGTGATCCCACTGAGTCTTTTAAAGTTTGAATACATTTAACATTGTTAAACAGCAAAACAATGATTGAGAAATAATATAATGTGGACACTGTTTACATATATGATAATATGAAGGTATATTAAGTATTGCAGTTTTGTTATATGAAATATAAGTGAGAGAAGAGAAGGAAGGAAAAAGTAATGCATGCATAGTAAACTGGACATTCATATAATGATTCATTATAAAAAACTTGGAGACATATCATAGTTATAACTTTAGAATAATACATGTGTAACTAAAAACAAAAAGGTATGTGTAACTAAAAACAAAAAGATAATAGGTAATTAGTCTAAGCAGGTTTCTGGATCTCATCAGGAGTTGAGATAGTCCTTCTGACAAGTAAACTAGATTTAGATAAAAACATAGGGGGCCATTATGATGGAGGGTGGATCGCCACGGCCCAGCCGGCAGTGGCAATCTGCCCGCCATCACAACATCATTTACCCCCGCCACATTACCATGGTGGGGGGTACCACGGCGGACGGAAAGTCCATCCGCCGCTCTTCCACCGGAGGGCAATCATCACGATTGCTGACCGGGCGGAACTCGGGCATAATATGGTGGCAGTGCCTGGAAGGCACCGCCATCCATATTATGATGCATGGCGGTGCGGTGCTGGCCTGTCCATGGCTCCGACCGACACCTTCGCGGTCGTGGGACCGACCAACCTCGGGTGGGTGGTGCCAACACCGCAATTACAATGCAACTGCACATGGTGCGGGTGCATACCCCCATTTCTCAATTGGGGCTTGTGCTGCAGCCGTAAATCTACCGTAGCACAAGCTCCCATTTATAAATGGCAGGAATTTTCAGAGGGGCACAATAGGTGTCCCCTTGACCCCAACCGGAGGCCACAGGAAGAAGGGGGCCCTGCCAGGGGCCCCCAAAGTTGCTTACTGACTGGTTTTCCATGTCGGAAAGCCGAGGCATGGAAAACCTGTCGGAAACCAGCATCGTAACCCCGACGGCGGAAACGCCGTTGTATGGGATTACGTTTCTGTCTCCGACTGCTGTACAGGCTCCTGGAGCCCATCGGAATCCAGCCGGAATGACCGGCTGGTTTCACTTTTGACCGCATAGATTGTAATTTGGCAGTCAGAAGTGAAACCGAGATGTGATTCGGAGAGCCTCCGACCTGAAGTCGGAGGCGTTCCGGATCACATCGTAATAGGGCCCTTAGTATCAAGTCAATGGTTGAAACATAAAGGCCACCACCAAGATTGAAAAGTGACAGCTTGTGCTTTTTTACAGTTAGAGGAAATCAAATGGAAGGCAACAGCTTGTAGTAAGTCTATCAGTTTATGACCTTGAGCACAAGAACAATCTGGAGCAACGCTGACTAGAAAGATATTTGAAAACAAAAATGGTATGTTGATTTTAAAAATCTTATTAATTTGATTCCAAACCCTCTTCCAAAACAAATTATTATTAGGACAGTCAAAGAGCATGGGTTTGAAATCAGCATACGAGGAATTGCAAGACCAACAAGATAGACCTGAATCTGGGAAGGAGTTAAACAATGATAAATGGAAAAAAGTAATTTTAAAGTATTGGCCGCTCTGGTAGATTGATTAAACTTAGGTCAAATTTTGTACCATAAACCAATGGGCCTACATTCCATTAAATCGGCTTCCCATGTGTGTTCAACTTTTAACTCAAATCTGTCAGTAGACGAGATAAGTGCTTTGTAGATTGTTGAGGTTTTGGGGTTACTAATTAGTAAGGTAAGTAGTGAACCTGATTCTGTGAGGGGAGAAGGTTGTTGAGACATTAGAGATGAGATGTATTAAGGATTTGTGAAGGAGCTCATAGTGTTTCTTAAACAAGGAAGGTAGGGAGAAAATATTTCTAAGGTCTGAGAAGGATAAAGTTTTAATATTAGCAAAAAAGTTGATTCACCCAGCCCTTGTTTCTGCAAGATTTCCAATAGACGGAACGATTATTAATTTGGATGTCATGATTAGGGGTGGGCGGAATTTGCGTAATCGCGTTACGCAAATCTCCGCGAAACGGTAAAAAATCTCCGCGAACACGCAGAAATTCCGCGAACGCGCGGAATTGCTTGTTCGCGATGCTTTTTTCCTGTTCACAATCGCTGTTTGCGTGCTCGGGGAGAAATATCTCGCGAACACGCATTTTGAGAACGCGAACAAGCAAAAAATTTCGCGAAGTTGCGGAAAGCAGAATTTTGGGCAATTTCGCGTTCTCCGCGGAACGCGAAATTACCCAAATTCCGCAAATTCCGCGAGCGGAACGGAATTTACCGCCCAGGCCTAGTCATGATTGTGCCAGATAGATTGCTGAAGAAGATGGGGAAGAGAAACAGAATGTGAGGATGACAAAATACAATGTGAGTGAGTGATAACAGGTGTGAGCAATTGAGAATTGTGAGTTGTAAACAACAATATTTCTTGGAAAAATTAAAAGGTTCTCTAAGAGATTTTTCCAACAGAAGCCATAATGAAGTATAGGAGGAGTGAGAAGGATTAAGCCAATGAGCAGATTATTTTAAGGAGAAGGCATAATGATAGTGTTTGAAATTAGGAGAATTCAGGTCTCCTTCACATTTGATTAACTTTAAAGTTGATAAAGCTATCAGAGTATAGAATCTATTTTTTTAAAACATGAAATTATGATTTGAGTTGGAATCATTGAGATGGTATATAAAATAATAGGAGATAACATAAGCTAAACAGAATCAAATCTACCTCACCAAGAGAGAAATAAGGGATTGTCGTGTGTTTCCAGCATGGCCAATTGTCGTTTTCCCCATGTTAGCCTAAGTGTGCATGTTGTAGGCTGCATTTCTTTTTGCACATGTTACTGTATAAACACGCTCGCTTGTGTGCCACATTGTATTTTCACACAGAACCTGCATATGTTTTCGTGTTCTGCTCTTTTCCTGGGATATAGTCTGAACACCGTAGATGAGGTCAAACAAGGCCCCTTGTTATTTTCTCTAGTCAGGCACTAGCACCTAGACACAACAAGAGAATGCAGCTGCTGTTTGTGAATAAACATGTCTTGTCATATAACTGAGGAAAGGATTCTAAAAACACACACGGAGTGAAGGTCCTGAGGCAAGATTACTGCATCAGCCGAGATGTAGAACGTCCATCTATGGGTCTGATTACGATGGCGGTTTGACGAGCGTCCGACTGACATTACCACAAGAATGGAATTGCCCTACATGAAGTCAAAAGTTCCACCTGTCAAATTACTATGAAACCACCAAGCAGGTAGTCGGAAAATAAGGTTTTTCCAATGCAGCATGTGCTGCGGCCTGGAAAAGGACAACAGCACAAGCTGCAATGGAAGAAGTCATTTTGCAACCATCCATGCACTGTGTGCCCGGCACCATGTGAAGCCTAGCACACAGTGCATGAATGTTTGAGGGGACTCCACATGTGCCCCATAGCGGAAGACTACGAGGGATGGGGGCCCAGTTACCCAGTTAGGGGGGCCCCCATAGTCCCTCTGTTTGTCTTTACATGGCAGCCGGACCACCAAGTAACGGAAGAGGAAAAGGGACATCATAATCCCTACTGTGGTGCCTCTGCACCCCTATTGTAGAATATTATGGTCCGACCGACGCCCCGCAGGCTCCTTTAGCCTGTCGGACATATTGGCCAGTCCCTCTGACCGCTGCGCTCTGACCGACCGCCTCATAATGCATCAGTTGGACTGCTCTCCTGGCTGTCGGGCAGGCCACCACCGATGACCTGTCGGTGGCAGTCCACCGGCATTCAAATCAAGCCCTAAGTATGCTAAGGCACAGGGTCTGCCACTCATCCCAGAAATCTTCAATACATAATCATTTAGCTTCAGTAGGAAGGGTGATGGGGGATTTAGGCTATTCTGTCATATAACATGACAGGGCTTTTTATGGTACACGGTTTGATAACCATGCTAATGTTATTTTTGGTATGCATTAGTTTTCTAATTAGGCGCAAATACTGCATCTTAGAGCACGATAGTTTAAATAAATATTCTAAACTTCCCTTGTGTCTCTTGTTTATCTTATTGTGGACAAGTACGATTGAGAGTGCGAAAGGGTGTGTCCTGTTACCGCGATCGAATGTTGTGTTCTGGGGTGCCAATTCATCTGTTTCTCTGGAGAGGTTAGGAGGGCAAGTGAGGCCCTATAGCTAGTAAGACTCTGGGTCATAGATACTGAAGTAGGATGTTGACTCAGTCTCTACATGCCGATGTTGTATGGTCCCAAGCATAGTTCTATTCCTGAGCAGAATCCCAGCCACAGGATTCCATCTGGTAATGGGATTGTTTAAAGTTTTAGTATGCGTTCAAAATGTAATTTAATAGTGTCTTCTATGCTACTTGTGAACCACAATCCCAAATACTTTATTTTTATATACCTCCATGTGAAAGTAACAGAATCAAATTGTTGTTTGGTAGAATGGATATTTAAAGGAAGTATTTCCGATTTGTCAGTATTTAACTTGTCACCTGACACATAAGAGAAAGCTGAAACCTGTTCCATGAAGGAGGGAATAGAGGAAGATGGGTTGGAGCAATGCAAAAGAATGTTGTCCGTATAAACGGATAATTTAATGTTGTGTTTACCGAGCTGAAAAGTTGGGGTGCAGTCAAATTTTGGTGAGAAATAGTTTGTGTGCTATGATGAATAAAGCAGGGGATAAGAGGCAACCTTGAAGTACTCCTCTAAATAAGGGGCAATAATAAGAGATGATACCAGTAGCACAAATGGCAGCTTTAGGACTGGTGTAGAGTAAGGAAATAAAGCGACATAATTTTGGTGGTTAACCGATTCATTTTAATGCTGCAAACATGAAGTCCCATCCAATCCTGTCGTACACTTTCTCAGCGTCCAAGGTTATAGCAGCCAAAGGAAAATCTAATGTAGATGCATGACCAAGGACATTAAAGAAGACACAGGCATTACCAGAAAGTACTCTGTCTTTGATAAAGCCAGATTGTTCCGGGCCAATAAGCTCTGGGAGAATGGGGTCGATATGCACGGTTAATATTTTCACAAGAATCTTATAATCCATGTTAATTGAGGAAATGGGTCGCTAGTTTTAGTAATATTTGTGATCTCTGTTTTCTTTGAGAATTAAACAAATCATTGCTTTGTGAAAGCTACCTTGAGATGAATTTTGTGTGATGAGAAAGTTAAATAAAAGGAGAAGATAAGTGAGAAGAGTCTTTGCAAAATGGGCATAGAATTCAATAGTGAAACCACCTGGGCCTGGGGCTTTACTTTTTTATGAGAGTTACTGCATTAATGATGTCAGTTAAAGTGATATCCTTCTCTAAAGATTAGAAATCAATGTGAGATGCTTGTGGAGAATCAATAATTTGAAGAAAGTCAAAATGTCTGATGGAGAGGGATTTAGGTCTGGGATAGATGTATCCCAGACATATATGTATATATATGGGAAAAGTGAGTAAAGGTTCAGCCCTCTTTAATCCTCTGGTATTTGAAATACACATATCTAACGCCAGAGAAGCAGAGATGGCTTGAGAAGAGACCCACATGGCACTGTTGGTCCACAGCCTGTCAAGGGGATACCTGTAATGTGCTTTTGGTTGCCTCAAAAATGTTAGTTATCAGTACAGTTTGTCACATTCCTACATTGTACAGTGCAGTTCTAATGTGAATGTATTGTTTCTTGCCAATACTTCAGACCCCAACAAAACCAGGATTGTGAAGACCATCGTTGAGCAATTTGCCAATGGCGTAGGTTCGTCTTCCGGCACTGAGGAAATCGAGGAGGACGCGACAAATAAAAAATAAGCACAAAGTACAGAAGAGCAGCCTTTCCAAAGGAAACCGAACAGGATTGCAGAGAGAAAAGAACCAATGGAGATTTTGCTTGACGTGTCGCTATGAAAGATATTGGACAAGCAGCAGACTAAAGGAGTAGCAATGTGCACACATCCGTTGTCTCCCTGCACAGGTTAATAACATGTCCACAGCAGTAATGCTTGTACCACAGGTTTTACAAGAATATGTTGAAAATATGGAGAAAGGGTCAAACTCTAGGAGCAATTCCACTTTCCCTTGAATAAAACCAATGGGAAGCAAGGTAACACTGAATAGTTTTGTAGTTGTAGATTTAATACTTGTTGTAAATAGTTGAAGTGACAGTGAAGCCAAGGGAAAGCACTCTACTTGAATGCATTTATTACAACGCGGAAAAGGAGTTATACCTGTATGTGGAGTCACATGGCAGGGAAACAGAGGATTGGAATGATTTGAGTCCCTTGATACACGAATAAACTTCTTTCTTTTTTTTGTTGAAATTCTTTTTTGTTTTTATGAAACCAATTCCACTGACAAACGTCTTTCTTTAAATAAGCGACTCAAATGCAAATAAAAGAAAAAGAAAAAAGAAATAAGAGAAAATGTGAACTTTGGACATTTTATTAGATGAAAAAAGTTCTACTTTGAAGTCCTTACTTTGTCCAATTTTTAAGAGCTCTTAGATAGATATATTATCAGCTACAGGAACTACACATCTGTTCTTATCTCTGTGTAATATTGTGCCCGGAATTTCTTTCCCCCTTAAGACAGAGTGCATTGTGTCTAAACTGATCAAGATCCCATGTCTCAGAAGTAAATCCCACCTTTAAATACCAAAATATGTAATGTGTTTTAACATTTCGGCATAGAAGGGGCCCTCAGAGCCCTTCTGGTTCAATGTAAAATCCCTGTTTCTCTTTGTGAGGAATAAATGCTCTCTTTCAAGTAACACATGCAGTCCTTGTGCCTCTTTTGTGTGTCTGGGAGTTAGCACAACCATCTGCCTGCACTCTTATTAGGAATGACATCCAGTTGTCACAGAGTGTCCCCTGCTCTGTTACCTCAGTCATACGGGAATCACTTATGCTGCTAAACCTTTCTCGTACACGAATTCCCTCTTCTGCTAAACCTCCATCATACAGGAATCACGTCTGATGCTATACCCCTCTCATACAGGAACCTCCTCTGATGCCATACCTCTGTCATCCGGGAATCACTTATGCTGCTAAACCTTTCTCATACAGGGATCCCCTCTGATGCTATACCTCCATCATACAGGAATCACGTCTGATGCTATACCCCTCTCATACAGGAACCTCCTCTGATGCCATACCTCTGTCATCCGGGAATCACTTATGCTGCTAAACCTTTCTCATACAGGGATCCCCTCTGATGCTATACCTCTGTCATATATGAATCACCTATGCTGCTATACATCTCATATACAGAAATCACTTCTGCTGCTGTACATCTCTCATATGGGAATCCCCTCTGCTGCTAAGCCTCTGTCAAAAAGGAATCAATTCTGCTGCTATACCGGTCATACAGTACAGGAATTCCCCTCTCCTACAGGAATCCCTTGTGATGCTATACCTCTCTCATATAGGAATCCCCTCTACTGCTATACCCCTTTCATTAAGGAATCCCCTCTGCTGTTATACCTCTGTCATAAAGGAATACATTTGTATGCTATACCTCTGTCATAAGGGAATCCCCTCTGCTGTTATGCATCTCTTGTACAGGAATCACTTCTGCTGCTGTACCTCTCAGAAAGGATTCCTCCTGCTGCTATACATTTGTCATACAGGAATCACCGTTTATGCCATCCCTCTCACATACAGGAACCACCTCTTCTGCTATACCTCTCATAGAGGAATAATTTCTGCTGCTGTACATCTCTCATACAGGATTCACCTCTAATGTTATACCTCTGTCGTATAGGAATCACTTATGGTGGCATATCTCATACAGGATGCACTTCTGCTGCTACACATCTCTTACGCTGGATTTATCTCTTATGCTATACCTTTCTTATACAAGAATAACTTCTGCTGCTATGCCTCTCTCCTACAGGAATCACGTCTGCTGCTATGCTTACCGCATACACGAATACCCACTGCTGCTATACCTATGTCATACAGGAATCATTTGTGCTGCTATACGTCTCTAACACAGGAGTCACCTCTTATGCGATACCTCCCTCATACAAGAATCATTTCTGCTTCTATGCCTCTTTTATACAGGGATAACTTCTGCTGCTATGCCTCTCTCATACAGGATTTCACTTGTACTGCTATACCTTTCTCCTATAGGAATCACCTCTGCTACTATACATCTCTCATACAGTTATCATAGGTTGCCTTCTGCTGCTATACCTCCATCATACAAAAGTTCTGGTGTGTTCTGTGCGGCTATACCTCTATCACACACAGATTCCAGTGTGTTCTGTGCTGCTAAATCTCTCCCATACAGGAAAAACGTCTGTTGCTATATCTCCCATACAGGGATCACCTCTGCTTCTATACCTTTCTCATAGCAGAATTATAGTGTGTCCTCAGCTGTTAGACATCCATCACAGAATGTTCTCTGCTGCTATACCTCTCCCATACAAGTATTTCAAGTATTTCAGAGTGGTCTCTGCTGTGACTCCAGTCTTATACAATGATCACATCTCTGCAGCTGTACCTCTCATGCACAGGATTCACACCTAGTTTCAGAGTGGGTTCTTTACAGGTATACTTCTCTCACACATAAATCCTGATGTGTCCTCTGCTGCTTTACGTCTCTCATTGAGGAAACACCTCTGTCAAAAGAAATGACATTAAGTTATCACAGTGTGTCATCTGCTGCTATATTTCTCACATATATGGAAGGCCTCCAGATATCATGTGTGCTCTGCTGCTATCCCTGTTTTACAGAGGGACAACATCTGGATATCTCAGCCTGTCCTCTGCTACTTTCCCTCTTTTACAGACGGACGACACACAGGTATCACAGTGTGTCCATCGATGCTATATCTCTCTTATACAGGAATTACATGCAGATATTGGATCACTGACATAATATAGATCCAGCTAATATTGAAACACAAAAATATCTGAAATTAATTATCGATAATAAAAATGTTGACTCGGTATACTTAACTATAAAAACCACAAATATCAAGATGACAAATATCATTGTTATAAATATTGATTTTTTTCAAACATCAAAAACAAAAAAAATATCGGAAACAGAAATATTTTTACCTTTAGATAAGCCAGTGGGCTCCAAAGTTGCCCACTGGCAAAGATGCACTCTGGCAGCAGCAAATCCCCAATAGACTCTGCCAAACACGGGATGCAGCCTGACGTGTTTCGAAATAATTTCTTAATTATAGGCTTGGTTCCGTGTGATGCACAGCGTTTTACACCACAGCTTTTATTTAAATATGCTGCCTCCTGATAGGCTTACTCTAATGAGCACTTTTGTAGCAGTCCCCCACGGGATTGTGGGATTCGTAGTGTGGCGGATTTCACCCAAATGGGTGCTGTGTCACCTTGGGTCCCTGATTCATAACCCTCCAATGGGCCCCGTGAAGAGCACAGTCTTTAATCACAGCGCTGCTCCCCTCGTTAGGAACCGGACATGATTTCCAGCTCTCCGACCCGCTTTCAATCTTCGCGGTGGTGCATCTTCTACGGCAGGGCCTGCCGCATGTAAATTAAAGCTCCAAAGTTGCCCACTGGCGAAGATGCACTCTGGCAGCAGCAAATCCCCAATAGACTCTGCCAAACACGGGATGCAGCCTGACGCGTTTCGAAATATTATCTTAATCATAGGCTTGGTTCCGTGTGATGCACAGCGTTTTACACCACAGCTTTTATTTAAATATGCTGCCTCCTGATAGGCTTACTCTAATGAGCACTTTTGTAGCAGTCCCCCACAGGATTGTGGGATTCGTAGTGTGGCAGATTTCACCCAAATGGGTGCTGTGTCACCTTGGGTCCCTGATTCATAACCCTCCAATGGGCCCCGTGAAGAGCACAGTCTTTAATCACAGCGCTGCTCCCCTCGTTAGGAACCGGACACGATTTCTAGCTCTCCGACCCGCTTTCAATCTTCGCAGTGGTGCATCTTCTACGGCAGGGCCTGCCGCATGTAAATTAAAGCTCCAAAGTTGCCCACTGGCGAAGATGCACTCTGGCAGCAGCAAATCCCCAATAGACTCTGCCAAACACGGGATGCAGCCTGACGCGTTTCGAAATAATATCTTAATCATAGGCTTGGTTCCGTGTGATGCACAGCGTTTTACACCACAGCTTTTATTTAAATATGCTGCCTCCTGATAGGCTTACTCTAATGAGCACTTTTGTAGCAGTCCCCCACAGGATTGTGGGATTTGTAGTGTGGCGGATTTCACCCAAATGGGTGCTGTGTCACCTTGGGTCCCTGATTCATAACCCTCCAATGGGCCCCGTGAAGAGCACAGTCTTTAATCACAGCGCTGCTCCCCTCGTTAGGAACCGGACATGATTTCCAGCTCTCCGACCCGCTTTCAATCTTCGCGGTGGTGCATCTTCTACGGCAGGGCCTGCCGCATTTAAATTAAAGCTCCAAAGTTGCCCACTGGCGAAGATGCACTCTGGCAGCAGCAAATCCCAATAGACTCTGCCAAACACGGGATGCAGCCTGAAGCGTTTCGAAATAATATCTTAATCATAGGCTTGGTTCCGTGTGATGCACAGCGTTTTCCACCACAACTTTTATTTAAATATGCTGCCTCCTGATAGGCTTACTCTAATGAGCACTTTTGTAGCAGTCCCCCACAGGATTGTGGGATTCGTAGTGTGGCGGATTTCACCCAAATGGGTGCTGTGTCACCTTGGGTCCCTGATTCATAACCCTCCAATGGGCCCCGTGAAGAGCACAGTCTTTAATCACAGCGCTGCTCTCCTCGTTAGGAACCGGACATGATTTCCAGCTCTCCGACCCGCTTTCAATCTTCGCGGTGGTGCATCTTCTATGGCAGGGCCTGCCGCATGTAAATTAAAGCTCCAAAGTTGCCCACTGGCGAAGATGCACTCTGGCAGCAGCAAATACCCAATAGACTCTGCCAAACACGGGATGCAGCCTGATGCGTTTCGAAATAATATCTTAATCATAGGCTTGGTTCCGTGTGATGGCCACTGCTTCCAAAATGGAACCCGCGTAGTTGAAGCAGAATAACGTGTACACAGTGCATTCATAGCTAGAACGGTATATAAAGCACTCGTACATGCCGCATTTACCATTTGCGGTTCGCTAATACCAAGATAGGCAGGGGTAGGGCCCTGTCCCCTACGCGGTCCCGAATATTAAAGTACGACAGACCCTCCTTTTGCCCTTACATAGGCAATCACTATACTCATCTTAATCCGAGTCTAGGTCAATGTTCACAAAGTCATGGAGATGTTGCTGTAGCATCATCCTATTACTTAGCTCGTCCCTCGATACAGGTTTCCTTACACATAAGGTAGCACAGAGGCCACATATCGCAGGAGCACACTGTATGCACAGTCAGAACAGGAAAAGAATGGCTAAGATCATTCCAATGACCATTAGAACTTTCCAACCCCAGGCAGATATCAATTCCCAGAACCACCCCACCAGTGACCAATCTCCCTTATCCACGTGTATGGATTCAGATATTTTATGGAGTTTGGAGATGGCTTGATACACTGTTGGAGCATTATCTGGTATGAAAATGCAGCAACTGGATTGGATGACCTTGCATACCCCACCGCGGTCTGCAAGAATAACGTCTAGAACCATGCAGTTCTGCAAAGTCATAAGGCGATCCGCTTGGAGCTCAGCTGTCAGATTACTAAGGGCACCAGCCGTTACATTGACAGTGGATTCAACCACACGAGTCAGCTGTCTCAGGTTCCTACTATTGACCATAGGTCCCCAAAACGGCAGGAAACCCAAGAAGAAGTCTCCTGCTTCCTGACCGGCAGTATCCTCCTTACTAATCACACCTCTCACAACTCTGGTCTTGTGATAGTCAGAGGCAGCAGTAAATGTCGGCGGTAACAAGTTCGCAATATAACATGTGCCCGAGAAATCAGGGGGCAGCCATGTATATGCTCGGTCATTACAGATGAAATATGTGCCCTTGGCAGCCAAAAACGCAGGGGAAAACTGCGACGGGAAGGTGTACGTTTCAGTACAGTCGCTCCTTCCCAGTTGAGCTCTAGGATTCTGACCATTACCCTGTAAGCAGAACCGACCCATGTGGGGTACAACCCAGATTGGAGATGAGATTTTTCGCTGCCTTTCACCCAGACTAATACTATACCCCGTCGCGTTCCATCCTACATAAGGTCTCAACTCTTCTTTGGGAATGGATGAGTATGCATCGATATCCCTACTCATATCGGCAACTCCTTTTATCAAAGCCTTATTATTGGTGATAGGTCTGATGGAACGCGGTTGGCGAGGGGAGTATGTATCTAGAGCATAGAGAAACATGGTCTGGAATGCCCATGACGATCCATTGTAACTATACGGCAGCACCAGGTAGGGAATACCCTTGTTAATGGTATGGGGCATTAACCCACACACCCAGCAATTGGTCGTATTCATTACCAGTTGGTGCTGGTGCAAGAGCTGGATAAACGAGTTATTTACGAACTCTGATCGTCTGGTCTGTTCGTGCTCAGGCAAAGGGTGAAAAGAGTGGGAGGAGGCAGTAGAAAGAGGTATAGGCTGTTCAGTGGGTGTAATGGGCTTTTGAGCGGAGAAAAACACAAATCCTACAATAAACATTATTATACTACACAGTGTAAAAAGGCACAAAAAGACAAAACATTTACTTTTTACAATTCTACACATCCTTGCGTTAAAGTTCATTTCCTCAATCGGTCTCTCCATCTTAAAAAACTCCATCCTCTACTCGGGCCGCTCGCGGTGGATGAGTTTCTTCTGCTAAGGAGTACGCCTGTCAGTCCAGGGAAACGCCCTAGACCAACCAGAACCGTTGACCTAGCGTCTTCGGCCTGTACCCCAAAGTCTTGGCACCGCGACCCTGCGGCAGAACCCGGATGGTGGTTCGAAAAACAAAAATCAAGAAAGTCCTTCAGATGGGAGAGCAAAAAATGTTAAAAAGGAAATAGTGAGGAAATCTTTATTTGTCCATGGGCCTAGGTCTCAAATTATAGCGGAGACGGCCAGGTGCTGTTTGGTCTTGAAACAAAAGTTCAGGCTCAGTGGTGTTCAGTCGATTTGATGGTGGCACAGCTTCCTGCAGAATATTGTCACTCTCTTGGTCTGAAACTGTGCCTCTTATGCGGGCGTCACTGAATGGTACAAAACGAGGTACAGTGTCCGTCTCAGAGTCGGCGATACCCTCCTTGGCCCACTGGTCATATGGCAGAGGTAAGGGGACTACCTTACAGTGGGTACCATGGATCCAGTGCTTCTTCCCTTTCACTCGCACTGCTGATCTTGTCGAAAGAAGAACAAGATGAGGGCCGATCCAGCGAGGCTCGTCGTTGCTCTTGCGCTGGAAATTTCGGACTAGCACCCACGTACCAGGGTTGATAGGGTGTCCAGGAGGTTCAGAAGCTTGGGGAAGAGTATCATGTACCTGTTGGTGCAAAACACGCAGTTTAACAGTCAAATCATACAGGTAATCGAGCAGTACTGGATGCTCTATCTCACTGAACTTCGTAGGCCTCGGTACACCCCATATGTTGGCCGGACGGCCAAAGACAACCTCGTAAGGGCTAAGTCCCACTCGTGAGTGTATGGTCATTCTGGTGGACAGGAGTGCTAGAGGCAGAGCGTCAGGCCATTTAAGACCGGTGCTCGCCTGGATTTTGGCCAGCTTGAGTTTTAAGGCTCCATTGTAGCGTTCTACTAATCCAGCTGATTGGGGGTGATTTGCAGCATGGAACTTCTGCTTTATCCCTAGCCCTTCACATACATTCTTCATCACTTTACCCACAAACTCACTTCCATTATCACACCACACCATTCTTGGCATCCCAAACCTAGGGAAAAACTCTTTCACAAGGGCTTTGGCTGTGGATAGGGCAGTGTTATCTTTCAGAGGATAAGCCTCTATCCATTTTGAGAAAGCACAAACAACCACCAGTACATATTTCAGGTTGTTGCATCTTTCCATGTGAATAAAGTCCAGCTGCAAAACTTCAAATGGACATGATGGGGGTGCAAAGTGACCAGCTGGAGTTGGGGTTCCCCTACCAGGGTTGTACTTCAAACATACTATGCAATTCTTGACCACATTCTCTGCACACTTGGGAATCCCAGCATTTTGCCATACTGGAGCCAACAACTTGCATATACCTTTCGTACTGATATGTGCCATTCCATGTGCCATAGTAACCACTGGAAGCACATATGCATCAGGCAACAACCATCGCCTATGTTCTGTCAGATCAACCCAACAACCATTCTCATCCAACTTACCCATACTTTCTCTCCACTTGCTTAACTCTTCCTCTGTGGCTTCAGCTTGAAGCGACTTCACACTCTCTATTGTGTTCTCACACATTCCCACATCATTAACCCATCTTGCGGGGCCTGCAACATACATTCTAGTCTTCACATTCTGTGCTGTTTCTCTCACGGTCTCATCAGCAAACGCATTCCCACGTCCAACATCATCTGTGACTTTCTTGTGCGCACTGCATTTCATGATCGCAACTTGCAACGGTAGGGTCAGTGACTCAAGGAGATCATTCACCAACTTGCCATTCTGAATTTTAGCACCATGTGACGTCAGGAACGCACGCTCCTTCCACAATCGCCCAAAATTATGAGCCACGCCAAAGGCGTACTGGCTATCTGTGTATATATTCACTCTCATTCCTTCAGATAACATGCATGCTCTCGTGAGGGCAATTAATTCCGCTGCTTGGGCCGAATTATGTGGCACTCGTGCAGTTTCCACGACCGTATGCAAAGTCGTGATAGCATATGCAGCAGTCGTGTCACCATTAGGGAGCTTGAAACATGAACCATCTACCCATAAAGTGCCATCACACTCAGTCAGGGGAGTATCTTTTAGATCTACTCTCCCTTTCGTCTCTTCTTCTGTTCTGAACAGACAGTCATGTTGCTCAATCTCATCTGAGTCTGCTGGAATTGGCAACAATGTGGCTGGATTCAGCGTATTGCATCTTTTTATGTGTATGTGATTTGCTAACAGTGTAAGTTCATAACCTGATAATCGCGCACTAGTCAAGTGTTGTGTCTTGGTCCTATTTAATAATGTGTCTACAGCGTGTGGAACCATAACAATCAATGTATTGTCCATTACCAAACCAGCAGATTGTCGGATAGACATCGCTGCAGCAGCTGTCGCTCTCAGACAGCTTGGCAATGCCCTCGCTACAGGGTCCAAGGTTGATGAAAAATATGCGCATGGGCGCGGTCTGTCGCCAAAAGGCTGTGTTAACACTGACAACGCACAACCATCTTTCTCGTGAACATACAATGTAAAAGGCTTACTGTAGTCGGGGGTACCCAACACAGGTGCTGAACATAATGCAGTACGCAATTCCACAAAACTTTTCTGGCACTCTTCAGACCATGGGATAGGATTCGGTGTGTCTTTGCATGTTAAGGCTAACAAAGGTTTTGCCAATAAAGAAAAACTAGGGATCCAATGCCTACAGTATGAAGTGATGCCCAAGAAAGCACGCACTTCTCTCTGTGTCTTTGGCACACTCAACTGTGCAATGGCTTGAATTCTTTCTGGGGTCAATTTCCTTCCCTCCTTCGATAAGAGATGACCTAAGTAGGTCACTTCTTGTCGACAATATTGCAGCTTAGAGAGAGACACTTTGTGATGGAAAGAGGATAAATGGCGCAACAGTGACAATGTGGCTTCTTTACAGATCTTCTCAGTATCCGCGGCAATTAGTAAATCATCCACGTACTGAATCAGGATAGCGCCACTAGGTAAAACAAGTGCATCAAGCTGCGCCTTCAAAGCCTGACTGTATATGGATGGACTCTCACAGTAGCCCTGGGGAGCGCGTTTGAAGCGGAAGCTTCGGCCTCCCAGACTAAAACCAAAAATGTCTCTGCTCTCTTCTGCAATTGGGATGCTAAAGAAAGCATTCTTTAAATCAATCACTGAAAACCATGCAGCAGAGGCTGGAATCATCGTTAACAAGGCGGTTATATCGGGGACAACCGGAAACTGTGGCACAACAATCTTATTAACCTCTCTAAGATCAATCACAAATCTGTAAACAGGTGGCTGTGAAGGATCCGTTCGTTTTAAGACAGGTAAAATCGGACTATTGCAAACGTTGCCTCTTGTCTCTTCAATCACACCCTTATTAATCAAGTCGCTGACAATGTCTAACAATGCTTTCTGGCCTTCATTAGAGATCTTGTACTGGGGAATACGTGGCAGTCTGACATTAGCCTTCAAAGTCACCACATATGGCGGTATCTCCAAGAGGCCCACATCATTGGGACCAGTAGCCCAAAGGGCATCCGGAAGGGATGACAATTCAGGCGGCATTGTATTTTTAGACAAATACATTGGGGAAATCACTTTCTTGCCTAATGTAAGTTGTACTCCTGAAGGAGAACAATACAGTGTAGCGTGCAATCTTTTCAACAAATCTAATCCCAGCAAATTCTCACCACAACCTGTTGTTAGGATCAGGGGTGCTTTCAGCTCGCAAGGTCCAACAGAAAGTGACATGGGACTAGAAATCGGGTTCCTAACTGGGGCGCCAGAAAAACCTACTGAAACATTTATATCGCCAGACAAAGGTGCGCCAGGGAGTTTTGAATGCATGATTGAACTCTTTGCAGCACCAGTGTCTAGCAGAAAAGGCTCCGTTACATTTGCTGTAGTCACCTCAACATACGGTCCACTCTGATCCACTGGCACTGAAACAACTCCCTCTCTCTGTCTGTGGCTGTCCTAGTAATCATTATTTTCTGCATCACCGTCCTCTGCATAATAATCATTATTATAATACTGGGCCGTATTACTAATCGCGTTAGCTTGCTGATCAAAGCTATTGATGGTATTTTGAGGCGGCAGAGGACGCGCATTCTGGGGAGCATTTCCACGCCCTCTGCCTCTAGGAGCTTGCTGACCACCCCTACCTCTTGCGCCATACGCATTACCGTTCCGCTGCATTAATTTAGGGCAACTATATTTATAATGACCTTCCTCTTTGCAGTATGAACATTGGTTGGGACCTACAGGGACACGTGGTTGGTAATACCCGTTCATTTGCTGAAACTGTTGGGGTTGGTGATAGACACCTTGGGGTTGCCTATAATTATTCTGACCTCCACGTGGCGGATAGGCCTGCTGTAAAAGGACCTTTGTCTTTAGTTCCTTCGTTTTCTTCTCTGTTCTATCTTTCTCGTCTTTATCTCTATTTTCATAATACTGTGCAGTAGCCAGTATTTGCGCTGAAGAAGAAACAGCCCAAGAACTTTCTGAATCTTTTAACTTTTTACACAGGTCAGGAAGTAGATTCTGCACAAACTTATCCACAAATAACCGTTGGCCACCCTCAGTACTCATATCTTGCCCACTGTGATCAATAAACGTTTCTTCAAACCTAGTAAAGAAGTCTGACACTGTCTCATCTTTCTTCTGCTTGCATGCAGATAACTTGTCCCAATTTACGCGCATCGCAGGCATTATTGTCTTCATATACGTGATGATTCTACCAGGCAGTTCAGCTACTAAAGGTTCTGGTTTCGCACCACCAGTTTGTCTAGCATCAGCAGCAACAATGTTAGCCCATGTATCCCCTAGTTCTGCATTGTGATCTACATTACGAATTGATCCCCATAGAGGCTGTGGAACAACATTACCAAACAACATGTCTATGTCGGCCAGATTCATAATGCATGACCCTGCCGTCTGTGACAACTCTTTATAATAACCTGCTGGGTTCTTACGGGGATCAGGCAAGGACTGCTTAAGCGCTAACACCTCAGAGCGCTTCCATGGAACATGCACCCAAACACGCTGGAAATGCGCTGCCACAGCGGGGTTACCACCTGCAGCTGCAACCGCTTCCTTCCATACCGGGGGAACTTCTCTCATAGGGTATTGTCGCGCTTTTACCTTTTTCCCCACAAGGACATCTTGTTCAAACAATGATTGTTGGCAATCATCATTCCTAAAGGACAATACAACCGCAACTGCTTTATCTACTCCACGGTCCACAATTATACCAGTTCCAAAATCGAACCTCACTCTACACAATTCCTGCGGGTTCGGATTTTTACCACTATCCTCCAATTCTTCACAGAGAATTTCGCACATTTTCACAAACACATATCTCTGTTTCGGGGCATCCCATTGATGGAAAACGTTGACAACTGATTCCACATTATACAGTGAAGGGAAAACAATCCATCTACGCGCCATGTTATCTATTACCTTTTTCTCTTCGGGGTTAGGCAATTGGCTGCGCAATTGCTTACGCTGTAAACCAGGAGTCGCACCAGATGACTCAAAGAGAGGAGACATTAATGTAGTAACCACATTAGCTAAGCGCTGTCGCGCTGAAGGAGAAGCTGAGGCGAGAACAGGGGGAAAAACAGAGGGAAGAAAAGAGGATGTAGAGACAGGTACTGGAGTGGTGGAAGGAAGAGTGTCAGGGGAGGCGGCTGCTGTATTAGGCAAAGTCGCAGGAAGTGCGGGGGCAGTTGGAAGCACAACTGGCGGTCCTTGAGAGGGCTGCGCTACAGGGATAGGAACCGGCTGCAAAGCAGCTGGCGGTAGCGGCAAGGCTTGCAGTATATTCACTGGAGGTGGCATATTTACAAGCTGGGGAGGCGCCGTGGCATTTTGAGCATACGGGGGTGGCGAACTCAACAAATGTGACATCAGGGGATCTTTCTCCTTTTCTTCGGACTCATTCTGCTTAGAATGTGGTAAAACTGGGTAACATTTGTCAATCCCTAACTTGCGCTGCCTGTGCAATTGCTCACTCATTTGCTCCTCCTCATTGTCTTTAAATTGTACAGCTGCTTGCATCACTGTCATACCTTTCTCTCTCTTATTCTTTTTCGCTAACTTAATTTCCTTTTGTTTGGCTTCCATTCGCCATAAGCGGAAAGAGTCAAACATCGCCGGCCGGGCTTTCTTCTTAAACAATTTAATTTCCAGATTATCCAAAATATCGGTATCAAAACTACCATTTTGGGGGCATTTTAAAACACCATCTTTCCTGGTGTAGTGGATCCACACTTCGTTATATGCAATGGGGCCTACACCATGTTTTACATAGAGCTCATAAGTTGGAGTTCCAACCGGAGGAACCGGACATGATTCCTCTAGCTGGAAATCTTTTCCACAACCCAAACAGAATAATCTACCAAATAGTCCAGAACCAGGCATCTTTGCTCACTAGTCTAGATCCAAACGTCAAAGGATTATCGATTACGATAGCCTCGTGAATACACGAGTCCTTTGGTTTTGGCGTTTGCAAACTCCAAAGTACCAAATTACCAAATCAAACGATCCCGAAGGATACCAAAAACAAATGGGAGACGCTCCACTTATACTTAACTGAATATTGCTGATCGATGGCGTCACCAGAAGACTCTCTCGATTGTTTCGCTCTGTCAAAACTCGTCAAGGGTCCAAAACAGGTCGATTAATCAGGGCAGCAGTCCTTCGTAGCCGTCGGGACGCGGAGAACCTCGCAGAAAAGACTTTCGGACCACGTCGACATGCAGGGGTCGATGAAGTGGCGGCCTTCCTCCGGAATTTCCACACGAAGCTCCTCACGAACCTCTGGCTTGGACTGGTACCGCTGAAATCGTCCCGAGTTGGGCGCCAAACTGAAGTACTGGGTATTTTAGACCCAGCGGTGCAGGGGCACACACCCTATGACTTCTGGGTTCACCCTGTTCCAGACCTACAGAAACACAGAGTCTTCTGGGTGAAGTCAAAGAATCGTTTATTGGCTGCAGACCAATGACAGGTATCCTAGAAGTACAACAGCGTGTATGTTCTCAGGAGACTGCTGAAAATCATAGGAACGGACTTCATCTTAAATACACTTTTCCCTGCCTCAAGCATACATTCCTAGGTTTTATGATACGGCAATATACAAGTGTACATTACAAAGAAAAGGCAAAGTCATGATGACCATCCCACATTCCAGTTCGGCCAGCCCACAATGATTTACACAGTAAGGTTCAGATCCCACATCGGATGTAAACAGACCCCCCAATAAACATGAGCATCTCCTGTTTTGGGAAACAAGTCATAAAGCAGGAACAAGCAGGTGTGGAAGAGATTAGCCGGGGGATTGTATAGAATGAAAGGGTTTTATGACGGGTCAAGCCCTGATGCTAATCACAGGTGGACGGAGGAAGGGGAGCTCGTGAGACCGGTTTGACCTGGGGCAGCAAAGCCAGCTGCCCAGGTCACAGAGAAGTCAGAGGGAAAGCCCATGTACTGTGAGGCCCGTATTTACTCCATTATAGCCTATGTGAGGGCAATGACAAGATGGCCACTGCTTCCAAAATGGAACCCGCGTAGTTGAAGCAGAATAACGTGTACACAGTGCATTCATAGCTAGAACGGTATATAAAGCACTCGTACATGCCGCATTTACCATTTGCGGTTCGCTAATACCAAGATAGGCAGGGGTAGGGCCCTGTCCCCTACGCGGTCCCGAATATTAAAGTACGACACAGGAGGCAGCATATTTAAATAAAAGCTGTGGTGTAAAACGCTGTGCATCACACGGAACCAAGCCTATGATTAAGATATTATTTCGAAACGCGTCAGGCTGCATCCCGTGTTTGGCAGAGTCTATTGGGGATTTGCTGCTGCCAGAGTGCATCTTCGCCAGTGGGCAACTTTGGAGCTTTAATTTACATGCGGCAGGCCCTGCCGTAGAAGATGCACCACCGCGAAGATTGAAAGCGGGTCGGAGAGCTGGAAATCATGTTCGGTTCCTAACGAGGGGAGCAGCGCTGTGATTAAAGACTGTGCTGTTCACGGGGCCCATTGGAGGGTTATGAATCAGGGACCCAAGGTGACAGAGCACCCATTTGGGTGAAATCCGCCACACTACGAATCCCACAATCTTGTGGGGGACTGCTACAAAAGTGCTCATTAGAGTAAGCCTATCAGGAGGCAGCATATTTAAATAAAAGCTGTGGTGTAAAACGCTGTGCGTCACACGGAACCAAGCCTATGATTAAGATAATATTTCGAAACGCGTCAGGCTGCATCCCGTGTTAGACAGAGTCTATTGGGGATTTGCTGCTGCCAGAGTGCATCTTCGCCAGTGGGCAACTTTGGAGCTTTAATTTACATGCGGCAGGCCCTGCCGTAGAAGATGCACCACCGCGAAGATTGAAAGCAGGTCGGAGAGCTGGAAATCATGTCCGGTTCCCAACGAGGGGAGCAGCGCTGTGATTAAAGACTGTGCTCTTCACGGGGCCAATTGCAGGGTTATGAATCAGGGACCCACGGTGACACAGCACCCATTTGGGTGAAATCCGCCACACTACGAATCCCACAATCCTGTGGGGGACTGCTACAAAAGTGCTCATTAGAGTAAGCCTATCAGGAGGCAGCATATTTAAATAAAAGCTGTGGTGTAAAACGCTGTGCATCACACGGAACCAAGCCTATGATTAAGATATTATTTCGAAACGCGTCAGGCTACATCCCGTGTTTGGCAGAGTCTATTGGGGATTTGCTGCTGCCAGAGTGCATCTTCGCCAGTGGGCAACTTTGGAGCTTTAATTTACATGCGGCAGGCCCTGCCGTAGAAGATGCACCACCGCGAAGATTGAAAGCGGGTCGGAGAGCTGGAAATCATGTCCGGTTCCTAACGAGGGGAGCAGCGCTGTGATTAAAGACTGTGCTCTTCACGGGGCCCATTGGAGGGTTATGAATCAGGGACCCAAGGTGACACAGCACCCATTTGGGTGAAATCCGCCACACTACGAATCCCACAATCCTGTGGGGGACTGCTACAAAAGTGCTCATTAGAGTAAGCCTATCAGGAGGCAGCATATTTAAATAAAAGCTGTGGTGTAAAATGCTGTGCATCACACGGAACCAAGCCTATGATTAAGATATTATTTCGAAACGCGTCAGGCTGCATCCCGTGTTTGGCAGAGTCTATTGGGGATTTGCTGCTGCCAGAGTGCATCTTCGCCAGTGGGCAACTTTGGAGCTTTAATTTACATGCGGCAGGCCCTGCCGTAGAAGATGCACCACCGCGAAGATTGAAAGCGGGTCGGAGAGCTGGAAATCATGCCCGGTTCCTAACGAGGGGAGCAGCTCTGTGATTAAAGACTGTGCTCTTCACGGGGCCCATTGGAGGGTTATGAATCAGGGACCCAAGGTCACACAGCACCCATTTGGGTGAAATCCGCCACACTACGAATCCCACAATCCTGTGGGGGACTGCTACAAAAGTGCTCATTAGAGTAAGCCTATCAGGAGGCAGCATATTTAAATAAAACCTGTGGTGTAAAACGCTGTGCATCACACGGAACCAAGCCTATGATTAAGATATTATTTCGAAACGCGTCAGGCTGCATCCCGTGTTTGGCAGAGTCTATTGGGGATTTGCTGCTGCCAGAGTGCATCTTCGCCAGTGGGCAACTTTGGAGCTTTAATTTACATGCGGCAGGCCCTGCCGTAGAAGATGCACCACCGCGAAGATTGAAAGCGGGTCGGAGAGCTGGAAATCATGTTCGGTTCCTAACGAGGGGAGCAGCGCTGTGATTAAAGACTGTGCTCTTCACGGGGCCCATTGGAGGGTTATGAATCAGGGACCCAAGGTGACACAGCACCCATTTGGGTGAAATCCGCCACACTACGAATCCCACAATCCTGTGGGGGACTGCTACAAAAGTGCTCATTAGAGTAAGCCTATCAAGAGGCAGCATATTTAAATAAAAGCTGTGGTGTAAAACGCTGTGCGTCACACGGAACCAAGCCTATGATTAAGATAATATTTCGAAACGCGTCAGGCTGCATCCCATGTTAGGCAGAGTCTATTGGGGATTTGCTGCTGCCAGAGTGCATCTTCGCCAGTGGGCAACTTTGGAGCTTTCATTTACATGCGGCAGGCCCTGCCGTAGAAGATGCACCACCGCGAAGATTGAAAGCGGGTCGGAGAGCTGGAAATCATGTCCGGTTCCTAACGAGGGGAGCAGCTCTGTGATTAAAGACTGTGCTCTTCACGGGGCCCATTGGAGGGTTATGAATCAGGGACCCAAGGTGACACAGCACCCATTTGGGTGAAATCCGCCACACTACGAATCCCACAATCCTGTGGGGGACTGCTACAAAAGTGCTCATTAGAGTAAGCCTATCAGGAGGCAGCATATTTAAATAAAAGCTGTGGTGTAAAACGCTGTGCATCACACGGAACCAAGCCTATGATTAAGATATTATTTCGAAACGCGTCAGGCTGCATCCCGTGTTTGGCAGAGTCTATTGGGGATTTGCTGCTGCCAAAGTGCATCTTCGCCAGTGGGCAACTTTGGAGCTTTAATTTACATGTGGCAGGCCCTGCCGTAGAAGATGCACCACCGCGAAGATTGAAAGCGGGTCGGAGAGCTGGAAATCATGTTCGGTTCCTAACGAGGGGAGCAGCGCTGTGATTAAAGACTGTGCTCTTCACGGGGCCCATTGGAGGGTTATGAATCAGGGACCCAAGGTGACACAGCACCCATTTGGGTGAAATCCGCCACACTACGACTCCCACAATCCTGTGTGGGACTGCTACAAAAGTGCTCATTAGAGTAAGCCTATCAGGAGGCAGCATATTTAAATAAAAGCTGTGGTGTAAAACGCTGTGCGTCACACGGAACCAAGCCTATGATTAAGATAATATTTCGAAACGCGTCAGGCTGCATCCCGTGTTAGGCAGAGTCTATTGGGGATTTGCTGCTGCCAGAGTGCATCTTCGCCAGTGGGCAACTTTGGAGCTTTAATTTACATGCGGCAGGCCCTGCTGTAGAAGATGCACCACCACGAAGATTGAAAGCGGGTCGGAGAGCTGGAAATCATGTCCGGTTCCTAACGAGGGGAGCAGCGCTGTGATTAAAGACTGTGCTCTTCACGGGGCCCATTGGAGGGTTATGAATCAGGGACCCAAGGTGACACAGCACCCATTTGGGTGAAATCCGCCACACTACGAATCCCACAATCCTGTGGGGGACTGCTACAAAAGTGCTCATTAGAGTAAGCCTATCAGGAGGCAGCATATTTAAATAAAAGCTCAGGTGTAAAACGCTGTGCATCACACGGAACCAAGCCTATGATTAAGATAATATTTCGAAACGCGTCAGGCTGCATCCCGTGTTTGGCAGAGTCTATTGGGGATTTGCTGCTGCCAGAGTGCATCTTCGCCAGTGGGCAACTTTGGAGCTTTAATTTACATGCGGCAGGCCCTGCCGTAGAAGATGCACCACCGCGAAGATTGAAAGCGGGTCGGAGAGCTGGAAATCATGTCCGGTTCCTAACGAGGGGAGCAGCGCTGTGATTAAAGACTGTGCTCTTCACGGGGCCCATTGGAGGGTTATGAATCAGGGACCCAAGGTGACACAGCACCCATTTGGGTGAAATCCGCCACACTACGAATCCCACAATCCTGTGGGGGACTGCTACAAAAGTGCTCATTAGAGTAAGCCTATCAGGAGGCAGCATATTTAAATAAAAGCTGTGGTGTAAAACGCTGTGCATCACACGGAACCAAGCCTATGATTAAGATATTATTTCGAAACGCGTCAGGCTGCATCCCGTGTTTGGCAGAGTCTATTGGGGATTTGCTGCTGCCAGAGTGCATCTTCGCCAGTGGGCAACTTTGGAGCTTTAATTTACATGCGGCAGGCCCTGCCGTAGAAGATGCACCACCGCGAAGATTGAAAGCGGGTCGGAGACTTGGAAATCATGTCCGGTTCCTAACGAGGGGAGCAGCGCTGTGATTAAAGACTGTGCTCTTCACGGGGCCCATTGGAGGGTTATGAATCAGGGACCCAAGGTGACACAGCACCCATTTGGGTGAAATCCGCCACACTACGAATCCCACAATCCTGTGGGGGACTGCTACAAAAGTGTTCATTAGAGTAAGCCTATCAGGAGGCAGCATATTTAAATAAAAGCTGTGGTGTAAAACGCTGTGCATCACACGGAACCAAGCCTATGATTAAGATATTATTTCGAAACGCGTCAGGCTGCATCCAGTGTTTGGCAGAGTCTATTGGGGATTTGCTGCTGCCAGAGTGCATCTTCACCAGTGGGCAACTTTGGAGCTTTAATTTACATGCGGCAGGCCCTGCCGTAGAAGATGCACCACCGCGAAGATTGAAAGCGGGTCGGAGAGCTGGAAATCATGTCCGGTTCCCAACGAGGGGAGCAGCGCTGTGATTAAAGACTGTGCTCTTCACGGGGCCAATTGCAGGGTTATGAATCAGGGACCCACGGTGACACAGCACCCATTTGGGTGAAATCCGCCACACTACGAATCCCACAATCCTGTGGGGGACTGCTACAAAAGTGCTCATTAGAGTAAGCCTATCAGGAGGCAGCATATTTAAATAAAAGCTTTGGTGTAAAATGCTGTGCATCACACGGAACCAAGCCTATGATTAAGATATTATTTCGAAACGCGTCAGGCTGCATCCCGTGTTTGGCAGAGTCTATTGGGGATTTGCTGCTGCCAGAGTGTATCTTCGCCAGTGGGCAACTTTGGAGCTTTAATTTACATGCGGCAGGCCCTGCCGTAGAAGATGCACCACCGCGAAGATTGAAAGCGGGTCGGAGAGCTGGAAATCATGTCCGGTTCCTAACGAGGGGAGCAGCTCTGTGATTAAAGACTGTGCTCTTCACGGGGCCCATTGGAGGGTTATGAATCAGGGACCCAAGGTGACACAGCACCCATTTGGGTGAAATCCCCCACACTACGAATCCCACAATCCTGTGGGGGACTGCTACAAAAGTGCTCATTAGAGTAAGCCTATCAGGAGGCAGCATATTTAAATAAAAGCTGTGGTGTAAAACGCTGTGCGTCACACGGAACCAAGCCTATGATTAAGATAATATTTCGAAACGCGTCAGGCTGCATCCCGTGTTAGGCAGAGTCTATTGGGGATTTGCTGCTGCCAGAGTGCATCTTCGCCAGTGGGCAACTTTGGAGCTTTAATTTACATGCGGCAGGCCCTGCCGTAGAAGATGCACCACCGCGAAGATTGAAAGCGGGTCGGAGACTTGGAAATCATGTCCGGTTCCTAACGAGGGGAGCAGCGCTGTGATTAAAGACTGTGCTCTTCACGGGGCCCATTGGAGGGTTATGAATCAGGGACCCAAGGTGACACAGCACCCATTTGGGTGAAATCCGCCACACTACGAATCCCACAATCCTGTGGGGGACTGCTACAAAAGTGTTCATTAGAGTAAGCCTATCAGGAGGCAGCATATTTAAATAAAAGCTGTGGTGTAAAACGCTGTGCATCACACGGAACCAAGCCTATGATTAAGATATTATTTCGAAACGCGTCAGGCTGCATCCAGTGTTTGGCAGAGTCTATTGGGGATTTGCTGCTGCCAGAGTGCATCTTCACCAGTGGGCAACTTTGGAGCTTTAATTTACATGCGGCAGGCCCTGCCGTAGAAGATGCACCACCGCGAAGATTGAAAGCGGGTCGGAGAGCTGGAAATCATGTCCGGTTCCCAACGAGGGGAGCAGCGCTGTGATTAAAGACTGTGCTCTTCACGGGGCCAATTGCAGGGTTATGAATCAGGGACCCACGGTGACACAGCACCCATTTGGGTGAAATCCGCCACACTACGAATCCCACAATCCTGTGGGGGACTGCTACAAAAGTGCTCATTAGAGTAAGCCTATCAGGAGGCAGCATATTTAAATAAAAGCTTTGGTGTAAAATGCTGTGCATCACACGGAACCAAGCCTATGATTAAGATATTATTTCGAAACGCGTCAGGCTGCATCCCGTGTTTGGCAGAGTCTATTGGGGATTTGCTGCTGCCAGAGTGTATCTTCGCCAGTGGGCAACTTTGGAGCTTTAATTTACATGCGGCAGGCCCTGCCGTAGAAGATGCACCACCGCGAAGATTGAAAGCGGGTCGGAGAGCTGGAAATCATGTCCGGTTCCTAACGAGGGGAGCAGCTCTGTGATTAAAGACTGTGCTCTTCACGGGGCCCATTGGAGGGTTATGAATCAGGGACCCAAGGTGACACAGCACCCATTTGGGTGAAATCCCCCACACTACGAATCCCACAATCCTGTGGGGGACTGCTACAAAAGTGCTCATTAGAGTAAGCCTATCAGGAGGCAGCATATTTAAATAAAAGCTGTGGTGTAAAACGCTGTGCGTCACACGGAACCAAGCCTATGATTAAGATAATATTTCGAAACGCGTCAGGCTGCATCCCGTGTTAGGCAGAGTCTATTGGGGATTTGCTGCTGCCAGAGTGCATCTTCGCCAGTGGGCAACTTTGGAGCTTTAATTTACATGCGGCAGGCCCTGCCGTAGAAGATGCACCACCACGAAGATTGAAAGCGGGTCGGAGAGCTGGAAATCATGTCCGGTTCCTAACGAGGGGAGCAGCGCTGTGATTAAAGACTGTGCTCTTCACGGGGCCCATTGGAGGGTTATGAATCAGGGAACCAAGGTGACACAGCACCCATTTGGGTGAAATCCGCCACACTACGAATCCCACAATCCTGTGGGGGACTGCTACAAAAGTGCTCATTAGAGTAAGCCTATCAGGAGGCATCATATTTAAATAAAAGCTGTGGTGTAAAACGCTGTGCATCACACGGAACCAAGCCTATGATTAGGATAATATTTCGAAACGCGTTAGGCTGCATCCCGTGTTTGGCAGAGTCTATTGGGGATTTGCTGCTGCCAGAGTGCATCTTCGCCAGTGGGCAACTTTGGAGCTTTAATTTACATGCGGCAGGCCCTGCCGTAGAAGATGCACCAGCGCGAAGATTGAAAGCGGGTCGGAGAGCTGGAAATCATGTCCGGTTCCTAACGAGGGGAGCAGCGCTGTGATTAAAGACTGTGCTCTTCACGGGGCCCATTGGAGGGTTATGAATCAGGGACCCAAGGTGACACAGCACCCATTTGGGTGAAATCCGCCACACTACGAATCCCACAATCCTGTGGGGGACTGCTACAAAAGTGCTCATTAGAGTAAGCCTATCAGGAGGCAGCATATTTAAATAAAAGCTGTGGTGTAAAATGCTGTGCATCACACGGAACCAAGCCTATGATTAAGGTATTATTTCGAAACGCGTCAGGCTGCATCCCGTGTTTGGCAGAGTCTATTGGGGATTTGCTGCTGCCAGAGTGTATCTTCGCCAGTGGGCAACTTTGGAGCTTTAATTTACATGCGGCAGGCCCTGCCGTAGAAGATGCACCACCGCGAAGATTGAAAGCGGGTCGGAGAGCTGGAAATCATGTCCGGTTCCTAACGAGGGGAGCAGCTCTGTGATTAAAGACTGTGCTCTTTACGGGGCCCATTGGAGGGTTATGAATCAGGGACCCAAGGTGACACAGCACCCATTTGGGTGAAATCCGCCACACTACGAATCCCACAATCCTGTGGGGGACTGCTACAAAAGTGCTCATTAGAGTAAGCCTATCAGGAGGCAGCATATTTAAATAAAAGCTGTGGTGTAAAACGCTGTGCATCACACGGAACCAAGCCTATGATTAAGATATTATTTCGAAACGCGTCAGGCTGCATCCCGTGTTTGGCAGAGTCTATTGGGGATTTGCTGCTGCCAGAGTGCATCTTCGCCAGTGGGCAACTTTGGAGCTTTAATTTACATGCGGCAGGCCCTGCCGTAGAAGATGCACCACCGCGAAGATTGAAAGCGGGTCGGAGAGCTGGAAATCATGTTCGGTTCCTAACGAGGGGAGCAGCGCTGTGATTAAAGACTGCGCTCTTCACGGGGCCCATTGGAGGGTTATGAATCAGGGACCCAAGGTGACACAGCACCCATTTGGGTGAAATCCGCCACACTACGAATCCCACAATCCTGTGGGGGACTGCTACAAAAGTGCTCATTAGAGTAAGCCTATCAGGAGGCAGCATATTTAAATAAAAGCTGTGGTGTAAAACGCTGTGCGTCACACGGAACCAAGCCTATGATTAAGATAATATTTCGAAACGCGTCAGGCTGCATCCCGTGTTAGGCAGAGTCTTTTGGGGATTTGCTGCTGCCAGAGTGTATCTTCGCCAGTGGGCAACTTTGGAGCTTTAATTTACATGCGGCAGGCCCTGCCGTAGAAGATGCACCACCGCGAAGATTGAAAGCGGGTCGGAGAGCTGGAAATCATGTCCGGTTCCTAACGAGGGGAGCAGCTCTGTGATTAAAGACTGTGCTCTTCACGGGGCCCATTGGAGGGTTATGAATCAGGGACCCAAGGTGACACAGCACCCATTTGGGTGAAATCCGCCAGACTACGAATCCCACAATCCTGTGGGGGACTGCTACAAAAGTGCTCATTAGAGTAAGCCTATCAGGAGGCAGCATATTTAAATAAAAGCTGTGGAGTAAAACGCTGTGCATCACACGGAACCAAGCCTATGATTAAGATAATATTTCGAAACGCGTCAGGCTGCATCCCGTGTTTGGCAGAGTCTATTGGGGATTTGCTGCTGCCAGAGTGCATCTTCGCCAGTGGGCAACTTTGGAGCTTTAATTTACATGCGGCAGGCCCTGCCGTAGAAGATGCACCACCGCGAAGATTGAAAGCGGGTCGGAGAGCTGGAAATCATGTTCGGTTCCTAACGAGGGGAGCAGCGCTGTGATTAAAGACTGTGCTCTTCACAGGGCCCATTGGAGGGTTATGAATCAGGGACCCAAGGTGACACAGCACCCATTTGGGTGAAATCCGCCACACTACGAATCCCACAATCCTGTGGGGGACTGCTACAAAAGTGCTCATTAGAGTAAGCCTATCAGGAGGCAGCATATTTAAATAAAAGCTGTGATGTAAAACGCTGTGCGTCACACGGAACCAAGCCTATGATTAAGATAATATTTCGAAACGCGTCAGGTTGCATCCCGTGTTAGGCAGAGTCTATTGGGGATTTGCTGCTGCCAGAGTGCATCTTCGCCAGTGGGCAACTTTGGAGCTTTAATTTACATGCGGCAGGCCCTGCCGTAGAAGATGCACCACCACGAAGATTGAAAGCGGGTCGGAGAGCTGGAAATCATGTCCGGTTCCTAACGAGGGGAGCAGCGCTGTGATTAAAGACTGTGCTCTTCACGGGGCCCATTGGAGGGTTATGAATCAGGGACCCAAGGTGACACAGCACCCATTTGGGTGAAATCCGCCACACTACGAATCCGACAATCCTGTGGGGGACTGCTATAAAAGTGCTCATTAGAGTAAGCCTATCAGGAGGCAGCATATTTAAATAAAAGCTGTGGTGTAAAACGCTGTGCATCACACGGAACCAAGCCTATGATTAAGATAATATTTCGAAACGCGTCAGGCTGCATCCCGTGTTTGGCAGAGTCTAATGGGGATTTGCTGCTGCCAGAGTGCATCTTCGCCAGTGGGCAACTTTGGAGCTTTAATTTACATGCGGCAGGCCCTGCCGTAGAAGATGCACCACCGCGAAGATTGAAAGCGGGTCGGAGAGCTGGAAATCATGTCCGGTTCCTAACGAGGGGAGCAGCGCTGTGATTAAAGACTGTGCTCTTCACGGGGCCCATTGGAGGGTTATGAATCAGGGACCCAAGGTGACACAGCATCCATTTGGGTGAAATCTGCCACACTACGAATCCCACAATCCTGTGGGGGACTGCTACAAAAGTGCTCATTAGAGTAAGCCTATCAGGAGGCAGCATATTCAAATAAAAGCTGTGGTGTAAAACGCTGTGCATCACACGGAACCAAGCCTATGATTAAGATATTATTTCGAAACGCGTCAGGCTGCATCCTGTGTTTGGCAGAGTCTATTGGGGATTTGCTGCTGCCAGAGTGCATCTTCGCCAGTGGGCAACTTTAGAGCTTTAATTTACATGCGGCAGGCCCTGCCGTAGAAGATGCACCACCGCGAAGATTGAAAGCTGGTCGGAGAGCTGGAAATCATGTCCGGTTCCTAACGAGGGGAGCAGCGCTGTGATTAAAGACTGTGCTCTTCACGGGGCCCATTGGAGGGTTATGAATCAGGGACCCAAGGTGACACAGCACCCATTTGGGTGAAATCCGCCACACTACGAATCCCACAATCCTGTGGGGGACTGCTACAAAAGTGCTCATTAGAGTAAGCCTATCAGGAGGCAGCATATTTAAATAAAAGCTGTGGTGTAAAACGCTGTGCATCACACGGAACCAAGCCTATGATTAAGATATTATTTCGAAACGCGTCAGGCTGCATCCCGTGTTTGGCAGAGTCTATTGGGGATTTGCTGCTGCCAGAGTGCATCTTCGCCAGTGGGCAACTTTGGAGCTTTAATTTACATGCGGCAGGCCCTGCCGTAGAAGATGCACCACCGCGAAGATTGAAAGCGGGTCGGAGACTTGGAAATCATGTCCGGTTCCTAACGAGGGGAGCAGCGCTGTGATTAAAGACTGTGCTCTTCACGGGGCCCATTGGAGGGTTATGAATCAGGGACCCAAGGTGACACAGCACCCATTTGGGTGAAATCCACCACACTACGAATCCCACAATCCTGTGGGGGACTGCTACAAAAGTGCTCATTAGAGTAAGCCTATCAGGAGGCAGCATATTTAAATAAAAGCTGTGGTGTAAAACGCTGTGCATCACACGGAACCAAGCCTATGATTAAGATATTATTTCGAAACGCGTCAGGCTGCATCCCGTGTTTGGCAGAGTCTATTGGGGATTTGCTGCTGCTAGAGTGCATCTTCGCCAGTGGGCAACTTTGGAGCTTTAATTTACATGCGGCAGGCCCTGCCGTAGAAGATGCACCACCGCGAAGATTGAAAGCGGGTCGGAGAGCTGGAAATCATGTCCGGTTCCTAACGAGGGGAGCAGCGCTGTGATTAAAGACTTTGCTCTTCACGGGGCCCATTGGAGGGTTATGAATCAGGGACCCAAGGTGACACAGCACCCATTTGGGTGAAATCCGCCACACTACGAATCCCACAATCCTGTGGGGGACTGCTACAAAAGTGCTCATTAGAGTAAGCCTATCAGGAGGCTGCATATTTATATAAAAGCTGTGGTGTAAAACGCTGTGCATCACACGGAACCAAGCCTATGATTAAGATATTATTTCGAAACGCGTCAGGCTGCATCCCGTGTTTGGCAGAGTCTATTGGGGATTTGCTGCTGCCAGAGTGCATCTTCGCCAGTGGGCAACTTTGGAGCTTTAATTTACATGCGGCAGGCCCTGCCGTAGAAGATGCACCACCGCGAAGACTGAAAGCGGGTCGGAGAGCTGGAAATCATGTCCGGTTCCTAACGAGGGGAGCAGCGCTTTGATTAAAGACTGTGCTCTTCACGGGGCCCATTGGAGGGTTATGAATCAGGGACCCAAGGTGACACAGCACCCATTTGGGTGAAATCCGCCACACTACGAATCCCACAATCCTGTGGGGGACTGCTACAAAAGTGCTCATTAGAGTAAGCCTATCAGGAGGCAGCATATTTAAATAAAAGCTGTGGTGTAAAACGCTGTGCATCACACGGAACCAAGCCTATGATTAAGATATTATTTCGAAACGCGTCAGGCTGCATCCTGTGTTTGGCAGAGTCTATTGGGGATTTGCTGCTGCCAGAGTGCATCTTCGCCAGTGGGCAACTTTGGAGCTTTAATTTACATGCGGCAGGCCCTGCCGTAGAAGATGCACCACCGCGAAGATTGAAAGCGGGTCGGAGAGCTGGAAATCATGTCCGGTTCCTAACGAGGGGAGCAGCGCTGTGATTAAAGACTGTGCTCTTCACGGGGCCCATTAGAGGGTTATGAATCAGGGACCCAAGGTGACACAGCACCCATTTGGGTGCAATCCGCCACACTACGAATCCCACAATCCTGTGGGGGACTGCTACAAAAGTGCTCATTAGAGTAAGCCTATCAGGAGGCAGCATATTTAAATAAAAGCTGTGGTGTAAAACGCTGTGCGTCACACGGAACCAAGCCTATGATTAAGATAATATTTCGAAACGCGTCAGGCTGCATCCCGTGTTAGGCAGAGTCTATTGGGGATTTGCTGCTGCCAGAGTGCATCTTCGCCAGTGGGCAACTTTGGAGCTTTAATTTACATGCGGCAGGCCCTGCCGTAGAAGATGCACCACCGCGAAGATTGAAAGCGGGTCGGAGAGCTGGAAATCATGTCCGGTTCCTAACGAGGGGAGCACTCTGTGATTAAAGACTGTGCTCTTCACGGGGCCCATTGGAGGGTTATGAATCAGGGACCCAAGGTGACACAGCACCCATTTGGGTGAAATCCGCCACACTACGAATCCCACAATCCTGTGGGGGACTGCTACAAAAGTGCTCATTAGAGTAAGCCTATCAGGAGGCAGCATATTTAAATAAAAGCTGTGGTGTAAAACGCTGTGCATCACACGGAACCAAGCCTATGATTAAGATATTATTTCGAAACGCGTCAGGCTGCATCCCGTGTTTGGCAGAGTCTATTGGGGATTTGCTGCTGCCAGAGTGCATCTTCGCCAGTGGGCAACTTTGGAGCTTTAATTTACATGCGGCAGGCCCTGCCGTAGAAGATGCACCACCGCGAAGATTGAAAGCGGGTCGGAGAGCTGGAAATCATGTTCGGTTCCTAACGAGGGGAGCAGCGCTGTGATTAAAGACTGTGCTCTTCACGGGGCCCATTGGAGGGTTATGAATCAGGGACCCAAGGTGACACAGCACCCATTTGGGTGAAATCCGCCACACTACGAATCCCACAATCCTGTGTGGGACTGCTACAAAAGTGCTCATTAGAGTAAGCCTATCAGGAGGCAGCATATTTAAATAAAAGCTGTGGTGTAAAACGCTGTGCGTCACACGGAACCAAGCCTATGATTAAGATAATATTTCGAAACGCGTCAGGCTGCATCCCGTGTTAGGCAGAGTCTATTGGGGATTTGCTGCTGCCAGAGTGCATCTTCGCCAGTGGGCAACTTTGGAGCTTTAATTTACATGCGGCAGGCCCTGCCGTAGAAGATGCACCACCACGAAGATTGAAAGCGGGTCGGAGAGCTGGAAATCATGTCCGGTTCCTAACGAGGGGAGCAGCGCTGTGATTAAAGACTGTGCTCTTCACGGGGCCCATTGGAGGGTTATGAATCAGGGACCCAAGGTGACACAGCACCCATTTGGGTGAAATCCGCCACACTACGAATCCCACAATCCTGTGGGGGACTGCTACAAAAGTGCTCATTAGAGTAAGCCTATCAGGAGGCAGAATATTTAAATAAAAGCTGTGGTGTAAAACGCTGTGCATCACACGGAACCAAGCCTATGATTAAGATAATATTTCGAAACGCGTCAGGCTGCATCCCGTGTTTGGCAGAGTCTATTGGGGATTTGCTGCTGCCAGAGTGCATCTTCGCCAGTGGGCAACTTTGGAGCTTTAATTTACATGCGGCAGGCCCTGCCGTAGAAGATGCACCACCGCGAAGATTGAAAGCGGGTCGGAGAGCTGGAAATCATGTCCGGTTCCTAACGAGGGGAACAGCGCTGTGATTAAAGACTGTGCTCTTCACGGGGCCCATTGGAGGGTTATGAATCAGGGACCCAAGGTGACACAGCACCCATTTGGGTGAAATCCGCCACACTACGAATCCCACAATCCTGTGGGGGACTGCTACAAAAGTGCTCATTAGAGTAAGCCTATCAGGAGGCAGCATATTTAAATAAAAGCTGTGGTGTAAAACGCTGTGCATCACACGGAACCAAGCCTATGATTAAGATATTATTTCGAAACGCGTCAGGCTGCATCCCGTGTTTGGCAGAGTCTATTGGGGATTTGCTGCTGCCAGAGTGCATCTTCGCCAGTGGGCAACTTTGGAGCTTTAATTTACATGCGGCAGGCCCTGCCGTAGAAGATGCACCACCGCGAAGATTGAAAGCGGGTCGGAGAGCTGGAAATCATGTCCGGTTCCCAACGAGGGGAGCAGCGCTGTGATTAAAGACTGTGCTCTTCACGGGGCCAATTGCAGGGTTATGAATCAGGGACCCACGGTGACACAGCACCCATTTGGGTGAAATCCGCCACACTACGAATCCCACAATCCTGTGGGGGACTGCTACAAAAGTGCTCATTAGAGTAAGCCTATCAGGAGGCAGCATATTTAAATAAAAGCTGTGGTGTAAAACGCTGTGCATCACACGGAACCAAGCCTATGATTAAGATATTATTTCGAAACGCGTCAGGCTACATCCCGTGTTTGGCAGAGTCTATTGGGGATTTGCTGCTGCCAGAGTGCATCTTCGCCAGTGGGCAACTTTGGAGCTTTAATTTACATGCGGCAGGCCCTGCCGTAGAAGATGCACCACCACGAAGATTGAAAGCGGGTCGGAGAGCTGGAAATCATGTCCGGTTCCTAACGAGGGGAGCAGCGCTGTGATTAAAGACTGTGCTCTTCACGGGGCCCATTGGAGGGTTATGAATCAGGGACCCAAGTTGACACAGCACCCATTTGGGTGAAATCCGCCACACTACGAATCCCACAATCCTGTGGGGGACTGCTACAAAAGTGCTCATTAGAGTAAGCCTATCAGGAGGCAGCATATTTAAATAAAAGCTGTGGTGTAAAATGCTGTGCATCACACGGAACCAAGCCTATGATTAAGATATTATTTCGAAACGCGTCAGGCTGCATCCCGTGTTTGGCAGTGTCTATTGGGGATTTGCTGCTGCCAGAGTGTATCTTCGCCAGTGGGCAACTTTGGAGCTTTAATTTACATGCGGCAGGCCCTGCCATAGAAGATGCACCACCGCGAAGATTGAAAGCGGGTCGGAGAGCTGGAAATCATGTCCGGTTCCTAACGAGGGGAGCAGCTCTGTGATTAAAGACTGTGCTCTTCACGGGGCCCATTGGAGGGTTATGAATCAGGGACCCAAGGTGACACAGCACCCATTTGGGTGAAATCCGCCACACTACGAATCCCACAATCCTGTGGGGGACTGCTACAAAAGTGCTCATTAGAGTAAGCCTATCAGGAGGCAGCATATTTAAATAAAAGCTGTGGTGTAAAACGCTGTGCGTCACACGGAACCAAGCCTATGATTAAGATAATATTTCGAAACGCGTCAGGCTGCATCCCGTGTTAGGCAGAGTCTATTGGGGATTTGCTGCTGCCAGAGTGCATCTTCGCCAGTGGGCAACTTTGGAGCTTTAATTTACATGCGGCAGGCCCTGCCGTAGAAGATGCACCACCACGAAGATTGAAAGCGGGTCGGAGAGCTGGAAATCATGTCCGGTTCCTAACGAGGGGAGCAGCGCTGTGATTAAAGACTGTGCTCTTCACGGGGCCCATTGGAGGGTTATGAATCAGGGACCCAAGGTGACACAGCACCCATTTGGGTGAAATCCGCCACACTACGAATCCCACAATCCTGTGGGGGACTGCTACAAAAGTGCTCATTAGAGTAAGCCTATCAGGAGGCATCATATTGAAATAAAAGCTGTGGTGTAAAACGCTGTGCATCACACGGAACCAAGCCTATGATTAAGATAATATTTCGAAACGCGTCAGGCTTCATCCCGTGTTTGGCAGAGTCTATTGGGGATTTGCTGCTGCCAGAGTGCATCTTCGCCAGTGGGCAACTTTGGAGCTTTAATTTACATGCGGCAGGCCCTGCCGTAGAAGATGCACCACCGCGACGATTGAAAGCGGGTCGGAGAGCTGGAAATCATGTCCGGTTCCTAACGAGGGGAGCAGCGCTGTGATTAAAGACTGTGCTCTTCACGGGGCCCATTGGAGGGTTATGAATCAGGGACCCAAGGTGACACAGCACCCATTTGGGTGAAATCCGCCACACTACGAATCCCACAATCCTGTGGGGGACTGCTACAAAAGTGCTCATTAGAGTAAGCCTATCAGGAGGCAGCATATTTAAATAAAAGCTGTGGTGTAAAACGCTGTGCATCACACGGAACCAAGCCTATGATTAAGATATTATTTCGAAACGCGTCAGGCTGCATCCCGTGTTTGGCAGAGTCTATTGGGGATTTGCTGCTGCCAGAGTGTATCTTCGCCAGTGGGCAACTTTGGAGCTTTAATTTATATGCGGCAGGCCCTGCCGTAGAAGATGCACCACCGCGAAGATTGAAAGCGGGTCGGAGAGCTGGAAATCATGTCCGGTTCCTAACGAGGGGAGCAGCTCTGTGATTAAAGACTGTGCTCTTCACGGGGCCCATTGGAGGGTTATGAATCAGGGACCCAAGGTGACACAGCACCCATTTGGGTGAAATCCGCCACACTACGAATCCCACAATCCTGTGGGGGACTGCTACAAAAGTGCTCATTAGAGTAAGCCTATCAGGAGGCAGCATATTTAAATAAAAGCTGTGGTGTAAAACGCTGTGCATCACACGGAACCAAGCCTATGATTAAGATAATATTTCGAAACGCGTCAGGCTGCATCCCGTGTTAGGCAGAGTCTATTGGGGATTTGCTGCTGCCAGAGTGCATCTTCGCCAGTGGGCAACTTTGGAGCTTTAATTTACATGCGGCAGGCCCTGCCGTAGAAGATGCACCACCACGAAGATTGAAAGCGGGTCGGAGAGCTGGAAATCATGTCCGGTTCCTAACGAGGGGAGCAGCGCTGTGATTAAAGACTGTGCTCTTCACGGGGCCCATTGGAGGGTTATGAATCAGGGACCCAAGGTGACACAGCACCCATTTGGGTGAAATCCGCCACACTACGAATCCCACAATCCTGTGGGGGACTGCTACAAAAGTGCTCATTAGAGTAAGCCTATCAGGAGGCAGCATATTTAAATAAAAGCTGTGGTGTAAAACGCTGTGCATCACACGGAACCAAGCCTATGATTAAGATAATATTTCGAAACGCGTCAGGCTGCATCCCGTGTTTGGCAGAGTCTATTGGGGATTTGCTGCTGCCAGAGTGCATCTTCGCCAGTGGGCAACTTTGGAGCTTTAATTTACATGCGGCAGGCCCTGCCGTAGAAGATGCACCACCGCGAAGATTGAAAGCGGGTCGGAGAGCTGGAAATCATGTCCGGTTCCTAACGAGGGGAGCAGCGCTGTGATTAAAGACTGTGCTCTTCACGGGGCCCATTGGAGGGTTATGAATCAGGGACCCAAGGTGACACAGCACCCATTTGGGTGAAATCCGCCACACTACGAATCCCACAATCCTGTGGGGGACTGCTACAAAAGTGCTCATTAGAGTAAGCCTATCAGGAGGCAGCATATTCAAATAAAAGCTGTGGTGTAAAACGCTGTGCATCACACGGAACCAAGCCTATGATTAAGATATTATTTCGAAACGCGTCAGGCTGCATCCCGTGTTTGGCAGAGTCTATTGGGGATTTGCTGCTGCCAGAGTGCATCTTCGCCAGTTGGCAACTTTAGAGCTTTAATTTACATGCGGCAGGCCCTGCCGTAGAAGATGCACCACCGCGAAGATTGAAAGCTGGTCGGAGAGCTGGAAATCATGTCCGGTTCCTAACGAGGGGAGCAGCGCTGTGATTAAAGACTGTGCTCTTCACGGGGCCCATTGGAGGGTTATGAATCAGGGACCCAAGGTGACACAGCACCCATTTGGGTGAAATCCGCCACACTACGAATCCCACAATCCTGTGGGGGACTGCTACAAAAGTGCTCATTAGAGTAAGCCTATCAGGAGGCAGCATATTTAAATAAAAGCTGTGGTGTAAAACGCTGTGCATCACACGGAACCAAGCCTATGATTAAGATATTATTTCGAAACGCGTCAGGCTGCATCCCGTGTTTGGCAGAGTCTATTGGGGATTTGCTGCTGCCAGAGTGCATCTTCGCCAGTGGGCAACTTTGGAGCTTTAATTTACATGCGGCAGGCCCTGCCGTAGAAGATGCACCACCGCGAAGATTGAAAGCGGGTCGGAGACTTGGAAATCATGTCCGGTTGCTAACGAGGGGAGCAGCGCTGTGATTAAAGACTGTGCTCTTCACGGGGCCCATTGGAGGGTTATGAATCAGGGACCCAAGGTGACACAGCACCCATTTGGGTGAAATCCACCACACTACGAATCCCACAATCCTGTGGGGGACTGCTACAAAAGTGCTCATTAGAGTAAGCCTATCAGGAGGCAGCATATTTAAATAAAAGCTGTGGTGTAAAACGCTGTGCATCACACGGAACCAAGCCTATGATTAAGATATTATTTCGAAACGCGTCAGGCTGCATCCCGTGTTTGGCAGAGTCTATTGGGGATTTGCTGCTGCCAGAGTGCATCTTCGCCAGTGGGCAACTTTGGAGCTTTAATTTACATGCGGCAGGCCCTGCCGTAGAAGATGCACCACCGCGAAGATTGAAAGCGGGTCGGAGAGCTGGAAATCATGTCCGGTTCCTAATGAGGGGAGCAGCGCTGTGATTAAAGACTTTGCTCTTCACGGGGCCCATTGGAGGGTTATGAATCAGGGACCCAAGGTGACACAGCACCCATTTGGGTGAAATCCGCCACACTACGAATCCCACAATCCTGTGGGGGACTGCTACAAAAGTGCTCATTAGAGTAAGCCTATCAGGAGGCAGCATATTTATATAAAAGCTGTGGTGTAAAACGCTGTGCATCACACGGAACCAAGCCTATGATTAAGATATTATTTCGAAACGCGTCAGGCTGCATCCCGTGTTTGGCAGAGTCTATTGGGGATTTGCTGCTGCCAGAGTGCATCTTCGCCAGTGGGCAACTTTGGAGCTTTAATTTACATGCGGCAGGCCCTGCCGTAGAAGATGCACCACCGCGAAGACTGAAAGCGGGTCGGAGAGCTGGAAATCATGTCCGGTTCCTAACGAGGGGAGCAGCGCTTTGATTAAAGACTGTGCTCTTCACGGGGCCCATTGGAGGGTTATGAATCAGGGACCCAAGGTGACACAGCACCCATTTGGGTGAAATCCGCCAGACTACGAATCCCACAATCCTGTGGGGGACTGCTACAAAAGTGCTCATTAGAGTAAGCCTATCAGGAGGCAGCATATTTAAATAAAAGCTGTGGTGTAAAACGCTGTGCATCACACGGAACCAAGCCTATGATTAAGATATTATTTCGAAACGCGTCAGGCTGCATCCCGTGTTTGGCAGAGTCTATTGGGGATTTGCTGCTGCCAGAGTGCATCTTCGCCAGTGGGCAACTTTGGAGCTTTAATTTACATGCGGCAGGCCCTGCCATAGAAGATGCACCACCGCGAAGATTGAAAGCGGGTCGGAGAGCTGGAAATCATGTCCGGTTCCTAACGAGGGGAGCAGCGCTGTGATTAAAGACTGTGCTCTTCACGGGGCCCATTGGAGGGTTATGAATCAGGGACCCAAGGTGACACAGCACCCATTTGGGTGCAATCCGCCACACTACGAATCCCACAATCCTGTGGGGGACTGCTACAAAAGTGCTCATTAGAGTAAGCCTATCAGGAGGCAGCATATTTAAATAAAAGCTGTGGTGTAAAACGCTGTGCATCACACGGAACCAAGCCTATGATTAAGATATTATTTCGAAACGCGTCAGGCTGCATCCCATGTTTGGCAGAGTCTATTGGGGATTTGCTGCTGCCAGAGTGCATCTTCGCCAGTGGGCAACTTTGGAGCTTCAATTTACATGCGGCAGGCCCTGCCGTAGAAGATGCACCACCGCGAAGATTGAAAGTGGGTCAGAGAGCTGGAAATCATGTCCGGTTCCTAACAAGGGGAGCAGCGCTGTGATTAAAGACTGTGCTCTTCACGGGGCCCATTGGAGGGTTATGAATCAGGGACCCAAAGTGACACAGCACCCATTTGGGTGAAATCCGCCACACTACGAATCCCACAATCCTGTGGGGGACTGCTACAAAAGTGCTCATTAGAGTAAGCCTATCAGGAGGCAGCATATTTAAATAAAAGCTGTGGTGTAAAACGCTGTGCATCACACGGAACCAAGCCTATGATTAAGATAATATTTCGAAACGCGTCAGGCTGCATCCCGTGTTAGGCAGAGTCTATTGGGGATTTGCTGCTGCCAGAGTGCATCTTCGCCAGTGGGCAACTTTGGAGCTTTAATTTACATGCGGCAGGCCCTGCCGTAGAAGATGCACCACCACGAAGATTGAAAGCGGGTCGGAGAGCTGGAAATCATGTCCGGTTCCTAACGAGGGGAGCAGCGCTGTGATTAAAGACTGTGCTCTTCACGGGGCCCATTGGAGGGTTATGAATCAGGGACCCAAGGTGACACAGCACCCATTTGGGTGAAATCCGCCACACTACGAATCCCACAATCCTGTGGGGGACTGCTACAAAAGTGCTCATTAGAGTAAGCCTATCAGGAGGCAGCATATTTAAATAAAAGCTGTGGTGTAAAACGCTGTGCATCACACGGAACCAAGCCTATGATTAAGATAATATTTCGAAACGCGTCAGGCTGCATCCCGTGTTTGGCAGAGTCTATTGGGGATTTGCTGCTGCCAGAGTGCATCTTCGCCAGTGGGCAACTTTGGAGCTTTAATTTACATGCGGCAGGCCCTGCCGTAGAAGATGCACCACCGCGAAGATTGAAAGCGGGTCGGAGAGCTGGAAATCATGTCCGGTTCCTAACGAGGGGAGCAGCGCTGTGATTAAAGACTGTGCTCTTCACGGGGCCCATTGGAGGGTTATGAATCAGGGACCCAAGGTGACACAGCACCCATTTGGGTGAAATCCGCCACACTACGAATCCCACAATCCTGTGGGGGACTGCTACAAAAGTGCTCATTAGAGTAAGCCTATCAGGAGGCAGCATATTCAAATAAAAGCTGTGGTGTAAAACGCTGTGCATCACACGGAACCAAGCCTATGATTAAGATATTATTTCGAAACGCGTCAGGCTGCATCCCGTGTTTGGCAGAGTCTATTGGGGATTTGCTGCTGCCAGAGTGCATCTTCGCCAGTTGGCAACTTTAGAGCTTTAATTTACATGCGGCAGGCCCTGCCGTAGAAGATGCACCACCGCGAAGATTGAAAGCTGGTCGGAGAGCTGGAAATCATGTCCGGTTCCTAACGAGGGGAGCAGCGCTGTGATTAAAGACTGTGCTCTTCACGGGGCCCATTGGAGGGTTATGAATCAGGGACCCAAGGTGACACAGCACCCATTTGGGTGAAATCCGCCACACTACGAATCCCACAATCCTGTGGGGGACTGCTACAAAAGTGCTCATTAGAGTAAGCCTATCAGGAGGCAGCATATTTAAATAAAAGCTGTGGTGTAAAACGCTGTGCATCACACGGAACCAAGCCTATGATTAAGATATTATTTCGAAACGCGTCAGGCTGCATCCCGTGTTTGGCAGAGTCTATTGGGGATTTGCTGCTGCCAGAGTGCATCTTCGCCAGTGGGCAACTTTGGAGCTTTAATTTACATGCGGCAGGCCCTGCCGTAGAAGATGCACCACCGCGAAGATTGAAAGCGGGTCGGAGACTTGGAAATCATGTCCGGTTGCTAACGAGGGGAGCAGCGCTGTGATTAAAGACTGTGCTCTTCACGGGGCCCATTGGAGGGTTATGAATCAGGGACCCAAGGTGACACAGCACCCATTTGGGTGAAATCCACCACACTACGAATCCCACAATCCTGTGGGGGACTGCTACAAAAGTGCTCATTAGAGTAAGCCTATCAGGAGGCAGCATATTTAAATAAAAGCTGTGGTGTAAAACGCTGTGCATCACACGGAACCAAGCCTATGATTAAGATATTATTTCGAAACGCGTCAGGCTGCATCCCGTGTTTGGCAGAGTCTATTGGGGATTTGCTGCTGCCAGAGTGCATCTTCGCCAGTGGGCAACTTTGGAGCTTTAATTTACATGCGGCAGGCCCTGCCGTAGAAGATGCACCACCGCGAAGATTGAAAGCGGGTCGGAGAGCTGGAAATCATGTCCGGTTCCTAATGAGGGGAGCAGCGCTGTGATTAAAGACTTTGCTCTTCACGGGGCCCATTGGAGGGTTATGAATCAGGGACCCAAGGTGACACAGCACCCATTTGGGTGAAATCCGCCACACTACGAATCCCACAATCCTGTGGGGGACTGCTACAAAAGTGCTCATTAGAGTAAGCCTATCAGGAGGCAGCATATTTATATAAAAGCTGTGGTGTAAAACGCTGTGCATCACACGGAACCAAGCCTATGATTAAGATATTATTTCGAAACGCGTCAGGCTGCATCCCGTGTTTGGCAGAGTCTATTGGGGATTTGCTGCTGCCAGAGTGCATCTTCGCCAGTGGGCAACTTTGGAGCTTTAATTTACATGCGGCAGGCCCTGCCGTAGAAGATGCACCACCGCGAAGACTGAAAGCGGGTCGGAGAGCTGGAAATCATGTCCGGTTCCTAACGAGGGGAGCAGCGCTTTGATTAAAGACTGTGCTCTTCACGGGGCCCATTGGAGGGTTATGAATCAGGGACCCAAGGTGACACAGCACCCATTTGGGTGAAATCCGCCAGACTACGAATCCCACAATCCTGTGGGGGACTGCTACAAAAGTGCTCATTAGAGTAAGCCTATCAGGAGGCAGCATATTTAAATAAAAGCTGTGGTGTAAAACGCTGTGCATCACACGGAACCAAGCCTATGATTAAGATATTATTTCGAAACGCGTCAGGCTGCATCCCGTGTTTGGCAGAGTCTATTGGGGATTTGCTGCTGCCAGAGTGCATCTTCGCCAGTGGGCAACTTTGGAGCTTTAATTTACATGCGGCAGGCCCTGCCGTAGAAGATGCACCACCGCGAAGATTGAAAGCGGGTCGGAGAGCTGGAAATCATGTCCGGTTCCTAACGAGGGGAGCAGCGCTGTGATTAAAGACTGTGCTCTTCACGGGGCCCATTGGAGGGTTATGAATCAGGGACCCAAGGTGACACAGCACCCATTTGGGTGCAATCCGCCACACTACGAATCCCACAATCCTGTGGGGGACTGCTACAAAAGTGCTCATTAGAGTAAGCCTATCAGGAGGCAGCATATTTAAATAAAAGCTGTGGTGTAAAACGCTGTGCATCACACGGAACCAAGCCTATGATTAAGATATTATTTCGAAACGCGTCAGGCTGCATCCCATGTTTGGCAGAGTCTATTGGGGATTTGCTGCTGCCAGAGTGCATCTTCGCCAGTGGGCAACTTTGGAGCTTCAATTTACATGCGGCAGGCCCTGCCGTAGAAGATGCACCACCGCGAAGATTGAAAGTGGGTCAGAGAGCTGGAAATCATGTCCGGTTCCTAACAAGGGGAGCAGCGCTGTGATTAAAGACTGTGCTCTTCACGGGGCCCATTGGAGGGTTATGAATCAGGGACCCAAGGTGACACAGCACCCATTTGGGTGAAATCCGCCACACTACGAATCCCACAATCCTGTGGGGGACTGCTACAAAAGTGCTCATTAGAGTAAGCCTATCAGGAGGCAGCATATTTAAATAAAAGCTGTGGTGTAAAACGCTGTGCATCACACGGAACCAAGCCTATGATTAAGATATTATTTCGAAACGCGTCAGGCTGCATCCCGTGTTTGGCAGAGTCTATTGGGGATTTGCTGCTGCCAGAGTGCATCTTCGCCAGTGGGCAACTTTAGAGCTTTAATTTACACGCGGCAGGTCCTGCCGTAGAAGATGCACCACCGCGAAGATTGAAAGCGGGTCGGAGAGCTGGAAATCATGTCCGGTTCCTAACGAGGGGAGCAGCGCTGTGATTAAAGACTCTGCTCTTCACGGGGCCCATTGGAGGGTTATGAATCAGGGACCCAAGGTGACACAGCACCCATTTAGGTGAAATCCACCACACTACGAATCCCACAATCCTGTGGGGGACTGCTACAAAAGTGCTCATTAGAGTAAGCCTATCAGGAGGCAGCATATTTAAATAAAAGCTGTGGTGTAAAACGCTGTGCATCACACGGAACCAAGCCTATGATTAAGATATTATTTCGAAACGCGTCAGGCTGCATCCCGTGTTTGGCAGAGTCTATTGGGGATTTGCTGCTGCCAGAGTGCATCTTCGCCAGTGGGCAACTTTGGAGCTTTAATATATACATATGTATGTTTAAATAATTTTATAAATAAAAATATGGAACAATATATTATATATAAACAGCAAAACACATCAGAAAATATCAAGTATCACAAACCAGCAAAAAGAAATAAGAAAGTAAGTATACATAAATAAATTACTGATAATAAACTCAGCCAAATAACAAACAAAAACAAGCCTAACAACCTCAACCCATAAAAACTATCAAGAAAGTACCATTTAAAATGTAACATACATTTTCTTTTCTCAGTCAACACAAAAGAAAGCACCTGCTGCACATTAAAACATCTCCTAGGGAAAAGCTGCAAACCCGGGTGAAACATCTCACCAGAACATACATGTAAGTATACAAAATAGAACTAAATGCATTTTTAAAGATGTTAATGACAAACGTGCAAAAGTTAAAAGGCATTATATATTTATTCTATTACAATACTTTAAGATACAATGACACGGGTCACAAATTTTATCACATCAAAGAAAGGAAAGCAGTTATTAAATCACATGGGCTACATCTACAGCCAAGAAAGTGCAAACTATAAACTAGAAATCTACTAAATATTATTCTAATGCATGCCGTGGGAGGGCAACTACAAAAGATGATGTTGTAATTCATGCAAGGAAACACAACCACCCGCAAATGTGACAGAAATAGAAGTATGAGAAATATTGCAAGATATAAGAGAGGCAAGCACTAGCTCCCAGGCGCCCACAAGCAAAGACTTGAAGAATATCTTATTTAGAGTCCCGAACACATAACAGGGCAACTACCACCTGTAGCCCACTTAAAAAGATTAATTTAATTAAGTAAAAAAGGCATCAGCGATACCCCTCCCACCCTTAGTAGATACATAGACATGAACATACCCGAACAATTAACAATTACATATAGTAAGGAACCTTTCCTTTTACATCACAACTTAAATAATGAGTCACAAATTCTAATATTCTCCACAGCAAACAACTTAATGAAACTTAGGGCCTGATTACAAGTTTCGTGGTCCTACTGCCCGAAGACCACACCTGTGTCCTCTAGAAGACCACAATTCCGGCAGTCTTCTGGCCGCCATATTACAAGCTGACCGCAGTGTCCGCGGTGTGGCTGTGGAGGTTTTGCCTCTGGGGGGGCAGAAAGCCCACTAGAACAAGGAATGTATTTAGTATGGGAATTAAGGGTGGGGGCTGCCCAATAAGGGCACGCCAATGCCCTCACCCCCCTGCACAATTAGAGTCTTTCTGCCCCCACCACTCCCCCCCCCCACAAAATTCCAGTGTTTCTGGACCCCTGGGGGTAGGTGGGGGCAGTAGCCCCCAATCTGCCACCGGTGGGGGCAGAAAGCACCCTGGACACCAGGGATTATTTTTATATAGGCCCGGGGTGGGGGCTGCCCAGAAAGGGCATGCAAATCCCCCCACCCTACCCCCCAAAGAAAACTAACAACTTTCTGCCCCTCTAGGAGGAAGATAGGGGCATAGGGTGGGGCAGAAAGCCCACTAATCGCTAGGGATTTTTTAAAAATATATAGGTAGGGGTGTGGGTTGCCCAGAATGGGCAAGTCAATGCCCCCACCCCCCCAAAAAAATGATACAGTCTTGCTGCCCCGCCTGGGAGGCAAATGGGACAATAGCTCCTTATCTGCCCCCCCCCCCCGGGTGGGACAGAAAGCCCACTAGCCACCAGGGATTTTTTTGTTTCCAAAGTTCAGGGTGGGGGATGCCCAGAATGGGCATGCCAATGACCCTACCCCCCAAAAAAGATGCTGCAGCCTTTCTGCCCCCGCAGGAGGCAGATGGGGCAGTAGCCCCTGATATGCCCCCCGGGGGGGGCAGAAAGTCCACTAGGCACCAGCGATTATGCTGGCTTTTCTATTAGTAGGGGTGGGGGCTTCCCAGAATGGGCATCCCAATGCTCCCACCCCCCCAAAAGAATAGCCACAGCCTTTCTGCCCCCCTTGCGGTCATATCGGGGCAATAGCCCTCGATTTCCCCCCTACCCAGGGAGCCAGAAAGCCCACTAGGCACTGAATTTTCTTCAGGATGTGCCTAGCTGTAGATTTTGAACCCTAGCTCTGCCAGCACCTAGGGAAACCCAGAAAACCTATACATTTTTGTAACCTAGACACCCAGGGGAATGCAGGATGGGGTGACTTGACTGGCTTTCACCAGGTTCTGCTACCCAGAATCTCTTGCAAACCTCAACATTTATCAAAACAAACACATTTTCCTCACATTTCTGTGGTCCAAAGTTCTGGAATCTGTGTGGATCCAAAAATGTCCACTCACTCCCCAAAGTCTTCCGAGAAAAATGGTGCCTCACTCGTGTGGGAGACCCAAGTACCCGTAACAGGCAAGGGCCCAAAACGTATTGAGGCGACATCAAAATTGACTATCACAAAACGACCAGGTTTTCCAAAGGGGGTAACCTGGGTTTTTGGCCCGTGCTCGGTAGCCAGCTAGGGAAACCTACCAAACCCATACATTTCTAAAAACTAGACACCCGGGGGATTACAGGGAGGTATGGCTTCCGTGGATCCCCAACGTTTTCCTACCCAGAATCCCCTGCAAACTTCAAATTTAGTTGAATAAATGACTTTTTCCACACATTGTTGTGTGGGAAAGTTGTGGCATCACCGGGCTGACAGAAATGTCCTACCACCCAGCGTTCCCCCAGGTCTCCCGATAAAAATGGTGCCTCACTTGTGTGGGAGGCCCAAGTACCCATGACAGGCAAGGGTCCAAAACGTGTTGAGGCGACATCAAAATTGCCTATCACAAAACACTCTGATTTTGCAAGGACGGTCACCTGGGTTTTTGGCCACGTTCTTGGGGGCCAGCTAGGAAAACCTACCAAACCCACAGATTTCTGAAAACTAGACACCCAGGGAATTATAAGGAGGTATGGCTTGCGTGGATCCCCCAACGTTTTCCTACCCAGAATCCCCTGCAAACCTCAAATGTAGCTGAAAAAAATCACATTTTCCACAGCTTTGTTTGTGGGAAAGTTGTGGCATCACCAGGCTGACTCAAATTTCCTACCACCCAGCGTTCGCCAAGGTCTCCTGACAAAAATGGTGCCTTACTCGTGTGGGAGGCCAGAGTACCCACGGCAGGCAAGGGCCCATAACTTATTGATGCGACATCAAAACTGCCTATCACAAAATGTTTTGGGCCCTTATCTGTTGCGGGTACTTGGGCCTCCCACACGAGTGAGGCACCATTTTTATCAGGATACCTGGGGGAATGCTGGATAATAGGAAATCAGCCCGGTGATGCCACAACTTTCTCATACAAAAAACTGTGGAAAAAGTGTTTTTTTTCAGCTAAATTTGGGGTTTGCAGGGGATTCTGGGTAATAAAGCGTTGGGGGATCCATGCAAGCCATACCTTCCTAGAATCCCCCGGGTGTCTAATGTGTGGGTTTTGTAAGTTTCCCTGGCTGGCCACCGAGCAAGGGGCCAAAAACCCAGGTGACCCCCCTTGCAAAACTAGGTTGTTTTGTGATAGGCAATTTTGATGTCGCCTCAATACGCTTTGGGCCCTTGCCTGTCGCGGGTCCTCCTAGGACCGGTTTCGGGGTTTCACCCCTCTTCAGCCAGGATAGCTTGATTCCAGTGGCATGGAGAGCACGGAATCCACGTCTGGGCATACCCATCACACTCGGGGTGACAAATGCAAAAACAACAGTTGATGGACAGAATGCAGAATAATGTCATACATTGACCTCTCTATATAGCAGTTATTTGTTTAATACTGCTTTTTGCACTGTTGTTTTACTTAGAATGTGAGACACATATTAAACTATTAGTGTTTTCTCACAATTCTATTTTAACACACCACTCTATTTTCTTTTGTTAGCACTGCACTCCTTTCGATTGTTCTATCATCTGACTATGGTTGGTCTTCTTACTCCAATCCGTTGACAATCTTGGACCACTCTTGAGTGAAATCACTCCCATTTAGATGCTCTCTATGATCAGGAGAAGCATCTTATTTTGGATTGGATGACCAGATGATAAGATTGATCACACAGACAATTGATGGGTATCCAAAATTTCACTCTGATGTCCTCATAGATTGCATTTGGTTGTCTCTTTCTTTTTCTTTTACTCCCTCGTTTGCTATGTGGGACTAACTAGCCCTCTATTTCATATTTCTGCTCAATTTGCAGGATTTTGCTAGACCCCCAGTTCCTTTATTTGTTTTTCATACATTCACCCCAGTACAGAGATCTTGACCTAAATCCATCTTTTTTTTGCTTGGGTGGCATGGTGAGCAAAAGAATGATGGATTTGACCCAGATCTCTTGACTGAGGGTGAATGTTTTGATTTGTTCTGCATTCCATCCATCAATTGTGTGTCTTTTGCCACACAAGTGAGGCGCCATTTTTATCAGGAGACCTGGGGGAATGCTGGGTGGTAGGAAATTTGTGTCAGCCTGGTGATGCCACAACTTTCCCACTTAAAAAACTGTGGGAAACGTGATTTTTTCTCAGCAAAATGTTGGGTTTGCAGGGGATTCTGGGTAAGAAAACGTTGGGAGAACCACGCAAGCCATACCTCCCTATAATCCCCCGGGTGCCTAGTTCTCAGAAATGTGTGGGTTTGGTAGGTGTCCCTAACTGGCCGCCGAGCCCACAGCCAAAAACCTAGGTGAACCCCCTTGTAAAACCAGATCGTTTTGTGATAGACAATTTTGATGTCGCCTCAATACGTTTTGGGCCCTTGCCTGTTGCGGGTACTTGGGCCTCCCACACAAATGAAGCGGTACAAAAGGGGCTGGTAATGGACGGAGCATCAAATCCAATCAAACACTCACACCCAGTCAACAGATCTGGGTTTGATCCATCACCGTTCTTTAGCGCACTCTGCCACCCCAGTTCAGACATGGCCATATGCAAATCAGTCTGACCCTGTGCCTCATGGGAACAGTCCAGCCCGAACTGCCAAGCCATGCCTTCCCTGGACCGGAAACAAGCTTCCTAGGACCGGTTTCTGGCATTTCAGCCGTCTGCAGCCAGGCTTGCTTGAATCCCGTGGCAAAGTGAGCAAGGGATTCACGTCTGAGTACCGCTTTGTTCGCCATAAGTTGGCAGGGTATGCTCGGACGTGAGTCCCTTGCTCACTTTGCCACTGGATTCAAGCAAGTCACCCCATCCTGGATTCCACTGGGTGTGTAGTTTTAAAAAAATGTATAGGTGTGCCTAGGTGCAGGCAGAGCTTGGGTTCAAAATCTACAGCTAGGCACTTTGCAAAAAAGGGTCAGTTTTCACTGTGAAAATGTGGTGTGTCCACGTTGCATTTTGGGCCGTTTCCTGTCGCGGTCACTAGGCCTACCCACACAAGTGAGGTACAATTTTTCTCTGAAGATTTGTGGGAATGCTGGGTGGGTGGAAGTTTGTGGATCCATGCAGATTCCAGAACTTTCCCTCACAGAAATGTGAGGAAAATGTTTTTTTTTTTTTTACAAATTGTGAGATTTGCAAGGGATTCTGGGTAAAAGAACCTAGTGGGGCCAATCAAGTCACCCCATCCTGGATTCCCCTGGATGTCTAGTGTTCAAAAATGTATAGGTTTGCTAGGTTTGCTTAGGTGCCGGCAGAGCTAGGGTTCAAAATCTACAGCTAGGCACTTTGCAAAAAAAAGGTCAGTTTGCACTGTGACAATGTGGTGAGTCCACGTTGCATTTTGGGCCGTTTCCTGTAGCGGGTACTAGGTCTACCCACACAAGTGAGGTACCATTTTTCTCAGAATACTTTTGGAAACGCTGGGTGGGTGGAAGTTTGTGAATCCACGCAGATTCCAGAACTTTCCCTCAAAGAAATGTGAGGAAAATGTGTTTTATTTTGGACAAATTGTGAGGTTTGGAAGGGATTCTGGTTAAAAGAACCTAGTGAGAGCCAGTCAAGTCACCCCTTCCTGGATTCCCCTGAGTGCCTAGTGTTCAAAAATATATAGGTTTGCTAGGTTACCTTAGGTGTCAGCAGAGCTAGGGTTCAAAATCTACAGCTAGGCACTTTGCAAAAAAAGGGTCACTTTTAACCCTGGGCGGTGAACTGCGCTCCGCTCGCGGAGTTTGCGGAGTTTTGGTAACTTCGCGGTTCACGTAGAATGCGTAGTTAGTGAATACTACGCAATCTGTGGTGTAGCGTAGCTGTTTTGCTTCTTCGCGCGCTCAATATGCGTTCTCGCGCGTTCGGTAACGACTTACCGTGATTCTGCGTTCGCCGACTCGCATTTCTATCCGTTCGCGTGCACCACGAGATTTGGAATCCGGCGGAACGATCCCGCGAGAGTATGCGAACGCGAACACGTCATTCGGACGCGCAATCTGACTTCCGGCGCCAGTCTTGGTAAGATCGCGATCCCGAACACGCAGAAACGACAATCTGGCAAAGAATATCTCTCAAGCATCATAAAACCTTCTCGAAAATGATCATTTTGCTAAATAAAATCCTCAGATTGTAATTTGGCTGTAGTTTTTCGTGCAAGGAGTCCTTTTTCTTTTTTTACTTTGTTTTTCAAGAGGAAGGAAGTGCCCCTGATGTTCCAACTTCCTATTCCTGTCCAGCAGGCTCCTCCCAGTGCTTTGTCCATGTGCTGTTCACTTTCATTTGGATTTGGAGCTGGAAGGTTCACTTTTTGTGTCTGTCTGCTGCATCATATCATTGGATTGGATTTGAGGACTTTTGGATTTGAGATTTTACAAGTAAGTTGGAGAATTGCTGTACTTGTTTGTTTGATTGGGGCTTGTTTGTACCTACATTTTATTTGGGATTTTCACTGTTTTTAAAATGTATTGTTGTGGGTGACCTGTAGTTTCAGTAGGGGCCTAGTTGTTTTTCTTTGAAATTTCACCCAGTAGGCCCAGAGGTACCAATGGGTGCATGTTTCTGTCGTGTCTGTTGAATTTAAACATCATGTAGGGCATGGATGGCATTGGATTGAATTGCTGAATGTGGTTGGGGTGTATTTCACTTTTTGGGTGTCTGTGTTAATAAATAAGGGGCATATCAGCACCAACCGGCGATAATTATCGCTAAGCGCACTTAGCGCTAGGATAACTATCGTCGGCAAGTGTTGATTTTTATCGCTGAGATAGCGTGCTATTAGCAACGCTTATCTCAAAAGCGATAAAATTCCTAGCGCTAACTGCCTAATGTGAGATTATCGCTGGAAAACCAGTGATAATCTCACGAAGTTTGGCGATAGCTTGCTAATAGGGCCTCACATACTTAGCCATGATATCCACCTTCCATAGGATATCATGGCTAAGTCAGTTTCAAAGCAGGCATAAGGAAAGTAGCGATAACGAAGGTTATCGCTACTTTTCTTGTCGCTATGCTGCTTTGCGTGAGGCCAGCGACATTACTTCCGTTATCCTGGGGAGGAACGCCCACTTTGCCTCTCATTAGAGATGCAAAGATGGGCGTTAGGAATTCAGGCGCTAAGGCAAGGTTTCATGCGATAGCGTGACCTTGCTAATATAGCGATAAAATTATCGCTGCTTTTCGGCCGAAATCGGCCGCAAAAGCGGCGATAATTTTATATCGCCTTGAAGTACTCCAATTTTTGAGACCCCAGAGGTGCTAGGGGTAGCACCCTATGACTTCGAGTACTTCCTGATGTGGTATTATCAAATTCTGCATATCTTGATAATATAACAAAGAACTTGGCAACAGAAGCTGAAATATGAAAAGACATCTTTATTAAACTATAATGAGTGAGACTACGTCGCACAGAAGCCTTAGCAACTGAATGAGGCAGTCTGCAGAACAGAAACCAGTCTCCTCTTTTATGGAGAATGTTACGCTCTGGGCAACACCGCCCTTCTCTTGCAGTTGGTCATTCACATATTTTACTTCAAAGAACAAGCAGAGTCATAATTACAATCCCACATTTCAGTTCAGCCAGCCCGCAATTATTTACCCAGCAAGGCTCAGATCCCTCATCAGATATCAGCAGGCCCCAATAAACACGGGCACCTCCTGTTTGTAAAACAAGCCATAAAGCAGGAAGAGTCAGGTGTGAAAGAGATTAGTCAGGGTTCGTGTGGGAAGAAGGAATTTATGATGCCTCGGGCCCTGATGCTAATCTCATTTGGCCGCAGTAAAAGGAACCGGCCGGACAGGGTTGACCTCGGGCAGTGGAGTCAGTTTGCACAGGTCACAGAGAAGTCAAAGTAAAGTGTAGCCTATGTGAGGGCAACTATAAGATGGCCACCGCTCCAAGATGGAACCCACGGAGTCAATGTATAATAACGTATACATAGTGCATTCATAGCTAAAACGTTACACAAAGCACTTGTACATACCGCATTGACCATTCGCGGTTCGCTAATACCGTGATAGACAGGGGTAGGGCCCTGCCTCCTACGCGGTCCCAAATTTTAAAGTACGACAGCCTCCTTGTAGATATGCCCCTAAATACCTTTGTTGGATTTGTGTTTGTGCTTGCTGTGTAACTTTACAACTTTTCATAGCCCTGTTGATTTTCGGTTTTGCATTTTTGTATTTAAGCTGCGTTGTTTAGCAGGCCTTCTTTGTCTGGCCATATAGGCCTGCTTGAGTTCATTGTTTTCCGTGGCCTGTTGTGACTGTGAGTGACCATGTGGCTTGGGGCCATTTTGTGGTGGTAGTTTAGTAGTTTGCTGCTTTTTCCATATAGGCCTGCATGTCTTTTCTTTGTTCCCCTTGGCTTATGCTTGTTGTTGTTGTAGCCTGGCCATGTGGGTGGCAGCCATTTTGTGAAGGCAGGTAGTGTGCTTTTGCCATAGGCTTGTATTGTCTGTCTTCTATATCTTTTTGTCGTGGGTGGCTAGCGGCCATTTTGTGGAGCCTTCCAGGCTGTGTGCACTGCTTTTGCCATAGGCCTGCATTCATTGTCTGTCTTCACTTTCTTGTTATTGTGGGTGGCCTGGCCATGTGGGTGGTGTCCATTTTGTGGAGTTAGGCAGTGTGCTTGCTTTTGCCACAGGCTTCAGTCCCAAGCTTGTGGCGTAGTCTGCCAGTAGGCCCAGAGGTGTGTGCATAAAAACTGTTTCTGTGATGTCTGTTGAATTTTAACATCATTTATGGCATGGATGGCATTTGGATTGAATTGCAAAATGTGGTTTTTGGGGTGGAATTTCAGTTTTTTGGTGTGTGTTGAATAAATAGGTTGTTTCAGCCAGTAGGTAACCCTAGGTGTTTAGCTCACGCAGTTTTGGCAACTCCGCACTGCGCGACAACGTGGACTTACACTTTTTATCTTCTTCGGGCGCTCAACATGCGTGATCGCGCACACGATAACGACTTTCTGTAAAGATCGCGATGCCGAACAAGCAGAATTTGCAATCTGGCAAAGAATATCTCTCGAGCAGCATAAAACCTTCTCGAAAATGATGATTTTGTTCATTTTGCTAAAAAAAACTCCTCAGGTTGTTATTTAGCTGTAGTTTTTTGAGCAAGGAGTCGTTTTTCTTTTTTTTTACAATTTTTTAAAAGAGGAAGGAAGTTCCCCAGAGTCTCCAACTTCCTGGTCCTGTCCTTTGTCTTCACTTTCTTGTTATTGTGGCTGGCATGACCATGTGGGTGGCGGCCATTTTGTGAAGCCAAGCATTATGCTTTTGCCATAGGCCTGCATTGTCTGTCTTGTCTTCCTTTTCTTGTTGTTGTGGGTGGCCTGGCCATGTGGTGGCGGCCATTTTGTGTGACCAGCCACTGTGCTTTTTCCATAGGACTCCAAGCTTGTGGCCTGGTCTGCCAGTGGGCCCATAGGTACTCATCAATCATCATGGGTGCATGAACCAACTGTTTTTGTGTTGTCTGTTGAATTTAAACATCATTTAGGGCAGGGATGGCATTGGATTGAATTGTAAAATGTGTTTTTTTTGGGCGGTTCACTTTTTGGATTGGTGTTAGGTCTTTTCAGCCAGTAGGCCCAGAAGTACTCATGGGTGCATGAAACAATTGTTTATGTGGTGTCTGTTGAATTTCATTTAGGGAATGGATGGCATTGGATTGAATTGCAAAATGTGTTTTTTTTGGGGGGGTATATTTCATTATGTGGGTGTGTTAAATAAATGCCTTTTTTGCATGTGTATGTGTTGTTGTTGTGTAACTTTCCAACCTGTTTTTAGCCATGTGGATTTTTTTTTTGCATTAAAGCTGTGTTGTTTATCAGGCATCCTTTGTCTGGCCATATAGGCCTGCTTGAGTTCATTGTTTGCCGTGCCTTGTGCCTGTGAGTGACCATGTGGCTGGGGGCCATTTTGTGGTGGTAGTTAGTAGTGTGCTGTTTTTGCCACATAGGCCTGCGTGTCTTTCCATTGTTCCTCTTGTCTTACTGCTTCCAAATCAATACCCATTGCCAGCTGCAGCTCCCTGATGCTGCATCCATCCCACGTGATGCACAAATTTAGGCCAAACAGGCTCCACTACATTTTTGTGTTTGTTCTTTGCTATTCTTATTCTTCCTGAGTATACAATTACACAGTACACCAGGAAAGCCCTGGCCTTGTTGTCAAAGTCTCATAAATGGCTACACTGTTGTTGTTCACTGAGTTACTAAAATGTAATAATTGTGACCAACACACGCTACGAAGTGATATATTATATTAGTTTGATTTTGATTGTACTATCTTTTGACTGATGTTCTTCTGGCTTTTTTGCTTTTAGGTGCACAAAAGACTGAGGAGGAGGTGTGTCATCATCACCCGTTGTGCTGCCAGACAGACGTCCTGCTGCTGTACACGACGTGACGTGTGAGTGACCTGACCAGACATCTCTGCAACTTGTGCAACTGGCTGAGTCCTGCTGACATCTGAAGAAGATGGCACCGAAGAAAGCAGGTACCAGGTCCTCCATTACCAAGAAAGTTGCTATTGAGAAGAAGGAACAGAAGGAAGTGATACTTAAGTCTGGTGTGCCGCCCAAAACGTTTTTGGGGAAATCAAAAATGACGCCTGCAGCAGCGGTGTCCGCGGGGCATGCTGGGGGGCAGCACCTCTGCATCAGTGGGCCCAACCCACCAACCCAGGCCCAAGCGCATGAGTGTGGAAGAGGTAGCCAGCCTAATGGTGGAAACCAGTGATGCTGAGCCTGAGCTAAACTTATTGTTATCTCAAAGTAGTACCTAATCAACGCAGGAGGAAACACAGCAGATAAGTGGTCAACAACAACAGCCGCAACCACCGCCTGCAACAGTAGTTGTTGTTCCTCCCAAAGTAGGGGCAGTTCAGGAAATTGAGCCTCATGCAGAGGAAGAGGAAGAGGAAGCCACTCGTTCAGAAGATCCATTGTCTTCCAAATCACCAGCAAGGAAAAGGAGGGTTAGTCCATCAAGTCCTTTGCCAAGCCCCCCGTCTGATGCTCTAGATGCCACTTGGGAGCCACAAACTTAGTCTGAGAGGGAGACACGTCCCAAGAGTAGGCTAGGGAAAAGGAAGGTTCCAGAAAGCCTTACACTTATGGAGGTTGATGCAGAACAGCACGATGATGATGATGAGCCAGTCATCACGAACATCACTCCCGGCCCGAGGAGGTGGAGACCAACATTATTACCCTATCCAAAATCGATGCGAGGGATGTAGCACGAATACCTCCAACACAGGTAACACCAACACGACCTACAGCTTCCATATTTGCATTAGCAAAGGCCCGGCAGGGACCTACATCCAGCACAACCACCACCTCAGTAGAAGTATGTAGTGGTACAGCACGGAGCCAAATTCAATGCACACCCTCCAGTTTATACGGCATTGGAAGTGGCACCTCCAGCAGGAGGCAAAAGTTTAGCTCCCCATTTTGGGACTTCTTTACGGTTAGAGAACATTGCTATATGCTCCATTTGTAATACCTCTGTTAGTCGGGGTAATTTTGGTACAAACTATGGTACCGGAGGCCAAATAACCCATCTGAAAAAACACCACTTGATCAACTGGGAGGACCACCTTCATGGCATAAAAACTGCAGCCATTGGTGTTGGTGGGGATAAACGAGTAGATGAAGAAGATCCGATCACGGTGGGAGAGGAAGGACAGGGAGAAATTATCTCTGGTAGTGGTACACAAAGTAGCCCTGTCCCCAGCAGTGCAGTGTTATTGTCGCCCACATCTTCAGCAACATCTCAGTGGCACAAGAGTAAGAGTAAGCCTGAGACAGCAAGGAATACCGCAAAGAAAATAAGTGCGTCGTTGAGCCTCAGAGAAAGAAAAAACATGCAGCTCACCATTCTCAGCATGATTAGAGGTAGGGGTGGGTGGAATTACCGGAAGTGCCTTTCGTCAAATATTGCGAAACGGCCCAAAATCTCCGCGATCTCACGATATTTCGCGAGATCACGGAGATTAGTGCTTCCGGTTGGGTGCCCTCGAGTCAGCTGTCCGTCATAGTGGGGGAAAGGGCGGGAAGACGATGCCCACCGCTGGTGTGTGTGGCAGGGCTTCCATGCAGTTCACATGCCGCTTGTTTAAAGGGCCAGAGACCGATCAGAGCAGCAGCCGAGGAGACAGAACCTCCTGGTGTCAGGAACTACACGGGGATTGCGCTCGAGAAAGTTGTGAATGCACAGAGCTCCATCGAGGATCACAGCTAATTTTTGACGGGAGAGATAAGATAACTGGACTCGGAGTACTTTCTACTGGCTAATCAGTAAGTGCTACCTCGTTGGGTAAATGTATAGTGCTTTTCCTACACTACAGCTGCGTAAAGGGCCAGAAGAGTTGTCTACAGTGACCATGTGTGTCTTTAATGTTGCCACGGCGCCGACGGGCCCCGGGGTTCCGTGAGTCAGCTGTCCATCATAGTGGGGGAAAGGGCGGGAAGACGATGCCCACCGCTGGTGTGTGTGGCGGGGCTTCCATGCAGTTCACATGCCACTTGTTTATAAAGGGCCAGAGACCGATCAGAGCAGCAGACGAGGAGACAGAACCTCCTGGCGTCAGGAGCTACACGGGGGTTGAGCTCGAGAAAGTCGTGGATGCACAGAGCTCCATCGAGGATCACAGCTAATTTTTGACGGTAGATGTGGGGAGAAAAGCACACCTGCCCAGCCTCGACCTAGCTACTCCCGAATGTTTTGTGCTGATTAATGCGTTACTGAATTTGAGCTCCAACTCGGGCACCTGCTTTATTTATATCTGTAAGTGCTTCCTGATGAGGTTTCATTTTTGTGACAGGAGCATCGTGCCAGAATGAATCCTGTCCTGCACCTGCATATGGCCGTTCCGGTCGCGGATCGCGGAAGTTTCGACATTTTCGCGTTCCGCGCGGAACGCGAAAATGTCGAAATGTCGCAATTTCCGCGAGCGGAACGGAAATTCTCACCCACCCCTAATTAGAGGGTAGGGGCAGTACGAACACAACCACCCAATAGCACGTTTGTACAATGCGAAGCTGGCTAAAATGTTAGCACTGGACCTTCTCCCTTTTTCTTTTGTTGAAAGGGTGGGTTTTCTGGAATTTATGACAGCCATCTGCCCAAAATGGCAGGTTCCCAGCCGCAACTATTTTGCGAGAGTTGCTGTTCCAGCACTACATCACGACGTGCTGAAATTGCTTGGAAAAGCCTTGAAGCAGAGTGCTGTTCAGAGTACCCACCTGACAACAGACATGTGGACCAGTTGCCAAGCCACTGATTACATGTACATCACTGCACACTGGATCTCTTTCGTGGGGGTTAGAGAACAGATATCTTCTGATGTTGACGCTGCTGAGATTTTTCATGCCACTCGCAAACATGCAACTGTAGCCATATTTGCCATGGAGAAATCTCATACTGTTGCAAACATTTTGGATGAGTTTAACAGCAAGGTCTTTGAGTGGCTGCGCCCAAGAGGGCTTATCATTGGTTTTGTTGCCACGGACAATGGCAGTAATGTAGTTAGGGCCATGAAAGTTGGTGGCTATTTCAGGGTCCTGTGTTTGGCACACTGCATTAACATTGTTGTTCAAGACTTTCTGAAAAATGAATACAAAGTCAGCAACTTACTGGTCACCTGCAGAAGAATATGCACACACTTCAGCCATTCTTTTAAAGCCCGGAAGCAGCTGAGAATCATTCAACGTGAGCATAAAATGCCAGTCAAAGCACTCATCCAGGAGGTGCCAACACGTTGGACTTCAACTTATTACATGCTTGATCGTCTGTTTGAGCAGTACATACCACTCAATGCTTATGTCATGCGAAGATTAGGGGATCCTACTGTGAGAGGCCTGACCGTTGAGATGGGCCAATGGGACCTTGTTAAATGCTTGACAGAGATGCTACTTCCTTTTGAGGTCTTCATATGTGAAGTCAGCAGGGAGGACTGTACTATGGGCTAAGCTATCCCATTCTTGCACATGCTAGAGCAACAGCTGAAGGAGGTATCTGAGACGTACGCAGATGTGGATGACAAACAAGACGCACATTATTTGGCGGAATCCTTAGCCGTTCGCTTATCTGAAAATACAAGGATTCATAATAACATTGTGTGACATCCACATTACATTACTGCCACAATTTTGGATCCACGCTAAAAAGCATTTCTGAACAGTAAGGCAGTAATTCCTTTTTCAGAAGGGGATGTTGCCAAGTACAAACCTTTGATAGCTGAGCAAGCCATTGACTTTGAAAACAAATGGCTGGTAATTAGAACCCCCCGCCCCAGGCCAGAACAAGTACTACAGGGCAGATTCCAGAGTCAAGTTCTACTTCAGAGCCTGAGGGCAGTGCGTTTGCCTCCCAGCAGTCACCGACATCAACACTACCAAAAACATCAACAACAGCAAGAACAGGATCATCCACACTACAATCGGCAACAGATTGGTTTCTACGGCAGGGGTATGGTAAGTCCAGTGCTGACGCAAAGGCAAAAGAGGCCAAGCACATCGGAGCACCCCTGAGCATTGAGCAGACGGTCCAGGCCTATCTGGATGACCCAACAGAGGTCTTCATGGATCGAAACCCATAGGTGTATTGGTATGGGAAAAGAAGCCAATGGACAGTGCTCAGCAGGCTGGCGATAAAGGGCCCGATTCACAGAACTAACTTAAGACAAAATCCTAAACTTACTACCATTTTGGTATTCACAGAAGGCACTTACTCATTTTGGTATTCACAGAAGGCACTTACTCATTTCGGTATTCACAGAAGTTAGGAGTCCTAACTTTAGGACTCCTAAATGCCTTCTGAGAATACCGAAAGTCTTAAAGTTAGGATCTTTCTCAGTTTAGGAGTAGTAAAGTTAGGACTCCTAACTTTCGGACTCCTAAATGCCTTCTGTGAATACCGAAAGTCTTAAAGTTAGGATTTTTCTCAGTTTAGTAGTAGTAAAGTTAGGACTCCTAACTTTAGGACTCCTAAATGCCTTCTGTGAATACCAAAAGTCGTAAAGTTAGGATTTTTCTCAGTTTAGGAGTCCTAAAGTTAGGAGTCCTAACTTTACTACTCCTAAACTGAGAAAAATCCAAACTTTAAGACTTTCGGTATTCACAGAAGGCATTTAGGAGTCCTAAAGTTAGGAGTCTTAACTTCTGTGAATACCGAAATGAGTAAGTGCCTTCTGTGAATACCAAAATGGTAGTAAGTTTAGGACTTTGTCTTAAGTTAGTTCTATGAATCGGGCCCAGTGTATCTGGCTTCCCCTGTCGCAAGTGTCTCTTCGGAGCGTGTTTTCAGTGCTGCTGGTGCTATTGTAACTTTGAAAAGGACCAGTCTCTCGCCCAAAAGCTTGGAGAGGTTAACCATGATCAAAATGAATCAGCACTTTATACCACTGGACTACAAAATACATGAATCATAGCAGGAAGAGGAGAGTGATTTCGATGACGTAAGTAGTGGGTTACATGACCTACTTCTGTCCGAACCACCAAAGTTTGAGGACGAGCTCCTCTTCTCTGACAACTAGGCTTTCAAATTGTTACTTTCTACCTTCCATTATTTGTGTGTGTATCTGTCTTTTTCTGCTTCAAATCAAATCACAACAAATCCATCACCACCGTCTTCTCTTTTTATTTCCCTATTGGAGATGCACCTCTGTGCATTTCACTGCCCACTCCTCAGAGTCCTGCTCCATCTTCCTGACTCACCCTAAATACATTTCCCTCAAGCCAGACATTGGATGAAGAATAGTACAAGAAATGTTGCCTCTAACAGCCGCTCCAGAAGAAGTGGAACGTGACTATAGCTATCCTCCTTTTGTTTCCCAGCCAAAACTCATCACTGTCAGACCTAGGCTACCACCTCGGGCAGGCATAAAAGCTCATCAATGTCAGAACAGAAGGTACTTGGCAGAGAAAGACAAGAGACTCTTCAAAGAAACTTGCTGACATGTCACATTTCTGCAAACTTAATTGACCAATGACCGCTACCCAGGCCGCGGGCCATCTCACAGCACTAACCATGTGAACCAACTTCAACTGCGACAAAGTGCCACAGATGAGTAAGAAAACCGATACAGCGACTAACACTCAAAATTAATGTGGAGTAATATAATGAGGGCACTGGCTGTGTAAAAAAACACACACCTGTCAGAAAGAACTAGGCATCTGGCAGCCAAAGAGAAGAGCAAGACAGGTAATGTTGGCATGCATTGTATGCAGACTCAGAGTGATTGCTGTTTTTTGTATTGATGTTGATGACGTTGTGCATGAAGTCGAACTGTACTAGTAATTCACCTACCAACCAAAAGTGACAGTCAATGTTTCCCTTGTTTTTGTTTAGTAACGAAATTGTACTCCTACTACTGCAGGCCAATATCCGTTGGAATTTTTAATATGGAATATGGACTTAGTCGGAGTCGTACTCGGTATACTACAGACTGAGTTGGAGTTGGCCAACATGTACAACACCATGATGATGACCATACTATCTTCGCAGTCAGTCAGTTGGATCGGAGATGATTGATGGAATAACTCAGGGCATTTCAAATCAAGTGGCATAAAAGGTAAATAAGTCAACAACCACAGCAGACCTACATGTTTGTGTAGTGGTGGAGTTGAGTAGTCACGAGTGTACTAGTGGAGGTATGACTGACAGCCATGTGTTGATTTAGTTACTTACTTTGGAAAATGCTATGTTGCTGTATATGTGTCCTCCTGTAACTGTTTCTAGTTAATGGCGCTGTAAACAGACTTGTTGTTTAATAACAAAATTGTACTTCTACTGCAGGGCTATCCATTGGATATTTGAATATGGAGTCTGGACTCATTCGGTACACTACAGACTGAGTTGGACACCATGATCATGATGACCACATATACTCTTCTCAGTCAATCAGTACTTAGGATCAGAGCTGATTGATGGAATAACTTTGTTTCATGAAGTGCCATTAGGTAAACACAAGTCAACAAGTACCACAGCAGACGACATGTCCGTGTAGTGGTGGAGTCGAGTTCAGTGGTATGACTGACAGCGGTGCATTGATTTATTCACTTAATTTTGAAAATGCTAGGTTGCTGTATATGTGCTTTGTCTGGCTCTGTCAAAATTTCAGCTACATGGAGGTTTGGTCACGACTAGGCCTGGGCGAAAATTTCGTTCCGTTTGCGGAAATTGCGATAATTTGACATTTTCGCGTTCCGCGGAGAGCGCGAAAATGTCAAAATTTCCGCTTTCCGCAGCTTGGCGATAATTTGTTTCTTGCTCGCACTGTAAAATAATACATTCTCGCGCCCGCACGATCGCCTTACCTGAATCCCTGCGTTCGCCGACAAGTTTTCTTGATCCGGTCACGTTCTCCATGAGATGTTGGATTGTTTTTAGCCATTTGCGCTGTTTCGCGACAGTTCGCGCCCGCAGTGACGTCATGCGTCGCGCGATCACGTCTTTCTTCTCGCGATCATGCACCGCGAGACAACTCAAAACAAGATGGCCGCGCCCGCCAGCAACCACATGGGTAAGTTGGCGACCCGCAACCATGCAGAAAATCTTGCGAACATGCGGGAAAAAAATTCCGCATCTTCGCGATATTTCCGCTTGTTTGCGATAATTTTAAACATTTTCGCGATAATTTGCGAAAGTGGATTTCGCAAATTCCGCCCACCCCTAGTCACGACCCGGTGCCGTGGGCATGGTCTGTCCTGTTGTTGGTGTAGCTTAAAAAATGCTGTAAACAGAGTAGACAGGCATGATGTATCTATCCATGCCGCCCCAGTCTAAAAGTGTTCTCTTCTCTGTCTTGTTGCACTCCACCGTAATTGATGCATTTTTTTTGTCATTGATTTTTCAATATCCCATTTGTTTTTCCATTTTTCCATTTACAGGCCGGCTTTTACCCTGTGCTATACTTGGAAAAACAACGCACACTTACCTTCCCAATGAATCTACATATGCCAGGCAGGCAGTGGCGTCACAAAAAATTGATGGACGAAGCATCCATGGAAGGGACTGAGGACCAAGAGGAATGCCGAGATGCAACTCCCCATTTGACCAGGATAACACAGTAACAGTATCAACTTTCTTCATCTTTTAACTAATTTGATTGATTTTTTGTCTTCAATCTTTAATACCGTGTGTTGTTATTATTAATTATGTTTGCTCTCTGCTTATAATTCATCCCTACAGCTATTTTTTAATTTTCTTTGCTATCTTTCAAAGTAAGCCCGGTACAACAGAACAGAACTCAAACTGTATGTAATCTGTGTCTCTATGAGGGCAGACAGACAAGGCAAAGTGCATAATATTAATATACTGATGCCCTGCACTGTCTAATTGTCTAGTAGTAGTTAGTAAGTTTTACTTATCATTATTAACCATCAAGTTATCATCATCATGCATGCATTTCCTTTTTCACCCTTAACACATTTATGGATATGGGAGTCTACAAAGATTGTGTTTTCTTTTGTTTTTTGTCCGTGCGTACTGTTTCTCTTTCTCAAACCTTTCACCAAACCCACCTTCCCAACCATTAATCAAACCCTAACCCTCTTCCCCCGGGCTGTGTGATTTATTGAGGTGTGGCTACACTATTGTACACCAATAATTGATCACACGCTTGCTGGGGCGGACGTGGCGAAAGCAACACTAATTCAATTTCAAGGCAGGGGGAGGATCTTCTTCTGCTTGTCCACCCAAGATGATAAGTATATTTGCAAGTTAACTTTTTTAACAAAGGAACCTAATTCATCATCATTAATTGCCGGCGTCGAATGTCATCCTTCCTATTACACACAGCACTAAAGGTTATGCTTGTGTCTAGTGTAGGCCTAGTTGAGTGACTCAAAAAAAACTACAGTTTGTAACTAGTTGTACTAGGCTATCCCCTCCACCGTTATGTTTTATTTAATTTGCTCTACTACTCCTCCCAGAGTCTCTCTCAGTCTCATTTTCTTTTTTTGCAAATGCTACTGCCAGTGTCTACTACTACTTCCACCACAACCATGGCATCTGATTCTGCATTCTCTTCGGAAACCCAACCTGCATCGTCATGCAGCCATCACTGTGCCTAACTTAAACATCAATCACAGGTAAGAAAAGAAAAGACGTTTGGGGGAGGGACAATAATGGACTAGGAGGAGGAGAGACTGAACGTACTAGTAGAACAAGTCACTCAGTGAGGGGTACTGCATCTATCTGTTTGTGTCTTACAAAGTCAGCCAATTATTTAAATCAAACATTGGCTGTGGCCCTGCAGCAGCAAGGAAACAGTGTGATGGAAAACAGTAACCCCACCCACAAAACATTAACCACATTGTATGTAAAGTATAAATATATATAATTTAATCCCGTAACAAAAATAAACTATGTAAAAAATCCCACAACACCACCTGATCCACCCCTCTCCCTAACCCCAACCAATGTCCAAAACAGAAAAAGTCCAAAAAATCAAATGTCCAATTGTCCATAGAAACCCCAACGCCCAATTCCCACCCACCAAAAGAACCTATAAAAATGGGGCAATTGAACAGGGTCTTTAGCGGCGGGCTCTTCGGATGTCTCTCTCCAGGACCTTGAGCTTCTTCTTGACCTCCTCTAGCTCCTCCTCCAGTCGCGCATTCCGGAGGAGCATGCGGCGGGCATATGCCCTGCAGTTGCATCCATGGGGGGCAGCAGTAGTGCTGGGTGTTGTTGATGGGCGACAACGGGTGGCTGCCTGACCGCGGCGCCGAACAACTAGAGGGGCCTGGCAGGGCCCCGGGGCATTGGAGGAGGCTGCAGCTGCTGCTGCCGCTTCCTCCTCCTCCTCTGCCAGAGCCACCAGCCGTCGGTACTCGGTGCAGATGGCCTCCAGCTTCCGGCGCCGGGCCATGACTGCCAACTCCTTCCTCGTTGTTTTTTTTGGAGGAGCTATATCAAGAAAGAAAAAACAAATATTTTACCAATACTCTGAGCAAAACAGTAACCCAAAACATAGTGGCATAGTAGCTGTAGCACTAGCAAGCACAGTACATAACATTTTTGGTATTTATCAGTCCTCCCACTTCCTCAGCCTCTGACATTTGTGGGAGTTTCAGGCATTATACTAGCACTATGGCACAGTACACCAGTCTTCTTTTTCTCTTTAGTTTAGCGAACTTACATAACCTTGTTGTAGCCGGCGTGCCAGCTGAGTCAGCTTGCACCCAAAAAAACATACTCGAGTCTGACTCATGACGCAGACTCACGTTAGTTCTATTTACTACTGTCTGCAGGTGGGGAAGCTCGTAATTTTCTATTACGGGTGGCATTGGACATAGTCTCTCTGTTACATCAAGGGCAATTGCTCAATTTCACTTTCACCCTGCCCTGACTACTACAAAAAGGCAGACTATTTATCTGATCCAATGATCATTGTTTATATATGGGACGACGTGAGGTACTTTATTTTGATTGATTGTGTAACCAACAGATAGGCCACCCCCCATAGCAGGCTGGCTGACAGTAAAATTAACATAGGTAGGGAGTGGTCCTCTGAGTTGGAGGAAGGCACTGATAACTACATACATACACAATATATATATATGATGTGCTTGCAAACTACTATGAGTCAAGGGAGTATTCTGAAAATTCAACTTATATATATTCCCCTCGGCTTTGTTACTGTGGCGTGGTTTCTCTTACATTCTCTTCAAAGACTCTGGTCCGCATCCAGTGACAGTCGCCACCTATGCTATCTATGATGAATACATCCAGGCATCCATCCATTCAAAGTAAACATCTAACATTCTTCTTAATTTCTTAACAAACCTTAGTTTGTTTCACCAACAACCACTCATGCGTCCTTCCTTGCTTGCCTTGGATTTGAGTTTGACCCAAACACCGCTGACGATTATGCTATCCGATCCACCCATATGGTGTGGGCACCCATGCAGGCATCTTTTCTTTGACCGTCCACCCATCCTTCAACAACCCATGCATCTGATTCCTATCAGCCACCTATGCATGCTTCCAACGTATCCTTCTCTGCCAGTCATATTACATCTCGCCCGTCCTTCCTCCTTCCACCCTTCTTTCCATTTTTATTCAACACATCCATCAAGGTCAAATGATCTGATCTGACTTTTAGTCTTCTCCATAAAACTCACAGCTTAGTTGGAGTCAGGTAGAAGAGGCCATTGGTTACTCAACTCACGCTACTAATGCTATTGATGCTAATGCCATTGCTAATTAAAGGGTGTCTTCTTCAACCGTTGTCTAATGTTCACTGCAACTTCATACTTACTAAGTCTCAGCAGTACAGTGAGTGTAAAGTAACAGTACACCCTTCCAGCTAGTGTAATGTCAATACGTAAGGAACATAACTTACCACCGCCCGCCGCTGCTGCTGGCTCACCCACTGTAGTAGCTCCGGCAAATTCCGCTGCCGAATCTCCTGCTCCCTCCGGAATGGCCGCATCGCCGCTGGCCCCGGCACTGGTGGTGGTCGGTAGTACGCCTAGAAAAAAAATTACACATTTTTAGATGCCATAAACACCTCCCCCTATTAATTCTTTTTCACTAGCAAGATTGAAAAAATAGTGAATACATACATATACAACATACATCACTAGTCCAAGAGTAGACACCAGTAGTGTTATGGTCCCTCGGGTCATTCTAGTCTACTCTACTCTTTGCAAAGTTAGCCTGAGCCATGCACCATTTTAGCTTCATGTCTTTTGCGCACGTTACCTCGCAGCTTGTTGTGTAAGACGCCTTTGAGCCCACATGAGCTCATACAGCTACTGTCTGAACGTTGCGTACAAGACAAGAGGTCGAAAAACAAGCCACTTTGTTATGGCGTTCTGGTCAGTCCGTATTGCTTAGCCAGAACATGCTACACTTTTTGGAATGACTGAGAAATGCTTGCTTTATACTATCTAACGCGCACCATTTTTCTCATATCAGGCGGAAGATTCCCTTCTACGAACGAACCAGAGCTTAGCAGAGCTTATGATGTAACCAGTACTTCTACGTTCTAAGGTGAGGGGTCCCCCAGAATTCACACAGAGATCGTTTGTCTGACTCTTCAGTGGACTTGTAACAATGTTTATTGTTTTAACCATATGCATTTTGCTTTTGTAGCTGGCTCGTATAGTATAATGATTTGAATTGTAGAACAACGTACAAAGCTTGTCAGTTGAAAATAAACTTTTTGAACTTCAACTTACACAAAGACTCTGTGGTATTTGGTGTGCTGGACTTACATGAGTGAGTGAGCGAAAAAGTGTTATTATGTTCTGGGTTGTCTAATCATTGGGTATCTTTGGGAGGGGTTCGGGGACCTAATGAGAGTGTATAGGTAGCCGGTCTGGGGATTGGGCGTTCTGACTGAGGTGTGAGGAAGGTCCAACCTCCCATCCCCAACATCCTATTTTATTGTGCAAAGTTATATATGTGGCTGTGCAGAATCCCCACAACAGTAGTAGTATACCCTATAAAAAATAGTCAAATATCTGGTTGGGCATTTTGTTGGTGGGAACTGTCGAAAAGCCCCAAAGATTAAGAAGGCCAGAAGGGGACAACTCAAAGGACTGGACTCCATTGCTAGAGCTATTGGTGAATCTGAGTTTTATTTAACCTTTTAAATAAAGAGTGGCCAACTGGGCTACAGACAGACTAAAAGTAGTAGTACAGAGAGTCATGGGCTCATAGCAGAGGCAGTTGGAGGCAGGGATAACAACAAGAATTTAGAAACAGTCTAGATTGAAGAAGATTTGGGAAAAAATAGAATTAGTAAACAGAAATAATATTTCGGAAAAAATAAGGTGCAGTAAAAGTTAGGGAAATATAATTATTAATATAACCACTGGAGGACTTACTGGGGCCAGCAGCAGAGCCCTCGGTAGAGGAGCGGTTCTGGCCCTGGGAGGCATCTTGATGTTCTTGTTGTCCCGCCGCTGCCTGTGACCCCATTGTCTTACCCCTGGGGGCTGATCATGTAAGATATACCAAAGAAAGAGACAAACATTAATGATTGGTGTACTGTGAAACAAATAAAATATTTTAAGAAACACTCAAAAAACATTTTAGGAAACAACAATTGCAATAAAATTGACCTATCACATCAGATCGACTAATAGTATTATTACGGAACTCATAGACCGTCTACTTATTATTTATGAACACTAATCCAGTGTTCCATTCTGAATGGTTCCAGAATACTAAGTAAGCCTATGTACCACCTGACCTAGCCCACATATTCCAGACGGGCCAATTGTTCAATAAGTCTGCATTTAAATTTTAGCCCTCAAAAATGCATAGGTGTAGGACACATGCATAAATTTGTGCATACACCAAATTGTTGGTTGGTTGCGTCTGGTGATGTTATGCTACTGACACTGGTAAGCCTTACCACTCACTAAACAAACTACAAAAGGTTCTACTATGGACTGGGGTAAGCAGCACTCAGTGACAGAGAGGATGCGTCACGCAGACCTCTACAAAAAATTACCAACTAATACTAACTAAACTCTATCAATCCATCCACCACTATCTTTTCTTAGTGACAGGAGGACAAAGGAAGGACTAGACTAGAGTCTCTCTAGCAATAGAATTACCTAACTTAAGTTCTCTAAGTAAACTCTTACATAATCAGCCCAGAGCCGAGCCGAGCACCTGTGTCCTACAATCACAGAAGATTTTGAAACATAATTTACCTGCAATGTAAGCAGCAGTATTCTTACTATTCAGAAAAAAATTATACACAATACTTATACTAATAGGGCCATATGTAGGTAGCTAAATACCGGCCGGTAACGGCCGAAAATCGGCAAATTTCCCGTTACCGACCGGTATTCAGCTCTTTCTAATGTAGGAGGCTGGATTTAAGGATTCGGTAATTTACCGATTCGTTATTTTAAGGAATCGGTAAAATACCGATTCCTTAATTTAAGGAATTGGTAAATTACCGAATCCTTAAATCCTATGTAGGAAGCACTCAAGTGAGTGCATTTTTGGTTTAAGGATTATTTACCACCAACTACAGGTTGGTGGTAAATACCGAATACCTTTTAAAAAGCAATTTTGTGCTTTTTTAAAAGTGCCATGTGGCAGACATACATGCCCTTAGGGCATGTATGTGCGCCACATGTGGACACATGCACGATTCAGGGGTGCAACAGGGTGTCAATGTGACACCCTGCCACCCTTGAATATGCTCCCCCTATTACCGAATCGGTATTTACCGAATTGGTAATAGTGAATGGCTTCCCATTCATTCCTGTGGGCCTCCAGGCTCATAGGAATGAATTGGAAGGTATTCCTTATTACTGATTCGGTAAATACCGAATTGGTAATAACGAATATTACAGAATCGGTAACATTTACCGCTTTTTAACCTACATTCTATTTACCGATTCTTAAATACCGAATCTGTAAAATTCGGTATTTAGGAATCGGTAAATAGAAATTACCTACATATGGCCCATAGTATATTAGCTACTCACCAAGCCCCACAACCTCGACACCTTAGCAGGTCCAGCAGGTCCTGCTCCCAGTCCAAGATGTCGGACCACCGGTGGGACAGCTGGTGATGGGTGCGCTGGACCCCTGATTGTCAAAACACAGCTCGCCCGGCGCACCTTCGCCCACCGGCCGTGACGCATCTGGGTCAAGTGAGGTACCATTTTTCTCTGGAGACTTTGGAGAATGTGGGGTGGGTGGAATTTTGTGGATCCACGCAGATTCCAGAACTTTCTATCACAGAAATGTGAGGAAAATGTGTTTTTTTGACGAATTTTGAGGTTTGCAAGGGATTCTGGGTAACATAACCTGGTGAGAGCCAATCATTTCACCCCATCTTGGATTTCCCTGGGTGTCTAGTTTTAAAAAATTGAGAGCTTTGCTAGGTTTCCCTAGGTGCCGGCAGAGCTAGGGTTCAAAATCTACAGCTAGGCACTTTGCAATAAAAGGGTCAGTTTTCACTGTGAAAATGCGGTGTGTCCACGTTGCGTTTTGGGCCGTTACCTGTTGCAGGCACTAGGTCTACCCACACAAGTGAGGTACCGTTTTTCTCGGAAGACTTTGGGTAATGTGGGGTGGATTGAAGTTTGTGGATCCACGCAGATTCCAGAACTTCCCATCACAGAAATGTGAGGAAAATATGTTTTTTTGGACAAATTTTGAGGTTTGCAAGGGATTCTGGGTAACAGAACCTGGTGAGAGCCACACAAGTCACCCCATCCTGGATTTCCCTGGGTGTCTACTTTTCAAAAATGTATAGGTTTGCTAGGTTTCCCTAGCTGCCGGCAGAGCTAGGGTTCAAAATCTACAGCTAGGCACTGTGCAAAAAAGGGTCAGTTTTCACTGTAAAAATAAAGTGTATCCACGATGCGTTTTGGACCGTTTCCTGTCGCAGAAACTAGGCCTACGCACACAAGTGAGGTACCATTTTTATCGGTAGACTTAGGGTAACACAGAATTGTAGAGCAACTGTTATTACCTATTGACTTTCGATGCATTTCTGCCTTCCAAATGAAAGACAATGTGTAAAAAATAAGTCATTTTGAAAAATGACCTATAAGTCTCATGCTAGTATGGGTATTCCCTATTTGGGAAATGTGCAAATATCTACCGTTTCTAAACTCTATATTTTGCTCCAATTTCAGAAATACTTAGGTGTCTTTCATACCGCTTTTTCCATGTATATATTTTCCTAAATTAATTGCTATATTCCCTTAACATAATGAAAAACCATTGCAAGATGCTTCTCAGTTATTGGTTCTGGGTTTGTCGGGTTCCTGGTGAACTTACAAGTCCTATCAACCAGAAATGTCTAGTGGATGTAACGGTATATTGCTTTCAAACAGCTGTCACAGTTAGAAGAAGTTACAGGTGAAAACGTTGTCACAAATGGCTGTTTTTTTCAACTACTTTTCAATTTTTCCTATATTTAACTGTTAGTTTCCATGAAGAAACCTTGAAGGATCTTCACAAATGACTCCTTGCTGAATTCAGAATTTTATCTACTTTTCTCAAATGTACAGCTTTCCAAGATCCATTATTGCTTTCATACCCATTTCTACCATTAACTGGAAGGATGTTGAAAGCACAAAAAATAGCAAAAATAGGCTATGTCCCGGAAATATGCCAAAACTGTGTAAAACTTTTTGGTTTTCTGACAAAAGTCTGCTTGTCCCTAAAAGCTAGGAAAAGGGTGATTTCAGCACCACAACCCCTTTGTTGATACCATTTCCAGGGGGAAAAAAACAGACGCTTTCATCTGCAGCCCTTTTTTCCCATTTATCCCCCCAAAAAAATACCTGTATTTTGGCTGATTTCTGGGTCCCCTTCAGGGGAATCCACAAAGCCTGGGTACCTTTAGAATCCCCATGGTGTTGGAAAAAAAGTACGCAAATTTGGTGTGGATACCTTATGTGGTCAAAAAGTTACAGGGGCCTAAGCGCGATCTACCCGAAATAGCCAAAAAAATACTTAGCACAGGGGCGGAAAAGGCCTAGCAGCGAAGGGGTTAAAAGGCAAAAAAAAGAGGTTTATGAATTTCAGCCTGCCTGTATTTCAGTGGGAAATGCACACTTTGCTATCAAGCCTGGAAATAAGTCAAAAACCACTAATGGTCAGGAGTGGGTGATGAATTCTGTTTTGTTGGCGGAGTTCACAGATTTTAGCCCACTCTGCTTATGCGTGACAGAGTTAATTCTCATGCGAGGCTTGCCAATTTACAGTTGGCGAGCACAAGCAAGAATTGCGTCTCCTAGCCTGACTTTCAGGTGCTTAAATGGCACCTGACAAGATTTTGTCAATGTGGACAATCGTGGGCAGTCGTGACCATTTGGGCTTAAAAATATGCTGCCCGAGTAGAAAATCTATTTGAGTTGCAGCAAAGAGCCCTCTGGCGTGCTGCATGTTGCCGTTTGCTCTGATTTTGTGGCGCGAACAAACTACTGGTGCTAAAAATCAGCATAAGCAGTAGGACATATTGATTTCCGCCCACTCGCCGAACTCTGCAGAATCTCATTGAGTTTTTATGCAACTCTGTGGAATTAAGCAGATTGAAACTCCGCAATTTACCCCCACCCCTAATAATGGTGTGCCCTGATCTGAGCCACTTGTGATATCATTTACAAAAGTTTGTGAAGATTAGCCCCAGGCAGAGACCTCCACTCCGCCTGCGGAGTGTGTGGAGATTTGCCTTATCTGCGTTCCGCGGAGAACGTGGAGAAGGCAAATCTCTGCACACACTGCGGGTGGAAAACTTGCAAAAACTGCACATGCGCGCGTGTCCGCACATGCACCTTTCTTGTGAGAAATGCGCGGGCGTGCGCGCATGCACAGTTTTCACTTGGATTAGAAGAAATGGCAAAGAAGAGGAGGATGGCAGCCTGGGGACACTGCAGTACAGGTAAGTGGGTTTTAATTTACTTTTTAAGTACTAAAATTCATTGTTAATATAGGGGGTTGGAGGCGGGTGACATAGCAGGGCTACGCGGAAGGCCATGGAGAGGGCCACAGAGTTTGTTCGTACCTCTGTGGCCCTCCGCGTAGCCCCCCTACACCCATTATGCCCAGGGCTACATTTGTGTGATACAAAGGTGTGTAGGGAGCTGCAAGCAGACCTTTAAAATACTAAGTAATGAACTTCTGCATTTTTGACCTAGTGCATCGCACAAGTTGCTTCACAAAATATTAGCAGATGAGTGCTTTCCTGCCCTATATTCGGTCGTGTAGCTGAAACTGCTTGTGTTACAGAGAGGTGAGAAGTGATTGTGAAATATTTAAAGAGATCACAAGAGTTATAGAAGAATTTCAATCAGAACCTTTAATAGGGAGCAGCAGGTCTTTGCATGGTCCATCAAACCCAATGTAGGTTGAAGTTTTGAAAGAGAGACAAAAAGGTTTAATTACAAGTCATCCTGAAAGAGAGAAGACCATGGACCGATGCCAAACTGGCTTTGGTGGCCAGCAGTAATGAAGGCATGGATGAGCAGGCACGGTTATCTTCCTTACAGATAAATCCAATCGTGTGATCACCAGAAACAACGTGACATGATGTATGAATATATTTTAGTACAGATCTTCCAATGGCACCCAAAGATAGTTCTGGGAGAGCATACCATCCACAGGTCCTCATATAATTCAATCACAGTGATTTTGTTTCAATGTATAAAATGACAAAAGTGCTGTATTATTATAAAATTATAATCGGCATCTTTTGACCCACCCAGTCACCGATTATAAAGTAAAGACATCAGAACTCGACTATTATAAGTTATTACGGATGAGTTGTGATGTCACAATGCCTGCTGCCAGCAGCCAAGGTGAAAAGCAGGCCAGGTCATGGTGCATAATTGAACAGCTGTTTAAAGCAACAAAAACTGAACTTTGCTTATCTTTCTTCTGCTCTATTTTTTTAGCTTGAAATGACAAGCAGAGAGAACATGTTTATTTTTTGTACTCCTTAGTTAGAGAGAAGCTAGAATCTTTCTGCATGTTCCTGCACTTTCTGAGCTACTGTAGCTTTTTTTTTTTTCAACTGCCTTGTATTGAACAGTTTCTAATATCTGATTGCAACAAATAACTAAGAGGTTTTTGTTGTGTTTAATTTCGCACTAGAGGTTTTATTTGTATTCTTCATGTTTGCAGACATACTCGATCTTTCATATGTGAAAGAGCTATCCACCAAGATTTTCAGTGGTTTGTAAGAAAGATAATGGTGTGACTAGGTATTATATGGGATAAAGTACCCCCTGGCGTACATTATGAGGACACTGCAAATCCCTCGGATTCCTTTGAGTTCCATAACCTTAGAAAGGAACTCCTCAGTAGGCCTGGGCGAAAATTTCGTTCCGTTCGCGGAAATTGCGATAATTTGACATTTCCGCGTTCCGCGGAGAGCGCGAAAATGTCAAAATTTCCGCTTTCCGCAGCTTGGCGATAATTTGTTTCTTGCTCGCGCTGTAAAATAATACATTCTCGCATGCGCGCAATCGCCTTACCTGAATCCCTGCGTTCGCCACAAGTTTTCTTGATCCGGTCGCATTCTCCATGAGATGTTGTATTGTTTTTAGCCATTTGCGCTGTCTTGCGACAGTTCGCGCCCGCAGTGACGTCATGCGTCGCGCGATCACGTCTTTCTTCTCGCGATCATGCACCGCGAGACAACTCCAAACAAGATGGCCGCGCCCGCGAGCAACCACATGGGTAAGTTGGCGACCCGCAACCATGCAGAAAATCTCGCGAACATGCTGGAAAAAAACTTCCGCATCTTCGCAATGTTTCCGCTTATTTGCGATAATTTTAAACATTTTCGCGATAATTTGCGGAAGTGGATTTCGCAAATTCCGCCCACCCCTACTCCTCAGTGACTTGTAATATCCTTTTAATGTACTGCAGGGGTTACTTATCCCTTATATTATCAATGAAATTGCCACAGGTATTTCTTATAGAACTATGGGCCTGATGTATTATTATTGGGTTGTGTTTTTAACTTTAAGTAGCATCTGTCATGCCCCCAAAGAATATTTAGCTCTGTGATGGATGCACTATTCCATCTCAGTTTAGAAATGGGAATTTCTGTGATTCGCAGAAGCCCCTCCAAGTTGTTATTAATGAGACATGATTTCCTCGGCAAATCCTACCATATGTCTTTGAATGCCAACAAGGGACAACAGGCCTCCAGTACTGCATTCTCATTTCCAAATTGCCTTGACAATACAATCAAGCACTAGCAAAGCCAATAGGTCGTGTCCCGGACATCCATAGGCTTTACCAATGTTTTTATTTTTTCCTCAGATAGCTACCAAATATGCTCAACACCATCTGTGAATGATTTTTGTGGAAGTAAAAAAACACAATTGCCAGATGGCCATCATGTATGCGTGAAATGGAAATCCTTTCAAGAGTCAGAGTGCAATTAGGGCTTACTCATTTAACGGTGGGGAAAAAGCAGTATTTACAACTAGTGTCCCGGAACTTACCCTTACTGTTGAGCCAAAACTGAGCATCAAGTGCACCCCTTGAGAACTGGACCCTGGGGCAATCAAGCCAAACAGGCAAAGGCTAACTAAGGAAGGTGGTGTGGGGTTAAAGACTTAGAACTCAATAGACCACCCAATAGCAATTAATACCTGAATGTCCAGTTAGTGTTTTCTCTTATGAAAAATAAACTACTTTACTATTCACTAACCACACAATACTATACATAGATAACAAAGCCCACTACATTGTCGCTCTTGGTAATAGATAGAGGAATCTTGGGACAGCAACTGGAAGATCCAGCCCCATACTTGCACAAAGTTGCAGACCATATTTATGTGTCCCAACACTCAGCTCTGAGATTGATAATGGGCAGTTCTTGGCTTTAGCTTATTCCTCTCAGACTGGTCCAGCCATGGTCTTAGTCTTCGGGTGTCAGCAGGAAGGTGGGGCGGAGTTGGGAGTCTCCTATTGGGAGACCGAAAAAAAGCGCAATTAACTACCTGATAGCCTGTGGGGAGCAGTCTGTCCAGTGAACAGTGAGGCCGGAAAGGACAGGGGACATTCCCTAAGCCTAAAAGAGACCCTCTATTGCCTCTCTTCCACACTCAAATGTTTGGCCTATTACAATGCATCTTAGGACAGAGTTCATTTTGCTGCTTGGTGCTCTTTCCACCCTCCACCTGAGGTACCTCAAGGATGAAGGAAAACAACATTGATGCCAGAGAGGCCACCATCACATGTGACACAAAACCTCCAGACACTTTCTCTGCACACAGAAGTAACATATTGAGGCATCATCCATATCCCACACAGGCAGGACAAAGGATCTGGTTGCAGAAGACTGTCAGATCAACTTAGAAAGTGCAGAAGACAGTGCATGTTTCTCCACAGAAACAGACAACAATGCCTGCCTTGACACTACAATCTTCTTGCTGCCACCATAGCCATCCTGGTGAGTAGATGATATTCAGGCTCAGTATGGAGGGTGCACATGGGATGGCACAACCTGTGACACATAAAATGCCTTTAACTCGCACATATGATTGCCATGTGTGCTAAGGAGAGATCAAAAACCTACAGAGCTTGCTATGATAACCACAAGGTAGGGCGCATGCTCTCCAGAGCCATGTTGAGGATCTTTCTCCGCCCTTACACAAACACATGTGTACAAATGTATGAGCAGCCATCTTCAAATGATATTTGAACTATTTATAATTTACCATCTGCCAATGCAGTGTGGTACTACTTGGTGTACTACAAAATGCAATTTGCAAATCTACGGCTGGACGTCTCCACCTCCGCCTCTCCTGTCTTTTCTGTATGTAGATCTGTACCCTGGAGGCAGATAGCTCAGTATCTGTAAGTAGAGGATTTAGAAGCCAAGGTGGGGGGGACAAAGGGGATACTTGTAAAATCTTAAATAATTACCACCAAATGGGAGAGGCTAGTGCAAATTGAAGGGGTTTAGTGATGTCCACGCAAATACAACTCCCCCCACACACACACACATAAGAGTAAGCATAATTCACAAAATGCACTTCTAATTCTACTGCAGCTCTAATAGTGCCAGCAACAGAGCAAGCCAAACACCACATCACCAACCATGATTCTGGAACACACTCTCAGAGAGAACAAGGATGGCAGGCTATACCACTAATACTTCATAAGAAATAATGTAATATAAATTAAATTAACTCTAAATTTGTAATTTCCTAATTAAATATATTTTTTGTATGTTAAAAAACTTAAGTGTAACCAATGCTCTATGTATTATGCTTTTATTTACTAATGCGCTCAAATTTAAAATCAGCTACATTTCATTTTTAACTTAGTTTGAAAAAATCTAAAAATGATGTCAATTTATTATAACCAAGATTGTAACAATTTGAATAAATATAAAAATGTTAGTGACAGTGGGTGTTTTTAATTTTCTGTTTAAATTTATTGTAATTTTGATTGCTTCTCATACACCCACCTGCAACGGCTGGCCGGTGGGGTATGTGGAATAGTACATAAATTGTGTCAAAGATGGTATACCCAAACTTCATCAACCTTCTTCTCACCCCCTACTCCTGTGTACTAGAATCAATGGATAGATATAGCCATCATACAATAGGTGGTGATTCAGTTTTAAAATATTGTCCAATATGAATATTTAAAAAAATACATATACATTTAAATTAATGTACAATGGTAATTTAAGAGGTAGTGCATTGTGTATTTTTCTTTAAGTAGTCCTAGGTTAATATTGTTTGTTTAAAATTATTTTACCTTTTTTATTTTACAATAAATATATGACATTTATTTATTAAAACTAAATAATGAACTTCATCAAATTTCCCTATATTTCCCAATAGACAGAGCTCCGCTCAGGTGGCAAAAACTCCACAAACAGGTAGAAAGGTCATAATAATAACTTTAACCTTGTAACTAAGAGTCAAGTCTACATCTAAATGTAAATCTGCAGACAGAAATTGTGAAAAGCTTGAAGAGTGGAGATTCACACTTGTGTAGACATACACATACAAACGTATCAAAAGGTGGGGCGGGGGGACACTGCCTGTCATACCATCAAACAGTTTGCCAAGGTGCATCATCATGAATGCAGGGCATTCAATCACTCACTTGAGCTGAAGTTCTTTACTTGCTGCAGCCACTGCTGTACACCTCTATGCTCATTTTTCAGACATATTTGTCCTCAGTGGTGAACGGTAATATTGAGTAGTTACCACACACACAAACACACGTACACTCACCCATCTAAATGCACACTCACTCACAGGCATGCATTCACAGGCATGCATACATACGCCCACCATTCACAAGCACATACACAAGCACACACCCATTCTCAGCGCACATACACAAATACACATACATTCACACATACACCACATGCACGCCAAACACCACACACCAAACATTAAAAAAACAATGCTCTAGTCACAGTGGTGATCTCGGATGGTGAGAGTGAAGCCTCTGTAGTTCCTGGAGGATTGGGCTGCCACCTCCTCTCATTGGCTGATCTTGTTGTCGGTCTGCTAATGAGAGGAGGTGGCAGTCCCTTACTCGTCACAGAGTGAGATGTGGTCAGTGAGACTGCTGACGCCACCCCACTCTTGGACAAGTCTCACTGATGGACAGTTGGCCCTGGGCCCTTAAGGATTTAAACGTGAAGTGCACAGGTCTGAGTCTATCAGTGACGCTCCCTTTCATCATGATGGAGAGGACCTCCAAGTGTTTTGCCAGACTGAGAAGGCCACGCCCAAAGAGTTGTGAAATTCTGAGCCTGACAAAAGAGTGTCTGTCAGCCTGACCTTTGCTCAACCTGACAGACACTTTTCATGTCTGCAAAAAGGTGGGTGGGCTAGGCTCTCTGCCCTTAAAGACGAGCAGCTTCTCTTTGCTCTTCTTATGTAGAGGGTGACAACTTAAATTTGTGTGTGCTGGCAATGTTGCTGAACTTCATGTCAGGTCTCCTAAGCTCCCTAAGCTCATCAGCCCAATGACTCAAGAAGGAGCCAATCAAAAACATTGCGGAGGGCACCGCTGCCTGGCTTGCCAGCACACAGTTCGCCCAAGTGCACTGTGGGTGTAAGATGCTTTATTCTTTTTGCCCACACCTGTGTCTGATGAAAGAGGCCCGTGCTTCAAAAGTAGTCACTTCTGAGAGTGGATCAGGAGGGGTGCAAATCGGGGGTTGTTGTCCACATTATGGTCATTCCTTTCGAGAGGAGAAGTGACAAGGAACAGGGAGGACACAGAGCACTGCGTAGTTTATTGGGCTTGGAGTTGGAAGACGACTGACTTTTCCTTCACAAGGCCTGTGTACTAGAGTATTATTTGGATTAGGAGAATGACCAAAACCCTGAACTCCTAGGCACGAGCCATGGAGAGACACTAGCATCGTGTCATGCTTCCTGTCTGAGGGTAACCGACTTGAGTGGCCTTCACCTTGCAATGTGGAAACAATCTTCTATGGGATTGGCCCATATTAATGGCAGAGTCCCGAAGTGCTTCTCTACTTGTTTCAGTTCCTTTGCGCAGAGGGGTGTGCAGATGTAAGGATACTGTAAGATGTTTGAAGGTATCCTTAGAGTTACTGCCAGTCAGTTGTATGATGGAAGGCATGCTTTAACAACGCGGTCATTAACACGACCACGTATTTACCATGCATACCTCCACAACGAAGGTCTTTACCGCACATATGCCTTTGCCACACATGCCTTTACAATGAAAAAGTAAGTATTTAGCAGGTAAGTATAAAGCATACACACACACACATATATATATATATATATAGATATATATCTATCTATATATTCACTGAAAAAACCATAGGTTTCACACATGTTATAGTTAGCTGGACATTTTACTGATAAAAAACCAATGAAATTCCCCCGTTATAGTTACTGCAGGCAACTATAACTCACGCGACCGCAATCCTCTGCTGATGCTAATACTGTATTTAGACAATTATTTGCCCATGTCTTCTTCCATTAAATTTTAGCTTTACATATATTACAAATATTTTTTTTTCATAAAGACACATATGTCATCAGCAGAAGATTGCGGTCGCGTAAGTTTTAGTTGCCTGCAGTAACTATAACGGGGGAATTTCATTGGTTTTTATCAGTAAAATGTCCAGCTAACTATAACATGTGTGAAACCTATGGTTTTTTCAGTGAATTTGCAAGGTTTTTTAAATGCTAAGTTACATTACGCCATTCGTGGCGTGCGCGCCCAGTTAACGCAGTTCGTTCCGTGCGCGCACGGTGCGCTTCGCGCACGGTGCGCGCACAGTGAGCACGCGGTGCGCTTCGCGCAACGCGCGCCCACTTTACGCAGTTAGTGCCGTGCACGCACAGTGGTCACGCGGTGCGCTGCACGCACCGCGTGCCCACGTTAAGCGGGATGGGCCATGTACGCACGATGCGCTTCGCGCACCGTGCGCACATGGGGGACTTATTTTGCGCATCTTTGTGAAATGTATTCTTTGTTAACTTCTTACATGTTTTATGCCATGCACAAATGGTGCTCTTCGGGCACCATTTGCACACGGGGTGGGGAGAATGTGGATAATTTTTTTGTTTTTACAATTTTTTACCGTACGCGTACGGTAAGCGTAATCGGCGATTTTCCGAAAAAAATTTTTTTTTTTTTTTGGGCTTGGGGGTGGTTTGGGGACCCCTGTATCAATGCTGGGTGGTTAGGATCTCATGAAACTGCCTCTTTACACATTTTTGGGGTTCGTTTTTGCTGCCCAACTCAGGAAGCGAGAGAGAAAATGGCAGCCGCCGCTTCCTGGTTTCGACCGATTCGAATGTTTACTAAGATCTAAGAGCCAATCAGAATCGCGCTCGCGCACGCCACCGTACGCGTATGGTAAGCTTACGGTAAGCGCACCGTAAGCGCACCGTAAGCTGCCACAGATATATATATTGATTTAAAGGCTATTTTCTCAGAATCTACTGAACAGATTTACACCAAACCTACAAAAGGCACTTCCTTGACCTGGGGACTACCTCTCTGCCAAATTTCATTAAATTCTGTTCAGCCGTTCGGGCTGTAGCCCTGTCTAAAGGTCCTATGGAAAAATGCATGGGAAAAACGCGTTTTGGGACCCCCCTTTATCTCAGCCCCCGCTTGACGAATCCCCCCGAGACTTTCAGGGTAGGAGCGGAGCGTAGCGCCCCACCTATTTTGAAAAATTCGCGAGGATTCGTCGACCGGCGCCAAAGTTATTCAAAATAGAATGTTGCGGATTTCCTATGGAAACGTGGTCCTAACTATAACTACCTACTGGCGACCGCCAGTAGGTAATATATATATATATATGACAGCTTTATTGTTATCTGCAAAAACCTAACATTTTCTTTGTAAAGGCATGTGTGTAGAGGCAGATGCCTTTTTTACATATATTTATCTATATGTATTTTTATACGCACATACGTGTAAGTATGTATATGTGCATATATTTTTACATATGTATATATATATAATATATAAAAGTGTAAACCACATACAGATTGTTATATATATATATATATATATATACATGTATTTTTATGTGTGTATATATATATATATATGCATATATATATATATATATATATATATATATATATATATATATATATATATATATATATATATATATATATATATATGAACAAACTTCTCTCTCGCTTCTCCCTCAATCCTGGGGTTCGTCGCAACAAAGGAAAGCACGGCACCACAGAGAACACTTGATTAGTGTTTTATTCAGCAAATGAACATCAGGAACACGCACAAAAGGACGGTCGACGCGTTTCGGCACTCAGCCTTCAACTGGACCATAGAGTCCTAATGTCCAGAGTGTCTTTTAAAGAAACCATTTACAAAAAAATAGTAGAAAGTGAAAACATACTGGACGTGAATTACATCGTCGATCAAGGTATGTTATTTCAAGGTAAATAAAAGTTTTAGATCAAAGAGAACCACAATAATTCATCCTCCATGGTAATTGCTGATAAATTAAATAATTTTTAAGGATTATTGCAATTAATATCAAATAATTTGGAATTAGAGATAAATCACAATCGCGGTAAAGTACCTTTAGACTGTGAGGGAGTCAATTAGATTGAGGCAATTGTAAATAATGAAGTCCTGCTAACGATTAAATGTTCACATAGTGAGTCATCATAATTTTTTACCAAACACAAATGATTTTCTGAAAGGAGTTTTCTCATAAAGTATGTGTGTCAGTGGACAAAATTAATTAGTTGTCAAGAATTCATAACGTTACCAACCTAGAATCATCTAAAGACAAATTCCAACTGTTGCAATATCAAATTCATATGTCTATGTCAGCAATAATCAGAGGAGGGATAAGTAAAGAGAGATACCGTGAAAACAATTAACGATTTGCAATTTTAGATCAACACTGGAAATAATATACAAGTCCAAAGAGGGAGAAACAGGAAGGAGCCCATCATAAGTGGTCAGTTCAGAATTTTCAAAGGTGCACATGCAGTTCGGCATCCAAGTTATGTCCTAATGGGTTTTCTGTACCCATTAGTAAAATCATTCTCGACTCTGCTCTTCTTAGCTCAAGAATACAGTTTCCACCCCTTTCTTTCTGTCGGACAATTTTGATGCCAGAGTACTTAAGCTGATTACTGCCACTTGAGTGGAAGTCAAAAAAATGTTTGGCCATGGGATATGTGAAGTCCTTATTCTTGATTGCACGCAGATGTTGTAGGATGCGGAGTTTAAGTTTATTGATTGTGCTACCAATATAGTATTTCTGACATGGGCATTCCAATCTGTAAATTGCATATTTTGATTCACATGTGATATGGTCTTGAATCTTTTCATGATGGCCATTCTGTAATTGATAAGAAGTGATGTTTTTACCCTGTTCACACGCCTTACATTTTGAGCATTTCCAGAATCCCGGTGTGGTTAACCAAGACGTGGTAATTTGCGGTTTAATTTCAAAATGGCTGTGTGTGAGAATGTCTCCCAGAGAGGCAGTTTTTCGATAAGTAAATCTTGGACCGGGAGGCAGAATTTTCTTAAGGGTTTCATCAAGCAACAGTACTTCCCAATATTTGGATATGGTTTTTTGGAATTCATTACTTTGATTGTTGAAATCAACTATGAGTCTCGTTATGGTAGCAGTGTCCTCTTTGTTCCGGCCTACTTGGAGTAATTCATTTCTGTTTTTATTTATAACTCTGTTTCTTGCAGTCAGGATTACATCCAAGGGATAGCCTCGTTGTAGAAAACGTTGACTCATCTCATCTATTTGTAGGCTGAAATCTGAGACTTCTGAGCAATTCCTTCTGGCTCTTAACATTTCCCCGTAGGGGATACTCCATTTAAGTTTAGCTGGATGTCCACTGTTAGCATGAAGAATGCTGTTACTGGCCGTGGGTTTTCTGTGCATTTTGGTACAGAATTTGCCATTCAGTATAAATACTTCGACATCCAGAAATACAATGTTGGTGGTGCTAGTTGTAAATGTAAAGGTCAATTGGTATCTGTTGGTGTTGAGAGAATCCAGAAAGTTTGTAAAGAGCTCTATATCGCCTTCCCAAATGATGAACAGGTCATCGATATATCTTGACCAGAATTTGATGTTTTTTGCGCGATCGTCTTTTAAGACTTCAGTTTCCCATGTTGCCATGAGGAGATTGGCATAAGTTGAAGCAAAGGATGTGCCCATCGCGGTCCCTTGTTTTTGCAGGAACAGTTCTCCTCTGAACAGGAAGACGTTATGTGTCAAACAGTATGTCAGCATTTCAATCAACATCTCAGAATGTTCCAAAAAGCAAATTGCTCTGGTATCAAGGAATTCTTTTACTGCTGCAATTCCATCAGGGTAGCGGATGGAAGTGTAAAGTGAAGAAACATCAATGGAGGCCATGATGTAGTTTTCTTTCCACTGTAGTTGATCAATTTTTTGCAAAAAGTCCATTGTGTCCCTCAAGTATGATGGGAGGGCTGTAACATAATTCATTAAGAAGATGTCAATAAACCGAGATGTAGATTCTAATAGAGAGCCAATGGAGCTAACAATGGGTCTACCTGGTGGATTAATAGTTGACTTGTGGATCTTTGGTAAGAAATAAATAGCTGCCGTGATAGGATGATTTGTTTTTAAGTATAAATATTCTTCCAGATCAATAAGTTCTCTCTCTCTCCAAGCCAAGAGTTTCAAATGATATTCCTCTGTCCAATTCTTGATTGGATTCTTTGTTAATTTCTCATAATGATCCTTATTGTTAAGTTGTCTAGCAGCTTCTTTAATGTAATCCTCACAATTTTGAATAACAATGTTACCGCCTTTGTCAGAGGCTTTGATGATGATGTTTTGATCATTGCGTAGTTCTTTTAATGCATTGTGTTCTTCAAAAGTGAGGTTCCATGTCTTGCTCTTATTCTTATGTTTAGTTGTAGTTTTGAACTTTTTGTTCGATGACGTAGGGCAATTTGTGGACATCTTATTGATCTCCTCCACCATAATTTCCTGAAAGAGATCGATTTTATTGCCGGGAGGAAGTTGTGGGCAGAAGGTTGATCGGTTTTTGGAACCACTATTTCCTCCTCTAATATATATATATATATATATCAAAAACAAAGGTTGCCCCATTGGAAGGCCTCACTCGAGGGGGTTACACACTCGTTTGCTGCCGGTAGTGGCACTGCAGCCCGCCATGCTTTACTTCATCTTGTGCCAAACGCGTTTCGGGCGTACCTTCCGCCCTTGCTCACTGGCTGAAACAACAGGAGACACAGACTGATTACTTGCACATAATTTATTTTGAAAATTAAGTCCCGCCCATATAGGCGTCATCAGGGAGCATTGTGGTCTTTGCAGTTCCTTGTTGGACAAAGTGCAAATTCCCAGTGGGCAGAGTACAACGTGGTAAGAACCGCAATGACACCAATATTTACCCGCAGCTCAGGCCCCCCTCGTTCAGTTCACTGCTAAGAGTCCCGGGCAATATAGATCCGCTATTATCAAAGCGACGGGGCCTTCCACGACCGAACATATATATATATATATTACCTACTGGCGGTCTCCAGTAGGTAGATATAGTTAGGACCTATTTTCCATAGGAAATCTGCAACATTCTATTTGGAATAACGTTGGCGCCGATTGACGAATCTTCGCGAAATTTTCCAAACTTTTGGCCAGCTCCGGTCCACTACTATCCTGAAAATTTCTCGGTGATTTGTCAAGCGGGGGCCTGTTGACGCAGCTACAGCCCGAACTACTGAGCGGAATTACACCAAATTTGGCAAAGAGGTAGTCTTCAGTTCAGACTCGTGCCTTTTGCTTAAATGGTGTAAATCCGTTCAGTAGTTCCTGAGAAAATTAGAGTTAAAAAGATAGATACATCTATGGCCTCGGAGGATCCGTGCACCCTCCCCGCACCCAGCGCGCACCCTGCCGTGCACGAGCTGAATGCTAATTGGCTGCCAACACTCTGAATCAGGAAGTGTTGGCAGCCATCTTGTGCCTCGGTAGAACCGAGGCACAAGAAGCCCCCAAAAAACCATCGCAAAATGTGAAAAGGGGGCAGGGTAGAAACACCCTGACCCCCTAGGCCTGCTCAGGGGGTCCCATTTTTTAAAAATCACGGGATGCGCTTAGGGTCCGCGCATCCCCCTGACGAAAAATAAAATGAAGCACGGGCTCCCGCGCTTCGTTAACAATTAGCCCCAGGGGGGGCCAAGTCCAGGTGGCAATTTTTTATAGTAATGGGGGGGCCACGCCCCTTTTTACACCTCTCTGCAACGCAGCTCCGTGGCGCTTATTGGAGGTACCTGGTGGGCTAGTTGGCCGCCAGGGGACCTCAGGATTCAAGGGGACTTAATCTCCCAACTTAAAACGCACCACGGGGCTCGTTTGCACAGTGGTGAAGGTAGGGGGTGGGGCCTGAGGTGATACTGTGCAAACACGCCCTGTGACGCGTTTTAAGTTGGGGAATTCATTCCTCTTCAATCCAGAGATACTCTAGGGGACAACTAGCCCACCAGGTACCTCCACTAAGCGCCACGGAGCTGCATTGCAGAGTGTTATAAAAAGGGGTGTGGCCTCTGAACACCTCTCTGCAACGCAGCTCCCTGGCGCATACTGGAGGTACCTGGTGGGCTAGTTGGCCGCCAGGGGATCTCAGGATTCAGGGGACTTAATCCCCCAACTTAAAACACCCCACGGGGCGCGTTTGCACAGTCGTGAAGGTAGGGGGCGGGGCCTGATATGTGTGCAAACACGCCCTGTGGCGCGTTTTATGTTGGGGAATTAATTCCTCTTCAATCCTGAGGGTCCCTGGGGACCAACTAGCCCACCGGGTACCTCCAGTAAGCGCCACGGAGCTGTGTTGCAGAGTGTTGTATAAAGGGGCGTGGCCTCTGAATACCTCTCTGCAATGCAGCTCCCTGGCGCATACTGGAGGTACCTGGTGGGCTAGTTGGCCCCCAGAGGACCTCAGGATTGAAGAGGAATTAATTCCCCAACTTAAAACGCGCCACAGGGCGTGTTTGCACACGTCACCTCAGGCCCCTCCCCCTTCCTTCACCATTGTACAAATATTCCTCTAAAATCAGCCGAACTAGGAATTCCGATTTACTCACCTGTTATCAGGAGAGAACCCAGTGCTGCATCTTTTAGCCCAGCACTGACCCTGAAAAGTAATTCTAAGCATACTTACCAGTAACTTGTATTTCCTTCCATAGGAATCCATTGTGTGGTTTTCACCAGAAAATTTTCTAATGTCCATTTTTGAAACATACAAATATTCCTCTAAAATCAGCCGAACTACGAATTCCGATTTACTCACTTGTTATCAGGAGAGAACCCAGTGCTGCATCTTTTAGCCCAGCACTGACCCTGAAAAGTAATTCTAAGCGTACTTACCAGTAACTTGTATTTCCTTCCATAGGAATCCATTGTGTGGTTTTCAGCAGAAAAGTTTCTAAGTGTCTATTTTCACAAACAAAAATTATTCCTACAAAATCGTCTGTATGACTTAGACACATTCTTTCAACCGTTTACAGGAGGTTGGCCAGTGCTGGATCCAGGATCCACCACTGAGTAAGAAAAAGTACCGATAACACTACTTACCTGCCAAGTGAATATTCTGCCATAGGATAACATTGGTGATTCTATGTGAAAACATTTCTGTCAACGTTTAAAATACAATGATATTCCTTAAAAATAACTACTGTAACCAAAACGCTTTTACTCAACTGTTTACAGGCGATGTCCAAGGACTGAATCTAGGATCCAGTCCTGTGGTTAGAAAAGTAATCCATAAAGTAACTAATTGCATTTAACTAGACATTCACATTGAGCTCAATGTTGCTGTGTGTTTGAAATTGTGTTGCCCATTGCAACAACTGTATCTACTGTATTTAAAAGTCTGTTGCCTATTTGCCAAGTATTTAAACTAAAGTAATTCATTCTGAGAAAGTATATTTTGTATTGTAATGTATAATGTAATTTAAAAAAATATACCTAAAAATAAATTGTTTAAAAAATGTAGCAAATCAGTATCAAAAAAATCAGTATAACAATTAATACATTAAAAATTGTCATTTACAAAACCTTTGAAATTCACTGAAAAAAACATAGGTTTCAGGCCTGATATAGTTAGGAATTAGCATTTAAAAAACCTTTGAAATTCACTGAAAAAAACATAGGTTTCAGGCCTGATATAGTTAGGAATTAGCATTTAAAAAACCTTAGAAATTCACTGAAAAAACCATAGGTTTTAGGGGTGTTATAGTTAGCTGGACATTTCACTCGAACAAAACCATTGAAATTCCTCCGATATAGTTAGTTGTACTAACTACATCTCGCTGCTGATGATGTCACATATTACATCATTCATGACATGGTCAGTGACATCACTGATGACATCTCAAATGACATCACTGATGGCATCATCCACGTGACAATCAGATACACCTCATCATACACTAGTATAACCTTTCATCACTCACTGTAAAATACAGAGTACCAGATTTAAAACCATTGACACACCAATAAAAGTTTCTAAACACCCACTCAGCAATTCCTAGATCTATACACACATCTAATCACTTACCTATAGATTCACTCATACATGCTGTCAATGATCAATAGAACACTATCACTTATACACCTATTTCGACATTACACACCAGCACACATTCTAATCACTTATGAAGTCATCCTACTCACTTATGCAAACATACTTACTTTTACTTACCTATACACTTATAAAAACACCACTTCATCTATTCATATAGATAATAAATCATACTTAGTGTGTTATAAAAACACTATTACAAGTATACAGTTATCCATACAGTCACTCATACAATCACTGAGCCATATATATACTTATTTATATACAACAACTGACACATACACTGGCTTTTATTTTCCTAATTTGTTGGACATGTACCATTGAGACATGTATTGGCTCATCACCACACCCATAAAGATATTCACTCACCCAAACAACTGTTATAACATGTAGTTTTAACTTCATATACCTACTGAATCAACTATTCACACATCTTTGGGCAGTCACACCCCCCCCACCGAAACACACACACATTCATTCTCCCATACAAATACTCAGTTAACTAATCAATAAATAATATAGACTTTCACGTAGCTAGTAACCAACTGGTGCAGCAGTATACACAACAACTGACAAAGTGATACAGATATTCACACAGTTTAGTCACTATCAAATATATTTAGTGAGACACTATAAATTAGTCAAGTAAACAGTCAATCACACTGCTACTAAATCCTCCATCCAGATATTTATATTTATATATCACCTCATTCTTCAATGCAAAGTGCTATATATATATAATACATATTTAAATAACGAACCAAACCACATTCACTGGATGATGTCATCAGTGAGGTCATCAGTGATGTCATTTGAGATGTCATCAGTGATGTCACTGACCATGTAATGAATGATGAAATATGTGACATCATCAGCAGTGGATTGCGGGCGCGTGAGATGTAGTTAGTACAACTAACTATATCGGAGGAATTTCAATGGTTTTGTTCGAGTGAAATGTCCAGCTAACTATAACACCCCTAAAACCTATGGTTTTTTCAGTGAATTTCTAAGGATTTTTAAATGCTAATTCCTAACTATATAAGGCCTGAAACCTATGTTTTTTTCAGTGAATATATATATATATATATATATATATATATATATATATATATATTACCTACTGGCGGTCGCCAGTAGGTAGTTATAGTTAGGACCACGTTTCCATAGGAAAACCTCAACATTCTATTTTGAATAACTTTGGCGCCGGTCGACGAATCCTCGCGAATTTCTCAAAATAGGTGGGGCGCTACGCTCCGCTCCTACCCTGAAAGTCTCGGGGGGATTCGTCAAGCGGGGGCTGAGATAAAAGGGGGGTCCCAAAACGCGTTTTTCCCATGCATTTTTCCATAGGACCTTTAGAACGAGCTACAGCCCGAACGGCTGAACAGAATTACTAGAAATTTGGCAGAGAGGTAGTCCCTAGGTCAAGGAAGTGCCTTTTGTAGGTTTGGTGTAAATCTGTTCAGTAGATTCTGAGAAAATAGCCTTTAAATCAATATATATATCTGAGCCCGCTTACGGTACGCTTACCGTACGCTTACCGTACGCTTACCGTAAGCTTACGGTGGCGTGCGCGAGCGCGATTCTGATTGGCTCTTAGATCTTAGTAAACATTCGAATCGGCCGAAACCAGGAAGCGGCGTCCGCCATTTTGTCTCTCGCACTGAGTGTTGTTTATCAAACATGATGGCCAAAAACATGTTACGGGGCTGTTTTGACAACTCCCTCCCACATAGTCATGTTGAGGGAGTCCCCAAACATCCCCCAAGAGCAAAAACGGTTTTATTTTTTTTTCGGCAATTTCGCGGGGTACGCTTACCGTACGCTTACCGTACGCTTACCGTAAGCTTACCGTACGCTTACGGTAAAAAAATAAAAATAAAAAAAACACCATCCACACTTACCCCACCCCCTGTGCTTTTGGTGGCCGCAGGCCACCAAATGTGCAGGGCTTATTAATAGAGAAAAAAAACGTAATTTTGGCAACATGAAATTATAAAATCGAAATAAAAAAAACACTATCCACATTGACCTCACCCCCTGTGCTTTTGGTGGCCGAAGGCCACCAAATGTACAGGGCCTATTAAAGTTGATAAAAACCGTGCACGGAACGAACTGCGTTAAGTGGGCGCGCACGCCACAAATGGCGTAAAGTAACTTAGCATTTAAAAAAACGTACAAATTCACTGAAAAAACCATAGGTTTCACACACGTTATAGTTAGGAAATAGCATTTAAAAAACCTTGCTAATTCACTGAAAAAACCATAGGTTTCACACATGTTATAGTTAGCTGGACATTTTACTGATAAAAAACCAATGAAATTCCCCCGTTATAGTTACTGTAGGCAACTATAACTCACGCGACCGTAATCCTCTGCTGATGACATATGTGTCTTTATGAAAAAAAAATATTTGTAATATATGTATAGCTAAAATTTAATGGAAGAAGATATGGGCAAATAAGTGTCTAAATACAGTATTAGCATCAGCAGAGGATTACGGTCGCGTGAGTTATAGTTGCCTACAGTAACTATAACGGGGGAATTTCATTGGTTTTTTATCAGTAAAATGTCCAGCTAACTATAACATGTGTGAAACCTATGGTTTTTTCAGTGAATATATATATATATATATATATATATATATATATATATATATATATATATATATATATATATATATATATATATATATAGTCACTTAAAAAACCATAGGTTTCACACAGGTTATAGTTAGCTGGACATTTCACTCGTAAAAAACCATTGAAATTCAACCGTTATAGTTAGTTCAGATAACTATAACTCACGCACCCGCAATCCACTGCTCATGACGTCACATATTACATCACTCATGACATGGTCAGTGGCATCACTCATGACATCACTGATGACATCATCCTTGTGATAAAGTGGCGGTCGCGCGAGTTATAGTTATCTGAACTAACTATAACGGTTGAATTTCAATGATTTTTTACGAGTGAAATGTCCAGCTAACTATAACATGTTTGAAACCTATGGTTTTTTAAGTGAATTTGCAAGGTTTTTTAAATGCTAATTCCTAACTATAACGTGTGTGAAACCTATGGTTTTTTAAGTGAATTTGTAAGGTTTTTTAAATGCTAAGTTATGTATGTATTATTATATTTTTCATATATTTATTTTACAATAAACTACCTATGTATATAGTTATAGATTGACTGTATCCTGTAATATGGAATGGCTTGTTTAAAATGTTTTTTTTTTTTAAGGTTTTTCAAATTTCAAGTAATTCTGTTCAGCCGTTCGGGCTGTACCTTCGACTAAATGTCCTATGGGAAAATGCATGGGGAAAACGCATTTTGGGACCCCCCTTTTTTCTCAGCCCCCGCTGGACGAATCACCCCGAGACTTTCAGGGTAGGAGCTGAGCGGAGCGCCCCATTAGTTTTGAAAAATTTGCAAGGATTCGTCAACCGGCGCCAAAGTTATTCAAAATAGAATTTTCAGATTTCCTATGGAAACTCGGTCCTAACTATAACTATCTACTGGCGACCGCCAGTAGATAATATATATACACATTTGTATGTATACTTAAATTTTTTGTGGTAATGACATGCGTTGTAAAGGCAGATTGTGGTAAAAATCTGTGTGGTAAAGGCATGCATGGTAAAGACACATGCGTTGCTAAGCTGTCCATTTTAAAGGCATGTGTGGTTCAGACTGCGTTGTAATTGCTGTTTCCCCTGCCAGACTGGGTGCATTATTGATTGACAGCTGTCAGCCGGGCGGACTCAATTTCAACCAAAATTGAAGATAATGTAGATGTACAGTGACTCTGTGAAAATACTGGTTTCTGTAGTAATTACACACTACAGGCATTGTGTATCCTGTGTCTCAAATCAGAAAAGTAGATTGCTGTGGCTCATGACCATAGCCACTCCAGTCTTTCTTTCATCTCTATGACTCAGACAACGCTTTCCCAATCCTTCTTTGGTTTCCATGTCTCGAGTTCAGTTTTTCCAATCTTTCTTCGTCTGGGTGGCTGTGGCACATAGACACAGCCCCTATAATCTTTTTTCCGTCTCCATGTCACTAGTCACATGGGTACAGATGTCCTAATGTTTCTTTAGTTTCCATGCCTATGGTGAGCTATAGCAATCTTCTCAGACTCTGGCTACCTTAATATTTCTTCCATCTCCCTGACTCAGCGTTCCTGCCATCATTTTCCTATTCTTTCTTCAGTTTCCATGGCTCAGGCCAGGCTGTTTTGCGGGTACAGCATTCTTTGTTTTACAGGGTTCCTGCTCTTTGTTGCTGCTCAGTGGGTGGTACTTCCCAGAAGAGTCAGTTTCCAAGAAGGGCCTGACAGTGAAAGAAGTGCCCCAGGGGTGAGTATTATCAAATGATCCATGTGTTTCATGAAATACATTTTTTCAGCATCTCTTCGTTGCTGCTTGTGATTTCGGTGTTCCTGTGAAATCTGAATTGTTGCAATGTCAAAATGGTCCTTTCTCTGATATCCTAAGACATCATGGAGCGTTTCCAAAATCAGGCTCATTATATTTCCTATATGCGTGCGTAAAAAGGTCCCCCCTGCGTCGAGGCGCGCAGCGTGCGCCATCGAGCCCTGCAACCTCCTCTGAGGAACTGGAGAATTCTATAAGATCAAAGCACTCTGCGAGCCCAGAAGCTGCAGGCTGTTCTAATTGCAAGACACTAATAGTGTAACGTTGAAATGCAAATAAATAGTGTTCCAAGGACTGGGCCTTCCTCTCGGGATGCAAATTACCAGCAGAGTTACAAGAACAGGTGCGCCTTCTGCCGGGAAAAAAGTAGGATTTAGCAACACTGACAGTGTGAGCTCAGGGAACACAGTCACACCTTTGGGAGGAATAACACTTCACTTCGTGTTCTAAACTATCTAAGCTGTCGTTTTGAAATGTGATGGAGTCTTTTTTTGTTTAAAATCTGCCACATTACATCATATGGCACAGCCTAAGGTATATCTTTTATTTCTTGATAGCTTCAATGAAGGGGTGATTAAATAAAAAACAGAAAAGGCGTCCAAGGTAGCCTGTAGGAGAAAAGATACATTTCGTCTGAATGGCTCCTCAACAGGAAACCTCCCATGCACCAAGAGAGGATTTATCCGCGGAACTCACCCCACAATCAAAGACATGAAGGGAAGTGATGTGTTTGCATTTTTAACAGTAAACATCCTAACACAAGTGCAGGTATTTAAACGCACCTTTGTCAAAGAAAGTCGTCTCCAAGCATATCCATCAACAAAAATACCAGAGCCAGCAGGAGTGACGTCATGGAGCCTTTTACCCTTGATGACGTTGAAGGGTTAGCCCCTTTCCCACCGTTGGCTCCTACACAGCCTCAGATTCGTCGCTGGTGAGCTACAGGAGGGCACAGGAAGTGCGCAGGGCTCCTCCAGTCCCAGCCGCTGCTTTCATGACTCTTGAGGCCAAGGATAGTATGGGCAGGGTTTACTTCCAATCCACTAATGATTCTAACACGTCTGATACCAGAGATTTGTAGGTTCAAACCATGGAAGCGCGGGCCCTGATGATGGCTACAGACCTCAACAGGGGTCGAAGCCGCCATCTTCACAGCTGTCTGTCCCAACTACCAGCATGAATGCATGAGAACGTTCTTCTCTGCATTCCTCAGAAAACTGGATTTCTCGTTCTCTCAACCTGGAATGAAAGCAGATTCGACCCCAAGCTCCCCGACCCCCTAAAGGGGGAATCTATGCCCTCATCCTGACTTTGTCAGCCAGATCTCTTGGTTACACACCTCACTCGGTCCTCGCTTTTGCCTCTCATATCAACAAAAAGGTGAAAATTCAAACTTTCTTCTACACTTTTGCCTCTCATTTCAACAAATTCAAACTTTTATCTTCACTTTTGCCTCTCTCATCAACAAGAAGGTTTTCTCTCATATCAACAAGGTGAAAAATTCAAACTTTCATCTTCTCTTTTTCCTCTTATATCAGACAGAAGGTAAATAAATCAAACTTTCATCTTCACTTTTGCCTCTTGTATCAACAAAAAGGTGACAATTCAAGGTTACATCTTTACTTTTGCCTCTCATTTCAACAAGAAGGTGAACGCTGCAAACTTCCATCTGCAGGCACTAACCAAATCAGACACTGTATCCCCTGATCTTCAAGAAACAGCTGTCCATGCCCTTATTATTTCCAGACTTTGGAATGCACTATTCACTGGAGTTCCTCCGCCATCTCCAGCCCTGCCATATCGGTACTTACCTTGGCTGCCAGGTAAGTCGATGTGATCACGTTGTTCTTCCGCTTACACCGGCTGCACTTTTTTGCTAAAATGTAATTCCAAATCTGCTGCCTTGTTAATCATGTCCTACACGGTACCATTCCACCGCCCCTTGCTGATCTGCTCAGGTTTTCTGGTGGACACATAGGTCTGAAAAGTCATTAATGGCTTCTTTTTTAAACTTCCAAGTTTAGAACAGCAACTGAGGGAGCCATAACTGCTCGAAGGCAATCTTTCACTGGTGCGGCCTCTTCTTTAGAAAGTGTAAGTGTATATAAAGCTCCTAGACACCACCTACCGAAGTCCAGGGGCTGTATTACACATTTTTGTTGTTAGCACCAGGCACACCTTTCGAAAGGTGCTCTCGGTGCTAACAAAGAGAGTGCGCCGTATTAGAATGAATGCACTTCCTCCAGAGCAGCCGCAAAACTCTCTCTGCCCTGGGGGCAGCACATTCAAGTGAAATATGCAGCAGCTTTGAAGCAGCTGCCCCATGGTTTTCTGTGCGGGCGGCACCCGACTGCACTTTTAAGAGGGGTGAGAGATCCCCTTGCAGGTGAATGCAGTGAGTGACTGCATCTACCTTCAAGGGGATGTATGGGGGATTCATAGGACACCCTTCACAACCTTCAGAGGGCTGCTATCAGGGTCCGCACTGTCAGTGCGCCTCCTGAAAGCTTCTTTGCCAATGCGCCCGTCTATAATATAGCACATTTAATAATCATCTTGAGCATCCGGAGTGTGTGGAAGCAGGAGACGGAGACAGTGTTTACTTGGCCGATCACGGTGAATTGGTTGCTGAGTACTATTCTTAGGTTCTTAGCATGGGTTGCTGGGAAGGATGTGGGTCAGAGTTTGGCAGGACACCAGGTGGAATCTCAGAAGGAGGTGTCTTTTCTGAAGATTACTACTTTCTTGTCTGGTGCTTTCTATCATGCAGGTGGAGAAATTGGTCGGGAGTTTGGTGTCTTGTCGGAGTGGGAGACTATGAGACGGACGTCATCAGTGTAGATATGATGTTCATTCAATGAGCGTGGATTCACTAGTGAGTGGGGTCATGTAGACGTTGAACAGGGTGGGTCTGAGTGAGGATCCTTGAGAAACTCCACAAATTATGTTGATGATTTCTGAGGTGAAGGGGGCCAGGCTGTCCCTTAGCCTGTCGGAAAGGAGAAATTCCAGCAAAGTGTGGGTCCTTTGATGCTGGCTTCATGCAGTCATTGGAAAAGGGGGGGAGGGTGAGAGACAATACGCTGGCTGTGGGAAGGTTCAATAGGATGAGGGCTGCTGTCTCACCTCTGTCCATGATCTGGAAGGGGAACAAGGCCATCAAATTAATATTTCAGCCCAATGGAAGCCTCGTCTCTCCACTGCAGCCATTCCATGATCTGACATTTGTTCCTCAGCACTGAAAGAAAATGGTTCTTGTACAATCCCAGCACCAAATAGTCTCTGTCTCCCCACTACAGTGCACCCCTATCACATTTGATTAGGACTCGATCCACATTTCCAGGTCTCGTTTCATGCTCTTTGAGAGATGGGTGAAGTTCCTACCGTGCTGGAGGGCCAGCTCTGGCTAGGTGCAAGTGATGGTAACTCCTTCACAACAAACCTCTTGGACTAGATGCAACTTTTCACTGCTGCTCGCAGATCTGACAAGCGTGACTCTTGCATGCCCGTGCCACTTTCAATGCCCAACAGTGACAACTCTGTTACTATTCACTTTTATACACGAGGCACCAGTTTCATATCTAAACTCATTAACTCTTACTGGCATGTGGTCATTAATTGGCTGCATTTTCCCTCCTTCTGCTACTGCACATAAGTAAATGTCATCCAAATAGCGGCAAGTCAACTGCGATTCATCCACTTTCCACCAATGGAACTCCATAAACACTCTGGACCATCCGCAGCAAAGCCCATCAGGTGGTAGCTTTAAGTGGCCGCAGCCATAGTGAAGAGTTTCTGTCTACCTTGCCCAGCAGGGGGTCCTGCCCCCTCTACCTGTGCAGCCTTGCCGCTTTGTCAAAGGATGAGTACAGCACATGTCACCCTCCCCATCCCACAGTTGGCCTCCAGGTGTAAGAGGTGATCGGCCATCCCGATTCACTTCCCCTTCTTCCAGCAACAGTGAAAACGGTTGAGCTTTGATTTTCTCAGTGACACGTCCCCTGTTCCTTCTCATTGGGTGACGGCCATGTTAGGCTCCCCTGTTGCTTACAGGTAGGTTCACTATAAATGGAAGCATTTTTATAAGTAGGAGATTTTGAAAAAAGATTCGGAGTAATGCAATTCATGACATACATTGACTTGGAGACAATTTGAGGCAGGTAAAATAAAGTCATTTTTCACTTCACAAATTGGGAGTTATAGTGGATCTGTTGGCATGTACAGCCACTGTTCCTTCTCATCGGGTGACGGCCATGTCAGGCTCCACCACTGCTTCCCCACACCGAGCCCTTCCCCAATTGTCCTGGCCCTTAGACTCTTCACACACTTTCCTTCTTTGCGATCTTTGCTTCCTGCTTTCTCTTCTCCCATGCTTCCTCGGGTGTCCTCAACCCCCTGCCATGTTTTTTTTTCCTGGTCTAGACTACGGGTGGGCAGAATTTGCATAATCACTAGGCCTGGGCGGTAAATTCCGTTCCGCTCGCGGAATTTGCGGAATTTCGGTAATTTCGCGCTCCGTGGAGAACGCGAAATCTTTTCTTGTTCGCGTTCTCAAAATGCGTGTTCGCGAGATATTTCTCCCCGAGTACGCAAACAGCAACTGTGAACAGGAAAAAAGCATCGCGAACAAGCAATTCCGCGTGTTCGCGGAATTTCTGCATGTTCACGGAGATTTTTTACCGTTTCGCGGAGATTTGCGTGACGCGATTATGCAAATTCCGCCCACCCCTAATTAATCACACAGAATGACCCCAAAATTCCGCAAGATTATGAGGAATTAGGTGAGAAGAATAATTCTGCATTTAGCCCTATTTTCTTTGGTCAAAAATGCTCCCTCTAGAACAAAATAAACACAAGGATACATTTTGCACTAAGAAATAGCGCTAAATTGTACAGAACATAAACAGCGAACCAACACTCGCCCTCGCTAAATTTGCTCTCGTTGCATGATTTCCCCCCCCAATTTACTCTTAGTTACACGAGTGGGCGTAATCGCGTTATTATCGGTAATTACATGTCACTCAAAGGGTAATGTGGGATTAACAAAATCCCTCAGATTGCCCCAGTCTAATTGAAATTCGGCCCAGGCCTAGTCTAGACTCACTGTGCCAGCAGAGGTCTTGCCGCCTGATCTCAAACCTTCGCACGTTCCTTGTTGTTCTATCCTGTCTCTTCCATCCTCCCTTCTTGTTGACTCCCTTTCTGGCTCTGATCTGATCCTCGCACTCGCACACAGCGTGTACTGTCTTTTTGCTCCCTTCTCCCACAAATTCACCTTTTTTCTGTTTTCCTGCCCTCCTTCCTCCTCCTCTGTTCCTTGCACTGATGGGCCTCACCCACACTCAGTGAGAAGGTTGTAGATTGCGTCAGAAGTCTGTCTTGTACTTTCTTTGGGCTCTTAAAGGGCCGGGACACTTCCAGCCTGGATCACACTCAATTGTTATCCACCTTCTAAAATATTCAGTGAGAAATTGGGGAAAGGGCCATTATATCCTATGGGATTTATATTTTGTCGGACGGGATATCCGGAACCATTGTGACAGGGTAAACCGTTAGCACAGATCAAAATCAAGCCCTAAGCATCTGGGTGCATGTGATGCTTGTAATTTGCTGTAGTGTCATTACGAGAAATCACAAAAAAATGACATGACATCGCATGGAATTACACGAGGAGCATAATCCTGCAATTAGCACTACTTTTAGGGCAAAATGCATCCTCGTGTTCAAAATGGACCCAAGGCTGCATTTTGCGATAAAAGAATAGCCATGAATGCAAATGAACATGAACCGCAGCAGCTGCTCACGATCATGTTCTTGCAGAACACATTTTTGCCCTAAATTTCTGAAGCAGGAATAATTGTCTTTCAGTAATTTCACGTCACAAGAGTTAAAGAATTTACTTTGATTACTCCAGCGTAATTAAAATTTTGCCCAGGACGAAATAAGACATCCTAAAACAGCAGGCGTGCAACACCCATTGGGCTCACTGGGCTTCACCCCCCCCCCCTCCTCCCCCCCCGTCACGTGTGTCAGCCCGGCTGAGACAGCCTCGCGGGCTGGGGTCCGTCTACTTCACAGGTCTTTAAAAGACCATTTACTCGTTAATGAGGCTTTGGTTGTGATTTCACCCCTTCTTACAGCCACTCTGCCTGCCTGGAAGACTTAGCTCCCCCCCCCCCGAAATCTTTTTCAGCCCCCCACGGAATGTTGCTCTAGTTGCCCGCCTGCTGTACAGAACCATGAAGGTACGCGGGTGCAACAACATCAAAAGGTGCGAGCCAGCTCGGACCGGGCATTAGGAGGCCAGGCCGGGGCGCGCCGGGCCGCTAGATTTATGAGCCCCTTCGGCCAGTCATTTTAAGAAACTTTAGCTGAGATTAAAGTGCCTGGACACCAGCCACAGGCGCTTTATTTATTGCAATATTGATCCAGCATGACCACCACACTTAGAACTCAAAGAGATGTATTTATTTAAAGGGACCTTCCAGAATGTAAACACGTTCAAACATTTTATTATCATTAACTACACCATATGTTCTGCAAATCAGTGGCTGTGCAAATCTGCTGATATGCAAATGTGCTCCTTTGTAAATATGAAAGAAGTGCAGCGCGTGAACCCTTCATTGAGCAGGGCTGGTGGGACGAGCCCCTGCCCTGCGCTGCATGCCAGCAGGACATCGCCTTATTAACAGGATGCAGCGGCGGGCTCGGATGTCAACAAACAGCTGCTGCATTCCACGGCGTCAGCACAAGTGTGCATTAGTAAAGAAAGCACGCACGCGCATTAATAAGCCAGCTCACCCATCTCATTACTTCACTAACAGCCCCATCTTCTCTCATGCCAGCACTGAGCTGTCACACTTTTGGGATCTAGAGGCTAATGTATTGAGAGGGTGACTAGGGCAGCTGGGTTCAATCCCTGCTTTCCTATTGACGAAAGTGTGACTCTGGGCTGCTGTTGCCCCTTCTCCCAGACCCTTTATTGTTGTTTTTGGCATTTTAATAGTTCCCCATGTTCAATTATCATCCATAGAAGCGCTTTCTATTTATTCTGAGATTATCTTTACAGGTGATTCTGAGGTTGCCACGAGCCTGGCGTGTGTCGTGATAACGTTCCGTCACTAGTGTGAGTGATGTCACACCTTTCTTAGGCGAATAAAGTTATCAGTCTCACACGGCTAGCAAGAGGATTGTACGGTATAGCCCTTGCCGCATTCAACGAGCTCCCACAATGCACCTCTGTTTTACTAGATGCGTACACAGGTATCTCAGTCCTGAGATGGGCACAGAGCTCTTCTAATACAAGTCTTTTGTGACGCCCATCATGAACCCCTGTCCCACTGTAAATGTAAATGTGTTTGTACTTGTATAGCGCACTGCCACCCCCAACGGGGGTATCCTGGCGCTTTTACTCATACCGCTGTGGAACCCTTCCTGGCTTTCCATGTGAGGTGTCCACTCCTGGGCACCCCCATGGTGAGGCCAGGCATCCCAGCGCTGTTGGGGCCGTTGTGGAGATTAAGCAAGCTATTGCCCAGAGTTGCAGCGTGGGGCCCGTGATTAGAATAGGCACCGAGGCGAGAATATCCGGTCCGCGGAATTTATAGCCCGAGACCCTGCCGTGACGGGAATCGAACCCTGGTCCCGGACCAGTGCTCTGCATCGAGGTCTGCCACTCTAACCATTGGGCCACACTTCTCCACTACGGAAACGGACTGAACGCCCCATCGAATTTCAGATAACAACTATGCCCTTGAGGTAGTGAACTTGTCAACAGAGTGATGGACGGGCAACTTCTAAAAAATGAGATGCATTTGTAGAAGGTCCAGTAACATAACATGAGCAGACCCATAAGGTAGGAAGGAGTGTGGGCAATTAACAACCAAACGCAGTAAAAATGAACACACAACAACACTCCTGTGCTTGCAGACACTGGACATGTGTTCATCATGTGTCCAGGAGAGTGTTCACGCACCATGAAAGTCGGGAAGGTTTCCCCGCCTCTCTGAGTGGTGTTTACCACAGTATCGATGCAAAATATCACACCCAGTCTATGGACTACCACAATAAGGTAAAGATAAGTCTCTCTTAATATGTACAGCTTTACTATTCTTAACTCTGCATCTATGTATCTTATTCTTAACCATATATATATATAATTTGCTTCGAGTAATTACCAGTGGCAAAGATTAATGTAAACAGTTCACGCATATTGCTAGTGCTGTTTTTTTTTTTTGCAGTTTTTTTATAGCGCGAACTTGACCCGAATCCAATCAGGTATCAGAGCGCTTTACATAGCACCAGTTACGTTACATGAGGACACATTTTTTTTTTTGTTAGACACGGGGAGATTAAGTGATTTGCCCAGGATCACAGGAGGTTGTGTCCTTAAGTATGAAGGGAATGGCAAGACCTGGGTGCTGAACAGTTATGCCATAAGACCCAAGCTGCACCACACAGAGAAGGCCCATAGACCCCCAAATCTTGCTTATGTTCCCATGTGAAGTGAAGCTGTCCTGGTGTTTACATCTGGACCATCCCAAGTAGGGCCAGGTCGAGGCTCATTTGCATAGGGTTCATCTCTACTGCCACTGAGTTAACCAAGTCAGACAGGTATCGACCCAGAGTAATTGCCAGTTGCTGGGATTCATTCAACCTTTCCAGCTATCACTGTTTTGATGCTCAACATGTGTGATCTTAGGCACACCAGGAATGAGCCCTAAATTCCACTACATATTGAGAGTCTTCACTGGGAAAAAAACCCCATTATAAAGCACTATAGGATCTAAGGGGCATACAATCAAGGGCCGGCATTAACATTATCGCCGCTTTTGCGTCCATTTTCGGGCGAAAAGCGGCGATAATGTTAACACCCTATCAGCATGGACACGCTAACGCGTGAATCCATGCCTTAGCGCCCATAATCTTATCGCCTCGCATCACTAATGAGATGTGAGGTAGGCGTTCCCGTGTGAACTACAGCGATATTAATCGCTATCATCAATCAAATCGCTAACCGGCCTAGCGACAATAAAGCTAGCGCTAACCGGCTACATCGCCGGTTCGTAACACATACTAATTTTCTGTGTTAGCCATGTGTATCATGGGAGGTGGACTGTTATGCTAAGTCCACATCTCCCCGTCAGCAATGTTTTTCTCTAAAGCAGTTTTTCATCGCAGGTAATCCAGCGATATTGACGCCTATCACTGCTATTTCCAGGATTTCTATCGCCTTGGCGATGCGCATTGCTGATAGTGCGCTAACCGAGCGATAGAATCCGGCGATAGGCGGCGTTAGTATTTTGCACGCTACACACGGCCAGCCATAATTATCGCTGGCTGTTGATGATATGCCCCTTAGTTACTCTGGTGAAAGCCCAGCCCCCAAAACGAAGCCCCAAAGGTGGTCCTATGGACTTCTAGTGCAAGGATACACTGAACACTGTGACAACAGCTATGGGTAAAACTCTCATTCGGAAGACTCCTGACTTTACTTAGATCTTATTATTATTTTTTTTTGCCAGTTTACTGCCGGGAAGTGGCTTTCCAATTAATTTCAACATGTTTTATTTATTTTATACAAGAACACGATAGCACTTCTGTTAAAGGGCAGCATAGGTTGTCTCAGGTGAAGTTTATACACCATTGTCCTAAGACAGTGTGTCACATTTGTTTAGCTAACCCCCCATATCGATAATAAGAGAAAAAGAAAGAGAGTCAGACAGAAAAGATAGAGAAAGGGGGAAAGAGGAGGTAAGGGAAGGGCAGAGAGAATGACATTTCTCATCAATTACATCTGACATTATGGAGATGTTGGCACACAGGCAGACCGGTGTTGGTAGGCCTGCCCCCTTGCTGCCGCCTAGAGTAGGCGACAGTGGTTAAACCAGTTAAGTACAATTGTCTCGGTGGTGCGTCCATAGGGGGTACCAGGTTGTGTAGCACCTGTTTATCTTATTTTCATGGGGGTTCGTAAGAGTCTAGGTACGTGTCGAGAGAGTTCCACATCCTTCCGGATGCCGGTTTCCATGGAGAGTTCTATAGTGCTATGTTGTCTGCTCCTCTGAGATGGGTGATACAGTTGATCCAGCCTTTGTATGATGTCTTACTTGTATCTTTCCAGTTGGCAAGGACCATTTTCACTGCTGCTGTTAGTAGCAGGTCGAGTAGATCTTTATCGGATTCACTTCTCAAGTCTGTGCTCATAAATGCCATGGGTAGGGTGGAAAATTATTTTATTAGCGTACAACCAAACATACACTCAGATCTTTGTTGTACCTTTAGGTTTCTCAGACGAATTCTTTACTCAACTACACAAGAAAAGCAGAAAACATTCAATATCCAGGTGTCTCCTGCCAGAGAACAAAATGGAGTAAGCAAGAGTGCCAACAAGGGAATTATTAAACACATAGTTAACTACTCGCAAATCACTGTGATTTATTCGAGATTCTATTGGTTTCTAAAAGTGATTTTGTTCAATTTACTTTTGGTGTCATTTGGTGACATCATCAAATAATCCAAGTAGTTAACTAGTTGATGAATATTTCCCTTGTTGGCACCTTTACTTACTCTATTATAGATAACCAAGCCCACAAGAGAATACCGGGTTGGCCTTTTATTTATTATTTGGAGAACAAAATGGGGCATTTACTTGGAAAGAGGGGTTGAATATTACCAGGGATTTCAGGAACTTTAATTCCTACATATTTGGTATTGTCTTCAAAGTCTGGATTACCGCAAACCTTGGCAGTGGTTCTTGGCCAGTAACAAAAATGTCCCGAGCTCCTGGTGTGATGCAGTTCCCCGCAAGGATTTGCCTTTGCTTGTGGAGCACAAGACAGAACTGTCACATGGAAGCGCTCACTAGATCAGACATCTCCTGGTGTAGAATAAACCTTGGGTGGCCCGATCTGAGATTAGTATGCAGTAGGGTCAAGGGGGGTGGGCTGGCCCTGCCATGCAGTCACTCAGGACCTAATGTATCTGGTGGAAACCGCTGGCTCTCCTTTAACTTACTGACCTGATAATTATGCTTAGAAATCCAGAGACTGCAGAGTTTTTTAAACTTGGGGTTACATAAAAACTCTGTGGGATTCTGCAGAATTCTGTGAGCACTAGAATTCTGGTCCGTAGCGCTGCTTGCACTGATTTCTAGCGCCAGGAGCTTGTTCCACATTGTAAAATCAGTGTGAATGGCACCATGCGGCCCGTCAAAGGGCGCCTGTTCTTTCTGCCACTTGAGTAGGCCTGGGTGGTAAATTCCGTTCCGCTCGCGGAATTTGCGTAATTTGCGTAATTTCGCGTTCCGCGGAGAACGCGAAATTGCTAAAAAGTCTGCTTTCCGCGATTTCGCGAAATTTTTGCTTGTTCGCGATCTCAAAATGCGTGTTCGCGAGATATTTCTCCCCGAGCACGCAAACAGCAATTGTGAACAGGAAAAAAGCATCGCGAACAAGCAATTCCGCGTGTTCGCGGAATTTCTGCGTGTTCGCGGAGATTTTTTACCGTTTCGCGGAGATTTGCGTAACGCAATTCCGCAAATTCCGCCCACCCCTACACTTGAGTAGATTTTCTACTTGAGTTGCAGCTTTCGCAACATGTGCAGCAACTTTCTCAATACGAGTGGTAGCGACTTGCCGCGACCGCCAGCATTGAGAAATCTCACCAGGACGCTCTCTAGCACTCGTTTTTTCATGCTCACCAACTTACTGTTTGTGTGCCGTACGCAAGAAAAACTCTGACACACGGCAGTTGACAGTTTTTGCTGAACTCCACATTCCAAGCGGAGTTCAGAGTTTAGCGTGGGCGGTGAACTCCGCTTCCCGGGTGGAATTTGCAGATTTTTTCCAACTTCATGCTCCACGTACAACACGGAGTTCAGACAAAAAACTCTGCCCTCTGCCCACGGAGCGAGGGTTTGCCACCCACCAAGGCACTGCCACACCAACCAATCAAAACAAACGGGGCTCCTGAATCTTGTTCTGTGTGTGTACGTGCATAGGCACATGCAATCCTCATCCAGAGTCCAGACTACATTATCCATAGCGTCCTCTTGGTAAAGTGAAAATGAACTTCCTTTCCTGTTTCCTGATCAGCGTCAGCAAGCGCGCGATCAACCTAGTGCTCGCACTTCACCGGGTCGTCCTACACGGACAGCTGCCGCTCACAAGTGCTCTGGTACAGCCGACGGGGGTGTTGGGCTGCCGGCACTGAGCACTGAACTAACCTCTCCTACAGCAACTGACCATGCAGCTTTGGTGGAGAGGAGGTGAGGCGAGCAGGATTGCAGCTGAGTAGCGTGGCTTGAGCGGACTGGCCTGAAGCCCTCTGAACTCCTACCTCCCTGTGTACTCCAACCTCCCTGTGCACTGGACCCAACCACCGACAGCCCCTCTGGGAGACAGAAGGTAAGGCCACGGCTTGCGTTGTACCTGCATGACTTAGAAAGCAGGAGGCGGGGCAACAAAGGGTTAATTGATGTTTTTGTTGCGGGAGTGGCAGGGGTGTACCACGTGCAGAATACCAAGGTGGTATTCTGGGAGTCTGAGGTGCATATCCACTGCCAAGGTGCACCTTTTACCTCGACCGCTTCTGCACATGGAAGGGCTCGAGCCCCCAGGAGCCGCCATCCAACCGTCAAGGAAGGCTCAAACTAGGGTGGAGTGGAACTCCACGGAATTCCACGGAGTTTTTATGCAACTCCGTGGAATTCCGCGTAGTGCAATTCCACCCACTCCGCCCACCCCTATGCAGAGTGGGCACAACTCAGCGAACTCTGCCGGCAGAGCAGAGCTTTACCACCCACCCCTATTTGAAGCATCTTTATCCCACTTTACAACCCTAAGCTCTACTAAACTTAAGCACAGCTTGTTTTTAGGCCCATTTCCTGTACATCAATGTTCACAACCGGGCATGTGGGGATGCTAGAATATGTGGGATGTCCTGTTTTTCCTCTTTTCGACTTGACCTCCTTCATGTTTGTATATAAATTTCCTATTTGTTGTATCTTTCCCTTTTTGGTATGTCCCAGTTCCCCCCACCCCGTTCCCACTAGTGGTACCTCCTTAGAATGTTCGGAGGAAGGCTCTGTTGGAATGTTGGTGAGAGGCTGATGAGAGAGCCTGAGGAGGTGTACACCAGCGGCAAGCTGGAGATGTAGCTGTTCTAATCTTGGAATAAAGAAGAAGTAACTCACTGCTGTGTCATTCTTTACTTCATTTATTGGCGACGAGTACGGGATGCTGTGAAGGGACAGCGCTGCATCTTCCCCTGTGAACTTCGTCTTGTTAGCTGGTGGCGCTGTACATCACCTTTGATGAAACATATTTACGGAGAATAAAAGATAAGGAAGAGTCTATGAGAAGAGTACTGGCGAGCCGGCTGCATCTTCACTAGTGTTTTTTTTTAAAAAAACAAACAAGGCATCGAGGGAGCAGTGAGGTGACCTTTACGAAGCATTCGCTGGGGACGTCACTTCTAAAGGTGTGGTGAAGCAGTCATTGACGCAGCGATGAGGAAGACAAGACTCTATTCTGGTGATGAAGGCAGACTATGACTGGCACGGGTCAAATAAGCTCAAGGAGTGAGAGCGGTAATGAGGTGAACCTACAACGAGGAAGCGCGGAAGAACGAGCATAAAGGTGGAAAAAAAGAGAGGTCGCGCACACACGAAGGGTAGACGGAGCTTGGAAGGAGCGTGTACCTGGTGAGGAGCGCTGCGTGTCTGGCGTCTCTGTGAGAAAAGGTGTGAGGAGAGCTTCCAACGCGTACACACGAACGGAAGACGGAGCTTGGAAGGAGCGTTTACCTGGTGAGGAGCGCTGCATTCCTGGCGTCGCTGTGAAAGAAGTGTGTGAGGAGAGCTTCCTACGCGTTAGAAGTCTTCCGGGTGAAACTGATTTGCTGGTAAAACTGAAGGCGTTTTCCCTGCAGCAGATTCTACGAGTTCTGACAGCGAATTTTTTTTTTAAAAGAAAGACGTGTGAAAGGAAACAGCTTCAGTGGTTCCTGAATAGTTATTTGTTCTCGAAGCTAGAATCTACAGTTCGGAGGGACTCAGCCCAGTGTTTGGAAGCTACAGCAAGATAAGGTGGTCAAAAAAAAGACTGTTGAGGATAAAGACGGTGAGATTTGTGGCAGATTGTGTAGAGACTGGAGGAAAATAGTTAAGGTCATGCAAATAACCATTTTATTTACAAAGGGACAATATGAAACTTTGATAATTTGAGTAGCGTATTTAAAGCAGTTAAAGTTGTTGAAAGCACCTTCCATAGTGTACAATCATATTTTAGTGGGTTTCAGTAGGTGTTTTTTTGTTCATTCCCCTTTCAGCCTGTTCATCATCTTTGTTTACATTTAAAAAAAAAAAAAAACATGGCAGGAGCAGGCATGAGTCAACCCCCTGCGTTCTTGAATGAGGTAGGAGAACCGGAAATACCTTGGCACAGATGGGAGGGTATTTTTAAATCATACCTCATTGCCATTGGTGGGGGTAATTTTTCAAATGTGAGAAAGCAGCACATTTTACTGCACAACCTGGGTGTTCAGGGAAGGAAGGTATTTGAGGACATCACAGGTAGATTAGTCGAGGATGAAACAGATGATGAGGAGGTAGGAGGGGATGTATATGAATACACATTGCGGAAGTTAGAGGAGCACTTCAGACATAGAACAAATGTTGTACTGGAAAGGCATACATTTTTCAAAAGAAGCCAGAAGAGGGAGGAGAAAGTTTCATCGTATGTAGCAGTCCTAAGGGGTCTATCAGCAACCTGCGAGTTTGGAGTTTTAGCGGATTCGCTGATCAGGGACCAGTTGGTGCGGTGCACCAATGACAATAAGGTGCAGGAGGAGTTGTTGACAAGGAATCCAGATTTAGAGGAGGCAATTAACATTGCTAAGGGTTTAGAACACACAGCAATATGCATGAAAGAAATAAGAATATCCTCAAGTGAGAGCAGGGACAAAGGGGAAGCCAAAGCAGGAATGACAGAAGAGTCCATATGTAAAGTGGAGGGTAAAACTAAAGAGGTTCCCAGGAAACAGATGGAGAACTGGTTGTGCTTCAGGTGTGGCAGTCCCAATCACTTGGCAAATAATTGGAGGTGCCCAGCCAGGAACACAGTATGCAGGAAATGTGAAAAGAAGGGTCATTTGGCTAAGGTGTGTAAAGCGTTCATACCCAGAGTACATGAAATAGGGTGTGCTGAGTCAGAGTTGGGAGATGGTAAAACGTATATTTTCCAGGTTGGTCAGGGAAGCAATGAAGAGAAGGTACACTATCCTTCTTGTGAGGTTGTCTTAGATGGGGAAAAATTTCAAATGTTTGCTGATTCGTGCTCACCATTTACACTCATTGAGGAGAAAGGATTTAAAGAAAAGTTCAATGAAAAGGAAATAGAAATAGAGAAAGCAGACATCAATCCATTAGGTTACAACAAGGAACCTATTCATTTAGTGGGTATGGTGAGGATGAGAATAACTTTTAAGGATAGGCACACAGTAGGTAAAGTATACATCACCAAGCAAGGGTCGAATCTCCTAGGGTGGAAGCACCAGAAGGACTTGGGTATTACATTAGACCCGAACAATGTTGAACAGGTCATGTTGGTTGAACCGCAAGGTGTGAGTAACAATTTAATTAAAGAATTTCCAGAAGTGTTTTCGGATAAATTGGGCAGACTAAAAAATTACATGCACAAAATTGTTTTGAAAGAAGGAGCTAAACCGGTGGTGCACAAAACCCGGTCTATACCACTACTCATGAGGGAACCACTACAGGAGGAACTTAGAAAGTTGGTAGGACAAGGGGTGATAGAGGAGATAGAGAGCTCAGAGTGGTTGGCACCCATTGTTATTACGACCAAGGACAAAGGAGGTAGCATCAGATTATGTGTGGACTTGAGAGGGTTGAATGAGAATATTATGGTGGATAGACATCCCTTACCAAGGATAAATGAAATGATGAGCACAATTCAGGGTGCAAAATTTTTCAGTGTCCTTGACTTATCGTCGGCCTACCATCAGGTGGACCTACACCCAGAGTCACAGCTTTTGACGGCCTTCACCACCCCATTTGGAAATTTTAAATTCGTAAGGATGCCATTTGGATTGGCGTCGGCCGCCGCAGCATTCCAAAGAATAATGCAACATATCCTGAAGGATTGTAAGAAAATCTTGTGTTTCCAAGATGACATTTTGGTGTATGGTTCAAATGAACAAGAACATGAGAAAAATGTGAAAATGGCGCTCAACAGATTGAAGGAGGCAGGATTTACTACAAAATAAAGTAAATGCAAATTGGGTGTGACATCTGTGGAGTATTTGGGGCACACCATCTCGGAGGAAGGAATAAAACCCAAAATCGATTTGGTGGAAGCAGTCAGGAGAGCAAGTACTCCCGTGTGTAGGGAGGAGGTCTTGTCATTCCTGGGCCTGGCAGAATTTATGGCAAAGTATATAAGGAACTTCTCAATGATATATCAGCCTCTAAGGGAGCTAATAAAGAAGGACTCAAAGTTCACTTGGGGGAAAGAGCAAGAGGAATCTTTCAAACTTATAAAGGATGCCATAATTTCAGCCCCATTCATAGGAAACTTTGAGGTGACAAGGGATACCTTAATAACAACGGATGCCAGCAGCAAGGGTATTGGAGCTACATTGTCTCAGAGAGTGGACAATAAAGTGCGTGTGGTAGCATTTGCATCAAGGTCATTATCGAGTGCAGAAGCAAACTACTCGACTGTAGAGAAAGAGGCATTAGCGGTGTACTGGGCAATAAGACATTTCAAGTTTTTTGTGTGGGGTACACCTTTCGAACTGTGCACAGATCACAAACCCCTACTGGCCATTTTCACTAGAAAGGAAATGGAGAATATGACTCCTCGCATTGCGAAATGGGTCCTGGGGCTACAAGGATACAACTTCAAGATGGTGTATTTACCAGGACCACAGAACAAGGTGGCGGATTTCCTATCAAGGTCCCCTATGGATACAGACGTAGGGGGTCAAAGGGAAAAGGAAGAAGTTCTGGAAATCTCAGTGAAGGCAGTGGATAAAGAACAATGGAACTTACATATGGGACAAGATGATATTATCAAGGCCGTAAAGAACTATGTACTCAAAGGATGGCCAACCAAGTGCAAGGCACTTCCTGAAGAGATACATCCCTACTGGAATGTGAGAGATGAATTGTCAGTGGAAGGGGATTTTCTCCTAAAGTCAAGCAAGATAGTGCCACCGGGGAGTCTCAGGAATCACATTATAGATCTTTCGCATGAAGGACACCTGGGCAAGAGTCTGTGCAAAGCCAGATTAAGAGCTGACTTTTGGTTTCCATGCATGGATCAACTGATGGAGGAAAAAGTTAATGAATGCGAGGCATGCAGCTTAAGTGACAAAAGCAAGGTGATCCGGCGGATTCCTCTGAGACCAGTAGAGGTACCTGAGGATCCATGGAGCAAGCTGGGGCTGGACATTGCGGGCCCCCTGCATGGGTTAGGTACACAAGAAACGTATGTTCTGGTCCTGATTGATTACTATTCGAATTGGATCACACATAAATTTGTGAGCAAAATCAACACGAGGTCTCTAATTGAGTTTTTGACTGAGGTGTTTTCCAAAGAAGGTATTCCAAACAGTATCATCACAGATAATGGGGTACAATTTGCATCAGAAGAAATGAAGGAATTTCTAGCTGATATGTCCATCACACACATTCGCACACCCTTGTATTGTCCTAAGGCCAACGGGAAGGTGGAGAGAGCGAATAGACTGCTGAAAGGTTGCATTCAGCTGGCTGCAACATCACACAAGCCAGTAGAATCAGCAGTAAGAGACATGTTGTGGTCCTACCATACTTCTCCCAACCTAGCCACGGGGTATTCTCCTTTTGAGCTTTTGAGGGGGAGAAAGGCGGGCACAAAGTTGTCTCCAAATTGGATGCCTCGAAGAAAATCAAGGGAAATCGATCCGAGTGAGTTTAGAGAGAAAATATTGGACAAACAGTGTAAATACAAGCAATGGTACGACAAGAAATGGGGGGCAAGACACAAGTCACTGGAACCGGGTCAAAGGGTGTGGATAAGAAAGCCCTTCGGCTGGGGCAGCAAAGGTGAAAAATACTTTCCTCCTGAGAAGATCAGGGAGGTAAGGGGTAATGTAGTCATACTTGAGAATGGGAAAATGTGGAGTATGGATAGGGTGGCCACCAATCAGAGCGAAACCAGGTCTATAGGAGTAGACAAGACCTTGGGGCAGGGTGGTAGACAGGAAGTGGAGCAGGAGAGCAGGGGACAGGGATACAGAAATGCTCCCACATGGCATGAAGACTATATGATGTATTGAAGGACTTTTCATTGCTTGACTTTACAGGTTCCCAACTTATGCCACGTGTTTGGGTTCCCTTTGGGAAGGGAGATGTGTTGTATCTTTCCCTTTTTGGTATGTCCCAGTTCCCCCCACCCCGTTCCCACTAGTGGTACCTCCTTAGAATGTTCGGAGGAAGGCTCTGTTGGAATGTTGGTGAGAGGCTGATGAGAGAGCCTGAGGAGGTGTACACCAGCGGCAAGCTGGAGATGTAGCTGTTCTAATCTTGGAATAAAGAAGAAGTAACTCACTGCTGTGTCATTCTTTACTTCACTATTCCTTTTTGAAAACCACAACACTGGCAGGAGTTTGACTGTCATTGTTCATGATTCCTGTGTCAGACTCTAACTGGAAGTAAATCTTGCCCACTTCTCAGTGTAAGCCTAGGTTACCATTGTCATGACTAGTGTAGGAAAGGTCCTTCCCTACCCTTTGACAGTCCAATAGTACTCAGGGCACCGGGGGAGTTGTGGTAACTAGAATACCCACCTGAGATACTGCCCCCTAGTCATTAATGGTCCCATCATCTGCACAAGAGGCCTGGCACTTTCAAGGGTCTGACTCACCTCTCAGTCCGAAGTCACCCCAGTGTTGCTGGTGAAATTCTGTGTCATAAGGGGCAGCAAGGAGGGGCCTCTAGGCCATAGAACTCACAAGTGCTGCACGTGCTAACAATCCTCTCACCTAGCAGTATTTACTAACAGTGAAATTAATGTAGAAATAATGCAGTGGCAGCTTAAGAAAGAGTAGGATGTGTGTAGGAAATGGCGGTTTGCAAAAATGACTGAAAAAAGGGGTCAATTTGTCACAAACCAGCGCCAAAGATGGATGCCTTCCTGAAAATCAATATCTGAACAACATGATTCACGAGAAAAACAATTTATGTGTCACAAACATGAATCATTTTGTTATAAAAAAATGATACATTCCGCACAAATGTAAATCTGGATGAAAAGGCCCTATTCCCAGAGTAGCAAATAAGTGATTTTTCCTGTTTTTTTAATGTTCGATTTTTCACACAAATCAACATTTCTGCCAGTCCCGGTTGCGAGCCATGCAGCTTGGCTTGGAAAGCTGCTGCCTCTCGTCTGTGTCACATACAGTGGGGTGACATGCGTTGGGGACAAGCATGATTGGTTCCGCTGTTCGAGGGGCGAGTCCAATGGGGAGTGACCGCTTTGTGGAATGTCAGCTGAGTAACGCCAGGGGCTCCAGACAGAGGCAAGTGTGGAGCTAGGGAGGCAGGAAAGATGCTGTCAAGGTGGTACTCAGATAATCACTCGGAGTGTGACTTCCTTAGAGAGATGACGTGAATGAGTTACTCCGTCAACACTCAGAGTATGACTTCCTGGAGAAATAATGGGAAGGTGGAGCTCACATCAACTCTCTCAGTATGACTCCTTGGAGAGATGACATGATGGTGGTACTCGCATCAGAACTCAGACACTGACTCCCTGGAGAGATTGTATGAATGAGGTACTCCATCAACGCTCGGAGTAGGACTCCCTAGAGAAATAACATGAAGGTGAGCATGGCTTCCCGGAGAGATGACGACAAGGTAGTACTCATATCAACTCTCAGTATGACTTCTTGGAGAGATGACATGAAGGTGGAACTCACATCAACTCTCTCAGCAAGATTTCTTGGAGAGATAACGTGAAGGTGGTACTCAAATCAACTCTCAGTATGACGTCTTGGAGAGATGACGTGAAGGTGGTACTCACTTTAATGCTTGGAGTATGACTCCCTGGAGAAATAACGTGAAGATGGTACTCACATTAACGCTTGGAGTATGACTCCCCGGAGAGATGACGTGAATGCAGTACTCACATCAACTCTCAGTATGACTTCTCGGAGAGATGATGCGAAGGTGGTACTCACATCAGTGGTCAGAGTATGACTCTCAGGAGAGATGACGTGAAGGTGGTACTCTCATCAACATTCAGAGTATGACTCCCTGGAGAGATGAGGTGAAGGCGGTTCCCACATCATAGTTCACAATATTACTGCCTGGAGAAATAGTGTGAAGGTGGTACTCACATTAACGCTCAGAGTATGACTCCCTAGTGAGATGATGTGAAGTTAGTACTCACATCAACTCTCTCAGTATGACTCCCTGAAGATATGACGTGAAGGTGGTACTCACATCAGCGCTCAGATTCTGACTCCCTGGAGAGATGATATGAACAAGGTACTCTATCAATGCTCGGAGTATGACTCCCTGAGGAATAATATGAAGGTGGTACCCTCATCAGCACTCAGAGTATGACTCCCTGGAGAGATGAGCTGAAGGTGGTACTCACATATAGTTCGGCGTATGACACCATGGAGAGATACCATGAAAGAGGTACTCACATCATATCACAGTATGACTCCGTAGAGAGATGACGTGAAGGTAATACACACATCAACGCTCAGAGTATGCCTCCCTGGAGAGACGTCATGAAGGTGGGACTCACATCAGTGCTCAGACACTGACTCCCTGGGGAGATGTCATGAAGGTGGGACTCACATCAGTGCTCAGACACTGACTCCCTGGAGAGATGTCATGAAAGAGGTAGTCACATTAATACTCAAACTATGATTCTGTGCAGAGATGAGATGAAAGAGGTACTCCAACACAGCTCAAAGTATGGCTCCCCAGAAAGATGACATGAAGGCGGTACTCTCATGAGCATAAGGAGCATGACTTGAAAGCACAGATGTTGGGGAAAAGGTGTGTGAGCAAAACCGTACCGCAAAATTTGGATACTTCAAAATTTTACCTCATTTAGTTCTACTTTTTGACATATTTCGGCCCCAGGTGTGGTATCACTAGGGTCTGTGATGTCGTGGGGAGAGGGGCCGGCAGCCCCCTTCCCGAGCCATCACAGTCCCTGGGGAGCCCACCCCTAGGGCCTAAACGTCTCAAAATGGGCAGGGGGCTGCCCAGCCACCCTCACCGAGACATCACAGTGAGCCCACAGCTGTGAATGAAATATGTCAACAAGCATTAAAAATGCAACAGGTCTCGTCTTTATTAAAGTTAAAGCAATTCTGTTTCTATTTATTCTGTTTTTTAGTGTTGCTTCTATTAGTGTTTTTCATATTTTCATGTCCTTAACATGCATATGTATATATGTATATGTTTCTAAATATATGTATTTATACATATAAACATACATATTTCTAAATGCATATATATACATATATATGCATACATATGCATATGATGTACATGAAATCTTGAATAACATTAATAAAAGCAAATCAAAAAAGCTACCTTTGCTTGTTCTCTAGTGCCTTTAGTCAAAGAGTAAAGGGTTTGAGAAATATTACGCTGTTTTGGCATATTGTGTTTTAGAGAGTGAGTAGTAGACAGTGAGTAGAGAGTGGGTAGTAGAACGTGAGTAGTAGAGAGTAGCAAAGAGTATGAGAGAGTAGTAATAGGTAGTAGAGAGTGTGAGTAATAGAGTAGTAGTGTGATTAGTAAAGTCCGTAGTAGAGTGAGCAGTAGAGAGTGAGCACTAGAGAGTATTAGATAGTATTAGTAGAGAGTGAGTAGTAGATAGTATAGAGTGAGTAGTAGACTGTAATAGAGAGTAGAGAGGAGTAGGCAGTTTTGGAGAGTGAGTAGCAGAGTAGTATAGAGTGAGGAGGAGAGACTAGTAGAGAGCAGTAAAGAGTAGTATAGAGTGCGTAGTAGATAGCAGAGTAGTAGAGAGTGAGAAGTAGAGAGTAGCAAAGAGTACTAGAGAGCAGTAGAGGCTAGTAGAGAGTAGCAGAGTAGTAGTGAGTAATTAGATAGTAGAGTGAGTAGTAGTCATATATATGTGCATACTTATGAATATGTTTATTGAGTGATGCATATGTATGCATGTGTGAATATACATTTGCATACATGTGATTTTGTTTATTTTGCATATTGATAACTAGTAAGCAAATGGGGTTGACATGTTTTTTATTAAGTCCACAGGTATAAACAAAAAAAATCTGTAACATATTATTTTTATAGTGCGTTTTTATGATTTTTGCTTAATGTACAAGTTAACAATCTTCAATTATTTTTATTATGCAGCCATTGGAAAACATGACATCGATTGTTTTTGGCAAGTATGGCATTAGAGCGTCTCCAAAATCGTCTGCTCCTATATTTAGAAAGTTCATTAGGATGGTATTGCTTATGTCCATAGATTTAAAATGTTCAGTGTCTTGTACTTGTACTGTTATAGTACGTTTTCTTGGGACATATTTTCAAGTCCATAGATTGTGATTGTCAGCTTCTCCTGAGGTGGTTTTATTACCTGCGAAGTAAATAAAATGTGTTAATAATGTAAATACTGTTGGCATTTATTGTCTGGGCTGTGGGCCATTAGCGGCCTGATATGATTTCATGGTGGTCCATGTGCTTTTATTTTAGTTTTTTAGAGGTGATAGAAAGACACAGATAGAGACAGAGACATTTAAAGGCACAGGCAAATAGAAGAAGAGAGAGGTAGACTGGGAGATAGGGGTAGAGATAGATAGTGATACAGACATACAGAGGAACAGAGAGAGAGAGATAGACTGAGTTGGAGATATGGAGAGTGAAAGTTATATTGGGGGAGATAGTGAGAGATGGGGGAGGGCGACAGAGAGAGTGAGAGAGAGAGAGAGAGAGAGAGAGAGAGAGTAAGAAAGAGGGAGAGAGGCACAGGCATTTGAGGGAGTTAGAGGGAGACAGACAGAGTGAAAGATATGGAGAGGGAAAGGTATACTGGGTGGAGATAGGAAGAGACCTAGAAAGGGAGAGATAGGGATCTGGAGGGTGGGATGGAGGGAGATTGTAAGAGGGAGGGAGAGAGAGAGAGAGAAGAAATGTAAAGAGCGAGAGATAGAGAGTGAGAGATAGAGGAAGGGAGAGAGAGAGACAGAGGGAGAGATATAGAGAAAGGCAGGTATAGGGAGTGAGGTATAGGGAGGCAGGCAGAGGGAGGTAGGCAGAGGGAGAGAGAGAGAGGGAGACAGTAAGAGTGGGAAATGTGGGAAAGAGAGGGAGAGTTGGAGGCAGACAGGAGGAATGAGGTAACTCAATGGAGGTATGCGACAACATAAGGGCCTTTTATTCATGCCCACATTTATTGTATCTCTGTATCCTTGGTTTCTTATAATAGTGATCTTACTCTATTGGTGTACCCTTTTTACAGGTCCTTCTCAATATTTTTTCATTTCCACTGGTGCGTCATTTGCTCATAAAGCACATAGTAGGCAGGTAGGTAGAGGAAGGTGCTTACAGGTAGGCAGAGGGAGGGCGACAGAGGGAGATAGGCAGAGGGAGAGAGAGAGAGGAAGGCAGCAAGAGGGGGAAGTGTGAGAGATAGAGGGAGATAGAGAGAGGAAGACAGGGAGAGAGGGAAAGATAGAGGGAGAGATAGGGAGATGGAATGTGAGAGGGAGATGGTAAGAGAGAGAGAGAGAAGCAATGTAAAGAGCAAGAGATAGAGAGTGAGAGACAGAGTGTGGGAGAGAGAGACAGAGGGAGAGAGATAGAGATAGAGGGAGGCATGTATAGGGAGGCAGGCAGAGGGAGGAAGGCAGAGCGAGAGAAAGAGAGAGGGAGACAGCAAGAGGGGGAAATGTTAGAGACAGAGATAGAGGGAGCGATGGAGGTAGGCAGAAGGACAAAGGGCCATATGTATTAAAATGCTCATTTGCGATTCTCAAATAGCGATTTTTTGCGAATCGCTATTTGAGAATCGCAAAACCCTATGTATGTAGGATTTGCAATAAATTTTGCGAATCCTACATATTCCTTAATTGCGAATCGCAAATTGCGATTTGCAATTAAGGAATACCTCCCCATTCATTCCTATGGGCCTAGAGGCCCATAGGGATGAATGGGAAGACATTCTCAATTTGCGATTCCCAATTAGAGAATCGCAAATTGGGAATGCAATTTCAAGGGTGCCAGGGTGTCAAAAGGACACCCTGTTGCACCACTGAAATGAGCATGGGTGCAGATGTGGCGCACATACATGCCCTACGGGCATGTATGTGAGTCACATGGCACTTTGAAAAATGCATAAAAAATGCATAAAAGTGCATTTTTCAAAGAAATCGCAAATTACCACCAACTTGAAGTTGGTGGTAATTTGCTATTCCTTAAGTCCAAATTGCACTTTTTGAGTGCTTTTTACATTGCATTTAAGGAATCGCAATTTGCGATTCCTTGAATGCAATCGCAAAATAGGGAAATGCTAAATTTGCGATTCCTTATTTTGCATGGGGTGGTTTGTGTCATACATATGACACTGCTGTTTTGCGATCGCAAATGCCGAAATTCTGCGAATTTCGGCATTTGCGATCACAAAATTGCCTTCATGCATATCGCCCAAAGAGATGCGTGTGGTGTGTTTGGTGGCTTAATGGAGGTATGTGTCCACAGCAGGGCCTTGTTTTGTTATGACCACAGTTTATTGCATTTCTGTAGCATTGCTTTCTTCAACTACTGATCTTTCTGCTATTGGTGTACAGTTTTAACTGGTCCTTTCTAATACTGTCTCATTCCCACTGGTGTGGCCTTTGCTCATAAAGCACATACCAACATTGTCCCTATGAGATAAAGTTTGAGAGTATGCACGGTATGTAGCTCTAATTAATGTTGACATTTATTTTGATTTTGCTCATTGTACTTACTTGAAATTGTGTGTGCTGAGTCGAATTTAGTATTTTTTGCCCATTAAACTCATGTACAGTTAAATGAGTTATTTTAATATATGTTCCAAGTTGTATAGGAAAGTCTGTTGCCTCTCTCCATAGTGTTATTTTAACAGAGTCAGTTGTATCATCCACTGTTATCGATTTGAGTTTAGTTTTGTTTCTTGGCCTCCAATAAATATAGTTTTGGTTGCTTCTTCCTGCAAAATATAAAAAAAAATAGTGGTTGTAATTTTTAATAAATTAGTTACAGTGGAGTAGGATTGTTGTTAATAGTTTCTTGAAGAAACATATAAAGAGTTTTTTTTGGGGGGGGATGGTTCATTATTATTATTTCGGACTTTAAGTACAGAATCATGAAAATAGTAATTATGAAGGTTTTAAATCTGTATGAGATGAGAAGGTAACTGGTTAAGAAAGGAAATACAGTCTTTATTAAAAGACCTGTCACCTAGCAACTTAGTTGGTGACATGCTTTATCTTTGGGGTCTCACTTAAGTTGCCGAATGCAAATTAGGTGTGCTTCAACACCTGATCACAGTGTAGTAAAATGATTTTGTATTATTCTCAATATTTTTTCATTTCCACTGGTGCGTCATTTGCTCATAAAGCACATAGTAGGCAGGTAGGTAGAGGAAGGTGCTTACAGGTAGGCAGAGGGAGGGCGACAGAGGGAGATAGGCAGAGGGAGAGAGAGAGAGGAAGGCAGCAAGAGGGGGAAGTGTGAGAGATAGAGGGAGATAGAGAGAGGAAGACAGGGAGAGAGGGAAAGATAGAGGGAGAGATAGGGAGATGGAATGTGAGAGGGAGATGGTAAGAGAGAGAGAGAGAAGCAATGTAAAGAGCAAGAGATAGAGAGTGAGAGACAGAGTGTGGGAGAGAGAGACAGAGGGAGAGAGATAGAGATAGAGGGAGGCATGTATAGGGAGGCAGGCAGAGGGAGGAAGGCAGAGCGAGAGAAAGAGAGAGGGAGACAGCAAGAGGGGGAAATGTTAGAGACAGAGATAGAGGGAGCGATGGAGGTAGGCAGAAGGACAAAGGGCCATATGTATTAAAATGCTCATTTGCGATTCTCAAATAGCGATTTTTTGCGAATCGCTATTTGAGAATCGCAAAACCCTATGTATGTAGGATTTGCAATAAATTTTGCGAATCCTACATATTCCTTAATTGCGAATCGCAAATTGCGATTTGCAATTAAGGAATACCTCCCCATTCATTCCTATGGGCCTAGAGGCCCATAGGGATGAATGGGAAGACATTCTCAATTTGCGATTCCCAATTAGAGAATCGCAAATTGGGAATGCAATTTCAAGGGTGCCAGGGTGTCAAAAGGACACCCTGTTGCACCACTGAAATGAGCATGGGTGCAGATGTGGCGCACATACATGCCCTACGGGCATGTATGTGAGTCACATGGCACTTTGAAAAATGCATAAAAGTGCATTTTTCAAAGAAATCGCAAATTACCACCAACTTGAAGTTGGTGGTAATTTGCTATTCCTTAAGTCCAAATTGCACTTTTTGAGTGCTTTTTACATTGCATTTAAGGAATCGCAATTTGCGATTCCTTGAATGCAATCGCAAAATAGGGAAATGCTAAATTTGCGATTCCTTATTTTGCATGGGGTGGTTTGTGTCATACATATGACACTGCTGTTTTGCGATCGCAAATGCCGAAATTCTGCGAATTTCGGCATTTGCGATCACAAAATTGCCTTCATGCATATCGCCCAAAGAGATGCGTGTGGTGTGTTTGGTGGCTTAATGGAGGTATGTGTCCACAGCAGGGCCTTGTTTTGTTATGACCACAGTTTATTGCATTTCTGTAGCATTGCTTTCTTCAACTACTGATCTTTCTGCTATTGGTGTACAGTTTTAACTGGTCCTTTCTAATACTGTCTCATTCCCACTGGTGTGGCCTTTGCTCATAAAGCACATACCAACATTGTCCCTATGAGATAAAGTTTGAGAGTATGCACGGTATGTAGCTCTAATTAATGTTGACATTTATTTTGATTTTGCTCATTGTACTTACTTGAAATTGTGTGTGCTGAGTCGAATTTAGTATTTTTTGCCCATTAAACTCATGTACAGTTAAATGAGTTATTTTAATATATGTTCCAAGTTGTATAGGAAAGTCTGTTGCCTCTCTCCATAGTGTTATTTTAACAGAGTCAGTTGTATCATCCACTGTTATCGATTTGAGTTTTGTTTCTTGGCCTCCAATAAATATAGTTTTGGTTGCTTCTTCCTGCAAAATATAAAAAAAAATAGTGGTTGTAATTTTTAATAAATTAGTTACAGTGGAGTAGGATTGTTGTTAATAGTTTCTTGAAGAAACATATAAAGAGTTTTTTTGGGGGGGGGATGGTTCATTATTATTATTTCGGACTTTAAGTACAGAATCATGAAAATAGTAATTATGAAGGTTTTAAATCTGTATGAGATGAGAAGGTAACTGGTTAAGAAAGGAAATACAGTCTTTATTAAAAGACCTGTCACCTAGCAACTTAGTTGGTGACATGCTTTATCTTTGGGGTCTCACTTAAGTTGCCGAATGCAAATTAGGTGTGCTTCAACACCTGATCACAGTGTAGTAAAATGATTTTGTATTATTTCATGGAAGATACTTAAAAAGCAAGGTTTATTTAGATGGGGATTACTTCTAATTACACTGGGGTATAAGTACTGGAAAAAGCAAATAGTAATTATGTGGTGGTAAAATATATACAAGATGGGATGGTAAGTGTTCAAGAAAGAAAATACAGTAGTATTTATGTTGTGATAAAATATGTGCAAGATGCGATGCTGAGTGTTCAAGAAAGGAGCAACTTCTGTGTGCTCAAAAACACCTTATGACAGTGGAGTGGTATTGTTGTTTATATTTTTGTGTAAGATACTTTAAAAGAGACGTTTTTGGAGGTAGGGGTCACTTGAAATTACCCTGGGGTATAAGTTCTCAACAAAGAAAGTAGTAAATATATTGAGATAAAATATTGACAAGATGCGATGCTAAGTGGTCAAGAAACAAAATACAGTTTTTTTTAAAAAGACTGCTCACACATTAACCTAGTTGGTGACATGCTTCATCATTGTTGTCCTACCTTAGTGGTAGAATGCAACTTAGGTGTGCTTCCACAACTGATTACAGTGGAGCGGGGTTTGTTTTGTAGTATTTTGTGGAAGATACGTTAAAAGAGAGAAGGGAAGTGTAGTATATATATGTGTTTATATACATATATATGTATATGCATTTGTAGTCTCATATAATTATTTAAATATGCCTCTAAAGGAATTTCTGCGACATTACTAAATTGTATTCCATTTAAGTAAACCCAATTGTGAATACTCTTAAATGCATATTTACTTTGAAAGCAATGTACCTCTGATATAGACCCAGATATGCTCATTAGCGATTTTAAGTTTGCTTCTCTGACTGTTTTTATTGGTGAAAGTGGTGGAGCAGGTGGTTGCAGAATGTATGCAGCTTCTTGCGTAATTGTTTGTGTTATTGTTAACGGTGGCATTCTTGAGATTTTGGTCTGTTTAGTTAAGATTACTACATTGTTCTTGATAAGATAATTTCTAATGATAATTCTATTCATTTCTTTTGTTTGGTTATAATAATCGTCATTATAGCAACTTGCTTTTATTGACCCACTTTCATCTGCTAGAGCAAGATGATATAAAATTTTGTTTGCTTGCTTAGCATTCCTGTAGTGGGTTTTGGTCGAACATTTAATGATGTTAGCGTGTATTGACTTTTGATAAGGTTTGCTTTCTTCTTGTTTTGTTTGTTTAATTTCTTGTATAGAAACCATCTGAAATGAGAAAAAAATGTGAGTATAGAGTCTGTACATAAGATTGACAAATATACACATTGAATGAAAATCAAAAAAACATATTAAATTAAACTTTTTGCATATTAAAATGCTACCCATAATGCTTTGTGATCACTGTAATATGACTCTAATATACCATAGTGTGTTAAGTCTACATTAGTATAGATATGATCTAGTATAGAATTGTAGTCTGTTGTGTAGTCTTGTATTTTTTGGTTACATTTAAATTGGTTGTGCATATATTCTAAGAGTAGTGTTGTGTTTAGTGACACTTTCGTTAAATCTATGTTGAAGTCACCCATGATGATATATTTGTAATCAGGATAGAAGTTTAGTATGGTTGTTAATACTTCTAATAGTTTTTGTAAATGTACATGTGGTGGCTTGTATATTATTATAAATAAGTAGTGGCACAAGTTAAGATGCTGAGTAAAATGTAAAATGTCAATTTCGTGGTGTGTTTCATAGATTGGCAATAGGAAAATGTTTTTTTGTAATAAATTGCTATTCCATGCTTTGTTGGTTGTTTGTGGAGTTTATCAAATATTAATAGATGGTATTGTTCAATAACAAAATTAGTGGCATCTGCTTTTCTAGTTGTGTTTATTTCAGTGAGGCATAGGATATCTGAATTCATGATATTATTTTCTGTTCTTATTGCTTTGTAATTTGTTTGTAGTGATCGTATGTTATGAACAATAATATTACAATGTTGGTTATAGTGATGTATTTGTGGTATTGATATTTGCAATTGCATATTTTGCCTTAATCGGGTCATTTCTTCATTAACTTTTGGATGTACAACTATTTTGTCCTGATTAAAGATTTTTATATATATGTTTGATAATGACTTTGCTCTGCTTAAAGCTACATAATGCAAATTATGTATTTTGCTATTGTTAAAGTGTATATAAAGTGGTTCAATAGTTTCTCCTTGTGTCCTATGTATAGTACACGCAGATGACTGGCGTAGGGGAAATTGTTTGCGTATAATTGTGATAAATTTCTGTGTAAATTGAAAATTTTGTGCGATAGCATGTATTGGTGTCCAATTAGGCAAAAGTTTGCTGTGATATATGTGTCTGTTTTGCTGCCTTGTTAATTTTCCAATGTTTTCATTATCAAAATTAATCCATATGACATTAGGGGTGTTATTGATAATCTCAACAAATTCAACTATACCTATAGCACCATTTGTTAAGCCATCATTAACATGTATATTGCAAGTTAAATCATATCTTAATTTTAATGCAATATGCAATATGTGGCGAAGGCCCATTGTTTTAGTTGGGTCCGTGGGTAATTGCTTTAGTATTTTTTCTTTACTTGTTCTGTTAGATCAGATGCAACTGTATCTATTGCGTTTGCTGTGTAAACAGGATAGTTTATTATATGTTTCAATAAAACTTCATTGTTAATGTTATTAACTTCCTTATTAGTTGACCTAATATAAGGTATAGTTTTGCTAATGTCTTCTGGTGGTTCTAATTCTCGTGATTGTTATCTGTATTATATCTGTGTCTGTTTGTTTCCCTTCTCTTAATCTGTTTATTGTTCTGCAAAGGGTAGGTCATTTAGTTGCCTCATAATTTTGGTTAGTTCAAATAACCTCAAATGTGTTTGCCATAAATTAGTACTTACTGGTCCATAGGAATGCCTAGAATTTTCAAATATGTATGTGTCAAAAACTGGCTTTAATTGATAAAAATCTCCAATTGCTAAAATGGATATCCCTCCAAATGGGAGGTTAGGCATCTTTATTTCTTGTAATCTATTATGTATGAACTTGAATATATTTGTTCCTATGATTGATATTTCATGAATTATTAATAACTTAAGGTGCATTAATTTGTTTTGTAGTGTACTCCTGTTTTCATGAGTTAGTGGTTTATGAGTTAGGATTTGTGAAACAGGTATTTTAAAGATACTATGTAGTGTTTTACCATTAATGTTATGTGCTGCTTTGCCTGTTGGAGCTGTAAGAAATACATAGATGTTATCTGGATTTTCTCCTGGTTTTGTATTGTAGTAACATACTAAGGTTTGGTAAAGTGCTGTAATAAGGAAGCTTTTACCAACTCCTGCACCACCAGTACAAAATGTGTAGCACGGTGTTTGTTTTGTTTTTATCCAATGTAAGTGATGGTATATAAAGTTGAGTTGTTCTGTAGTTAGATTCTGCATTATAGCAGCATATTGCTCATTTGGTATTATATTATTAGTTAGTGCTTCTTCAACAGTTGTACTCCGAATCCCTAAATTGAATGACAAGTCATATAATAGTTGTTCATTAAGTTGGGATTGATGACATATGTTGTCTGTTGTTTCTGTATCTATTGGAGGTATTGTTAATGTGGGCAATGCATTGTTGTCATTGCTATTAATTGTGAGTGTTTCATTTTGCTTGTTATATTTGTTATGATTTAAGTCAACTGTTCTCTAATGTGTAGATATTGTTCATAATACGTATCCTTATTACCAATTATTTGTTCTTCTACTCTCCAGGGGTAATAAAGCATTAGCAATTCTCTGTAATAATTTTCGGAGTAATTTTTTTGTTGAATCTGCAATAGTGAATTATTTTGGGGTTTTTGCGTTTTGTATAGTCTGTTCCTATTGTTTCATCCTGAAAGTTAATCTCAAGTTCTTCCTCATCTGAGCTATAAAAGTTATTTTCGGTGAGGAAATTGTCATGGTCAGCTTCCTTTTTTTCCCCCAGTTTTTTTATTTTCATTATACATAGATGCATAGTCAGCTAATGTACATTTTTCTAATGTTTTAGGTCGTTTACTGTACTTAACAATAATATTATCATATTGTATGCTACTGGATGTATCTGGCAAGGAATGTATAGTATCTATGTCTCTCAATAAGTATGTACGCTTTTCTGGGGGGCTAGTGTTAATGAATACAAAGATCTAGAACTTTTCCTTAAAGGAATTTGAAGTATTAGATAGGCTGCTTCTTGTGCACTTATTTCTGTACAGTTTAAGAACTCGTTACCTATGTGCTTGAATTGATCTTTAATGCTTGGATTATTATATACTTCTTTTGCTGCTTGTCCAATTATTCTGCTCATTCCACGTTGGGATTTACTAATATATGAAATAATATATACGGCACATGCATATGCGTCTAGTATGTATTGTATATCTATGATTGCCTGCCCTGCTTGTAAAATTGTAGCATTGTAGTTATTAATAAAACATTCAGCTGGTGTCCTTTAAATTTTTTTTTATTTTTTTGTATAATAGACTGTACACATAAAATATATTGTTTTATATCTAGTTGCATATAATCTAAAAATTGACTAAAAGTATAACTTTGGAAGTCTTGTGTGTTCATTGTTTCATGTATTAGTTCAATTTGCTGTACAAGCTCCTTATCTGTTTTGTCTAGTGGTAATGATTCTAGTATTAAAGTTTCAGGCATTGGATATTTTGGGTACTGATATTTGCATGTTCTTTTTTGTTTGATGCGGCAATTTTTTGTATGTCTGTATCTTTGTAGGGGTATTGTTTGTATCAGACGTTTCAGTACAAGGTGTTATATTTGCAGGTGTATATTCCCAATCTGGATTAATGGTGACTCCATATTCCTGGAACATACTGCTAGTATTTGCTAACCACAGAGCTGCACGTTTTACTGTATTTGGTCTAACATTCTCAAAATGTGTATATGATTTATAACAGTGGTTCCCAAACTTTTGACTCCTGAGGACCCCCATTGAGTCACCACTGGAAGCCGGGGACCCCCAAGCAATTTGTATGATTTAAATTTCAAACATTAAACCAGTAATTTGAAAACAAACACGTGTGCCCACAAAACAAATACTCAAATTACTAAGGATTTTAATATTTTATATTGAAAGAATTTGCAAAAAACTGGAAGGTTAGTGCTGCATCTCCGTGACTAACTTTTAAATGGTTTAATTCGCAGTACAAGGCTCCTGCCAAAGCAGCCCTGGCGAATGTTTTCAGACCAGTCCCCATACAGTGCACACCAAGTGCAGCGGTGAGCCTGACCACTACAAAGGGGGCTTTGGGAGGCTCTCCCCCCTAGAGAATTTAGGAAACAATGGTGCATTCTACAACAAATGTATCATTATATATTGAATTGTATCAGCTTTTAAAGAATAGTAAATGATGACCTTACTATGCACCAGGATACGACAATCTTTGTTGGGGTTCTTCAATGATTACCTTATTATCACCATGCAACAGTGCCTCTCATCTCTCCATAGCCCCTCTGTCACATGTATTTTATAGTATCTATCATGCCATTGTAGGATGTCAGAGCACTTTACATCACACACATAAAGGGGCAGATTTACAAGCCCCTTGTGCCATGGGTGTGTCACAAAAAGTGACGCACCGGTGGCGTATTTTAGAGCCCCATATTTACAAGGACAGGAAAAGCCACCCTGCGTGACTTTTCATGGTCTTGTAAATATGGCCCATTTGCACACAGCACTATGCGTGAAAGGGGTGTTCCATGGGTGTTGCTGTGGGTGTTCCCATGCAACACCCATGAAACCAGACACATTTCCAGATTTACTAGAAATCGTAAATCTGGAAATGTGTCTGAATGCTACGCCTCCCCAGTGGAGGCATAGGGAGGCGCAACAAGGAGAAATTTATTTATTTCTCCTCGTTTTGTTCCTCTTTCTATGCGTATTGCATTCTGCAGCACGCATAGAAAGAGGAAATCACCTCTGGTGATTGTTTATGTACAGAAAGGTATCCCTTCCTGCACATAAACAATCAGTTAAACAATGATGTTTTGCAAGTTCTATGTGTGCTAATGCAGCACACTTAGAAGTTGAAAAATGCCATTTCTGATTGTTTCAATCTCCCCACGACGCAGGCATCCTTGCACCATGGTGCAAGGGAGCCTTTGCAGGCACATGGCAGCAGTTTGTGCCCCAGCACAGGGGGAAGCGCAGAGATGCAACATAGTGTTGTAAATATGTCACATCCCTGTGCTTTGAAAGTGACTCAGTGCGGCGCAGCCAAATGGCTTGTGGCACACACTGAGTCACTTTCCTTGTAAATCTGCCCGATAGACACAATGATTCATACGTGTAAATCAGTGTATAGAACATTTTACATAAGGCAAATGCGACTACAAGGTGTAGGATTCACATGTCATTCATAATGATAGGCATTTTTAAAGAGTACTTGGTCTGGAGAAGCACAAACTCAGGATTCAGAACATAACACAGTGGTCAGCATTGACTTTAACAATAAAAATGTATTTCCACCCAAATAAACTTTTTTAGCAGCATCAGGATAATGAAAGCCTTAGAAAAAACATGTTTCTAACTTGTATCATGCAGTTTGCAAGCAGCTCTTTGATGACAGTTAATAGGTCACTGTGCTAGATTACGATTGTCACTTATGAACTGCACAGTAACAAAATAATCTCTGTGACAAAAGCAGTAATCCACTAACCTATGAACATAAAACACTTTTTTTAAATGCATGGTACACGTTCTTTGCAGTAGGCATATTAACCTTCTGTGCTACATTAGATAAGTCAAAGTTGCCACTGGACAAAACTCATCTCTCTCCAACAGGTACATTAATCACTGATGTTATCTTGACACTTTTATTGTTGCTGGAAAACTGCTAATTCTACAAGGAACTTTGTTTTGCTTTTAAAATTGCTGCCTACGGACCCCCTGGGAATGTGTCACGGACCCCTGGGGGTCCGCGGACCACAGTTTGGGAAACACTGATTTATAACTTAACTTTCTTTGTAATTTTATGGGAATTGTCATATTATCATTAATTTGCCTGGGTAATACAGTAACTGTTGTCATAACATCTGCAGGCACATTAACTACTGCACCTGATTCTTGGTGATACTAATCTTTCTTCGAAATTATGCAAGTGCAATTCAGGTGGTATATTGGGGAATGTCATTCCATTATAAAAAGAACAGGGTGGTATTTTGTCCTTACAAATATATGTGTAACATGTTTTGCATATATCATCAGTTTTGTATTTGCTAATGTTACATTCTATAAATCTTGCCTGTTTTTTTATATTGTGTGTGTTTTGCATACTTTGTTTATGCCATAGTTGATTGCAAATAGTGCATACTCTGGCCCATCTGCTATTTGTGCATGAAAGTTACTAATGATATTATTGTCTGTTTGTAAGGTTATATTGGTATTACTGTTGAATGCATTTTGTCTGTGTTCTGGTGTCTGTTTTCTTTTTCTATTAATAGGTTTCTCTAGTGCTTGGATCGTAGCTGGTGTGTGAGGATGAAATTCAGCAGTAGGTTTTAATGTATTTGTTCGTACATTGGGATCGATATTATTTATATTAGAAGACAAATTAATTTGGTTTCTAGAAGGCGGATGTTTATCTGCTTGGCTATTGCTGTTTGTGTTTTGCACATTTGTATCTTCTACTTGTAAGGTAGTTGATGGAATATGTGTAAATGCATTTGTATGTATGTTTGTAGTATGGACATATAGGTCCTTGATAGTTTTTACTTTTTTTTGGCTGTGGTTTCTTTGTGTTACCTTAAGTGACGTTTTACTAATTGTGTTTATTTTCAGTGGAGTTAATTGCAATGTAATAATATCCAAATTTGGTAACTTTACTTTATCTGCAAGCTTTATGATGTATTCTATAACTGTATTATAGGAATTGATTTCGATAGCAATGCACGTTCCATTAGGATGAGGTATTGCTTTCTCATCTTGGCTATGTGAATCAAATATAAAGTATGCATGGTTAGTCTAAAATACTGAAATTACATATGTATCCATCATGATTAATATGCCGGTCTGTAAATTTAGTGTAGAACCTAATGTTGTTATAATGTTAACATTCAAAGGTTGCGCTGGTTTTATTATGTCCTTTATAAAGCTGTTTGGGGACCTAATCGAATATATGGTGTTATAGTGCTCTATGTAATTTGGCAAATATTGTGGTTGCATAATTATATGTTTCTTTATGGAGTGCATTTCTGTATATAAAGCAGCTCCTAGATCCATAATGTTATGTAAATCTTGGGTATCCCAAGTATATGCTGGTTTACAGTAGTTATGTAGAATTGCAAATGTACTATTTGGTAGACATTGTGCACATTTTGGTGTCTCTCCAATGTTTGTATCCCCCTGATGTTTTTTTGTGGCATTGTCTGTGCTAAAAATTGTTTGTCTAGATTGGTATTCTCTGTTAAATGTTGCATTTTTGTCAATATGCTATTGTTAGTATTTTGTGGAACTATAATTGTATTATCTTCAGTAATAGGTATGTATGTATGATGGAAACCATCTGTATATGTGTTTATATGTAAATTACCTGTTGATGTAGTTGGTTGTTGTACAATATTTATATTTATGCTGTTACTATTTACTGGTGTTATGCTGTATGTTTCTGTGGTGCGCTTAAATGTTTTCTTAACTACATTCGCACATGTGTCAGTAGTATTTGTATCTTGTAGTGTAGCTATGCTATTGATGTTAGTTGTAGACATCTTTTTAGGTGCATTTATTGTTGTAGGCAAACGTGTATTTGGATATGTTTCAGTAATATGGGTATTATATAATGAGGTAGATGGCTGGTCTGCCTCAACAAACTACTGGTATTTGTTTTCCTAATTTTATTTTTGGCTGTTTCTATATGAGTTTGGAGTGTGTGAAGAAGAATTAGTACATGCTTCAGTAGAATGCACGTAAATGGTTTTCATTGGTACAGAAGTAGCATTTTTTTCATTAATTAGCAATGCCTTATGAAGTAATTTTTTTTTATTGTATTCATAACTATAGGAGTTAATTCAGATGCTACGCATTTACTATTTGGTGGCTTTAGACTATGTGGAAGATTAGTAATGTGCTCTATAAGTTTTTCAAAAGTTATTTGTATAGTGATACATGTACCATTTGGGTGAGGCATTCCTGTGTTATCGCAGCTATGTGAATCAAAGACAAAGTATGAATTCTTATTGTTTATAATGGATATAACATACATATCCATGCAAAGCTATACACTCAAATGCACATTTTGGGCGGATTGTAAAGCTGTTTCTATAGTTGGCAAAAATGGATCGAATGCTCTAAATATGTTCCCATAATAAGGTTTATTAAGCTTAATAGAGTAGATGGTATTATTATGTTGTATAAAATTTGGCAAATCGTCTGGATGCATAAGTTGCTCTTTATAAATGGAATGCATATCTGTATATAAAGAATCGCCTAAGTCCATAATATAATGTAAATCCTCTATAGTCCATGTATTTGCAAGTTTGTAGTAGTTGTGTACAATTGCAAATGTGCTATTTGGCAAACATTGTTTACCTCTTGAAGCAGCTGAAAATTTTTCATGCCCTTAATGTTATTGCTTGGAGTATTTTAATCATATTTACAGTAAAACAGAAATTATGTGTTTGTGAACCGTATGAAAAAAAGTATATTAGGTATGTTTCTGATGTACTTTACTGCATTTATTTAGGACTTTACCTGTAAGATATATCTACATATCTATCTATCTATCTATCTATCTATCTATCTATCTATCTATCTATCTATCTATCTATCTATCTATCTATCTATCTATCTATCTATCTATCTATCTATATATAGATATAGATAGATATATATATAGATATATATAGATATATATAAATACAGATATATATATATATATATATATGCTATTTTTTGGAGATTTTTAAATTGCTTCCTATTGTTAATGGTGTAGAGACAAAAAAATTTATGATACTTTCACCTTGATGATGTTTGGATCTGGAATTAGCAACCTGTGGTGTTCTGATAGGGGATTAGCAATCTGGGAAAGAATAAAAACAAGCATTAATTGGCAATGTACATATTAGTATATGTCAAGAAAGAAATTGACAAAGAGAGTGTGTAGTAGAGAGTGTGTAGTAGAGAGTCAGTAATAGAGTGAGTAGTACAGTAGTATAGAGTGTGTAGTAGAGAGTGTGTAGTAGAGAGTCTGTCATAGAGAGTATGTAGTAGAGAGTATGATGCAGAGAGTGTGCTGTAGAGAGTGTATCATACAGAGTGTGTCATAGAGAGTGTGTAGCAGAGTGTATATTAGAGAGTAGTAGAGAGTTTGTAGTAGAGTAGTAAAGTGTAGTAGTGGTGTGGATGAAGTCAAATAAAAATAAAAAAGTGGTGGAAAAGGTTGGCAGTGCGTCACGTAAGTAACACCATGGGAGTAAGCAGATTTGTTCTCAACTGCACACTCAGGTTCTCATCATCAGCAACTGCCAACTTGTAACAGAAAAGTAGAAAAGTAAGGAAAAGAGAGTGAGGAGAGTGAATAGTAGAGTAAGTCGAGTACTAGAGAGTGTGTAGTAGAGAGTAAGTAGTAGAGAGTGAGCAGTAGAGAGTGTGTAGTAAGAGAGTGTGCAGTAAGACAGTGTAGAGAGTGAGTAAAGTGAGCTGTTAAGAGTTTATAGTAGAGTGTGTAGTAGAGAGTAGTGAGTGTAATATAAAGTGAGTAATAGCTAATATTATAGTACTGAGTGTGTAGTAGTGAGTGTGTAGTGGAGTAATAGAGAGAGTGTAGTAGTGTGTAGTAGAGAGTGTGTAGTAGAGTAGTAAGTGTGTAGTAGAGTGTGTAGTAGAGAGTGTGTAATAGAGAGTTGTGATTGTTGTATAAAGTGAGTAGTAGATAATAGTAAAATAGTGAGTGTGTAGTAGAGAATGTGTAGCAGAGAGTGTGTAGTAAAGAGTGTGGAATAGAGAGTGTGAAATAGAGAGTGTGGAATAGAGAGTGTGGAATAGAGAGTGTGGAATAGAGAGTGTGGCATAGAGATTGTGGAATACAGAGTTTTTGTCCATAATTGGGTTGTTGTAAATGTTTAGAATATGTGTTTCACAATTGTTAATTTGCCTTCTTTTATTGTCAAATCTGCGGGCATTGGGATGTTGGGAAAGTTCCGCAATTCATGGGACGGCATGGCGGGACGCAGCTACTTTAAGGTAAGTCTAATGTATGTATGCTCTTTCTCTATATTTTGTATACCAATTGCTTTTGGTTAAATGATTAATCCGTCTGTTTTTCTCTATTCTGCCTATGTTTCTTTTTTGAAATTATATTTGTTTCTTTTGTCCGTAATTTGTGTGTGTTTTTTGGAGGGGACCATTGTGAAGTACCACCAGAAAGCGAGCAGTAGCAGTGGACACACAGGCACAAGTACTTTTTTTTAAAATAACGTTTTTCTAAGGTTAGAATTGTACAATTGGGTTGTTGTAAATGTTTAGAATATGCATGCAGAATTGTTAATCTGGTAAGTAATAGTAATAGTAAGGAAAAAAAATTGAGGAGAGTGAGTAGTAGAGTAAGTAATAGAGTAGTAGAGATTGTGTAGTAGAGAGTGTGTAGCAGAGTGTCTAGTAGAGAGTGTGTAGTAAAGAGTGAGTAGTAGAGTGTGTGTAGTCAAGTAGAGGGTGTGTAGTAGAGAGTGTTTAATAGAGAGTTGTGACTGTTGTATAGAGTGAGTAGTAGAGAATAGTAAAGTAGTGAGTGTAGTGAGTGTGTAGTAGAGAATGTGTAGTAGAGAGTGTGCAATAGAGAGTGTGGAATAAAGAGTGTGCAGTAGAGAGTGTGCAGTAGAGAGTGTGGAATAGAGCATGTGTAATAGAGAGTGTGTAGCAGAGTGTGTAGCAGACAGTGTGTTGTAGAGAGTGTGTTATAGAGAGTGCATCATAGAGTGTGTAGCAGAGTATATAGTAGAGAGTAGTAGAGAATGTGCAGTAAAGTAGTAGAGTGTAATAGCGGTGTGGTTCAAGACAAATAAGAAGAAAAAAGTGTTGAAAAAGGGTGACAGTGCCTCACGTAAGTAACACCGTGAGAGTATGCAGATTGGTTCTCACCTGCACACTCAGGTTCTCATCTGAAGGAAAAGAGAGTGAATAGTTGAGTAAGTAATAGAGAGTGTGTAGTAGAGAGTGTGTAGTAGAGAGTGTGTAGTTGAGAGTGTGTACTAGAGAGTGAGTAGCAGAGAGTGAGTAGTAGAGAGTGAGTAGTAGAGAGTGAGTAGTAGAGTTGAGCAGTAGAGAGCTGAGTAGTAGAGAGTTGAGTAGTAAAGAGTGTGTAGGATAGAGTGTGTAGTAGAGCGTGTGATAGAGACTGTGTAGTAGAGAGTGAGGAGAGTGAGTAGTAGAGAGTGTGTAGTAGAGTGCGTGTAGTAGAGTGTGAGGAGTAGAGTGAGTAGTAGTGAGTGAGTAGTAGAGTGGGTAGCAGAGAATGTGTAGTAGAGAGTGTGTAGTAGAGAGTGTGTTGTAGAGAGCGTTTATTATAGTGTGTAGTCGAGAGAGTGTAGTCTAGTGTGCAGTAGAGAGTGTGTAGTAGAGAGTGTGTAGTAGAGAGTGTGTAGTAGAGAATGTGTAGCAGAGAGTGTGTAGCAGAGAGTGTATAGCACAGAGTGAGTAGCACAGAGTGAGTAGCAAAGAGTGTGTAGCAGAGAGTAGTAGAGTGTAACAGAGTGTGTAGTAGAGAGTGGGTAGCAGAGTGTGTAGCAGAGTGTGTAGTAGTGTGTGTAGTAGAGAGTGTGTTGTAGAGAGTGCATCATAGAGAGTGTATAGCAGAGTATATAGTAGAGAGTAGTTGAGAATGTGCAGTAGAGTAGTAGAGTGTAGTAGTGGTGTGATTCAAGACAAATAAGAAGAAAAAAGTGGTGAAAATAGGTGACAGTGCCTCACGTAAGTAACACCATGGGAGTTCGCAGATTGGTTCTCACCTGCACACTCAGGTTCTCATCATCAGCAACTGCCAACTCGTAACAGAAAAGTGTTGAAAAGTAAGTAAAAGAGAGTGAGGAGAGTGAATAGTAGTGTAAGTAGTAGAGAGTGTGTAGTAAAGAGTGAGTAGCAAAGAGTGTGTAGCAGAGAGTGTGTAGCAGAGAGTGGGCAGCAGAGAGTGTAACAGAGTGTATAGTAGAGAGTGTGTAGTAGAGAATGTGTAGCAGAGTGTGTAGCAGAGTGTGTAGTAGAGAGTGTGTTGTAAAGAGTGCATCATAGAGAGTGTATAGCAGAGTATAGAGTAGAGAGTAGTAGAGAATGTGCAGTATAGTAGTAGAGTGTGTTAAGGATAAACAGGTGTGCAGGGCTGTGTAGCATTAAACATAATGAAAAGAAAAAAGCTTCTCTGTGACAAAAAATGCTGAATGCGGGCGTGTGCTGTTGTAAAGTACAATGCACAAAGGAAACATGGTCTATAAGTAAAACAGGCCCAGTGATGCTAAAACGCTAGATGGGGTGTGTACGTCTGTAAAGTGTAAAGTTATAATTGTACTTGGTGTTCGAAAAAACTGTACATTAAAAGTAAAAGGCTAAGGCTGAGTGTGTACGGCTGTAGAGTTGCAATGCAAAAACAAACATTACGTTTAAGATATTATTTTTAAGTTTGTTAAAAGATGTGCTAATTTAACATACAAGTTAGTTGTATTGGCATGTGAAAAGTAACTTACAGTGTCCCAGTAACAGAAGTAGATGAACTTGGAGGATGTATACCGGATGGTCAGTCTGAACAAATGGCCAGACTGCTTGCTTTTCCTGTGTAAGTGCATGTGAAGGTAAAAAAAAAGGTAGTTAGTTCAAGAATCACGTAAAAAAAATAAACATGTACACTTCTTCTTTAGGTTGCATGTAAAAGAAATGTTGGTGTGTAGGCGTATGTTTTATTCTGGGTGTAAGCCTTTGTAAAGGATGCAAAGTATGCGTAGGCAACATTTAAATGCAATTTTAATAGTATGTGGGAGTTGCGTGTGTGTGCACGTGTTTAATTAGCGAAGCCCAAATAAGTAGAGTGGCAAAAATACAATGGGAAATAAAAAAAAAACAATGCCAGTGCGGCTAAAAGGATGGAAGCTGTTGTGCAGGGATGTAAATTGGGATGACAAAGGAAATAAAAACATGATGGTAATAGAGAAGCTGTGCAGTGGCTAAAAGGATGGAAGCTGTTATGCAGGGATGTAAATTGAGATGAAAAAGGAAATAAAAACATGATGGTAAAAGAGAAGATGTGCAGTGAGCCTAAAAGGCTGTAGGCGGTTGCGTAAGTTTGTAGAATGCGATGCACTAACTAACGTGGTGGTAAAAGACGACATACAACATTTTCCAAACAGAAAAAACATAAGGTCCCAAATCCACCCCCTGTTAGTGTGCTCCGGAAAGGTGGAATGAGACAGCTTCTGGGGCACAGACAACCGCACCCAAGTTCTTCACAGGTGTTTACAATACCACTTGCTAGTTAATGAGCCTTGGATGTTTCAACCCCCTTGTAAGACTGCCTGCAGTTCTAGTTTGCGCTATTTGGCTAAGGAATCACCTCCCTCCCGCCACCTCAAAAAAAAAAGCTGCTAAGTGCTAAAGAACAAAAGGCTGGTATGTACGGCTGTAAAGTAGTTTGCCAAACTAAACAAAAACAGCAAACAAAAGCTTCGTAATGAGGCGTAAAAGTATGTTGCAGGATGTACCGTGTTACCAAGTGCGTTGGAAAAATAAATGATGTCTAAAAAAAAAAAAACAGCGCCGCAAAAGTGCAAGGCTAGAGGCGTGTGTCTATGCTTTGTAAAGCGCGCGATCGAAAAATAAACATAGTAAGCAAAAATATCTATATAGTGAGTCAGAAAGGCCTGAAGCGGGGTGTGTCTGTAGGCAAATTTGCTAAATATGTTAAAAGTTGAACAAGTAAACAATCCCAAAATATTTATTCCAAGAAGTAGTAAAGGAATAACGGCAAATAAAGAAATTTGGAAGCAGTGTTTCACTGTACTAAAAAACAGAAATGCTAACAGAGTAGGCTAATTGTTGGTTTAACCTGACAACAGATACAAGTTTGCAAATAATAAGGGCCGGAACAACGATAAACACCCTAAAAGTTACATTGTTAATGGTATGGAAATAGTTACAAGTTTTAAAACAAAAGTTGTCAAGAAAATAAACGCGATAAGAGTTATATAGTTTCAGTAAAAAAATGTGCAACAGACGCAGTCTAATTGTTGGTGCTATGGAAACAGTAACAAGTATTGAAAGCAAGACCTACAAAACGATAAACAAGTTCATAGTTATATTGTTTCAATATAAAATGTGCAACAGATACAGGCGAATTGTTGGTGCTATGGAAACTGTTACAAGTATTGAAAGCAAGGCATAAAAAAATATAAACGCATTCAGAGTTATCTTGGTTCAGTATTAAAGGTGGCACAGATGCAGGCTAATAGTTAGTCTTATGGAAAAAGTCAAAAGTATTGAAAGCAAGGCCGGCAAGACGACGAACACGTCAATAGAAGCGAATAACTGGCAAAACGGCATTAGCGTTGTTTATTTATTTTTGTAAGGAACAGATACACGCTGAAGCTGATAGAGAACATGGTTAGTAAAATAATTTGATCGCACATTTTTGCGTGAATACAAGACAAAGTACAACTTTATTATTAACATTGAGTAGAGCCTACTTTTAAAATACGTTAAAATAGGTGCTAAGACGGCAACACGAAAACGTATTACAATTGCAATGTTATGGGTAACTTACCGTTTTCTAGTAACAGAAGTGGATCAGCTCACAAGGTATACGGAATGGTGTCTTTACAAGAAATGGTTCCAATGGTTGCAAACTCCAGCTTAAGTACACTGAAATGAAAAAAGGGCAGTTACTTGACATGAATAACAAAAGAGGGCAACACTTGTTGTTTATGAACTGCATGTAGGTAAGATGTTGTTGGCTAGCCGTATGTTAATTCTTAGGTGGGAGCCTCCTTCAAAGGATGAAAGGGATGTCTAGGTGGCAGTTGATTGAATTGTTAGTCGGGATGTGCGAGTTGCGTTGAAACTGAATGTGAAAGGATGCATGTAATAGATGGTGTTGGTGTGAAGGCGATGTGGCTCCAAGTCGTCTGGCATTGCTATAAAGTACTGTTGTTTTCCTGAAAGTGAAACGCATGTATGGCATACAGAGAATAAAAGCATGTACCCAAAAAACACAAGCACATATCTTAAATTAAATATAATTGAAAAAGATAGAGAGTCCTACCTTCCGGTGTCTTACTACTACTTACCTTAAAGTTGCTGTGCACCGCCATGACGTATCGTTACTTATGGAATTTTCACAAACATACCAATGCACGCAGATTCAACAATAAAAGAACATCAATCTACAATTCTGAAAAGCATATTCTAAACATTGACAGCAAGCGAATTACAATAAAAAATTAACTAATCATTCAAAAAGAAAAGTAAGCAGAATAGCAAGAAAAACACACGTTATCAATACTTTATGTAAAGCACATTTTAACATATCAGAAAAGCATATTGTAAACCTTAAAAACAACCCAATTTCACATTGCTAACCTTACAAAAACGTAATTAAAAAAAAGAAATTGTACCTGTGTGTCCACGTATTGCTACTGGTCGCTTCCTGGTGTTCATTCACAACGGTCCTAAAAAAGACAACAAAGAGCACACACAAATCACTGACTCAAATAACAAAGCGATTTTTAAAAGATAAATAACCGAGGCTGAATCAAGAAAAACATGGAAATGTTAAAAAAAACCTCACAGATGCATTACACACTTACCTTTAAGTCGCTGTGCCCCACCCTTGTACCGTTAATTATGGGACTTTCCCGAAAATACCAATGGCCGCAGATTCGACAATAAAAGAACGCAGATTAACAAATCTGAAAAGCATATTCTAAACATTTACAGCAACCCACTTATGGACAAAAAAAGTATAAGAAATTACTACAAAACTTAAGCATAAGAGAGAGAAACATACACATTACTAATTTATCAAAAGTACATTTATAAGTAAAATATATAAAAACATCACACATACATTAGACTCACCTTAAAGTGGGTGCGTCCCGCCCGGCCGTAAATTAACAATAACAACAAGCATATTCGTAACATTTAAAACAACACACGTACGGCGCAAAAAAAAAAAGAATACATAAAGGAACGTAAGCAGAGTCTAAAAAAATACATTCATTAGTAAGTTATAAAAATCTAATTTATAAACGAAATATATACAAATGTGATACATATATTAGACTTACCTTAACATGGTTGTGCCCCGCCCTGCTCTACCGCCTAGAAGTAAAAAAAAAGAAAACATTCCAAATATCAAAAACACGTTTTTCTAAATAATAACTAAAAAGTACTTGTACCTGTGTGTCCACGTGTTGCAAGTAATCGCTTCCTGAGAATCCTTCAAAACGATCGTTTACCAAAAAAACTCACAAATTGCGGACCAAAATTTAAAAAAAAATGGCAGACAACAGAAAAGCACAATGACGGAACTTTCCCAAACATACAAATGCTCGCAGATTCGACAATAAAAGAACATATCCCAAAAATCTGAAAAGCATAACCAAATCATTTACAATAAGCGCATTACAAAGCCCAAAAATATAAGAATTACAAATGAAAAAAAAATGAATAGAGAGAAACACACGTATTAATAATTTACTCAAAGCATATATATCAACAAAAAGTAAAAAAACACTCACACATACATTGCCCACTTACCTTTAAGTAACTGTGCTCCACCCTTGAACCGTTAATTATGGGACTTTCCAGAAAATACCAATGGCCGCAGATTCGACAATAAACGAATACATATTAACAAATCTACAGAAACATTTCCTAAACATTGCACCAAACCAATTATGAACATACAAAATATAAGAAAATACTAGGAAACGTAAGAAAAAGAGAGAGAAACATACACATTAATAATTTATCTAAAGTACATTTACAAATCAAAATATATAAAAACATCACACATACATTACGGTCCGCTTGTAAAAGAAAGAAAGAAAAAAAACATTAGCAGAATCAAACAAAGCCAACATTGCTTACCTTACAGATGCTGGCAGGGCTGCATACATACCGGCGAAAGCAGTCAGTCGTCGCCGCTCGGTCCTTCCGACGGTCCGCCTGTAAAAGAAAGAAAAAGAGAAAAACATTAGCAGAAACAAACAAAGCCAACAGCGCTTACCTTACAGATGCTGGCAGGGCTGCATATATACCGGCGAAAGCAGTCAGTCATCACCGCTCGGTCCTTACGACACGGGCTGCGGTCTGCCTAGAAAGAAAACAAAAAGAAAATATTACTAAAACAAACAAAGACAACATCACTTACCTTAAATATCCAAAAAGCACACACTGGAAAACAGGATTACGTCCGCCTGCAAACAAACAACAAAACAAAGTGAAACAGAACATCCCCCCAAAAATTCCTTGGCCCAATAAAAAAAAGAGAAACACGCCCAGTAAGATAAGAAATTGTTTACTACCAACGTAAAGCAACTGAGCCAGTTCAACTGGGATGGCTCTAAAAGAGAAAAGTGTACGTCACTAGACGCTCTTTTCCAATGGCTAGCCACCGTTTAGCATAAACGGTGACACCAGCCAATGGAAAAGAGAGGCGGGGCTTAAAGCCCACTAGAGAAATCTAACCTAAAACATTAAATCTCGCCAGCGAGACTGCTCATGTCTGCGCAGCCTATGCTAGCCGAGACCTAAAAAGGGGAGGGGGACGCAGCCACCCTCCCTGAGCCTTCACAGGCCCCAGGGAGCCCACCCCGTGGCCGAAATGTCCCAAAATTGGACAAGGGGGCTGCGCAGCCCTCCTCCCGAGCCACCACAGGCCCTAGGGGAGCCCACACCTAGGGACAAAATATGTGAAAAAGGGATGGGAGGATGCATGGCCCCCCTCTCCAATCCTCTAAAGGCCCATAGACCCTATCGCCTGGGGTGGCTAAACTCTTTAAAAGGGAAGGGGGCTTGTGGCCCTCCTCCCTGAGCCATTAATGGCCTTCATCCCCTGTGCCCAACTCACTAACTATGTCCGGGGGAGCCCACCTCTGGGACAGTTTCCCTGACTGCACCGTTGCGGGCAGGGAAACCTGTTTTTGCTTCCGCTCGGTAGGAGCATTTTTTAATCTTCCGCTAAGTGGAAGCAAACACAAAGTGTGTTCCCTGTGGATGGGAGCTTTAAAAATACAGCTGCCAACTGGGAGCCGGCTTTTAATCTGTTTCCCTAATGCAGGCAGGGAAACAGATTAAAATATTGCTTCCACCCAGAGGCAGCAGCATAAATAGATGCTCCCTCCGGATGGGAACAATGCTGGTTCCCGCTGTATGTGGTGAGCCGGCTAGGGACACGGGGGCCTTGGGATCCCTCGCAGCCCCCAACAAATGTATGGTGGGTGACCTGGGTGAGCACAAGGCACCAACCTTTCATGATGCAGGACCCGGGGTATGGAGTCTCCGGGGCCGAAACAGGCTTGGGGAGGAGGGCTGCATGGCCCCTTCCCTTTAATTTTGGTAGTGGGCCTGGGGGATGGGGTCCCCAGGGCCTAACAATGTTGGAGGAGGGGCGCTGCTTGGCCCCTCTCCCCTTTAATTAAAACAAAATTTGCCCTTGGGATGGGGTTCCCATGGAATAATAAGGATTGGGAGGATGGAGGTATTTGGCCCCCCTCCACTTTAATGTAAAAAAATAGCTCTGGGGATGGGCTCACCATGGCCTATAAGGATTGGGTAGGGGGGCCACGCAGCTCATTTCCCCTTTTATAGAAAAAAGGGACTGTGGAATGGGGTCCCCAGGGCCTAAAGAGACCTGAGGAGGCCCACGGACCCTCCACTTTTATGTACGTTTTTGCCCCAGGGGTGGACTCCATTGGGGAAAGGCTCCCTGCGTCCCACTCCCCTTTAAAAAAAAAAAAGGCTTGGGGAGATGGGGTCCCCAGGGCAAAATAAGGCTCTCGGAGGGTGTCAACTTGGCCCCCCTCCTCTTGAAAATGCACTGGGGAATGGGGTCCCCACAACCTAATGAGACTTAGGGAGGGGGGCCACATGGCTCGCCTCCCTTTTAAAAGTGATATGGCCCTGGGCCGGGGAAGGGGTCCACAGGGTCATTTAAAGGCTTTGGGAAGGAGGCCATGCATAGTCTACACCAAATTTCAAAAGATATGCTATAGTTGACATCGGCAAGTCTCAGGCCTATACTTTGACATACACAGAACATGTGCCAGGTACCTTACATGAAGTTCATTTATATTTGCACCACTCCATGCCTGAACGGAAGAGTACCCACATTTTATTCAGACACATTCCACCAATAATCAAGGAACTTGCAGATACACCATAACCAGTATCTGTGCCAGGATTAAGCAGAAATATTAACAAGTCTGTGACTAACGCTTTAATATAGAATTCAAATATGCAACTAGTTTCTGAGAATCAGTCAGTCAAAAAACTTTATTTCAGCTAACCATAAAAGTGCATCGAAATCACACAACATTAATAGACTCAGAACAATCCATTATGCAAAATACGGCACGTAAAAACACCAAGAGAAAATACAAAGTCTGGGCTCAATAATAGACAAAATATTTACAAAACGCTTAAGTCCACCATCTGCCCTCGCTGAAGCCAGGTCAGTCCATATCAGATCCTTTCTTCCAGCTGGTATGATAACAAGTAAAGTGCAAATAAAAAGTATTGATGGGTTTCACAGACCCAATGAACACGTACAAATATATTCAAAAAATACAATACTGAGATAATAACAATGTCTGACAACAAATATTCTTATGTTGATTTCTTTATTCATTCACTCGATTACTTTCTTAATATAGCCAATGTGTTACGCGCACACTGCGCTTCTTCAGGGCTGTTATAAACATAGAAAATATACATTTCAGTATATACAAAAAAACACACTTGAAGAAATAGTATAGATTCAAAACAATTGTTTATGAATAGCTTGGTGGATATTTTCAACTTAATACACATAATTTTCAATATAACACAAATATAATAGTGCAATTGTAGCATTGTGAAACTATCCACTGTACTCTTACCTAAGAGAAAAAACTACAAATGAGGTAAAAAGGTTCAAATTGTTATCTCCTCCTCAATTGTCTTCAGCTCATTTATTCTGTAAAATAATAGATTCCCAGGAGGTCAATTTTAAAGAAGTTTTTTCCACTTGAATTTGGTGCCCTTCCCACATGTTTGTGAGCAGCAGTTTCTTTTGTGCACCTCCAACCCCCTTGTAAAGACTCTCTTCCTAATTCATTCAGGTTAGGATGAATCTACTTAGAAAGACACAAAGTTCAAGAGGAAAATTCTTCTTTATAACTTATTTATTACAAATTACCACACTAGTAGTGTACCAGGACACTGAGAGCACAGCACCGGTCAGTATTTCTTTTACCCATAAAGTATTATTATACATATAAATATATGCAAAACAAAGACATAAAATCCATAAAACCTACACAAAATCATTTCATAGGTAAAAGATAGCCACAGGATTTCCGTAAAGTGCTGATGTGCTAGTGCCCGCCCAATGGAAAAATCCTGCTAATTAGAACAACATAGTTTTTCTTCTATTAATGACACATTTTAAGAAGGAACAAATATTTACACATTTCGATGGGGAGTTAAGTAGTTCCAAATAAACCAGGGCAGCACCACAATCTCTAATTCCCTGTTCCCTGATCATTAGATTTAAAATTCCTTTAGCACAAACAGAATAGGATTGACAGAGAAAGGTAAAAGGAAGCAGACTCTGTGGGGAAGATTCATCACATGGGCATTTTAATATTTTGGTAGGGTTAAATTGGCTACATGGGAAACCAAGGTGCTCTCTCATGAAACCTAACCTGAATTGGGCTAACAGCATTCTCTGCTGTGTGCTGTCTACCCACTCTAGATACAACTCTATGGGTGCTGTAGTTTGGAGCACAGCATACTCCCTTACAGTGGTTTTTGGGGGTTTCATTTTCCTCCCTTTGATAACGCGTCATTGCCTTGATAGTGTTTTTCACCCAATCCATATCGGTTTTTGTCATGGCAGTGGGATGTGAAAAGAGGGCTGGGCTCTCCAGGTTTGTCAATTCGGTCTTGATATTTTTGAGACTCGGGATTCTCAGTTCTCTATTACAAGTGTGAAAGTGTCCTTTTCCAATAATCCACGAAAGATGAAGTTGTCTTTAAAAGAGGTTTATTCAACCAAAAAAAAACTCCTGCCACATCCTGAGAAAGGTCTCCCAGCCAACTGCCTACTTAGAATTATCTGCAGCAGCAGGAATTGTCATGGAAACAATCAGAGTCCTTGGAAACACATAATGCAGCAAGGCCATAATGAACACTTAACACAGGAAAAATAGGGCTTAACTAAATGTGCACATTACCACATATCCTCCCCCTTTAATAAAGCTCAAACATAAAAGTTAGTTGCTTTTCACCACAACAATACGCTTGTGATTCCAGATGCAACCATCATCCAGTTTGGCAGCCCCACGGAAAACCTTACTCATGACACAAGCCTTGTTGAAATGAGGGCTACCTCGTCCGGGCAACTTTAATTTGACACATCATCCACTTTTATCAGCAAAGACTTGGCTGCCTTACAGCAATCATATCTCTCGCCTTGCAGGTGTATCTCCCTCACTTTAGTCTTATTTATTTATTTGAAGAGATTTATAAAGTGCGAACATGACCCAAAAAAGGGTATCAGAGCGCTGTACAAAGAAGGGTACAAGGCAAGCATTTTAAAACAAGGGTGCGGTACAAAATAGAACACACAAAGGTGCCGATTACGATCCTGGAAAAAACGGGTACGAACCGTCGGTCGGAGCGTTTTCTCCGTCCGACTCGTACCCGGTTGTAAAACTTTACAAACATGGAAGTACGATTCGCACGGAAACACCATTTCCGTACGAATCGTAAAAAACACCGTCCGACGAAAATATACATACGAATGTGATCCGGGAATGCTCCGACGTGACGTCGGGACGCTTTCAGGCAGCGTTTCACGAACCAGGAAGTACGATTCGAACCGACAGCAGTCCGGACGGCAATATTTTTACAGCACCCAAAAAGTGCCGGAAAAGCGAAGTACGCCGTGAAACGACCAGATTAGGGGGCCCGGAACGTGCCGTACCCCCCCCACCCCCGTGATTATGCGCCGAATCCCCCCCCCAGCCCCCGTATGTACGCGCCTAACCACCCCCCAGCCCCCGTATGTACGCACCGAACCACCCCCCTGTGGTAAATAAAATAAATATTACCTGACTGAATTTCGTACGGAGTCTTAAAATAAAGTAAAATAGCTCAAAATAACAAGAGGCAGAATCCGTGGTATAAGAGGTTCTCTAATGGGCTTTATTCCATTCAAAATGGCCGACTCGAGTGGCGGCCTTCAGGTTCCGTCACCACGAGGGTTCAGGAAGTGAAGTACAATAAATTGTTGATAGACATACATTTTTATAATAAGTGCATTACAATGAAACGAATGTAGAAGGCGTAACATTTGATAAGAAAAGTGACGTAACAGTGACATAATCGAAACTAGGCGTAATAAGGAATAAAAGAAACATGATTGGCTTGCATTATCAGACATAGGTGGATCTATAAGATAATACTTGGCATAGATGCGCGCGCGGCAGCATGACGTGTAATTGACGTGTAACTAGGGGGTGAAGGGGACTTGACATTTAGCTCTACATGTGGAGACGAGAAGTCTGGGGTCAAGTCAACCTAATCCCAAATCATATCTAACATCCTATGTTTAGAGAACTATGTTATCCACAAGGAAGAGACTCTCGGACAGAATCTATTCTATACTGACTATGTGCGTGTACAAGCGCCTAAGTGTCTATATGAGATGCGAGGGGCAGAAAACTTTCCATGGCAGCAGGGCTATGAATCACTTGCATGAAGACAGAGAAGCCTGGCCTTGTGCTTGGTAACTGGAAGAATGTTTACTTAAACTACTAGGCAGGAATGCATCGGCTGAAGAGCAAAATAGATAATTCGAAGGTGAAATACAGCTTCTTGGCAGGCATGCGAAAACTGGCCGAGGCAGGCACCGTTAGCTGCACAGGGAGTAGGACAAAGTTCATGGATACAGATGCGAGCTCAAACTGAAGCTGTCAGAGGCTGGGAGCAGGGAAAAGCTTTGAGGACAGAATCGGGCCTACTCGCCTGAACTGTAAAAATGGAGTAACTTAGCCATGTAAAGTCGGTGGCCTTTCATACCTAGGAATCGAATATCCAGCCCATTGATGGCGGATCTGACAGAGAACATGTTGACGGTAGACACACATATGTTTGCGTCTTAGAAACTGGAACTGGAGGGAACATACATGTACTTGTAACATGCATATAGAACCGTTGGGGTCCAAGATAGGGGACATAACTGACCAGGAAAATCCACATTTCCACATTCCCTCCTTGTCCCCTTCTTGCCCTTCACGAGACATCAATCTTCATCATTCCATCGATTTGCTCATGGAGCATCATTTCTTCTTCCTTCTTCTTCCGGGATCTTGAGCCAAAACCTTGATGTGGAATACACGATGTGGCACACAGACCACAAATCGCTGGTCCACATTGCAGACATATGCAACAACTGAAAAGCATAAGAAGGCCAATACCTAGGAAAGATAGAACTCTCCATCCCCAGGCTGATATCACATTCCAAAACCACCCGGACCACGTCCAAGTGCCTGGATTCTCGTGTATCTGGCTTACAATCTTATGAAGGCGTGTTATAGCTTTATATACAGATGGCGAATTTTCTGGTATGAAAATGCAGCAGCTGGATCCGATGACCCTGCAAGCTCCGCCCCTATCGGCCAGGATGACGTCAAGGACAAGACGATTCTGGAGAACAACAATTCTCATCACTGATTGTTCCTCTGTCAGATTGCCTAGGGCGGCTATAGTCTCGTTTACTACAGCTTCAAGAGTCTTGGTGAGTCTGCGTATCAGCTTACTATTTGATATTGTACCTATATAGGGAAAGATACCTTTATTGAAATCTACATACTTGTCCCATGCCGTCTCAGTATAATCGACAACTGGGAGATCTCTTCGCTCTCTATTGTGTACTGAATGAACATTTCGATAATAATCAGGAGGAGCTAGGAAAACAGGTGGCAGAAGGAATGCCATATAACAGGTACCATCCCAATCTAGAGGCAGACGCATATATGCCGTCTGACCACATATAAAGTAAGAATGGCGAGAAGCTCTAAATGAAGATTTACCTTGATCACTATATTCTACTGTAGTAACGCATTGGCTATGGCCCATATGTATGGAACCAACTTTTCTCACACATAATTCACCCTTTACTGGACATACTGACATAGTGGGCAGAATTAGTTCAACTTCGGATTTGACATTCAAAATCATAAGATTAGGCGTAAAATTACCTAATTTATACACTTCATTTTCTAAATCAGTTCCTGTTCTACTGGGGTGACCCTCCTTATTAGGGTGACAGACTTTGAATAAAACTAGATTTAGATTTCCCCATATCCAATGTTGTTGATAAAACTGCTGTGTCTGGGTCTATGGAATTTAATAAACTAAACCATGCTCCACAGGAGCCATTGTGTGTGAACGGATGTGGAAAGAATGGCAGAACTCCTTTGTTATTCTGATAGGGAGGGAGTCGGCCACACACCCAACAATTGGTGGCATTACTAGTCTGATGGGAATGATGTAACATACTAATGAATGTGTTATTGCGCAGCGCAAGTCTATAGGACAACTCATGTGGCGGTAGGTCACTAAAAGAATGTTCATCAGTTATATTGAGAACACGTTTAGAAACAGGATAATACATATGCAACAATATACTTGCAATAACTATTAAAAAACTCAAGGAAAACAAAATTAATAAAGTCACAATACAGTGGTTACGCAGTAATTTACAATAAGCATGTCGTTTCATTATGATTCTGGACTCTACATCATTCAGACCTAAGGGATACATGTCGGGACAGATTCAACCGCTTCACCTTGGAGAGGACTTAAACAATCAAATCGTCCGACAGTTTAGATCTGGACCTGAGTTTCTGTTTATAGCACTGAGAGTCATTTTGTTCAACAAAAGGAAGTTTTGAATCAGTCTGTGAGGGAGTGCAGGGCACAGTGTCTATATCTGAAGGTAGTCCATGAAATTTTTTTATATGGGTGGAATGCACCCATCCTTTCCGTCCTTCGATCTTCACAGCTGTTCTGGTCGTCAGCAGGACCTGCTTAGGCAACTTCCACCTAGGATCCAATTGGCTTTTCCTATCAAAATTCCGAACCAGGACAAAGTCCCCGGGGACCACGTCATGGGGTTTCACCTCAGTGTTGTCAGGAAAAGCTGCGACCACCTGTGAACGAGAAGATTGTAGTGCAGACATCAAGGAAGCCAGGTAATCTGTCAGCATATTACAGTCAACATCAGTTATTTTACGGGGTATAGGCGTCCCCCACATATTCGGTGGTCTACCAAAGATCACCTCATACGGGGATAGCCCTGTTCGAGAGTGTGCTACCATTCTCATGTAGAATAGCGCAACTGGTAAGGCTACTATCCAGTCCACACCTTTTTCCTGACATATTTTAGACAATCTGATTTTTAAAAGTTGATTATGTCGTTCCACGAGACCTGCTGCCTCGGGGTGTCGGACATAGTGGAATTTCCACTGATATCCCAACAAAAGTGAGACATGTTTCATTAATTCGGATGAGAAAGGCTGGCCGTTATCTGAATATACAACACGTGGTAAACCGTACCGTGGGAAGAATTCTCGAACTAGCTGTTTGGCAGTAGTCGGGGCAGTGTAATCTGATACGGGATACGCCTCTGTCCAACGGGAGAGAGCGCAGACAACTACGAGGACATATTTGAATCCTCGACAACGTTCCATCTGAATATAATCCATCTGGAGGACTTCAAAAGGATGGTCAGGAGGCTGAAATCCACCCTGCTCTACGGGAACACTCTTTCCTGGATTAAACTGACAACATATCATACAGGTACGAACTTTTTGTTTAGCTGCTGCTCGTAAATGTTTGTTGAACCAAATGTGCTGAATGCTGTCTAGCATAGCCTTCTCTCCTAAATGTGCTGGACTGTGAACTGTAGCTATAATGGCTTGAACCATGGAATCAGGGAGAAACCATACAGATTTCTCCTTCGTCATCCATCCTTGATCTGTCTGGATCCCTCCTAGTTCAGTCCACTTCTTTATTTCTTCTGCTGTGGCATGTGTCTGTATGTCAATTACGTCAAGTGCGGGATCCTTAATTGTCATACACTGTGTTGGTGTCTGAACTATTGGCTTTGTCATGTCTAATGTGCGATTCTGAGCAGTCTGTTTAGCTGTTCTGTCAGCTAAGTCATTGCCTTGAGAAATGGTATCAGTAACCTTCGTGTGTGCTTTACATTTCATAATCGATATAGCAGTGGGTAGATGTATTGCGTCTAACAAGGCATGAATGAGGGGTCCGTGCTGAATGTGGGCACCATGGGAAGTTAAATAACCTCTCTCTCGCCACAGCACGCCGAAGTCGTGTACAACTCCGAATGCATAACGTGAATCAGTGTATACATTAACTTTCTTATTTGTGGCTTGAATACAGGCTTTTGTTAGAGCAATAAGTTCTGCTGCTTGGGCTGACAGAGTATCTATACAATTTGTCTCAATAACTTCAGTGTCTGTTGTGACTGCATACGCGGCTACTAAATCTCCTGTATTTGTTCTCATGCACGATCCGTCTACATACAACGTCAGGTCTGGATCTAACAATGGAACGTCTGTCAAGTCTTGTCTAGGTTTCGTCTTTATTTCAATGATTTCAACACAATCATGAGCTAGTGGGTCTGTTCCAATTACAGGTAATAGTGTAGCAGGATTCAATGTATTACACCGTCGGATCTCTATGTGTGGTTGAAACAATGTCAGTTCATAACCAGTAAGTCTTGCTATGGTCAAGTGTTGTGTTTGTGTTCGGTTCACAAGAACCTCTACTGCATGTGGTACTTGTACTGTCAATGGGTGTCCTAAAACTATGGCATCGCTTTGTCTGATTGCTAAAGCTGTCGCTGCCACTGATTTCAGGCATGCAGGCAAAGCCTGAGCTACGGGATCTAATGTACTGGAAAAATAAGCACATGGCTTGCGTGATCCTGCTTGATCCTGAGTGAGTACTGATAAGGCAGTACCTTCGCGTTCTGTAACAAAGAGTGTAAAATGTTTGCTATAACATGGTGTTGCTAAAACAGGTGCTTGACATAAAGCTTCCTTTAGGCTTTCAAAAGCTTGTGTATGTTCCTGAGTCCAAGGGAGAACAGTCGATGTGGCTGCCTCCTGTGTGGTTAACTGAATGAGTGGTTTTGCTAGAAATGCGTACTGAGGGATCCACTGCCTACAATATGAAGTGAGGCCTATAAAAGCCCGCACCTCCTTCTGTGTCTGGGGTATTGACATGTTAGCAATTAACTGGATGCGATCTGGTGTAAGCTGCCTTCCCTCCTTGGACAGCGAGTGACCAAGATAAATAACTCGCTGAACACAGAATTGCAGCTTAGAAGGGGACACCTTGTGCCCCTTGTCGGCTAGGAAATGTAAAACTGTCAGAGAAGCTTTTTCACATTCTGGCTCGCTTCTCGCGGTGATCAGCAGATCATCGACATATTGAAGCAGTGCAGTATTGACTGGCATGTGGATACTGTCAAGTTCTCGTTTCAGTGCTTGGCTGTAGATGCTGGGGCTTTCTGTGAATCCTTGGGGAGCGCGTGAGAATTTAAAGCTGCGCCCATTTAAACTGAATCCGAACAAGTATTGGCTTTCCGGATCTATTGGGACGCTGAAAAAGGCATTCTTGAGATCAATTACAGTAAAGAATGTTGCTTCGGAATCAATTGCTGTCAATAATGATGATATATCAGGGACCACAGGGAATTGTGGTACAATACACTTGTTTAGTTCACGCAAATCAATAACCAATCGGTACACTGGTGGGGCAGTAGGATCAGTTCGTTTAAGAATCGGAATTATCGGTGAATTACATACATTGGAGTCTGTTTCTACAACTACTCCCTGGGCAATTAGCTCATCAATGATTTTCAGCAAAGCCACTACAGCATCATGCGGTAACTTGTATTGTCGCATTCGTGGCAGTACCACTCCTGCTTTCAGTGTGACTCGATAGGGTGTAATGTTCATGCAGCCAACATCCGTAGGGCCTTGTGCCCATAGATGTACTGGTAAAGTCTGTAGTCGGGGATCCATGTCTCTAGACACATAGTGACCTTTAAAATCACGTAAAAACAACCTTACTCCTTCCGGAGAACAACATATTATGGCTCCTAGTGCTTTCAGAGTTTTAATTCCTAGCAAATTTTCTGGGCATGATTTAGTAAGCAACAAATCTGTAGTTCGTGTCAAAGGTCCTATCGTAAGTGGTAGAGGCTTTGATACTTCATTAACAATAGGTTTTCCTGAAAAACCAAGGGAAACATTTTGAGAGCCTGAGAGGGGTGCCCCTGGAACTTCGCTACGTTTTATAGTTGTTCGACTTGCCCCTGTATCGAGTAAGAATTTTCTATCTTGACCTAATAATTCACTATGTACATAAGGTCCTTCTTGATCTACAGGAATCTCGATAAGTGGTAAGTCAACTTCCCTCTCTAGGCTGGTTCATGCGTAACGCTGGTATTCAGGGTATTCATACTGTGCAGTCTGATACAGTTGTCGTGTTGCGGTTTGTGTGGCAGTAGCAGGCAACGGTGGTGCAGCTGGCACAAACTGTATGGGTTGCTGTGAGGCTGGCATGGACTGTCCATGCTGCATAGCTCCTTGTTCATTCTGATCTTGTCTAACTAATCGTGGTCTCTCCTTTGTAATGCCTGTAGCTATATTACGTTTCAGGACTGGACAATCGTGTACATGATGGCCCAGTTGTTTACAGTAATTGCAGGTTCCCTTTACAGGAACTGCAGAATCACCAGAATGTGTCACACCCTTTTTGTGACCCTCTGCTGGTACTGTCTGAGAAACTAGCATTTTCATTTTTGTATCCTTCATGCGTCTATGCTCGTGTTCTTGTTCATCCCTAATTCTATTGTGATGATACTGTAACATTTGTAGCATTTGCGACGGAGTGTTACTTTGCCAGGTACTCTCGAATTTCAATATTCTATTCTTTACTGGAGGTAATGCATTTTCCACTAATTTTGTCACAAATAAATGTGGATATGAGTCACTACTTGCTTTTATACCACTATTTATACCAAAACATTTTTCAAATCGAGCATAATAATCGCTTGTATCTTCATCTTGCTTTTGTTTGCAGGCTGTGATTGCACCCCAATCTTCCTTTTTTTGTAGTTAATAAACGTGGCAGTACCTGTACTAGTAAACCTGGTAACAATTTAACTTTATCCCCGAGCCCCGAACCTGCAGTTCGGCCCCTTTCTTCCTCTGCTAATGCTGTCCAGTCTATCTTTTGGTCTCCCACTTCCCACTCTTTTTCTTTCAGTTTTTCATAAATGCCAGCAGGCAAAAGCACCTTTAATATCGTCATAATATCAGGAAAGGTGTACTCTCCCATCAGTAACATGTCTTTAATTTCTCGGTGGAAACCCGCTGGGTCTTTGTCATGACTAGGTACTACTTTCTTCATTTCTAATAATTCCATTTTTGATATGGGTGTGTAAACAAATACACGGTGAAACTCATTGTCTTCGCCTTTTATTGGGTGCACTTCTCGTAAAGGATTTTGTCTATCCATATAGTACGGCGTTCTTTCTCTATGGGGCAGCGAGAGAGAATCCGGACTTACAAAAAGGACATACTGTTTACGTGACACTAATATCTCTTTAATTAACTTGTTACTAGAACCTCTCCATCTGTTCGTGAGTAGTTCCGTTAATATATCAGGTAAAGGACCAGGATCAGCATGTTGGCTCTTATATAATATGAGGAGTTGCTGAATCATATAGATTCCAGCTAAACGTTGTTCATCTGTACTGAGATTGAGAAACGTTTGTGCTACGGTCTCATCACCATATTTTTCAGGACTAATGATCCAGTGAACGGCTGATCTGGCTAATTCTTGCTCATCCATGGAATCGAGGAGGTGGTAACCCCTTCGTTCTCGTAGTATTTTATCTGCGGCTTGAAACGAATGTTCAGGAGACTTCAGATTTATTACAGGCGTTGGATACGTTCTGCTATTATTTGGACATACAGAATGTATGGGATCAGAAAAACATCTAGTATTTTCACAGGATCTTCCTCTGCCTACATAGGCTATGGTTTCTGACTGTCTTGCGGAATTCTCTGATTCGGACACTTCATCTTGCTCAAACTCGTCTGTTCCCAATCTCTCTTCATGAATACGTTCTATTTCTTTACGGATTTTTCGGCACATGGCTATTATACAATTTTGCTTATCGTGTCTCCCTTCTGATATATTCTGACTCCATCTTGTAAGAGTAAGCATTACGTTCATGTCTACCCCCGGACGATCTTGATTTCTGATCACACAGTTTATGAGAAAACGTAACAGTTCCCCCTGTATTTCTACTTTCTGGAATTCCATAGCTCTGTTAATACATCCTGGATCTCGTCCTGTTTGAACAAAATGATATATGTTATCCAGATGCGTAATCATCCCTGGTAACCTTGCTAAATACTCTGCGGCTCGCCTGATACGTAATGATGCCAGAACCATTTCATCCTCTTTACCAACCACCGGGTCATATCTACAATTTACAAGGAGTTCCTTAAGCGCACGTTCACTTACGAACTTAGGTGTACGTGAATGTGCTGACTCTTGAAAGACAAGTTTATTTATTCTAGGTGGTGTAAAAGTACTGCTAGCACCTCCCGTGGCCCCATCTGGGGCGTCGGGTGTGAATGGGTTCGTTGAACGTGACACAGCAACTATGGGTGTTGTTACCCCTGTAGAGTCGACTGCGGAGACAGATGCGGAAACAGATGTGCTTGCCGAAGCTTGCGTCGGAACTTGCTGTTGCACGGGGACAGATACCTGATCCTGACGTTGAACCCCTCCGCCAGACGGTCTATGTGGTGTGGCGTTAGCATACTCGGGGGCTGCATCATCTAGATATGAGGAAAGGAAAACGTCTTCTGCGGTTCTGGGATGCCCTTTTGGATGTACCTTAATTGGAAATAATGGGGGTGGCAAGTCTTTTGGCATCTCTGGAGCAGCCTTAGGTAGTCCTTCGGCTAGAAGGGGATACATACCATTCATAAGAGCATTACTTTGTCTATTTACTTGTTCTGATTTCACTCGGATCCCTTCCTCAATTAATAGATTTTCTTGAACTTTATTTGAACTTTCTTTACTCCTCTCTTCTTGTCTACGTGCTTTTTCTGTTCGTCTATGAGATTCTTTACGCCATAACTCGATAGCGTCTTTCTGTGACTGTCTGACCTTTCTTTTCCATAACTCTTCCTCCACTTTCATGATGCACTCTGCATCCCAGGTTCCCGTTGCGGGCCACCTTTGACTTTCTGGTAATCCTTTGGTATAATCTACCCATAGATCAAGAAACAATATGGCATCTAAGCCATGTTTATGGTACATGAAATGTCCTGGAGTGTCTCTAGGAGGAATAGGAACTGCTTCTTCAAGCACCCCTTTTCTGGTGGTAATCTGTCTTAACTTCGAGAAGAGCGGCATATTAACAACTGATCTGATACTTACTCTTGAACTTACTTAATACGAGAAACACAATAATGAACAGTGAACAATGAACAGTCATTCATACCACAATATGCAAGACATTTTCTGAATACTTTAAACATTAAACATTAAACATTTAATAATGGTCGACAATGATGACAGTCTGCTTAACTAATCACCACGCTGAATTCTTGACAATAACTGAATACTTCGGAATACTTGATATACTGCTAAACAGTACATATACACTGCTAAACAGTGCAGACCGGATTTGTGTACCCAAATCCGTCTTGACCGGCACAACCTATGTGCACGTCAACACGCCTCCCCGGCGATGGTACTCACCGAGTAGCTCCTTGAAACGGAAGGCCTCAGAGAATGGACAGGACTCGATAACTGCGGACATCGGACCCTCTGGACATCGGACTTTCGGAAAACCTGGTGGGCCTCTGTATACCTCGGATCTTGCTCTCTCAGCTAGGCTCTGGTCGGGATACTTCGCACTTCTCACCGCCTCGTCTGGGTTGATCGCAGCCTCAGTCGCCCCCGCTTGACCGGAGGGAGCTTACAGGAAATCCTGCTGGTACGCGTTTATGGTCCGTCCAGCTGTGGCAGGAGACCGGGCCTGCAACGCACCGCCGGCGCGTGAGATGAGAAAGTGTCCCTATTCGGGCGCCATTATGTGGTAAATAAAATAAATATTACCTGACTGAATTTCGTACGGAGTCTTAAAATAAAGTAAAATAGCTCAAAATAACAAGAGGCAGAATCCGTGGTATAAGAGGTTCTCTAATGGGCTTTATTCCATTCAAAATGGCCGACTCGAGTGGCGGCCTTCAGGTTCCGTCACCACGAGGGTTCAGGAAGTGAAGTACAATAAATTGTTGATAGACATACATTTTTATAATAAGTGCATTACAATGAAACGAATGTAGAAGGCGTAACATTTGATAAGAAAAGTGACGTAACAGTGACATAATCGAAACTAGGCGTAATAAGGAATAAAAGAAACATGATTGGCTTGCATTATCAGACATAGGTGGATCTATAAGATAATACTTGGCATAGATGCGCGCGCGGCAGCATGACGTGTAATTGACGTGTAACTAGGGGGTGAAGGGGACTTGACATTTAGCTCTACATGTGGAGACGAGAAGTCTGGGGTCAAGTCAACCTAATCCCAAATCATATCTAACATCCTATGTTTAGAGAACTATGTTATCCACAAGGAAGAGACTCTCGGACAGAATCTATTCTATACTGACTATGTGCGTGTACAAGCGCCTAAGTGTCTATATGAGATGCGAGGGGCAGAAAACTTTCCATGGCAGCAGGGCTATGAATCACTTGCATGAAGACAGAGAAGCCTGGCCTTGTGCTTGGTAACTGGAAGAATGTTTACTTAAACTACTAGGCAGGAATGCATCGGCTGAAGAGCAAAATAGATAATTCGAAGGTGAAATACAGCTTCTTGGCAGGCATGCGAAAACTGGCCGAGGCAGGCACCGTTAGCTGCACAGGGAGTAGGACAAAGTTCATGGATACAGATGCGAGCTCAAACTGAAGCTGTCAGAGGCTGGGAGCAGGGAAAAGCTTTGAGGACAGAATCGGGCCTACTCGCCTGAACTGTAAAAATGGAGTAACTTAGCCATGTAAAGTCGGTGGCCTTTCATACCTAGGAATCGAATATCCAGCCCATTGATGGCGGATCTGACAGAGAACATGTTGACGGTAGACACACATATGTTTGCGTCTTAGAAACTGGAACTGGAGGGAACATACATGTACTTGTAACATGCATATAGAACCGTTGGGGTCCAAGATAGGGGACATAACTGACCAGGAAAATCCACATTTCCACACCCCAGCCCCCGTATGTACGCGCCGAACCACCCCCCCAGCCCCCGTATGTACGCGCCGAACCACCTCCCAGCCCCCGTGAGTACGCACCGAACCCCCGTGTATGTACACCCGTGTACGTTCGAGTCGTACCCCCACCCGTGTATGTACACCCGTGTACGTGTCGTACCCCCGTGTATGTACACCCGTGTACGTGTCGTACCCCCGTGTATGTACACCCGTGTACGTTCGAGTCGTACCCCCACCCGTGTATGTACACCCGTGTACGTGTCGTACCCCCCCGTGTATGTACACCCGTGTACGTGTTGTACCCCCTTGTATGTACACCCGTGTACGTGTCGTACCCCCGTGTATGTACACCCGTGTACATGTCGAAGTACACCCGTGTACGTGTCGTACCCCCGTGTATGTACACCCGTGTACGTTTGAGTCGTACGCGCTGGGGGTACGCACCGTACATACACGGGTGGGGGTACGACTCGAACGTACACGGGTGTACATACACGGGGGTTCGACACGTACACGGGTGTACATACACGGGGGGTTCGACACGTACACGGGTGTACATACACGGGGGTACGACACGTACACGGGTGTACATACACGGGGGGTTCGGCACGTACTCACGGGGGCTGGGGGGTGGTTCGGCGCGTACATACGGGGGCTGGGGGGGTGGTTCGGCGCGTATGTGGGCACATGTCTCCATGGTTGCAATGGGAGTTCGGTGCGGACGGTGTTTTTTCCATACGGTTGTGACATCGGACGCACGGGATGGATCGTACTTGCGCGGTCGGACTTCACTTTTCACGTTTGTACGGTAAATCGTCCGGGGAAGTGTCGGACACATTTTCCGACCCGAGGATGTGTGGGGAATTATTCCCAATGCGACTCGTATGGAGTTTTCCCATGCGAATCGTACTTGGCAGTTTGTACGGCACTTGTACGATTCGTACGGTAAAAAGACCGGATACGAGTCGTACGGGGAAAATTTTTCCAGGATCGTAATCGGCACCAAAGTTACTAAAAAGTTACAGCAAGTGACACATCAAAAAAAGGACCTGTGAGGAGAGAACATAAATTAACAGCGATCGGAAAAAGAAATATTGTTCAGCTGGCGAAGGGAGTAGATTAAAGATGGCATCAAAGCTATTGTAGTATATGGTCGTTCAGTATTAGGCACTTGACATGCTTTTTGAAAGAGGTAGTTGAAGGGATGGATCTGATCGCAGGAGAAAGAGCATTCCAGATTCTAGGAGCAAGTCCGGAGAAGGCACGGTTGTAAGTTCTTTTCTTATTGAAATTGGGTGGTTTCAAAAGTAGAGTATTAGAGCTTCTTAAGTTCTTAAGTTCCACAAAGTCAACATTATGCTTCCTAGGAATGGGGATGACTTGCCCCATTTTGAGACAGTCAGGAATCCTACCCTGTATGAGAGATTCTTGAATAATCCATGTCCAGAGTGGGCGACTGGCTGAATTGAGATCTATGAGAAGTTTAGCTGGAAGGGGATCCTTGAAGTGGTTAGAGGGATTTAGAGACACCAAGGCGAGTGCCAGCTCAGCATCATCCGGGACCAGAAAGGAGTTCCAGGCAGCATTTTTTTTAGGAGAGCCTACAACGGGCAGTCACAAACCAATTTCTGCCTTAGGTGCAGCCACTGCAGGGAAACTCAAGGACCACTGGTCAATTGCGGCATGTTGCAGTTCAAGTTCAATTTTACTTGTCTTCTCCGAGAAGTGGGCAGAGATATCTTCCCCACTGGGGTAGGAGGTTCTGGGTGTCGAAGTTTGATTTATGGTCTGAGTGGCTTGTTGTTTGATGATTTCAAACAGTTTCTTGGGTCGATTTTTAGCGTTGTCCAGCTGGACTCTGAAGTGATCTGATTTGCCACTGTGAATGTGTTTGTTGTAAGCGCTTCTCATCCTCTTTAATTGTTTGAGGTGTGCAGACAATGCCCCCTCCCATTTTATCCAGTCTATCACATCTGATAATGTCCTAATCAGAAGAGATTAAGATGTCAAGTATAGGGAAGGAGGAGTCATTGAGCCAAGTTTCAGCTAGGAACATGATGTCCAACTGTTGAGAGATGATAAGTTCAGAGATATCAGCAGCATGTTTCACAGCTGATCTGCAGTTGAGAAGCATCGTTTTGATGTGAGAGAAGGTAGTGACCGCGCTTCTGGGCGAGCCTTGGTGATCTGGCTGGAGAAGGTCATCGCTATTCATACATATAGTGTTAACACTAGGTTCTCTACCAGGGTCTGCGGAGATAGTTGGTATGTTGACTGGTGCGTCCAAGTAGCCTAGCCCAGAGCCATTGTACCAAAGAAGAAGAGCGCGCGTGTCATCATCCGACAGCTGAGGCAAGAACCTAAGGGGTCTGGAAGGGTGGTTGGGAAGAGGCCTAGTAATCCATTGTGGGAAATTGCGAGAGGACCTATCATCCCTGTAATGTATAACATTGGTTGGGAGAGAAGCTCGATCATATCCGCAATAGGGATAGGGTTTGCAAACATTCACAGTCTTCAAGGATAAGTGTAGGAGGGTCTGCAGGTTATTTCTGACAGTACGGACATCGTGCTTGAGGCCAGCCACTTTCTCCTCAAAGAAGTGGAGACTAACATAGTCAGTGACTGGCCTGGTGCAATAACATGTATAGAGTCCCTTAGGTAGAGTGGAGTTGGGAGATGGACACTCACCATCACCCAAATTGCAGGGAGAAACCGTAGTCTGGCCGAGTTCCATCATATTAACCTCTAGGGGGGGAAGATTAGCATAGATGTTGTTTGGAAACCATGAGGGAGGTTGAGGAGAGCATCCTGGAGGAGTATAAGTGTCAGGAATGGAAACTTTCCCTTGAGTAATGTGGGAAGAAATATGAGAGGAGCTAGGAAGGTGAGGTCAGTGAACATAAGGCCTGATCAACTCATCAGGACTCACTTCACTCTTGCTGTAGCTTCTCATCCAAGGAAGATCCACCACTGTATATGGCCTACGTTTCTTAAGTAGGAGGAATGGACTTCCACCAGTGGCAGAATGTGGGGTAAATCGGTATTCTGCCACCCGTCTCTTGACGGCTTGATCCCAATCCTACCCATTACTACTTGCAATTTGAATGGCTTCCTTCAGAGTCCTAATAAATCTCTCAATCATTCCATCTGTTTCCGGATGATACAGGGCACATTTTTTATGAATGATACCCCTATCATCCAGAAACATTTCTTTAACTTTAGAGGTCAGTTGCAAACCATTATTCATTAGAATCATCCTGGGATTACCTTCTCTGGCAAATACTTCAGCCACAAACGTGAATGTCGCCGCGGTATTGATTTCATTAGATATTCCAACCTCTGGCCAACGTGATCGCATGTCCATGGCCACAAGCACATACTTGAAAGAGTTGCCTAAATTTATGGGCCCAACTACATCTAGCACAATCTCCTCCTAAACCTCTGTGGGAATTTTCCTATAAACCATGGGCTGTGTCCTCACCTTCAGATTCTTGTCACTCAACTTGCACTCCCAAAAGTCCCGAACAATTCTCTCAGCCACAAGATCGATACCAGGCCACCAATACACACAACTAAGATGTCCCTTTTTTTCCTGAGTTTTATATAGAGCGAACCAGACTCCAAGGTATCAGAGTGCTTTACATGAGCACAAGTTGTGTTACAGATGGACACATTCATTTTGTTAGGCACGGGGAGATTAAGTGATTTGCCCAGAATTACAGGATGTTGAGTGTCCCTGCCGAGACTCGAACGTGGTTCCCCAGTTTTGAGGTCGACCGCTCCAGCTGTTAGGCCACATCCTCTCCCCTAGTTTTACTGATGACCTTCATCAGCCAACTGGATCAAACATTACCTGATTCCTGTGGAGGAATCAACCTGCCACCTCTCATTAGGGTGCCATTGTTGACCGACAGCTCATCAAATATTTTGGCTAACCCAGTAAACTTCTAATTTTCTTCCAACTGTCTTCTCCAGATAAAACAAAATGTGACATGTCCTTCACCACATCATCCCTCTCCATCACCTGTCCCCATTACATCTCAGTAACACAACCATGTGTTACACTGCACGCCTTAACCTCATCATCCTTCCACCAATGGTCCTCATCATCCTTAGCACAGGAATTCACCGCTAAGCTTGATAGGCAATCTGCAACTTTGTTTTCAACACCAGGCAGATATGACACTACAAATTGAAAGCCCTGCAACTCTACATGCCACTTGCAGATCGTAGACGAAATGCAGTCTAGATCCTATCTCCCAAAGACCTCTTGTAAGGGTTTGTGATCTGTTTTCACCAGGAACCTCACAATCCCCAGAAATTGTCTGACCTTCTGAATTGCCCAATACACTGCTAGGTCTTCTCTCTCAATGGTCGAATAATGCACTTCTACTCCCTTCAATGACCTGGATGCAAAAACTATGCTTTTATTTCAAAACAGCACATAGTCCTTTTTCACTGGCACCCGTTAGAAGTATGGCAGACTTTTCAAGAGAAAAGGTTTTTAAAATCTGTGCAGATGTCAGTGCAACCTTAATATCAACAAATTCCATGCTGCACTCCTCCTTCCAGACAAATTGAACACCCTTCCCGAGAAGAACTCTAATAGCAACAGTGCGACTCGCAAAATTGGGGACAAATCTGGCATAACATTCCACCATACCAAGAAATATTTGCACCTCTTCTTTCTTGGAAGGCTGGAGCATCTCAGATATCGCAGTGATGAGCCTAGTTTTAGGTTTAACTCCCTCACCTGAGATGACAAATCCCAAATAGGTAATTTGATATTGCCCAAACTTGCACTTGATAACCTTGAGAATGATAACCCTCTGTATAAATATGAGCAGTACTTATATGAGCAGTACTTCCTTGACATTGTTGACATGATCGTGCAAACTGTCACCGGAGGTAAAACATCATCCTGCAAGAATTTCACCCCAACCATTCCCTTCAACAAACTGGTCATTAGTCTCTGGAAAACTGATGTCGCTGAATAGAGCTGAAACGGCATGCAGTTGAAGCGGAACACCCCGAAAAGGCATAACAAAGGCAGTGTAATGGGAAACCATTCCTCTATAACCTATATATTGGGCTGGTGAAGGTCAACACAAAGGCGGATTTCACCAGAGGCCTTAGAAGCCACCACCACTGGAGCCACCTATTGTAAAGCCTCCACAGAATCGATTATTCCTTCTTTCTTGAGTCTTTCAAGCTCATATTCCACAGCTCCTTGTATGCTCAAGGGACCGTTTCCAACCTTTCACACAATAGAGGTGGCACCTTCCTTGATCTTAATGCAATGAACATAACCTTTTACGCGCCCCACTTTCTCTGAAAACACTTGAGGGAACTCACGTTGCAACTGTTCAGCCATATAATTCACGTTTCTGACCTGCACAGGGGAACTCAAATTAGGATCCAGAAATCTGCCAAACAATTTCTGGTGTGGCCACATCAAGATACAATGTCCCTTGACAGGAACGTACAACTTGCCCACTACCTGATTACCATCAAATTCAAAATCAGTCTCGAAGCATCTAGTTATTCTATGGGCCCTAATAGTTACACTTTCCTTTGAAATTATAATCATCACCACCATCTGATACTAAAGACAATCTGGCACCCGAGTCCATCATTATGACCACTTGCAACCCATTCACCATAACAACATCAGAGGGATGTGAGCAATTAGTCTTCGGTATATCATTGACATCAGAAAGTTGCAGCACAATATCCTACTCCTCCACCAAAATTTCATTCACTTTTTCTTTGCCTTAAGTAGACACCTTGCAACAATTGGCAAAATGTCCCCTCCTCCCACACTGTCGACACCCCACCCGAGCAGCGGGACAGTCCTTGAAATTTGGCAGGTGATTTGGATTGCCACACCTTAACAACACCCTTTTTGCTTGGTAAAATTAGGTTGCTTTCCCTTAGGAGTGGCAATCGCATGTATTGCAGATGTTTCTACCTTTGTCTCATTTTTGTCCTCATTTTTAGATTTTAGAATCTTGTATAAATTGCATTGAATGCACTACCTCTTTAGCTATAGTAAGCAGCTATGTAAGATTGGGGTCATTCTTAACCCACAATCCCTCTCTAACGTTTATCGTTTTTGCACTCCAGCATAAATTGGTCATTCATTCTCTCCTCCATGTTTTCCCCAAAGTTGCACAGGGCGGCAAGTTTTCTGAGTGCTGTCATGAAGGCCTCCACAGACTCTTCTTCATTCTGTTTTGTCTTGCAATAGTAATATCTCTGCAATATTTTGGAAACCTTGGCCCAATAATGCATATTTAATTTTTTAAGCGCGGTCTCAAATTCACTCAACGTATCACCATCCCCTTCCTCAGCAACATCCGGTAAATTCTCATATACCTCCAGACAATACATCAAAATGGAAGATTTCTTCTCAGCAGATACATTTGGTCCACTAACTTTCAAATAGTTGATAAACACCTTCTTCCATTTTGATCATAGTAAGGGAAATTCTTCAGGCGAGGACAGAAAGAAAGGAGGTGGTGCAATATGTTGCATCTTATGCGCAGGAAAGCAATTCACAACATATCATTGACAATGTTATGCAAACTTAATGTTATGCAAACTTTAGCATAAGTAAAACACTATATATTCTTAGAAACTTTCAATTAAATATGAGGCTGTATCCAAAGACCACCTGCAGGAAATAAATGTTGAATACAGAGAACTAAGAGAAATATGAGAAAACGTACTCAAATAATTGCCAAGGAAAGCAACGAGGAGAGAAGATAAGTGCAATATGTGATAAATAATATATCCAATGTAGTTTACTTAGCCTCATTTCTATATTGAAATTGTTTGCAATGTATATAGTCTTTCTTCTGTTGCAACATGGTAGATGAAGTACACTTACCCAGTGAAATCCTTCTTCTGTTGCCACTGAAAACGAACAAGCCGAAAGGAGGAGTGACAGCTGAGGCAGACGTAAGTGCTGAGGCGGCAAGAAATGGGAAACAGAAGCCAAGAAGTTTCAGATGGTACACGCATGGTGAGTAGTTTCCATGTCTCAATATGTGTGAGGTCAGAGCATGTTGAACAAAGGTACACCATGAGGGGTAGTCAGTGCTTGAAATGGAAAAATAGAAGTGCAGGTTCTCTGTACCAGAGTATCTGCTTGTTTCTGAGAAGTGCCAGTACTCTCCAATTAAAAGTATTACGTCACTCTGGAGAAGTGCCAGTACTCACAGTACAGGTCCATTTAAAGCACTGGTGGTAGTGGGTGCTGTGTAAGGTGGAGGCTTCCAGGCACTCACTGAGGGCCGCAGACAGACTAGAACATGCAGGCAGTCCGTGCTGAAAAGACAATAAAAACCTTCCTGCCCAGAATTCCGGGACAGAAAATGGTAGCGCATGAGCCCGCTCGGCACGAGACGTTGCAAGCAAGGTAGCTGCTTCGAACTACCGTCTCGCGGGCTAGTAACTGTGAAAGCGGGCCTAAGCTGTCCCCCAAAGTCAATAAGGCAAGCAGCCAAACACGCTATAAATCCGGCAGTATTAAGCACCTACAACCGCTGAGGAGAGTGCGGGGTCTTAATTGATCCCAAAGTAACTATAGACCGGCTCGCAAGCAAAGCAGACAAAACGCAAGATCGCAATGCACCTCCACAGGTGAGCAGCCAGCAGAGAAGACAGCCAGCTCACGGCAGGAAGTAAACGTGTTGGAGTTTCCTCGGGGACACATGGGTTAAAGAGCTGGTCATCACCAATGTGAAAGTGTCCTTTTCCAATAACCCATGTGTTGTAATCATTATGAAGGACCTGACTTCTAGCGTAGATTAGTTAGGTTCTTTTATTTAAGTTAATAAGAAAACAAGGGAACCCCCACCAGGAGCAGCTGTCCTGCTGCTCAGCCCATACCCAACTGACATTCACAGTCATCCAACATTCCATCCATCCAACATTCCACGCCACACTCATTCTCGCTGAGCAGCAGGCAAACGTAAGTTACAACATATCTCCCTTCTTTACGGGGAACAAATGCATTGTGAAATAGATTAAATGAAACAATTAAAATAATGACAATATGGCAAATAATATATAGTCAAGAAATTGAATACAATGCACCAATAAAAAGAAAAATAATGCAATACAATATAAACATCACACATCACAACCAGTAATACCATACCACATCTCATCAAACTCACATAAAAGAAACATCCTATCACAGCATACTACATCTCACCAAACTCACATAAAAGAAACATCCTATCAGAGCATATTACATCTCATCTCGCACACAGTGAATAATTAAAAAAACATTCTTTCACACCATACTACATCACAACTCGCACGGAAACTATACTAGAGATTTCAGACCACATTACATTCTGACCAAAGTATCACATCACTTCCTGAATTAAACCACCATCCTACATCATACACCAAAACCCACATGCCATAGATCACACCAGTTGGCCATTCCGGTATGACGAGCAACATACAGGGAACAAACCTTAAAACAATATATATATATATCAGGAAAGGAACACCCTCATAACACTTCTACACACACTTCCAATTACTACTACTCTCACTTACCCAAAACTCAAACACTAAGACAATGGGTGTCTCATTCACGCACCCTTATACAACAACCAACACCTAATAATGAGTGACTTAACCAAAACACAGCCATCTCATACACAACTCAAACCAATGAGTGGCTTAACACCTCAATGCCAACTCATACACAACAATCTTTTGCTTCTGGGACCGTTGTCCCTGCTGTGGATCAAGTTCTGAAAACCTTTGTCCCCAACATGGGCTCTTTGACCCCGTTAAATTTTTTGGCTTTCCGTTGTGTTTCAAGTTCCGGGACTTTGTTCCCAACATGGTCACTAAGACCTGCTTCCATTACTAGGACCTTTGTTCTGTTTCAGCTTCTTCTGGGCTCTCAGACCCGCTTCCAATACTGGGAGCTTTGTCCTGTTTAAACTTCTTCTGGGCTGTCTGACCCATTTGTGGGATCACTGTCTCAGTTCTGACTCAGTTCTGAGCTCTCTGCCTTTTTTTTTTCTTGTACATGTATATATGTACTTTTTTTTTCGCTGTTGCCATACTGCTTTCATGGAGCTCACCAACCCACTGGCATTGTTCACGGAGCAATATTCCATACAAACGTGAGTTTTGTGGTTGACATGCGTGGGCAAGAAGAAAATTGCTTTCATGGCATCTCTCAAACCCCTTTTTAACAACATTCACGATAAAATGAAGCTTTCTATTAGCTTTATTGTCAGTACCTGGTTCTCTACACAGTGCAAGACCCCCTGCCGATTTTCGGGCAGCGGCATTCACAGTAATCTTCAACGAAATACCTGGGCTTGACAATGTATGCCTGGATTTACCATATACAAAATGGAGGCACGCACATTTACGTAGAGCCGGCTGGTTCTCGGCACGAACATGCACCAGATAATGCCACACAAGAGTACACACGTGAATGGAGTGAGGAGTCGTCACAGAAGATGACGCTGAAGGCCACTGTGAGAAGGTAAACCCGCACATATGTTGTCTATCTCGTGCCAGATTTTAAAAAAAGAAACTGTAACGGTTAACTCCCTTTACTGAAGGTAACGGTTAAATCCAATGAAAAAAAACTAATTTGTTTTATGCCAATGACTTCAAATAAAGTGTATTTTTTTTTTCCTTTTTTCCACTCTCACAGTATCCAGGCAAACTCCACAGCGCTGTTTCCACAACTTGAGCCAATAACTTAGGCACACCTTTCTTGCTCTTTAATCTCGCTATAGTTCTTCAAAGCAGCAATGGGCCCGATCTATACTCTCGATCTCCATATCCTAAAGTGTAAAACAACCTAGCCAACACTAATAGTCAGCACCAGGGCCCGATCTCCGCCCTTGAACAATCAGATGTGTGCAATTCATGGTGCATATCATCCCTGCAAAACTCCCAATTTAACACCGGATCATTGCTCACTAATTAACATATTTTGCACAAAGTCATCACGCCGTGAGCAGTTCACACCGGGGTTCGATTTTTTTTTTCCGCAATCACGGTATTTCAGAGTGTGAATCACATAGTGGCAACCCCATCACATCATCAGCGTTTCACACCGGGGCCCAATCTTTGCCCCCGATTACCATATTACAGAGTGTAAATCTTGACAGTGCCCAACACCAACATGTGCTCAGCACATCACACTGGCGCCCGTTCTTTGTCCCCGACTACCATATCAGGGGATGTGAATCCTCACAGTGCCCAACACCATTACGTGGTCAGCACTTCACACCGGGGCTCGATTTTTTGCCCCCGAACAAATATACACATTCCTCTTTTGTTGGCACTATGCCGTTGATTAACACTGCTGAATCTGGCACACCTGGGTTTTAGGGCGACCGATGGCAGGGTCACTGGTGGGGTTTGGGTGCCAAACACTGTTACATACTTAATTTCCACAAAGTAGTCTTTTACCTTGTGATTTCCTTGGTTTCAGTTCTCTGTTTCTGTCGAGTCTTAGTTTTCCAACATCCTTTGGTTTCACTTTTCAGTTCCTGTCAAATTTCTGTTAGGTTGTTTTCGGTTTCCTTCAAGTTGCACACGTGGATTCTTCTTCAAAACCATCGCCAAATGTTGTAATCATAATGAAGGTCCTGACTTCTAGCGTAGATTAGTTAGGTTCTTTTATTTAATTTAATAAGAAAACAAGGGAAACCCCACCAGGAGCAGCTGTCTTGCTGCTCAGCCCATACCCAACTGACATTCACAGACATCCAACATTCCATCCATCCAACATTCCACGCCACACTCATTCTGTCTGAGCAGCAGGCAAACGTAAGTTACAAAACCATGCATGATGAAGTTGTCTTTAAAAGAGGTTTATTCACCCAAAAGAAACTCCAGCCACAGCCTTAGAAAGGTCTTCCAGCCAAGTGCCTTTGCAGCTACAGTTTAACTATCTGCATCCTACTTGGAATTCTCAGCAGCAGCAGGAATTGTGATGGAAACAATCAGAGTCCTTGGCAACACATAATACAGTAAGAACATGATGAACACATAACACAGGAAAAATAGGGCTTAAATTAATATGCACATTACCACAACATATTAGGCAATCAGTGATAACCTCCCTAGGAAAGGAGGCATGTCGGTTCTCCCAGATTGAGCAGCACAGGATCACGGGCGCCATTTTAATGATATTAACTTTCCAAAAATCAGATAAGAGCTGTAAAAAAGAAAATCTTATATAGGAATCGTTTATATTATATGTCAGATTTTGTCCCTATACTATTGGAGTTTCAAAACATATTTTAAAAACAAACACACTTTGAATACAACAATACAATTTTAAAAACTATACAGAATCAGTAGCAGACACTCTAAAAGAGGATACATCCTTAGGGAAGTCAACAAAATTTCAAATTTAACTCACTGAAAACATCTTTCCTTGATGCGCCCTTCTCTGTTTTCATGGGATGGTGGATAGACATAGACCAATGTGATGGATATCATCTGTGCCTTATTACAAGAGTATCATATCAAATGGCACACACAATAAGGTAGTCTGGGTGTCTGCTATGTTTGTGACAGAGTAACCCACCGTTCAGGGCCTTAGTCAAATGTAGTTTGATTTGAAATTGGTTAAATAAAAGATATCATGCAAGATCAAGAGTTCTCCAGACGGGTACTTTGTTACAAAAGAGAGAGCTCTTTCCCCCATCTTATTACAAGTGCTATAAAATATACTGAATTTGTAATAAGGCAGACAAAATAGCCATTACATATGTGATGGAGCAACCAATCTTCCAAAATGAAAATCATACCCTTTATGATGTCTCATTGTGTGACCTTTATTGAGATTAGAATAGTAAAATGTCTCATGTTTGATGGGTGAATCTATTGCTGTTGTCCTGTGTAGTATGTAACTAAAGTTTGCAGGATCCAGCGAAGGAGATGCTGACCAGACTTCGAGGGACATGCAGGAGAACCACTGGTAGTTGGAAACTGGAGCCACAGACAACGAGGAACCCAGCATCAATGAGGGTGATAGCGCTGGCCAGGAGACCACAACATCAGAATTGGAGGCCTCCAACTCAGGCCAGGCCTCGTGGTGGTGGATGAGCCAACACAGGACATAACATCTGTTCCTGTGGCTGCCACCATCACCACCAGTAGAACCCTCAATCCGGTCACATCAGTACCAAACTAACATGCGGGGACAGATTTTCAAACATTTTGCCCTGTGTTTGCATCACAGAAGCGATTCAAACCAGCATTAAATATTTTTTTTGTTATTTACTTTCAAGTTGCTTAAAAGTACCACAAAGCAGCGCGCAGCACTGCGTTGCATTACTTAGCATCCAGGAGGTGTTACATGGGTGGTGCAAGGGTTCTTCCAGGTAACCACCTTTATGAAGCAAAACCTTATCTACTTATGCAGCACCATGACTCTTCTACCAAGGCAGCACAATGAATCTTCTGCCTTCTGAGGCATCATGAGTCTTCTGCCAAGGCGACACCATGAATCTTATCCCTTCTGAGGCACCATGAGACTGCTCCCTTCTGAGGCACCTTGACTCTTCTATCAAGGCAGCACCATGAATCTTCTCCCTTCTGAGGCACCATGAGTCTTCTTCCAAGGCGACACCATGAATCTTATCCCTCCTGAGGCACCATGAGACTGCTCCCTTCTGAGGCACCTTGACTCTTCTACCAAGGCGACACCATGAATCTTCTCCCTTCAGAGGCACCATGAGTCTTCTCCTTTCTGGAGCACCATGAGTCTTCTCCCAAGGTGGCACCATGAGTCTTCTCCCTTCTGAGGCAACAAGTCTTCTCCCTCCAGAGGCACCATGAGCCTTCTCCCAAGGTGGCACCATGAGTCGTCCACCTTCTGAGGCACCATGAGTCTTCTCCCAAGGCGGGACCATGAATCTTTTCCCTCCTGAGGCACCATGAGTCTTCTTCCAAGGTGGCACCATGAGTCTTCTCCCTTCTAAGGCACAATTAGTCTTCTCCCAAGGCAGCACAATGAGTATTCTCCCTTCTGAGGCATAATGAGTCTTCTCCTCTCTGAGGCACCATGAGCCTAATACCAAAAAATCAGGGGAGGTATAGGTTACGGCTAGGTTTATCCACCTTACTGTATATAGTTTCACAAAATTTGAGTATATCGAAAAAAATCTAACCTATGGGGAAACTAGGATTCAACAAAAGTTTGTTGTAATCACCTTACTAGAAAAAGACTCTTTTTCTAGTGAGCCCTCACCCACCAGGGTTTCCCCTAGGTGCCGTGCTTCATCATTGGGTTTCCTTTCTATCCTCTATGGATTGAGGCGTGCTGTAACTTGCAAACTGAGTAGGAGCACTTAGTTATGGACTATGTGGGTGCAGTGATGTGGAGTGGAAAAAAGAAAGAAAAGTCTTAAAAATACCTAACTTGTGAGCTACTATTTTATTCCTGCCCCTAGCTGGTATGGTTAAAATCAGGGATTAATACCAGGGAGAAACCTGACCTTAATGAGTTTGGTTCCCCTAGTATTGCGTTTGTGTCAACATGTTTCGAGCTGTCCCCTACAAGCTCTTCATCAGGACTACACGGGGTCCAGCCCCATGCGTACCACTCCTAATAAATCCTATAATGAGGATACAGTGAAGAGCACGCCTAATGTGTATACACAAAATACATACGGTTACTTAATGATACTTCCATTTAGGCAATACTATTGCCTCATGTTCGACAACAGGGGTAGAGGGGTCTGTAGTCACACCCTCATCAAAGTACACCTCTCGGTTCGTTATCTACTTCTGTCCCTGGAGACCGCATACTTTCGTTGAATCCTAGTTCCCCCATAGGTTTGGTTTTTTCAATATACTCGAATTTTGTGAAAACATGAGCCTACTCCATTCTGAAGCATCATGAGTCTTCTTCCAAGGTAGCATCATGATTATTCTCACTTCTGAGACACCATGATGCTTCTGCCAAGGTGACACCATGAATCTTATCCCTTCTGAGGCACCATAAGACTGCTCCCTTCTGAGGCACCTTGACTCTTCTACCAAGGCAGCACCAGGACTCCTCTCCCTTTTGAGGCACCATGTGTCGTCTCCCAGGTCGGCACCATGAATCTTGTCCCTTCTGAAGCACCATGAGTCTTCTCCATTCTGAGGCACCATGAGTCTACTCCCTTCTGAGGCACCATGAGTCTTCTCCCAAGGGAACACCATGAGAATTCTCCCTTCTGAGGCACCGTGAGTCTTCTCCCTTCTAAGGCACCATGAGTCTTCTCCTTTCTGAGGCCCCATGAATCTCCTCCCTTCTGAGGCACCATGAATCTTCTCCCTTCTGAGGCACAGTGAGTCTTCTCCCTTCTGAGGCACCATGAGTCTTCTCCCTTATGAGGCACCATGAATCTTCTCCCTTCTGAGGCACCATGAGTCTTCTCCCTTCTGAGGCACCATGAGTCTTCTTCCAAGGTAGCACCATGATTATTATCCCTTCTGAGACACCATGAGTCTTCTGCCAAGGCAACACCATGAATCTTCTCCTTTCTGAGGCACCATGACTTTTCTACCAAGGCAGCACCATGAATCTTGTCCCTTCTGTGGCACCATGAGTCTTCTCCCTTCTGAAGCACCATGAGTTTTCTCCCTTCTGAGGCACCATGAGTCTTCTCCAAAGGTGGCACCATGAGTTTTCTCCCTTCTGAGGCACGATGAGTCTTCTCCTTTCTGAGGCACCATGATTCTACTCCCTTCTGAGGCACCATGAGTCTTCTCCCAAGGGAGCACCATGGGTCTACTCCCTTCTGAGGCACCATGAGTCTTCTGCCAAGGCGACATCATGAATCTTATCCCTCCTGAGGCCCCATGAGTGTCTACCAAGGCAGCACCATGAATCTTCTCCCTTCTGAGGCACTACGAGTTTTCTCCCTTCTGAAGCACCATGAGTTTTCTCCCTTCTGAGGCACCAAGAGTCTTCTCGCAAGGCGGCACCATGAATCTTCTCCCTTCTGAGGCACCATGAGTCCTCCTTTCTGAGGCACCATGAGTCTACTCTCTTTTGAGACACCATGAGTGTTAGAAATTGATTCTCTAGTTGGCAGAGGTAGGTACCTTTGATCAAGTAGGGGCCCTTGCTTCTAGTCAGGGAAACGGGGATACACTCCTGAATGACCCCTGCTCACCCCCTTGGTAGCTTGGCACGCGCAGACAGGCTTATCTCAGAGGCAGTGTGTAAAGCATTTGTGAACACATACGGTAATACAATGAAAACACTACAAATGGACATCCCACCAGTTTAGAAAAAATTGTCATCTATACTAGACTTTGCACAAGGCCAAATGACAAAAATCAACATCACTGTAATAATAATATGACTTAAAATGAGAGAAATAGCTTAGTTCCAGGTAGATGGTAAATGCAACACTTTACTCTCAAAGTACCTTGAATGCCTCACGCAAAAAAAACAAAAGGGTCGCCGGGAAGGTGATGCATCGGTTCCGTGCTTCGGGGGAGTTGATACGTCAGTTCCTTATCGGAGAGGAGGTGATGCATCGGTTTCTTACTGCCTTCTGGTTACGATGCAACAAGATGGCGCCTCGATGCAATGCGACAATCCGGTGCGTTGTGACAAAATAGCGTCTATGATGCGATGCAACAACGTGGATGCGATGCGTGCATGCCCGACGGCCGTGCGGCGACTCAGTAGACTCTCGAGCCACGACAGGTCCTGCGACACGCTTCTTTGGTGATGCGACAGGCTTCATCGGTGATGCGACGGCGAACTGCTGCGGCGGTGACACGCTTCTTCAGCGATGCAATGGCAACTGCTGCGGAGGTGACACGCTTCTTCCTCATTGCGCCGCGCTTCCAGCTCCCAGCGACACGCAGTCTTCAGAGGGCCCAAAACAACAGCATGCTCCTCACTGCAGGTAGAATTCCCAGCAAGGGAATTCAGGGGGGAGCTGGTGGTGAAGTCTTTGTGTCCCTGAGACTTCAGAACAGGAGGCAAGCTCAACTTCAAGCCCTTGGAGGTCTTCCTCAAGTTAGTAAAAGTTCACACAAAGTTCCTTTTCTCCTTTCCTTGGCAATAAAGTAACCACTACAGGCCAACCCCAAACAGCAACAGCACAGGGGCAGTAATCTTCATTCAGCTTCTCCGGTTCTTCTCCTTGGCAAAGGGTTTGCCTTGAATCCTAGAAGTGATCTAAAGTTCTGGAGTCTGGGCCCAATATTTATACAGCAAAATCCTTTTTCCTCTGAAGGCAGAAGGTGCTTGTTCCCAGCCAAAACCAGTTCTGTCCTCCCTGGTGCAGCTTCCTGGCAGGAGGTGGAGACTGCATTGTTGAAAGCAGACCTGGCCCAGGTAGCTGAAAGGAAAACTCCTCCCCCTACTCTCTATTCTATGAAGGCTCAGGTCAGTGAAAGGAAATCTCCTTCCTCTGCTCTCTAGTCAATGCAGGTCCTATTCAGCCCAGCCCTGACCCATCAGCCCCCTGTCACTCACAAACCAGACATAGAATAAACAAACTTAGCAGAGGCATGCTGGATGGTTAGGCAAGAAAATAGCTACTTTCTAAAAGTGGTATTTTCAAACATAGACTGTAAAAATCACCCACACTAAAAGATGTATTTTAACATTCTGGGTTCAGGCATACTAAACTTTCTTTTCCTATCTTGTTCCTAGGGTCAGTGAGGAATATAAGATGTTATAATCAAACTGCCCATTCTGGCCTATGGGAACAGATAGCCTTGCAATAATGATAAACAAGATTGGCTGTAATTCACTATCAGGACGTGCCACACACACCAGGGCATGTCCTACCTTTCACATAAAATGCACCCTGCCCTTGGGCCTACCTTAGGGGTGACTGACATGTAGAAAAGGGAAGGTTTAGAGCTGTCAAGTGGGTGCACTTGCCAAGTCGACATGGCAGTCCCAGACCGCACACAGGCTCTGCAATGGCAGGCCTGAGCCACATTTTACAAGCTGCTTCTGTGGGTGACACAATAAGTGCTGCAAGCCCACCAGCAGCATTTGATTTACAGGCCCTGGGCACACATGGTGCACTGTACTATGGTCTGACAAGTAAATCAAATAAGCCAATCATGGAGTCTCTAATCCATTGCAACCATTTACAGTAGAGAGCACTTGCACCTTGGCACTGAACAGCAGTGGCAAAGTGCCCAAAGCATCTAGACCAGCAAAAACACAGGAGGCAACAGCAAAAAAAATGGAAGCGAGACCTACGCCAATGGTGCCAGGTGTAACACGTGTCCCCTCCAGCTGAAATGTCGGAAGAACTACCCACCATGTTGTGAGTTCTCTTCACTAAGGCGAAAAATCTGGACAGACCATCAGCATTGGCGTGTTCTGTACCAGGGCGAAGATCCACCGTGAAGTCCATCCCCTGTAGGGAAATGGACCACCTCAACATCTTTAGATTCTCACCACTCATCTGCATCAACCATCTGAGGGGCCTGTGGTCTGTCTGAACCGGGAAGTAAGTCCCAAACAAGTATGGTCTCAACGTCTTCAGTGCCCAGACCACAGCAAATGCCTCACGCTCAATTGCACTCCACCTCTGTTCCCATGGAAGTAACCTCCTACTGGTGAAGGCTACTGGTTGGTCTAGGCCCTCCTCATTTATCTGTGAAAGTACAATCCCTACACCATGCTCTGAAGCGTCTATCTGCACAATGAATTCTTTAGAGAAGTTGGGTGCCTGATGCACAGGCGCCGTGCACATGGCAGTCTTTAGGGCATCAAAAGCTTTCTGACAGGTGTCTGTCCAGTTCACTTTCTTGGGCTGCTTCCTGGGAAGTCAGCTCTGTCAAGGGTGCAACGATGTTGCCATACCCCTTGACAAACCTCCTGTAGTACCCAGTGAGTCCTAAAAAGGCTCTCACCTTTCCCTGGGTCTTGGGGTGTTCCCAAGCCAGGATGGTATCAATTTTGGGCTGTAGGGGCACCACCTGCCTTCCAACCTGGTGTCCCAAGTACACATAGAACCCTGCCCGATCTGGCACTTACTCGCCTTGATCGTGAGGCCTGCCCTCCGCAGCGCCATCAACACTTCCCAGAGGTGCAGATGTTCTTCCCAACTGGCGCTAAACACTGCAATGTCATCCAGGTAGGCGGCACTGAAATCTTCCAGTCCAGCCAACACTTGACAACCTCTGAAAGGTGGCAGGGGCATTCTTCATCCCAAAGGGCATAACCCGGAATTGGTAGTGCCCATCTGGTGTGGGGAATGCTGACCTCTCTCTGGCCCCATCAGTTAAGGCGATCTAGCAGTACCCAGACGTCAAATCAAATGTACTGAGGTACAGGGCAGCCCCTAACCGATCAATGAGCTCATCCGCTCTGGGGATGAGGTGCGCGTCAGTCCTGGTGACGGAATTGAGCCCTTGGTAGTCAACACAGAACCGGAGTTCTGGCGTGGCACCCGATGCGGCAGCCTTTGGGACCAAGACCACTGGGCTGGCCCAAGGACTATTAGAGGACTCAATCACCCCTAATGCAAGCATCTTGGAGACTTCCTCCTTGATGCAAGCTCATCCGGTCAGTCACTCTGCAAGTTTTTTGCTTTACAGGAGGACTGTCCCCAGTGTCCACATCATGGACGCACCAATCAGTGACACTGGGAGTCAGGGAGACCAGATCAGGAAACTGTCCCAAAAGTTGGCGACAGTCATCCTGCTGCTCAGGGGTCAGGTTGGAAGAGAGGTTTACATCATCCACTGACCCATCTTGCTATTTCGCAGACAGGAGGTCAGGAAGTGGCTCAGTCTCCTCCTCCATTCCATCATCTGTCGCTAAGAACATGCCCACTTCGGACCTCTCCAAGTGGGGCTTCAGGCGGTTGACATGCAAGATCCGCAAAGGGTTCCTAGGAGACTGCAAGTCTCCCAAGAAGGTGACATCACTCTTGCGCTCCACCACCTCAAATGGTCCAGTCCACTTATCCTGGAGTGCACAAGGATCCACGGGGGTCATGACCACACTTTCTGGCCAGGCTGAAACTCAATCAGAGTGGTATTCTGATCATACCATCGCTTCATCTCCTCCTGGCTGGCTTCCAGATTCGCCTGAGCGAGTTGCCTGAAACGCCCTGTTTGGTTTCTGAAGGCCAGCATGTAGCTATATACATACTGGGGAGGTTTACTGGGAGCTTTCTCCCAGCCTTCTTAAACCAAACTCAGAGGTCCTTTTACAGGGTGACCATACAGCAGTTTAAAGGGGCTGAACTCTAAGGACTTCTGTGGCACCTCTCTGTAAGCAAACAAAAGGCATGGCAAGAGGACGTCCCACTTACGCCTCATAGGTTCCTCAAGAACCATAATCATGCTTTTTAGGGTCTGGTTGAATCTCTCAACCAGCCCATTACCTTGGGGGTGGTAAGGAGTGGTGAACTTGTAGGGTACACCACACTCCTGCCACAGGAATTTCATATACTTAAATATGAAGTTGGTATCACGGTCGGACACCACCTCTCTGGGGAACCCCACATGGGAGAAAACCTCCATCACCGCCCGACCTACCACGGGGGCCGTCACCGACCGGAGAGGGATCGCTTCCGGGTATCAGGTGGCATGGTCCACCAAGACCAGGATGAACCTGTTGCCCATGGCTTTCTTGGGATCCAGAGGCCCCACAATGTCAATGCCCACCCTTTCAAAGGGGGTGCTGACCACAGGGAATGGCTGGAGAGAAGCCTTTTGCTTCCTCCCACTATTACCACTTGCCTGGCAAGCCTGACAGGTCCTGCAATGAGTATCTGAACTCTTGCGCATTTGGGGCCAATAAAAGTAGGCGACAAGCCTTTCAAAGATCTTGTTCTGCCCCAAATGTCCTGATAAAAGCACATCATGACCCAGCCCCAGTAGGAAGGCTCTGAAGCGCTGGGGTACCACCAGCACACGGGCTGACCCAGGCTCAGCAAACTTAGGCTCGCTATATAGGAGATTATTCTCCCAGTAGATTCAATGTGATCCAGACTGATTACCTGCTGCCTGGTTTGTTCCCTGTTGTCGCAAACCCACAAGAGAAGGGCACTTCCTCTCCTCCTCGCAGAACTCTGCCCTGGAGGGTCCTCCTTCCTGCTGCCAATGGGTCAGCTCAGGCAGGTCCCCCAGTTCATCTACCTGCTCCCCTGTAGGTTTCAGGGCATCCCCCTGAAAGTCTGCCTCCTCCTAGACCGTGGGAGCTTTGGGGGCTGGTTTTCCATGCCTCCTTCCTCTTCTCTTTAAGGCAGGCACCTGGGCCACTCTCTCAGGCTCCAGGTCCTCTTGAAAACCCTTACCGGCTGCCATAGACCGAGTGGTCACACACGCCCACTTTGGCAAACCCAACATCTCCAAATGAGCACTTCGCTCTAACTTAGCCCAAGGGGAGCTCTCCAAATCATTGCCCAACAGACAGTCAACAGGCATGGCTGGCCTCACAGCTACTTGAAGGGTCCCTGAGACCCCCCCCCACTCAAAGTTAACCTGAGCCACCTTGCAGTGGCTCTCTGTGTTGTCAGCGGCAACGACAGGGTAAAATGCATTGGGGAATCACCTGCTTTTCAGACACCAGCCTACAACTGACAGCTGTCACTGGCTCCGGTGTCTCTCAGAGCCTCCACCCTATGGCCATTGATGTTCACCCACTGCCTGTATTTCTTAGAGTTAGCAGGCAGCTGGGTCCTGGGGACCACCTCACAGTCTTCTAAAGAGACTAAGGACATCTCTGTGGGACCCCACCCACCATGGGCACCCATCTCCTCACCTAGGGCTCCACTAGCCATCTGCCAGGGTGGTGCACCAGTGGGTGCTGCTTTACCTTTATTGGGACACTGAAACTCCCAGAAGAAGTGGCCCACTTGACCACAACCAAAACATCTCTCGGGACCCCTCTGAACAGGCTTATCTGTCGGGCCCCTGACTTCTTCTCAAGGGGAGGCTGGGAAGAACCATTCCCTTGATTTCCTTGGGGACTACTTTGGGCCCTTTCTGGAACACCCTCTGTTTACCTTTGTCCCCCCCACTCTTCTGCTGGGGACCCTGCCCACCTTTGGCGATGTCTCCCACATGAACCTTGTGGACCAGAGGACTAACCCAGCGGTCCGCCTCCTCAGCAAGCTTCCTAGGGTTAGTCAGCTTACTATCAATAAGGTGCTGGCGTAGCTCTGGAAAACAATGACTAGACAAGTGCTCCCATGCAATCAAGTCATAGAATGCTTCAAAATCCTTAATTTTGCTACCCTTCACCCAACCTTCCAATGCTCTGCAAAAGAAAGACACATATTCCACAAAAGTACTTGACTCCAGTTTCTTACAATTCCTAAACCTTTGTATATGGAGCTCTTGGGTCAACCCATTCCTGGTCATAAGGGCTTCCTTCATGTGGACATAGGAATTCTGATCCTCAGAGACCAAGTCTAACAAGGTATCCCGCCCATCACTAAGGAACCGCCCCCACAACCCTGCTCCCCAATCCTACTCAGTGACCCAGTGGGAGGTCATAGCTACCTTATAGGTCTTAAACCATTGCCCAATATCTTCATTCTTGTGGAACTCCTTAATGACATCTTTGAGGATGAATACTCTTGTTTAGACAGGCACGTATGGTGTGCTGCCACCAGAGGGAGTAATGACTAAATTCTTGGCTTTCAATTCCAACTCCCTCAACATCCTTTCGTGCTCTAATGCATCCTCTTCTCTTCCAAGGCTAACTTCTTATTCTCTAACTCCATATGACCACCCAGCTTGAGCTTGGCTATCTCCAACCTATGCATTGTATCCCGCTCTCTGTCCTCCAGCTCCTTTGGGGACAGGCCCTTTAAAGAAACACTGCTGCCTGGCCTGGAAAGTACTTTCTCCCCGGTCAGGCCCAATGTCCCATCCAGCTGCCCATCTGTGTTCTCTGCCTCCTCCCTAGGCTCTTTCGGATGCTCACTCTCTAGATTCCAACCAGGCCCTCAGCGCCTTTTTGAACATTTCCTTCTTGGTGATGCCTTTCACAGGGATTTTAAATCTTTTACAGAAGGTTTTCAGCTGTGGCACAGTGTAGGTATCAACCCTCTCTTCTTCAAATTGTAGATCCATAAATGCATTGGGTGCTGCTTTGGTCATGGTGGCAAGAATTGGCAGTTCTTAGCAAGAATAGAAGTCCCAAGGAAAAAACTAAATATAAATTCTGCCAAAGTATATGTGGTCGCGTTATGGTCTGTACTCACTAGTAGTGTACATCAATCACTGTATATGAGTCACAAATGCAAGTCCAAATCTTCACCGCTGACCACCAAGGTTAGAAATGAGGGTCTCTAGTTGGCAGAGGTAGGTACCTTTGACCAAACAGGGGCCCTTGCTTCTAGTCAGGGAAAGGGGGATACACTCCTGAATAACCCCTGCTCACCCCCTTGGTAGCTTGGCACGAGCAGACAGGCTTATCTCAGAGGCAGTATGTAAAGCATTTGTGAACACATACAGTAATACAGTGAAATCACTACAAATGGACACTACACCACTTTAGAAAAATAAGTAATCTTTACTAGACTTAACACAAGACTAAACAACAAAAATCCACAGTACAGTAATAACAATATGATTTAAAAATTGTAGAAATAGCTCAGTTCAATGTGGATGGTAAATGTGACACTTTACTCTCAAAGTACCTTGGATACTTCATGCAAAACAAACAAAAGGATCACAGGGAAGGTGATGTGTCAGTTCCTTGCTTCGGAGGAGGTGATGCATCGGTTCGGTACTGCAGAGCAGGGGAAGTGATGCGTCGGTTCCTTACCGGAAGGGAGGTGATGCGTCGGTTTCTTATTGCGTTCCGGTTACGATGTGACAAGATGGCGCTTCGATGCAATGTGATGATCCGGTGCGATGCGACAAAATGGCGTCTTTGATGCGATGCGACAATGTGGATGCGATGCGTGCAAGCCCGACGGCCGTGCGGCGACTCGGCAGACTCTCAAGCCGCGACAGGCCCTGTGACACGTTTCTCCGGTGATGCAACGGCAACCTCTGTGGAGGTGACATGCTTCTCCAGTGATGCGACATGCTTCTCCGGTGATGCGATGGCAACCTCTGTGGCGGTGACACGCTTCTCCGGTGATGCGACACGACACGCTTTATCGGTGATGCGACAGCGAACAGCTGTGGCGGCGACACGCTTCTTCGGGGACGCGACAGCAACTGCTGCGGCGGCGACATGCTTCTTCCTCGTTGCGTAGTGCTTCCAGCTCCCACCGACATGCAGTCTTGAGAGGACCCAAAACAACAGCAGGCATCTCACTGCAGGTAGAATTCCCAGCAAGGGAATTCAGGTAGGAGCTGGTGGTGAGGTCTTTGTGTCCCTGAGACTTGAGAACAGGAGGCAAGCTCAACTTCAAGCCCTTGGAGATCTTCCTCAAGATAGTAAAAGTTCACACAAAGTTCCTTTTCTCCTTTCCTTGGCAATTAAGTAACCACTGCAGACAACCCCAAACAGCAATGGCACAGGGGCAGTAATCTTCCCTCAGCTTCTCCGGTTCTCATCCTTGGCAAAGGGTTTGTCTTGAATCCCAGAAGTGATCTAAAGTTCTGGGGTTTGGGCCCCAATATTTATACTACAAAATCATTTGTCCTCTGAAGGCAGAGGGTGCTTGTGCCCAGCTAAAACCAGTTCTGTCCTCCCGGGTGCAGCTTCCTGGCAGGCGGTGGAGACAGCATTGTTGAAAGTAGACCTGGCCCAGGTAGCTGAAAGGAAAACTCCTCCCCCTACTCTCTATTCTATGAAGGCTCAGGTCAGTGAAAGGAAATCTCCTCCCCCTACTCTATTCAGTGCAGGTCCTATTCAGACCACCCCTGACCCATCAGACTGCTGGAGCAAAGGCCCACTCCAGCCCCTGTAACTCACAAACCAGACATGGAATACACAAACCCAGCAGAAACATGCTGGATGGTTAGGCAAGAAAATACCTACTTTCTAAAAGTTGTATTTTCAAACAAAGAATGTAAAAATCACCCACACTAAAAGATGTATTTTAACATTCTGAGTTCAGGCATACTAAACTTTATTTTCCTATCTTGTTCCTAGGGTCAGTGAGGATTATAAGATGTTATAATCAAACTGCCCATTCTGACTTATGGGAACAGATCGCCTTCCAATAGTGAAAAACGAAATTGGCTGTAATTCACTTTCAGGACATGCCACACACACCAGGGCATGGCCTACCTTTCACACGCAATGCACCCTGCCCTTGGGACTACCTTAGGGGTGACTGACGTAGAAACGGGAAGGTTTAGGGACGGGCAAGTGGGTGCACTTGCCAAGTCAACATGGCAGTCCCACACTGCACACAGGCTCTGCAATGGCAGACCTGAGCCACATTTTACAAGCTGCTTCTGTGGGTGGCACAAATAGTGCAGCAAGCTCACCAGCAGCATTTGATTTACAGGCCCTGGGTACACATGGTGCACTGAACTAGGTCCGACAAGTAAATCAAATAAGCCAATCATGGAGTCACTAATCCATTACAACCATTTACAATAGGGAGCACTTGCACCTTGTCACTGAACAGCAGTGGCAAAGTGCCCAAATCATCTAGACCAGCAAAAACATAGCATAAATAAATATATGAGGCAACAGCAAAAAAATGGAATGGAGACCCAAGCTAATGGTGCCAGGTCTAACAATGAGTCTTCTCCCTTCTGAGGCACCAAGTCTTCTCCCTTCTGAGGCACCGTGTGTCTACTCCCTTATGAGTTCTGAGGCACCATGAGTCTTCTGCCAAGGCAACATCATGAATCTTATCCCTTCTGGGGCACCTCGAGTCTTCTCCCTTCTGAGGCACCATGACTATCTACCAAGGCAGCACCATGAATCTTCTCCCTTCTGAGGCACCATGAGTCCTCTTCCTTCTGAAGCACCATGGGTTTTCTCCCTTTTGAGGCACCATGAGTCTTCTTGCAAGGCGGCTCCATGAATCTTCTCCCTTCTGAGGCACCATGAGTCCTCCTTTCTGAGGTACCATGAGTCTACTCCCTTCTGAGGCACCATGAGTCTTCTCCCAAGGGAACACCATGAGTATTCTCCCTTCTGAGGCACCGTGAGTCTTCTCCCTTCTAAGGCATCATGAGTCTTCTCCCTTTTAAGGCGCCATGAATTTTCTCCATTCTGAGGCACCATTAATCTTCTCCCTTCTGAGGCACCATGAATCTTCTCCCAGGCACCGTGAGTCTTCTCCCTTCTGAGGCACCATGAATCTTCTCCCTTCTGAGGCACCATGAGTCTTCTCCCTTCTGAGTCTCCTGTCAAGGCAACACCATGAATCTTATCCCTTCTGAGGCACCATGAATCTTCTCCCTTTTGAGGCACCATGACTCTTCAACCAAGGCAACAACATGAATCTTCTCCCTTCTGAGGAACTATGAGCCCTCCTTTCTGAGGTAGCATGAGTCTACTCTCTTTTGAGACACCATGAGTCTTCGCCCTCCTGAGGCACCGAGGATTCTCCTTAATGAGGCAACATGAGTCTTCTCCCAAGGAAGGTGGCTACAGGAGTCTTCTCCCTTCTAAGGGACCATGAGTCTTCTCCCAAGGCGGCACCATGAAACTTCTCCCTCCTGAGGCACCACAAGTCTTCTCCTTTCTGAGGCACCATGAGTCTACTCCCTTCTGAAGCACCATAAGTCTTCTCTCAAGGGAGCACCATGAGTATTCTCCCTTCTGAGGCACCGTGAGTCTTCTCCCTTCTGAGTCACCATGAGTCTTCTCCTTTCTGGGGCACCATGAATCTTCTCCCTTCTGAGGCACCATGAGTATACTCCCTTCTGAGGCACCATGAGTCTTCTGCAAAGGCGACACCATGAGTCTTTTCCCTTCTGAGGCACCAGGACTCTCTACCAAGGCAGCACCATGAATCTTCTCCCTTCTGAGGCACCATGAATCCTCTCCCTTCTGAGACACCATGAGTGTTCTCCCTTTTGAGGCACCATGAGTCTTCTCACAAGGCGGGACTGTGAATCTCCTTCCTTCTGAGGCACCATGAGTCTAATCTCTTTTGAGGCACCATGAGTCTTCTCCCTTCTGAGGCACCGAGGCTTCTCCCTTCTAAGGCATCATTCATCTTCTCCCTTCTGAGGCTCCATGAATCTTCTCCCTTCTGAGGCACCATGAGTCTTCTCCTTTTCGAGGCACCATGAGTCTTCTCCCAAGGCGGCACCGTGAGTCTTCTTCCTTCTCTGGCACCATGAGTCTTCTCCCAAGTGTTGGGGTGTGGCCTGGTGCCGATGTGAGCAGGAGCGGACTCCGGAGCTCAGGGCCGCCGTATCCCCCGTCAACAACCATCCTGAGCCCCGGGCTTAATTATCTTTATAAATTTGCATTGCGGAACGTCTCCAGATCACGACTGTTAGACCTGGCATCATTGGCATGAGTCTCTCCTCCATTTTTTTCTGTTTGCCTCCTCTGTTTACGATGTTTTTGCTGGATTATTGCTTTGGGCACTGTGCCACTGCTGATCAGTGCCACAGTGCAAGTGCTCCCTATGTTAAATTGTTACGTTGATTGATGTTACCATGATTGGCTTGGTTGACTTACTGTTCAGACCCTAGTCTAGTGCACTGCGCGTGCCAAGGGCGTGTAAGTTAACTGCTGCTGGTGGGCTTGCAGCACTGGTTGTGCCACCCACAGAAGCAGCGTGCAAAATATGTCTCAGGCCTGCCACCGCGGCGCCTGCGTGCAGTCCCTGACTGCCATGTCGACTTGGTAAGGAAACCTACTTACCAGTCTCTAAACCTTCCCTTTGCCACATTTCAGACACCTCTATGGTAGGCCCTAGGGCAGGGTGCATTGTTGGTAAAAGGTAGGTCATGCCCTGATGTGTGTGGCATGACCTAATAGTGAATTACAGCCATTTTCGTTTTTCACTATTGAAGGGCTACCTGCCTCCAATAGGCCAGACTGGGCAGACTGATTATTAACTCCATTATAATCTATCTGACTCAGGGAGCATGGTAGCAAGTCGAGTTTAGTATCCCTGAACTCAGAATTTAATAACACACCCTTTAGGATGGATGGTTTTTAAATTCTATGTTTGAAAATAGCACTTTTAGAAAGTGGCTATTTTCTTGTCCAACTATCTACCGGTCTCTGCTGGTTTGGTGTGTGTGTCAGGGGCTGGGTGGCTCCAGAGGTCTGAGTGAGTCAGTGTGGGGTGAATGGGGCGTTTACACGTAGAGTGAGGGAAGAGTAGCCTGCCCTGCCTGACACAATACTGGCCCCGCCTCCTGCTGGGCGACTGATAGCCCTGCTCCTACCAGTGACAATACTGGCTCCGCCTCCTGCTGGGCGGCTGAGGACTCTGCCCTGCCCAGTGAATAGGCCAGGTGCCTCTGCCTGGCAACACCCACAACAAACCTGAGATGGTGGGAATCGCCCTGCTTGGACAAAGGGAACAAAGGGAAAAAGGGGTATAAGAGAAGGACCCCTGAACCAAGAGATCAGATCACTTCTGACAAGGAAACCTGTACCAAGGACAAGAAGCCTGCTGATCTAAGGACTTGCCTCCCCTTTCTGCCAGAGTGCTGTTTTGCTGTGGAGGAACCGGAAAGCTGCTTCTTTATTTTTGCCAAGGAACAAGGAGAGAGGAACTTGGTGTGTACTCTCTGAACACTTGCTAGAAAATCTCCAAGGACTGGAAGAGTGCCAGTCTCCTGTTGAAGTCACAGGGCCAAAGGACTTCACCATCTACTGAATTGCTGAATTGCTGGAAAGTGTTGTTTCCAGTACACAAGGGAAAATCTGCAGTCTCGACGCCGCCGGGCCTGATCGACGCCAGCAGCAACGCCAGTGAGCAGTGGGTATCGGCCCCGGCTCCAAGTGACCCCGTCTCGACGCCGGTATCGACGCCAGTGAGGAGTGAGTATCGGCTCTGCCTCCAAGCGACCCCGTCCCGACGCCGCTGCTGATCGCATCGACTCGACGCCCTTCTCGACGCCGTGAGCGCTGCTCCGGCCCGACATCCCTCGACGCCGCTGCGGATTGACCCGACTCCGAGGCACGATCGACGCCGACCTCGACGCCGACATCTCGACGCCGTGGATCATCGTTTTCTTCGTTTCTCAAGGTACTGTACTTGTGGGGTCTGTTGCGACTCCAGGCTCGACGTAGCGCTCCTCGCGGTCGACGCCGAACCTTGGGAATCTTGTAGACTCGACGTCGTGTGACTCCTGTGGGGGTTACATTGTTGCCAAAGAACTGTACTCAGAAGATACTTTGCTAAAGAACTATTTGCCAAGAAGAAACCTTACTTGAACTCTTATTTTTCCTTCCAAAGAGTATTTATTAAGACTGTGGTATATTTTTGTCGTTATTTGGTCTTGTGCTAAGCCTTATATAAAAATACTATTTTTATAATAACTTCTGTGTCGTGTCCATCTGTAGTGTATTCACTTTATTACTGTATGTGGTCATAAATGCTTAACACACTGCCTCTGAGATAAGCCTGTCTGCTCTGCCAAGCTACCAAGGGGGTAGCAGGGGTTATCTGAGTGTGTAATCCCCTTGCCCTGACTAGAGTTGGTTGGTCCCTATTTGTCAGAAGTGTATACCTCTGCCAACTAGAGACCGCCGGTTCTAACATTGGTGGTCAGCGGTGAGGATTTGAACTTTGCATTTATGACTCATGTGCAGTGATTAGTGTACGCTACATAGTGAAAGCAGACCATAACGCAGCCACAGTCTGTTTGGTAGGATATTCTATTTTTGTTCTCCGCTTTCCTGGAGCTTATTTTCTTAAACACTGCCAGTTTTGACCATGGAGAATGCCGGAGCTGCTACACCTGTGGAGAATGTTGTGGGGGAATTCGATAAGGAGAAGATAGATTCCTACACGCTAAAAGATCTAAAAAGATTTTGCAAGCAGTTTAAAGTTCCTACCACAGGTGTCTCAAAGAAGGAGGGCTTCCTCAAAGCGCTGAAGGCCTGGTTAGAGGCCAGAAATCCCTCTGATCCGGTGGTGGTACCGGAAGAGGAAGAAGAAGAGGAAGAGGAAGAGCCCACAGGTGGGCCAGTGTCATCTCCAGGCAGTAGTGCGTCCTCTAGGAGCCTTTCCCCCGAAGAATTAGAAGACAGGGAGAAGGAGAGGGGGTACAAGTTGGAAATGGCAAAACTTAAATTAGGAGGGCAGTTGGAATTAGAGAATGCAAGAAGCAAGAGAGAAGCTGAAATGGAGAGCAAAAGATTAGATTTTGAGAGAGAGAAATTAGCGTTTGAACGTGAGAAGATGGTGAGGGAGATGGAGCTTAAAACTAAGAGTTTAGAATTGAATCCCTCTGGTGGCAGCACTCCATCCGTGCCTGCAGAAAGTAGGTTTTATTTTCCTAAAGATGTGATCAAGGATTACAGTAAGAATGAAGATATTAGCCAATGGTTTAAAGCATATGAGTTAGCATTGTTGGCCCACCGGGTCCCTGAGAAGGATTGGGGAACGGGGTTGTGGAGCCGCTTTACAAACGAGGGGAGAGATACCTTGTTGAGCCTTCCTGCTGAGGATAGGATGTCTTATACTCATATGAAAGATGCTTTAATGCTGAGATATGGCTTAACCCCAGAAAAGTACAGACAAACCTTTAGAGAATGTAAGAAGTTGCCTGGTACTACGTGGGTTGAATATGTGTCTTTTTTCTGCAGAACCATGGATGGTTGGATAAAGGGTAGCAAGGTCGATAGTTATGATGCTCTTTATGATTTGTTTGCTTGGGAGCACTTGTCTAATAACTGTTTTCCAGAGCTACGCCAGCACCTTGTTGACAGCAAGCTATCTAACCCTAGAAAACTTGCTGAGGAGGCGGACCGCTGGGTCAGTACCAGGGTCCACAAGGGTCCAGTGGGAGACTCAGCCAAAGGTGGGCAGGGTCCCCAGCAGAAGAGTGGGGGGGACAGGGGTAAACAGAGGGAGTTTCAGAAAGGGCCCCAAAGTAGTCCCCAAGGGAACCAAGGGAAGGGTTCCCAGCCTCCCCCTGGAAAGAAGCCAGAAGCCCCGACAGGTAAACCTGTTCACAGGGGCCCCATGACCTGCTATGCCTGTAAGCAGGTGGGACACCGTTATTATGATCCCCAGTGTCCCATGAAGGATTCGAATGCACCGCCGCGTGCACCCCCTCGTCAGGTAGCGAGTGTAGCCCTGGGAGGGGAGGAGATGGGTGCCCCCGGTGGGTGGGGTCCCGCAGAAATGTCCCTGGTCTCTTTAGGAGACGTGGAAATGGTCCCTCCAACCCCTCTGCCTAGTAACACTAAGAAATATAGGCAGTGGGTGACCATTAATGGCCATAGGGTGGAAGCTCTCAGAGACACCGGAGCGAGTGTGACAGCTGTCAAGTGTCACTTGGTGTCCAGAGAGCAGGTGGTCCCTCATGCATTCTACCCCGTTGTAGCTGCTGACAACTCACAGAGTAAGTGTGAGGTAGCTCAAGTTCCTTTTGAGTGGGGGGGGGTCTCAGGTACTCTTCAGGTTGCTGTGAGGCCCGCCATGCCTGTTGATTGTCTCTTGGGCAATGATTTGGAGGACTCCCCTTGGGCTAAGGTGGAGAGAAAAGCGCATCTGGAAATGTTGGGTCTGCCTGAGTGGGTGTGTGCGACCACCCGGTCCATGTCAGTCAGTAAGGGTGTTGATGGGGGCCCGGAGCCTGAAAGTATGGCCCAGGTCCCAACCGTGAAGAGAAGAGGCAGGGGGCGCGGGAAACCGTCCCCCATCGTTCCCGCGGTCCAGGAGGGAGCAGACCCTGAGGGGGATGCCCTGGAACCGACAGGAGAACAAGTGGCCGAACTGGGAGACCTGCCCGAGCTGACCCATTGGCAGCAGGATGGTGGTCCCTCCAGGGAGGAATTTTGTGCTGAACAGAAAGTGTGCCCTTCTCTTGTGGGTATGAGGCAGCAGGCCTCAGCCCAAACGACAGGTGATCAGTCAGGATCACATTGGGTCTACTGGGAGAACGACCTCCTGTATAGCGAGCCTAAGGCTGCTGAACCTGGGTCAGCCCGTGTGCTGGTGGTACCCCAGCGCTTCAGAGCCTTCCTACTGGGGTTGGCTCATGACGTTCCGTTAGCTGGACATCTGGGGCAGGACAAGACCTATGACAGGCTTGTCACCCATTTTTATTGGCCCCAGATGAGAAGGGATTCAGATATCCATTGTAGGACCTGTCAAACTTGCCAGGCAAGTGGGAAAAGTGGGCGGAAGCAGAAGGCTCCCCTCCAACCTTTTCCCGTCGTCAGTACCCCCTTTGAGCGAGTGGGAATTGACATTGTGGGGCCACTGGACCCCAAGACAGCCATGGGCAACAGGTTTATCCTGGTCTTGGTGGACCATGCCACCCGGTACCCGGAAGCCATCCCTCTCCGAACAGTGACGGCCCCCGTGGTGGGACGGGCACTGATGGGTGTTTTCTCCCGCATGGGGTTCCCCAGAGAGGTGGTGTCAGACCGGGGCACCAACTTCATTTCGAATTATATGAAGTCTCTGTGGAAGGAGTGTGGGGTAACCTACAAGTTTACCACTCCTTACCACCCTCAAGGTAATGGGCTGGTTGAGAGATTCAACCGGACCCTAAAAGGCATGATCATGGGTCTTGAAGAACCAATGAGGCGTAAATGGGACGTCCTCTTGCCATGCCTGCTGTTTGCTTACCGTGAGGTGCCACAGAAGTCTCTAGGGTTCAGCCCCTTTGAGCTTTTGTATGGTCACCCGGTAAGAGGACCTTTGAGTCTGGTCAAAGAAGGCTGGGAGCAATCTCCCAGGAAACCTCCCCAGGATGTATATAGTTACATGCTGGCCTTTAGGAACCAGACTCGGCGCTTCAGAGATCTTGCTCAGGCAAATCTGGAGGCCAGCCAGGAAGAGATGAAGCGGTGGTACGATCAGAATGCCACTCTGGTTGAGCTTCAACCTGGTCAGAAAGTTTGGGTCATGGCCCCTGTGGAACCTTGTGCGCTCAAGGACAGGTGGACCGGACCGTTTGAGGTTGTGGAGAAAAAGAGCGATGTCACCTACTTGGTGGACTTGAAATCTCCCAGGAACCCCTTAAGGGTCCTGCATGTCAACCGGTTAAAGCCCCACTTAGAAAGGTCCGAAGTGGGCATGCTCCTTGCCACAGATGCTGGGATGGAGGGGGAGAGTGAGCCTCTTCCTGACCTCCTGTGTGCAAAAGAAAAAGATGGGTCAGTGGATGGTGTTGTCCTCTCTGACACACTGACCCCTGAGCAGCAGCAAGATTGTCGCCATCTGTTGGTACAATTCCCTGATCTGTTCTCCTTGATCCCTGGTGTCACTCAGTGGTGTGTCCATGATGTGGACACTGGGGACAGCACTCCTGTGAGGCACAAGGCCTACAGGGTGACTGACAAGGTCAGAGCATACATCAAGGAGGAGGTCTCCAAGATGTTTGCCTTAGGGGTGGTTGAGTCCTCTAGCAGTCCTTGGGCCAGCCCAGTGGTCTTGGTCCCAAAGGCTGCAGCGCCTGGTGCTTCACCAGAACTTCGGTTCTGTGTGGATTACCGAGGACTCAATTCGGTCACCAAGACTGACGCGCACCCCATCCCCAGAGCTGATGAGCTCATCGATCGGTTGGGGGCTGCCCGGTACCTTAGTACGTTTGATCTAACGTCTGGGTACTGGCAGATCGCCTTGACTGATGGGGCAAAAGAGAGGTCTGCATTCTCCACACCAGATGGGCACTACCAGTTCCGTGTGATGCCCTTTGGGATGAAGAATGCCCCTGCCACATTCCAGAGGTTGGTTAACCAGGTATTGGCCGGGCTGGAAGATTTCAGCGCCGCCTACCTGGACGATATAGCAGTGTTCAGCGCCAGCTGGGAGGAACACTTGCGCCACCTCCAGGAAGTGTTGTTGGCCCTGCGCAGAGCAGGCCTCACAATCAAGGCTAGTAAGTGCCAGATTGGGCAGGGTTCAGTGGTGTACTTGGGGCACCAAGTAGGGAGCGGCAAGGTGGCCCCCCTGCAACCCAAGATAGATACCATCCTGGCTTGGGAACCGCCCAAAACCCAGACTCAGGTGAGAGCCTTCTTGGGTCTCACGGGTTACTACAGGAGGTTCGTCAAGGGGTATGGCAACATTGTGCACCCCTTGACCTCGCTGACTTCCAGGAAGCAGCCGAGACTTGTGATCTGGACTGACGCCTGTCAGAAAGCCTTTGACACCCTGAAAACTGCAATGTGTACAGCACCGGTCCTCCAGGCACCCGACTTTTCAAAAGAATTCATTGTCCAGACGGACGCTTCAGAGCATGGTGTGGGGGCTGTTCTAGCACAGATGAATGAGGAGGGCCGAGACTTACCTGTAGCCTTCATCAGCCGGAGGTTACTTCCCAGGGAACAAAGGTGGAGTGCGATAGAGCGTGAGGCATTTGCTGTGGTCTGGGCGCTGAAGAAGCTAAGACCCTACTTGTTTGGGTCTCACTTCCGGGTTCAGACAGACCACAGGCCCCTCAGATGGTTAATGCAGATGAGGGGTGAGAACCCAAAGCTGTTGAGGTGGTCCATTTCCCTACAGGGGATGGACTTTACGGTGGAACACCGCCCTGGTACAGATCACGCCAATGCTGATGGTCTGTCCAGATTTTTCCGCCTTAGTGATGAGGACTCCCTGGGTGAAGGGTAGTTCTCCCCACATTTCAGCTGGAGGGGACACGTGTTAGACCTGGCATCATTGGCATGAGTCTCTCCTCCATTTTTTTCTGTTTGCCTCCTCTGTTTACGATGTTTTTGCTGGATTATTGCTTTGGGCACTGTGCCACTGCTGATCAGTGCCACAGTGCAAGTGCTCCCTATGTTAAATTGTTACGTTGATTGATGTTACCATGATTGGCTTGGTTGACTTACTGTTCAGACCCTAGTCTAGTGCACTGCGCGTGCCAAGGGCGTGTAAGTTAACTGCTGCTGGTGGGCTTGCAGCACTGGTTGTGCCACCCACAGAAGCAGCGTGCAAAATATGTCTCAGGCCTGCCACCGCGGCGCCTGCGTGCAGTCCCTGACTGCCATGTCGACTTGGTAAGGAAACCTACTTACCAGTCTCTAAACCTTCCCTTTGCCACATTTCAGACACCTCTATGGTAGGCCCTAGGGCAGGGTGCATTGTTGGTAAAAGGTAGGTCATGCCCTGATGTGTGTGGCATGACCTAATAGTGAATTACAGCCATTTTCGTTTTTCACTATTGAAGGGCTACCTGCCTCCAATAGGCCAGACTGGGCAGACTGATTATTAACTCCATTATAATCTATCTGACTCAGGGAGCATGGTAGCAAGTCGAGTTTAGTATCCCTGAACTCAGAATTTAATAACACACCCTTTAGGATGGATGGTTTTTAAATTCTATGTTTGAAAATAGCACTTTTAGAAAGTGGCTATTTTCTTGTCCAACTATCTACCGGTCTCTGCTGGTTTGGTGTGTGTGTCAGGGGCTGGGTGGCTCCAGAGGTCTGAGTGAGTCAGTGTGGGGTGAATGGGGCGTTTACACGTAGAGTGAGGGAAGAGTAGCCTGCCCTGCCTGACACAATACTGGCCCCGCCTCCTGCTGGGCGACTGATAGCCCTGCTCCTACCAGTGACAATACTGGCTCCGCCTCCTGCTGGGCGGCTGAGGACTCTGCCCTGCCCAGTGAATAGGCCAGGTGCCTCTGCCTGGCAACACCCACAACAAACCTGAGATGGTGGGAATCGCCCTGCTTGGACAAAGGGAACAAAGGGAAAAAGGGGTATAAGAGAAGGACCCCTGAACCAAGAGATCAGATCACTTCTGACAAGGAAACCTGTACCAAGGACAAGAAGCCTGCTGATCTAAGGACTTGCCTCCCCTTTCTGCCAGAGTGCTGTTTTGCTGTGGAGGAACCGGAAAGCTGCTTCTTTATTTTTGCCAAGGAACAAGGAGAGAGGAACTTGGTGTGTACTCTCTGAACACTTGCTAGAAAATCTCCAAGGACTGGAAGAGTGCCAGTCTCCTGTTGAAGTCACAGGGCCAAAGGACTTCACCATCTACTGAATTGCTGAATTGCTGGAAAGTGTTGTTTCCAGTACACAAGGGAAAATCTGCAGTCTCGACGCCGCCGGGCCTGATCGACGCCAGCAGCAACGCCAGTGAGCAGTGGGTATCGGCCCCGGCTCCAAGTGACCCCGTCTCGACGCCGGTATCGACGCCAGTGAGGAGTGAGTATCGGCTCTGCCTCCAAGCGACCCCGTCCCGACGCCGCTGCTGATCGCATCGACTCGACGCCCTTCTCGACGCCGTGAGCGCTGCTCCGGCCCGACATCCCTCGACGCCGCTGCGGATTGACCCGACTCCGAGGCACGATCGACGCCGACCTCGACGCCGACATCTCGACGCCGTGGATCATCGTTTTCTTCGTTTCTCAAGGTACTGTACTTGTGGGGTCTGTTGCGACTCCAGGCTCGACGTAGCGCTCCTCGCGGTCGACGCCGAACCTTGGGAATCTTGTAGACTCGACGTCGTGTGACTCCTGTGGGGGTTACATTGTTGCCAAAGAACTGTACTCAGAAGATACTTTGCTAAAGAACTATTTGCCAAGAAGAAACCTTACTTGAACTCTTATTTTTCCTTCCAAAGAGTATTTATTAAGACTGTGGTATATTTTTGTCGTTATTTGGTCTTGTGCTAAGCCTTATATAAAAATACTATTTTTATAATAACTTCTGTGTCGTGTCCATCTGTAGTGTATTCACTTTATTACTGTATGTGGTCATAAATGCTTAACACACTGCCTCTGAGATAAGCCTGTCTGCTCTGCCAAGCTACCAAGGGGGTAGCAGGGGTTATCTGAGTGTGTAATCCCCTTGCCCTGACTAGAGTTGGTTGGTCCCTATTTGTCAGAAGTGTATACCTCTGCCAACTAGAGACCGCCGGTTCTAACAACGACGATCTGAGAGACGATCCCCTATTGCCCCTGAGAAGCGGTAAAATTGGTGAAAATCGTCCTAATACAGAGCGGAACTGAAGGAGACAAAATGGCATCCGCATAGTAGTGGGGTGGATGATGGCAGGACGAGAAGCCGAATGAGGCTGAGGAACCGTTCGTATGGCCTCTTTGAGGTCGTTGGCAGATCCCGAGTAGCGACAGAGGAGGGGCCCGTTGCTGAATTGCCTGCATCGTAAGAGGGCGTGGGGCTGAAAGACTGTTGCTGCGTGAGCCCCAAGGGCCTGTTGGGAGGGGCAAATGCCTGATTCAGCGGAGAGTGTGAGGACAGGCCTGCCTCATTGGAGGTGGATTAACTACACCGGCAACTGTGGAGTGGAGGTGAGTCCCGAGGGTTTGCGGAAGTTTGAGCACTTTAAACACAATTAGAGGACCTGGGGCACTAAGAAAGGCCCGCAGTGCGCCTTTAACTGATGTGGAGTGAGGAGCACAGGGCGGTGGCCCCCTGTGGACCCTCAAGGAGACAATAACTGTTGCTTGGGCAGGGGCCCCTGTGATTAAAAGCCTTCCAGGGTCGGTGTAACTGAAGCAGACAGGACCTAGGGGACACTGTGATTTCACGTGCCTAAAAGTGGGGCGCAATCATCAGCAAATTGGAGTGGAGCTTTGAGGGGGCTGACCGAGGGGTCCCTCCCCTGAATCATTGAACAGCAGGTGAGACTCGCAAAGAGGCACAAGCAGGACCTGAATAGGCGACAGTGAGCGCTGCACAAACCTGGAGGTGATCGATGGGGAGTTGCAGAGAGGGATACACTAAATAAAGTGTTCTTCGGACCTGGAGTTCGACGAAGAGGAGGCGCTGACATTAGCTGTAATGAGTGTTGGTGATACTTAACTGAATCAAGTACTAATAGCTCACACGGATATTGGTTCAGTCAACATACAAAAAGACAGAAAACATCGCCTGGTTACTTCCTGAATAAGTTGAGTTGCCCGGTGCCCGAAGGACAAGAAACTGGGCACGAAGATGGGGAAAGTCCCAAGAAAAAAGGGGTATACTGCTTCCCTTAGTATAGGGGGCACTGGAACCCAGACCGATGACGATGATGAGACCGTGGAGTCAGAAAAAGACTTGGCTCCCTCGAGGCCTACACTGACAGACATAATGCAGGCTATCACGGCCTCCAGAGAGGTGTTGGAGGCTAAAATTGACACAATAGGGACAGATCTAAATCTGCTGAAAGATGACCACCACAAACCTAAGGAGTGCATCGTGACCACCGAGAAAGCGCTCAATGACCTCCCGGAAGCAGTGACTACACTACACAAATTACTCAATACGGTGGAGGCCAGTATCAAGGTCCTAGAAGTACGGGCTGAAGATAGCAAGGGGAGATCCCGCAGAAATATTTTACGAATAGTAGGAGTGCCAGAGAGGGCGGAGGGCACGTAAATGGTGCACTTCATGGAGGACTGGCTCAGAGCAGAAGTAGACCCAGAAGGGCTTTCCCCCTTCTACACACTGGAAAGAGTCCATAGAGTTCCAGCTAGACTGCCTAGGCCAAGGGCCCCTCCTCGTCCAATAGTGGCGCAGCTCCTGCATTTCAGGGATAGAGACCATATTCTTCATCAAGCCTGCCAAAAGTAAGACCTACAGATGGACAATAGTAAGATAATGATCTTCCTGGACTTTACCAGAGAAGTCCAACGTCAAAGAGGGTTGTTTTTAGCCCTCAAAAAGAAGCTTGGACGAATGCAGATCCCTTACACAATGCTGTTCCCGGCATGACTTTGTGTGGCTGATTCGACGGGTCAAGATTTTTTATTACACCGCAGGAAGCTTGGGAATGGTTGGACACTCGACAGAGCCAGGAACATCGCAATCCCTTGCCGGATATGTCTCAGCAGGGTACAAACAAAAGTAAGACCATGACTCGAGCCCCGTCTCCCAAGGAGCTTTGATCGGAACAGCACAAAGTATTGCAGGCAGTTGCAGAACATAGTCAGAATGCCTCTAGCCCTACCTCGAGTAAAAGTGCATTCGAAGTAGAAAGATCAGAAGGATCGTTGGTGCTTAGTGGAAACGATGACTCGGAGACAGAGCTATCGGAAGTCATGCCCCTGACGGAAGACGACATCGCCTGAGTGGTACACTCTGTGACATAAACTTGAAGACTTCCGAGATGCTGGGCGGCCCTGGCATGGAGAATCTGACACTGGGGACTACCAACTATACAAATAAAGTAGATAACCTGCGAAATTTGAACCAGGGTTGCTGATCCAGTTAAGGTATTGGGGGTGTGGCCTGGTGGTGCTCCGGGCCTGGTAAGGTAAGCTACATACCCCCACAACTACTAGAAGACTTTGTGAGCTTAGTTTATGTTTGGATGGGAACCAGTTTTTGAGTATCCGTCCTGGGGAGGGGGAGTTGGGGGTTTAATTCTGCTAAGGGGTTGTCTGGGGCCAGGCGTGTCACACTGGGAAAAGTCATTAAGGGGCAAGATCCAATCAGTACAATTATACCCCCATAGATATTAAATGTATATCTTGGAATGGAAGGGGGATGCACTCAATGCTGCGGCGCCATAAAATACATGCGTACTTGGTTAGGAAGGGGGTCCAAATTGTGCTGCTTCAAGAGACCCACATAATGGCAAAAGAAGGAGCTGCTCTTCAACGCCGATGGAAAGATCAAGTATTTTATACCAACTATTCAGCTTTCACCAGGGGGGGTCCTGATCTGGGTGAGGGTGGGGGTGCCCTTTCAGTGCAAGCAGCAGATTGTGGACCCTGAGGGGAGATTTGTTGTTGTATCTGGCTGGTTGGATAGCAGAGATATTGTACTGGGGAACCTATATGCCCCTAACACGGAGCAACCCGCTTTCCTGTCGCAGCTTTCTGGGACGTTGGCCTCAGTTTTAACAGGATCAGTAATATTGGGGGGGTGATTTTAATTGCATAACGTATGTTGGACTGGTTCGCTCTCACCCTGCAATTCCTGATGCTCCTACACACAAACTATTAGAGGCATGTGGACATTGGCAGTAGAGATGGGGATTTCTGAATTCCTGGAGGGCTCAGCACCCTGGGGATAGAGATTACTTCTTTTTTTCGGCAATGCATGAGCTACATGTCCGCTTGGATGCATTACTGTGTTCCCCTGATGTGCATGTGGAGGTACAAACCAGTGAATATCTTATTAGAACAATCTCGGATCATAACCCAATACTGTTAGAGATGGTGTGGTCCTATGCAGGGCCCAAAATACCCATCTGGCGCATGCGTCCTGAAGCGCTGGAAGTTCCGGTCTTCCATGCGGCAGTGAGTACTGCTATAAGACAATACTTCTTTAAAAAAGGCTAACACAGTGATGAATTTACATATAGAGTGGGAGGCTTTTAATTCGGTCATCCGGGGGTGCTGTATATCGGAGATGGGGGGAACGTGGAAGGTGCTCTTGCAAGAAATACAGGTGGCAGATCGACGACTCCGGGAGATTGAAAAGGAAAGATCTGAAAGGGCAGATAAACAGGGGGACTATTGGAGGTTAAAGAAGCAGTGGCCGCACAGGTGAAACGCCTAAGCTGCTTAAATTATAAAAAATATATAACACAAGCCCACACCGAGAGAGACAAATCCAGAGCCCTACTGGCTTGGTTGGCCAATTCAGCTAGAACGAGGACAGTAATATTAGAGCTCAAGGGGCAGAGAGGGGACACCTGCTACTGCCAGCGGGGCATAAATGATCTGTTTTTTTATTATTATACAGATCTCTACAGAAGTAGACTGGCCCCGACGGATGTGGGACTGGATGAGTTTATACAAGACGTGGAACTCCCGGGTCTGGATGAGAAAGTTTCAGACATTCTAGGTCGCGACATAGAAATAGGCGAGGTGAGAGGGGGTATTAAGAGCATGGCCAGGAATAAGACATTTTGATATTCACAGAAGGCACTTACTCATTTCGGTATTCACAGAAGGCACTTACTCATTTTGGTATTCACAGAACGCACTTACTCATTGATGAGTAAGTGCGTTCTGTGCATTCCAAAATGAGTAAGTGCCTTCTGTGAATACCAAAATGAGTAAGTGCTTTCTGTGAATACCAAAATGGTAGTAAGTTTAGGATTTTGTCTTAAGTTAGTTCTGTGAATCGGGCCCTAGATTCCTTTATCAGTGTCAAAGGCCGCCTAAAAAAAACCTCATAAGGTAGGTCTCTGATTTGTGTGCCCTGTTGGGGATCCCTACATAGATGGTCCAGGAGAGCTCTTGAATTGTGATGGTTATTAAAGTTCACAATCACACAATTGCCCTCCATTGTTTGGTGAGTCGGACCCAACCACTCCACCCTTCTAGCCATAATAATTTGGTTGGCTAGTGGAACACTCCGATTTCCCCTACTAGGTAATTGACGGAACAGTCAATGCGAGGATTTATCCATTAGTTGGGTAGTATTTTCCGCCTGATCCTCCCTTAAGGTTGGGACATTTGCCAGGATCAGCACAAAGGGGGCAGAGGCCTGTGGGAGGTGCACAGACTGATGAACATTAGCGGGTCTCCCCATATGCGGTCTTTGCGGACTAATGCGAGGGACCCTCCTTCATTCTCCTGTGCAAACGGTCATGCGTTGCTGCCTAAATCATTCGGGGTAACAGAGGGGTGCAGCTGGGGGCATTGTCTCCGCCCTGAGTTGAATAGTACTGAGCTGAATGAGAAGGCGTTAATTGGGGATTGCCATGAGTGGTGGCTACCGTGTTACTTTGCTAGCCATGTGTGAGTTATACTCCTTGGTGTTAAGCTCCGTTGGGCCCACCCCACTCCCTTGAGGAGGTTGAATCCCAGGACCAGCTCCAAGACATCCTCAACCAAGGAATGGTTCTTTGAACATTTAGACCTGGATGAAGGAGAATTTCTTCACTTTGCATCCAAAAAAGAGTGAATCTATCCTACCGTCTCATCTCCTGGAATGACATAGAACACTATGATCACTTTCATCTGTAGTTACTGGGAAAAAAAACATACAACCGCTATTGTCTCTGGCTCTCCTAAATACTGCAGCTCACCACTATTTCTTTCTCATCTGGACTCTAGTGACAATGCTGTGGTGAGAGCCTCTCGATCTGTCTTTTCGCCTCTTAAATCTGTCTTACATGCCACAGCTATGTGGAAATTTAGCTTGCAAACTGAACATTATCTGCGCCATCTTGCCTCTCCCCAGCGCCACGCACAGCGAATGCACGGCCGCCATTTTAGGCACCCCACTCTCTCCCCGCTCGCTCTCGATCGCCAGCGCTTTCCCCTGGCGCTGCGAGCATCCCCCGCGCGCCAGCCACCCCCGCTCTCTCATACAGGCCATAAACCCTCTCCTTCTGCGCGACCCTGCTACGGAACCACATCCGACCGACATCCCATACATGGTCATGCCTCTCCTTTGATAACCCCCTTCCTCTGCGCCCCATTGTCCGAACTGGTCCCAGGCCATCACCTAGCCCTGCGGATGCAGTTTATTGCCCCTACTGTAAGGGAAACACCCCGCATCAAAGGGATTACAGTAGATCAAAGCCCCTACCCCCTGAGACCCGGCCGGTTGCACACACCCCCCGGGAATTAGTGGAATTCCCTGCTGCGCGATAGCCATCTCCCACTGCGGGTAGGGTGGGAACCTCTACTGTAACTATGTGTGGGATCGGATCTGAGCCGGGGCTTCAGGGGATGTTCTTTCATGCATCAAGAGAATCTCAAGAATGTACTATGTGTAATAAAGCAATAAACCGGTGTATAAGAGACCAGGTCTCAGAGATGCGGTTAGAGCACCTCGTGACGATACCTTGCTGTCTGATCTGATGTGTTCTGCTCCGACGGAATAAAACTTTGTTTCCTGCCTTCCAGTCTCCGGCGCCTGCCTCTTTCATTGGTAAATTATCGAGTGGTATAAGAGGCGATTACCGCCGGGCAAATACTTGAAAGGTTATCGACTGAAACTGCCGCTACCATTTAACAATTGGCGTCCCAAACGTGGGGCCCATCAGCGACACGTGGATCCAGTGGGAGAGGTCCCGACGACAGAGTGAACGACTGCAACGATCGGGAGAGCTCCTGCCCAATAGACCCTCGTCTGGCAGCCGATCATCCGAACTTCACTGGTTCCGAGCAGACCTCTCTCGAGTGATCTACGGTCCTGACTGGGAACCATCAGGAGTGCCGCGGCAAATACGGAGAGTAGAGGACGATCGGGCGCTGGAGGCGGAAGACGAGAAACTGTCCACGCGGTCCGGGTAAGGTCGTGATACACGACAAATTGCGAAATAATTGATTGATTGTTTAAAGCTTTGGAAATACTAGTATTGCTCATTGATTGTTCTTTTTGAGATATTCGCTGTCTACAAACGGGGAGGAGTAGAAATACTCTCTCTCTCTCCCTTTGCAGATAGTGAAGGGTAGGTAACGCAGACTTTTGTCCCCGTTGAAACCCGTCGTGCCTATCTTTATCTCCCCATTGATTGGTTGTGCAAACATTGATTGTTTTGGAGAATAGTGCTTTTTGAGATATTCTCTGTTTGCAAATAACGTAGAATAGGAATATTCTGTCTAGTCTTTGCAAATAGTGAAGGGTAGGTAATGCTGACTTTTGTCCCCGTTGAAACCCGTCATGCCTATCTTTATCTCCCATTGATTGATTGATTGATTGATTGTCCGAACACTAGTTGTTCGATATTGGTTCTTTGGAGGTATTCTCTGCTTACAAATAACGAAGAATAGAGATATTCTGTCTAGTCTTTGCAAGCAGTGAAAAGATAGGTAGTGCTGACTTTTGTCCCCGTTGAAACCCGTCATGCCTATCTTCTCCCCACTGATTGGTAGTTGGTTCTGCCCGGACCGCTTATTAGAGGTGAACCATCCGGCTCCACTGGAGGGCACCCCTAATAAGGACATGTTCACTAAATATGGACTAGTCGCCGTAGCTTATACCAAGCTATGGCATAAATATACAAAGAAGGACCCCGAGAGTCAGTGGCCACTGATGGGATCCTTCGACGACCATAAGATAGAAGCGCTAGAAGTAGCTCTGCGTAGCAATAAGACGACGCCTACTATGCTTGACAGTATCGGCATGTGGCGCAAAGAAGCAACGCAACGGAAAAAGAGGGAGGAAGTAAAAGCAGAAAAGGAATTACGAAAGGCAGCTCACCTTGCCGCTAGAAGGTTAGAAGAAGACATAAAGGAGAGAAGGGAAACTAAACTAAGACAGGAGCCCGAAACCTCAGGCCAGTACGCTGTTAGGACCCCTTCTTTGCTCTACCCTGAGTTGTCCTCCAAGCAGCGAACGAATGATGAATTACTGTTAGGTCCCCCGATCATTTACATGCCCCCTCCATATGCACCCTCCCAGTCAGTAGTGCAACACCCACAACCCCCGAACACGAGCGAAAGCAGTACAGGGGCCTCGGTCCTCACGGCCTCCGCGCCGGCTGAGCCTCTTGTACTGAACCCAATGTCGGTTACAACGCTAGATGACCATGAGATGGGAAAGAAAGAGTCCACCAGAATGAATCGATTAACAAAGGATGAACGAGCAGGAATTGATAAGATAGTAGGGACACTGGTGGAGCGAAAAGAAAGTGAGGAGTATATAACAGACGTGTATAACTCGTATGCCGACAGCCGCAGACGACACTTCGTCGTACGGCTCTGTTATCACGCCCTGAATGCATATGAGGAAAGATACCACGATAAAGGTCCCGAGGGCTTAGCAGCCCTATATAGGAAGGTAGACATCGGAGAGGAAAGAGAGGGCGACGTTACGAACCTCTTCACTCGTACACTCGAGGTCTACCGACACCTTAAAGAACATGGACAGACCACCAAAGCAGAAACCCCCATAGCGACTAAGCCCCAGGAAGGAAGGGCTGATGCCATGATGCCCATTAAAGAAGCTGCCCCCTACTGGGTCCCCCCACGAGGTCTGGGAACACATGACGACATCAACCACCAAGATGCGAAGGGAAGGGTTGTATATAACTGGGTCTACCAGCCGTGGGACCGGCAAGATATTTTGACCTTTAGAAAAACTCTACCCGACTTGAGAAAGAACCCGACTGCCTTCTACACTGAATTGGGTACAGCCTTAGGTTCTACGATTATGACTTTAGCAGATATCGACTTGTTCTTTGGGCTATGTCTGCCGGCTGATGTGTGGAAACAAATCCGGAAAGTTGACCACGCTGAGCCGTTCGGATATACCTGGGTACAACTCGATACCATAGATAAGCAGCGAGAACCAGGACAGAAACCCCCAGAAGCCATATTAGAGCTCCCAGACAAGATTGTACTAAAACTGAAGACTCTAATCCCAGAAAGAAAGGTAGACTGGTCGATAGTAACGGCTTGCCGCCAGAAACCCCAGGAGGATGTGTCTGAATACTTCTCCCGATTCGAGACTGTGTTTTCCGATTACAGTGGCCAAGACATGACCACCGCAACCGGACATCACCTCTTTGTCCAGAATTATGTGAAGGGTCTGACACAAGAAATTTCCCAGAAACTACAGACCAGCGAGAGTAGTTGGGCAGCCTCAAAACCCGCAGCAATTCTCCAGATGGCCCAATACTACGAAAATCAGAAAAACGAGAACGATAGGGGATCAGAGAAGAAGAAAAAGGAACTGAAGGAGAGGGTAATGATAGCACAGTTGCAAGGGGTGACGATAGGAAGGGAACCCCCGAAAGAGAATTACCACCCAACCGCCCCTAGAAAGCTACCCCCTAGAGACCATACACCTGCACCCTACAACGGACGGAGAGACTTAGATGGGAACCAATGTGCGTTCTGTAGAGGGTTCGGACACTGGAAATCCCAGTGCCCGTTCCTTCTGGAACTAAACAAAAATAGGGATCCCAGAGACACAGCATATGACCCCAGAAACAGAGGACAGGGACGAGGGCACACGAACGATGCAACCAACGTCAGGCCAGGCAAACCAAACACCTTTGACCGCCCCCGACAAAACCAGTGTCAGCAGTCCGACTATGAAAGCACCCATGACTTCGCATAGGACCGCCAGGGGCAAGGGAGGGATCCAGTCGAACTCCGTGTTGACCAGCAAGGCCCTTACGTCACTGCTAAGGTCTTGGGCACAAAATCTCCATTCCTGGTAGACACTGGGGCGACACGTAGTGCGTTATCCAAACGACTGATCCCTAGGGCACCCTTGTCTGGCTCACATGTAACCTCAATAGGCTTCGATGGAACGCCCTCCACTAACCCCTTATCAGCACCAATCTCCTTTGACTTAGAAGATAACACCACTGACACGACCTTTCTGCTCTCCTCCAACACCCCCGATGCTATTATGGGACTTGATTTGCTAAAACATTTTCGAGCTACCATCAGATGCTCTCCAGACGGAGTTCGAGTCATCCTACACGATAACCCAGATCTGTCCAGACCCTGTCACACACGGCGTATGCTCTCTATAACCGATGCTGACATGTCCCTACTCGACACATTACCTTCACATCTATGGGCTAAAACCGACTCAGATGTAGGGCGCATGGTGATCGACCCGGTACACATAACCGTCCGACCGGACGCAGTGCTCCCAAAGCTTCCACAGTATCGGATATCACCCGAAGGCGAGAAGGCATTGGTGGAAATCATCGAGTCCCTAGTCGAGGCAGGAGTGGTAGAAGAAGTAGTCAGTAATGTTTGCAACAGCCCTATCCTACCCATTGTAAAGAAGCAAGGCGAGGGGGATGAGAAAGCCTACCGTTTCATTGTTGACTTGCGAGAGGTTAACAAAGTAGTCATACCCCAGTACCCCGTGGTCTCAGACATCACCACCATCCTCACCCTGATTCCATCCACTGCCACCATCTTTACTGTTATTGATCTCAAGAACGCATTCTTTTCCATCCCCATCCACCCAGACAGCCGCTACCTGTTCGGCTTCACTTTAAAAGCCCGTTCATACAGATTCTGCAGGGCACCCCAAGGCTACACTGAGAGTCCCAGTATTTACAGCCAAGCCCTCAAGAGGCAACTGGATGCAGTCCAACTACCCGATGGAGTGGTGTTGATACAGTACGTCGATGACATTCTTTTGGCGGCCGACACCACTCCACTTGCCGTCACAGCCACCATTCACCTCCTCCGCTTCCTTGCGGAGAACGGTCACAAGGTCTCCAGAAAGAAATTGCAATTCTGTCAGCCCCAAGTAACGTATCTAGGCCACCTACTATCCAAAGACGGGAGGAAACTTACCCCTGACCGAATTCAAACCATTCTAGAAACCCCTGTTCCCAAAACTCAGAAGCAAGTGCGGTCCCTAGTGGGCCTCACCTCCTTTTGTCGACAGTGGTTGCCAAATTTCAGTCTTATCGTAAAACCTCTGCTTTCCCTGCTGGCTAAAGATACCCCCTTCCCCCTCCCCTGGACACCCGAATGTCAATCCTCCTTCAAAGAATTACGAGACGCCCTCTGCTCGGCCCCAGTCCTAGCAACCCCAGACTACACTAAACCTTTCTCCCTCTACACCCACGAAAGGGAGGGATGTGCGTTGTCTGTCCTAACCCAGTCCATAGGCCCTAAGCAACGCCCTTGTGCCTACTTCTCTGCCACTCTTGACCCCGTAGCCAGAGCTTTGCCCGCCTGCCTTCGAGCAGTAGCTGCCGCTGCTGTCTCTATCCGGCAAAGTGAGGGGATCGTGCTCTCGAACCCCCTCACAGTATTGGTACCCCATGCTGTTGATACCCTCCTGAACCAAACCAAGACTCAACACCTGACTAGCGCACGACTGACTGGTTATGAACTGACTCTGCTTGCACCCCACATCACATTGAAACGATGCACCACTCTGAATCCAGCTACTCTACTACCTCTCCCTGACGCTGACCCCAATGCATCCCCTATACATGATTGCGTGACCCTCACCGACGAACAAACCAAGAGTAGGGTTGACCTCCGGGATACTGCCTTCCCGGACCCTGACGGAGAACTGTGGGTGGATGGCTCATGCATCAAGCTCCCCGATGGCACCACCTCAGCTGCCTATGCAGTCACCACGGCTCGAACAGTTGTTGAGACAGCCCGCATCACACAGCGATCCGCACAGGCGGCGGAACTAATTGCCCTCACACGAGCCTGCATCCTGGCAGCAGGGACAACCGCAAACATTTACACAGACAGTCAGTACGCCTTTGGGGTAGTTCACCACTTTGGGCTCTTATGGAAAGAGAGGGGATTCTTGACTTCTCATGGCACACCCATCCTGCATGGAGATCTAGTCTCTGCCCTGACCGAAGCAGTCCTCCTCCCCACACGGTTAGCTGTGATCAAATGCCAGGCACACAAGAAGGTGACAGACATTATAGGACAGGGAAATGCACTAGCTGACATTACTGCCCGAACCACGGCCGAGAATAGGTCCACGACCTGCATGTACGTGACCAGGTCACAAACTGAGAAATGGAAGGATGCTAGGGAAACGATTAGGGATATCCAACTAGCCAGCACACCACACGAATTAACTGAATGGGCCCGGGTGGGATTGAAGGACGATGACGGTTGTTGGCGGACTAAAGACTCGAACAAATGGTTGCTACCCGACTCATACTTGATCCCCATGCTGACCATGGCACACTCCCCCGCACACATAGGGTCTGCCCCCATGATCGAACTCATCTCCAAAGTCTGGCACAACGACAGAATACCAGACTCAGCCAAACGTCTGGTCCAACATTGCCTAGTATGCCTCCAACACAACCCTGGGAAAGGAACTGCTGTACCCCGGGGAGGGTTTGGGGTCCCCAATCACCCCTTTGAAGTCCTACAAATGGACTATGTCCAGCTAGAAAGGTGCCAAGGTTTAAAGTATGTACTTGTCGTTGTGTGTGCCTTCAGCAAGTGGGTGGAAGCCTACCCAACCCATGACAACACCGCTATGACTACCGCAAAAGTACTACTGAAGGAATTCTTCCCCCGATACGGCCTTTGTCGAATTTTGTGGAGCGACAACGGCCCCCACTTCGTAGCCGAAGTTATCCAACTCATCTTAAAAGGGTTGGGTGTAAAACAGAAATTCCATGCGGTCTTCCATCCCCAATCTGCAGGCCTGGTTGAGCGACACAATGCCACATTGAAGCTTAAGATAGCAAAAATGGTCGCCACCACAGGACTAAGATGGCCAGACGCTCTCCCACTAGCATTGCTATCAATGCGTTCCACCCCCACCAAACACCACTTAACCCCCTACGAGGTCGTCTTTGGGCGGCCCATGAACCTTTGGACTGCACCAAAACCAACATCTATCCACGACGTCCCGGACGTCCTCATGTCTGACTATTTGTATAACCTAACTAAGACGTTGTCTGTTATCCATCAGCAGGTGCTGCACGCCATTCCCGATGTTTCCAGGGGCCCCGGGCACGACATCCAACCCGGTGACTTTGTCTTAGTACGTAACTTCCAGCGCACCAAGAGTCTGGAGCCCCGGTGGACGGGCCCCCTGCAAGTCCTGATCACCACCCGAACAGCTCTTCGAGTGGAGGGGAAACGCAATTGGCTGCATGCACACCACTGCAAGAAGGTATCACCGACCCTGACAACCACGGACAACATCACCGCCCAAGAGGAACTTCTGGACAAAGACCGACCATCCCTGAGCCGCTGCCCGGATACAGAGACACTTGAATTGATTGAATATCCCGATCCCACTGTGCCATCCAAAGAAGGGTATAACTTACGACGAAAGGAGAGAACTTCGGCTAAGCAGACCACAGGCTAAGTGGAAATCTCAGAGCGGTAGCCTAGTCACCTCAAAGGCCACCAGGAGAGAAACTAAAACAAAGTCTGTGGTTCTGCCCGCTACCGAGTCTCTTGAAGGTGATGGAAGCGCCCGACATGAAGATGATGGAAGCAACCGGACGTCCGAAGATCCACTACAAAAACCCAAAGACTGACCGAATGCACAGCTTTAAGACAATAGCACTTTTCATTTCCCTTCTCTTTTGCCTTCTCCTCGTGGTCACCTTCTGGATCATGGAGGAGAGCACACCCGCTCATAAGACATTGCTGACCACCGTTCAACCTACCACCACGAAAGAACACCATCTGATCTCACTTTCACCCCAACTCCGAGAAAGGCGTAAGGAGTTCTGGAATAACTCTTTTGTGCAGTTGCTCCACCAACACAATCTTGCCACCAACGCCACTAACTGCTGGATCTGTGGATTGCTACCCCATGCCACTGGGCACTCAATCCCTTTCATCCCTTCACCTTTTTCTGTCCATGGTTCCTGCCTCGCCTGGCTGATCCTCCTGCAGGAGAGCTACAAGGACAATGCCACTTCCGGCAGCACCATGTCACACTTCTACCATGGGTTCTGGCTGAACAAAACTGGTAGAACTTCCGCCCTCTTCTGCCCTCTGAGATCGAACACTTCCTTTCACATGGACATCCCCGCCAAAGAACGAGTTGAAATGCAAGTGTTCAACAATCCAGCCAGACCCACCTTCTCTTACCTCCGAAAACGGACGGCCGCCACCCTAACAGTGGCCCTGTCCGTCATCAACATCACTGGATCTGTATGCCTCGAAGGCCTGGGGGCACAGCTGGTGGGCCACAGCTCCTGCCTCATCACCCGAACATTGGACTCAGTTGACCCACCCTCCTTTGTTGCCTCCCCGAATATGTACTTCGTCTGTGGTACTAAGGCCTACACCTGGCTCCCGAAAGGTTGGGGAGGCACCTGCTACATCGCCTTCGTCCTTCCCCCGACATATGTGGCTCCAGCAAACCATCACCGACAGAAACGTGCCAAAGACATTGTACAAGCCGACTCCGCCGGAGCACAGTTCCTGGACGCAGTAAAAGGTCTTGTTCCGCTCTGGGGTCCGATGGCAAACAGCCGTGCCATCCGCCACTTAACCCAGGCAGTCGAAACAGCAATGAACATTACAGCTGGCGCCCTCGCCAACAACACCGCTGAGCTTCAGGCCGTCCGCCTGGTGGCTCTTCAGAACCGCCTTGTTCTAGATGTGGTTCTGGCTGATCGTGGAGGAGCATGCCGCATCATTGGGTCCAGCTGTTGTACCTACGTACCAGATAACTCACCCTCAGTCTACAAAGCAATTGAACACCTCCACAGACTGTCCACAGAGGTCCATCAAGAGCAAGAAGAATGGTCGCTGGGGAGTTGGTTTTGGGATACTATTAAAAGTTGGGGATGGAGGCTGTTTTCATTTATCCTAATACCGATTGTGATACTATGTGGATGTTGCTTGGGGATTCAGTGTCTGCCACCTTTATGTTCGCTTTTTATGAACTGCATCTGCACTAAGACTTTGAACTTTAAAACAGAGCGGATGAAAGCCCTTTATGAGGTGGAAGTCCGCAGTATTATGGGGATAAATCCGAACTAGACAAGCTGGCGAGATATGTTAAAAGGGAGGACTGTGGAAATTTAGCTTGCAAACTGAACATTATCTGCGCCATCTTGCCTCTCCCCAGCGCCACGCACAGCGAATGCACGGCCGCCATTTTAGGCACCCCACTCTCTCCCCGCTCACTCTCGATCGCCAGCGCTTTCCCCTGGCGCTGCGAGCATCCCCCGCGCGCCGGCCACCCCCGCTCTCTCATACAGGCCATAAACCCTCTCCTTCTGCGCGACCCTGCTACGGAACCACATCCGACCGACATCCCATACATGGTCATGCCTCTCCTTTGATAACCCCCTTCCTCTGCGCCCCATTGTCCGAACTGGTCCCAGGCCATCACCTAGCCCTGCGGATGCAGTTTATTGCCCCTACTGTAAGGGAAACACCCCGCATCAAAGGGATTACAGTAGATCAAAGCCCCTACCCCCTGAGACCCGGCCGGTTGCACACACCCCCCGGGAATTAGTGGAATTCCCTGCTGCGCGATAGCCATCTCCCACTGCGGGTAGGGTGGGAACCTCTACTGTAACTATGTGTGGGATCGGATCTGAGCCGGGGCTTCAGGGGATGTTCTTTCATGCATCAAGAGAATCTCAAGAATGTACTATGTGTAATAAAGCAATAAACCGGTGTATAAGAGACCAGGTCTCAGAGATGCGGTTAGAGCACCTCGTGACGATACCTTGCTGTCTGATCTGATGTGTTCTGCTCCGACGGAATAAAACTTTGTTTCCTGCCTTCCAGTCTCCGGCGCCTGCCTCTTTCATTGGTAAATTATCGAGTGGTATAAGAGGCGATTACCGCCGGGCAAATACTTGAAAGGTTATCGACTGAAACTGCCGCTACCATTTAACAGCTAGACCTTTGTCTGTGTCAAGGAAATGTGACCACAATACTCCAATCCTAGTCAAGCTACACTGGATTTCCATTGAGGCCCTAATCACATTTAATTGGGATGTCTAGCCTGCAAAGCAGTCAACTCAAGCACTTCTCCTTTCCCGGGTAATCCCTTCAAGCCACCTGGAACTGGAACAACCTTCCTCTTGAAACCTCTAATAATAGGATCTCTCATGCCTTGCTTCAGGCTTCCTCTGGAGCCTCTCTCTCTTCTTGAGCCCTGTTCCGGTGGAAACCATGACCACAGCTACTCGTCAGTGCTTCTGCTGTTTTTGATTTTGATTTGAAAAGTGTTATATAGCGCTGGCTAAACCCAGAGGTATCAGAGCGCTTTACATGAGGAGGTAAAATTGCTTCAAAACATAGTTACATAGTTAGAACAGTTTCAGGTACGTAGTTACTGGAGGTACAAGAGTTACAAAGGCATAGCTCAGGTATGGGGAAGGAAGAGCAGGCAGGGGAGAGAGATTCAGGGAAGAGAGGGAGGGAATAGAAGAGGAAGATAAAGAGTGAGGGAGGAAAGAGGAGAGGGAGGGGGTAGGAAACACAACAGGGTGACGAGAAAAGAAACAGCGTCTGACTATCGGATGGGTAGGTGATGGCCAGGGGGGGGAACCAGAGCCAAACTCCTCAATAGCTGCATAGGGCAACTCCACCGGTCATCAGCCAAAGGTTGCTCGGTCGCTGAAGTACATCAGAGGGTTAAAGTATCAGCCTAGAGGAGATCATCAAAAAGTTTCAAAGAGAGCACCTTTCACGGTGTAAGGTGCTGAGTTCCCAGCGATAATGGGAACAGTCCCAAACCTCTGCTATGTGAGAATCCCTTAACACTGTGGACTCTTCTCAGAGGGGTATCTGAGACTCCAGGGCATAAATGCTGGATCCCTCCCAACAAGGGGAGAGGGAGTGCTTTGGCAAGGGGCACATTCAAGGAGGCCGATTTAGGCCATTATCCGCTATGTGTGAATCCCTTAACACTGTGGACTCTCTCAGAGGGGAATCTGTGACTCCGGGGCATAAATGCTGGATCCCTCCCAACAAGGGGAGAGGGAGTGCTTTGGCAAGGGGCACATTCATGGAGGCCGTTTAGGGACAGTTGGGCGGTAGGGGAGGACCTATACAGCAGAATGGGGCAAATGAGAGTAGGTACGCTGGTACAGACACCTACTGCCCTACAGCAGTTAACGTTGACGGTAGTAGGAAAAAGCCAAGAAAATAATATGAGTAGTCTGCCAAACTGAACATAGCTTAATCAAAATCAATTACCCTCATGGTCTAAAATGGGAGGGCTAGCAGTAAAAAGCGAGTGAAAGGGTGAAAGAGCGTAGGCAGAATAAGGAGATCGTAGAAACATTGGAAACAAATGTTTGCGGAGGGAAATGGAAGATGTGGCCCGGGGGGGAAAGTTCGGCCGCCATTTTAAGGTCAAGCAGGTACAGGCAGTCTCAACAGGGACAGTCATCGGGAGTGCTGGAAAGAACCATAGGAGTCAGCGTGCGAACAAGGGTATTGGTAAGATACTAAATTACACCGAGTAAACAAAGGATAGATGCAGTGTTGCACAATACGAACGATGGTATTAAAACATGCAAATAATCGGGGGGGGGGTGGACATGACATAAAAAGAGTGGGGGGAACGGAGGTATCAGCAATATTCTTAGACGATGCGTAGATCTGTGGAGAGGAGAGAAGATCAAAAGTAGTCCAGGTGGAGACCAGTGGGGCCGGAGGTACGGACCAGGTCGCAAGATGGCGGAACGGGACAGGAGTGACCATGGTCACAAAATGGTGGGGTGCAAAAGCGACGTAGTCCAAAAGTCCAATGGAGTAGCTCTTACCTCCGCTCAAAAAACCTCCAAGTTGTCCCAGATGTCTTACGGAAGGCAAGCCAGGCGGGCTAGCAGTAGGAAAAGCAGCAGCAGTCAAGTCCGGAGGCGGAGGAAGGGACGGGGGGGTTAAGAGCCTCAGCCCGGTTCCTCAGCGGCCATCCGGAAAAATAAAGTCAGAAGGCATCGGCGGTGTTGCGATGGAATCCGCCGAGGGGCGGCGAAGAGGAAGTCAGGAAGCGGCGATGAGCATGGAGCAGGGCTCAGAGAAAGGGGAGGAAGAGAGAGATGGCTGAGCAGAGTGGAGCCACAGCTTCAGCCTCGGGGTTCCAGCAGCGGTCTGAGCCGAAATTGCCTCATTACAGCAAAACCGAGGCGCTCGCCCCAGCAGCTCTGCCAGTGAGATGGTCCATGTCGGAGGCATGCGAAAGGGGACAATACAAATACGGGCAGCCCCGCCAGTAGGGGCACCCAGGGAGGACCTCACTCCAAGGACCCACGTTGTCTTCGGGGTATAGCAGCACGAAGGAGCACGTCCCAGTCCAAGGGAGAGCTCGAGGCACCATGGATCACTGAGACACAAGCTCGCAGGGCGATCTCTGGGAGTGCAGGGCGAAGACCAGGGGGTAGCCCACAAGCCCACGAGCCCGTCTTGGAACCCGGGTCCTGAAGCAGTGGGGGGAGGAACCCAACCTGCCGTGTGCCAAGCCTCCGATTAAAATCCAGGGAGTTCAGGACTACGATCAGAGAAGGGGAGGCTCAGCAAATAGGCGGACCGTAACCCAGTCTTATAGCCCCGGAAGCCCTGCGCAAAGGTCCAGAAAGGAGCACCAGGGACCAAGCCGAATCCAGGACAGCTGCAGCAGGAGGAGGTCGCCACCTCCCCAGGACCAAAACACCCCCCCCCCGCAGTCTCGTGAGCTCAGGCCTGGTGCAGACTCTTGAGCTGAGGAGCGAAGAACAGCAAGCGGGCAGTTCAACCAGAGGTCGCGGCAACAAATCACCGCATCCGCACCGGAAAAGCCCAGGCTCCGTACCCTCCACGAGTCAGCAATGGTCCATGAAATGGCGTCGGAGTTGCCAGCAGCATTCAGGTAGTGTTTTGCCTTCTGTTTATCCTTTGATATTGCAGTTTATCTTAAAATGAGTAGTTGCGTTGCGTAGCGGTGGGGTTCATCTAAGCAGGGCTGTCGAGCAAAACGATGGAATGTGGGGCATAGGCAAGGATTTTCACAGAATTGTGATCCTAAGCCCCGGAGCTTCGGTGGGGAGCTCCAGCTCGGCGGCCATTTTGTCTTCTAGAGACTCATCTCTTCAGCCTGTAGCTGGCCCATTCACTCATCAGTGTGGTGCCCCGAAAATACTCCTAATTTTACCCAGTAATATGGTTACTTGTGTACTACACTCTGTCTCTCCTCACCTACCCCTAAACTGCAACCACTTTCCCCCTAGCCATGAGCCCTTGCTCTAGCTCCATTATTTCTCTCCTGTCTGCCTTTCCTCCTCCTTCCATTCTCTCTCTCTTCCTTCTCCTCCCTCTCCCTATCCTTCCACCCGTACACACCCTCCCCTGCCTCATCCCACCCCTCTCCCCTGTTTCCCCACATCCCCTTCCTTTTCACTGGTTTCTTTTTCCTTTTCACCTGGTTCCTTTCATGTCTAGTTTCCCTGTTGCATCTAGCTTCCTTTTCGCTTTATTTCTCACATTATTGTCTTTCATCTCCATTCACTCCCTCCCCTTCACCCTTTCCTCTTTGACCTTTCTCCTCTTACTTCTTCTTTCCTCTTCCCCTACTTTCCACATCCCACTCCCGCTGTCCCTCGCCCCTCCTTTCACTCACTTCCATTCTGACCCATCCCATGTGCCCCCTCCTCTCCTCCTTACAACTCTCTTTGTTCCCCTCTCCTTCTTATGTCTTCATTCTTATGTCGTCATCTACCTTCCCTCTCCTCTTTTTTCTTTCTTCTCCTGTCACCTTATCCCGCCCTAACCTGTCCCATCATCTTTCCTTCCCCTCCTCCGCCTGTCCCTCACCCCCCTCCTTCCCATACCTTCCCCACCCCTGCTCTGTCGTCCCCTTTTCTACTGTTTGCCACTCTCAAAACTCACCTGCCCACCAGTGATCTCACTGTCCCTCCAAATCTCTCTTCACTTTCCTCTAATTTGTAATTTCCAGTTCATTCTAAGGCCTTAGAGTCACTGTTGACATATGAAGTTCATCTACAGCTGTCACGTGCTCATTCACTACATACAGTTGTTAAATAAATTAACTTACGCATTCATCATAGCTAAACAGTGTATCCCATCCTGGAGAACCTGAATCCTTACAAACCTGGGGGAAGGAGTACAACAGGGAACAAGAATCCATGGTCACATATTGAATCCAGTGCAATCCATGGACGCTTTTGAAATTGTTGAAGCTGTTTTGATTTTTATGGATTTAGAACCACCCCAAAAGGATGGTAAAATGCGGTAACATGCTGACCACTGTTTATTAGTGAGTAACAATGTATAGAATTTTTACTTTGTGGCTGTAAATTAAGTTCTCATTAAGGGGCATATTAGCAACGCTTTGCGATAACTATCGCAAAGCGTGCTTAGCGCTCCTTTTCCTAACGCCCGCTATCGCAGGTTTTTATCGTGGAGATATCGCGTTATTAGCAATGCGTATCTCCAAGGCGATAAAAATTCCTGCGATAGCGGGGAAATCGCCGTTTTGCAGGGAACATCGCGATGTTCCATGGAAAACAGCGATAACCTTGCTGATACGACCCTGTGGTCGTATCAGCAGAATCCACCCCCAATGGTAAGTATAGCTAAGTCAGGACTTTAGCAGACGTTAGTTTTTGCCGAAAACCACGGATTTCTCCAAAAACTAACATCTGCTAAAATCCTGAGGGCCACCTTGTAAACATCGCGATGGCCCGTTAGCGATATTGTACAATGCAGTTTTACGTGGCATGCCTACCTTCCATCTCATTAGCGCTGCAAGGCTAGGCGGAAAGAAGCCGGGCGCCAAGGCAAGGAAACACGCGCTAGCGTGTCCTTGCTAATAGAGCGATAAAATTATCACCCCTTTTCACCCGAAAACGGACGCTAAATCAGCGATAATTTTATCGCGACCCCTTGATTATATGCTCCGAAATTACTAGCAGTCCCTCTGCAACCTCCCCACTTATCCAGTGAGACACCCTTACGAACCAAGGTATGGGAGGAAACTAATGTCTAATCTGTCAGGATTGAGATCAGGGTCACCTTCACCCACACCAAATCTTCTGCACACTGCGAGCTCATTTTCACTGGTTTAGAAGTTAGTTGTATCTTTCATTGATACCACCCAAGCTAGAAACGCATACAGACTGTTTTTTACTGCAAGGTAATTTTTGATTAGATTTTCTATCTTCATTGGCATTGTGCAGGTGAATACCAATGTGGACCAGATGCACAAAAAGGTAATAAATCTGCAACCACAAATGTATACCATTGCAAGGAGTAGAGTTCAGAATGTTGGCAATCCACAACACTTTCCAGAAGCATTGGTGGAAAGCTGATCTACTTGCAGTTTTCTAAGGCCCTATGTTATGGGATTTTGGAGTAGGGCAGCGCAGCAAAGCACCTTGCTGCGCTGCCCTGCGCCTCAGTGAAAGGGCACGAATGCACAATATTTATGCAATATGGTACATTCCTGTCCTTTCTCTCTCCTCTGGCGCCGTTTCAGAAGCCTGGCACCTACGCAGGAACCCCTGCCACCATTGCATGCAGGATTGTTTTTGTGCAGGAAAGCACACCTTCCTGCACAAAAACAATCCTAAGAGGCGTTTTCCTCTTTGTACTTGTGCTGCAGAAAGCAAAACACATAAAAAAATGAAAAAACAAAGAGAAATAAAGTTATTTCTCCTCATTACGCCTCACCTCAGGAGGTGCAAAGATTTCGTGCTTCCCTAGGTTTGCATGATTTTGTAAATTTGGGGCAGCATCAAAATCAATGGGTGTTACATGGAAAAACCCAACCACAACACCCATGGAACTCCCCACGGGCGCAATTTGCACTGTGTTGCCTTACTCAAAATTTATGAGGCTTACTTATGAGAACCCTGTGTCACTCTTGCACCACGTAAAGTGGTGCATGCTTCATGCAGGGCTCTGAATCAGATTTATGAAGCCACACAAATTCACCCTTTGTTGCTTTGAGTGGCCTCATAAATCTTGAGTAAGGCAGCACAGCACAAATCGCTGCATCGCCTTACTCTGCACCCGGTAGGAGTTCCATGGGCCTTGCAGTGGGTTTTTCCACGCAACAGCCGTGAAATTTGATGCTGCTCCAGATTTACAAAATCATGTAAACCTTGAGAAGCGCCAAATCCTTACTCCTCCTGAGGTAAAGCATAATGAGGAGAAATAACTTTGTTTCTCCTTGTTTTTTTCCTCTTTCTTTTGGCCCGATTAAGAGTTTGGCGGTGCTGCGCTCAGTCCGCCCTGCCTCTGCACCCCCAAACCCGTGGTGAGGCTGCCCACCAGATCACAAGGGTAAATTGAGTCTAGCAGGCTTTTTTGGGCATTCCCATGGTGGTGCCTTTAAAAACAGGCACCACACTGGGAACTTCAAAAACTGTTCCTGCACGGCATGAACAGAAAAGTCCATGCCATACAGGAACTGGTGTGCATGCACACAGGGAATCACATATTGTGCCACCCTTTTGCATCCACATGCCAAGGGGGACCAGGGGCCCCTGAGGGCCCCCTTTGTTTCCTCTCCCACAGGGTATGGAGGAGGAAGCGCCATGTAAACCCTGGTGGAGAGGAAACTCCTAATATGCTTGGCGTGACCACAGCAGCCCGCCAAGCATATGGATGCCTCCTGACTGCAGTAAGACTGCCAGGGAGCAGCAGTTCCCTGGCAGATGCAGCGGTGCTATGGTGGTCCCACTGCCCATCCCACTGTAGGGCATTGGAGTGACCGCCGTGAATCCACGAGTCTGGCGATCCTCGGTCCGCAAGACTTTTAATTGGGCCCTATGTGTGTTGCCTTCTGCAGCACAAGTAGAAAGAGGAAATGCCTCCTAGGGTTGTTTTTGTGCAGGAAGGAGCTGCTTCCTGCACAAAAACAATCCTGCATACAACGGAGGCTCCCTTATGCCATGTTGCAAGGGTTCCTACATTGGCGCTAGGCAGCCGAAATGGCGCCAGCGCGGAGAGAAAGGACAGGTATGCACTGTTTCTTTCATGTCTTCGAATTTTATTAACTCCTTGCTTGACACAAGTAAATCTGCAACCAGTTCTAGGTGGGAAGATGTTAGAGAGGAGTTTTAAATTTGCACAGTCATGTGTTTGTAGTTGTTCCCAAACTCACCAGAAACATACCTGATCTACAAATCCTAATTTCTACGTCAAAGATGGATGACATAATTTCTCACCGTTGTGCTGCACATGAGTTAAAAAATGTACAAGTTTAAAGTCATATGTTGTGAATAACTTGAGCTGTTGAATCCAAATCATGTGTGCATTTATGTTTTATGCAGAACCATTTTTAATGTCACATAAGTATACACTCAATATACATTTTCCAAAATGTCATGATTTTTTGCACAAATGTAGGCAGAGTGCCAAACTTTGCAATCTTTGTTGTAAACCTTTCCACAGAACCGTGCAAAATTTGGACTAAATCGTGCATCTCTGCACAGCCTTGCACACCTTGTCATCACATTAGGCCACCCTGACTGAACTCCACAATTCCCCTTACCATCCTGTAACATCTTTAAAATGAGCTGCATCATTTACAAAGCCATCAATGACCAACACCTCTGCCTATCTGGCAGACAAGTTCAATATTTCCAGTGGCTTTCAGCACACCCTCAGCCTAGACTCCATTAGACAATGAAGTGCAAAACAATAGACAATAAACAAGGCAACAGGCCTTCTCCAACTATGCACTGGGGTTCTGGAACAACATCCAGGACCACCCCAAAACTGACACAATTAGGAAACAGCTGAAGGCGCATTTCTTCAAGTAACACTCCAAAAGTACAGTACAGCCCACTTCTGCTCATAGCACGTGCTATCTGTCTCTTTGCCTTTGTACACATCTCTGCTGCTGGTTAATTAGGTTTGTGCTATATAAGTACCAGATACATACAAACATACACACTTAAATACCACAAACATGGGTTCACGCTTCAATCCCTGGAGCTGGCAGCAGGTTAGTCCATCACCATCTGACTCTGGGCAATAGCTTGCTTAATGTTCCCGACGGCTCCCTGCGCCTTGACACCCTCGGGTAATTGTTTGCGTTTTACAAATACTGGATTTAAAGACATTGGTGGAGGCTGGGACTGACGTCAGCTAAGAGGTATGTCCCAACTGCAGCTCCTGATAGTAGTTCTTATAGTTGAATTTATACAACTTTCTGGAGAAGCAAACACTAAGGGAGAGGATGTAGCCTAACGGCTAGAGGGGTCGACCTCGAAGCTGGGGAACCGGGTTTGAGTCTCGACGCTGAAAATCCTGTGATTCTGGGCAAATCACCTAATCTCCCTGTGCCTAACGAAAATGAATGTGTCCATCTGTAATTGAACTTGTGCTCATGTAAAGAGGGCTGATACCCCATGTCTCGGGTCTAGTTCGCGCTATATAAAACTAAAAAGAAACAATAGGGTTGATGGCTTGCCTCCAGGCTGGTGAGGAGGAGGTTCAGGTCGTAACATATGCTGGTGGCCTCTGATGAAGATGTGCCTGTGGCTTGGAAATGCAAATAGCTATCCTGTGACCACAACCGACGATCATCATTTGAGATCTGGGCAAGGGCTGACAGTTCATCCATGGTTGGCCCAAATATGGGGATGGCAGAGACTCAGAAATGCACCAGGTCGCACCCTCTACCTTTCGTGGTCCTTCAGTGCCAGGGTGGTGTGGGCACGGGGGATGAATACCAGGCAGCGGCTTGTCTTCTCTGTGCTTGCTTGTCTCAATGATCTCGAGGTCTCTGTAAGAAGTGTCAGGGTCATGGCCTAAGGCAGAAATGTGTGAGAATCAGTAACAGGGGCAAAATGGCATTTGGGCGATGGTCACAGGGTCTGGCTGACAACTACAGAGGCGGGAGGGTCTGATCTTGGGCATGGTGGTTCATCTACATGTGGTTGATACCAAAGCAGCTCCAGCAGCACTTGGCACTTCAATAGCTCGCTCAACATGGCAGGCTGGCCCAATGTGTGCATCGTCCAGAGTACACGCAGGTCACTTTGTCCACTAAGACCTGGGTTCATGAGCATAAAAGTAGCTTAAGAAATAGACTCAGGGAACAGGCAGCTTCTGCTTCCGATACCATTCTGATTGATCTGTTTTGGTGCCATTTTGGGCTCATGGCAGTTGAGCTCTGTATTGGGGCATTGCAGTTGAGCACTGTATTGGGATCATGGCAATTGAGCTCTGTATTGGGCTTATGGCAGTTGGGTGCCATTTTGGGCTCATGGCAGTTGAGCACTGTATTGGGCTCATGGCAGTTGAGCGCTGTATTGGGCTTATGGCAGTAGAGCGCTATTTTGGGCTCATGGCAGTTGGGCGCCCTTTAGGGGTCATGGCAGTTGAGAGCTGTATTGGGCTAATAGCAGTTGGGTGCCATTTTGGGCTTATGGCAGTTGAGCGCTGTATTGGGCTCATGACAGTTGAGGGCTGTATTGTTCTCATGGCAGTTGAGCGCTGTATTGGGCACATGGAAGTTGAGCACTGTATTGGGCTTATAACAGTTGAGCGCTGTATTGGGCGTATAACAGTTGAGCGCTGTATTGGGCTTATAGCAGTTGAGCAAAGTATTGGGCTCATGGTAGTTGAGCGCTATATTGGGCTCATGGCAGTTGGGAGCTGTATTGGGCTTATCGCAGTTGAATGCTATATTGGGCTCATGGCAGTTGAGTGCTGTATTGGGCTTATGGCAGTTGAACACTATATTGGGCTCATGGCAGTTGAGCGCTGTATTGGGCTCATTACAGTTGTGCACTGTATTGGGCTCATGGCAGTTGAGCGCTGTATTAGGCTCATTGCAGTTAAGCACTGTATTGGCCTCATGGCAGTTGAGCACTGTATTGGGCTCATGGCAGTTGAGCACTATATTGGCCTCATGGCAGTTGGGAGCTGTATTGGGCTCATGGCAGTTGAGCGCTGTATAGGGCTTATGGCAGTTGAGGGCTGTATTGGGCTCATGGTACTTGAGCACCGTATTGGGCTCATGGCAGTTGAGCGCTGTATAGGGCTTATGGCAGTTGAATGCTGTATTGGGTTTATGGCAGTTGAGCACCGTATTGGGCTCATGGCAGTTGAACACTATATTTGGCTCATGGTAGTTGGGAGCTGTATTGGGCTTATGGCAGTTGAGTGCTGTATTGAGCTCATGGCAGTTGAGTGCTGTATTGGGCTCATTGCAGTTGAGCGCTGTATTGGGCTCATTGCAGTTGAGCACTGTATTAGGCTCATTGCAGTTGAGCACTGTATTAGCCTCAAGGCAGTTGACCACTGTATTGGGCTCATGGCAGTTGGGAGCTGTATTGTGCTCATGGCAGTTGAGCACTGTATAGGGCTTATGGTAGTTGAGGGCTCTATTGGGCTCATGGCAGTTGAGCACTGTATTAGGCTCATGGCAGTTGAGCTCTGTATTGGGCTCATGGCAGTTGAGCGCTGTATTGGGCTTATGGTAGTTGAGCGCTGTATTGGGCTCTTAGCAGTTGAGCACCGTATTGGGCTCATGGCAGTTGAGAGCTATATTGGGCTCATGGCAGTTGGGAGCTGTATTGGGCTTATGACAGTTGAGCCCCATTTTGGGCTCATGACAGTTGGTCACCATTTTGGGCTAATGATAGTTGAGTGCTTTATTGGGCTTATGGAAGTTGGGCACCATTTTGGGCTCATGGCAGTTGGGCGCCATTTTGGGCTCATGATAGTTGAGTACTGTATTGGGCTCATGGCAGTTGGGCACCATTTTGGGCTCATGGTTGTTGGCAGCCGTCGCATCATCTCACTGGCAGGGGAAGGTGCACAGTCCACACCGCTCCAGGCTGCTTACATTAGTTGGCCAGTGTGTGAAACATTTGTCATGTTTCCCGTCAGTGGAAGATGTTTTTCCAAGTTATTACTGAGGTCTGATGATGAGCCACTTCACCACGTGATAACTGATCGATAATTACATTATTTATAAAGGCCCAACAGTTGCCTTCCGAAAGAAGTGTTCTGGTTCTAAAAACATGAATCCACTTTTAGGAGGTGACGATCTGTTTTGTCAGCCTGTAGATTTAGCAGCAGAAAGGACATTTGTTGGAAAAAATAAATGTTTTTAATTGGCGTCTGTAAAGGGTTAGAGATCTCTGAGTGGATAGATCGAAAAGTAGTTCGTTCCAGACTCTGGATGTAGTCAGAGAATAAGGAATGACCCCCGACTCTGGATTTCCTAAAGGTAGTCTTGAACTGGCAAGCGGCTTGTGTCCTGGGAAGGCAAGAAAGGGATGTATGTCGTTACAACGCACACTTTTACAACGCATGCACTTACAACGCATTTTTTACAACGCAACATCCACTACAACGCATTCCATTACATAGCATGACACTACAACGCATGTTTAAAAACTACCTTTACAACGCATTCCATTACATTGCATACTACCTTTACAACGCATACCATTACAAAGCATAATATTAAATTGCATTTAAGGTAAGTATTGGATAGTATAGGGGTAAAAATTGCTATTCTAACTCCAGGGGTGCAACAGTAGGGTAAGTGTTGGATTGCGTTGTAATGGTATGCGTTGTAAAGGTAGTATGCGATGTAATGGAATGCGTTGTAAAGGTAGTTTTTAAACATGCGTTGTAGTGTCATGCGATGTAATGGAATGCGTTGTAGTGGATGTTGCGTTGTAAAAATTTAGTTGTAAGTGTAGTGCGTTTTAACAGTTGCGTTGTAAAGGTTGTTCACCGCAAAAAGCCGGTTCCAAAACACATATATGAGCTTTGATCTTCATCATTAGTAGATCTGTGGTCTAGGCATGAGGCTTTGAACAGACACCATTTCTGAACCGAGAGCCAGTGAACTGGGATAGAGGGGCAGACCCCCAAGGCCTAAAACGAAGCGGGCTGCTGTGTTTTGTAAAGTCTGGACTTTGTGGATACGATATTTTGGTGACCCAACTAAAAGGGAAGTAACAATACTCCATCTTCCAGGGAATTAGATCCTGAATAAGATCTTTCCTAGCAGATGAGGAGAAACCTGTTGACCATAGCTTGCTGATGTAACGGGAACAAGAAAGTACCACAGGGCCCTGGTACTTTCTTCAACACCCACTATGGAAGTGAAGTGTGAAGGAGTAAGCAGGAATGTCTAGGATGGAATTGTGGGCAGGAGTAGGGCCAGGTGTCCAAGCGGAGGGCAGCTGTCTTTTCTGTCCAAAGATGCTGCCCTCTTGTCGAGGCAGTCGCCATCATTTTATTCGTGTTAGAAGGGAATTAAACTGACTTTATAAGGAATTCAGTTTGCCAAGCATCATATTGAAACCGAGGTGCTTTTCCTATGATTCTAAGTCCCATCCGTCACTGTCCTCAAGTTACCTCACCGGGTTCATTTCTCTGCCAGTGATGCCGTCAGGCAGTTCGTCACACAGTGCGTCACACCAGCGCAGCTGTGACTTGCACCAAATAAAAACACCTCTGTATATCGTTCAAACGGGAAGGGGAACATCCCAGCACCCCCAAAATAGCACGTCCTCGTTGTAGGTGAGTATTGCAGTCCCAAGGTGAGATCAGCGCAGGAATAAACAGCATCTTTTTAAGGAATCAATGCCAAAGGTAGGTGGCCGGGTGTGCGTCAGAGTCCGCACTAATATATTTAAAAAGCCTGCTGCAGTGAAAAACAGAACGAAAAAAAAGCGATTGCTGTCTCTATACAATGCTTCAAAGGGAATAGGAATTTTATGAGTGATGAGTACGCGTACTTTTGAGGTGTAAAACAGCCCCTGTCGCAATGCAGCACTCCGGGGTGGGGGGGGGGGGGGGGATTATCCCCCATCAGCCAGCAGCAGAAGATGAGAGAACAATGCTTCTCTGGGCGAAGCCAACGCCCATTCTGCCTTTATTTTAAAGAATTTGTGCAATAGGTCGGCAGATAGCCGTGATATCTAGCCAGGCCTAAAAACAAGATAACAGCAAACGTAAAGACAGAAAAAATATACTCTCAGCGGGCGATTGCAGCGGGTGCAAAACAAACTAGAAATGTAGCACAAAAAAATCAGCATTGTTTTGCCTGTTAAAGAGAATACAACAAACAGATTTTACCGTGGATTTAAGGATAGAAGGATTACCTTTTTTGAGCAACACATCGTGAGGAGAATTCACCACACCTACAGCTGTGGGCTCACAGAGGAAATTCATCTCCACCCAGTGTGTCAACCAAGGGTAGCATCCAGTGTAACTCTAGTGGCAGAACTAACAACCTTTGATTTGCAATCGGTCTCGCATGTGTTTGAGTTAGAGCCATTGGCTTTGTAAATGCCAATGGGCTTCCTTGTGGTGGCCATTTTTGCCACACACATTCGGCCTGAGCTGCTCAAAGAGCCCATTAATGATTCCCTGTCACATCTACAATTGACCAGACAGAAAGCAGTCACACTAAAGGTGTGGCTGATGTGGCCTTCCTTGAGTCCTTTTGGAGTGAGATGAAGAGACCCCACACAATCATGTGTTGACATGCAGAATCCCAGTGCCAACATGACTCAACAGAAGCAGCGCCTGGCACATGCGCCAAAATATACCACTGCTAACACTAGTCGTGCTCAGTTGCAGCTAAAGGGCCTTGAAGTATTTCCAGAGATCTTTTTAAATCGTGATGGCTCAGCCTTAATATCTTCTGCCAAAGTTAACAACCCACCCATATTGGGAATGCTTAAAAACGAAGGGAAAAGAATGGATTTAGACAGTACATTACAAAGAAAACACTGCGTGAACCCAGCCAGCAAAGCCCTTTGAGTGCTTGAAAACGAAACATTGGTATCACAAAAAGCGGATATGTTCCAAGCTGAAGTCACAATGAATCGCAGATTAATACAATTCTATCTTTTAACAGAAACAAATATATCAAACAATGACACACTTTAGTGTTAAAGGTGCAGCTTGCAAGGACGAGTGTTGAAAAGTGTGGGCTGCTCCCAGAAATACGCCAGGAAGCGGTCTCTCAGACACAGTTCATAAAACTCGGAGGGGCTTATTTACAACCAGGGCGTCATATTTTTTTTTGTTTTTTTTTTTTAAAACCTTTATTACAATTCCGAAAAGATACAAGTATGGGCCTACAACCAACAGGCCGGCCGCTAAACGCAGTGTAAACATAGGCACGACTTAACATGCACATCAATGAAGCAGCAAAAGAGTTACTAAAGTGCTAATCATCGCAGTCAGCCACAGCCGCAGTCCCTAAACAAACAGGAAAGGTTTCATATTTTTGAAAAACAGAAAACATCAAACTCACAAGGCAGAGGAGGTTAATGGCAGAAACATGTGCTCCTCGTATCGAGGGAGTAAACCAACCCGGGTAGACAGAGGGGGGGGGGAGGGGGGCAAGGCAGAAGCGACAAAGTCGCATGTCGCAGGAGCATACAGGAATGTGGGGGCTAGGGAGACAGAGCGGCGTCCATCTCACGCGTCTGGGGCGGGGCGCAAATACCTCCACGATAGGAGTTCCAGGGACCCCACACCTTAATCCACTTCCCAGGCTTGCCTCTCGCCACATACACCGTTTTCTCTCTAAACATACACCAGTCCATGTGTTCCTTCCACTCGGAGACCGTTGGCGGCCTCTGGGAGCCCCACAGTTGCGCGATGTCACGCTTCGCTATCATGTAGCCTAGGGTCACCCATTGCGTCTGCGTCACATTGTAATCAGTCGGCTCCCAGACATTCAGCAAGCATCTACGTGCCTCCGGTAACAAGGCAACATGCGTGACTTCTTCTATCACCGCATGCACTCTGCACCAAAACCGAGTCACCTCCGGACACTCCCACAAGATATGGAGAAAAGTCCCCAGTAGCCCACAGCATCGCTTACACAATCCATCCACCGAATACCCCATATGCATCAGGCCGGGCCCCGTGACGTACACTCTATGCAGTATCTTAAGCTGGACGAACCGCAATCGGGCCGGGATAGCCACCTCTTTCGGGGAGGCCACCGCTGACACCCAATCCTCGTCGTCCAGTTCTATACCGTCTGCAATCCATGTCTCCCGCAATGAGGCCAGCAAACCCATTCGATCATTGATAAGCTTTTTATAAATCAACGAAATGGTGCTATCCGGCACATAGCCGTCCAATATTCTGTCTTCCAACGGGGAATGCTCCGGAATAGCCGCCACGTCTGAGAACACGGAACACAAGGCATGATGAACTTGAACATACCGATAGTATTCCCTATCATTCAACTGGTATTCCGTTTTCAGCATGTCGAACGTCTTGAATTTCCCTTTCGTCCAGAGATCCCCTACTGTGCTGATACCAATCATATCCCACTTCTCGAAGCCTTTCGTAGTATACAGACAACCCAAACGCTGGGACGCGTACAATGTCGTAGCCCGAGTCAAGCGATCCCTCCACCCCATCGCCGCATTTGCTGCATGCCACACCTGCACTGCGACCCGCGTCGGGCCCGTCAACCGCGCATCAAGGGACCCCGAGTATAGTGCTCAATTATAGTCTCCGCCTGGCAGTAGCAATTTGTCCATCTCAAAAGCCGGGTTCAAAGCAGGGCCATACATCCCGTGATTGACGGCAGCCAACTGGGAGGCCCAGTAATATCGCTTAATGTCAGGGAGGGCGACCCCCCCGTCATACCACGGTAGGGTCAGTTTAGCAAGAGCAATCCGCGGCCGCCCATCCCAAAACAATCGACGCTGGAGACACTCCACCTCCCGAAAATAACGGGCCGGCACTACGTCCATAGTATTCTGCAGGGCGTACAAAAAACGTAGTAGCGACATCATTTTGAACAATGCTGCCCGGCCGAGCGGCGAGAGCGGCAGCCGCCGCCAACCCGCCACATCCGCCCTTAGGCGCTGAAGGGGGGGGGGAGAAGATTCCGTTCATACCGGGCCACCGGATCCAAGGTTATAAAGATACCCAAATACGTGAACCCCGACTCCGCAATCTGGATAGGGCACCCCCGCGGAAGGGGGGGGCCTCCCCGGAGAGAACGTATACACAAGACTTAGCCCAGTTAATTACCAATCCGGAGTTGCGACCAAAGGAGCTCAACACATCCACCAATACAATGAGCGATTTACGCGGAGATGCAAGATACAAGAGGATATCGTCCGCATATAGGGAAACACGATCCTCGTATTCCGGCGTCCATCTAAGGCCACGTATCGAGGGGTGCCACCGCAACCATTCCGCAAGGGGCTCCAAGCAAAGCGCAAAGAGAAGAGGCGATAGTGGACATCCCTGTCGGGTGCCCCTACCCAAAACAAAGGGAGCCGACACCCGTCCGTTGACCACTACCTGTGCCAGTGGGTTGTCATAAAGCAATTTCACCCAACCGATAAACCCCGGGCCGAACCCAAACTTCGCCAACGCCGCACAGATGTATGGCCATTCCAAGGTGTCGAACGCCATGGTAGCGTCCAAGGACGCCAAGATGGCCGGCTCACGAATGAATGGGGCGCGAGCAAGGATGCCATGCAGTCGCCGCAGGTTCAAAGCGGTATTGCGATGGGGTATAAAACCGGATTGATCCTGATGAATCAGGTCGCCACAACCCGGATCAGACGATTGGCCAGTACCTTAGCGAGGATTTTGGGCTCCGCGTTTAACAAAGAGATAGGCCTGTAAGAAGTACACCGATCCCGCGGCTTCCCTTCCTTGTGGATAACAACAATAGTAGCAAGACGTTGGTCAGAAGGGAGGGAGCCCGCCGCCCGAGCCCGAGCCTCAAGGAACATGTCCCGGAGATACGGGGCAATCGCATCTGGGCGCAGCTTATACAGTTCGATGGGAAGTCCGTTAGGACCCATGGCCTTACCCGAGGCAATGGAACGAATGGCCAAAGCAATCTCATCTGGCGATAGGGCCGCATCCATCAATACTTTATCCTCATCAGATAGGGAAGGCAGAGTAATGTCTCGAAGCAGCAGTCGAGAGTCTTCCTCCAATCGCTCTGAGACCGGAGAGTAGACCCTGTGAAAATACTCCGCAAAGCAATCAACAATGTCACCGGGATCCGTCACACGCACACCATCCACCCTCTCAATCTCTGGCACCACTCAACTCGCTCTTTCCTTCTTATCCAACCAGGCAATCAACTTCCCGGCCTTATCACCCATATCGTACAATCGCCCCTGTTGCTCCCTGCTCATACTCCTAGCAGATTCAGTAACCAGCGCCTTATAGTCGGCCTCCTTAAGCTCCAGCACATGCAATCTGTCATCCGTAACACCTTGCTCCAACTCACTCTCCAACTCGGTGATCTCATTTTCTAGCCGAACAACCTCCTGCGCCTCGCATTTTTTGGTATGGGAAATGAGAGATAGGGCCTGGCCCCGGAGCACCGTCTTAAAGGCCTCCCAAAGGGAGATGGCGGAAGACACCGACCCCACGTTATCATTAAAATAGTGTTCCAAAGACTTAACCAGGTCTGCACGGATCGTGGGGTTTCGTAGGTACCAGGGGTTGATCGGCGCCACCCTCCCCTCCGCCCCCAAGGCGATATCTAGGTGTAGCAAAAGAGGGGAGTGATCAGATATACCGCGTGCCAAGTGTCGCACTTCCCCGATCATACCAGCTTGGGCTGCACGCACTAGCATATAGTCAAGCCTCGAAAGACTACCGTGGGCCCCAGAGTGGAAGGTATATTGCGCCTGTCCAGGGTGTTTCAACCGCCAGCAGTCTATCAGTCCCAGGGTATCCAAAAAGCCCCCCAGCCAGTTCTGGGCCCGAGGGAGGTCCCTAGGGGGGTGTCGATCTTCAACTCCGGAAACCACTGCGTTAAAATCCCCCCCCAAGACCAAAACCCCCCCCGGAAGCCCAAGTAGCAGGCGCCCCAAATCAGCAAAGGTGGCCGTCTGCAGGCTCGGCGGCACGTAGACCGTGACCAGCGAAAGCAATCTACCCTCCCACCTCCCCACCAGCGCAGTGTAGCGCCCTCTGTCGTCGTGGAGCACCTCATCCACCACCAGCGGGAGAGAGGTCCTGACTAAAATGCCCACTCCCCCTTGGGTGCTAGATGAGTCACCACTAGATCCTCCACAAAAAGATCCACAGCAGACTCCTCCGACCGTTCGGGCACGGCAATAATGCGGACGTTGTTCCGTCTGGCCCTGCCTTCGGAGTCCTCAAGGCGACGCTCGGTCAGGTCACTGGCGAGCTGCAACCTCCACACCGTCGTCTGCAAGGCGGCCACATCTACCGTTAGGCTCGACGCTGCTTGGGTCAATGAGTCGACCCGGTCATTGGTTTTCGACAGGTCCGCTCTGACCAAGGTGACATCAATCAGCACCGAGTCCAATTTGTTAGCCAGAGTATCCAATTGCTGGTTCACAGTCACCTTCATCTCCTCAATGGCCCCCATGACATCCAACAGGGTCAATTCGGATGATGCGCCCGAGGCCTCCTTGGGCGGCTCAGGCGATTTACGCGATCCACTAGGGGATCCCTTTGGCTGTGCATAGCGGTCCATATTGTTGGCCTGGGAATAAGCTCCCCTCCGGGTAGATTTAGGTTTCAGTTTGTCGCCGTCCACTCTCGTCGTCATCGTCAGCAATCAGCAAGGTCAGCACCCTCCAGCACCCGGAGGAAGGCCAGGAGATCCGGGCCGCCAACTGAAAGTGGCCTGTTTACAGTTCAAGACTAGGCCTTGCACTCCGTACGCCGCGCAGCTCTCCCAATGTCTCACGCATCAGTCTCGGTAGCTTAACTCGAAACCGAAAGTGAAAGCACTGGGTCCGGGGCAGGCCCAGCCTGGCATGCCGCTGTTGTTCAATTCGCAGCCGGGCACCTCACCAACCCGAGTTCGGCACCAAGGCCGGAGAAGGCCGCAAACTTCAGATCGGCAAAAAATACATTCGCGGAGTCCAATTTCGATTTGGAAAACGAGTGGCACCTTAGCGCAAGATCATAAACAAAAGCCCATCGAAAAAATCAGGATTATGACAGGATAGACGTGGGAGGTTGCGGAGGCCCCCGGGAGCCACAAGCCTACGCGGCCATCTTGGTTGCGCGCTAGGCTCTTCCCCCCCAGGGCGTCATATTTAATATGGGAAAAGTGACGCACCGGCGGCGCAAGGGGCTTGTAAATAAGCCCAGGAGTATGTTCAGGATTCTAGTTTACATGAATTTAAAAGCAGTCAGCTGTGGGATGTGGCTTTAAAGTAGCCCTAATAGGGGGAAGCGCAAGGGTGTCCTGCGCCCATCATGCCTAGCACATAGGAAACCACTCGTGCTCGGCTTGGGACAGCAGCCAAGGTGACCACTTAACCACAAAATGTTTATTATACTGAGACTAGTCAGGCCAATTCAGATAAAGGGCTGCTCGCACTCAAAGCTAAAATGTATGAAGTGCTTATCCCCGGCTCCCCGCATGCAGGCGCCAGAATGGCCACATTGGAATTCAATCAGAAGTGCGGTTGAAAAGTCTTCAAGATGCAGGTTTTATTCCGCCTGTGTAAGTACCACCACAGTTTCCAGTGCAATATCCTTGAGAAAATTGTCATAGAGCTGCCACGCTTCCGGATGTTTTTCTTGAGCCTATAAGCCCTGGTGAAGTTCCCCTAGCGGGAACGAAACGCGTTCGCTGAGCTTATTTTCTACTGTACATTTGAAAAAAAAAAGGAAAATATTATTTTTTTGACATTACACTGAGTCTTTTGGACTTCATTGCCTGGCACTCCCCCACTTGTAGCAACTTGCCAGAATGGCCACAGCTTCACACTCTGCTGGCACGCAAATATAGTTGCTCCTCACACCACTACTGAAGGTATGCATTACTTGTGGTCTCTAACTCCAGCTTCCAACCATCAGGGTACGTCCACACTCTCTCCAGACGTGCGCCGGGAGGAAGCCCCTCCCCAAGTGCTATGTTCACTATCTACACAATACAAACTGTGCGACGGTGAGACTCCTTCCCAACGCCATGCACTCCGTGCATGTGTAAATCCCCAGCTGGGACATCCTGCCTTTGTCCTCATTCATCAGGGGCTGGTGACGGACACAGAGCAAATCAGCTCATCCCCCCACTGTGCCTCACACTCCCTGGCAGGGACAGCCTGTCCTCAGTGCTATATGAGGGGGAAAAACACCATTCCAGTGCAAAACCTGACAGCTTCGTACAGCCCCCTCGCTGTTTCCCACGCACCACTAGAAACGGAGTAAGCCATCCTGCATGGATACTCTGCACCATCACATGAAGAAAACTCAGCCTGTTACCCATTTTGTTGCATAAGTAAACAATACACAAACATGAACTGAAACAAACAAAACACGAGCCGTGAAAAAAGATGAAGCATGGCGTCCGGAGGAGTGTTTCACCAGTGGAGTGCTGGGGAAGCTTCAGTAAGCACAGGAATGAGAGGAATCTCGCAGAGAGTGCACGTCAGCAATTCTGAAATGGAGAGACGACCAGGAGTAAGAGACTTTAATAGAACTTTAAACTGGCAGCAGCAAAAGAGGGTCAGCCACGACTCCAAAAACACACACAACATGCTACCTTCTAAGAACAAGCCAGTGTGATTGGTTGGTTGCAGAGCTTTTAATGCCCAGACAGGAGGAGGGGCCATCGCACACAATCGAGGAGCAAGCGTGCAGTGGCCAAAAAAAAAATCACTTAGTGAAATCGCCTCAGCTGAAACAAGCATAGAAAGTAGGGACAATTGAGGGCAATGCACCAATAGAAAGCCAGCATTTAGGAATGGCACAAGGAAGAACCAATGGCAATTGGTGGGTGTACCAAAAGCCCACAGAAGATATACAACAGGTCTTGCAGACAGCGCAAGCTCTGTCTAGGCTCGACCTAATAAAAACGCCATAGTAAATCCAACCCCATCTATTGCCAAGTTCTTTCTAATGCCAGAACCTCACAAGGAGTCACAGTGACAAGATGCTTACCACTCACAGCACAACTCACAAGTTCTTCAATACGTGTTTCCAACTCACTGTCCATGTATGGCCACCGAAACTCTTCCCTCATCATCCTTTTAGTGAGAGTAGTGTCTTGGAGCACACTGTGAGCAACCTCAATAATCTGTTCTTGCAAACTGATGCCTGGAATTAACTTTTCTCTGGGGGTGGGTGATAAAGTCCACTCCGCCGGTGGAGGTGGAAGTGGAGCTGGAGCTGGTGGAGTTTTGGCCACTCTGTGTTACGCATGTAACATGGAGTTCCAGCCAAATTATGCCAATTGCCGTATGGCAGAGTGTTCCCTCGTGTGCTGCTCACCAACGGTAAGTTGGTGAGTGTGAATTGGCATCCCCTAGCATGCTTTTTTGGTGCTAAGAGGGCACCCAGCGAGGTTTTCCCAATGTCGGCATTCATGACCGTTCGCTGTAAGAAAGCTGCCACTCACGCAGAAAATCTACTCGAGTGGCAGCAAAACCAACTCGAGAAGCAGTGCCCTGTGGTACGCCGCGTGGTGCTAAACATCAGCATGAGCAGTGCTACATGCCGATTTCTTCCAGTTCGGTGAACAACATGGAAACTCGCGGAGTTTCGTGTAACTCCGCGACTTCCTCCCACCCCTACTTTCCTCTATGATAGAGTGAGCCACTTAATTCAGACAATGTTTTACTGATCGTCCAGAATTGCTCAAAATCTGGGTTTCCTGGGACTCCCCCCAAATTGAACTTTCTGAATTCCTACATGACCCTGTCTTGGGATATCGCCTACCTCCACTTGATCTCACTTTCACACATAACCTCATTGTGCGTTATTCTATATCATCCAAGAATTCCAAACAGTCAATCGCAAAAAATGTCAACCTTGGCAAGCAGTCCACCCACATGTACTGACCACTTCAACTATATTGGATTGTGAAATTGTATGCAAGTAATTTTGTGGTCTGTGATCAGTTTTCATTACAAACATTCCTTACACATACGACCTGAACTTTTCTACAATCCACATGCAGACCAGCCTTTTTTTCTTGATCACCTAGTATCTACACTCCATCTGAATCAATGTTCTTTGATGCAAAACCCAACTCTGAACTCTTTCTGGCCCTTTACTTGGAAGATAAAAATGCAACCATTTTGTAAGTACTAGCATCAACTGTGATGTGGCTGACATGGTTTTCTGGATTTGGTTGTGTTGGGATGGAAAAGTCCTCCGTATGGCACTGGACGTGTACACCAGCCCTGAGTGCCCCAACTGAACTGAAGCCTGGGTCCCTAATGCTAATTTTTTGTTCTCCTGGGCACCCACGGAATAAACAGACCTTTTTATTTGTGTCACTGAATTGAGGCCTACTGGTTCATTCATTTCAAGTTATGCTGTTGTTTGCTTAAGTCACCCGTGACATATATCGATTTGGTGTGTAGTGCTGTGCAGTGCATGTGTGGTCTTCTTGTGCTTGGTGTGTGTGTGCCTGTAAATGTGGCACAATACAGGGAAATGAACAGTAATCAGGCAATTGTTCAATCTTGCAAGTTCTAATGTTCTATCAGTTTAAGCTACAAACCCAGACAAAGAGCCGGATACAAAAACTGTTACTTACAGCACACTGGTTTACTGTTTTTATAATCACATAATTGGTGCTTCACTGCAAAAGATGTTAAACCAGGTATCTCCAACGAGTAGCTCGTCAGCTAACGGTAGCTCTCTAGTTACCCATAAGTAGCTCACCTGTAAGCAGTCCAGCTTAATACATTAGAAACCTTTACCAGTTAAATTCATATGTATACCAACATTTAAAAGTATGTATTGGAGACAACAATTTGTGTATTTTCAGAACTCATGAGCTGATGTTTGGGAGACTTATTACTAGTATTAACTTGGTGCCAGACATTCTAAATTGACAAAGCTTTTTTTGCAGTATTGCTGGGAACCGTTCCTTAAGTACCGATGGGTTCACTGCTGGTAATCTTGCATAAAGTGGCCTCTGATGTAAGCTTGATTGATGTGGTCGGTAGTTTTACATTTTATTTGTAATGATTTTTATTAATGATTTTAATTAATGATCAATAAAATATTTATTGCTAAATACAGGGAAATGCAGTACTGTGCAGTGCATGTATGTTATACGCATGTGCCTGCAAAGGGTATAATACATGAAGGATGTAGTGTTGTGCAGTGCATGCATGTTATATGCATTTTGTGGGTGTATTTATACCTGTGAATAGTACAATGAATGGTAGTCTGGGTTTCATTTTGGGAGAACCAGGGCTGCAAGCTGAAACATGAGGGGAGAAGTTAAGGAATCCCACCACACACTTTTGTGAGTTGCTGCATTCCTGTACACTGGGTGGGACACACTAGAAAAGAGAGAGACAGGCTCCCCAGTGAACTTCAAAGGATGCTTTTCGATTCAGAGAGAGGTTACATGGAAGGGACCTGGGTACATCTCAGGAAGGGGATGGTGCTGATAAGAGACTAATAAAGGGTAGGACTGAGGCCCTGTAGTAACCTTTTGAGAAACATAGCACATTGGCTGGCATCCAGGTGTCAGCTTCTAGTCACTCCCATGGCCCGTGCTGTGGGGCTATCAGATTTGGAGTCGCTCTTACTGTGACAGTCTGCTTTCAGGTAGAAGAAAGGGCAGAGGATTGGGCACTTCAAAATGAAACTGAACCCTACATACATTTCAACTACTCATGCTCTAAATCACATTTGGTGTTTGAAAATAGACTATAAGTAGGGGAGCTTGAGACCCCCAAAAATGTCAGTTGAGTAGGCTAAGCTCTGCAAGGCTTCAGCCTGTAACTGGGACTGCATGCCAAGGCCTGCTAGTTAGTTTCCCACCTGGATGAGGGACATCACCAGGGAATCCTAGACCACCTGCCCAGAAGCCTGGAGCACTGGCACGTGTCTGCTTGCTAAAACCAGTATGCCCTGTGAGGAAGAGGAGAACGCAGGAGGAAGTTAGGTCCAGTGGGGAATCCTGGTGAGTGGATCCCCTTGGCGAGTTGTTGTTGGTGTGCAATGAATGTCAGCAACCCTTGTATGTCAGAAGAAAACTGCCGTGAAGAGAGCTGTGATCGTTGCTGCACCGATTGGGTCATCGCCCATGTGCAGTAAGAAACTGGTGACCCTGTAAGCCAGAGTGGGATGTAGCTAATGAGCGGTGATAAGCCGGAGTTCCCTATGCCAGTGGCGGCCACGTGATGAAACCGGCTGTGCGAATTGGGTCAGAGCCCATGTGCGGCAGAAAGATGGTGACCCCGTATGCCAAAGGGGGCCACTGGGACCAAGCAAGAACTGTGGCCTGGTTGAGATCATAATTGGGGAAGAGAGGCCGCTCTGCTGAACATAACGATCCTGCACCATGACTGAAGACCAGTGCCAGGACTTAAGCACCTCCCCCCTGATTCATTGTGGGAGGAGCTGAAGAACTTACCTAATTTGGAAGAGCAACAAGAACCCCTCTGCCACTGCTGCTGTGGGATTGTGTGTGAGGAATTTGAGGACGACCGAGAGCGGCCCACCTGGAACAGAGATCTTACCGGAGAAAGTGTGAAACTCCATCACCAATGGAGGGGGGCTGCTCAGAGACTCCTGTTGCACCGATCCTGCTGGTGCATGTAAGACTGATTTCAGGCCAGTCAGTCCCAGGAGAACTTGCTTGCCAGATAGGACTTTGCCGCCGGGACACTTTTGACTTTGATACGGAGTCAGAGTGGGACTCCTGAGACTCGGACTACTAGTGGAGCTTCACCTGAATGTTACCCATAGTGAATGAGGAAAACCACTACCGCTAGCTTGAGGGAAGTTGGATTCAGAGATCCATCTATGAAGCATTAGATCCTTGACCGCAGGGGACTGTTGTATTTTACTTTGTTGTCATATGTAAATGCTTATGTTATAAAAAAAAACCAGTATTTGACTGCAACATTATTTATTACTGCTGTGTGTATTTTGAGTTGTGATCCCGTGTGCACCATCACCCCCTCTTCCCCACCCCAGAGGAAGCCTTGGACTGCTTGAACCATGCTAATATTGATAGTCAAGTGCAGAAGGGGTACTTGGTCCTGTTGCTCAAGACTCAGGAGTAAAAGGCTTCAACCACCACGGTGAGGCCCAGTAATCACAGTTCTCTCCATGGCTCTCTGAATTTTATTCTGATAGTTTCTAAGGAAGAGGCTTGAACACTCAGTTGAACATTTTTTTCTCAGGGAAAGCCACAACACAAACACTGTTCTAGTCAATATATACATTATTTTTTAACAAAGGTCTAGAAAGTATTGATAATTTGACAAAACCTTTCGCGAACTTTGAATAAAGCTTGCGCATTCTGAGAAGAAATCTCAATTGTTCTTTGTCTTTTGTGGTGGAGCATTCACAACGCAGTCAACTAATCCAGGCTTTGACTTGACGCCATTGGTGGCCAAGACATGGCCCACGTCCAAAACTTTCAAAGTTCTAAAGATGCATTTCTTTTTTGTAGCATCCCCCCTCTATCTCATAAAAGGAACACCACACCCTCCACCACCTCATAGTGCTGTTGTATTGTTATATCAAAAATAAATGTACCACCCTGGAAAGACCACGACATTGCAAATCTTCTTTAGCATCTCTGGCATAACCCTTTGAAAGGTGGATGCCATATGGAGAGGAGAAGAATTGGTAGGTGCCTGTGGCAGTAATGAAAGCAGTGTAGTGTTTGGGGTCAGGGTCTCAGACAATCTGGTGGTAAGCTGCCTTGAGGTCCAACTTTATCCACCACTTGCCTGTTATGATCTGGAAAGCTGACTTGAGTCTGAAGAATGGTGCGGGTCTGAACAGCAGCTGACCATGTATTCTGAAACATCAGATCCAATCCATATTCAGGCCATGTAGTATCAATCAATCAATCAGGGTTGGTAAAGCACAGCTACTCACCTGTGAGGGTCTCAAGGCGCTATGGGTGGAGAGGGGGATGACTCCGTTGAGTGCTGGGGTCATCCGAAGAGCCAGTTCTTAAGGTCCTTCTTGAACTGGAACAGTGTGGGGACTTGCTGGATGTAGAGGGGGAGATCATTTCAGTGCTTGGCTGCGAGGTAGGAGAAGGACTTTCCTCTCGTTCTGGTCTTGTAAATGCAGGGGATGATGGCCAGAGAGAGGTTAGCTGATCGGAGGTGTCTCTTGGGTGCGTGGAAGGAGAGACGGTTGTTTAGGTATGCTAGTCCGATGTTGTGGAGTGCCTTGTATGCGTGAGTGAGGAGCTTGAAAGTTATCCTTCTTTCAATGGGGAGCCAGTGGTGATCATGGAGGTGTTGGGTAATGTGGTTGTGATGGGAGATGTCTAGGATCAGTCTGGCTGTGGCGTTCTGGATGATCTGGAGTTTGCAAAGTAGTTCTTGTTGATTCTGGCATAGAGAGCGTTGCCGTAGTACAGTCTGCTACTGATGAGGGCGCGCATGACAGTTTTTCTGGATTCGGGTGGGATCCATCTGAACATTTCTCGGAGTATGCGGAGGGGGTTGAAGCAGGTCGAGGACACACTGTTGATCTGGTGGCTCATTGTGAGCAATGAGTCAAGTATGATGCAGAGCTTTCGCGCATGGTCCGTCGGGTGGGGGGGGGGTCCGAGGGCAGGAGGGCAACCAGGTGTCATCCTATGTGAAGGGGGTGGAGCGAAGGATGAGTACTTCTGTTTTCCTGGAGTTGAGTTGCAGGCAGCTCTTCTTCATCCAGGTGGCGACGGCTTTCATCTCTTCTTGGAAGTTGTGCCTGGTAATGTTGGGTTCTTTGGTGAGGGAGAGGATGAGCTGGCTGTCGTTGGTGTAGGAGACAATGCTAAGCCTGTGGTTTCTGACAACAGTTGCGAGGGGGGCCATGTAGATATTGAAGAGGGTAGGGCTGAGGGAGGATCCCTTGGGCACTCCACATCTAGTCTATGTTGGTTCCGAGAGATAGGGCGGGAGTCCGATGTGAGAAGGTGGCCTGATATATGCTGTCCACTAGTTCTAGTGGCCACCTTGTATCAGTCCAAACAACCCCTTATGGTGAATTGGTTAAAGACAACCTTTATTGAAAGCTATCCTAGTGGTAGCTATGGAGAGCAGCCTTCAGGCTAAGTCTTGAAGGAATGTAAAGCAGCTTATTTTACCAGTCTAAAATCTCTTGAATGATCAAATGAAAGGACAACCACACCAGGTATATATTTAAAATATATGTATTTAGGATAAAACACACCCCTCTAGTCTCTTTATGAGACTGGAGTTCGAAGTACTTAAGTTACAAGTTAGCAATCATCAGTAATAGCAAAAATACACGTTTGGGCCCCAGGGGCGTACCAAACCATATACCAAAAAAATGGTATAAGAACCACGACTGAACTAGACACAAGGCCTAGAGCCTGTAGAATCGCTGGGACCCCATGGAACCACCCAAGGTAGTGACACAGGGTACCCACGGGGACTGTATGCAGTGTGTGAACACAACCACGGGTTCCCGTTTGCTTCTATGGGCAATGTCGCATTGGAAATTTAAAGATTAGGGACACTTAGAAAATAAGTCAGGACCAAACCCTTTTGGACTTAAGAAGTTCTATGGCTAGCACCCACGGGAGCACCGGAGTACTCGAGTTACCTCACCCAGGGAAGCCGGGTGCATAGGTGTCTTTTGGTGTCGGGTCGCGTCGTCGATTGCAATGGAAGCCTGCAAAGAACTGCTGCTGCCGTGAAGAGGAGAAGTGTCCGAAGAGATCAAAGCCTGGATCTAGCATGGAAGGAGCCTGAAAGTAGAGGGGACAGAGTCTGGGTCACTAGCCAGTGACCGAGTGCAGGATGGACCAATGCCCACAGATGTCGGGTGCTTCAAGTCAGTTGATGGGTGTCTTGACTCTTCAGCCACGAGGTCCAGGGGGCGTCGACGAAGTCCACAAGCTGTATTCGATCTGTCTCACAAAGTCTGTCGAGTGCTGCGGTTTCGGCGACCAGATTGGACCCAACAAGCCTTGGCAACGGCAAGTCACAGGAATTCAGAGAAAGGACTGCGGTGCAGACCAGCAAGGTCTGAGGGACTCACCCAGCAAGGGTAAGTCAGGGCACGTCTGGATCAACCAGGAAAGCCCAAGTAGAAGAGGATTTCCTTTGTGGGGACCTACTAGCCAACGGGCTAGCGATTGCAAAGGAGTTCAAGCGGTTGCACTTGAAACTGGCCCACGGGTCACTCGTGGAGTGGAGGCCAGCAATCTTCGGTGCAGGAGGTGCTCAAGGCTGGGGCTACTTGGAGCCCAAAGCACAATTTCAAGGAAGTCCCAGAAGATAGTGTTGCTGCAAAAGTTCACGGTGTCCAGGGGTCACGGTTCCACATCACCCACAATAGCCACGGGCCTCAGCTTTGCTGTGGACTCAGGGAAGCCTCTGGGAAGTCTGGAAATCCACCTCTGGTGATGCAAAGACTTCGGCGTCCGGCGGGAGCTTCAGCGATGCAGACCGGTCAGTTGCTTCTTTGGTGTCTGCCAAGCAGGGGAGTCACTCCTTGACCCCAAGGGAGATTTCTTCCATCTTCTAGTCAAGATAGAAAGTCGAAAGTCCAGGAAATATGTTGCAGAGTTTCGTCCAGGGTAATCTGAAGTCCTAGGGACTGGGTTTCTATACTTATACTAAGTTTAGGGGTTGGACTAACTCTAAGGTCCCACCTATGGGAGGACCTGGGGAGGGGGTGGTTACACCCTTTCCCCTTTGTCCAGTTTCGTGCCAGAGCAGGGGCTGAGTGCCCCTGCAACCGGTTTGAACTAGGCTATGCACAGGGACACCTTGTGTGCCCCAGGCAGTGTCTCAAAAGCATTCTCTGAATACACCCACCCTGCCCCAATACACACCTGCCTGTCTGGGGAGGTGGTTACACCTCCCTGTGACAGGTCTCCCCTGCCGGAGTTTCCCTCAGCAGCAGGAGGCCAGACCCATGTCTGTGGCAGTGGCATCCATCTTGTGATGCCAGGGCTTTAGAAAGTTTTAACCGGGCAGACCAGTGTGAACATGTCTCTTCCTCTAGAAGGGTGGAATGCTACCCCCGCCGCCAGGACTGGTGGGGGGGGGGTAGTATTCCAAGGTGTTTGACACCAAACACGACATGTTTTGATGCAGCCATTCCAAAGTTAGCATTTACAGCGAGGTTATAATGCACTTAAGAGTATATGGTATGGCTGTATCACAGAACAGCCATAAGGAAGTATTACCGAAAGCTGCAGAGGGGCTCAGCTCTTGCTTGGGCTCCCTCTCACACAAAACCAAGCACTCTGCCTTCAGGATTGTCAAGGCCTGCCATAGGAGTGACTTATAGGTTTATATGTGTCTGTATATATAGGTGGATATAGGTAGCTTATACCACTGTAAGGGGTGCAAGCACCACCTTACCCAGGCTGCAGTAGCAGATCTGTGGTGTCATTTTGGAGTGCTTCCCATGGGTGGCATAATACATGCTTCAGCCCCTGGTAGGCCTCTGAAGTATCTATGCCCTAGGTACATAGTACTCCAAATACTAGGGGCTTATAGGGCACTCCAGAATCCAATTAGATAAGTACCTAATGTATATGCAAACCGTTTTACAGAGAAAGCAGATAGACTGGGGCCCTGAATAGCAGGATCCCAGTCCAACTATGTCATAAACCAGCAAAATACCAGGCAAAAGGTGGGGGCAACCATATAGTCAGATTCCACCTCCCTACATCCGACTCTAATGGATTTGTTTCTGGCATCTGATATAATGTAAACTTTTGTCCCACGCTGTCACGGTCTCCAGTCATGACGTTTCATTGGCTCATGCCTTATGGTTTATCTGAGATTATGGTAAACCTTTCTGATACACACTGCATATAGCTAAAATCTCAGGGTTTCCTACATGTGAATCTTCTGTAAAAGGTAATGTGTATTAAAAGGGATCAAATGAATCTATGACTTAAAATAGTATTCAGGGATTTAAATAATTTGAAACTTGAATAAGGTTTTGAGATTCAATGTTAAAAAACTGCGTCGTAAGGATGACTAATTAACAGACGTGCATCAACAGTGACATCTTGGTCGAAATCAACCTATTGAAAAATTTGCGTTGTCTAGATTGTGATACATTGCCTTGTGAATGCCTTATTACTCGGGTTAGAAAACCTTTAAGCAGTTTACAAAGTAATCAAAGGATTTCTTGCAGGATTCGGTGAGGAACCCTACATTTCCTTCTTTACAAGCTGACCCTACCTCGTGGAGTTTGCACTTCCAGGTTAGAGCCATTAAAAGTCTGCTTCAATTTTACATCATCTTTGTCGGTGGCTCTCTATGGCCGAAAGAAACATCGACGTTAACCGCTTTCCACAGCTAATTCTACAGAAAGAAGATATAGGGGGATATGTACAATAGCCCTCATGGCTTAAAGTCTCACTCCGCCACTTCTGAAACACAGAGCTACACCATATTTACAACGATATGGTGCAGCCTTTCGTTACCCCTGCGCTGCCGCTACACTTAGCAGTGTACCGCAAACGCAGGCACCCTTGCACCATAGTCTGCGTGCAGGGGAGGATTGTTTCTGTGTAGGAAGGTGTTCCTTCCTGCACATAAACATTCCTAAAATGCCATTTTGTAACTTTCATATGTGCTGCTTAATGAAGCACACATGAAAGTTACAAAACACATTTTGCTTTTTCTATGTGTGCAGCACACATGGAAAAAGCAGAAATGAGGAGAAATTATGCATTTCTCCTCATCTCGCCAACTTGAGACCCGGTTTTCCCTGGTCTTAATTTTGGCGCTGCCTCCTGTGTACGCCACGCTTGTACATAGGGGGCAATGTCAAAATCAATGGGTGTTGTGGGGGAACGCCCACCGCAACACCCACTGCCCACGCCTTTCTCGCTAACCATAGCGTGAAAGGAGGCCTTATTTACAATGCAGCGTTAAGCCACATTAAGTGGAATAACACTGCCTTGTAAATTAGGCTAAGCCCCTATTGCCACCACAACATCAATAGGGGCTTGTAATATGCCCTTTACTTTGGGGAATCTTCTCAAATTTGCAGGATTCTTACCTATTGGATAGCAATATTTCCTCAGTATGTCTTCACTTGTGAATAGTAACAGTTTTTCAGAAATGAAGGTACTGATGTTGTAACTTTGCAAAACTCTCTCGAGTTCTGGAATCCTAAGATTTGGGATAAAGGGAGAACTTTGTTCTGTAGGTCTTAGATAAATACAATATTTTGTAGCGAAATATTTGGAGCAGGAATTCGACTGTGCAATTTCACTTAATAAACAAGTTCAATCTATAGGAAAAGGAGTCGGGCAGAAACCAGATATTTAGATCTTGACTGGATTAATCAGTGAGAGGAGGGAAAAGAGTTGGTTGGCTTGGTCTTGTCACCACTTTGATGTTGGAAGAGGGTAACCCGAATACAAGTTAACATTTTTTTTTTAATCTAGCTTGCCTCGTTGATAGAGACTTCAGGTTTGTAATGCTTGGTCATACAAATTAGGATTGGGGTTTAGGAGCACTCAAATTGAATGTCTATCCTATGTGCTAACTTTTTGTTTGCGGTTGATACAAAAAAGGATATTTTATTAAAAAATAGCAAACCCCATTTCTAATGCATGTTAGACCTGGCAGCCTTGACGTGGGCTTCCCCTGCATTTTTGCCTTTGCCTCCTGTGTTTTTACTGTGTGTTAACTTTGTTTTTGGTCTAGATGCTTTGGGCACTTTGCCACTGCTGATCAGTGCCAAAGTGCAAGTGCTCCCTTTGTAAATTGTTGTCATGGATTAGTGTTTCCATCACTGACTATTTGGTTTACTGTTAAGTCCCTACTACAGTGCACTGTGTGTGCCCAGGGCCTGTAAACCAAATGCTGCTAGTGGTCTTACAGCACAAATTATGCCACCCACACAAGCAGCCTTGCATAAGTGGCCTTAGGCCTGCCATTGCAGTGTCTGTGTGTAGTCTAGTACTGCCATGTCGATCAGGCAAGTGCACCGACTTGCTAGTCCCTAACCTTCCCTTTTCTTGCACTTGAGTCACACCTAAGGTAGGCCCAAGGTACCCCTGTGGGCAGGGTGAAGTGTGTGTGAAAGGTAGGACATGCCCTGTTTGTGTGGCATGTCCTGATTGTGAAATACTGCCGATTTCGTTTTTCACTATTGAAAACCATCTGTCCCATAGGTTGGAATGGGGAGTTTGCTTGTAACATCTTATAAGTCTAACTGCCCATGGGAAAAAGATAGCAAAATAGAGTTTAGTATGCCTGAACTCAGAATGTAAAGATGCATCTTTTAGTAAGTGTGATTTTTAAATTCGGGGTTTGAAAATGCTACTTTTAGAAAGTAAGTATTTTTTTGCTTAGCCATCCAGTGTGCCTCTGCTATGTTCGTGTATTGACTGCCTGGCTTTGGAGTGACAGGAGCTGGGGATGTGCATTCTGTTCAGACAGCTACTTCGGGGAGGAGGGTGATGTGTGTCCTGCCTTTCCAGGTTGAGTCAGGGCTGGGCTGTATAGACCTGGGCGCATTCAGAGTAGGGGAGGAGATTTCTTTCACACTTGAATGGGCCTGGTCTGCCTTGGACAATCGTGACTCCAGCTGCTGCCAGGAAGCTGCACTAGAGAGGATAGAACTGGTTTTGGCTGGGCAAAGAGCTTCTCTGCCACCAGAGAACAAAGGAATGTGTGCTATAAAGAGAGGGGCCCAGACCCCTGAACTTTAGATTCCTTCTGACATTCAAGATGAACCTTTGCCAAGGAGAAGGGCTGGAGAAACTGAGGAGAAGTACTGCCCCTTTGCTGTGTGCTGTCTGGGGTTGGACTGCAGTGGCTGTTTCTACCAAGGAAAGGACAAAGACTTTGCTGTTTGCTGTGTGCTGTGTCCCCTGCTTGAGGAAGATCTCCAAGGGCTTTAAGTAGAGCTTGCCTCCGGTTTTGAAGTCTCAGGGACACAAAGACTTCATCCCCAGTTCCCCTGAACTCCTTTGCTGGGAGTTCTGACCTTCCAAGAGGTGCCTGCCAGTGTTGTGGGCCTCTGGAGGCTGTTTCTGGGGCTGGGAACTGCAAAAGAATAAAAAACTCTGAGAATTTCCAACACATTGACGCAGCAGAAAAATCAACCCAGTGCCTACCCATGGCTGAAGTGTCTTCCATGCGACGAGTCCTGTGCAGGATCTCTGATGTGCGAGATCACAGCACTGACTCTGACGCAGGCCCTGCTGTTTAAGAACCGACGAGTCAAGGGGACGCGGCTGGAATCATCACAGCGCATCCCGATCTTCACGCATCGCATCATTCTGGATTGTCACACATCACATTGAGGAACCAAGTCTGTCGCATCTCTGGGGATTCAGTAAGAAACAGATGCATCACCCCCCCATGCAGTAAGACACCAACGCAACACCTCCTCTCTGGTAAGGAACCGACGTATCATCTCCCCTGCGCAGCAGTAAGGAACCGACGCATCACACCTCCCCTGGAGCAAGGAACCAATGCATCACCTTCCCTGTGTGTATGGAACCGATGCATCACTTTCCCTGTGTCCCTTTTTGCTTGGTTTAGACGCATCCAAGGTACTTTGTGTTGAAAGTGTCGCATCCACCATTTGTTATAAACAGAACACTTTCTACCTCTTGAAAGTCATATTTTTATTACTGTATTGTGGATTTTTGTCCTTTTGGTCTTGTTTGGTTTGATAAAGATTACTTATTTTTCTAAACTGATGTGGTGTCCATTTGAAGTGTTTTCACTCTATTACTGTATGTGTGCACAAATGCTTTACACACTGCCTCTGAGATAAGCCTGTCACTGCCTCTGAGATAAGCCTGTCTGCTAGTGTCAAGCTACCAAGGGGGTGAGTAAGGGTTATTTCAGAAGTGTATCCCCTTACCTTCACGTGGAAGAAGCGTCCCTACTTGGATGAATGTGCAAACCATTGCCAACTAGAGACCCCCATTTCTAACAATGCCTAACTGGGAATTTTCTGCTGATAATATTTAATAGTGATGTAGCAAAGTGTCAGTGACTCCTTTATGATTCATGTGCTTTGGTAGTTGAGTTATTCATTTCTGGAAATATGCATTTGCTGAATTTGAAAACTGACCTTGGAACTTCATCACCAGGACACATCTCTCCTCTCCTTACAATATCATGTGTCTAGGTTTACTTTTATGGCCTTAATTGTGGCTGAAATGTTGATTTTACAGTAGTGAAGAACACAATACCACTCAAATGTAGAATACTAGCTGAAAGATCTGACAAACCTAAAATCGAAGGCACTAATCTTACAATGTTGTAACTCTTTCTCAACCAAGTCTGAGGCAGAATGGAGTTGTTATGATGATTCTTATGATTAGATACATATCTTCTATTGCTTTGTCTTGCATTAAGTATTCCTTTTTAGGTTGAAGGCTACCAGACAGCACAGATTTTTTAAACCAAAGATTTCATCAGGACATTCTGAAAGCTAACATTCTGCCCATGGCTTACCATTGGCTTTGTGGTTTGCAACTCAGATATACTTACTTTCTATTTGCTACCTTTATTTGTTTTAGGCTGTCCAGCATTTCTTTGTCCCTCCCTTGGAGCATAGACTGTTTACTGTAGTCGTCCGCAAGTGCTCCCTTTTTGTAAACAGGCCTTTAAAATGTGTTTTTATCTTGTAAGATATGGTGTGCATTTAAAGATAGAGCTTTGTGTTATTTTTCTTTCTCTGACTTCAAAGTGAGAGGATTTATCTGGCAATTTGGGGGTATGAAATGCTTTTTTCTAGTCCACAACAAAATTTAAATGTCTGTAAATTAAATGTGCAAATATTTCAGAATATAACAGAATTAGTGAAGCAAAAATGTAGCACCTTTTTTTGTGATTCTGAATGGTGCTGGAAACAAATATTCAACCACACGACATTCAACATCATTCCACTCTACACCACTCTACTACGCTCTACTCTATGTTGTTCTACTCTACTCTGCTCTACGCCACTCTATGACTCTCCATTCTATGAACTCCACTCTACAACACTCCGCTCTATGAGACTCTACTCCACTCTATAACACTACACTCTATGACACTTTACTCCACTATATACCACTCCACTCAACACCACTCTCCACCATTCTAGACATCACTATTTAACTCTATGAAATTCTACTCTATGAAAGCAAAAAAGGATCAATTGATGGACCGAATTTTTAACAATGCCAACATTCACTCCCAGTCACAAGGATCTGGGTTTAATCCATAGTTCTTTTGCTCACCACACCACCCCTGTTTGGACTCAGCCATATGCAAATCAGTCTTCACCCTGTTCCTCATGGGAAAAACCCAGCCCAAACTGCCAAGCCAGGTTATCCTTGGACTTGAAACAAGCATCCTGAGATTGGTTTCAGGGCAATACCCCTCATCAGCCAGGCTAGCTTGAATCCAGTGGCGCAGTGAGCAAGGGACTCATGGGGACCCACGTCTGGCCATCCACTTCCCACTTAGGATGGCAAAAAAAACAATTGATGGACGGAATGCTGACAATGCAAACATTCACCCCTAGTCACAAGAATCTGGGTTTAATACATCATTCTTTTGCTCACCACCCCACCGAAGCTTGGACCCAGCCATATGAAAATCAGTCTTGACCCTGTTCCTCATGGGAACAGTCCAGCCCGAACTGCCAAGCCATGCCTTCCATGGACTGAAAACAAGCATCCTGGGACCGGTTTCGGGGCATCACCCCTCCTCAGGCAGGCTAGCTTGAATCCAGTGGCACAGTGAGGATGGGACCCATGTCTAGGCATACCCTTCTCACTTAGGACAACAAAAGCAAAAGAAACAATTGATGGACAGAATGCTGAACAATGCAAACATTCACCCCTAGTCACAAGGATCTGGGTTTAATCCATCATTCTTTTGCTCACCACGTCATCCCAGCTTGGACCCAGCCATATGCAAATCAGTCTTGACCCTGCTCCTCATCGGAACAGCCCAGCCCAAACTGCCAAGCCCGGTCCTGCCTGGACCGGTAACAAGCATTCTGGGACCGGTTTCGGGACATCACCCCTCATCAGCCAGGCATGGAGTGGCGTGGTGAGCAAAATAACCATGGATTAAACCCAGATCTTTGTGACTGGGGGTGGTTGTTTACATTGTTCAGCATTCTGGCCATCATTTGTTCCTTTTAGCTTTTGTCGCCCTAAGTGGGAATGGTAGGCCCAGATGTGGGTCCTGTGCTCACAGCACCACTGGATTCAAGCTAGCCTGGCTGATGAGGGGTGATGCCCCAAAACCAGTCCCAGGATGCTTGATTCCATTCTAGGGAGGACCTATATTGGCAGTTCGGGTTGGACTGTTCCCATAAGGAACCGGGTCAAGACTGATTTGCATATGGCTGGGTCCAATCTGGGGTGGCTTGGTGAGCAAAGGAATGATGGATTAAACCCAGATCTTTGTGACTGGGGTGAACGTTTGCATTGTTCAGCATTTTGTCCATTATTTATTCCTTTTTCTATTGTCTCCCTAAGTGGGAAGGGTATGCCCAGACATGGGTCACGGGCTCACTGTGCCACTGGATTCAAGCGAGTGTGGCTGATGTGGTGTGATGCCCCTAAACTGGACCCAGATTGCTTGTTTCTAGTCCATGGAGGACCTGACTTGGCAGTTTGAGATGGACTGTTCCCATGAGGAACAGGGTGAAGACTTATTTGCATATGGCTGAGTCCAAACTGAGGTGGCATTGTGAGCAAAAGAACGATGGATTAAACCCATATCTTTGTGACTAGCAGTGAATGTTTGCATTTTTTAGCATTCTGTCCATCATTTGTTCCTTTTGCTTTTACTCCACTCTATGACACACTCCACTCTGTGACACTCTATGACACTGTACTCTATGATACTCTATGCCACTTTACTGTGGGCCACTCTACTCCTCTCCATGCCACTCCACTCTACGCCACTCTACTTCACTCTACGATACCCCACTCTACGATCCTCCACTCTACAACACTCCATTCTATGACACTCTATGCCACGCTATGACACTCCAATCTACGTCACTCTATGCCACTCCACTGTAGTACACTCTATGCCACATTACTCCATTCTATGATACTCCAGAATATATCTTTTTACTCCACTCTACGCTTCACAATTTCACTGGACTCCACTCTACGCCACTCCACAAAACAACTCTTTACTCCACTCTACGCCACTGGATGACACTCCACTCCATTCCCCTCCACTCTACGTCACTCCACTTTATGACATTCTGCTCCACTCTAAGCCACTCCACTCTACTCCACTCCACTCCACTTTACGATTGTACTCCACTGACAATCCACTGTATGGCAATCCACTCTACAACTCTCCACTCTACACCACTTAATGTTACGCCACTCCACTCTACTCCAATCTATGACACTTTACTCCACTCTACGCTATGCCACTCAAGTCTACTCTACATAACTTTACTCCACTTTACGAGCCTTCACTCTATTCCACTTCACAAATCTATCCCAATGGCAGACATCCAGGCATCACCATCAGAACCTGAAATTCTTAACGACACCGCAGACAATTCCAACCATGACCCCCATTGTAAACCAATCACCCCTCCACTCTATGCCCATCCACTCTATATCACTTTACTCTTCTCCACTCTATGCCCTTCCATTCTACGACCCTCCACTCTACGACCCTTCACTCTAAGACACTCCACTTTATGATACTCTTCTCTACGATACTATGATACTCTATGACACAATGCTCTATGCAACTCTATGCCACTCTGTGGCACTTCACTGTAGGACACTCTACTCCTCTCTATGCCACTCCACTATAGGCCAGCCATATGACACACTACTCCACGACCCCATCACTCTGCAACACTCCACTCTCTGCTACTCTATGCCACTTTATGCCATTCTACTTCACTCCATGCCTCTTTACGCCACTCTACGGTACTCCACACTACATCACTTCACTCTATGACACTTTAATCCACTCCACGGTATGCCACTCCAAGGAACTCCACTCTACGCCACTCCACTGTACTACACTTTACTCCATTCTTTGACACTTAAATCCACTCTATACAACTCTACAATACTCCACTCTATGCCCCTCTACTCTGTCATTTCACTCTATGCCATTCCACTCCATGCCACTCCACTCTATTCCACTCCTCTCTACGACTCTACTCTACTGATACTCAACTCTACAACACTCCAGTCCATGACACTCTGCGCCACTTCATTCTATGATACTTTAGTCCATACTTCGACATTTTACTCCACTCTGTGCTACGCAACTTCACTCTACTCTACTCCACTCTAAGCCACTTCACTCTATGCCACTCCACTGTACTCCACTCTATTCTATGGCCCTCCACTCTAGGACCCTCCACTCTACAACAATCTATGCCATTCCACTTTATGTCACTCTACACCACAAAACTCATAACATTAAAGACAAACATACCACATACAATCAATAAAAAACATTGCGCATACCCTATAAGCATACATGACCTTTAACTGTCCATGAGTCTCATTTAAAACTCCATTACTACAAACATTAAAAGGGTGCTTCCTTGTCTCTGATAGTATGCTATCATTCTTCTAGATGAAAACTGTAGAACGATGCATTCAATACCTAGTGTAACCATTATATTCAACTTGGTTAGTGCTAAAAATGCTTTGTTCATCAAGTTTGTCCACGGCACTAATCTCAACCTGTTATACTTAATGCCAGTCCTAAAAAGTGTTGTGTTAATGGGGTGCGTCTTAACTAATATGAAAGATCTTTTTCATCTTTGTACAACTTAATCACCGATAACATGCATGCTTTCTTGGACCTCCACAGGTCGTGGATCTCAATTTCCTATTCTCTGCGGACAAATAAAATATTTCCAACAAATCTGCTTTATTTGGGTGTGGCATGTGCAAGGATAAAGTGCTGTGTGCATTAGGCTATTAACTGCCTAAACAGTACTAAAATGCCTAGGGGCCATATGTAGGAAGCCCAATACCGGTCGGTAACGGCCGATTTTCGGTAAACATCACGTTACCGACCGGTATTCAGGCTTTCGGTATGTAGGGGGGACATTTCAGGATTCGGTAATTTACCAAATCGGTAAAATTACCGAATCGGTAATTTTACCGATTCGGTAAATACCGAATCCTGAAATGAGATGTAGGGGGAGTGTGTGGGTGTAGTGTGGATTCGTTATTTACCACCAACTGAAAGTTGGGGGTAAATGACGAATGTCTGAGTAAATGCATTATGTGGCCCTTAGATGTGTGCAATGTGGCAGACATACATGCCCTTTGGGCATGTATGTGTGCCACATGTGCACACATGCAGGAATCAGGGGTGCAACAGGGTGTCACTGTGACACCCTGCCACCCTTGATTGTGCTCCCCCCATTACCGATTCGGTATTTACCGATTCGCTAATGGTAACTGGCTTCCCATTGATTCCTATGGGCCTACTGGCCCATAGGAATCAATGGGAAACAAGTTACCATTACCGAATCGGTGAATACCGATTCTAAAATACCGACACTTACCGAATTGGCATTTTTTTACCTACATTACATTTACCGATTCATAAATACCGAATCGTTAAAATTCGGTATTTAAGAATCGGTAAATGTAATTTACCTACATATGGCCCTTGGTCCTTAAATATATTATGATGCAAACCTCTGATTTCTCCATCTAATTACTAAGCTTCAATACAGATTAGCCTATTAGTACTTTAGTGGTGTTAAGAAACTTTGGGGCACATTTACAATAGAAGTGACAGAGCACAGCGTTAGCCTTCTCGGCTGAACGCCGCACTCCGCCACATCTGGAACGTGATGCATCTAGGGTGATGCGTCATGTTGTAAAGCCCTGCGCCACATGAAACCTGCTTCAGGTTTCATGTGGGCGTTCCGGCGCAGGGGGGGGGGGGCGTTCCGGTACAGAAACGCCTCGGAAAAGTGCCTGAGTGAAATCTACACTATTTCACTCAGTCACTTTTCCGACCCCGCTGCGTCAAAACCTTGGGCCTGCTTGAAGCAGGCGTAAGGTGTGACACATCATGTGCAAGATAGGCCGGGCTGGCACAGTGCTGGAGTTGCGTCGCGCCCGCGACACAAGTCCAGCACTTCGCCAACATTACGACGGCAGATGCGACACGCATCTGCATTTCCTTGCGCCATGATGCGCCGCATTGTAAATGCGGCGCATCCGTGATGGCGCAAGGATTGTGATGTGTGTCACAAGTTTCTCCTGGCGCATCCCTGCTGATTTGCAGGGATGCGCCAGGAATTGTAAATCTGCCCCCCAGAGATCAGCTAAAACAAAGAGGCATGTAGATAGGATTATTCGCGATTGCAAAACAAAAGATTGTGGACTTAAAATCTGTCCATTGCATTCCCATCTGACTCATTAGAGAGGAGCTCAAGGAAGCTTGCTTGATTATTCCAACGCCTTAGGTGCGAGTCAGAAAACCCCACGGCTTTTCATGCTAGTCGGACCTGCGTCCCTCCCAGTAGCTTAATGACAGCCGGTGGCATGCTCTTATTTCCAGCAGTCTTAAACAAGGACGCAGACGTTTCTTCTTGAGCGACAGCAAGGCCGGACAGATGCACAACAAATGAAGCAACATTTTGCTGCTACATCCGCACACTCGACACTCCGTGCTGGGCCCGGACTGTTTCCACGCAGGAGCCTTAGTCCCTCAGTGGAAGGACGCTCTGCCTGCTTAGCATCAAGTCACGCTTCTGAGACTCGGAAAAATGTGAGGACAGATATGGCTGAGAGCCCCGAACTGTGCATGAGGACAGAACCACCAACACATGCCGTTTGGTCACCGAAGTGGCCTTCTCTGTGCTGAGTGATTGAAACGTGGCGGCTTTATTGATTACCCGTTTGAACACAGAGTACTCCATTGTAGTGCCAAACCTCTTCTAATCGCAGTTCTGCTATTGACTGTTGTAGTGGGAGATCACAGATTACTTGCCCTGAGTCTGCTTTTCTATTTCAAGCCAGCATTGGTGGGCAAAGAGTTTTCTTCAGTGAGCCTCATCCTCCAGTAACATTTTATTAGAGTGCCATGTCTAACTCAAGCCTGATTTGAGCTTGCGTAAGAATGTAGGACGTTACAAAGCAAAGCATACATTTACAACACATGCCTTGACAACGCAGTTTTTACATTGCAACATCCTTTACAACGCATGTTTTTACAAAGCATGCCATCACAATGCATTTTTAGAAACTACATTTACAACACATTCCATTACAACGCATATTACTTTTAGGGCCACCGTAGGGTAAGTGTTGGATAGTGTAGGGGTATAACTTACTATTCCCACTCCAGTGAGTGCAACAGTAGGGTAAGTGTTGCATAGTGTAGGGGTAAAAATTACTATTCCCCATTACTTACCTTATAATGCGTTGTAATGGCATGCGTTGTTGTGACATGCATTGTAATGGCAAGCGTTGTAGTGACATGCAATGTAATGGCTGCGTTGTAATTGCATGCAATGTAAAGGATGTTGTGTCTACATATCATAACTTCATAGCCAACGCGTGTTGTCTCCAAAGAGACTTCTTCAGGGCTTAAACGTATTTGATAACTGACCGCGCGAGTTATCATGCCGCTGCCGAGAACTGTGTGATCTATAGATATCCCCTGACCATCGGATCTGAATCTTACGATCTTTTAAGGAACACGTAGTATGCCATACGTTTAAGCCCTGAAGAAGTCTCTTTGGAGACGACACGCGTTGGCTATGAAGTTATGATATGTAGAATGTAAAGAAAATCTACTTGTGATAAATAAAGAAGAACATTTTACTAAGAAACATACACCCTGGAACTGGACATTTTCTTTATGCACTATTGTTGTTGAATACTGATATGCCATGTCAATATTAATGTATATAGTGCTGAAACTCATTGCATTGAACATCAAAACCCTCGCCTACCACAGTAATCAGCGAGATAAACATAATAAAATCCTTCTCTGCAGGCTTTCATACGGGGCAATAATCATACACCCTTAAATGGATTGAGGCCAACATAAACTTTTTACAATAAATGTCATGTGCCTTTCCTTTCTCATAATATTTCAGAACCAACGGATCAGGCCTTTTGCCATGGTCATTGGCTTGCTGTACTGAGCGTAGGCTTTGCCAAAAACCAAAAAGTGTAATGCAAGCTCTCTTTTCAAGGGAAGTGCACAACAGACGTAAGCATACCCTGTACATGTGGGTGGAGCGTAAGTCCCCATCCCACTAGTGCTCTGAAAGTTATTGTTTTATACGGTATAACAACAGCTGCACTGTGAAGCCAGATCTAATAGCCTCCTGCAGCCAAAATAAATAAATATTGTTACTTTTTGAATACAAAGCATATAAGCGATAAATAATTTAATGTGTGATGAGTCAGTGAACCTTTGAGATGAAAACTGGCCCTTTATTTATTTATTTTTATATATTTTATTTTAGAGTTCTATATAGCGCGAACTAGACCCGCAGATCTCAGGTATTAGAGCGCTTTACATGAGCACCAGCTTCGTTACAGGCGGACACAATGCATTGCAATGCAAGCACTGCACAGGAGGCAGAATGATAGTTCAAACAGCCAACTGCATGTGGCAGGAACGATGCTCCTGTGGGCAGTGAGACGGCAATGGTGTCCTGAGCCCTAATGCAAGCAAGCAAAGCAAAGCAAAACCGGCCGCATCACATGGCTCGGTAACACAAACCAGCTTTAAATGCGGTGCAGTGGGTCCACAAGGCGTCTGTGCACTGAACCTACTGCACTGCTGGCAGCTACAACTCTACTGCTGGGCGCACTATGTAGATTTTTAAAACAGGGTAATAATAGGTTTACTGAAAACGTGCTGTGCAGCCAGACCTAAACACGTGGACGGGTTCGGTAACTCACAGGTAGAACCGGGATGCTTGAGCTCTGCGCCTGTGCGCCCGAGCCCCGCCTAGACGTGCACGTTTTCAAGCACCACACCTGCGTACATGGACCCGCAGCATGGATTGTGGGTGCATCACCGCCAGGACCCCAGAAACAGAACGAGGGAAAACACAGGATTCGCTTTGCTTTTGTTTTGCTGGAGATCTCTCCCTGCACACCTCATCCCGCCTCCATTAATGCGTTTGTTTAGTGTATTTCTGTTATGTTATGTTATGTTATTGAATTTTGTATAGCGCGACAATTACCCGGAGGTGTCCTGGTGCTGTCTAGCAAGTTCCTGAGGATCCTCAGTCAAAAACAAAGAATGGAAGGAAGGCCGGGATTATTCCATACGGAACAGCCAGGTCTTAAATTCCTTTCTGAATGACAGCAGATCCGTCACAGTCCTGAGATACGGAGGAAGTTCATTCCAAGCTTTAGCAGCCCCGTAGATAAAGCTCCTGCCTCCCAAGCGAGCTTTCCTAATGCGTGGGACCTGAGCCAGATTGGCTCCTTTAGATCGTAGGCTTCTACCTGGCACGTACCAGTGTAATCTGTTCTTTAAAAAATCTGGACCTAGGCCATGCAGTGCCTTAAAGGTCATGGTCAGAGCCTTGAACCGAATACGGCTATTGACCGGTAGCCAGTGCAAGGTTTTTCTTCCTACGGACGCTGAGGCAAATCTTGAAGCGCCCGTAAGAAGACGGACTGCAGCATTCTGCAGAATCTGAAGTTTGCTCAATGCCCTGCATTGCGCATTTAAATACAGACCGTTGCATTAATCCAATCTAGCAAGTACCAACCCCCTGACCACCGTGTGTCTGCAGTCCTGGGGTAACAGGGGTAGCACTTTCCTCAGCATCCTAATGGTATACCTGGTTTTTGATGTCACCTCCTTGATGTGATAATCTAAAGTCAATCTGTCATCCAGGATTATGCCGAGGTTTTTTGCTTTTACAACTGGAACTGGAAGCGTGCCCAGAGAATCCGGCCAGCATGCTGGGGTCCAGAAATTGGTGATATTTCCGAACAGAATAACCTTTGTTTTGTCTGAATTCAATTTAAGGCAGTTCTTCGCCATCCAGCTCCCCACTGCTAACGTACACTCCCGCAGGCATTTTTCAGTGTCAATCTCCCCTCCTGGGGTCAGAGAGACCACGATTTGAGTATCGTCTGCGTAAGAAGTGATCCCAAATCCATAGGCGCTAATAACAGGTGCCAGTGCGCTCACATAAATATTGAACAGCGTGGGGCTAAGTGATGACCCCTGAGGGACGCCGCAAGGTGTGGAGAAAGGTTTAGACTGGAATTCCCCCAAGGTGATCACTTGTTTCCTGTCTGTAAGAAAGGATCTAATAAGGTCCCAGGCTTTTCCGCCAATACCACACATTTTTAGACGATTCAGAAGTATGGAGTGGTGGACGGTGTCGAATGCTGCCGACAGGTCGAGCAGGATCTGCGCCGCTTTCCCTCCCTGATCCACTGCCTCTCTAATTTCTTCTGTGGCTTTAATCAAAGCAGATTCTGTACTATGACCTGGCCTAAAACCATATTGCATGGGGTCAAATGCTTGAGTTTCAGCCAGGAAGAGACTAAGTTGCTTATTCATAAATTTTTCGACCAATTTGGCCGGGAGGGGAAGTCTAGCAATCGGGCGAAAGCTATTAGGATCATTTGAAGGCAAGTTGTTTTTTTTTAGGAGTGGTAAGATTGAGGCAAGTTTCCACAGCTTTGGAAAGATGCCAGTTTCGAACATAAGATTAAATATGCTCGTAAGCCTTGTTCCTATCGGGCCCGACGCCAGTTTAGCCACCCTGCTGGGATAGGGATCAAAAGGGGAGCCTGAGTTGATTTCCCTCAGGCCTCTTTGTGTGTCTAAAATAGAAATTGTCCCGAATTTATCAAAAGTTGGGCCATCCTCAGGCCCTGGGCCTTCCTTCCACAGTTCCAAAGTGCCAGTACATCCCTTGCTGAAGACGTCAAAAATGCGTTCTACCTTGGTCAAAAAGAACTTGGCCAGATCTTCACAAAGTTGTTGGCTAGGTTGGACTGGGCTTGGCTTTGGAGAAGTCAACAGCGTGACTGTCTTGAACAATTCTTTTGCTGTATTTTTGGATTCTAAAATCTGGGCTGCAAAATATAATTGTTTTGCAGCTGTAATTACATGTTTATAGGTTTGTAAGCTGATTCTATACGCTTTGCGCTCAGCCTCCTTGTAATTACTCCTCCAGGCACGTTCAAGTTTCTTACAGATGGCTTTTTGAGTTCTAAGTTCCTCCGAATACCATAGGGCGGATGGCCGTGCTCTCTTCGGCCGTAGTACTTTGGTCGGCGCTAGACTATCACAAGCCCGCTGCAGCCAGCCCGTATAATGTTGGCAAGCGCTATCCACGTCATCCAGCATGCAATCTGTTGGAGACGATAGCATTTTGTTAAAGGAGACTTCCTCCACCTTATTCCAGGCTCGGATTTTTATATAGTTTTTTCGATTGGCGATTTCTTTGTCAAGAATGTCTAGCCGTATCTCAAACTTAACTGCAGCATGATCGGACCAGGCCAGTGGGAGAAGGCCCTGAAAAAGGAGATTACTAAAGTTGGAAAATATCCCATCCAGGGTATGCCCTCCCCTGTGCGTTGTTCCTACCACAAGTTGCCTGAGATCTGCTGACAACATAAGATCGTGCAGGGCAATGGTGTCCCCATCTTCTCTTGCTTCAAGGTGAAAATTAAAATCTCCCAGGACTGTGAAGGCTCGGGAGAGCAACCCCTCCTCCAATAACGTGCCAGCGGAGGCCAGGATTGAATTCCGGCTCCCAGGTGGTCTGTTCACCAGACAGCCCTTAAAAGATTGGTGATGGGTAAGCGTAAAATTAAAAAATAGTGCTTCGCACGAATCTAAGAGGATGGGTTGGAAGGATCCTTTAATGGAATGGTAATATATCACCGCCAAACCTCCACCTCTTCTTAAAGGCCTATCCATATTATAGGAGAGGAAGTCCGGGGGGGGTAGCCTTCACCATGTCAGGTCCTGCGGATGGGTCGGTCCATGATTCCGTAATGAAGGCTACTTTTATCTCCAATTCCTCCAAAAGTCTAGCACACTCAAGACTGTGCTTGACTAGTGACCTAGCATTTAACAAAATGCATGCTAAAGAATTATCAGTCTTAGTTTTAGTCTCTCCCATCTTCCCTTGTTTAATGTGGATGGGGGAGTAGAGAATTTTCGGGATGCGGGTGTCGCAACCAGAACAGTAATTGGGAGGAGATGAGGGGGGCTCTTTCAGCACCAAGCAGTGGCAGGTAGGGCTGACCTCTTTTCTCAGATTCAACAAGGTGCGAGCGTCATATCTAAGGATTGACTGAGCACCCAGAAAAAAATTGACAGGGTTTCTGGCACTGGGCGCTGAGCTGGCGCAGACGGGCGCAGACGGGCGCAGACGGGCGCAGACGGGCTTGCCTTAGGCACGCCTTCGGCGCCCCAGCGGCGTGCCCGCTGCGCGCGTCCGCTGCGCGCTCGCACCAGGACGTCTCTTTATACGCAGTCAGGGGGACTAGCCCGCTGACCTGCGTACACCTAAAATGACGGCTGCAATCAGGAGGCCCGCCTCCTATTTCAGACGTGCCCCTACTCGAGTATGTAAAACCACAACAGAATACCACTTCAGGTTTATAAAAAACAGTAGCAGCAAGTAATTATATTAAAAGCAGTGTGCAAGTTAAAAATGTGCAAATACGCAAAGCTCACGAGTCTCAGGTTAATGCTCCCGGCTCAGGCCTCAGGAGTTCTAGACGCTGCGCGCTCGCGCCAGGACGTCTCTTTATACGCAGTCAGGGGGACTAGCCCGCTGACCTGCGTACACCTAAAATGGCGGCTGCAATCAGGAGGCCCGCCTCTTATTTCAGACGTGCCCCTACCCGAGTATGTAAAACCACAACAGAATACCACTTCAGGTTTATAAAAAACAGTAGCAGCAAGTAATTATATTAAAAGCAGTGTGGAAGTTAAAAATGTGCAAATACGCAAAGCTCACGAGTCTCAGGTTAATGCTCCCGGCTCAGGCCTCAGGAGTTCTAGACTTCCTGCAATCGTGTTTACCAGCGTGAGAAGGACTGTGACAGAGACCTTACACTGTCCCTGTGTCAGGCGCTCACCAGGGTCCCTGGTCCTGCAGCGATACCAGGACCAGAGTGCACAGCCAATCACAGCGCTAGGCAATGTACTCATGCATGAGGTGGGAGGGTCATGGCCTGTGGGAAGTTGGTACTGTGGGTGGCCCTTGCAGGACTGGCGCTGCAAGAGATACTCACATCTGAAATGAGAGGGCCTGCGAGCTGTACGTATTGAGGGTGGACTCTCACAGTACAGGTGCTGCATGAGATACTCACACATAGGATGATAGGGCCTGAGGCTGTGCATGTTGTGGGTGGTACTCACAGTACCGGTGCTGCAAGAGATCCTCACAGATAAGAGGGCCTGAGAGATGTGCATGTTGTGGGTGGACTCACAGTACCGATGCTGCATGAGATACTCACATCTGAGATGAGAGGGCCTGAGAGCTGTGCATGTTGTCGGTGGACTCACAGTACTGGAGCTGCATGAGATACTGACACCTGAGATGAGATGGCATGAGAGCTGTGCATGTTGTCGGTGGACTCACAGTACTGGTGCTGCATGAGATACTCACGTCCGAGATTAGAGGGCCTGAGAGCTGTGCATGTGATGGGCGGTACTCACAGTACCGGTGCTGCCTGAGATACTCGCATCTGAGATGAGAGGGTCTGGGAGCTGTGCATGTTGTGAGTGGACTCAGCACCAGTGCTGCATGAGATACTCACACCTGAGATGAGAGGGCCTGAGAGCTGTGCATGTTGTGGGTGGACTCAAAGTACCGGTGATGCATGAGATACTCACACCTGAGATGAGAGGGCCTGAGAGCTGTGCATGTTGTGGGTGGACTCACAGTACCAGTGCTGCATGAGATACTCACACCTGAGATGAGAGGGCATGAGAGCTGTGCATGTTGTGGGTGGACTCACAGTACCAGTGCTGCATGAGATACTCACACCTGAGATGAGAGGGCCTAAGGCTGTGCATGTGATGGGCGGTACTCACAGTACCGATGCTGCAAGAGATACCCACGTCTGAGATGAGAGGGCCTGAGAGCTGTGAATGTTGTGGGTGGACTCACAGTACCGTTGCTGCATGAGATACTCACGTCTGAGATGAGAGGGCATGAGAGCTGTGCATGTTGTTGGTGGACTCACAGTACTGGTGCTGCATGAGATACTCACGTCTGAGATTAGAGGGCCTGGGAGCTGTGCATGTGATGGGCAGTACTCACAGTAACGGTGCTGCCTGAGATACTCACATCTGAGATGAGAGGGTCTGAGAGCTGTGCATGTTGTGGGTGATACTCACAGTACCAGTGCTGCATGAGATACTCACACGTGAGATGATAGGGCCTGGGAGCTGTGCATGTTGTGAGTGGACTCACAGTACCAGTGCTGCATGAGATACTCACACCTGAGATGAGAGGGCATGAGAGCTGTGCATGTTGTGGGTTGACTCACAGTACTGGTGCTGCATGAGGTACTCACACCTAAGATGATAGGGCCTGAGGCTGTGCATGTTGTGGGCAGTACTCACAGTACCGATGCTGCATGAGATACTCACACCTGAGATGAGAGTGTCTGTGGCTGTGCATGTTGTCGGTGGACTCACAGTACCGGTGCTGCATGAGATACTCACATCTGAGAAGAGAGTGTCTGTGGCTGTGCATGTTGTCGGTGGACTCACAGTACCGGTGCTGTATGAAATACTCAGGTTTGCCAGCTGTGCATGTTGTGGATGGACTCGCAGTACTGTTGCTGCATTAGATATTCACACATGAGATGATAGGGCCTAAGGCTGTGCATGTGATGGGCGGTACTCACAGTACCGATGCTGCAAGAGATACCCACGTCTGAGATGAGAGGGCCTGAGAGCTGTGAATGTTGTGGGTGGACTCACAGTACCGTTGCTGCATGAGATACTCAAGTCTGAGATGAGAGGGCATGAGAGCTGTGCATGTTGTCGGTGGACTCACAGTACTGGTGCTGCATGAGATACTCACGTCTGAGATTAGAGGGCCTGGGAGCTGTGCATGTGATGGGCAGTACTCACAGTAACGGTGCTGCCTGAGATACTCACATCTGAGATGAGAGGGTCTGAGAGCTGTGCATGTTGTGGGTGATTCTCACAGTACCAGTGCTGCATGAGATACTCACACCTGAGATGAGAGGGCATGAGAGCTGTGCATGTTGTGGGTTGACTCACAGTACTGGTGCTGCATAAGGTACTCACGCCTAAGATGATAGGGCCTGAGGCGGTGCATGTTGTGGACAGTACTCACAGTACCAGTGCTGTATGAGATACACACACCTAAGATGATAGGGCCTGAGGCTGTGTATGTTGTGGGCGGTACTCACAGTACCGATGCTGCATGAGATACTCACACCTGAGATGAGAGGGCCTGAGGCTGTGCATGTTGTGGGTTGTACTCACAGTACCGGTGCTGCATGAGATACTCACATCTGAGATGAGAGGGTCTGAGAGCTGTGCATGTTGTGGGTGATACTCACAGTACCAGTGCTGCATGAGATACTCACACGTGAGATGATAGGGCCTGGGAGCTGTGCATGTTGTGAGTGGACTCACAGTACCAGTGCTGCATGAGATACTCACACCTGAGATGAGAGGGCATGAGAGCTGTGCATGTTGTGGGTTGACTCACAGTACTGGTGCTGCATGAGGTACTCACACCTAAGATGATAGGGCCTGAGGCTGTGCATGTTGTGGGCAGTACTCACAGTACCGATGCTGCATGAGATACTCACACCTGAGATGAGAGGGCCTGAGGCTGTGCATGTTGTCGGTGGACTCACAGTACCGGTGCTGCATGAGATACTCACATCTGAGAAGAGAGTGTCTGTGGCTGTGCATGTTGTCGGTGGACTCACAGTACCGGTGCTGTATGAAATACTCAGGTTTGCCAGCTGTGCATGTTGTGGATGGACTCGCAGTACTGTTGCTGCATTAGATATTCACACATGAGATGATAGGGCCTAAGGCTGTGCATGTGATGGGCGGTACTCACAGTACCGATGCTGCAAGAGATACCCACGTCTGAGATGAGAGGGCCTGAGAGCTGTGAATGTTGTGGGTGGACTCACAGTACCGTTGCTGCATGAGATACTCAAGTCTGAGATGAGAGGGCATGAGAGCTGTGCATGTTGTCGGTGGACTCACAGTACTGGTGCTGCATGAGATACTCACGTCTGAGATTAGAGGGCCTGGGAGCTGTGCATGTGATGGGCAGTACTCACAGTAACGGTGCTGCCTGAGATACTCACATCTGAGATGAGAGGGTCTGAGAGCTGTGCATGTTGTGGTGATACTCACAGTACCAGTGCTGCATGAGATACTCACACGTGAGATGATAGGGCCTGGGAGCTGTGCATGTTGTGAGTGGACTCACAGTACCAGTGCTGCATGAGATACTCACACCTGAGATGAGAGGGCATGAGAGCTGTGCATGTTGTGGGTTGACTCACAGTACTGGTGCTGCATAAGGTACTCACGCCTAAGATGATAGGGCCTGAGGCGGTGCATGTTGTGGGCAGTACTCACAGTACCAGTGCTGTATGAGATACACACACCTAAGATGATAGGGCCTGAGGCTGTGTATGTTGTGGGCGGTACTCACAGTACCGATGCTGCATGAGATACTCACACCTGAGATGAGAGGGCCTGAGGCTGTGCATGTTGTGGGTTGTACTCACAGTACCGGTGCTGCATGAGATACTCACATCTGAGATGAGAGTGTCTGTGGCTGTGCATGTTGTCGGTGGACTCACAGTACCGGTGCTGTATGAAATACTCAGGTTTGCCAGCTGTGCATGTTGTGGGTGGACTCGCAGTACTGTTGCTGCATTAGATATTCACACCTGAGATGATAGGGCCTAAGGCTGTGCATGTGATGGGCGGTACTCACAGTACCGATGCTTCAAGAGATACCCACGTCTGAGATGAGAGGGCCTGAGAGCTGTGAATGTTGTGGGTGGACTCACAGTACCGTTGCTGCATTAGATACTCACGTCTGAGATGAGAGGGCATGAGAGCTGTGCATGTTGTCGGTGGACTCACAGTACTGGTGCTGCATGAGATACTCACGTCTGAGATGAGAGGGCCTGAGAGCTGTGCATGTTGTGGGTGGACTCACAGTACTGGTGCTGAATGAGATACTCACACCTGAGATGAGAGGGCCTGTGAGCTGTGCATGTTGTGGGTGGACTCACAGTAACGGTGCTGCCTGAGATACTCACATCTGAGATGAGAGGGTCTGAGAGCTGTGCATGTTGTGGGTGATACTCACAGTACCAGTGCTGCATGAGATACTCACATGTGAGATGATAGGGCCTGGGAGCTGTGCATGTTGTGAGTGGACTCACAGTACCAGTGCTGCATGAGATACTCACACCTGAGATGAGAGGGCCTGAGAGCTGTGCATGTTGTGGGTGGACTCAAAGTACCGGTGCTGCATGAGATACTCACACCTGAGATTAGAGGGCCTCAGAGCTGTGCATGTGGTGGGTGGTACTCACAGTACCAGTGCTGCATGAGATACTCACACCTGAGATGATAGGGCCTGGGAACTGTGCATGTTGTGGGTGGTACTCACATTACCAGTGCTGCATGAGACCCTCACAGATGAGAGGGCCTGAGAGATGTGCATGTTGTGGGTGGCACTCACAGTACCGATGCTGCATGAGATACTCATATCCGAGATGTGAGGGCCTCGGAGCTGTGCATGTTGTGGGTGGACTCACAGTACCGGTGCTGCATGAGATACTCACGATTGCGGGATGAAAGGGCATGAGAGCTGTGCATGTTGTGGGTTGACTCACAGTACTGTTGCTGCATGAGATACTGATGTCCGAGATGAGAGGGCCTGAGAGCTGTGCATGTTGTAGTTGGACTAACAGTACCGCTGCTGCATCAGATACTCACATCTCAGATGAGTGGGTCTGAGGCTGTGCATGTTGTGGGTAGACTCACAGTACCAGTGCTGCATGAGATACTCACACCTGAGATGAGAGGGCCTGAGAGCTGTGCATGTTGTGGGTGGACTCACAGTACTGGTGCTGAATGAGATACTCACACCTGAGATGAGAGGGCCTGAGAGCTGTGCATGTTGTGGGTGGACTCACAGTACTGGTGCTGAATGAGATACTCACACCTGAAATGAGAGGGCCTGTGAGCTGTGCATGTTGTGGGTGGACTCACAGTACCGGTGCTGTATGAGATACTCACACCTGAGATGATAGGGCCTGGGACCTGTGCATGTTGTGGGTGGTAATCCCAGTACCAGTGCTGCATGAGATACTCACAGATGAGAGGGCCTGAGAGATGTGCATGTTGTGGGTGGCACTCACAGTACCAATGCTGCATGAGATACTCACACCTGAGATGTGAGGGCATGAGAGCTGTACATGTTGTGGGTTGACTCACAGTACTGGTGCTGCATGAGGTACTCACACCTAAGATGATATGGCCTGAGGCTGTGCATGTTGTGGGCGGTATTCACAGTACCAGTGCTGCATGAGATACTCACACCTAAGATGATAGGGCCTGAGGCTGTGTATGTTGTGGGCGGTACTCACAGTAGCGGTGCTGTACGAGATACTCATGCTTGAGATGAGAGGGTCTGAGAGCTGTGCATGTTGTGGGTGATACTCACAGTACCAGTGCTGCATGAGATACTCACATGTGAGATGATAGGGCCTGGGAGCTGTGCATGTTGTGAGTGGACTCACAGTACCAGTGCTGCATGAGATACTCACACCTGAGATGAGAGGGCCTGAGAGCTGTGCATGTTGTGGGTGGACTCAAAGTACCGGTGCTGCATGAGATACTCACACCTGAGATTAGAGGGCCTCAGAGCTGTGCATGTGGTGGGTGGTACTCACAGTACCAGTGCTGCATGAGATACTCACACCTGAGATGATAGGGCCTGGGAGCTGTGCATGTTGTGGGTGGTACTCACATTACCAGTGCTGCATGAGACCCTCACAGATGAGAGGGCCTGAGAGATGTGCATGTTGTGGGTGGCACTCACAGTACCGATGCTGCATGAGATACTCATATCCGAGATGTGAGGGCCTCGGAGCTGTGCATGTTGTGGGTGGACTCACAGTACCGGTGCTGCATGAGATACTCACGATTGCGGGATGAAAGGGCATGAGAGCTGTGCATGTTGTGGGTTGACTCACAGTACTGTTGCTGCATGAGATACTGATGTCCGAGATGAGAGGGCCTGAGAGCTGTGCATGTTGTAGTTGGACTAACAGTACCGCTGCTGCATCAGATACTCACATCTCAGATGAGTGGGTCTGAGGCTGTGCATGTTGTGGGTAGACTCACAGTACCAGTGCTGCATGAGATACTCACACCTGAGATGAGAGGGCCTGAGAGCTGTGCATGTTGTGGGTGGACTCACAGTACTGGTGCTGAATGAGATACTCACACCTGAGATGAGAGGGCCTGAGAGCTGTGCATGTTGTGGGTGGACTCACAGTACTGGTGCTGAATGAGATACTCACACCTGAAATGAGAGGGCCTGTGAGCTGTGCATGTTGTGGGTGGACTCACAGTACCGGTGCTGTATGAGATACTCACACCTGAGATGATAGGGCCTGGGACCTGTGCATGTTGTGGGTGGTAATCCCAGTACCAGTGCTGCATGAGATACTCACAGATGAGAGGGCCTGAGAGATGTGCATGTTGTGGGTGGCACTCACAGTACCAATGCTGCATGAGATACTCACACCTGAGATGTGAGGGCATGAGAGCTGTACATGTTGTGGGTTGACTCACAGTACTGGTGCTGCATGAGGTACTCACACCTAAGATGATATGGCCTGAGGCTGTGCATGTTGTGGGCGGTATTCACAGTACCAGTGCTGCATGAGATACTCACACCTAAGATGATAGGGCCTGAGGCTGTGTATGTTGTGGGCGGTACTCACAGTAGCGGTGCTGTACGAGATACTCATGCTTGAGATGAGAGGTCCTGAGAGCTGTGCATGTTGTGGGTGGACTCACAATACCGATGCTGCATGAGATACTCACACCTGAGATGAGAGGGCATGAGAGCTGCGCATGTTGTGGGTGGCACTCACAGTACCGATGCTGTATGAGATACTCACGTCTGAGATGAGAGTGCCTGAGAGCTGTGCATTTTGGGGGTTGCCCTCACAGTACCAGTGCTGCATGAGATACTCACGTCTGAGATGAGAGGGTCTGAGATCTGCGCATGTTGTGGGTTGCTCTCACAGTACCGATGCTGCATGAGATACTCACATCTGAGATGAGAGTGTGAGGCTGTGAATGTTGTGGGTGGACTCGCAGTACCGGTGCTGCATGAGATACTCAGGTCTGCCAGCTGAGCATGTTGTGGGTGGACTCACAGTACTGGTGATGCATGAGATACGCACATCTGAGATGAGAGGGCCTGGGAGCTGTGCATGTTGTGGGTGAACTCACAGTACTGTTGCTGCATGAGAAACTCACACCTGAGATGAGAGGGCCTGTGAGCTGTGCATGTTGTGGGTGGACTCACAGTACCAGTGCTGCATGAGATACTCACACCTGAGATGAGAGGGCCTGAGAGTTGTGCATGTTGTGGGTGGACTCACAGTACCAGTGCTGCATGAGATACTCACACCTGAGATGAGAGGGCATGAGAACTGTGCTTGTTTTGGGTGGACTCACAGTACCCGTGCTGCATGAGATACTCACATCTGAGAGTGTCTGAGACTGTGCATGTTGTGGGTGGACTCGCAGTACCAGTGCTGCATGAGATCCTCAGGGCTGCCAGCTGTGCATGTTGTCGGTGGACTCACAGTACCGGTGCTGCTTGAGATACTCAGGTCTGCCAGCCTTGCATGTTGTGGATGGACTCACAGTACCGGTGCTGTATGAGATACTCAGGTCTGCCAGTTGTGCATATTGTCGGTGGAATCACAGTACCGGTGCTGCATGAGATACGCAGGTCTGCCAGTTGTGCATATTGTCGGTGGAATCACAGTACCGGTGCTGCTTGAGATACTCAGGTCTGCCAGCCTTGCATGTTGTGGATGGACTCACAGTACCGGTGCTGTATGAGATACTCAGGTCTGCCAGCCTTGCATGTTGTGGATGGACTCACAGTACCGGTGCTGTATGAGATACTCAGGTCTGCCAGTTGTGCATCTTCCCTGTGAACTCTTCTGTACCCTTGACGTTTAGCATTTGTAGCTTCCACATTGATTTGAAAAGTCTATTCTTGCATACAGTTCTGTGAAAGATCCGTTTTGTGTTGTCCCACACACCGCACATCGTCGTTGCCCTGATGAAGGTGTAGTTTACACCGAAACGTGCGTTGGCTCCTGCCCTTGTGGGCCTATTGGAAGAACTTTAACTATTTCCACCAAACAGGATTGGATCAGCCCGTCTCCAATATGGATGGGAATTTTTATGTGTGGAGAATACTATATATATAAAGAACCTATTTGTTTTGGTTTTTTCACATATATGAATGTGTCGTGTGAATGATAGTGTGCCTGCTTGTGTCGCTGTGTGGGACTGTGTTTTTATAGCTATCACCATTGTATATATTTTTGACTAAAATCATTATCAGATCATTGTTATCTCAATAAAATATGTTACTTTTATTCTCTTTGCTCTTTGGATTCCTTTGAACTCGCTCCGGCCCGAGGCCTAACTCTATCTGATTTGACCCATTCTTGGGCTTAACTATATCATTTTAGTGTAGACAGTGGGGTCTGTTCTCTCTGCACATCTTCGCCACTCGGAACTGATACCATCGCTCTCATCCTGCTGGAATAGACGTTCGTTTGAGCATCGTGCTCATTCACGATTATCTACTCCATTGACGAACCGGACATCTGTCTCATCCTGCTGGAATTGACGTTCGTTTGAGCATCGTGCTCATTCACGATTATCTACTCCATTGACGAACCGGACATCTGCCTCGTCCCGTTTTTTCCTGACAAAACCCCACCCCCCCCAATTGCTGAGTCTTCGAGAATCTACTTGTGGACTATTCGCGCACCACCCGATTGGACCACCAGCCAAAGAAATACTCCCTGGGCTGACTTACACTATCTGGGGTCCTACCACAGATAGGCCGAATGGGGTTGGCCTTCTGACTGCAGCACCCCTAATTTGAATTAGGAATACAGTGTATTTCATCTTCCCTGTGATCCGTTTTGTGTTGTCCCACACACCGCACATCGTCGTTGCCCTGATGAAGGTGTAGTTTACACCGAAACGTGCGTTGGCTCCTGCCCTTGTGGGCCTATTGGAAGAACTTTAACTATTTCCACCAAACAGGATTGGATCAGCCCGTCTCCAATATGGATGGGAATTTTTATGTGTGGAGAATACTATATATATAAAGAACCTATTTGTTTTGGTTTTTTCACATATATGAATGTGTCGTGTGAATGATAGTGTGCCTGCTTGTGTCGCTGTGTGGGACTGTGTTTTTATAGCTATCACCATTGTATATATTTTTGACTAAAATCATTATCAGATCATTGTTATCTCAATAAAATATGTTACTTTTATTCTCTTTGCTCTTTGGATTCCTTTGAACTCGCTCCGGCCCGAGGCCTAACTCTATCTGATTTGACCCATTCTTGGGCTTAACTATATCATTTTAGTGTAGACAGTGGGGTCTGTTCTCTCTGAAGGTCTCCATATTGTCAGTGGAATCACAGTACCGGTGCTGCATGAGATACGCAGGTTTGCCAGTTGTGCATATTGTCGGTGGAATCACAGTACCGGTGCTGCTTGAGATACTCAGGTCTGCCAGTTGTGCATATTGTCGGTGGAATCACAGTACCGGTGCTGCATGAGATACGCCTGAGATGAGAGGATATGCCAGCTGTGCATGTTGTGGGTGGACTCACAGTACCGGTGCTGCATGATATACTCAGGTCTGCCAGCTGTGCATGTTGTGGGTGGACTCACAGTACCGGTGCTGCATGATATACTCAGGTCTGCCAGCTGTGCATGTTGTGGGTGGACTCACAGGACCGGTGCTGCATGAGATACGCCTGAGATGAGAGGATATGCCAGCTGTGCATGTTGTGGGTGGACTCACAGTACCGGTGCTGCATGAGATACGCCTGAGATGAGAAGATATGCCAGCTGTGCATGTTGTGGGTTGACTCACAGTACTGATACTGGAAGAGATACTCACCCAGTAGATGTTCTGCAAGCTCTGGCTGGCTGCGGCGGCGGCCTTCCCTCCTTGAGTGGTATTGGTAAATCAGCAGTTGAGGAAGTGCAAAGGCAGAGAATCCAGACAGGTGTAACGGGGTGTGATAGCATTAATAACAATAATAAGGAAAGTAACATATAACTAGCTTATAGTTACACTACAAACCAAATTGCCTCCCCGTGATTAAATATTAGGAATTATTGTTACTGATCTCCGACTACTCGTTTTTAGGTCGAGCATTCGAAACCTCTTGTATATACTTTAGTATATACTTATATGTGTATGTACCTTGTGGGCTCTGGACATCAGCCCTAGGGCTTGTCTGCTTCCGCTGAGGGACTCTTTTCTGTTCAACTGCCTCTATTTAACTTTCTTGATAGAAAACGACCAGCAGAGGTCAGTAAAATACCAGAATGACTTTAGCATTCTCTAGATTCCAGTCCATAGAAATTGTCTTCTACAAGCACACCGAGACGGTAATATTTCTTTCAAATCTTGTATCTTCAGTGATATGACCATCAAGAGCCCTGATTTTATATTAAAAACAGAACTTTGGACTATACCATTTACCGCTGCAAGGCAATATTTCTCTCCATGTGTTCCCATGCCTGGCGTGTTACGCAGATTCGTGCTTACTTTCCCTCCATGTTAAAAGAACAGTAGATGTTTCAGCACCCAGGCTGATGTGCTGCATAGCTAAAGGCGAGACTGATTGCATTGCACATGCTTGTTTAGAACTCCTTTGAGTTCCAAACGGTGGCTCCAGGTGTGCAGCAGGAACACAACCCACTCAGCCATCTGAACAAGCTCAACATCTCTTCTAGTGACGTGTTCAACCCCCTCAGTGCACCCGGCGATGCACTCCCATTAGCTGCTGCACCGCGGTGACGTGCACATTAGCGACGGGCGGCTGACTAGGGTGCCATCAGTGAGCTGGCGAGGTTGCTCGAAGAACATGTTTAAGAGCCCTGTACTATCAGTCTAATTTGGGATAGCAGGAAGTCCCCTGACGTATCTGCTCTCCAAACCACCTGAGGCCTTTGCCGTGTTCTAGGTGCTGGTAAGAACTGAGCCCAGGGTGGAGGTCTCTCATTAGCTCAAGAACATTTATTATTAAGCCCTGAGCCAGCCCACCGCCATCAACCATGAACGGGTAATAAAGCCGACATGCACTTGTAATTCCACCTCTGCACCTACTGTAATCTCTCCATGGAAGTTTTTTCACTGTTGCCACCAGACACTTGCTACTAGAGCGCTAGCTCTGGGGTAAGAATGGTCCATTCCTACAGGCCAACAGAAAGTGAGCAGTGTTTGTACAGACGGCGCAAAAACTATTGTCATGAAGCTGTTATGGTATAGCCACCAAGGCAGAGCCGGACTGGCTACCGGGTGTTTTTTGCTGGGGTGGCAGGGTGGGGTCCAGGTTCACTACAAAGGGCTGATTTTGTTGCTGGGGAGCTCCCGGGGCTTCTAAATGAACAATGCAAAACAAATAGCTTTAAACCGCACATTTTTAAACATTTGTTTTGCACTGTTTATTAAGGAAAGCCCGGTAGCCAGTCTGGCCCCGTACCAAGGGTACCGGTGACACATTGGAGCACCTTAGCCAGTCCTGTTTTTTTTAGCCAGCAGCACTTAGCATGCTGGGACTTGTAAGCACCTTTGACGACTTGTAAAAGATCTCTTACTCCTGTCATCCTTGGTGTGACTTCTCCCTAACCTTTTGCCTTCAGACTGTTTTTATGACTTTGCTTTTGCTGGTCTTAGGACTCTGCACACTTTTCCACTGCTAACCAGTGCTAAAGTGCTTGTGTTCTCTGCTTAAAACATGGTATCATTGGCTTATACCCAATTGGCATAGTCAATGTCATTAAAAGTTCCTAGTAAAGTGCACTACATGTACCCAGGGCCTGTAAATTAAATGCTATTCGTGGACTGCAGCACTGGTTGTGCCGCCCACTAGCAGTCCTTTAAATATGTCTCAGGTTTGCCATTGCAGAGCCTGTGTGTGCAGTTCTGCCATTTCAACTTATCAAAATAAACCTTTTGCCAGGCCCATACCTTCCTTTTAATTACATATAAGTCACCCCTAGGTTAGGCCCTGGACAGCACATAGGTTGGGGTGCAATGTATTTAAACAGTAGGACATGTATTTGCATGCCCTGGTAGTGAGAAACTCTCAAATTCGTTTTTCACTACTGTAAGGCCTATCTCTACCATAGGATAACATTGGGGTTACCTTATTCCATTTTATAAGTGTCATTCTCATATGGGAAATGAAAACCAGTTCATATCCAGTGTCTCTGGAATCACAATTAATTTAAAATCCTAATTCATGGGGAAGTCAGATTTTAAATTCCAGTTCCGAAAATGCAACTTTTAGAAAGTTGACATTTCCTTACCGTAGCTACTTGGTGCCTACATCCTGTCTCTGGTCACAAGACTGCGTTAGTTGGCAGTTTGGCTTTGTGTAATCCTTCTAGACAGCCACACACAATGGGAGCTTAGATGTCACTAGATGGGCCATTACTGGCAGGATGAGACAGAGGAGCTGGGCACAGCCCCACTTACACCTGAATAGGATGTACCCTGCTTTCCCCAAAGAGCACAAAGAGATGCATACCCACTGCAGCTAGTCTGGAGCCAGGGCCAGCAAGGCAGAGCATCAGTGCACTTCAAAGGCATGCTTCTAGAAGCTATGCTCCACTTCAAAGGCACAACTGTGCATATATGGAGGACCTCAGACACCACTACTTCAGTACACTTCTGGAGTGTGGATACTCTTCCAGGAAGAAGGACTAATGTGCTGCTACAAGGACTGCCACTCTGTTGGACTACTATTGTAAAATAACTGCTGCCCAGCTGTGCTAACCTGCTGTCTGCTGCCCTCATGCCAGGGAAAGAAGAACTGGACCTGCAACTCATATTGAGCCCAGGACCACAGAGTGGCTCAAAGGGGTAGCCTGCTGGCTTCCTGATCTGAACCTCAAGGAAAGAAAAGGCTCCCAACAGGTCCTGGACCTGTCTTTAGTGAGTTCCTGAACCCCAAGTGGTGACTCTCAGATCCTAGACTCTTGGTGTGGCTCACAAGCCCTTGAAATCAAGCTTTTGGGCTCTTTCCGACTGCTAAAGGGCCCGTTTGCACTGTAACCGCACTGCTTGAACCGAAGTTCAGCACAAGCCATCACCGGTCTTGTTGAATTTTTTAAATATAGCTCTATTTTCCTAACCTGGTGAAGGATAATTTTTGTGTGGTGTTTGCACTGTTTTACTGTTTGAAGGGTTGCACAAATACTTTATACATTCCTTCTAAGGGGTAAGCATGGATTAATTTGGGGCTTGCTTATACCTTACCCTAACTAGAATCGTGGTTGCTGCTTGACCCCAGTTAACCAGCAACCCAATTTCTAATAGGATCCACCCAGTAAACAATATTACAAAACGCCGAAAACACAAGTAACCCAATAATACTTTATAAAACAGAAGGGCAATACTAGAATCCAAACACACAACCAGGCATCATCAAACACGTGGAGATTCCATCATCAAACAAGTGCCGATTCCAGAATCCACAGCCTAATCAGAATCATCAAATAAATAGACCTTCCAAAATTCACAACCCAATCAGAGATGTTTATAAAAGGGACATTCTAGAATGTACATCCCAACTATGGATCCTGAGAAATGCAAAAGTCATCCATGTGTAAAATTATAATCCAACACTCTAAATTATTGTAGGTAGTAGAAGTGGGAAAGTGAAATGGATGTTATCTTCACTAGATGAATCTTTTAACACATATTTTAATTCCAAGAGGGGAAAGGGCAAGCCTTTGCTGGCAGACATCTGCCCCCTTTGGCTCTGGATGAAGGAGATGTACTGCACTGGCTTAATTGTTACCTGAGATGTGATTTCAGCTTCCACAGTGCACCAAAGTATCAGATCTGGGAAACTTACATTATCACTCTTGTCTCATTCTCTTTATTTTCCAAAACTGGCAGTGAACTAAAACATGTTAATAGTGGCGATTGCATAAATCTGGGATGACCACAACTTGTAACTGAGTTATTTGCCAGGGGACTAGGACTTCTGCCACAAGATGTAGGCCAACATGAGGGTTCTACATACATGAGGCTTCTGCTGGAAGTTGTGGAGTGGTTTGTGTTGTATTTTGTGTTGTCTTTGCAGGTGGGGCAGGCTCAAGATTGACATATATACCGGTAGGCATATTGGCATACCTGTGAAAATCTCTATACAATTGTTGTCTTGGATGAGGAGCTCTGCTGGTGTCAGGGGGCATGATGGAAGCTTACAAAGTTGTTTCTAGCTCCTTTGCTAGATGTCCCATTTTTCTTCCCAGGGGGAAGTGGAAGGTGGGGTTGCACCAGGGGGACCACGATATATCTGGGTTGTCAAGGTATAGCTGTCAGAAGGGTCTCATCAGGTGTGACTTTGGCATGGTTAGGTCCACCTCTGAGCTGGTCTTGCTCCTCAGTAGGGAAGTGCAGTATTTTTGTCTTATCTTAGTCACAGTCCTTGGATTCAGCAAGGTGCCGGAGTATGCCCTGCGGGGAAGACCCGCTTGAGAGGCCAACTACGAGTCTACAAGTATGATCTTCTAGGAATGTATTGTCTAGTTTCCACTTTAAATATATTGTGCTCGTTATGTTATTGTTGAACTGTTATAAGGCCCTGACTATGTTAATGTTTATCCAAGGCTGTGTGGTTGTCACTGTTTGTGTGAGCATCTGTTTAAGACTGTGAGGGCATTTGTGGGTGGTTGTGCGTGGAGATCTGCCAGAGGCCATGCAATGCTGTTTTGGGGGCTGTGTGAGCTTCTAACGGCTGTGAGAGGATCTACTGGAAGTGGTGTAAGGCTCTGAGAGAGGCTGTGTGAAGCTCTGTCAAAGGGAGTGTGATTTTATCTTGAAAGCTGTGTAAGTCTCTCTTGTGTAAGGCTTTCTTGGGGGCGGTGTGAGCTTTTGAAGATTGAGGCTCTGTTAGAGATGGTGTGAGACCCCCTTGGAGGTTCTGTGAGGCACGTCAAAGGGTGTGATTGTCTTTTGAAGGTTGTGTAATGATTTTGTGAAGCTTGTAAAAACTGTGACCTCTCTCTTGGAGGCTGTGTATGGCTCTCTTGGGGCCTGTGTGAACTTTCAAAGGTTGTGTGGGCCTTTTGGAGCCAGTGTAAGGTACAGTTGGAGGCTGTGTGAGGATGACTGTGAGCTCTTGAAGGTTGTGTGAGGCTCTTTTGGAGACAGTGTAAGGGTCCCTTTGGAGGCTATGTGAGACTCGATCGAAGGTTTGGGATTCTCTCTTGAAGGATGTGTGAGGCTCTCTTGGAGGCTGTGTGAAGCTCTATCAAAGGTTTGTGATTCTCTCTTGAAGGATGTGTATGGGTTTTAGGAGGCTATGTGAAGCTCTATAAAAGGTTTGTGATTCTCACTTGAAGGCTGAGTATGGGTTTTAGGAGGCTATGTGAGGCTCTATGAAAGGTTTGTGATTCTCTCTTGAAGGATGTGTGAGACTCTCCTGGGCGCCGCTGTGTGAGGCTATATCAAAGGTTTGTGATTCTCTCTTGATGGATGTGTATGGGTTTTAGGAGGCTATGTGAAGCTCTATAAAAAGTTTGTGATTCTCACTTGAAGGCTGAGTATGGGTTTTAGGAGGCTATGTGAGGCTCTATCAAAGGTTTGTGATTCTCTCTTGAAGGATGTGTGAGACTCTCCTGGGCGCTGTGTGAGGCTATATCAAAGGTTTGGAATTCTCTCTTGAAGGATGTGTCTGGGTCTTAGAAGGCTATGTGATGTTCTATGGAAATGCGAGAGATTCTCTCTTGGAGGCTACAAAACGGCTCTCCTGGGCGCTGTGTCAGGCTCTATCAAAGGTTTGTGATTCTTTCTTGAAGGATGTGTACAGCTCTCTTGGAGTCTGTGTGAAGCTCTACAGGAGGTGATGTGAAGCTATGTTGGAGTCTGTGTGAGGCACTCTTGGAGTCTGTGTGAGGCTCTATCGAATGAGGAGAGAGTCTCTCTTGGAGTCTGTAAAGCTCCCCTATATTGAGTCTGTGTGAGCTATTGAAGTCTGTGTGAAGCTCTATGGAAGGTGCTGTGAAGCTCTTCTGGTGTCTGTGTGAGGCTCTCCTGTATGGAGGATGTGTTAGCTCTTGAAGTCTGTGTGAAGCTCTATGGGAGGTGGTGTGAAGCTCTGTTGGAGTCTGTCTGGGGTCTCTTGGAGTCTGTGTGAGGCTCTGTTGAATGAGGAGAGATTTTGTCTTGGAGTCTGTGTAAAGGTCTCCTATATAAAGTCTGTTTGAGCTTTTGAAGTCTGTGTGAAGCTCCTATGGGAGGTGGTCTGAAGCTCTGTTGGAGTATGTCTGAGGGTCTCTTTCGGCCTGTGTGAGCTTTCAAAGGTTGTGTGGGCCTTTTGGAGCCAGTGTAAGGGTCACTTGGAGGCTATGTGAGGTTCTATCAAAGGTTTGTGATTCTCTCTTGAAGGATGTGTGAGGCTCTCTTGGAGGTTGTGTGAGGCTCTATCAAAGGTCTGAGATTCTTTCTTGAAGGATGTGTATGGGTCTTAGGAGGCTATGTGAGGCTCTATAAAAGGTTTGTGATTCTCTCTTGGTGTCTGTGAGGCTCTATCAAATGAGGAGAGAATCTGTCTTAAAGGCTGTGTGAGGCTTTCTTGGAGTCTGTTTGAGGCTATATCAAAAGGTTTGTGATTCTCACTTGAAGGCTGAGTATGGATTTTAGGAGGCTATGTGAGGCTCTATCAAAGGTTTGTGATTCGCTCTTGAAGGATGTGTGAGGCTCTCCTGGGTGCTGTGTGAGGCTATATCGAAGGTTTGGGATTCTCTCTTGAAGGATAAGTATGGGTCTTAGGAGGTTATGTAATGTTCTATGGAAAGGCGAGAGATTCTCTCTTGGAGGCTACAAAAGGCTCTACTGGGCGCTGTGTGAGACTCTATCAAAGGTTTGTGATTCTCTCTTGAAGGATGTGAACAGCTCTCTTGGAGTCTGTGTGAAGCTCTACAAGAGGTGATGGGAAGCTCTGTTGGAGTCTTTGTGAGACTCTCTTGGGGGCATATTTACAAGGCGGCGATAGAAAATTATCACCGTTTTTGCGGCCGTTTTCGGCCAAAAAGCGGCGATAATTTTATCGCCTAATTAGCAAGGTCACGCTAACGCGTGAAACCTTGCATTAGCGCAAGTATTCTTAACGCCCAGCTTTGCATCTCTAACGAGATGCAAAGTGGGCGTTCCTGACATGACATGACTAAGCGACATTTCTCCTATCGTCAAGCCCCACTCTATGAAGCATAGCGGCAAGAAAAGTCGCGATAACCCATTATCGCTACTTTCCTTAAGCCTGCTTCAGGACTGACTTAGCCATGATATCCTATGGAAGGTGGATATCATGGCTAAGTTTGTGAAGCCCTATCAACAAGCTAACGCCACATTTCGGGAGATTATCGCTGGGTTTCCAGCGATAATCTCACGTTAGGCAGTTAGCGCTAGGATTTTTATCGCTTTTGAAATAAGCATTGCTAATAGCACGCTATATTAGCGATAAAAATCCACGCTAACCGGCGATAATTATCCTAGCGCTAAGTGCGCTTAGCGATAATTATCGCCGGTTGTTGCTGATATGCCCCTTGGAGTCTGTGTGAGGCTCTATTGAACAAGGAGAGAGTCTCTTTTGGAGTCTGTGTAAAGCTCCCCTATGTTGACGCTGTGTGAGCTTTTGAAGTCTGTGTGAAGCTCTATGGAAGGTGCTGTGAAGCTCTTCTGGTGTCTGTGTGAGGCTCTCCTGTATGGAGGCTGTGTTAGCTCTTGAAGTCTGCGTGAAGCTCTATGGGAGGTGGTGTGAAGATCTGTTGGAGTCTGTCTGAGGGTCTCTTGGAGTCTGTGTGAGGCTCTATTGAATGAGGAGAGATTCTGTCTTGGAGTCTGTGTAAAGGTCTCCTACATAGAGTCTGTGTGAGCTTTTGAAGTCTGTGTGAAGCTCCTATGGAAGGTGGTGTGAAGCTCTGTTGGAGTCTGTCTGAGGGTCTCTTGGAGTCTGTGTGAGGCTTTGTTGAACGAGGAGAGATTCTGTCTTGGAGTCTGTGTAAAGGTCTCCTACATAGAGTCTGTGTGAGCTTTTGAAGTCTGTGTGAAGCTCCTACAGGAGGTGGTGTGAAGCTCTGTTGGAGTCTGTCTGAGGGTCTCTTGGAGTCTGTGTGAGGCTTTGTTGAACGAGGAGAGATTCTGTCTTGGAGTCTGTGTAAAGGTCTCCTATATCGAGTCTGTGTGAGCTTTTGAAGTCTGTGTGAAGCTACTACGGGAGGTGGTGTGAAGCTCTGTTGTAGTCTGTCTGAGGGTTTCTTGGAGTCTGTGTGAAGCTCTGTTGAACGAGGTGAGATTCTGTCTTGGAGTCTGTGTAAAGGTAAAGGTCTCCTTTATAGAGTCTTTGTGAGCTTTTGAAGTCTGTGTGAAGCTCCTACGGAAGGTGATTTGAAACTCTGCGTGAAGATCTGTTATGTAATGGTTGTGAAAAAGCAACTTTTGGTCCCAATAGGGGGCTCTCAGAAAAGTGAGAATTGTCAAGTATGCTCAGGGCCGTAAAGTGAAAAGAACCCCTTGAACCTCTACTCCCCCACTGCGCTTCTCAGGTAGTGCCTACCTCTGCAGACTGATTTGGGAGCTCTGTAGGTCTCCCGCTAACAGAGGTGTTGTTCAGTACACAGTGCCCACAGGGCTTTTGTCATTGCAGAAAGATGGGAATGCTGCTGGCACTGACTACTCTCATTGAACTGAGGGCAGTGGGGTTTGCTTGACAGTCCCCCCTAGAACACAGTCCTGTTCGGCTAGCACTGACATGGCCAGTCTGATAGAGGTGTTTGACCTCTGCTGTTCTAGCCACGGCACATGTCCAGGGATGCAACAAGGCACACGTCCCACAGGAAAGAGGCAGGTGTTCAGCTGACCCTTGACCTTCTGGTAGGTCGCCCCCCCCGCTGCAGCGCCGCCTGCACCCCCGCTGTCTGCTGCCGCCGGTGGAATTCGAGGCCCTCCACCACCCGCAGGCTTCCACCTGCGCCTCATCCCTGGTGGCCAGTGGTGGCCTTAGGTACGTCTCACTTGCTGCCTTTGTGCCTCTGTGCCCCTTGATTCTGTGCCTGTGACTGTCTTTGCCCCCTGCCCCCCGCTCGCCGCTCTGCTTCTGTGCCCACTTCTTATTTCTGTACCCCTCACCGTCCACTGTACCCCTGTGTTTACTTTGTGCCTGTGACCCTGATTTTGTACCCCTTTTCTCTTCTGTGCCCCGTGCCGGTCTCCTGTCCCCCATCCCTGCCGCTGCCTCCCCTGCGACCCGCCCCCTCCGCGCCCATTCGTCACACCCGCCCCTCGCCTCCCAGCTGCTCCTACTTCCCCAGCCTCCCCATATATGGCAGCCGCTGCGCGGTGAGGAGAGCGACCCTTGACCTTCTGGTAGGTCGCTCCCCCACGCGGCAGCGCCGCCTGCACCCCCGCTGTCTGCTGCCGCCGGTGGAATTCGAGGCCCTCCACCACTCGCAGGCTTCCACCTGCGCCTCATCCCTGGTGGCCAGTGGTGGCCTTAGGTACGTCTCACTTGCTGCCTTTCTGCATCTGTGCACCTTGATTCTGTGCTTGTGACTGTCTGTGCCCCCGCCCCCCGCTCGCCGCTCTGCTTCTTTCCCCCATTTTTATTTCTGTACCCCTCGCCGTCCACTGTACCCCTGTGTTTACTTTGTGCCTGTGACCCTGATTTTGTACCCCTTTTCTCTTCTGTGCCCCGCGCCGGTCTCCTGTCCCCCGTCCCCGCCGCTGCCTCCCCTGCGGCCTGCCCCCTCCGCGCCCATTCGTCACACCCGTCCCTCGCCTCCTGCCTCCCAGCTGCTGCTCCCTACCCACCTCCCCATATATGGCGGCCGCACGCTGCGGGGGCGCTTAAGGCAAGCCCGTCTGCGCCTGTCCGCGCCTGGACCGCACCCAGCGCCAGAACCCCTGGCCCCCGCAGCAGCCACGAAGACCGCCTCTGCTACGACACCAAAACCCTCATCGCTCTCAACCCAGGAAAGACCCACACCTGCTGCAAGGCCACCCCGAAGCGCACCCACGGCCCCTTCACCTGCTGGAACTGCAACTTCTCCTGCCACGAAAGCGCCAAGACACCCACCACAACGGAAGCCAACCAGCTCAGATGTATCCTGATCAACACCCGCTCCGCACACAAACACGCCGTCAAACTCTGGGACCTACTCGACACCACATCACTGGACGTCGCCTTCCTGACCGAGACCTGGATGAACGAAGCCTCCTCGCCAGACATCGCCATAGCCATCCCAGACGGGTACAAGATCACCCGCAGAGACAGCTCTAATAGGGCCGGAGAGGAATCGCCATCGTCCACAAAAACACCATCAAGATCTCAACAAACACCAACGACACCCTCAGCACCGCCGAACACATGCACTTCCAGATCCACACGGACCCCAAGACCACCCTAAGAGACACCCTCGTCTACAGACCGCCAGGACCCCGGCCTCAATTCTGCAACTCCATCGCCGACCTAATCAGCACGCACGCGCTGACCTCCACCGACTACATCCTCCTCGGAGACCTGAACTATCATCTGGAGAACAACAACGACAACAACTCTTCCACCCTGATCGACAATCTCGCCAACCTCGGGCTGAAACAGCTTGTCACGATGCCGACCCACATCGCCTGCCACACGCTTGATGCCATCTTCTCTTCAAGCCCCCACGTCACCTTCAGCCACGCCTCCGAACTCACCTGGACAGACCACCACTGCATCCACTTCTCCTTCCGAAAACCACTCACACACCACCGCACCCCACAGACCCCCCGCCACCGCTGGGGCAAAATCACTGAAGAACAACTACAGACAAGCCTTGCACTCAACCCTCCGGCGAACCCCACCAACCCGGATGAAGGTGCACACGCCCTCGAACGCTGGATGAACGACTGCGCCAACACCGTCGCTCTGCTAAAAAACCCCACCAACAGATACACCAGCAGAAGAGTCAGCTGGTTCACCCCGGAACTCCTCGACTCCAAACGCACCTGCCGGAAACTGGAAAACATATGGCACAGCAACAAGACGCCAGACAGCCGCACTGCCCACAAAGACGCCATCCGCTACCACCACCACCTTATCAGGACCACCAAAAGAACCTCCTTCACAGACCGCCTTGACAACAACGCGCACAACAGTAAGGAGCTCTTCACCATCGTGAAGGAATTCTCCAACCCCAGCTCCAACGCCAACGACATCCCACCATCGCAAGCCCTGTGCGACTCCCTCGCCACCTTCTTTCACCGGAAAATCACCGACATCCATGACAGCTTCAGACCCCGGACGACCCCTGCCGACCACACCGCACCGAACCCACCGCACCCCACCGCCCACGACACCCTGACAGCCTGGGCCAACATGAGCATCGAGGACACAATCAAGACCATGGGAACAATCCACTCCGGTTCCCCGTCTGACCCTCTCCCGCACCACATCTTCAACAAAGCCAGCAAGTCCATTGCACCCCACCTGCACAAAATCATCAACCTCTCCTTCGAGACCGCCACCTTCCCTAAGAACTGGAAGCACACAGAGATCAACGCCCTACTGAAGAAACCCAAGGCAGACCCGAGCGACCTCAAGAACTTCCGGCCCATCTCCTTGCTTCCGTTCCCAGCAAAGGTCATCGAGAAGATAGTAAACACCCATCTCACCCGGCACCTCGAAGACAACAACATCCTAGACCCGTCCCAATCAGGATTCCGCAGCAACCACAGCACCGAGACCGCCCTCATCGCCGCCACAGACGACATCAGGATCCTGCTAGACAACAGGGAGACGGCGGCCCTCATCCTCCGGGACCTCTCCGGCGCCTTCGACACCGTCTGCCACCGCACACTACGCACACGCCTCCACGACGCAGGGATCCGAAACAAAGCCCTGGACTGGACCACCTCCTTCCTCTCCATTCCGATCTGAGGCTTTTGAGATCATCTGTGGCGTCCCTCAAGGATCCTCCCTCAGCCCGACGCTGTTCGTCTACATGGCACCACTAGCACGCATCGCCCGACAGCATGACCTCAACATAATCTCCTACGCCGATGACACTCAGCTGATCCTCTCCCTCACCAAGGACCCCCTCACCGCCAAATCCAACCTACACCAGGGAATGAAGGCCGTCGCCGACTGGATGGAGGACAGCCGCCTCAAACTGAACACAAACAAGACGGAAATCCTCATCCTCGGGTCCAACCCCTCCGCATGGGACGACTCTTGGTGGCCCACATCACTGGGGTCCCCCCCGGCCTCCACCGACCACGCATGCAACCTGGGAGTCATCCTCGACTCGAAACTTTCCATGACCAAACAAGTCATCGCAGTCTCCTCCACCTGTTTCAACACCCTCCGCATGCTCCGCAAGATCTACAGATGGATCCCGACAAACACGAGGGAAAACAGTCACCCAGGCCCTAGTCAGCAGCAGACTCGACTACGGAAACGCCCTCTATGCCGGAGCCTCGTCCAAGCTCATCAGCAGACTACAGAGAATCCAGAATGCCTCTGCACGCCTGATCCTCGACGTCCCGCGCCGCGACCACATCACCGCCCACCTGAGGAACCTGCACTGGCTCCCCGTCGACAAAAGAATCTCCTTCAAGCTCCTGATCCACGCACACAAGGCACTCCACAAAACCGGCCCAGCCTATCTCAACAGTCGACTCTCCTTCTACATACCCAACAGGAAACTCCGCTCCGCTGACCACGCCCTGGCCACGGTCCCATGCATCCGGAGAACTACTTCCGGAGGCAGATCCTTCTCCCATCGCACCGCCAAGACCTGGAACACCCTCCCCCTCTACCTGCGACAAACCGAAGACCTGCTGACCTTCAGGAGACAACTCAAGACCTGGCTCTTCGACCAGTAACAGCAACACCCCCCCCCCCCCCCCCCCAGCGCCTTGAAACCCTCCCGGGTATGTAGTGCGCTTTACAAATTATGTGATTGATTGATTCAGCTGGAGGCAGTGCTTAATTTGAGCCATTGGTTTCCGGTGCTTGGCACTGGCACTTAATTGTTAACACTGGCACTTACGTCAGTCTGCCACAAGGTGGGGTTGTTTGTCTAATTTAGCAATAAGCACAACAGTTGTTTATTAATTCAATACACATTAAAAATTACTAAAACCTGCCACCCAAGGAATTCTTATAGCTTCAAGGTCTGGAATAATCTGAAGTGGCCTCCCGAGGAGGGCCAAGGCCTGGCACCTTTTTATTTGTTTTACAAATTAAGCACTGAGGAAGGGAAGCGAACCTCTGCTCGTAGGCAGTGAGACGGGCAGGGGAGGTAGGCATACAGTGCCAGTGTCTGTGTCCCACCGGTGCGTATACAAGCTCTTTAACCCTAAGCGCCCAAATCTGATTGGTTAATGGCAGAAAGGCTCCGAGGTGCAGTATTTATTCTTGGACACTAATCAACCAACTGACTCTCGTCTGGTAATCAATAATCAGTAATTGGCTACTTTACATTAATGATCGATCCCACTTGGCGCTCCTCTTTGCAGTGCGGTGTGGATCTGAGCCTGGGTCACAGAAACGTTGCACTGGTGCAAAATCCAGCACACCCCCGCCAGCAACGTTTCCTCTCCAGTGTTTCTTGTGTAACATAGTAGGGATCAGAGAATATTCACTTAGCACAGATGGCTGAGCGGGCGGACGCACGGACTGAATGTGTTTATGGTGCCTCTGTTTGCATTTTTAATGGTACGTAAATGGACGCAATGCTTTCTGTCGCTCTGTGCCACGCGAGCACCCACGCAACCCTTAGGTAAATATCCTGGTTGCCTTCCTACGGGTAAAATATGAAGTGAACTCATCTCACAATATATGTGTAGTGCTTAATAAGAACTGGTGAAAATATATTCAGAACTTGACGATGTGCACGCAAGACTTGTGCAACTGTTTAGGTCTTGCCTAGCGTCGCAGCGCATGCGCTGCACGCTCTGCGAGATCAATTGTCGTCAAGTTGAATTCGGAAGTGGAGTGGAAACTCAGCCATGCTTTTGATTGGTGCGCGTCATCCATTATGGTAAAAGCTGGCCTCCGATTGAAAGTGAGGCTTTTTGGTGACCACCCTCTCTCCTTTAGGCCCCGCCCACCTGGACTGGATCTTTTGCTTGCTGCCTGATGCCATCTCCTTCAATTACTCTCACGCCCCCCATCCGATGGCACTGCATCCTCGCTACCCCTCCTCCCTGCATCCCCGTGCTGTGCCACAGGTACCGCGGTGTTGCAGACGCAGCAAAACACCGGTTGGGGCAACAAAAACATTATACCAGCACCAATTGAATTACGGCGGCACCCTATTTGCAAACGCTCCATTGCAAGCCGAGAGCGCTTCATCTGTGCCCCCCACATCAACATGCCACCACAACCGCAGGGACGTGGGGGCACAGCTCTGCACAGCATGATGAACGGCCGACCCTACCGTAGGTCCACCCCGGCTTGCATGAGCATCAAACTGGGCTGCCCCTGCCATCAACCCCACTGATCACCGCTCACCGCAACACCTGTGGTACAAAAGGGGGTGGTGATGGACGGAGCATCAGAACCAATCAAACACTCACACCCAGTCAACAGATCTGGGTTTGATCCATCACCGTTCTTTAGCCCACTCTGCCACCCCAGTTCAGACATGGCCATATGCAAATCAGTCTGACCCTGTGCCTCATGGGAACAGTCCAGCCCGAACTGCCAAGCCATGCCTTCCCTGGACCGGAAACAAGCTTCCTAGGACCGGTTTCTGGCATTTCAGCCGTCTTCAGCCAGGCTTGCTTGAATCCAGTGGCAAAGTGAGCAAGGGACTCACGTCTGAGCATACCCTGCCAACTTATGGCGAACAAAGCGGTACAAAAGGGGGTGGTGATGGACGGAGCATCAGAACCAATCAAACACTCACACCCAGTCAACAGACCTGGGTTTGATCCATCACCGTTCTTTAGCCCACTTTGCCACCCCAGTTCAGACATGGCCATATGCAAATCAGTCTGACCCTGTGCCTCATGGGAACCGTCCAGCCCGAACTGCCAAGACATGCCTTCCCTGGACCGGAAACAAGCTTCCTAGGACCGGTTTCTGGCATTTCAGCCGTCTTCAGCCAGGCTTGCTTGAATCCAGTGGCAAAGTGAGCAAGGGACTCACGTCTGAGCATACCCTGCCAACTTATGGCGAACAAAGTGGTACAAAAGGGGGTGGTGATGGACGGAGCATCAGAACCAATCAAACACTCACACCCAGTCAACAGATCTGGGTTTGATCCATCACCGTTCTTTAGCCCACTCTGCCACCCCAGTTCAGACATGACCATATGCAAATCAGTCTGACCCTGTGCCTCATGGGAACAGTCCAGCCCAAACTGCCAAGCCATGCCTTCCTTGACCCGGAAACAAACTTCCTAGGACCGGTTTCTGGCATTTCAGCCGTCTTCAGCCAGGCTTGCTTGAATCCAGTGGCAAAGTGAGCAAGGGATTGACGTCTGAGCATACCCTGCCAACTTATGGCGAACAAAGCGGTACAAAAGGGGGTGGTGATAGACGGAGCATCAGAACCAATCAAACACTCACACCCAGTCAACAGATCTGGGTTTGATCCATCACTGTTCTTTAGCCCAGTCTGCCACCCCAGTTCAGACATGGCCATATGCAAATCAGTCTGACCCTGTGCCTCATGGGAACAGTCCAGCCCGAACTGCCACAACATGCCTTCCCTGGACCGGAAACAAGCTTCCTAGGACCGGTTTCTGGCATTTCAGCCGTCTTCAGCCAGGCTTGCTTGAATCCAGTGGCAAAGTGAGCAAGGGACTCACGTCTGAGCATACCCTGCCAACTTATGGCGAACAAAGCGGTACTAAAGGGGGTGGTGATGGACGGAGCATCAGAACCAATCAAACACTCACACCCAGTCAACAGATCTGGGTTTGATCCATCACCGTTCTTTAGCCCACTCTGCCACCCCAGTTCAGACATGGCCATATGCAAATCAGTCTGACCCTGTGCCTCATGGGAACAGGACAGCCCGAACTGCCAAGCCATGCCTTCCCTGGACCGGAAACAAGCTTCCTAGGACCGGTTTCTGGCATTTCAGCCGTTTTCAGCCAGGCTTGCTTGAATCCAGTGGCAAAGTGAGCAAGGGACTCACGTCTGAACATACCCTGCCAACTTATGGCGAAGAAAGCGGTACAAAAGGGGGTGGTGATGGACGGAGCATCAGAACCAATCAAACACTCACACCCAGTCAACAGATCTGGGTTTGATCCATCACCGTTCTTTAGCCCACTCTGCCACCCCAGTTCAGACATGGCCATATGCAAATCAGTCTGACCCTGTGCCTCATGGGAACAGTCCAGCCCGAACTGCCAAGCCATGCCTTCCCTGGACCGGAAACAAGCTTCCTAGGACCGGTTTCTGGCATTTCAGCCGTCTTCAGCCAGGCTTGCTTGAATCCAGTGGCAGTCAGCAAGGGACTCACGTCTGAGCATACCCTGCCAACTTATGGCGAACAAAGCGGTACAAAAGGGGGTGTTGATGGACGGAGCATCAGAACCAATCAAACACTCACACCCAGTCAACAGATCTGGGTTTGATCCATCACCGTTCTTTGGCCCACTCTGCCACCCCAGTTCAGACATGGCCATATGCAAATCAGTCTGACCCTGTGCCTCATGGGAACAGTCCAGCCCGAACTGCCAAGCCATGCCTTCCTTGGACCGGAAACAAGCTTCCTAGGACCGGTTTCTGGCATTTCACCCGTCTTCAGCCAGGCTTGCTTGAATCCAGTGGCAAAGTGAGCAAGGGACTCACGTCTGAGCATACCCTGCCAACTTATGGCGAACAAAGCGCTGTTCCCATGAGGCACAGGGTCAGACTGATTTGCATATGGCCATGTCTGAACTGGGGTGGCAGAGTGGGCTAAAGAACGGTGATGGATCAAACCCAGATCTGTTGACTGGGTGTGAGTGTTTGATTGGTTCTGATGCTCCGTCCATCACCACCCCCTTTTGTACCACTGCAACACCTGTGACAGAACCCCAATGCCCCCGCCACTGACCTAACGGTGTCACTGCAGAGCCCCCCCCAACTTCGGTATCCCTGCAAAAGCACCCCCAAGGACGGCACAGTCCATAGCCAGGTACCAGGCATCATCTCCCCACTGTGACCCAAAGGGGGGGGGAGCCTGCATGCACCCCCGTGCACACCACCACCCGCACTGCTGGACTGGTGCCTCTGCCCCCCCATGGCGCCTCCATGTGCAAACGAATCCTGCCCCTGCAAGAAATGGCGCCAACTCATGCTGCGCCCCACACTGCCCAGCGTGGCAACTCCCTGTCCCGATGTGGGGGAACACCCAATAGATCCCAAGCAGCCTGACCCCATGCCCCTCCCGCCACCCCCACTCATGCGCCCCGTCTCCCTCCAACCCGCCTCCAGCACCGAAGTGCCTTCCATGCTGCCCCCGTTGCGTCACACCCGGAGTCCGGGACAAATACTCTCTGGGACTTATTTACAAGCTCCTTGCGCCACTCTTACCTCAGTTTTTCCATGCTAAAAATGACTCAAAAGTCGCGCAAGGGGCTTGTAAATCTGCCCCTCTGTGCGGTACTATTGGAGCACATCATCCGCCCAGGCTCACAAGATGTTGAGCCACGCTGAGACCCAAACTTCACTCCCCTGCTCCAACGTGGCAGGTCCGAGCTTCTTTTTTGTACAGCGCTTTCATACCTCTTGCCCACTGCTTCTAAGCACTGTGAATAACGTGTTACTATTGTCCAATTTATATTACTCACTTTACCAACCTCGGAAGGGCGCAAGGCAGTATCAGGCATTCTGGGATTTGAACTCTTTACTTTCCATCACCGTATGTGTAAACAGCAAACTTTAAGCTCGCAATTCAGTTCAAGTTTCAGCTGTGTGTTTATTAAGGTCTTGATCACAAAAGGCGTAGGGGCATATCATCAAGGGCCTTATCTCCACTTTTTTGGCTTTAAAAGCCAGAAAAGCAGAGATAATGTTTTCGCCCTATTAACAAGAGGGTGCTAACATGCATAATCGCATGTTAGCACCCTTTACCCCTACGCCTCCCTTTGCATCTCTAATGAGATGCAAAGTGGGCGTTCCGTCCTGAAATAACTGGAGAAATGTCGCTAAAAGACATATCTCCAATTATCAATGGGCACGCTAACAAGCATAGCGATAAGAAAAGTAATGCTAACCGCGGTTATCGCAACTTTCCTTACGCCTGCTTTTAGTTTTACTTAGCCATGATATCCAATGGAAGGTGGACATCATGGTTAAGCATGCCCTGCCCTGTCAACAACGTAGCGCCAAACGTTGTGCGATTATCGCTGGAATCCCAGCGATAATTGCACATTTGGCAGCTAACTCGGTTATTTTTATCGCTCTGGAATAAGCGTCGCTGATAGCGCTATCTCTGCGATAAAAACAGGCGATAATTATTGTGAGAAGTTGGCCTGGTATATGATGCTCACTAGTTAAAGTGATCACCTTGTACCATGCCAAGCAACCCTTATGGTGTGGTTGTAAGTCAACCTTTTCGGACTAGCTGCCCTAGTGGTAGCGTAGGCTAAGCAGTCTTTGAGGCTAAACTCGTGAAGCGTGTTAAGCCAGCTGTTTTACCAAATGCAACCCCCTTTTATACCAATGAAAGGACACCACACAGATATATATTCAAAATATATATGTATTTATTTCTCAAAGTAACCCCTAGTCTCTTTATGAGCACAGGAGCACAAATCGTCAAACAAGATTACAGTAGAATACACAGAAGTTGCACTTTATATGGATAGGCCCTGGTGGCCGCTCAAACCATATACTAAAATAGTGGTATAAGTACCACGAACAGAAAAGGGAAAAGGCCTAGGGCCTCTAGAATCGCTGGGCCTACAAGGAGCTAACTTCAGTTAGTGACCAGGAGGTCCACGGGTGGCGTGTGCAGAGCAAATAGTCACACGCGTGCTCCCATAGGTTTCAATGGGTGCGTAAAAAGTACAAAGTTACTGCAAAGAGGATCTTCCGGATGGACTAGGAACTCAAGATTTGGAACACAGGCACTAGAGATGTAATACTACACTTGGGCACAGGTGTGCCAGCTTTACCTCACCCACAGGAAGCGGGTGCATAGGCCTCGAAGTGCGTCGGGCTTCTTCTATCTGTTCCGTGGAGCTTGAAGACAAAGATGCTGCAGGCGGTCGGTCCGGGAGAGATGCAGTGGATCCAAGGGTGGATCTGGGATGTTGAAGACCTGTAAGCAGAGGGGACAGTGTTCACAGTCACTAGCCAGTGACCGGCGTGGCACCAGGTGGGTACCAGGCAACGTCGGGTGCAAACAGGAAGAAAGGTGTAGCTTGTCTCTGCAGCCACGTGGTCCCTGGAGGTCGACGACGTCCAGGAGTCGGTTCACGAGCTGTCCCACGCAGGCTCTCGCTGTCGGCGGTGTCGGCGACTCGATCGAAGCAAACAAGCCTTGGCAAAAGCAATTGTTGTAGGAGATGAAATAAGCTGATGGTTCTGACCAGCAAGGTCAGAAGGACTGCTCCTTTGGAGGGGAGCAAGGGCCAGTCTAGAGCAACCAGACCAGCGGTGTACTTTGTAGAGTTCGTCGCCAAGATGGCTACTGGCCAGCGGGCCAGCAACCGGTTAGGCGCGTCGAGTGGCAAAATGCAGAAGGGCCCCACGCAGATCGTGGAGATGCTGGAGGGCTCACCTTTGGTGCAGATGCTGCTCGGGTGTTGGGCTTCTCAGATCCCAAAGCACAACTTGGAGGGAGCCTCGGTTGTTGCACTTGTCAGCTTGTCGTAGTCGTTCCAAGATGGCTGGCTCCACGTGTCTCGGTGCCTCCACGGGTCTCCTCTTTTCAGGGACTGTGGATCGGGCGGTGAGAGGTCTGGAGGTCCAGGTCTTGTCAGTCTCTGGGCTCGGGCTCCGGCGGGAGGCGGCGGCAAAGCAGACGTTGATTCGCTGGATGGTGCTTGCGTTAGCAAGGTGGTCACTCCCTGACCACAGGGGAGATTGGCTTCAGTCCTCTGTGCAGCAGAGCGTCGAAGTTCCCGTCTTCTTCTTAGTGTTAAGTTGATTCCAGGATGTCTGAAGTCTTAGGACACAGCTCCTACCTTTAAGCGGATTCTAGGGGCCGGACTACCTGCTAGGTCCCTCCCTATGGGTGGGACCAGGAAGGGGGGTGGTTACACCCCCAATCCTTTGTCCAGCTCGCCCCAGGCCCGGGACTGGTGTGCCCCAGGACCGGTTTGAACTGGCATATGCACCGAGGCTCCTTGTGAGCCACAGGCATGTCTGGTTTCTTTCAAGCCCTACCTGACCAATAGACAACATCCTGTCTGGGGTGGTGCATGCACCTCCCCTGGCAGGAAACCCTTTGTCCACACCTCCCAAGCTGGAAGGACTCCCAGCAGCAGGAGGGCAGACTTGTGTCTGTGGTGGCAGCATCCATTTTGTGGAGCTGAGGCTATGTCTGATTTTACCCGGGTTTCAGGTACTGTACATGTCGTGTCCCTCTAGAAGGGTGGAATGCTAACCCCGTCGCCAGAATTGGCGAGGGGTTAGTATTCCAATTCGTATGACACCTTACTCGACATGTTTTGATAAAGCCAAACCAAAGATAGCATTTAACCGCGAGGTTCATAATGCACTTAAGAGTATATGGTATGACGATATCTGGAAACAGTAGAAGGAAGTTGTTCCGACCACTGCAGACAGGCTCAGCTCATGCCAGAGCACCATCTCACATGGAACCAAGCACTCTGCCTTCAGGATTGTTAAGGCCTGCCATAGGAGTGACTTATAGGTTACCAGGTGTCCCATTTAAGGTTAGGTATAGGTATACTACACCTAAGTAAGAGGTGATTACACCAACTTACCCCAGCTGAGTGATCAGCCAGTTGTGTCAAATTGTTAGGCCAAGCCTGGGGTCGCATAATACATGCTTCAGCCCTTGGCAGGCCTTGGGTACACCAATGCCCTGGGTACCTAGTGTACACTGGTACAGGGGCTGACAGGGTGATCCACTTCCAATTGGTTATGCACCTAGGGTGCATAGTTTTCATTTAGTAGAGAGAAAAGCAGGCTGGGGGTCTGATTGGCAGGCCCACAGCCTCAATATGTCAAAAACCAGTGAAGCAAAAAGCAAAAATTTGGGGTGACCATAGGATAGCAGACCCTACTCTCCTACACAACCCCCCCCCAAACGCTGGGACATTAAACTAGCCTTGACCAGTCTCGTCTTCATGTCCTAAGTGGAAGTACCTGGAGAGACCATCTGCATTCCCATGGTCAGTACCTGGCCGGTGCTCCACTGTAAAGTCCATCCCCTGTAGGGAAATGGACCACCTAAGCAGTTTGGGGTTTTCACCCTTCATCTGATTTAGCCACAAGAGGGGCTTATGGTCGGTCTGAATCTTGAAGTGAGTGCCAAACAAGTATGGCCTCAGCTTCTTCAGGGCCCACACCACAGCAAAGGCCTCCCTCTCAATAGCTGACCAATTCTTCTCTCTGGGGGTCAACCTTCTGCTAATAAAAGCAATGGGTTGGTCTTGACCATCTACATTAAGTTGTGACAGCACAGCTCCCACACCCAACTCAGAAGCATCTGTTTGGACAATAAACTCTTTGGAGTAGTCAGGACTTTTCAGGATAGGTGCAGAGCACATGGCCTCCTTCAGGTCATCAAATGCCTTTTGACAGCTTACTGTCCACTGAACCTTTTTGGGCATCTTCTTGGATGTCAGATCATTAAGAGGAGTCACAATGGACCCATAGTTCTTAACAAACTTCCTGTAGTACCCAGTCAAGCCCAAGAAAGCTCGAACTTGAGTCTGGGTGGTTGGAGGGGACCAGTCCTTGATGGATTGTATCTTACTCTCCAGTGGTTGAACTTGGCCTCCACCCACAAGGTGGCCCAAATATACAACCTTACTCTGCCCTATCTGGCACTTAGTAGCCTTGATAGTGAGGCCTGCCCTTTGCAGAGCCTCAAGAGCATTCTTCAGGTGGATCAGGTGATCCTCCCAGGTGGAGCTAAAGACAGCAATGTCATCCAGATATGCTGCGCAAAAGTCATCCAACCCAGTAAGAACTTGGTTCACCAGCCTTTGGAAGGTGGCAGGTGCATTCTTCAGACCAAAGGGCATCACCACAAACTGGTAGTGCCCACCTGGGGTTGAGAATGCTGTTTTGGCCTTAGACTCCTCAGCTAATCTGATTTGCCAATAGCCAGCTGTTAAGTCAAATGTGCTCAAAAACTTTGCAGAAGCTAGTTCGTCTATGAGCTCATCTGCCCTTGGAATAGGGTGTGCATCTGTCCTGGTGACAGCATTGAGTCCTCTGTAATCCACACAGAACCTCATCTCTCTCTTGCCATCTTTGGTGTGAGGTTTGGGGGGTTCAATGACACCTAATTCCAGCATTTTATGTACCTCAGCCTTTATACAGTCCCTGACGTGGTCAGGTTGTCTGTAAAGCTTGTTCTTTACAGGCAGACTGTCACCAGTGTCTACCACATGGGTACACCAGTCAGTTTGACTAGGTATCAAGGAAAACATATGTGAAAATGATTGTAGAACCTGTCTACATTCAGTCTGCTGATGGGCAGTGAGGTTGCCTCCAAGGGTCACTCCTTCAACTGAGCCATCTTCAGGGTTCTGAGACAACAGGTCTGGGAGAGGGTCACTCTCTTCCTCCTGTCCCTCATCTGTAGCCATGAGCAAGCCCATGTCTGCCCTGTCAACATATGCTTTAAGCCTGTTAACATGGAGTACCCTGTGGGGACTCCTGGGAGTTCCTAGGTCGACCAAGTAGGTGACCTCTCCCTTCTTTTCCAGGATTGTATGGGGTCCAGACCATTTGTCTTGGAGTGCTGCTGGGGCCACTGGCTCCAACACCCATACCTTCTGTCCTGGCTGAAACTCAACCAAGACAGCCTTTTGGCCATGCCAAGCTTTCTGTAAGGCCTGGCTTGCCTCAAGGTTTTTGGATGCCTTCTCCATATACTCAGCCATCCTGGAGCGGAGACCAAGTACATAGTCCACTAAGTCTAGCTTAGGCTTTTTGAGAGGTAACTCCCATCCTTCCTTCACCAAACACAGTGGGCCTCTCACAGGGTGCCCAAACAACAATTCAAAGGGGCTGTAGCCAACTCCTTTTTGTGGGACCTCTCTGTAAGCAAACAGAAGGCAGGGTAGAAGGATGTCCCATCTTCGCCTGAGCTTTTCAGGTAATCCTTTGATCATACCCTTTAGGGTCTTGTTGAATCTCTCAACAAGCCCATTGCATTGTGGGTGATAAGGGGTGGTGAACTTGTAGTTGACACCACATTCCTTCCACATAGCTGTCAAGTATCCTGACATAAAGTTGGTACCTCTGTCAGATACTACCTCCTTAGGGAACCCCACTCTGGAGAATACTCCCAGCAGGGCCCTGGCCACAACAGGAGCTGTAGTGGTCCTAAGGGGAATTGCCTCTGGATACCTGGTGGCATGATCCACTACCACCAGTATAAATCTGTGCCCAGATGCATTGGGAGGATCCATGGGACCCACTATATCTATTCCCACTCTTTCAAAGGGGACCCCCACCACAGGTAGTGGTATTAGGGGGGCCTTTGTTGTGCCACCTGATTTGCCACTGGCTTGGCAGGTAACACAGGAGCGACAAAACTCCTTTGTATCTTCATTCATGTGAGGCCAGTGAAAGTGAGGGACAAGCCTGTCCCAAGTCTTGTTCTGGCCTAAGTGTCCTGCTAAAGGAATATCATGGGCCAAGGTAAGAAGGAAGCCCCTAAATTGCAGAGGTATAACCAACCTCCTGGTAGCACCAGGCTTGGGGTCTCTAGCCTCTGAATAAAGGAGCCCTTCATCCCAATACACTTTATGGGTACCTTGAGCATTCCCAGCAGCCTCAGCAGCAGCCAGCTGTCTGAGGGGTTCAAGAGAGGGACAGGATAACTGAGCCTGCCTCAAGTCAGCCCTTGAAGGTCCCCCTGTCCCCAGAAACTCAACCTGATCAGGTTCAAGCTCTTCAGGGACAGTTCCTTCAGGGTCCTCTAGATCAGCTTCCTGGGAAGGCTGATCATCACTCTGAGGCAGGGGGGAAGGCACAGCCTTGACCCTCCTGTTCTTCTTCTTGGTAGGTGCTTGGTCCATTGTTCCAGGATCCAAGACCTGAGGTTCAGTGAGGCACTTTTTGGCCTGTGACCTGGTCACAGCAAGGACATGTGATGATATACCTAACATCTCTGCATGAGTCCTGTACTCCACTTCTGACCATAGAGAACTCTCTAGGTCATTGCCCAACAAACATTCTACTGGGAGGTCTGCACTAACCACAACCCTTTTGAGGCCAGTTACCCCTCCCCATGAGAAGTTAACAACTGCCACACTATGTGAAGTAGTGGCATTGCTGGCATTGGTCACCAGGTAGTTCTCACCTGGTATGTACTGTCCAGGGTCCACAAAGCCTGGTGTCACCATAGTGACACTGGCACATGTGTCCCTGTAGGCTTGAGCCACTTTGTCATTAATTAAAGGAGTCTGTCTGTACTTGCCCAGGTTACTGGGGCTCACAGTCAGGGACAAATCAATGTCCCCATCACAGATCAAGACTGCCTGTGTCAGGGTTCTGTCTAAGTCAGAATCTCCTTCAGTTCCCATAGTGATTCCCACTACACCCTTTGTCTGGGGACCAACACTGCTAACAGTAGTACTGGGAGCAGGTGCCTTAGGGGCAACAGTGTTGGGGGCTCCACCCTTTTTGCAATCACTAGTCCAGTGAGTTGTATTTTTGCAATGATTGCACCAGGGTTTCTTTTGACCTTCTTTCTTCTTTTTGGACTGTTGTTGGGACCCACCCTCCTTAGCAGTAGTTTGGGGCCCTGTTGAAGACTTCTGGTCTTTAGATTTCTGATCTCCACCCTTTTGGTCTGTTTTCTTCTGATCACCCCCTTGGCCCTGGTTCTGGTTCTTTTGCTTAACCCTGGTTCTGACCCATTTGTCTGCCTTCTTTCCCAATTCTTGGGGAGAGGTCAGATCAGAGTCAACCAAGTGTTGATGCAGTTGCTGGTTTTGACAGTTATTTAAAATCTGTTCTCTCATCATCAAATTATACAATCCTGTAAAATCAGATACCTTACTTCCCAGCAACCAACCCTCCAAAGCCTTAGTGGCACATTCAACATATTCAGACCAGTCCTGAGTCTGTGTCTTTTGGGTGTCTCTGAACATTAACCTGTACTGTTCAGTGGTTAAGCCTAACCCATCTACCAGAACACTCTTCAGGACTCTGTAATTTCTGACATCCTCTTCTCTAACAGTGAGGAGTCTGTCTCTGCCTCTTCCTTCAAAGGAGAGCCAGAGGATTGCTGCCCACTGGTCTTCAGGAACCTGCTGTACTTTGCAGGCTCTCTCAAGAGCAGTTATCCATTTGTGGATGTCATCCCCACTTTTGTAGGGGGGCACAACCTTAGACAGGTTCCTATTATCAAAGACCCTATCTTTGTCCTTAGGGACAATGCTGCCACCAGTGGGTATAGACCCACTCTCTCTAGGTTGCCTAGCCTTGTTCAGTTTTTCTTCCATCAGGGCTACTTCTAGCTCCTGCTTCCTGATCCTCAGCTGGGCTTCCTGCATTCTGGCCTCATGTTCCCTCCTCTGAGGGGTGGTCATCCTTTTCCTGGAGTGACCTTGAGAGCCTCTAGAGCCATGAGAAGCATTGGAGTCACCTGAGCGATTCCTTTGCCTCCCAAGCCCTGTGTTAAGTCCACTGGGGAGATCCAATGGGGTAAACCCATTGTCAGTCCCCAATAGCCTTAGTTTAGCTGGGCCAAGTATAATACTTGGCACTGGGCTAGTTCTCCCTTCATCATCACTACTTTCTGTATCCTCACCACTTTCCTCCCCTGTAGTATGATTCTCATCTAAGGGATGGCTATTGGAAAGGGGTACTTCAGTAGCATCTTCAGAAGGGGGGCCTCCTGTTCCTGACCCTAAGGGGGCTAACTGGGAAGCTTTCCTGAGTTCTCTCTGATTCTCATCATTTTGTAAGAGTTCTCTGAGCTCAGCAGAGGTAGGGTTCTTGGGCTGTGTAAGGCCTCTAAGAGTTGCCAAATGCCTGAGCTCATTCTGGTTAAGGGTAGCAAAGCTGGATGGTGCCCTCTGGGGGTCACTCTCAACAGAGATGGGTACAGTGGACCCCTCTGCCCCGGCCATTGCTCTTAAGTGTGGGTGGATGTGTTGCAATCTACCTACACTTGGGTTTACCTACTAAACCTATCTAGTAGTTGTAGTCAGGGTGTGCTACTCCCTTTGCTCTACAACAACTAAGTTCAGTAGAACTTATGTATATCTAATCTTGTTTTATATGTACCTATAGGTACCTATGTGATCTTTCAATTGGTAACCAAGAGATTACAATGGTAAAACACAGCAAGCTCAAATCCAACCGCTGCTCACCAATGTGAGAAGTTGGCCTGGTATATGATGCTCACTAGTTAAAGTGATCACCTTGTACCATGCCAAGCAACCCTTATGGTGTGGTTGTAAGTCAACCTTTTCGGACTAGCTGCCCTAGTGGTAGCATAGGCTAAGCAGTCTTTGAGGCTAAACTCGTGAAGCGTGTTAAGCCAGCTGTTTTACCAAATGCAACCCCCTTTTATACCAATGAAAGGACACCACACAGATATATATTCAAAATATATATGTATTTATTTCTCAAAGTAACCCCTAGTCTCTTTATGAGCACAGGAGCACAAATCGTCAAACAAGATTACAGTAGAATACACAGAAGTTGCACTTTATATGGATAGGCCCTGGTGGCCGCTCAAACCATATACTAAAATAGTGGTATAAGTACCACGAACAGAAAAGGGAAAAGGCCTAGGGCCTCTAGAATCGCTGGGCCTACACGGAGCTAACTTCAGTTAGTGACCAGGAGGTCCACGGGTGGCGTGTGCAGAGCAAATAGTCACGCGCGTGCTCCCATAGGTTTCAATGGGTGCGTAAAAAGTACAAAGTTACTGCAAAGAGGATCTTCCGGATGGACTAGGAACTCAAGATTTGGAACACAGGCACTAGAGATGTAATACTACACTTGGGCACAGGTGTGCCAGCTTTACCTCACCCACAGGAAGCGGGTGCATAGGCCTCGAAGTGCGTCGGGCTTCTTCTATCTGTTCCGTGGAGCTTGAAGACAAAGATGCTGCAGGCGGTCGGTCCGGGAGAGATGCAGTGGATCCAAGGGTGGATCGGAGATGTTGAAGACCTGTAAGCAGAGGGGACAGTGTTCACAGTCACTAGCCAGTGACCGGCGTGGCACCAGGTGGGTACCAGGCAATGTCGGGTGCAAACAGGAAGAAAGGTGTAGCTTGTCTCTGCAGCCACGTGGTCCCTGGAGGTGGACGACGTCCAGGAGTCGGTTCACAAGCTGTCCTACGCAGGCTCTCGCTGTTGGCGGTGTCGGCGACTTGATCGAAGCAAACAAGCCTTGGCAAAAGCAATTGTTGTAGGAGATGAAATAAGCTGATGGTTCTGACCAGCAAGGTCAGAAGGACTGCTCCTTTGGAGGGGAGCAAGGGCCAGTCTAGAGCAACCAGACCAGCGGTGTATTTTGTAGAGTTCGTCGCCAAGATGGCTACTAGCCAGCAGGCCAGCAACCGGTTAGGCGCGTCGAGTGGCAAAATGCAGAAGGGCCCCACGCAGATCGTGGAGATGCTGGAGGGCTCACCTTTGGTGCAGATGCTGCTCGGGTATTGGGCTTCTCAGATCCCAAAGCACAACTTGGAGGGAGCCTCGGTTGTTGCACTTGTCAGCTTGTCGTAGTCGTTCCAAGATGGCTGGCTCCACGTGTCTCGGTGCCTCCACGGGTCTCCTCTTTTCAGGGACTGTGGATCGGGCGGTGAGAGGTCTGGAGGTCCAGGTCTTGTCAGTCTCTGGGCTCGGGCTCTGGCGGGAGGCGGCGGCAAAGCAGACGTTGATTCGCTGGATGGTGCTTGCGTTAGCAAGGTGGTCACTCCCTGACCACAGGGGAGATTGGCTTCAGTCCTCTGTGCAGCAGAGCGTCGAAGTTCCCGTCTTCTTCTTAGTGTTAAGTTGATTCCAGGATGTCTGAAGTCTTAGGACACAGCTCCTACCTTTAAGCGGATTCTAGGGGCCGGACTACCTGCTAGGTCCCTCCCTATGGGTGGGACCAGGAAGGGGGGTGGTTACACCCCCAATCCTTTGTCCAGCTCGCCCCAGGCCCGGGACTGGTGTGCCCCAGGACCGGTTTGAACTGGCATATGCACCGAGGCTCCTTGTGAGCCACAGGCATGTCTGGTTTCTTTCAAGCCCTACCTGACCAATACACAAAATCCTGTCTGGGGTGGTGCATGCACCTCCCCTGGCAGGAAACCCTTTGTCCACACCTCCCAAGCTGGAAGGACTCCCAGCAGCAGGAGGGCAGACTTGTGTCTGTGGTGGCAGCATCCATTTTGTGGAGCTGAGGCTATGTCTGATTTTACCCGGGTTTCAGGTACTGTACATGTCGTGTCCCTCTAGAAGGGTGGAATGCTAATCCCGTCGCCAGAATTGGCGAGGGGTTAGTATTCCAATTCGTATGACACCTTACTCGACATGTTTTGATAAAGCCAAACCAAAGATAGCATTTAACCGCGAGGTTCATAATGCACTTAAGAGTATATGGTATGACGATATCTGGAAACAGTAGAAGGAAGTTGTTCCGACCACTGCAGACAGGCTCAGCTCATGCCAGAGCACCATCTCACATGGAACCAAGCACTCTGCCTTCAGGATTGTTAAGGCCTGCCATAGGAGTGACTTATAGGTTACCAGGTGTCCCATTTAAGGTTAGGTATAGGTATACTACACCTAAGTAAGAGGTGATTACACCAACTTACCCCAGCTGAGTGATCAGCCAGTTGTGTCAAATTGTTAGGCCAAGCCTGGGGTGGCATAATACATGCTTCAGCCCTTGGCAGGCCTTGGGTACACCAATGCCCTGGGTACCTAGTGTACACTGGTACAGGGGCTGACAGGGTGATCCACTTCCAATTGGTTATGCACCTAGGGTGCATAGTTTTAATTTAGTAGAGAGAACAGCAGGCTGGGGGTCTGATTGGCAGGCCCACAGCCTCAATATGTCAAAAACCAGTGAAGCAAAAAGCAAAAATTTGGGGTGACCATAGGATAGCAGACCCTACTCTCCTACAATTATCCTAGCGCTAAGTGCGCTTAGCGATAATTATTGCCGGTTGTTGATGATATGCCCCCAAAAGTGCTAGGATAATAAGTGTTACTTGTACTTACTGGTTATCACTCATTCATGCACCCTTGGAAAGCTGAAGACTGCATAGACAGGATAAGAACCGGTGACATGCGGGTTATTTACACATATCTGCAGTGGGTGCATTTACCCACTGAGCTGCCCAGTGGCGTAACGCAAAATGGTGGGGCCGGACTCGGAGTCCTTTGCAGAATGTGATGAGGGGCCCGTTTAAGTTGCTCATATACCACAGAAATACATTTCTCTTGGGCTGTTTGGGGGGTTGGCGGCCTCCGTGGACTGCAGGGACCTTTGTAAATCCACTGGTCTGGAGCGGACTTCACCATGACGCAGACCTTTGGAAAGTGCTTGCACCGTCAAATCATCACTACGGGAACATTTTCTAACTCCGATAAAGGATCAGGAACATGCTCAGAAGTTAATTGCTGCAATGGCTGGATATGAAAAACATGCAAGTCAGCAGTGCAGCTGCAGATGTGTATCAATTATTGTCTCAGCTCTCTTTCCGCACTCCACAACTCCTTTGATTATAACGTCATTTTTGCTGTTCAGAAAAACCCTGGATTAGCAATTTAGAAATGCTTATTCTTTTCCAACTATCCACCGGTCCCACATAACGTCTGCCCAGACGAGAAGCAACCACGCTGTCACATCATAGATTACTAAAGTATCTCAGTTATTTTAAACAGAACTCAGTCATCTGCTTCCAAGGGAGAAAATATGGCTACATTTTCCAGCAAGCATTTGCAATGCAATAGGTCTCGCATTTACGCTACTTTGAGCTATTGGCATTGTAAATGACACCGGGCCCGATTCACAGAACTCACTTAAGACAAAATCCTAAACTTACTACCATTTTCGTATTCACAGAAGGCACTTACTCATTTTGGTATTCACAGAAGACACTTACTCACTTCGGTATTCACAGAAGTTAGGAGTCCTAACTTTAGGACTGCTAAATGCCTTCTGTGAATACCGAAAGTCTTAAAATTAGGATTTTTCTCAGTTTAGGAGTCCTAAAGTTAGCACTCCTAACTTTACTACTACTAAACTGAGAAAAATCCTAATTTTAAGGCTTTCGGTATTCACAGAAGGCATTTAGGAGTCCTAAAGTTAGGAGTCCTAACTTTACTACTACTAAATTGAGAAAAATCCTAATTTTAAGACTTTCGGTATTCACAGAAGGCATGTAGGACTCCTAAAGTTAGCAGTCCTAACTATACTACTACCAAACTGCGAAAAATCCTAATTTTAAGGCTTTCGGAATTCACAGAAGGCATTTAGGAGTCCTAAAGTTAGGATTCCTAACTATACTACTACTAAACTGAAAAAAATCCTAACTTTAAGACTTTCGGTATTCACAGAAGGCATTTAGGAGTCCTAAAGTTAGGACTCCTAACTCCTGTGAATACCGAAAAGAGTAAGTGCCTTCTGTGAATACCAAAATGAGTAAGTGCCTTCTGTGAATACCAAAATGGTAGTAAGTTTAGGATTTTGTCTTAAGTTAGTTCTGTGAATCGGGCCCACCGCCTTTTATTTATGTTTTTAAAACCAAAACATAAAGAAAAGGCATTGTCATTTAAATGCCAATAGCTCAAACTCGCGTAAATGCGAGACCTATTGCATTGCAGATGCTTGTTTTCTTAAAGGACTGTGGGGCATATTTACAAGGGCTTTATCTACGCTTTTTTGGCTTTTAAAGCCAAAAAAGCGGAGATAAAACTATCGCCCTATTAACAAGAGGGTGCTAACATGCATTAGCGCATGTTAGCACCCTTTTACTCAACGCCTCCCTTTGCATCTCTAATGAGATGCAAAGTGGGCATCACTGGGCAGGACAACCTTGTAAATATCGCTGATGTTCACATCGCGATATTTACAAGGCTGCCCCAGCATTTTAGCAGACGTTAGTTTTTGGAGAAAACCGCTGTTTTCTCCAAAAACTAGCGTCTGCTAAAAAGCAGACTTACCTATCCCTAACATTGGGGTGGATTATGCTGATACGACCCTGTGGGTCGTATCAGCAAGGTTATCGCCGTTTTGCAGGGAACATCGCTGGAAAACCAGCGATGTTCTCTGCAAAACGGCAATTTCCCCGCTATCTCTGGAATTTTTATCGCCCTGGAGTAACGCGTCGTTAATAACGCGTTACCAGGGTGAGAAATTCCAGAGATAGACGACGATAAATAACAAAGCGCTAAGCGCGCTTTGCGTTTATTTATTGCCGTAATTGTAGATATGCCCCAAGGTTTGTAAAACTGGAGCATTTACTAAACACATTTCTGTCTGTAAATTCCATGTGTGTGCAAAGAGGGACAGGGTGCATGTGTGCACAGCTTTCCCAAATGCAGCCATCACAGACTCACCTGAGGGTGCACGCTCAATTTGCAGCAGCGCTAACTTAATGTACTTCCTATAAGCGCTACAAGTGACTAGCACGGCCCTTGGTCTAGGGGGCGGTTTGGGGGGCCCGGGGGCGTAATCGGAATTCACTCTTTGCTTTTCCTCTTTTCCCTGAGTTTAGCTTGCAGCTTCTACTCGGTGCCCCTTTGCCATCCTGGTCGGAGTATGGAATCTGGGCACAGCTTCCTGAATCCCTTCTCTCAAACCTCGATACAAATCCTGCCTTGAACTTTGCCACTCTAGCTGGATCCTGGTTAAATGATTTGACACCTAATCGATCATTTCCTCATATACTGGTGGCAATGGATATGCTTGGATATGACTTTCTCCATTTTTAATTAACTTCACTTTTGTTCGTTTGGTTTTCTTGGTTTGTATCAGCAGCGGTGACTGGCCTCCTCCCTGCCAGTTGGGGTTGGTTGCTATTTTAGTAAATTTTATTAACCGTTGCTTTTATTTGCCTCTTTTTAGGTCTTGCATACCAGACAACTTATAACTATTTCTAAGTGAGAGTCCCTTGTGGACCAAAGCAAACACTTACAATGGGCTTAGTGCCCGCCCATTCTTTTCCATTGGTTGGTTTTATTGTCACTCTCATTTGCTTGCTTCTTATTTGATGGCTTGCCTTACTCTTCTTGTGTTTGTCCCTCCATAGGAGCATACCCTCTTTACCATCCTTTTGATTGCTAGCTTGTATCTTTCTACTGCTCACATTTAGGAAACAGCATTTCTTTTTTTTATTAAGCAAGCGCTCCATGAGAGTGCATGTGTTCCTCTCCCTCGTGTGCTGCTGTTCCCATAAATAACAAGTGTTCCTTCTTCCTCCCTTCTCCTCCGACCTGGCTTTATTTTCATTTAATCTTTCTATCCACTCTCTGTGGTTTCCCCCACCTGCTCCTCTGTTGCTAGGCCACTCATGTGATCCTTTAAATATGTATTTTTGAAATTTTTGGGAGATCCCAACAGCTTCCATTTGCTGCTGGCCCACTGTCCTTGCAGTAATGCGCTTTAATGCAATTGAACAAAGTTGTCCTGTTTGGGCTGTGCATGGGAGCCCTGACATAAGTTAAGGCAATCCCACTTCCAGTGCCCTAACTGACCTCAATTGAAGCATGAGGGACCAGTGGGTGGTGCCAACTATCCCCTTTTCAATTCCAAGATCTTACCAGGCCTCTCACTTCCCTGTCCTTCCTGTTAATTATGTCTTCAACCCCCCCCCCCCCATCTCTCACCATGACTGTTTGCTGTAAAGATTGAGTTTGTAGTGAAATGAGTTTAGAAGCCTTTCACGGAGTGATAAACAAAGCGGCCAAACTTCACTCATTATTAGAAGATAAAAGCATACTAGCTAAGCGGTCCCATGCCTGGATGGTCCTCCAAACTTGTACATTAATACGCCCGGCGGAATATTTAAGCTCAACATATGCATTTTATCTGAAACGAAAGCTAATGGCTATCAAATTCGGGGCGTTACCAAGTTTGGCCGACCAACCAACTTGGAAGTACGATGGTCTCAAAACATGTAGCTTATGTGGTGCAGTAAGGCAAGATTTTATTAATCTCATCTGTGTTTGCCCCTTCTTAAAATCTATCTGGGTTCCGCTACTAAAAAAAGCTTTAAAAAAAAGGGGCATTCAAACTTGTAAATCTGCCATTATTAAAGGTCTGGGTACAACAGATTCTCCACTGACCTGTATGATGATGACATTTCTGACACTTTATGAAAAGATAACATGGCCCAAGGATATACATACGACCAGTGCAGTCCAGTCCAATGACCCGGCATCTAAACCCTAAGACGCTGCACAAATGCACTTTATATTAACACTGATGATACCAATATTATTGATAAATTTATGACACAGCTACTGCTCTATTTTAGTCAGTTTTACATGGATAAAAAAAACATTTAAATTCCTTTCAAACATTAATTGACAGACTTTTTTCACAACATTGTTATGGTTTTTATTAACTTAAACAATAAAGCATGTTATGTTATGTTATGTTATGTTAAGGGAACTTAACTTATATAGTTCAGCGATTACGCGGAGGTGCGGAGGTGTCCTGGCGCTGATTATTATTCCTAAGTAAAGAGACGGTGAACTGCTATCACAGGTTAAAAAGCCAGGTCTTAAGACTCTTCCTAAAAGTCAGGAGGTCTGGGCTTTTTCTTAGGTGGAACGGAAGGGCATCCCAGGCTTTTGTGGCCCGCACAACAAAACCTCTGCGTTGAGTGATTGATTGATTGAGTTTAGATTCAGTGGATTCTTTCTCACAGTCGTCTACAGCAACAATGGGATTTGTGACTGAAACCAATTCGGAAAAACCTTTTTGCTTGACATCGTGTACATTAGTTCTCAATTGTTCCTCTGCCTTAGATAATTACCCTTTAACAAATGCCGCCCAAACAGCCCCTTAATCGCCTGAGCAGTTTCCGTAGCATCAAAAATACCAGAGTACCAATCAAACACATCTTCGAAGATAATCAGCAAGGGGGTCCTGGGTATTTTGGTCGCAATTATTAATTTTTAGGCCAACACAGTTTGAAATCAATAATAAGATCCCACAGTGGACCACTAGCCATGATAAGAGCAGCTTTATATTCAGGTGCTTGCAAGGACATTTTGCCAAGACCAGCAGCCTATCTTTCTCCTCTCCCAGCATAACTGCAGATTACAATTGACTTACATCTGTCCAATGGGGTTAAGAACATTCAATCACAGTTTGCAATTTTTCTCTGAACTTTTAAGAGTGATCCCATATTTTAAGGAATTATGCGTTGATGTTTAAGAGATCAGATGGGGAATAAGTAACCTAAATGGTAACACAGCCCCCTAGTCCAGGGCCTGGAGATTGGACTACTAAATATCGACCCTAGAATGTCACTGTACAAGAATATTGAAGGACAGATTGTCTAAAAATAGGGGCATATAGGGAAGTATAGATTTACTTTTCCTAATTCCACATCAATGTATCTTGAAGATAGGTTTACAGTGTTTGTACATAAATATGGAATTAGGCATAGAAAATCAAGACTTACTTACCTGTTGATATTTGTTTCGATATTTTGTTCTCATATTGTGTCCCATCAATGTTCTGGGGTCAATATTTTGGGCACAAAACAGGCCTGGGTACTCTTGTAAGGGTAGGAGAGCATCTGGCTGGATATTCAGAAAGGTATTTGGGTCATCAGAGTCTTTTTCACTAGCCAAAGGAGTATGCTTGTTTCGGAGCACTCTTTTAAACACTCTCGCTCTACACCCTTCAGTCATTCTAAGACTATCCCAGGTGATAGTTGAACTGCTGGGCCGCACACTCTGATGCAATGTTTTGAAATGGTGGGGTGCTGAGTGAGGTTGCAACTGAGTGGTAAGTAAGGTGTTATTGTGTTAGTTTCTCACCTCAATCTTGCAGTTGCCATGCTATGTTCCTGTTCTCTTTGGCTTGTGGCACTGTCGCTTGCCTCGCTCACTGCACTCACCTGCATGGTCTCTGCTTGTGCCTCTCCCATCGGCCTATATGCAGGCACTTCTCCGGTCCCAGGGGTGTCAGTGGGGCACCCTTCGGCATTGCCTGCAAGTATGGGAAACCCAAATCATTGAAGGTATCCTCCTCCTTTTCCTCACTTGGCATCTCAGTTTCCCATGGTTATCTTTTAATGCCTGCATTTGAGATTCCTGCTTTAGTTTTTTTGCATGACATGCACTGCCATGTTGATTTAGAAGTTCAAAATCATAGTAGAAAGTCCACCAAGCGGAAGTAGCAAAAGTTATCCTGGACGCCCCCATATTGAGCTCGGGTGGATTCTCAAAACCCCCAAACACTCTATCAAAAACACCCTGGATCCAGGTTTGCACATTCTTGTAAAGTAGTTTCTGCACCAAACTGTAGCATATTGAAGAGCACTCCGGGGCTTCGACAAGCCACTCACGAGTGAAGAGCACAGACTAGCTGTGATACCAGATCCACAACCTTGGGTATGTGTAGATGACTAGGAAAGCACAGATGTCAAAAAGAATTGCAAAGCGCTTGAGAAGAGACACTGACGAAAGAAAATTACCATATATGGGCTTCCTGAAGGAATAGAGGGGAAGGATGATGCTTGATGCTTAGACACCTTGATGCCAAAGCACCAAATGTTATCTCACCACAGTATTCAGCATCAAAAGAGACCGGTTGTATTTCTAGTCTGTCGGGACACAGCTTTGGGACTACTCATGCATTTGACTCATAGAATTGTTAAAGGACCCCAAGGATATGGGTCAGCTGATTGATGGTTGTCAGTAAATATACATATCATGATGTCTTCAACCACACAGTAAATAAAATGGCTGCTTTTCCAGCCTGATGCTCCTGACTGAAGAAAATAGAAATAAGCCACGGCTTTAGCTCGCCATGCCTTGTTAGAATGACAGCAAAAGACCAGAAGTGATTAACATGGGAGATTGAGAGAATTATTTAAAAGAGAACATTTTTCCGGAAAATAACTGAGCTGTCTTTTCCTGGACATTGATGTCTGAGTTGAGCAAGTCAGGCAAGACCAACGCATTCTAAGGCTTTAGCGTCTTCGCTTTGAGTCCACATCATTGTTATACCCGTTCTTTGATATTTTTTATCACATATTTTCACATTTCTCAAATTATTATGTATTACTGAGTGGTTTCATGGTTCTGTTCCAACAGACCGCATTAGAAAGCCCACTGCACATACAACCAGCGCTGCTCTGAGGCACATGTAGTTGCATTTCATCTAGTCCACAACTCTGCACAAACAACACATAACACTCAAAAGCAGCACTCACACAGCACCCACATAGTAAAACACATGTTAGTTTGAATAAAGAAATACTGTGGACGCCAACAAGCCACCATACTGTCAATTACTTCAGACACATACTTCAAGCTGGGCAATGCAAGTTTTCATTTTCACAGAGAGCTGGTACTCAAACCTTGGACTTCACACACCAACAGTGCTAACCACTGAAACACACATACTATGAAACATATAAACAAGCAAACATATTTTTGACACTTGCTCTATTTATTTTTCAAATTATAAAAAAGAGAACACAGATTTCAATCTGTTACAGAATGCTCGAGACTAGAGTGTGAAGGTACCTGAACTCAGACAACACCATCAGGCCATACTGATGTAAGAATGCACTATAAAAATGTCTATAACGTGGCATAACTTAGCATACCATGGAGTGGCAGACTCAGCTCAGGAGGTTGGCTGCCTTTTCATAGTCAACATCCTCCACCCAGATCATTTGTGAGATTATCAGCCATGACCAAAGTCCTCTTTTTACCACTTTTCGTTTTGCTTTGTAGCATTCTCTACTGCAGCTCTGCACGAGGTTGACCTACCTGTCCAGGTTGTGCCGGGCACATTCCTATTTCAAGTTCCCAAGAAGGAGATCTTGTGGCCCAAGAAAAAGGCAGAAGACTTGGCCACTTTGCAGGAACAGAAGACTAGGAGTAAATGGGTGGGATGTATTCTTCTCATTACCCACGGTAGGGATGGCAAGGCGGCCATTTAAATTCACTAATATTTCAGCATCAAATGCATTTCGAAGATAGCATCTGAGGACGGTAACTGGTTTGTTTAAACACACAAATATATGGTTCATGGCCCGTCTCGGAATACTTACTTTCTTATGCCTACTACCTCTTCTGAGGTACAGGCCTTCAAACAGGACTCTCCCGTCATCTCTGTCCTGGGCTTTTCTTTCAATCTGACTCCAGGTGCAACTATCTCCGGGTGTTTTTTGGCCTTCCTCTTTTCCCTTTTGCTTGAGAGTTCCAGGTTAGGGGTTGCCTGGTGGTTATTGATGTGGAATGATCATGCACATTTCATAGTGGTTGGAGACTGCAATCAATCAATAAGTTCACTGTTTGATACAAAACACTTTTTCCTTTAAGCGAATGTCAACACTTCCAGTGTATCTTTAACCGAGACAACTCAATCACACTATCAATCAATCAGGGGTTGGTAAAGTGCGCTACTCACCCGTGAGGGTCTCAAGGCGCTGAGGGGGGTGCGGGGGCTGGGCAGCTCAGGTCAGTTGAAACAGCCAGGTCTTGATTGATCTTCTGAAAGCCAGCAGAGTTGGTGTGCGTCGTATTTCCAACGGGAGTGAGTTCCAGGCCGAGGTTGCGGTGTAGGAAAACGCCCTGCCTCCGGTTCTGCTTCGGCGGATGCGGGGGACTTCTGCCAGGGCGAGGTCGGCTGAGCAGAGGTTCCACACGGGTGAGTGGAGACTCAATCTGTTGTTGAGATACTTGGGCCCGATGTTGTTGAGTGCTTTGTAGGCGTGTGTGAGTAGTTTGTAAGTAATTCTCTTCTCGACGGGGAGCCAGTGGAGTCTACATAGGTGGGGGGTCATGTGTTCGTGGCGTGGCGTGTCTAAGATGAGCCTTGCGGCTGCGTTCTGGATGGTTTGGAGTTTGTGTAGTAGGGATTTGTTTATTCCTGCGTAGAGGGCGTTTCCGTAGTCGAGCCTGCTTGTGATGAGGGCGTGGGTGACTGTCTTTCTGCAGTTGGGGGGGATCCATTTGAAGGTCTTACGAAGGATCCGGAGGCAATTGAAGCTGGTGGAGGAGATGGCGTTGATTTGGCGGTTCATGGAGAGGGAGGAGTCCAGGATTATGCCGAGGTTTCTTGTGTGGTCCGTAGGGGTGGGGGGGGGCCGAGGGCTGGTGGCCACCATGCGTTGCTCCAGGCGGAGGGGCGGGTGCCGAAGATGAGTACTTCGGTCTTGTCAGTGTTGAGTTTGAGGCAGCTGTCCTTCATCCACGATGCGACATCCTTCATTCCTTCCTGAAAACTGAGTCTAGTATCTTCTGGGTTCCCGGTGAGGGAGAGGATGAGTTGGGTGTCGTCAGTGTAGGATATGATGTTAAGTCCGCATTGCCTGACGATGTTGGCGAGGGGTGCCATGTAGATGTTGAAGAGGGTGGGGCTCAGCGAGGAACCTTGGGGAACTCCGCAGATGATGTCTGTTGGCTTGGAGAGAAAAGGGGGAAGTCTGACTCTCTGAGTTCTACTGGAGCGGAAGGAGCGGATCCAGTTGAGCGCGTTTCCCTGGATCCCGGCGGAGTGGAGTCTGGTGGTTAGGGTGCGGTGCGAAACGGTGTCGAAAGCTGCGGTGAGGTCCAGGAGGATGAGGGCTGCGGTGTGGCCCTGGTCTAGTAGAGGGCGTATGTCATCTGTGGCGGCAATCAGGGCCGTCTCGGTGCTGTGGTTGCTCTGGAAGCCGGATTGGGATGGGTCCAGGATGCAGTTTTCTTCGATGAACATGGTCAGCTGGGTGTTGACGATTCTTTCCGAGACTTTGGTGGCGAAGGGAAGGAGGTAGATGGGCCGGTAGTTCTTTAAATCCGTAGGATCGGCCGAAGGCTTTTTCAGGAGGGGCTTTACTTCTGCGTGTTTCCATTCCAGGGAGCAGGTGCCCGAGGCCAGGGAGCAGTTGATGGCGCGGGTTCGATCTAAATTGCATCTGTCTAATATTTCGGTTCTTGAGTACTGCAGAGTTAGTTGACTTTTACTGTTTGTTGTCAAAGTTAATGGATTTAGTTGTAGTTTTGAAACGGATAGGTGTGGTAAAGTCGCTGGTTATAGAGCGGTGTAAGTACGTCCCGTAGTGTGCAGAAGCTTCAAGTAATTCTTTTAACATATTCAAGTGATGTTGTTCTTTGAATGGATTACTCACAAATAAAATTCTTCAATACAATAAACTATGGAACAGGTCTTCTTTCCTCAATCCCTACCAAGTGCCCTGTTGGGCCCAGGAATTCCTGTTTTACCTGTCGATCCCTGGAGGCTCAGTTCCAAGTAGACAATTACCTGATCATCCTCAAATATTTCTGGCTCACCTGTCAATCACTGCACATTTTGGCTCACCTGTCCATCATTTTATATTTTTGGCTTATCTGTCAATCACTGGATATTGCAGAGTCACCTGTCAATCACTAGATATTTCTGGCTCACCTCTCAATCTTTGGATATTTCTGGCTCACCTGTCAATAGTTAAAGTCAAATAAAGCTTTATTCGATTGTAAAATTGTGCGATCATTCAAGCAGTACATACACCAATGTAATCAAAATAACAGTATATAAAATAAAATAACTCCATTAACATCAATCATACATGAAAGTTAAAAAGACATAAATGTAATCGGGGATAGCAGAATAAACATCCAATGTTCATTAAAACACTAAGCTCTTCCTATAGGCGACCGCCCTTTTTAAAAAACATCGTAACTTTCTAGATCATATCCGCATTGTCCAGGGTTTGCAGTGCAATATACGCAGGTCGGCAAGTCCTAAGCCCCATCATTTTTAACATTGGTCGAATCCACACATTCCTAATATCAGAGTAAAAACCACAAAAAAAGATGACATGGATGGTGGATTGACATGAGCAATCGTCGCAAGGACAGGCTATCATAGTGCGACTCCAGTTATTCATGTTGGGATAGCTGGTAAGTCTGTGGAATATACCGAGTTTGAATCTTGTTAGTAAAACCTATCGTACCCTACTGGATCTATGGCTACATAAGGCTGTATTTTAAAAACACTTAACATCATTTGATTTTCCATTACTGTGGGCTTAAAAATTTCAGTCGTCAACCATGTCATTTCCAACATTGCAATTCCTTCTTTTTTAATTCCTTCCTGCTTACTGATTGTCAATAGATATTTCTGGTTCACCTGTCAATCATTGTATATTTCTGGCCCACCTGTCAGTCATTGGAGACCAGCCATTTTATTGGACCCTAGCAATGGCTTTCGGTACATGGCGGGCATTTATTCTAGGCGAGTTTAGGCCTGTAAGAGGTTGTCTGAGCAAATTACTAGGGTGAAGGAAAATGTATCATAATTGGTGTTGCCCACATTTACATGGCCCAATCTAGCCGTGGTTTAGAGATTCCAGTAGGACCAGAGTAGTGAACTGGGTTGCATGATATTGATATGTACAGCTTGATGCCACTTTACTTGCTATGTAGAATTTGCCTCAAACGTTATGAACTGGCAAACCCAATATGGTCTGAACTAGTAGCCAGGGCGGAGGCTTAGGAGCTAGGTTTGACAAACAATGAGGTTATGTTATGCTGTGATGTTATGCCAGTTTTAAAGCACACAATTACCCCGAGGGATGTCCTGACACTGGCAGAGTGTATCAATGAAAAGAAGAAGAATCCATTATCAAAGACCTCGGGACAAGAGTGGGCGGCCCTAATTTCAGGAAAGCCAGGTCTTAAGGGCTTTCCTAAATTAAAATAAGAATCTTGTGCTGGGTTCGCCAGGTTTTCATCCCAAAGTTTAGCTGCTCTTGACTGAAAAATGCCAACATGGCGGGGCGGGGCAGCGGAGGGTGAAGGGAGGTGGGAAGGTGGGGCTTCCGGGGACAAAAACAATGTTAAAAAACGTACCTGAACGCCGCTGACCGCCACATCTTGCTCCCCCAGACTTCTTGTTCTGGGCACGGGCTCCCAGACTGCACTGCAACCAATCATGATGCAGCATGAACGCAGCATCAGGATCGGCCTGAGGGCTGGCAACTTGGGCTTCCAGACAGACAGGGAGCCTGTGCCTGCTCTCTGCCTTCAGCCCCAGCAGCGCAGCTGGGGCTGGACAGAGCTTCAGTGCGCGTGAGGGTTTGGCCGGCCTGAGACGGCTGGCCAAACTCTCATGCGCAGTGAAGGAAGTGCCCACCCCTCCCCCACCAGCAGGGTCATCCCCAGGGCCCACTTCCAAGACTCGCCAGAGTCCTGGGGATTAAAATAAAACAATAATAAAACAGGTTTAAAACCTGTTTTATTATAGTTTTATTTGCTGCTGGTGGCGGAGGAGGCAGTGCGGGGCTGTCTGCAGCTTCCTTATCTGGCCTTTGTTCATCCCTACATAGAGGCAGTTGCAGTATTCCAGGTGATCAACAATAGTTACCTGGATAACTGCTCTGTTTCAACAGCTTTACCCAGACCCTCATGTTTCACTTGGGGCCTTGCTGACTTCAGGCTCTAGCGAAGCCGCTGGGAAGCCATGGCTTCCCTCTTTAGGCTTTGGTCTGGAACTTCAAACGGGAATGGCTGCATACCCAGGGTGTTTCTAAACAGGGATCCAGGACCATATTGGTAGTGGTGTTTCAGAACTGGTCATGCACATTATTTAGGCCTGAAACATGTCCCAGCTTCCCTGCTCCTATTATGCTGAAAGCCTAAAGTGGTGTTGAAAATAATGGAAACATATGTCCTAGTGTCACCTAGGCTTCTCTGAGACAAGACTTACATTGCCTGGTGCCTACTGTTAAAGTTTGCTACATGAAATAGGGTTTGATAAGGGGCCTGGATACCCTCATGGGTGATAAGCCGCGCTATACAAGTATTGATTGATAAGCGTAACAGATGATCTAAGAGCGATCACTATTTCGTGAATCTTAACAGGTACCAATAGTATCCATAGGGAACTGCATATTGCCCTCAGCTGGGATAAGAGCGCACGCGCATGCACACACGCACACACGCACACGCACACACACACACACGCACCCTTCCCAATGCGCTGCTGAACTTAAAGAGCGCATAAATAAGAAACTGTAGCTTTTTCTTCTGCCCACTATGGGAGAGGATGTGGTCTCACGGCTAGACTGCCGACTTTGGAGCTAAGAAACCAAGGTTCGAGCCTCGGGGTCGACTCCACATCCTGTGATTTTGGGCAAATCAGTTAATCTCCCCGTGCCTCCTAAAAAATGAATGTGTCCTTGTGTAACGTAACCGTTGCTCATGTAAAGCGCTCCAATACCTTCAGATCGAGTTTGCGCTATATAAATCTACAAAAACTATATATTTTTTTTAAACTGCAGAATCTATTTTGTTTCAGGTTCCAATCTGTGACACTTATATGAGCTTCCAGAACGCCAAAGTGCTTGCTGTCCTGAACTCGCAGAGACCGCAAGGCCTTGAAAAATAAAGGAAATCATTAGATTATGAGCCTTTGCTTTGGTTGCAGAACATTTCATAAGTCGATATCCCAATATAGCTAAATGTCTGTTGTTGATTAATATCTGGATAAAAGGTTGGAAACTTCCAAACACCGGGTAATGTCTGATTTTCTGTGTTAATTAGGCAAGATGTATCCAAAGGTATAAAAATCCATATGAAGCATTGTGGTATGATGAGGACGCCGCGCACTGCGGCTGTCTCCATACCGTTGTGTTTTATAAAGTATTACTTTGAATCTAACTGTGTATTTGTTTTATTGATCAGTAAGCTGTGCCAATACATCTTCAGTCCTAGGGGGACCTGATTTTATTACATGATTTTCTAACTTCGTTCTTCTCGGGGATTTTAATATCCACTTGGATCGAGCTGCGGCGAGTGATACCAGGGAGCTCTGTGACTCATTGAGCCTAGCCCAGCTCTCCCAGTGGATTAGCTCATCGTCCACCAAGGAGGTCACATCTTAGATCCGGTCTGTTCTAACTTCCCGTTACGTGCTACAGAACCTTTGCAGGTAGCATGGTCGGACCATTTCCTGATTCAATTTTCATGGACCATTCAGACTTCCAAATCAACTCGTAGCCTCTCTCAGAGCAGGCCATCTCATAGAATAGACCCTTCCCCCTTGAGTCTGGGCTTGCTCAAGGCGCGGCCTCCCATCGCAAAAGATCTGGGTGGAGCTTTGGAGAGTTTTTCGAACTGGATCTTGCAGGCAGTAGCCTCTTTATCCCCTCCCCTCGCTCAGAAGCGAGCCAGATCCTCTCTCTCAAAACCCTGGTTCTCTAGTGAGCTCAAAGAGCAAAAGCCGCATTGCAAAAAGTTGGAAAGAAGCTGGAGGGTGGCTTACTGCCCCCTCGCTAAAATTGCTCTTAGAACGGCTCAGAAAGCTTACTGTACTGCTATTGGTATAGCCAAAAAGTCGCTATTATGCGGTGCGCATTTTTCAGTCCAAAAATAACGCCAAGGAAATGTTTTCAATTGTCCAGAACTTTGTTTCCCCATGCGCCGAGCACATTACTCTTCCTACCTCTGACACATGGTGCGAAAAACTGTCCAGGTTTTTCATCGATAAAATCAAGATGATTCAGGCCAGCCTGGGTGAAGGAAATACAGGCCAGACAGGACTTCCCTCTACAATTATCTCCGGTCCCTGTATATGCCCATCTCGTTCATCTCCTCCTTAGCGGAATTTTCTTTAATTACTCTTCAGGATTCACTGAACATTCTCAACTTGCTAAAATCAGGATCTCCGGCGGACCCGTGTCCTGCCAGGCTGCTAGCTGCCGTGGCGGAGGTAGTTAATCCTGAGGTCAATACCCTGATTAATATGTCCCTTAAGACAGTCATTGTACCCTTGGAAAGGAAGCAGGCAAAACTCTTTCCCTTTCTTAAAAAGCTGTCATTGGATATATCTTCTCTGGCTAGCTTTCGCCCCATCTCGCTTCTGCCTGCCATAGCAAAAGTGTGTGAGAAAGCGGTGTTCAAACAGTTGTCTAATTTTGTTGAAACTTCTGGCCTTTTGCACCCAGCCCAATCTGGGTTTAGGGCTACATATAACAGCGAGACGGCGTTGGTGGAGATGTCTGAAGTGATCAGAGAGTGTCTGGATGCTGGTGGCAGAGCGGCTTTGATTTCATTGGACCTCTCTGCCGCCTTTGACACGGTACCACACTCTCAGCTTCTTGCCTGCCTCACCAACATCGGCATTTCGGGCCGAGCATGGAATGGGCTTAAGTCATTCCTAGAAGATCAATCACAGCAAGTATGGCTTCCCCCCTCCTCTTCGGTCCCGCAAAAGGTGTCTAAAGGAGTACCACATGGATCTACCCTGAGGCCTCTGCTGTTTAATATCTATGTCACCCCTTTGATTCAACTTGCTGAGGAGCTGGGAGCAAAGATCATCGCTTATGCAGATGACACCCAGCTCCTCTTCACCTGGAGGGAGGCAGATGCATCTGCGGTCCAGGCCAAAGCCTGTCCAACGGCGGTTTTCGAATGGCTGGCTCTGGCCCAGCTGAAGTGCAACAAAGGTTCTTCTATATGGGTCGTTTCCTCCGCAGTTTAGGGAAGCCCTCTGCCCGACGAACTGCCCATTACCTAGCTCTGTGGGTAAGCCTGTCAAAAACCTAGGTGTTTGGTTTGATGAGGACCTTAGGTTCTCCACACAAATAAAAAAATTGGCCGGACAGTGTTTTGGTACACTGAAGACTCTCAGATAGTTTCTGCCCATGCTACCCAGGGCAGCCAAGGAAATGGTCACACGGGCACTAATTATTTCGCGCCTAGACTATGCCAATGCACTGTATATAGGTCTGGCAGACTTTCAGCTGAGGAAGCTGCAAGTTGTACAAAATGCGGCAGCCAGAGCCCTTCTGAACATCTCTGGGATAACCAGTGTGAATCAATACTTGCAGGACCTACACTGGCTTCCCGTGGCCCAACGGGTCGAATTCAAGGCCCTTACCCAGGCCCATGCAGCCCTCCAGGGCTTGGGTCCACCGTATTTGAGGAAGCACTTCTGCTTCTATGTGCCACAAAGACTGTTGCGCTCAGCCTCTCAGCGGTTGGCAGTGATCCCTCGGTTCCGTCTGGTACGAATGGGGGGAAGCTCCCTCTCTTTCAAGGCAGCTCAAGCCTGGAACTCTCTGCCTAACACACTACGGAGCACTACTAACCAAAGGTCGTTCAGGAAACTGTTAAAAACTGGGCTGTTTGCATAAATGTGTTGCTTTGTCCAGCTCCTTCCCTCCATCATTTGGCTTCTGCGCCGGGACACTCTTGAGTAGCCGCGCGCGTTATAAATGACACTAACATAACATAACATAACACGATCCAAACACGCAACTGCGCAGAAGAGTGTGTGAACTTGTAATTTCAAAAGATGTGTGAAGGTGAAAAACTTCACAACTCCACAATTTTCCAAAGTTTGTAAATATTGCAAAACTTCATTTTGCGACCAAACAGCCAGATAAAGGCAAATGTCTGCAAACAAAATATCCACAAAACCATTTTTGCAGGTAAATGGTCGTTTTTGGCAGAAGCAGTCTCGCTAAAAAAAGAAATAAAACACTCCTGCAATCTTTTTCAAGCGAATTACTTTTTAAAACTTTGCAACCTTTAAGATGTTTGTTGAGGAAACTCATTGCAAAGTAGTGTGTAGGTACCCCCGGTCAGTGATCTAAAATACAGAATGCAGGTGTGAGAAATACTGACAGATTGCATTTCACTTCTTACACAAAATTTATAAAAACTACATTTGCAAATATTTTCTATGACCAGATTTGATGCACATAAAAATATATGGTTGTATTGTTGTTCTAAAATGTAGAACACCTCTTTTGGATCATGTCTGTCTGCAACAGAGGACAGTCTGCAGTATCTATGCTGCTTTACTTGCACAAAGAGTGGTGTTGAGATTTAAGAGGTTGTGAGAAGCCCAGACCCTAGACTAGCACCCTTCTTGGGAGTAGCATCAGTGTTATTCTGCATAAAGAACTATCATTAATATGGACGAGGAGAACATCTGTACGGGTGGAAGGCTGGTTCCTCCAGATGTGGTCACCACCTCTGCTAGGTTCTAGGTTGTGGGCCACCTATGTTGAGGAGCACAGCGCTGACCTCTCCTTTGCCCTTAATAAGGGTGGACTCCAGGCGCGGTGTTCATATAGGAAGTGGAAGCACAGGATGGCCGTCATCCACATGACTCACTTCATGGTTTGATAGTTGGTGAGGTATTGTCGGAAGAGGGCACCATTAGCGGATTCTGACTATGCTATGCTGTGCTATGTGGATTTCTAAAGCGCATGACTACCCATAGGCTTCCCAGCGCGGGCGTAGACACAGCATTGCTTCCAGACAAGTGGAGTAACATGGGGGCTATTAATCTGACTCGGTCATAGATTCACTCAAGGCAAGCTCACTAAAGTGACCCATAGCAACGATACGCAGAAATAACTGCCTATGTGACCGGTTTTCAATGCAATAACTTCAATCATGAGTCTACTGGGGGTCATTTAGCCCATGACGGGAGACCCGTCTGACCATTAGCTCAGCGCTGGCGGGAGACCAACCACCATGGAGGGAATCTCGCAGCCTTCAGAGCAGCCCCCAGGGCAGCAGACGCTCTGAAAGGAGATTTGCTGAGTGTGCACCACGCTGTTTTGGCCCAGATCAGCAAAGTTTACAGTCTTTCAAAAATAGAATTCTATGAGTGCCTGAGGCAGAGAAATCCAGATTGTTGCTCCCTCTATGCAGATAACTGCCCCCATTCCTGCAGCATGGTGGTCCAGTGTCGTATGAGCTGCCAGGGCAAGTGCACCTTTACTAGCTCTGCTACCAGAAACCTCGGACAGATGGCCTGTTTACCATAGGATGATCATCATTGTCCACCAGAAGATTTGCCCTGTTGTGGACATCCCTTCTGACATACATTTTATCTGCTTCAAACTGTCTGAAAACGGCTGGCATCCCAAAGAAAAACTCCCCTCCCCACCTCCCAAGTGCAGGGGGAAACTCCTGGCAAGGTAGGGCAGTTGTCTGTCTTGTTTTAAAGAAAATAAACTACAGATTTGTGAGTTTGAACCTTGAAAACATACTTGCTTTGATGAGCGGGCACAGTAAACACGGTGCCAGCTTGGAAAAGTCTAGTGCCCTCAGTAGTGCCACAGGTGCAGTGTCGCTTCCACCAAGAAGGCACATTGATCCACAACTCTCTAGTGGAGGTGACTACATTGGGCAGGTGGTCCTCAGGCGGAGGAGTGTAGGCTAAGCCTGGGCGGTGAACTCCGCTCTGTTCGTGGAGTTTGCAGAGTTTTCTGCACTTCGCAGAGCTCACGAACTGCAGAAAACTCTGCTTTGCGTAGTGCAGCAGAATTTTTTTCCCACTCGCGATTGCCAATTGGTAAGTTCGCAAGCACGAGCTGCTGCTCGGCTGGAATGTCTACCCGAGCAGCAGGTAGACCAGCGCGAACGACAGGTCGCATTGCACTCCGCCACTTGCAGAACTCCGCAGTGTTTTTAGTAACTTCGTGGAGTTCCGCTTAGCAAAACTTCCCAAACTATGCCCAGGCCTGGTACAGGTCATGGCCTCTGCTTACCTGGGGGACCAGCAGGCCTCCTGCCAGGGTTTAAATTACCCTTGGAGTAGGGGTGTGCGAATTTGTTTAATTTTTCTTTTGAGTAATTAAGCCATATTTTGACAAAATTATTTTGTGCTATACTTTAGAGCAAAATGCATTCTCACATCATTTTTTTGATGAGAAGACACATTTTACACTAAACAATAGCTCAAAAAACACAAGAGCACAAAACAGCCGCTCACGTTTTGTTGTTCCCATGCCTGCGAATGGTGCGTAATTACACAAACTGATGTAATGTCATAATTTGGGGATTTGCATAACAAGTTGCCAGACCTTCAACACCACCAGCACCCCGACAGCCACCACCCCCGCACCGAACGGCAACAAATCCAACAGCCTGAAGCGCATGCTCCTCAACGTGCGCTCCCTGCACAGACACGTCATTGAGATCTGGGACCTCTTCGACACCCTCTCTCCAGACATCGCCTTTTTTACGGAAACCTGGACTAACGCCTCCTCTGCTCCCGACATCGCCACCCCCATACCCGACGGATACAAGATCCAGAGGAAAGATCGCCTCCAACTGCCCAGGAGGAGGACTCACCATCACACACAAGAGCTCTCTCCGACCCTCCACCTCCACCACGAATGACTCCCTCTCCATCACTGAACACCTTCACTTCCAGATCCAGACCAGCTCCAAAACCACACTTCATGGCACCCTCGCTTACAGACCGCCCGGACCTCGTGCCTCTTTCACCACTACCATCGCTGCCCTCATTGCACCCCAAGTCACCGCCGCCATGGACTACATACTCATCGGAGACCTGAACTTCCACCTCGACAACCCCAGCGACCCCAACTCCACCCCCCTCTTGGACAACCTCACCAACATCGGCCTGAAACAGCTCGTCACCACACACACCCACAAGGCAGGACAAACCCTTGACCCAATCTTCGCAGGAGGTAACAACGTCCATTTCAGTGACACCACGCAACCCCCCTGCACGGACCACCACTGCGTACACTTCAACGTCAACAGACCCACCACCCCGAAACCTGCACCACGCCCTCTAAGAAGGAACTGGAACAAAATCACTGAAGAACAGCTCAACTCCATCCTCAACCACAACGCCGCTACCACCTCGACCGATGCCAACCTCGCAGCCAAAGAACTCCACAGATGGATCTACAACTGCGCAGACGAGCTCGCACTCCTACACAACCCCCACAGACAGCGCCCCAGGAAGGCCACCTGGTTCACCACGACCTCCAAGAATCCAGACGCACCTGCAGATGTCTCAAGAAAAAAATGGAGAAATAGCAAAACGCCAGAAATTCACACCACCTACAAGAATGCCATGACGGAATACCACCAATGCATCAGATCCACCAAAAGGACCTTGATCCAAAACAAGATCCTCGCCAACTCCAGCAACTCCAAGGAACTCTTCAGCATCATCCAGGAATTCACCAAGCCCCATGGTGAAACCACAGACATCACCCCCTCCCAGGACCTCTGCGACAAGCTCGGATCCTACTTCCACCTGAAAATCAAGGGACTCTACCACCACTTCAACGACTAGACACCTGACTCTGAACCCGAAACCACCTCCCGCGCTAGCAACAACAGCCAGCCTATCATCTCCTCCTGGACCCCAATCACCACCGAAGACACCACCTCCACCATGAAAGGCATCCACTCAGGGGCCCCAACAGACCCATGCCCAATGCACATCTACCACAGAGCCGCCATCGCGCCAGAACTACGACGCACCATCAACACCACCTTGAAGACCGGCACCTTTCCCAATGACTGGAAACGCGCAGAAGTCCAACCCCTGCTCAAGAAGCCCTCAGCAGACCCCATGAACCTCAAGAACTACCGACTCATCTCCCTCCTCCCCTTCGCGGCCAAGGTCACGGAGAAGATAGTCAATACCCAGCTTACTAAATGAATCGAAGAAAACTCCATTCTCAACCCCTCCCAATCCAGATTCCGCAGCAACCACAGCACTAAGACCGCTCTACTCGCTGCCACAGACGACATCCGCACCCTCCTGGACCAAGGACACACCGCGGCCTTTATCCTACTCGACCTCTCTGCAGCATTCGAAACCGTCTCCCACCGCACACTCACCGCCAGACTCCACGACACCGGCATACATGGAACTGCACTCGACTGGCTCCGCTCCTTCCTCACAGGCAGAACCCAAAGGATCAGACTGCCACCCTTCCTCTCTGATCCCACGGATATCAACTGCGGAGTACCCCAAGGATCGTCGCTCAGCCCCACGCTCTTCAACATCTACATGGCCCCCCTCTCCGCCATTGTCAGCAGAGACTCAGCATAATATCCTATGCCAACGATCCTCTCCCTCACCAAGGACCCCGTCACAACCAGACTCAATTTCCAGGAAGGAATGAAGGACGTCACATCCTGGATGAGCAGAAGCTGCCTGAAGCTCAACCAGGATAAGACAGAGGTCCTCGGACCCTCCCCCTCTGCATGGGACAACACCTTGTGGCCCACTGCCCTCGGCAGCCCTACCAACCCCACGGACCATGACCAAAACCTCGGCATCGTACTCAACTCCTCCCTCTCCATGACCCGACAGGTTAATGCCGTCACCTCCAGCTCCTTCAACACCCTCCGCATCCCTTGAAAGATCTTCAAATGGATCCCCCCCGAATCAAGAAAGACCCTCACCACGCACTCATAACTAGTAGATTGGACTACGGAAACGCCCTCTACGCCAGGATCAACAATGACCTGCTCCACAAACTCCAGACCATACAGAACACCGCAGCCAGACTCGTCCTATGCATCCCTCGACGCAAACACATCACCCAACACCTGCGGAACCTCCACTGGCTCCCCGTTTAGAAGAGAGTAACCTTCAAGATACTCACCCACGCCTACAAATGCCTCCACAACACCGGAACCCAATACCTCAACGAGAGAATCACATTCCACGTACCCAAGAGAAACCTCTGATGCACCGACCTTGCCGAAACCCCGCGAGAACCTTCTCCTACATCGCGGCCAAGACCTGGAACGTGCTCCCGATCGACATCAGACGCGCCCCCTGCCTGAACATCTTCAGGAAGACACACAAGACCTGGCTCTTCGACTGAGCGGAGCAACTTTAACCCCCCCACTCCCCCCCCCCAGCGACTTGAGACCCTCACGGGTGAGTAGCGCGCTTACAATTCCCCTGATTGATTGATTGATTGAAGTTTAACCCGAAATTTTGAGAATTACACCTACGTCATTTACATTTTGTCTGTGAGTGCAAACATATCTTGCAGATGTAACTCGTGTTTCAGCCTCTTTGGGTTTCTCTTTAGCAGCTTTGGAAAGCTAGTAATTTATTCAAATTGGGTCAAATGAAAAGAATAACAAACGCAGCTCCCAGAAGACATCAGCTGTTTGTAAGAAAGTCGGGAACTGGAAACATAGTTCAGCTGTTGCACTGAGCCACATCCTCACTTCACACATGGATGGCACTTTGTCGTTTAGCCCACTGCCAAGAGTCACAAAAGCCTATTTTGTCCAGGATGCAGGATGCTGGCACAGTGCAATGGACCTTCCTAGGACAACTAGAGGTAATTTCGAAGGAGTGTACGAAATTTGCATAATTTGCTTTCAATTGCTTTCAAGCACCCGTTTGAAAAAAATATGCAAAATTGTGAGAAATCACACAAAATTACGGATCATTACGCGAAATATCAATCTGCCCTCTAGGGCTATGTTTTAGCACGAAATTCGTGCTTGCATCAATTTCATGCTGAAAAACATGAAAAACACAAGTGCTATTAGCGACAGCTGCTTGTTTTCTGCTTGTCCGCGTGGGTCCTGCGTCATAATTTTTCCACGAAAGGCGGCGTAATTAATTAGGCGATTTGGCATAGTGTCGGAATCTCTAGTATTTTACTATCCATTATGCGAAATTCCAGAAATTGCGCGAATTACACTGGCGTCATTTTGATTTCACCCGTAGTGTCCATAGTTCGCCCTTCCATCTCTTGCCTCCCCGCGGCCTGTCAATCATTCGACTGACATGCCTGAATTCCTAAAGATTGTTTATCTGCTTTCCTAGAATAGCCTTTCCTGCGCCATCCTTAGAAATAAAAATCTATATTTTTGACAATACCGTGAACTTGTCTCTGGTTGCTACAGCAGAAGGGAAAAAAAATCAATGTAGGGTCTCTAAACATAGCTGTGCGCGAACTTGTTTGTGTGTTTGGCACAGCGTTCACGGGTTTTCTCGCGAGATTTACTGCCAGGAACCCCTTAGATCAGGTGCTCACCAAGGAGTTGCCAGGCGACGCAGTACCTTTTCAGGGGGTGGTCGGTGTCACCCATCCCCCATCACTGCTGTGAAATGGACTGATTTATTTGGCGCATTAGAAACGCCATAAATAAATAAAAATGGGATTCACTTGAAGAGCTCTGATATCTGATATTCTCAAAGCATGTGCTGACATGACAGAATGAGGCACATTTACGGAGGCCCCCTCTCTCTTGCCTTCTTGTACGTTTGTTTAGAAGAAATGGCAGGGTCAGCAGAAAGGCTGCTTGTCACACCACTTCCAACCACAATTCATCTGCAGCAGCTATCGTTTCAGGCCTCAGTTAAAAAAAAATAGTAAAACACCCTCTTTAGGTCGAAGCCTACTGGACAGCACAGCTGTCTGCTTTGCTAAAGGCATCTTGGGGACATTTGGAAAGCTTCCCTGGGAATGCATTCTGCCCGTTGCTTACCATTGGCTTTGTGATTTGTAACTCACATTTGCTTGCTTTCTGTTTGCTGGCTTTATTTGTTTTAGGCTGTCCAATTTGAGTTTGTCCCTTCTGTTGCCCAAACCCTATTTATTGTATTCTCCCAATGGTACTAGATGGCTGTAAACCGGCCTTTAATTCTTGTTCTTATCTTGTCACATTTGCTGTGCATTCAAAGATAGAGGTCTAATGTCAGGCTGTGTCTTCCAGGGAGCTTGGTGTTTACTTTTCTTTCTCTGACTTCAAAGTGAGAGGATTTATGTGACAATCGTGCTGGATACTAAGGGCGTGCTGCTCAGAAGGCTGTACGATGTTATCTTTTTTTCTAGCACACAACAGAATTGAAATATCTGTAAATGAACTGTGTAGATATTTCAGAATATCAAAATTAGGACAGCACAAATGAAGCCCATCTTTAGGTAATTTTGAAGTGGGGTGGAAACAAATATTTTAATACGATCAAAACAAATCAATACACTAGGTGATGACATTTCCACACATCGTTTGTACACTATACTTTTATCAATAAAACTGTATGTCTGTGCAAATGCAATGGTCATTGCAATTGAAGATGTGTTCTCTGTAATGGAAGTAGCTACCACACTAGGCATACTCCGCTTTAGCCTGGTCCACTCTTTTCTGCACAGCTTCACACTACGCCACACCACACTGTGTCAGTGCACTCTACTCTCCACCGTTCCACTCTATGCCTCTCTATTCTACACCACTCTGCAAATGCCAATTCACTGTACCCCACACTACTCTACTATGCACCATGCACTCTTGGCCACTTCACTCTTCACCACTCCACTCTGCGCCACTGTACTCTGCAACACTGTACTCTACATCAATGCACTCTACTATATACCACTCCACACTACACCAGTGCACCCTATGCCACCGTACTCCACACCACTGTACTCTATCATGCACCACTCTACTCTACTCTGCACTCTATGCCATTTTACTCTATGCCACTGCTCTCTACGCCACTCCACTTTGTCCCACTCTACTCTGCACCACTGCTCTCCACACCAAGGCACTCCATGCCACTCAACTGTACACAACTATACTCTACGACAGTCTGGTCCGCAACACTGCACTTTTTGTCACTGCACTCTATGGCACTGCACTCTACTTTGCCTCACTCTCCTCTACCCCAGAGCACTCTATGCCACTCCACGCTACTCCACTCTACGCTGCTGCACTCTACCCTGCATCACTGCACTCTACATCACTCCACTCTATGCCACTTCACTTCACTCCATGCCACTCTACTCTGCAAACCTTCACTCTCTGCCACTGAACTCTACACCACTATACTCTGCACCACTGCACTCTATGACACTGCACTCTACTCTACACCACTCTATTCTAAGCGGCTCTTCTCTATGCCACTCTGCCCCAATGCACTGTACACTACTACACTCTATATCCCTCCACTCCGCCATTGTACTCTATGCCGATCCACACCAATGAACTCTATGACACTGTACTCCATGACATTCTAATTTATGCCACTGCACTCTATGCTACTGCAATCTACCCTGCACCACTCCACTCTATTCTGTACTACTGCACTCTGCACCACTGCACTGTACACCACTATACTCCACTCTGCATCACTCTACAACAATGCACTCTACGCTACTCTACTCTGAGCCACTGCACTCTATGCCACTCTACTGCACTCTTCTGCCAATGTACTCTATTGCCACTGCACTCTACTTGTGCTCTACACCACTGCACTTTGCCAATCCACTCTACACCAATACACTCCATGCCAATATACTCTAAGCCACTGTGACCTACTGTGCACCACTGCACTGTTTGGCACTGAACTCTATGCCTCTCTACTCTGCACCACTCTACTCTATGCCAGTGCACTACACACCACTCTAATATGCACCACTGTACTCTTCGCCACTGCACTCTGCACTCTATCCCGCTCTACTCTACTCCTCATGACCACACTCTATGCCACTCTACTCTGCACAACTACACTCTACACCACTCTTCTCTGCACAACTGCACTCTGCACCACTGCACTCCACGCTGCACCTCTGCACTCTGTGCACCTGCACGTTTTGCTACCACACTCTGTGGCACTCTGCTCTGCAAGACTGCACTCTACTATGCACCACTCAACTCTACACTGCTTTACTGCACTCTACAGCACTACACTCTATGCCACTCTCATGTGTTCTGCACTACTGCACTCTATTTTCCTCTACACCTCTGCACTCTACGCTGCACCACTCCACGCTGCACTGCACCACTACACTGTACCATGCACCACTCCACTCTATGCCACTTCAGTCTATGCTGAAATAATCTACTCTGCGCGACTACACTCTACACTAATGCACCCTACACCATTCCACTCTACACAATTGAACTCTATGTCACTGCAATCTACACTTCACCACTCTACTCTATGTCACTACACTCTACGCCTATGCAGTTTACACCAATTTACTGAAAACCAATGCACTCTACATCACTGCACTCTACGCCAATCTACTCTGCTCCACAGTACTTCATGCCACTCCATTAAGCTCCACTCCCCTCTACTCCACTCTATGCCACTTGACAACACTACTTCACGATTCTCTATGCCACTTTACTCCACTCTGTTCTATGACACACTACTCCACTCTGCTTTACTCCGCTGTGCCAATTTATGCCACTCGAATTCATGACAATCTATGCCATTCCACTCTATGCAACTCAACCCTGCAACACTCTACTCTACTCTGTCATTCCACTCTCCTACTCTACTCCACGCTACGCCACTCCACTCTATGACAATCTACTCCACTGTACGCCACTCTACAACACTCTACTCCACTCTACGCAACACCCTCTATGACACTCCACTCTGTTCTAAACCACTTCAAGAAACTCTGTTACTCCACTCTACTCTACTCTACTCTGACACTCTATGCCACTCTGCTCTACTCTACTCTATGCCCTTTCACACTATGATATTCTACTCCCTCCATGACGCTCCACAACACTTCACACCACTCAACTCTATGCCGCTCACAGACACTCCCCTTCACTCGACACCACTCAACTCTATGCCACTCCACGACTCTCTACGCCACTCCAAAGCACTCCACTCTACCCTACTTCTTGTCTCCATCCATCCATTTGTGGATCTGCATGATTCCTCGTCAAGTGCTTAGAGCCTGGCTTTTATGGCACTGGGAGCAGGCAACCTAGTGAAGGGTATCTAAGCATTAAAATGTATCTGAAAATAGATCCATCGGTAATGCTTTCCTAATGCAGAGCTGTTTACTTCCTCTCCTTCATGAATCAGAAAGGGTTTTGTCTATAAAAATGCTCAATGCACGGATCAATTAATATATTGTACCAGGTTCCACCGTTGCCTTTTCCGAAAGGTTCTGCCACCTTTTTCTAAAACATCTACCTGACTCTACCAAGCTGTGCATGACCTAAACAGCCATGGTTCTGAAGCGCCCAAGCCTTTTTATGGGCAATAGTCTTCCAGTCTTGGTGACCTCCTGTGTGCCTACATGCCACCGAGATCTTTCCAACCAGAGATTCGATTGTTCTGCTCCTTTCAAGTACCACGCAAAAGTGCACCAGAGGCCACATCTTCATCATCTTTTTCCACCACTGTGGAATATCTTACCCCACCACTTTCGGAAGATAAAAAGCCCTCGGCCTTCTAGAAGCCTCTCAAGGCATTCTGTTGTGATAAGGTGATACCTTTTGCTTGTATTGAGGGAGGAGCTGTAGCTTTGGGGTTTTTTATCTTTATTGCCAAGAAGCCACTAGGTGTTAAATGCCATGCTGTGCAAATATTTACCAAGAAAGTAAAACATATACTTAGGAGAGTCCTACCTGAGTTGGGGTGTAGGTCTGATTAACCCTAAACCCTAAACTTTAGGAGATACCGGCTTCCTGTTCAAGGAGAATATGATGTCTTTTATTGTCACATATACTCCGAAAGGTACATCGTGCCTTGTAACCTATTCAGGACTACTCCTTGCCGCTGGTACCAAACTTGTTGACATCGCCGCAAGGTAGTTAGGGATCCCTGCCCATGAGGAATGCCCCAGACCTGTGGGGCAGAAACGTGTCGGCCTGGCAGTGAGATGGTCTGAGCCATTGCCCTCTACCTACCATCTCGCCTCTGTTTATAGATAAGCCTGTAGTCATCTATGAATAAAGGTGTTACACAGGGAAACTACAAGGTCATTTTATTTTACTGATATGGATCATTCCTCTGTCCAGTAGTTTTTATCTAAGAACTCCCTCCTGATCCAAGTCCACCAGGAGGTTGAGTCCGCCCTGATGCCAGGGTGGGGAGAGGTAGCCGGTGATGAAGCATGACACAAATATGTGTGCGTGAGGCCTAATCTTCCAAAAGGATGGATTTCCCTAGAACCCTGGACAGTAATTGTTGTTGGTCCATGTAGGACTTTGACTTGGTTTCCTAGTTAAAATCATAGTCACGCCTATCTGCACAGCTACAGAACCTATTTGTGGTTGTTACTTAAACCAAGGCCCCATCCCAGTAAAAGAGGCTCCACAGACAAAAACCTCAGCTCTACTTTTAGCGAAATTGATTTGGAATTTTGTTAGTAAAAATTTGAAAAAACACGTTCAGTCATCAAGTGATGAAAATATAAGTGGAGAGGAGCAGCACCGGTTGCTGTGATGCAAATTGCCAAAGTAAATGTAGTAGGTAAGGTAATGTAATCATCGATTAAGAGGAAGCAATGAATCCCTCCAATACATTTTTACTATCTCCTCCCAATCAAGAGAGATCCTGCCCTGCTCTTTTTCTTCTTTAGATTTTCCTTAACATGTCTCTGAATCAGCAGAAACCTAGACCAAGCCTCAAGCTTTGTTTTAGGTCAGTCGCGGTGTTTACAACTGGGAGAACAGGCAGCACATGAGAAGAGGATCAGAACCACGCCTGGCCTTCAGCTAATATGGACATTGGTCCCTCATCCACATCATCATTCCTTCGTGTCCTTTGTTTGATGCAGGGAACGGTCCAGGGGGTTTTATTTGTGGTTAATTAGAACCAGAAAAATCTGTCAGATCTTGTGAAAGATGAATCATCGGAATTGCAAAAAGGTAATAGTTGCCTGACAACTGTAGTATGGCCAGCTACTTGTATGAGTGAGCCTGAGTTAAAGGAGGACGAAGAAAGAGCAAGTATCTCAGAAGAGCTCCTAACAAGGGAAGCAAGTTATACGACTTTAACAAAACAGCAATTAACTGTCAATACTACAAACACAGCAGTCAAATTTGTACATATTCCAGAAAAACAATGCTGTTAAGAAGGAGACTGTAAAACCATAAATCCATAAACTTATCATCCAATCAAATACACTCTTTCCACACAGCTCAAAAACAGGAAAACATTAGAAATGTTATAAAGTACCACAAGCAAAACAAAGTGCTCATAAATATAAGATTGAACCCAGTATATAGTTGTCTGTTGTCCCTTCTGGATGGTGATTCAACTTGCAGTTCGGGACGGACTGTTCCCATGAGGAGATGGGTCAGTGTTGTTTTGCATAAGGTGGCCCTTTGTCTAGAGTGGCATGGTGGGTGAAATATGATGGACTGGAATGCAGCACAAGTGATTCCCAGTGGCTGAGATTAATTCAAGCATTACGTCCATCACCTTGTTGTTGCAGTTTAAGCCCTAATTGTGATGAGTAAGCCCATACATGGGACCCATGCTCATTGTGTCATAGGATTCAAGCCATGCCTCACTGATGAAATCTAAGTAGGATGAAACCAGTCTGGAGTTGCTTGTGGTCCCTTCTAGAGGGTGCTTAGTCTGGCAGTTTGGGATGGACTGTTCCCAGGAGGAGCTGTGTTAATATTGTAAGATGGCTCGAGTGATTGCCAGTGGCTGAGATAAATTCACACATTCTGTCCATCACCTTGTTGCATAAATAAAATCCTAAACCAGCACATATGATCAAATAAAAACATTAGTATGTTCCTGAATGATGACTGAATAAGCAAAGAGATGTCCTGAGAAGAGATATGAATAACAAGTTTGTAGTACCTATGCCGGGATAAATGATGGCAAAAAACAAAGAAAGAGAGTGGTTCAATCAATCAATCAATCCTGTGCTTGTTAAGCGCGACTACTCACCCGTAAGGGTCTCAAGGCGCTGGGGAGGCGGGGAGGCGCAGGTTCCAGTCCATCAAGAAGGGGGTCTGTCGAAAAGCCAAGTTTTGAGGTTTGTCGTGAAGATGGGGAGTGATGTTGTCTGTCTGAGGTGGAGTGGTAGGGCTTTCCAGGCTTTGGCTGCGAGGAAGGAGAAAGAGCACCCTCCCGATCTGGTCTTTTTGGCACAGGGAACGACGGCGTAGGAGAGCTGGGCTGATTGTAGGGTCCTTTGGGGTGCGTGGAATTTCAGTCAGCTGTTGAGGTATGCTGGTCCGGTGTTGTGGAGGGCTTTGTGTGCGTGGGTGAGAATCTTGAAGTGATTCTAGCCTCGATGGGGAGCCAGTGGAGAGTGCGCAGGTGCTGGGAGATATGGCAGTGTCTTGGCAGGTTGAGGACCAATCTTGCGGCGGCGTTCTGGATGTTTTGTAGCTTGCGGTGAGGTTTGTTTATTCCGGCGTAGAGTGCGTTGCAGTAGTCGAGTCTGCTGGTGACAAGGGCGTGAGTGACAGTCTTTCTGTGTTCGAGGGGGATCCATTTGAAGGTCTTATGTAGGAGGCAGAGGGTGTGAAAGAAGGATGTGATGAAGTTGATCTGGTGGTTCATTTTGAGCTCGGAGTCCAGGATGATTCCAAGGTTGCGTGCGTGGTCCGTGGGGGTGGGTGGGCTTCCGAGGGCGAGGGGCCACCAGGTGTCGTTCCAGGCATCGGGGTGTGGTCCCATGACGAGTACTTCTGTTTTGTCAGTGTTGAGTTGTAGGCAGCTGCTTTTCATCCATTTGGCGACAGCTTCCATGCCTTCTTGAAAGTTGTATTTGGCTACATTAGGTTTGTTAGATAGGGAGAGGATGAGTTGGGTGTCGTCTGCATATGAAACAATGTTGAGTCTGTGGGTTCTGACAATGGGGGCGAGCGGAGCCATGTAGACGTTGAAGAGCATGGGGCTGAGGGAAGACCCCTTGGGGAGTCCGCAGGTGGTTGGTGTAGGGTCCGAGAGGAAAGGAGGAAGTCTGACCCGCTGTGTTCTGCCAGAGAGGAAAGAGTGGATCCAGTCGAGGGCCTTGTCCCAGATCCCTGCGTCTTCGAGCCTGCGTGTTAGGGTGCAGTTGGAGACTGTGTCGAAGGCAGCTGAGAGATCGAAGAGGATGAGGGCTACTGTTTCTCCTCTGTCCAGGAGGGAGCGGATGTCATCTGTTGCAGCGAGGAGGGCGGTTTCTGTGCTGTGGTTTTTTCTGAAGTCGGATTGGGAGGAGTCGAGGATGTTGCGCTTTTTGATGAAGGTGGCGAGTTGGCTGTTGATGGCTTTCTTGATGACTTTCACTGGGAACAGGAGTGGGATGATGGGTCTGTAGTTTTTGCGGTCGGTGGGGTCTGACGATGGCTTCTTCAGGAAGGGGTTGATCTCTGCGTGTTTCCAGTCGTCGGGGAAGGAGGCATTCGCCAGGGAGCAGTTGATAGTGGGGCGAAGTAAGGGTGCGATGGTGTCGGTGGCTCTGTTGAAGCTGTGGTGAGGGCATGGGTCCGTGGGGGCCCCGGAGTGGATTGTCTTCATCATCTTCAGTGTGTCTTCAGTGGTGAGGGCTGTCCAGCTGTCAATCGTTGGCTTCAGGCTGTCGTAGTAGCTGGTGAGGGGTCAGTGTGTTGGTTGTCTTCGTCGAAGTTTTCGTAAATGTTCTTGATTTTGTGGTGGAAGAAGGTGCTGAGTTTGTTGTAGAGGTCTTGTGAGGGAGGAGTGTCAGTAGCCTTGCTGGTGGGTTGGGTGAACTTCTTGATGATGCTGAAGAGTTCTTTGCTGTTGTGTGCGTGTGTGGAGATTCTGTCTTCGATCACTGTTTTTCTTGTATTTCTGATGAGTTGGTGGTGGGCGTTGGTGACGGCTTTGAAGTTGTTGTGGGCTTCTGTGGATTTGGAGTTCCTCTAGGTCTTTTTGAGGCGGCGGCATGTGCGTCTGGACTCTCGAAGTTCGGTGGTAAACCATCTGGCATTCTTGGCATATGTGTTGTTGTTCTTCTTGAGGGGGGCCATGGTGTTGGCATTGTCGGAGATCCATCTGTGCAGAGTTCGGGCTGAGATGTTGGGGTCATCATCTTCCGCGATGGTTGGGGTGGAGTTGCCGAGTGAGGAGGTGAGCTGGTTGCCGGTGATTTTGGTCCAGTTTCTTCGTGGGAGCAGGTGCTGGTGTCTGTGGATGGTGGGTGTTCTGAAGGTGAAGTGGATGCATCAATGGTCTGTCCATGGGAGTTTGGTGGTGTGGCTAAAAGTGATTGATTTTCCTGTTGTGAAGAGGGAGTCGAGTGTGTGTCCTGCTGAGTGGGTGGGTTCGGTCATGATCTGGCAGAGTCCAATATTGCGGAGGTTGTCCAGAAGGGATGTGGTGTTGGGGTCTAATTCGTTGTCAAGGTGGAAGTTGAGGTCTCCCAGCAGGGTGTAGTTGGTGGATGCGATGGCTTGTGGGGAGATGATGTCCGTGATGGAGTTGGTGAAAGGTCCGCAGAGTCCGAAGGGTCGGTAGATGAGAGTTCCTCGCAGGGTGCTAGTAGGGCTGGTTAGAGGGGATACCACATACATCCGTTCATGCTGAGATTATGGCCACCCTAAGAAAGATAACATTGAAGAAAATAATGATCAAGATCTGGATCAATATATCAACATTTCTTGAAGAGGTAAAAACGTGAAGAGACTCCACCCCTTGAACAGATCCAAAAATTCTCTTATTAATGTGAACGAATTCCGGATGTTGCGGAAAGTAGCTCAAAAGATTTAAAATCTTTGGGGTTAGTCACTGTTACAAATGGAAGTAAGGTCACAAAAACCCCTCTCTTCATTCATAAAGCACCAGGCTCCATCACTGCAATTAGTTTAGAAATAAAACTGAAACCCGAGTCTCTATTAAATAATAAAAATATCAAGCAAAGTAGACATCATTTATTAAGAAATAATGCACAACAATGTATGAATAAGTATCTTTTAAGAGACGTAATGACACTCTCAGTCAATGGCAAGAACAGCAAATGCATCATCAGCCCCCATCTAATCAAAGTAACCTTTGGATGTCAATTGGATTTGAAACTGAAAGTGAAAGTGAGTGGATGAGGACACAATATAAGAATTCAAGCCTAAACCAATATGACGTGTTATCCAATGTGATGACTGTTCTCTCTCACTGCGTAGGAATGTTGAATACAATGGGATGCTGTCTTGGGACCTTATGTTTGTGAGCTGGAATGTTCATGAATTTGATTCAATAATCAATAAAGATAATTTGAAGGCAGCAGTGGACCAGTTCCACGGTCTAATGTTCCAAGAATCTTGAATTCCGGAGTTTTATCAAAGAATACAAATGAATGCCGGGAAATGCTCTTGTTTAATGAACACTGAGTGCACTTAAACATACATTTTAATAGATTGTCTTATATTTATTGTTTTTTGTAACAAAAATATTAAGCCGTTTCTTTAAAGTACTGCACTTTATCACAGAATTCGTCTATAGATCTTTTAACTAACATGCATGTTTAGTTGTGACAATGGCCTTAGCATGATTCATGGATGCTGTTACTAGATATTGAAAATACTATGTGTGTTATTGTTATTGGCTGTGCTGTATTTTAAAACCTATTTTAAGACTTTTATATTTTCTGTTCAATTAACATGTTTTTCTTTCTTCTTCTTGAGCTTGACTTTCTGAAACTTTTTTCTTAACAAGACACTCCCTTAGAAGAATTTGATCATGCTTTCTAATTTCTTAACCTAGAGATGTATAAAGCAGTGACGTCACAGTACACATGTAAAGAAGTTGTGTTTGTTTTAGCTTTTGCTGTCCAGTTTGACACCTCCTTCGCACATGTTCCCTCTTCACTGCTGGTTCATATTTACTTGTTTATATTATTCTAACCTTTCCTTCCTCTAGTGGTGGTTGTGTCAGTCTCCTTGTTTGCTTAGGCTCTAGTTTGCTTTCCTGCTGGGGCTCAGCATCTCTACCCACATACTGAGTACACTTCAGTCACTGGCTCTGCTTGTCTCATGCAGCACTGAGTTCAAGGACATAGGGCTCAATTCACCGAGACAGCGGTCATTCTGCACTCTCAGCCCTACGCCCTGCGTGGGACCAGATATAAAAATGTATGGAATTCACAATACTTTCCAGAGGTGCGCGTGGAAATCCACGGCCGCCACAGATGTCCAGCACACTTCAAGAAGTCCTTTGTGAACTGTTGTTGATAAACATGCTGATGCATTTCCCAAATGGACCTTTGCAGACAGTCAAGTACACATGGAGAAATGCAAAGGCTTGTGGGTAATGGGGCCACCTGTACCTCTTTTTTTGTTCATAGGGGAAATGTTTTCCCCATGAAGGAAGACTTTCCAGGAACCTTTATAGTTTACTACAATGCAGGTGCCTAACGCAGGCCCTTGCCACCCCTGCGGCTCAAGGCCCCAAGACCCCAAGCCGTTCAAGGGCCCCCCTATTTGGGGACAGGGGTATTTTCAGTTACCACTGTGAAAAGGAAGTTATTCCTAACTCTAGCATGAGCTGGTCTCCATCTGTTGACTGGATCCGAATGGGTCAGAGAGGACTTTCAAAACACCCGACCTTTCTCAAGGTTCTAAGTATTCTTTTCAGAGAACCCTGTCCTCGAGCGCCCTCCCTTTGAGTAGGATTTACTCCTGCACGATATCACTGCATCATACAGGAATATTACTCAGGAGTGACTGCCCTTTGGAGGTAAAGGTCACCTTTTGCACGACCTTGCAGTCATGATGGAGCCATCAGCACGTGTGAGTCTGGGTTTTACGTGCAAACAGTTCCGTGAAAGGGGATCCTACAATAAAGGGGCATATTTACTCATAGTTCACGCAGCGCAGCATGGAAAGTTGCTGCGTTGTGTTGCATGGACAGGAGAGTGCTGAACAGAGCCATTATTTCCACGATATGGAGCTGTCCCGCCCCCTCCATGCACTGCCCACTTGAGGCTGCCTGGAGCATCCCAGGCTGCTGCGTGCATGAGTGCCATGGTGCAAAGATGCCCGTGTTATGGGCAAGATTGTTTTACTGCAGGAAGAAACACCTTTCTGCACAATCCGCAGAATGCAGCATGCATGGGAAGAGAAAGTAAAGAGGAGATTTGAAGATACTTCTCCTTGCTGCGCCTCTGTCGGAGAGGCGCACTGTTTTGGCACAAACCCAGGTTTACAAGTGTTTGCATCTCTGGCTTTGAATCAAAATACATGGGTGGATGCACGGGACCGCCCATGCTTCACCTATGTAATGCATATCTGATGCAAAGTAACCAAGGAGGTTGCCTTTCATTACTTTGCATTTACTAAACCATGCAAACCCACTCAAATCGACTTTGTGTGGCTTAGTGAATGTCAAAAGGGGGTCTGTGTCAGAACTGTATATCAAAAAAAGAGAGAGGGGTCCTACTCACCAAAGGGGCAGGACACCAACTGACAATTAGTCAAAAAACAACTTCCCTTTGGGATATATTTATAGCATACCATACTACTCACTCCCACATTCAAATTGTCAATCATTCATCACAGAAAATGGACCAATCGAGGACGGAGCATGCAAGGAGGCGATTAGTCCCGGCAATAAACTCTGCAGAAAGCACAAGCAACGCTGAGTTACTTTTATTGTGAAAACTTTGCACCTAGGCTATATCGAACCTGAGGCAAACCATCCTAAATCTCAGAGGTTTTTAATTAATCAGGGCATTATTAATTGGCGACTCCCTGTCAGTCCGGATATTATAGACGAAAGGAGTACAATATTGAAGAATCTGAAGAACTGTGGATGACATGAGTGCTATGAAATAGACTCTCCCCGTGTTTTACATTGAAGAAAGAAAAGGGAGTTATCAGGAACACACAACAGTTTTTGCTTCTCGAAGCATTGAGAGGAGCCAAAAGATACGTTGAGTGGAGGAACAAGTACCTCACTTTAATACCCGATAATCCCAGCTTTTGATAAGACTGCTGGGAGACATAAATTGTTGAGCCTGAAGAAGGTGGCTGGACCCTTTTCAATACCACCGAAACGCGTCACTTTCTGGTCCTGTGTTGTCCTACCACTATTTATTTTAAATTTAGGAATTAGTGAAATCGACACTAATAGTGGTTGCAACAATTAGATTTATGTGCTTATGTAGATTGTATTACCTGTTTTAGAATGTATGTACAAATATGCAATGAACTACTATAAATTTTAGGCTTAGGAATTTTTTAATGTATGAAATAGATATATATAATAAACATTTGTGTACTGGTAACTTTTTGGTTTTAACCATTTTCTGTGATGAATGATTGACAATTTGAATGTGGGAGTGAGTAGGATGGTATGCTATAAATATATCCCAAAGGTGTTTTGACTCTTTGTGTGTCAGAACTGTGCCACAAAAGGTACACCACCCTGATGCAAAGTCTTGGTAAATTTAGACCTCTGTGTGAGTGTAAGGCCCCCTGACACTGATGAAATAAATGCTAGAACACTTTGAAGTACTCTTTTGAAACTGTCACAGTGTTAATTACAATCCCATCAGCCTCTGTGGATTAAACAAGTGTGAAGCCTTCATGTGAGTTCAAACTTTTGTTCCCCTGACAAGACTAATCTGTAGGTGACAACGTTGTGCCCGTTGTGAGGGTGTATTTGGGTCAGATGTATCAATATTGGGAATAGCGAATACGTAATTGCAATCCTCTGTGAATCGCTAAACTCACGGGGATGGTGGCCTGCTGGGGCCAGCAGACCAACATGTCCGTCATTGCTTTTAAATAAAGCAATACTTTTTTTAATTAAATTGAACTTGTTTTCCTTAAAGGAAGACGGGTACATTTAAAAAAGGAAAATGAAAAGTTTTCTTTTCTTTTTTCAAGAGTAGGCAGTGGTCCGTGGGACCACAGCCTGCTCTTAAAAAGTGTTTTTACGCAGATTCAGAGAGGGAAGGGATCCCCTGGGGGCCACTTCTATTTGCGAATGGGTTACAACCTACTTGCAGAAGGTGGTAAAATGCAAATGTTTAGCGACCGCTTTTTGGTCAAAAAACATTCCTACATACCGATGTGATTCGTTTTTAGGAGGGGACGCCCTAAGCACACCCTTCCTAATACCGAATCAGTATGTATTCACAGTTCCAAACTGCGATTCGGTAACATGTTACTGAATCACAATTTGGGAGTGATATATACAAAAATGCTTTTTACCAGTAGCAAACGGCCTGATTCTGCAAGGCATGCACCTGACTTGTGACTGACTCTATCTCAGCCCCACCACCCTTCAAGAGCAACTCGACTGAGTCAATACCCTGGCTCAGCCAGCCATGGCCCATGCAGGCAAAAGCAGTGAGGTGGTGGGGCCAGGTGGCGGGGGGATGGGGTTTCGACTGATGACGACGAGGGAAAATTATTTATTTAATACTCCCTCGTTGTCGTCTGTCAACTCCCCCAACCCGGCCCCACCGCTCTTACCTGCACAGGTCGCGGTTGGCCCCAACCCTTCCAGGATTTCAGAGTGCCAAGCCTGACATGTGCCTGACACTGACCCATTGGTATGCAGTTTCGCTCTGTTTCCGCTGGCTTCTTGGTGACGCTGGCTTCACATGTCCCAGACAACGGAAAAGTCATTGTAGCAGTTGGGTAACTCGAAATGATAGGGCCCCCTCAGAATGCGAAGAGGGGCCCATGAGTCTCGCATATCTGGCAGATATTCATTGACCTGGGGATCAAAGGGGCCCCCTACATGGGTGAGTGTCCTTTGAACGGCTTAAGTCCCTATCAGCCTCAGGGGTTGCAGGGCCCTGCATTACGCCCCTGTTGTGTAGGATAATATAAGGAGAAGCAGTATACAGGCGCTACATGGGGTCTGCAGTGCAATCAGTGAGTGTGAGTGAGTGAGAGAGAGACACCATGCAGGTGCTACTTGGGGATTACACTGAAGCCAGTCTGTCTGTCTCCATAATGGAGCAGCACCATGCAGACGCAACTTCAAAGAGATACAGTGCAGCCAGGCACTATATCGCCGAGTGCAGAGCAAAGAGTGAGTTTGAGTGTGTGAGAGAGAAGCATCTCCAAGCACCAGAGGGGAAGTTACAGTGTAGCCAGTGAGCGTTCGTGCGTGAGAGAAGCCCCCTTCAAACACTACATAAAGAAGCTATAGTGCAGCCGGTGAGTGTGGGTGCGTGAGAGAAGCACCCTTCAAACACTACATAAAGAATCTATAGTGCAGCCGGTGAGTGTGGGTGTGTGAGAGAAGCATCCTTCAAACACTACATGAAGGAGCTATAGTGCAGCCACTGAGTGTGGGTGTTTCAGAGAAGCACCCTTCAAACACTACATGAAGGAGCTATAGTGCAGCCAATGAGTGTGGGTTCGTGAGAGAAGCACCCTTCAAACACTACATGAAGGAGCTATAGTGCAGCTTGTGAGTGTGGTTGTGTGATAGAAGCACCCTTCAAACACTATGTGAAGGAGCTATAGTGCATCCAGTGAGTGTGGGTGCGTGATAGAAGCACCCTTCAAACACTACATGAAGGAGGTATAGTGCAGCCAGTGATTGTGGTCGTGTGAGAGAAGCACCCTTCAAACACTACATAAAGAAGCTATAGTGCAGCTGGTGAGTGTGGGTGCGTGAGAGAAGCACCCTTCAAACACTACATGAAGGAGCTATAGTGCAGCCAGTGAGTGTGAGTGTGTGAGAGAAGCACCCTTCAAACACTATATGAAGGAGCTATAGTGCAGCCAATGAGTGTGGGTTCGTGAGAGAAGCACCCTTCAAACACTACATGAAGGAGCTATAGTGCAGCTTGTGAGTGTGGTTGTGTGATAGAAGCACCCTTCAAACACTATGTGAAGGAGCTATAGTGCATCCAGTGAGTGTGGGTGTGTGATAGAAGCACCCTTCAAACACTACATGAAGGAGGTATAGTGCAGCCAGTGATTGTGGTCGCGTGAGAGAAGCACCCTTCAAACACTACATAAAGAAGCTATAGTGCAGCTGGTGAGTGTGGGTGCGTGAGAGAAGCACCCTTCAAACACTACATGAAGAAGCTATAAAGCAGCCTGTGGGTGTGTGAGAGAAGCACCCTACAAACACTACATGAAGGAGCTATAGTGCAGCCAGTGAGTGTGGGTGTGTGAGAGAAGCACCCTTCAAACACTATGTGAAGGATCTATAGTGCAGCCAGTGAGTGTGGGTGTGTGAGAGAAGCATCCTTCAAACACTACATGAAGGAGCTATAGTGCATCCAGTGAGTGTGGGTGCGTGATAGAAGCACCCTTCAATAACTACATAAAGAAGCTATAGTGCAGCTGGTGAGTGTGGGTGCGTGAGAGAAGCACCCTTCAAACACTACATGAAGGAGCTATAGTGCAGTCAGTGAGTGTGGGTGTGTGAGAGAAGCACCCTTCAAACACTATATGAAGGAGCTATGGTGCAGCCAGTGAGTGTGGGTGGGTGAGAGAAGCACTCTTCAAACACTACATAAGGAAGCTATAGTGCAGCCAGTGAGTGTGGATGCATGAGAGAAGCACCCTTCAAACACTACATAAAGTATCTATAGTGCAGCCGGTGAGTGTGGATGCATGAGAGAAGCACCCTTCAAACACTACATAAAGAAGCTATAGTGCAGCCGGTGAGTGTGGATGCATGAGAGAAGCACCCTTCAAACACTACATAAAGAAGCTATAGTGCAGCCAGTGAGTGTGGAAGCATGAGAGAAGCACCCTTCAAACACTACATGAAGGAGCTATAGTGCAGCCAGTGAGTGTTGGTGTGTGAGAGAAGCACCCTTCAAACACTATGTGTAGGAGCTATATTGCAGCCAGTGAGTGTTGGTGCGTGAGAGAAGCACCCTTCAAACACTACATGAAGGAGCTATAGTGCAGCCAGTGAGTGTTGGTGCGTGAGAGAAGCACCCTTCAAACACTACATAAAGAAGCTATAGTGCAGCCAGTGGGTGTGTGAGAGAAGCATCCTTCAAACACTACATAAAGAAGCTATAGTGCAGCCAGTGAGTGTGTGAGAGAAGCACCCTTCAAACATTACATAAAGAAGCTATTGTGCAGCCAGTGTGTGTGGGTGTGTCAGAGAAGCACCCTTCAAACACTACATAAAGGAGCTATAGTGCAGCAGGTGAGTGTGGGTGTGTGAAAGAAGCACCCTACAAACACTACATGAAGGAGCTATAGTGCAGCCAGTGAGTGAGGGTGTGTGAGAGAAGCGACCTTCAAACACTACATGAAGGAGCCATAGTGCAGCCAGTGAGCGTGGATGCATGAGAGAAGCACCTTTCAAACACTACATGAAGGAGCTATAGTGCAGCCAGTGAGTGTGGGTGCCTGAGAGAAGCACCCTTCAAACACTACATAAAGAAGCTATAGTGCAGCCAGTGGGTGTGTGAGAGAAGCACCCTTCAAACACTACATAAAGAAGCTATAGTGCAGCCAGTGAGTGTGTGAGAGAAGCACCCTTCAAACACTACATAAAGAAGCTATAGTGCAGCCAGTGTGTGTGTCAGAGAAGCGCCCTTCAAACACTACATGAAGGAGCTATAGTGCAGCCGGTGAGTGTGGGTGTGTGAGTGAAGCACCCTACAAACACTACATGAAGGAGCTATAGTGCAGCCAGTGAGTGTGGGTGCGTGAGAGAAGCACCGTTCAAACTCTATATGAAGGCGCTACAGTGCAGCCAGTGAGTGTGGATGCGTGAGAGAAGCACCCTTCAAACACTACATGAGGAAGCTATAGTGCAGCCAGTGAGTGTGGGTGCGTGAGAGAAGCACCCTTCAAACACTACATAAAGAATCTATAGTGCAGCCGGTGAGTGTGGGTGTGTGAGAGAAGCATCCTTCAAACACTACATGAAGGAGCTATAGTGCAGCCAGTGAGTGTGAGTGTGTGAGAGAAGCACCCTTCAAACACTACATGAAGGAGCTATAGTGCAGCCAGTGAGTGTGGGTGTGTGAGAGAAGCACCCTTCAAACTCTATATGAAGGAGCTACAGTGCAGCCAGTGAGTGTGGATGCGTGAGAGAAGCACCCTTCAAACACTAGATGAGGAAGCTATAGTGCAGCCAGTGAGTGTGGGTGCATGAGGGAGAAACACGCATTTAGGAAATCGGTATTCTGAATGTACGACACTCATAGAGTTTCATTTAGTGATTCCTAGTGGGTCGCAAATTGACCGACCTCATGAGTATTAACGAGGTATGTCGCAATTTGCGACCTATTACGAATCGCTAAAATCACAGGGATGGTGGCCTGCTGGGGTTAGCAGACCATCATGTCCGTTATTGCTTTTAAACAGAGCAATACATTTTTTCTATTACATTAAACTCCTTTTCCTTAAAGACAGAACTTCTACCTGAGCAGCAGCTTGTGATCGCCAACTTATTGTTCACGAGCGCGAGTGGGGAAAAAACTCCACTGCATTACACAAAGTGGAGTTGGCTGCACTCCACAAGCTCCGGGGAGCGCAGTGTACAGAAAACTCCACAAATGCCGCAAACAGAGTGGAGTTCACCACCCAGGCCTAACTGTGAGTTGGGAGAAGAGTTGTTCAGACTGTGAGTTGGGAGATGAATTATGCAGACAGTGAGTTGGGAGATGCGCTGTGAAGGCATCGAGTTCGGAGAAGCAATGTACGGGCAGTGAGCTGGGACAAGTGGTTTGCCAACAGTGAGGTGGGAGAAATGGACAGAGAGTGGGAGAGAAGAGCTGTGCAGATGGAGCACGATGTGAAGACTGATTTGGGAGAAGCGCGGTGCAGACAGTGAGTTGGGAGAAACGCTGTAAAGGCATCGAGCTCGGAGAAGCAATGTGTGGACAATGTGTTAGGAGAATCAATGTGCAGAAAGTAAGTTGGGAAAAGGGATGTGCAGACAGTGTGGAGCAAGAAGCAATTTGCATATGGTGGGAGGGAGAGAAGCTGTGTGCAGAATCTGAGTGTGGAAGACATTCCATTTAGGCAGTGAGTTGGGAGGAGCTCCGTGCGAACAGTGAGTTCACCTTCAGCACTTCTTCTTCAACACCACCATCGCACACAAACCTGCCCCGTGCTTGCCACGAAGGAACTGGAGCAAGATCACAGAGGAACCCCTCAACGCCACCCTCCTCCATGACCCCCCCCTCCGCCACAGCCGACGCCAACTCAGCAGCCAAAGAACTACACCGCTGGATCGCCTGCTGCGCCGACAAACTTGCACCCCTCCGCCACCCTCGCAAACAACGCCCCCTGAAGGACGCCTGGTTCTCCACCGACCTCCAAGAAGCCGGACGCTCCTCCGACGCCTTGAGAAACTCTGGCGGAACAGGAAAACCAGCAAAGACCAGAACAACTACATGAATGTCATGAGCAAATAACACCAGCGCATAAGAGCCACCAAGCGGACCTTCATCAAGAACAAAATCCACACCAACGCTAGCAACTCAAAAAAACGCTTCAACATCATATAGAAGTTCACCAAACCCCCCAGCAAAACCACGGATGTCACCCCATCGCAGGACCTCTGCAACAAGCTCAGCTCCTACTTCCACCTGAAAATCAAGGCCCTCTACGACAACTTCAGCGAACAGACTCCGGACACCACCTCCCTCTCCAAAACTGACAACCAGCCGACCATCACCACCTGAAAACACCACTGAAGACACCACCACGACCATGAAGAACACCCACTCAGGAGCCCCCATGGCCCCTACCCACCGCACATCTACCACAGAGCCGCTGCCGCCATAGCACCCGAACTAAGCAGGACCATCAACGCCTCCCTCAAATCTGGCACCTTCCCCCGATGACTGGAACTGGGCAGAGGTTATGTCCCTCCTCAAGAAACCCTCAGCCTACCCGACAGACCTGAAAAAATACTGACCAATCTCCCTCCTTCCCTTCACAGACAAAGTCACCGAAAGATTAATTAACGCCCAGCTGACCACCTTCATTGAAGAGAACACCATCCTCGACCCCTCCCAGTCCAGATCCGCAGCAACCACAGCACTGAGACCACCCTCCTTGCCGCCACCGACAACATCTGCATGCTACTCGACCAGGGACACACTGCAGCCTTCATCCTACTAGACCTCTCCACAGCCTTCAATACCGTCACACACCGCACCCTGGCAGTCAGACTCCACGGCACCAGCATAAGAGGAACTGCCCTCCACTGTATCCAATCCTTTCTCGCTGGCAGAACCCGAAGGATCCGACTCTCTCCCTTCCTATCCGAACTTACAGCCATCAACTGCGGAGTTCCCCAGGGATCCTCACTCAGCCCCACGCTCTTCAACAATCACATGGCCCCCCTCGCCACCATCGTCAGATAGCATGGGCTCAGCAAAGTATCCTAAGCCGATGACACTCAGCTCATCCTCTCTCTCATAAAGAACCCCAAAGCCACCAGACTCAGCTTCCAAGAAGGAATGAAAGACGTTGCAGCCTGGATGAGCGACAGCTGCCTAAAGCTGAACTCGGAGGAGACAGAGGTCCTCGTCCTTGGACCCTCCCCAACTGCATGGAACAACTCCTGGTGGTCCCCTGCCCTTGGAACCCCACCCACCCTGAAGGACCACACCCAGAACCTCTGCATTATTCTATACTCCTCCCTCACCATGACCTGCCAGGTCAATGTCGTCGCCTCCACCTGCTTCAACACCCTCCGCATCCTTCATAAGACCTTCAAGTGGATCCCCCAGAATACAGAAAGACCATCACCCACACACTCATAACCAGCAGACTGGACTACGGTAACACCCTCTACGCCGGTATTAACAAAACTCTGCTAAACAAGCTCCAAACCATCTAGAACACCGCAGCCAGACTCGTCCTTGGAACCCACGACACAAGCACATGACTCAGCACCTACGAGACCTCCACTGGCTTCCCATCGAAAAGAGGGTCACCTTCAAGCTACTTACCCACACCGACAAATCCCTCCACAACATCGGACCCAAATACCTCACCAACAGACTATCCTTCCACGTACCCAGAAGGAACCTCCGCTTGACTGGCCTCGCCCTGGCATTAATAATAACAATAATCCACATTTATAAAGCGCAAATAATCACCTGTAAGGGTTTCTAGGCACTGGGGACCGTCGGGAAGATTAAGCATGCTATTGCCCTGAGTCACATGGTGCTGGGCTAATTTGCCGCCGGGGATCGAACCGTGATCCCTGGATTCCGGAGTCAGTCGCCCTGGCTGCAGTGCCACACCTCTTCCCAGAAACCCCACACATCCGCAGAACCAGAGCAGGTGGAAGAGCCTTCTCCTACATAGCAGCAGAGACCTGGAACGAGCTCCCAGTCAACATCAGACACTCCACCACCCTGCACACCTTCAGAAAGAACCTCAAGACCTGGCTCTTCGACCAATCCAGAGCTGCACCCCCCTCGCAAGCGCCTTGAAACCCTCACGGGTGAGTAGCGTGCTTTATAAACCCCTGATTGATTGAGTTGGGACAAGTGGTTTGCAAACAGTAAGATGGGAGAAGTGGACAGTGAGTGGGAGAGAAGAGCTGTGCAGATAATGTGTGATTTGCAGACAGTGAGTTGGAAGTATAGCTACGCAGACAGTGAGTTGGGAGAACCGCTGTGCAGACAGTGGAATGATAGAAGCACTGCCTAGTGTGTGAGAGAAGCAATGTGCTGTCATTGACTTGACAGAAGCACTGTGCAGGCTCGAGTGGGAACAAGTGCTGTCAATACAGTTGCACAGTGAAGACAGGGAGTCTGGAGAAGGGCTGTGAACACAGTGATTTGGGAGAAGAGATGTACAGTGAGGTGGGAGAAGTGTTGTGCAGACAGTGATTTGACAGAAGCATTGTTCGGACAGTGAGTTGAGAGAAGCAATGTACAGACAGTGAGTAGGAATAAGTGCTGTGAAGCACTTTGCCCACAATGAGTTGAGAGAAGCAAGGTGCAGTCAGTGATTTGGGAGAAGTGATGTGTACAGACAGTCGGGAGAAGTGATATGCAATCAGTGAGTTGGTATAGCACTACAGTCAGTGAGTTTGGAGAAGGGAAGTGAAGTCAATGAGTTGAGAGAAGCACTGAGAAGCACTTTACTCACAATGAGTTGAGAGAAGCGACGTGCAGTCAGTGAATTGGAAGAAGCCCTGTGCATTGCGACAATGCGTGAACCCTTCCTACACATGCTAGAAGTGGCGCTTTCTAGATTGATTTAGGTGTTGTACCTATGAGTGCCCTGTAAAGAGGTCTACCCCAAACCCAAGGCAGGTACTGCACTGGCTAATAGTGGGACGCAGCACTGATTGTGCCACCCACAGAATGGCCTGTCAAACATGTATCAGACCTGCCAGTGCAGGCCTATGCGTGTGCAGTTGCGCTTATGCTCAGGTTGGCATTTCTAGCTCCTCAGTTTACACTGAGTGGGCCTTCTACTACCACTACAGCACCCTTAGGGTAAGCAAGTGGTAGCTGAAGGGCAGGGAAGGTCTGTGTGTGCGCACTTGGTCCTATGATTTTTTAAACATATCTCAAGCCTGCCATTGCAGGCCTGTGTGTGCACATGTGCACTTATGCTCAGGTTGGCCTTTAAACCTCTGACCACTCTTGAGGAGACCTTTCACTACCACTGTAGCACCCCAAAGGTGTGTCTAAAGGGGTGACGCAAGTGGTAGGTGAAAGGCAGGGCAGGTACATGTGTATGTTCCTTGCCCCGGTAGTGAACGATACCCATGTGTGTTTTCACTACCTATGAGGTTTACTCTTCCCATAGGTTAACATCAGGGAATGGTTGAAATTACTTGACACTCCAACAGTGGCTTACAGTGGAGCAGCCTCATTATGTTTCCTATCATTGGATTCACAATGACAAACTCTCTCCTGTGGTAAAGGTGGATTTGTCATTAATGGCTTAGAAATGTAACTTCTAGAAAGTGGGCGTTTCTTTGCTCTAAAACTCTTTGTGTGTCTTTTAGTTTGACTCTAGCCCACACTAGAGTTTGGGGCAGCACATTTGTGCATTCCCTAGTGACAGCCATAAATATTGGACATGCAACTGGAATGACCGACTTATGCCATTTGAGGTACTGGCTGGATAGATTGGAGGGAGAGGTTTTATACACTTGGCCTCTGGGAAGCCAGATCATTGCCCCACTAAAGACTAATATACACATTCCATGGCCTCATGGCAGACAGGGCTGAAATGTATGGGAGACGTTTGGCTCAAAGGGAAACCCTCTGAACCAGCCCCAACGTCAAAGGCACACTACAGTATAACAACTGGTAACATACTTCAGTGGGGAAGAGATACACTTGTGGGGACGTGTGACTGGACATTCTGGAACTGTGTGGTGCCACACTGCCAGAGGATCCTGTTTGCACAAGGATTACTGCCATTGGAAATCACTGTGCACCCATCCTTAATAGTGGCTGGCCTCGGCCGACTACCTGCTGCTGTGTAGCACCCTGAAGTGTGCTCTCCAAGGGCTTTTTGGCTTGCCCCCTTTTCCCTTGTCGAGGTCTCAGGGACATCAAAGACCTCCGCGAGGGGCCCTCACCATCTACGTGTGACACCTGGAGAGTGGTGCCCTCTTTAGTGCCCACATTGTCTACTGGATCCCAACTGGTGGCGCGGCGTGAGCGGGGAACTAAGTATTGTGCCTGGAGACCAGATTTCCTTGTGCAGAGCCCCAAAAATTTTGCCCGTATCTAAGAAGTGTAGCCTCTGCATCGTGGGGGCCACATCACACATTTTCTGCTTGTTGGTGGTGAGTGGATTCGCTAGGTGTGGGATCCTGCATGGCCCTCTACAGCACTTCTGTTGTGCGACACGCTGACTGCATACTCATTGCCTGTGGTGTCTGATTCACACATTGCGACCCTTGTAGGGAGGATGTACCCATATTAGGGCCTAATTCTCGCTTGTGTGGCATTGCTAAACTTGGTCCTGTGTGTGTGACCAGAATTGTCTGGTGCTACCTGTATCAACACGCACCAGGCATGATGCCTCATTTCCAGGGAGGTACGGAATTTAAACTCTTCATTGTGTGTGACCTGTTGTGTGTCGTGTGACTCATATTAACGCGCACCATACGTGGTGCCTCATTTCCTGGGAGGTACGGATTTTGTAACTCTTCATTGTGTGTGACCGGTATTGTCTGTTGTGACCCGTTTCCAACATGCACCAGACTTTGTGCCTCATTTCAAGGGAGGTATGTAATTTGCAACTCTCCATGGTGTGTGACCAGAACTGTCTGGTGCGACTCGGATCAACCAGATTTTGTGCCTTATTTCCACAGAGGTACTGAGTTTTCAACTCTACAGTGTGTAACCAGAACTGTCTGGTGTGACTCCCATTAACGAGCACCAGATGTTGTGCCTCGTTTTCAGAGAGGTGCAGAGGAGCAGATTCATGCTCAGGTGCGCCTGGAATAACTGGGTGCTACTTTGATAATCGTGTGTCTGACGAGGTGCCACCTTCTTCCGAAGGGCTCCCCTACTTCACCTCCCATTTCTTCGATTACTCCTTTTGTGCCCTCAGTGCGGCAGATCAACTGCCCTCTCCTCACATGGCCCCAACGAATTTGCCACGTAGTATTGTCCAGATCTTGCCTGGGTGGTGAGACTAATTGACTGGGCTGAGGAACACTTCCAAGAGTGATCATAAGCAGGTCAAGAGACAGCGCGACCACCATCCCATGCTTCGCAGAACTGGGCCTGTGCTGGAGTGCCAATTGTGGAGCCATTTGATTGAACAACTATTGCCGTCAGCCCGCTTCTGCTACTGTGGGTAAACTTCCAGAGTGGTGGCCAATCCCCCATTTATCAACTGCCGCCTAATTAGCCCTGCTACCTACCCCACCTTCTTCCCTTGGACCTTGACTAAGTGTGACTCTGGCTGCAATCGGCCTAGTATCAGCCAGAGGATTTTCTTTCTTCAACCTATGGGCGTAGGGTAGTCAGGATTAGCTAATAGGTGGAGGAGGGCTTTGCGCACCGGGTCTGCATTTGTATTATTCACCGACCTGTTGGGTATGAGTTGCACCGCATTACGGTGCTATATGCGTGTGTGTGCGAGTGCGCTCCATACAGACCGTCCTGATATCTCTGGCACTGCGTATCAGTGCTGAGGGAATGCGTGGGAGTAACTGCAGGAGAACCGCCTGCTATTAATTACAGGCGGTGTTGCTTTACCCATTGATTCCTTGCCAAAAAAATGCTACGTTTGGCATTGGTTTTTACCTGTGCGGCTCTGGCCAACAGTGCTGTTTAAAAGAGTTTTTTTTTCTTTATTTGTGTGTACCCATTTGTGAAATGGTTGTGATCTGGGGTGCATCCTATATCTGTGTGGTATTGAATTTTAATAATTGCCAGGGTAGGCCTAGTTCTAACAACGTTTCACACCACATAAGGGTGCTGGGGCGGTAAAGTATGATTTTTCCCAAGTGTGCAACCTACTGATGTCATTTCAACAAAGTTGGGCCCAGTTCTGCTATTAATATTTTCTAATGTGATTAATACCCAGAAATATATGATGTTCATTTTGTGTTAATTATTGTGTGTTTTGTATACAAACTTTATTTACATACACCATGTGTGAAGTCTCTTTTGTGACACTCTGTGTATTTATTGTGTGAGAGGGCTGTGCCAATGCTTTACACATTGCGTCTGTGATAAGCCTGACTGCTCAGCGCCAAGCTACCCAAGGGTGAGCGCAGGTTATACAGTGAGTGCAAACACCCGCCCTTGATGGGAGTGCTAGGGTATTGCCTCAGCCAACCAGAAAGTGCCAGTTCCAACATCTCTGAAGTCAATGAGTTGAGAGAAACGATGTAAAGACTGTGAGTTGGGAGAAGTGATGTGCAGTCAGTGAGTTGGGAGAAGTGATGTACAGTCAGTGAGTTGGGAGAAGTGATGTGCAGTCAGTGAGTTTGGAGAAGCGATGTTCAGTCAGTGAGTTGGGAGAAGTGATGTGCAGTCAATGAGTTGGGAGAAGCGATGTACAGACAGTGAGTTGGGAGAAGCGATGTGCAGTCTGTGAGTTGGGAGAAGCGATGTACAGACTGTGAGTTGGGAGAAGTTATGTACAGACTGAGTTTGGAGAAGTGATGTGCAGTCGGTGAGTTGGGAGAAGCGATGTACAGGCGGTGAGTTGGGAGAAGCGATGTACAGACAGTGAGTTGGGAGAAGCGATGTACAGACAGTGAGTTAGGAGAAGCGATGTACAGACAGTGAGTTGGGAGAAGCGATGTACAGACAATGAGTTGGGAGAAGTGATGTGAAGACAGTGAGTTGGGAGAAGCGATGTACAGACAGTGATTTGGGAGAAGCGATGTACAGAGAATGAGTTGGGAGAAGCGATGTACAGACTGAGTTGGGAGAAGTGATTTGTAGTCGGTGAGTTGGGAGAAGCGATGTACAGACTGAGTTGGGAGAAGTGATTTGTAGTCGCTGAGTTGGGAGAAGCGATGTACAGACAGTGAGTTGGGAGAAGTGATGTACAGACTGTGAGTTGGGAGAAGTGATGTGCAGTCGGTGAGTTGGGAGACGCGATGTACAGACAGTGATTTGGGAGAAGCGATGTACAGAGAATCAGTTGGGAGAAGCGATGTACAGACAGTGAGTTGGGAGAAGCGATGTACAGACAGTAGCGCCAGGAGGCTCCGTCAGGAGTGACAGTTGCGCTATATAAACCTTCCTTTTCATTTCATTACAGTGAGTTGGGAGAAGCGATGTACAGACTGAGTTGGGAGAAGTGATTTGCAGTCGGTGAGTTGGGAGAAGCGATGTACAGACTGTGAGTTGGGAGAAGTTATGTACAGACTGTGAGTTTGGAGAAGTGATGTGCAGTCGGTGAGTTGGGAGAAGCGATGTACAGACTGACTTGGGAGAAGTGATGTACAGACTGTGAGTTTGGAGAAGCGATGTGCAGTCGGTGAGTTGGGAGAAGCGATGTAAACAGTGAGTTGGGAGAAGCGATGTACAGACAATGAGTTGGGAGAAGCGATGTGCAGTCTGAGAGTTGGGAGAATTGATGTACAGAAAGTGAGTTGGGAAAAGCACTGTACAGACATTAAGCTAGAAGAAACGATGTGAAAACAGTGTGTTTGGGATGCACTGCAGACAGTGAGTGAGGTGATCTGTGCAGACATTAAGTTGGGAGAAGCACTGTGTGAATAGTGAGTTAGGAGAAGCGATGTGCAGTCAGTGAGCAGGAAGAAGCACTGTGCAGACCCAGTGAGTTGGGAGATCTGGTGATGGGTTAGCACATGGGTTAGACAGTGAGTTGATGAAAGCATAGTTTAGTTAGACGGAGAAGCGATGTGCAGTCAGTAATTTGGGGTAGAACTGCAGACAGTGAGTTTGGAAAAGTGAGAGGAAGACAGTGAGTTCAGTGAAGCACTCTGCTCCGAGGGAGTTGAGAGAAGTGACATACAGTCAGTGAGTTGGAAGAAGCGATGTACAGACAGTGAGCTGAGTGACGATGTGCAGTCAGTGAGTTGGGACAGTGATGTGAACACAGTGTGTTCGGGAAGCACTGCAGGCAGTAATTGGGGACATTGTCTGTGCATATTGAGCAGGGAGAAATGTGTGCAGACAGTAAGGGTCTGATTCACAAAGGTAAACATGCACACTTGCGTAAGGTTACCCTTTTTAGTATGCACAAAACTGCATTTTAATAGTAAATTTATGAGCGTAGAGACTCCGTAGTCAGAGTGCAGAACTTTGCACATAAAAAGAGAGGCCTCTCCTAGCATCTTATGTACAGAGCTCTCTGCCCCGACTTCGGGAAGAACCATTGTGCAGACAGTGATTTGGGAGAAGTGTGTGCAAATAGTGAGTTGAGAGAAGCACTGAGTAGACAGTGAGATGAGAGCGACATTGAGAAGGCAGTGAGTTGGTGAAGCATTGAAGAGACAGTGATTTTTTTTTGTTGTTTTTTTTTTAATTGAAATTGATAGGTGTCATACATATTTAAAATACGAGAAACAAAATATAGAATAACAGAACCCAAAAATGTCACATAAAGCATACCCCGCTTTCGACGACTGGTATAGACATATAGTTGACTTACAGATTTCCGAAATCAAAAGACAAGAAAATTACGAATTATTAAAAAAAAGTCCCCCCAATTTTTTCAAATTTTCTTCTCCCACAATCCTTAAAGCATAACTTCGCTCACTTATCTTTACTCTTCGCATTTTGAGTAGCCATTCATGCATGGAAGGAATCTGATTTGTACGCCAGTTTTGAAGTAGCAACAATCTGGCAACTGCCATGCAAATATAAACCAATTTAGCGAATGATTCAGGTAAATTAAGGTGCGGATCGAAACCATAAAGCATCAGTTTAACATTTGAAAATATCCGGATATGATAATTAGACCGTAAGAAAACAAAAATGTCTTCCCAAAATGCTTTCACCATACTACAATCAATTATTACATGTGTCCAGTTAGCAGGGGCGAAATTCAAGCACCGGAAACAATTCGGTATATGGTTACTATACATTTTGGCTATTGCCGCCGGCGTGTGATACAAAAGCCATTTTCCAAAAAATAACATTCTGCGCCAGTTAGCTCCCCTTAATGTGGAGAAATTAAACTTATTAATAGTTCGCCACGTATTCAATGATAAAATATGATTTTCTTGTTCCCGCCATTTTTTCACAGCTTTAGGGCCCAGATCTCCTTGTCTGGATTGAGCTAAACAACGCTTCCAGTCTCCGGGTTTCCTTATCAAAGTATTATTAAAAAAAAGATCATTATTTACTGAAGAAATCTGAATAAACGATATGGGAGCATACTGCTGCAGAGATTGATAGATTTCATTATAAGACCCTGCTAACAAAAAATTTCCTGAAATTAATAATCGCATCTCCGGCGGGGTTATCCACCTTGCATGTTGTAAAAAATCACTCACTTTGCTAAATCCAGCTTTAATCCAATAACCCATTAAGTCAGAGCCGACCCCCCGCCCGCTAAATGAGAGTAGATTGGTCACCAAGGAGGAAGAATTAAAAAGAGAGAGAGAATATCTTCTAAGCATGGCCGTACTCTTCCTAAAGAACCATGCAATTATTTTATACCTAAACAGTTTGGGTGATTTTGGAACTTGAAGAGAGGAAGATATTTGACTTTCCGAAAAATTAAATCAAAGAAAAAACTAATGTATGCGTTGGGATTTAGAATTGGGACTTTGAATCGAGTCAAATAATGAGCAAAGTAAGCACTATAATATTCTCTAATATTTGGAAGTGCGAGGCCTCCGTTGTCTAGATCCTCATGAAGAGTATTCAATGCAATACGAGGCGTTTTATGTGCCCACAAAAAGCGCGAAAATATAGATTCAATTTTAGTAAAAAATGCGCCTGAGAGAAAGCAAGGAATCGTTGAGAACACAAGGAATTGTTGAGAACAAAAAAATAAACTGCGGTAAAATAGACATTTTTATCAAAGTAACTCTGCCCAGGATTGATAACGGTAGTTTATTCCAGCGAGTGAGCATTGAACAGACTTTCCGAAGAAGGGGATCGAAATTAAGACTATAGAGATCTTTAACTGAAGATGTAAAAAAAAACCCGAGATATCTTTTAGGTTTGTTATTGATACAGCCCCTCAAATCCGGATATAATTCAGGATTATGATTACCACAGACCAATATTTCTGTCTTCTTTTTGTTAATCCGATAGCCCCCGAAAGTCTCAAATTCCTCGAAAAACTGAAATGCTCGAACTTGAGACTGTAAATCGGATTTAATGAGTAGCATGATATCGTCAGCGTAAAGTTTAATCTTAGACATTAATGGAATCGGAGGCGAGATTTCTGCACACTTCCGAATTGCAATTGCAAGGGGTTCAATAAAAAAAGCAAAAAGAATCGGTGATAAGGGACATCCCTGACGTGTTCCCCGATTAACTGAGACTGATCCTACCGTTTGTGAATTAATAATAATATTTGCTTTTGCACCCGTGTAGAGATTCCGAATGAAATTAATAATATTTGGCGGAATATGAAAGTGTTGCAAAATAATAAAAAGTGTCTCCCAAACCACCAAATCAAAAGCTTTTTCCGCATCAAATAACAAAATTAATGCTGGATCCTCCGTGTCTCAAAATAATCCAGGGCTTCCGACAAATAATGGGTATTGCTCATCAATTGTCTACCGGCACTAAAACCATTTTGGTCTTCGTGAATCAAATCCGTAGAAATATAATTAAATCGAATTGCCAGTAATTTAGTAGCGATCGTATAATCCGAATTTAAAAGGGTGATTGGACGATATGAATTAGGATCTTTAGCATCTTTCCCCTTCTTCAAAAAGCTGACCACAGTGCCCTCGTGGAACGAGTCTGGAATAGTAGCTCCTGCCAACATAGAATTGAGCAGTTGTATGAAAATGTTAGAAAAGGCAGGGAAAAAAACTTTAAAAAATTCCGCGGGTAGCCCATCTGGGCTAGAGGCTTTCCCAGATGAAAGTTCTTTCACTACCGACTCCACCTCTTCCAAAGAAAATCCGCTTGCCTTATTTAATTGCTCGGATCGGGAGAGGGAAGGAATCAAAGCTTCCCTCAAAAAAACATTTAATTTTTGCTGGTTTATTTTATGCTGATGGCTATATATTTTTTGATAATGACAGTGCATTATCTTACCTATCCCGTCCAAATCAGTTATGTATTGATGAGTAACAGGACAATTTAAACCCCAAATTAAATTGGAAGCTACTTGTTCTTTAGCCTGCCAGGCTAGAAATCTACCCGTAAAATTACTTTCTTCGTAGACTTTCTGATATTGACTACGAAAAAACGCCTCTCCTTGCTCATATAGATATGTACTGAATTTGCGTTTGGCTTCATTTAATTGATCTTTAATATTTCTAGAAGGATTTTGTTGTCTTAGAGCACTAAGAACCTGAATACGATGTTCCAATGAGTTTTTTATAGCCCTAGAAGCGGTCGATGTGGCGACATCTTTCCCAATAATGATGCCCCGAATAAAAGCCTTTAAGGCATCCCAGATAATACTAAGAGGGGCGGTGCCAGTATTATGAATTATGAATTCTCTAATCTCGACTTTTAATTCAGAGACCCATTTTTCATCATTGAGATACAATTTATTAAGAACCCATCTTTTAGGAGACCTTCTAGTATCCCCGAGAATAAATTCCCTGATGAGCATAGCGTGATCGGAGAATACATTGTGCACCGTATTATAATAACCAAGCATAAGATTACGTGGGGCTAGAAAAAAGTCAATGCGAGATGAAGACTTAAATCTGCCCGACCAGCAAGTATATTCTCTTTTAGAGGGATTATCAAAACGTCAATGATCAGAAAGATCCAATAATCTTTTATAATTAAGGATAGTTTGAGAAACTTTAGGTTTGAGTTGTTTTGTTGATTGAGACGATGAGTCCAGTTTGGGATCGATCAAAACGTTGAAATCGCCACCGATCACAATATCCCCGGACACCATTAATAAGGATTGGAACATATCTTCATACATATTAGAATCATCATTTAGTGGTCCATAACAACTTACAAAAATAAAGGGTCTCTGTCTGCTTTTGACTCTACAAGAGACCCAGCACCAACGCCCTGAGCCTCCCACTTCTGAATTAATAATTTCAGCGTGTATATTCTTATTTAAAAATATCGCCACCCCTCGCTTAGATTCATCACATGATGCAAAACACCGAAACGAACCCCATGATTTGAACATTGAGAACTCATCTATCTTAAAAGAGGGAATATGAGTCTCCTGTAACAGAATTACGGAAGGATTTTCAGCCTTAATCCACATTTCGACAGCTCGCCTTTTCTTAATATTATTTAAACCATTAACATTAAGGGAAAACAATTTCAAACTCTCCTTATTAGACATTGAAATCTAGATATAACTAATTGAAGACAGTTATCATCAGACCTCCCCTTACCAATTATATACACTCTGGCACTTTGAATCAAAACATAAGTAGATAAACATGACCTGACACCATCAACTTCATTTTTTGTTTTACCCCAGCCATCACCACCCTCATCCCCCCAAACGCAACCCTCCAGTGGCCCTACTTCCTCACCCTCCTCCCACGGAGGCCACAGGAACCTACCCCACTTCATTGGGGTGACCAGTTAGCACCCCTGAGCCCCCTGGGTCCCCGTACTCCTTCGTGCTCTACCCACCCCCCCAACCATCCAATTAAGTAACCCCAACCAACGTAATGACCTAAAATATCCTGTAGCCGTATAAACGACCCGTCATAAACCCCTCATATTCTAATTTGTTTGAGAGGCCGAAGTATCCTTAAGCAGATCATGTGCTGCTGCTATATCGGATATCATAAAGAATTTGCCTTTCACTAAGACTTTAAGCTTAGATTGTTGCGCTATCGTAGCTTGGGCCCCTTTGGCTTTAAACAACTGTAACATTTGGACAAACTCTTTTCTTCTCCATGCAGCAGAGGCAGACATATCGGAAAAGATACGACATTTTACAGTTTCGTTAACAAAAAATTGTCTTTGCTGAATCGCCATAGAAAGGATAGTCTCTTTTACCTGTATGTCCGAGAAGTTTAAGAGAATTGTACGAGGAAGAGAAGAATTCAAAAAAGGCTGGGGAGGAACTCGATGTGCACGTGTAATTGTCAGATCGCCCGCATGGTTGGGGATCACTTTTTGTTTTAGAAAGGAGGTGACCCATTGCAGCGTACTGGATCCTTCAAGGCCTTCCGGAACCCCCACGATGCGAAGGTTCGATCGCCGATTATAGTTCTCCAAGTCATCCAATTTGGTTTCTAATAAGCGTGTTGTGAAAGAAATCCTACTCGCATCTTTTTTAACCTCATTCATTTGGTCCTCCAAATTAGAAATGCGAGTTTCAGCTTCTTAAAGACGGCCAGGGAATGTAGAGAAGAGGTCCTCCATTTTTTCCAATCGCTGATTAATCAAAACCAACTCGGATTTTTGAAACCGCTTTAATTCGCGGACCTCGTTGAGAATTAAATTCAACATATCCTTGACTGACATCTGAATTCCCCCCACAGTCTCAGTGTCCAGATCTAACAGAGGATTAACATTGGGAACTAAATCAGCAGAAGTATTTAATGGCTCATCAGCAAAAGGTGTAACCATTTCCATGTTTTCCGGAATCAGAACCTCTTTCTGAGCGGCGTCCATATTTTTCACAGAGGATGCCAAGGAATTTTCTTTGAGCAAAGATGTCGAAGTTAGAGAGGATGCCAAAGGGTTAGGCTTATGCAACAAGTATGGGGATTGAGTAGTAGAGGAAGAGGAAGATATTTGAACGGAAGTGCCCTGACAAAATGCTGCATTTTTCTTATCAAAAAGAGGAAATGGTTTAGCCCCCTTTAGCACATCCATAAATCTATCTTGCTTAGATATGGCATCCTGAGCAAAGGGAGAGCAGACAAGCTCTACACTATGAGAGTTCTCTAAATCCGGAATCGGAGTTGGAGTCAGAGATTCCGCGAAAGATTCCTCCAATTCCTCTGAGCTCCCAGTGCCGTCAGGCAGTGAGTTGAGAGAAACACTGTACAGACTGTGTAGGAAGAAGGGCTATGAGGACTGTGTTGGAAGAAAGGCTGTGAAGACTGCGTTGGGAGAAAGGCTGTGAAGACTGTCTTGGGAGAACGGCTGTGAAGACTGTGTAGGAAGAAATGTGGTGAAGACTGTGTTGGAAGAAAGGTGGTGAAGACTGTGTTGGGAGAAGGGCTGTGAAGACTGTCTTGGGAGACAGGCTGTGAAGACTGTGTTGGGAGAAGGGCTGTGAAGACTGTGTTGGGAGAAGGGCTGTGAAGACTGTGTTGGGAGAAGAGGTGTGAAGACAGTGTTGGGAGAAGGGCTGTGAAGACTGTGTTGGAAGAAGGGCGGTGAAGACTGTCTTGGAAGAAGGGCTGTGAAGACTGTGTTGGGAGAAAGGCTGTGAAGACTGTGTTGGGAGAAGGGTTGTGAAGACTGTGTTGGGAGAAGAGGTGTGAAGACAGTGTTGGGAGAAGAGGTGTGAAGATTGTGTTGGGAGAAGAGGTGTGATGACAGTGTTGGGAGAAGGGCTGTGAAGATTGTGTTGGGAGAAGGGCTGTGAAGATTATGTTGGTAAAAGGGCTGGGAAGACTGTGTTGGGAGAAGGACTGCGAAGACTGTGTTGGGAGAAGGGCTGTGAAGACTGTCTTGGGAGAAGGTCTGTGAAGATTGTGTTGGGAGAAGGGCTGTGAAGATTGTGTTGGTTAAAGGGCTGTGAAGACTGTGTTGGGACAGGTGCTGCGAAGACTGTGTTGTGAGAGGTGCTGCGAAGACTGTGTTGGGAGAGGTGCTGTGAAGACTGTGTTGGGAGAGGTGCTGTGAAGACTGTGTTGGGAGAGGTGCTGTGAAGACTGTGTTGGCAGAAGGGCTGTGAAGACTGTCTTGGGAGAAGGGCTGTGAAGACTGTCTTGGGAGAGGTGCTGCGAAGACTGTGTTGGGAGAGGTGCTGTGAAGACTGTGTTGGGAGAGGTGCTGTGAAGACAGTGTTGGGAGACGGGCTGTGAAGACTGTGTTGGGAGAGGTGCTGTGAAGACAGTGTTGGGAGAAGGGCGGTGAAGACTGTCTTGGGAGAAGGGCTGTGAAGACTGTGCTGGGAGAGGTGCTGTGAAGACTGTGTTGGGAGAGGTGCTGTGAAGACTGTCTTGGGAGAAGGGCTGGGAAGACTGTGTTGGGAGAGGTGCTGCGAAGACAGTGTTGGGAGAGGTGCTGCGAAGAGTGTGTTGGGAGAGGTGCTGTGAAGACTGTGTTGGGAGAGGTGCTGTGAAGACTGTGTTGGGAGAGGGGCTGTGAAGACTTTGTTGGGAGAGGTGCTGCGAAGACAGTGTTGGGAGAAAGGCTGCGAAGACTGTGTTGGGAGAAGGTCTGTGAAGACTGTGTTGGGAGAAGGGCTGTGAAGACTGTGTTGGGAGAAGGACTGCGAAGACTGTGATGGGAGAGATGCTGCGAAGACTGTGTTGGGAGAGGTGCTGCGAAGACTGTGTTGGGAGAAGGGCTGTGAAGACTGTCTTGGGAGAAGGGCTGAGAAGACTGTGTTGGGAGAAGGACTGCGAAGACTGTGTTGGGAGAGGTGCTGTGAAGACTGTGTTGGGAGAAGGTCTTTGAAGACTGTGTTAGGGAGAAGGGCTGCGAAGACTGTGTTGGTAGAAGGACTGCGAAGACTGTGTTGGGAGAGGTGCTGCAAAGACTGTCTTGGGAGAAGGGCTGTGAAGACTTTCTTGGGAGAAGGGCTGTGAAGACTGTCTTGGGAGAAGGGCTGTGAAGACTGTGTTGGGAGAAGGGCTGCGAAGACTGTGTTGGGAGAAGGGCTGCGAAGACTGTGTTGGGAGAAGGGCTGCGAAGACTGTTTTGGGAGAAGCGCTGTGAAGCCTGTGTTGGGAGAAGGTCTGTGAAGACTGTGTTTGGAGAAGGGCTGTGAAGACTGTCTTGGGAGAAGGGCTGTGAAGACTGTGTTGGGAGAAGGGCTGTCAAGACTGTGTTGGGAGAGGTGCTGCGAAGACTGTGTTGGGAGAAGGACTGCGAAGACTGTGTTGGGAGAGGTGCTGCCAAGACTGTGTTGGGAGAGGTGCTGCGAAGACTGTGTTGGGAGAAGGGATGTGAAGACTGTCTTGGGAGAAGGGCTGCGAAGACTGTGTTGGGAGAAGGACTGCGAAGACTGTGTTGGGAGAGGTGCTGCGAAGACTGTGTTGGGAGAAGGTCTGTGAAGACTGTGTTGGGAGAAGGGCTGCGAAGACTGTGTTGGGAGAAGGACTGCGAAGACTGTGTTGGGAGAAGGGCTGTGAAGACTGTGTTGGGAGAGGTGCTGCGAAGACTGTCTTGGGAGAAGGGCTGTGAAGACTGTCTTGGGAGAAGGGCTGTGAAAACTGTCTTGGGAGAAGGGCTGTGAAAACTGTCTTGGGAGAAGGGCTGTGAAGACAGTGTTGGGAGAAGGACTGCGAAGACCGTGTTGGGAGAAGGGCTGTGAAGACTGTGTTGGGAGAAGGACTGCGAAGACTGTGATGGGAGAGATGCTGCGAAGACTGTGTTGGGAGAGGTGCTGCGAAGACTGTGTTGGGAGAAGGGCTGTGAAGACTGTCTTGGGAGAAGGGCTGAGAAGACTGTGTTGGGAGAAGGACTGCGAAGACTGTGTTGGGAGAGGTGCTGTGAAGACTGTGTTGGGAGAAGGTCTATGAAGACTGTGTTAGGGAGAAGGGCTGCGAAGACTGTGTTGGTAGAAGGACTGCGAAGACTGTGTTGGGAGAGGTGCTGCAAAGACTGTCTTGGGAGAAGGGCTGTGAAGACTTTCTTGGGAGAAGGGCTGTGAAGACTGTCTTGGGAGAAGGGCTGTGAAGACTGTGTTGGGAGAAGGGCTGCGAAGACTGTGTTGGGAGAAGGGCTGCGAAGACTGTGTTGGGAGAAGGGCTGCGAAGACTGTTTTGGGAGAAGCGCTGTGAAGCCTGTGTTGGGAGAAGGTCTGTGAAGACTGTGTTTGGAGAAGGGCTGTGAAGACTGTCTTGGGAGAAGGGCTGTGAAGACTGTGTTGGGAGAAGGGCTGTCAAGACTGTGTTGGGAGAGATGCTGCGAAGACTGTGTTGGGAGAAGGACTGCGAAGACTGTGTTGGGAGAGGTGCTGCGAAGACTGTGTTGGGAGAGGTGCTGCGAAGACTGTGTTGGGAGAAGGGATGTGAAGACTGTCTTGGGAGAAGGGCTGCGAAGACTGTGTTGGGAGAAGGACTGCGAAGACTGTGTTGGGAGAGGTGCTGCGAAGACTGTGTTGGGAGAAGTTCTGTGAAGACTGTGTTGGGAGAAGGGCTGCGAAGACTGTGTTGGGAGAAGGACTGCGAAGACTGTGTTGGGAGAAGGGCTGTGAAGACTGTGTTGGGAGAGGTGCTGCGAAGACTGTCTTGGGAGAAGGGCTGTGAAGACTGTCTTGGGAGAAGGGCTGTGAAAACTGTCTTGGGAGAAGGGCTGTGAAAACTGTCTTGGGAGAAGGGCTGTGAAGACAGTGTTGGGAGAAGGACTGCGAAGACTGTGTTGGGAGAAGGGCTGTGAAGACTGTGTTGGGAGAAGGACTGCGAAGACTGTGATGGGAGAGATGCTGCGAAGACTGTGTTGGGAGAGGTGCTGCGAAGACTGTGTTGGGAGAAGGGCTGTGAAGACTGTCTTGGGAGAAGGGCTGAGAAGACTGTGTTGGGAGAAGGACTGCGAAGACTGTGTTGGGAGAGGTGCTGTGAAGACTGTGTTGGGAGAAGGTCTATGAAGACTGTGTTAGGGAGAAGGGCTGCGAAGACTGTGTTGGTAGAAGGACTGTGAAGACTGTGTTGGGAGAGGTGCTGCAAAGACTGTCTTGGGAGAAGGGCTGTGAAGACTTTCTTGGGAGAAGGGCTGTGAAGACTGTGTTGGGAGAAGGGCTGTCAAGACTGTGTTGGGAGAGGTGCTGCGAAGACTGTGTTGGGAGAAGGACTGCGAAGACTGTGTTGGGAGAAGGGCTGTGAAGACTGTGTTGGGAGAGGTGCTGCGAAGACTGTGTTGGGAGAGGTGCTGCGAAGACTGTGTTGGGAGAAGGGCTGTGAAGACTGTCTTGGGAGAAGGGCTGAGAAGACTGTGTTGGGAGAAGGACTGCGAAGACTGTGTTGGGAGAGGTGCTGTCAAGACTGTGTTGGGAGAAGGTCTATGAAGACTGTGTTAGGGAGAAGGGCTGCGAAGACTGTGTTGGTAGAAGGACTGCGAAGACTGTGTTGGGAGAGGTGCTGCAAAGACTGTCTTGGGAGAAGGGCTGTGAAGACTTTCTTGGGAGAAGGGCTGTGAAGACTGTCTTGGGAGAAGGGCTGTGAAGACTGTGTTGGGAGAAGGGCTGCGAAGACTGTGTTGGGAGAAGGGCTGCGAAGACTGTGTTGGGAGAAGGGCTGCGAAGACTGTTTTGGGAGAAGCGCTGTGAAGCCTGTGTTTTGAGAAGGTCTGTGAAGACTGTGTTTGGAGAAGGTCTGTGAAGACTGTGTTGGGAGAAGGTCTGTGAAGACTGTGTTGGGAGAGGTGCTGTGAAGACTGTGTTGGGAGAAGGTCTATGAAGACTGTGTTGGTAGAAGGACTGCGAAGACTGTGTTGGGAGAGGTGCTGCAAAGACTGTCTTGGGAGAAGGGCTGTGAAGACTTTCTTGGGAGAAGGGCTGCGAAGACTGTGTTGGGAGAAGGGCTGCGAAGACTGTGTTGGGAGAGGTGCTGCGAAGACTGTGTTGGGAGAAGGACTGCGAAGACTGTGTTGGGAGAAGGACTGCGAAGACTGTGTTGGGAGAGGTGCTGCGAAGACTGTGTTGGGAGAAGGACTGCGAAGACTGTGTTGGGAGAAGGGCTGTGAAGACTGTGTTGGGAGAGGTGCTGCGAAGACTGTGTTGGGAGAGGTGCTGCAAAGACTGTGTTGGGAGAAGGGCTGTGAAGACTGTCTTGGGAGAAGGGCTGAGAAGACTGTGTTGGGAGAAGGACTGCGAAGACTGTGTTGGGAGAGGTGCTGTCAAGACTGTGTTGGGAGAAGGTCTATGAAGACTGTGTTAGGGAGAAGGGCTGCGAAGACTGTGTTGGTAGAAGGACTGCGAAGACTGTGTTGGGAGAGGTGCTGCAAAGACTGTCTTGGGAGAAGGGCTGTGAAGACTTTCTTGGGAGAAGGGCTGTGAAGACTGTCTTGGGAGAAGGGCTGTGAAGACTGTGTTGGGAGAAGGGCTGCGAAGACTGTGTTGGGAGAAGGGCTGCGAAGACTGTGTTGGGAAAAGGGCTGCGAAGACTGTTTTGGGAGAAGCGCTGTGAAGCCTGTGTTGGGAGAAGGTCTGTGAAGACTGTGTTTGGAGAAGGTCTGTGAAGACTGTGTTGGGAGAAGGTCTGTGAAGACTGTGTTGGGAGAGGTGCTGTGAAGACTGTGTTGGGAGAAGGTCTATGAAGACTGTGTTGGTAGAAGGACTGCGAAGACTGTGTTGGGAGAGGTGCTGCAAAGACTGTCTTGGGAGAAGGGCTGTGAAGACTTTCTTGGGAGAAGGGCTGTGAAGACTGTGTTGGGAGAAGGGCTGCGAAGACTGTGTTGGGAGAGGTGCTGCGAAGACTGTGTTGGGAGAAGGACTGCGAAGACTGTGTTGGGAGAAGGACTGCGAAGACTGTGTTGGGAGAGGTGCTGCGAAGACTGTGTTGGGAGAGGTGCTGCGAAGACTGTGTTGGGAGAAGGTCTGTGAAGACTGTGTTGGGAGAAGGGCTGCGAAGACTGTGTTGGGAGAAGGACTGCGAAGACTGTGTTGGGAGAAGGGCTGTGAAGACTGTGTTGGGAGAGGTGCTGCGAAGACTGTCTTGGGAGAAGGGCTGTGAAAACTGTCTTGGGAGAAGGGCTGTGAAGACAGTGTTGGGAGAAGGGATGTGAAGACTGTCTTGGGAGAAGGGCTGTGAAGACTGTGTTGGGAGAAGGGCTGTGAAGACTGTGTTGGGAAAGAACTGCAGACAGTGAGTAGGAGTGAAGCGCTGTGCAGACTGAGAGGGGAGAAGTGTTGAGCAGACTGTGAGTTGGGAGAAGTGAAGTGCAGTGAGGTGGGTGAGCGCTGTACAGAGAGCAGTGCACAGTGAGTGAGGGGGAAGCAGGGCACAGACAGGACTAGCAGAGCATCTCCCGCAGAGCAGGAGGAGGAGACGGAATGCGCAGACCGTGCAGTGGAGAACAAGGGCGTGCAGGCGGCAGCTCAAAGCATGACCCGCGGTCCCGGGGGCGGGCACAGGGTGCAGATTCAGCCTCTGTGCCACCTTGTCGATTAAGAAAAACAAAAAGTGTTTCCTCTTCGCTCTTCGCCGATTTGTCTCTATTGTACATTTCAATAGAATCAAACACGGCGGATTCTCCTCACTTCCTTCGAGGGCTTGTACAGAAATTCAATTAATATTCATAGTGTTTTTTCTGCTAATTACACGTGGCAGCACTCTCACTTACACGGTTTCTTAAATTGGAAACTGGTTAAAGTTGTTTCATTAACTTCTTCTTGTTGAGCAGATACACCCCTCCCGAACCCTCGTATTCTATTAACTCTCGTGACAGCGCCATCTGTTCCGCACGCGCATCCAGCATGTGTGTGTCTACATACACCATATTGACAGTTAATTTGTCTGACATTAATTATAGCCCTTCTCAAATGCTGAATACTACGTGTAAGTTACCAGCTCGAACACACACACTGGGGTACCTTCTTGGCACGTTAAAAAATGAAAGAAGCACTAAAAAGAACATGGTATACACTGCCTCCAACAAAAGTAGAGACAACACACCTGTGGCAATAGGCAAAGTACTTATTACTGGGGTGAAATACCTACATCTCTATCTGAAGTTCGGAATCTCTACCTCGAAGGCGCCCATTGGTTACTCAAGATTAATTTTGGATCTTAAAGATCAGGTGCTCTCACTTGGCGCTATGTGACCTTGTAATGCCCTTGTCGATAGTCAATATCCCCGTATCTGCATCAGTTGCCCCTGGGGGATGAACAGGGAGCAAGTCTGGGGATATCAGCAGCCCTTGGGGACTCTGGAGTCCACAACAGCAGAGGCAGCTGAGGGCAGGGGGGTTCTGGGGTACATGTTCACCACCAGGGATGCAATGGGATACGGTTGTGTTCACTACTCACAGTTCCTCCAGATGCCCCAGGAAGACTGTAGGCTTGATGGTGTCCGACGCACTCATTACACCACATGTGTGGCACCGCCAATGTCAACACCCACCCGGCATCAATCAATCAGGATTTGTAGAGCGTGGCAGCTTCACCCGTGCGGTCTTGAGGCACGGTCGGGTCATGCTGCTCGTTCTCCTATTGGTTGAACATCCAGGTCTTGAGGCCCTTCCTGAATTGCTGGAGCGATGGCAAGGCTCTGAGGTGCGGGTGAGGTCATTCCAGGTCTTGGACGCCAAATGGGAGAAGGAGCGGCCTCCGCTGCTTGTCCAGCAGATGCGACGGGTGGCAGCTAGGGTGAGGGATCCGGATCTGAGTTTCATTTCAATCCTGAGATCACCGAGACCACTCTCTTGTGTCGCGTGAGGAAAGCCAGACAGACACAGCTGGAGCTAGTGATGCTTCCGTTGTATCTCCCAACCCCTCAGGTCTTACCACAAGGAAGAAGATAGACTGAACATTTTAAGGGGTCTGAGTATCAAGAGAAGTATTCTGAGCAGAGATACAGCTACAGCTTGCTTTGCGCTTGGCACCTGCCCCCATGGATAGAGAACTTCTCGCAACCTTCATCATCGCACGGCCAATCACCGGAAACTATTTATATCAAAACGTCTTTCATGGCCTTATGTCATTGAAAATGGAATGGTTTTTACAAACCCTGTGCGCTACAGGACTTTCACTGGAGGATGGGGCGTTGACTCCTTAGGGAGAGTATCTTATCTTTCAGAACCCAACAAGATGGGAACGTTCTCTGAATTGAATGAGTCAAATCTTCAGAGAAGAAGATGGTGTCAAAGGCTTGACATTTACCCTCAGAACATATGCTCTATTAGTCTCAAATGTTTGCTCTCCATGGAAACACAGCTTTTAACTACATTTATAGCTCTGCTGCGAAGGATGTGTGTTGAAAGTACTATTGCACCATTCCAGCGACAATATCTACCTACTACAATTAGCAGGGTTTTTTTTCAAAGAGTTTTTGGGAGTACAAGTCAATGGCAGGGATACAGATAGGCTCACAGCATGACCATGTTGATGCTGACACATCTCACATTACAAAGTTTCTATTGATTGTTTAAGCATTGAGTCATCATGGTTGCTATGTACACCTAATTTTTCTTTAAACTTGACCGCCCGCTGTGTGTAAACCAAAAGAACAAAGACATAACTTCCCTGCATTACGTCCCAAACCTTCCACGTCCTTTCTGAGCCCTAGATGACAATGTGAAGCTCTTTCTATATGTGTCAGGGCCCAGGGAATGCCAGGGTGGGTGGGCGCCATCTTTGGTGATGGCTTTGAAGTTGTCCAGCATCAAATCCCAAGTCTGGGCAATGACATGCTTCCTGAGGCCCGCTCTCTCCTCCCTGTGAAGCAATGGACCTCCCGCTCGACCCCAAGAAGCCAGAGGTCTACCCAGGTCTGCAGGGAGGGACCTGTAGGGAGTGTCCATAGTAATGGGATGCTGTGCTAAGATCAGGGCGAGGTGCAGGAGTTCAAGCACTAGCCTCTCCAGTCTAGGGAGAGGGAATAGTCCCGAAAGCCCCCCATCTGGCGAGTTAGGCTGCAGGATGCCGGGGACAGTACCCAGCTGTTGTAGCAATGGAGACAGTAGGTCTGAACAAGGGGGCAGGACCATAACATATAGAGAAGGTCCATGCTTGGGAGGGAGCACCGGGGACAGGATGCCCTGGAACCAGGAAAGTGTTTATTAATCTGAGCCGGGGTGAGGTAGGATCTATTCCAAACTTTGAGCTGCATGTAGTTGAATCGAGCCCCTCTGCACACTACTATATCTGGATATTCCCATATCTTGGCCCATTCAGTGTCGTGAAAGGATCTGGCAAGATTGGCTCCCATGCGGTTGGAAGTGGTAATCGAACCCGTCGGCCCGCTGCTGAAATGCTCCATAAAGCCACCAAATGTGTTCCCCCCAGGTTCCTGCTTAGCGTATTGTCTGGTGCACCTCGTGCTTCGGGGGTATTCGAAGTTGGGTATTAAAAAGGGTATGAAAGGAGTGTAGAACACATTCATGAGTAACAAATTGTCCGGGCGGGAGGTCACCATCTGGCACCAGTGTATGCAAATTAATGACCTCATCATTATGTAAGAGGTCACCAGTGGTAGAGAGTCCAGTCATATCTGTCTATGCACAAGTGCCCCATGGGTAAGAGTCGACCTAGTAAGGGAATAGCAGGAGCGAAAGGTTTTGGTGTGCCCGTTCACTTATTGGTCCTGGCCAAGCAGGCCATTGCCAGACAGAAGAGGCTTGTGGCTCGAGAGGCAGACAAGTAGAAGGAAATAAAAGAGAATTCAAAACACTGTCTCTATAGCCATCCAGTGAAAGCCCTGCTTCATAGAGGTAACGACCGGAGAGTCACTGGGTTGTCCACTACAATTGTGCGGCTAAGTAGTAACGCTAAAAATCAGGGATGACCAGCCCCCCCTGCATCCACCCGGAGGCTCAATATTAGGCCTTGGCGAAAATTTTGTTCCGTTCGCGGAAATTGCGATAATTTGAGATTTTTGCGTTCCGCGGAGAGCGCGAAAATGTCAAAATTTCCGGTTTCCGCAGCTTGGCGATAATTTGTTTCTTGCTCGCGCTGTAAAATAATACATTCTCGCGCGCGCGCGATCGCCTTACCTGAATCCCTGCGTTCGCCGACAAGTTTTCTTGATCCGGTCGCGTTCTCCATGAGATGTTGTATTGTTTTTAGCCATTTGCGCTGTCTCGCGAGTGACGTCATGCGTCGCGCGATCACGTCTTTCTTCTCGCGATCATGCACCGCGAGACAACTCAAAACAAGATGGCCGCGCCCGCAAGCAACCACATGGGTAAGTTGGCGACCCGCAACCATGCAGAAAATCTCGCGAACATGCGGGAAAAAAACTTCTGCATTTTCATGATATTTCCTCTTGTTTGCGATAATTTTAAACATTTTCGCGATAATTTGCGAAAATTATTTTCGCAAATTCCGCCCACCCCTACTCAATATAGCACATGATACCCTACGCTGCCCTGACGCCCAAACAAAAGTGAACAAGGAAGAATTTAGTTTCGAATCGAAGAGCGTGGGTGGAGGAGGGGAAAGTTAGCAAAATAATAAAGGAATAGGGGAAACACAACCGTTTCCACCAGAGCCACCAGACCAATTACCGACAGCGGTAGGGATGACCAAAACTTTATTTGTGTTCCGAGTGTTTGCATCGTGGTATTTCAGTTACTATCGCTTAGATCCTTAGGTGTGTGATATATGTTGATACCCAAGTATCAAAATGTAGTTGTTGCTAATTGTAATCTGGTGTCCAGTAGGGAGTGACATAAAGGTCTGCCCGTGTGGTGTAAAGGAAAGATACAGGATTTATCCTAGGGTTGAGCGAAATATTCCATTCCTCCAGTGGAATTGGTGGAATTTTGGCGACTCCATGTTACTTGTACGATGTGGAGTTCCAGCCAAATTTCGCCAATTTCCATGTGGCAGAATTCGTTCTTACTCATGCGCCAGAATCGTAAGTTGGTGAACACAAACAAGATTTGGCGTCCCCTAGCATGATTTTTGGTCTCTAGGAGGACATCAGGGGAGATTTTTCCAATGCGGGCAGTCGCGACCATTTGCGGTCAGAAGGCTGCCACTCGAGTAGAAAATCTACTCAAGTGGGAGCAAAATCAACTTGAGTAGCTGCATCCTGTGGCACACCATGTGGTGCTGTCCAAGCTGACTTTCAGCACGGAACGTGCTTCCATCAAAAATCACAGCATGAGCAGCGCAACATGTCTATTTTAGCCCATTGGCGGAACTCCACGGACACTCAGAGAGTTTTGTGTGACTCCCAGAATTCCAGAGAGTCAAATTCTGTGAATTCCGCCCACCCCTAATATATCCCAATTCACTTTGAGGCCTAATAGGGAAGCAAACTCAGAGAAAACCTGCGTGATGTTGAATAAGTCAACGTCCATGTCATGGATGTACAAGAGGAGGTCGTCAGCATATAGGGATCTTACATGGGTGGCCCCATATACTGTTTTCCCGCAGGTTGCACAGATGAGGCTAAGCCAGGCTGCTAAAGTTTCCATGCCTATTGCAACTAATAACGGCAATTGGGGACAATCCTGTCGGGTGCCTCTACCTATAGGCCATGGTGCCAAGATACACTTCCCAGTCTTTACCCGAGGCGAAGGGGTCGAGTATAGAATATGTATCCATTTCTGCCAGTACAGACCTATAATGATTAACCCCAGCACTTTGTACATATAGTCCCAATGCAGGGACTCAAAGTCTTTTCTCCAAATCCAATGAAATACAGACAGCTTTGGGAACAGAATATGCTGATTCACTCTTAATATGCCAGAACCTGAGAAGCTTTAGAGAGATGTTTGCACCTAATATAAAGTAACCCTGGGCGTAGTTCGCGAAGTAGCACTACGCGAAGCTACGCAAAGTGCACTTCGTACTACGCGAGCTACGCGTAGCACTTCGCGAACTGCGTAGTACCCTGTACAATGATTGCACAGTGCGGACAAGCAACCGGCACTGTGCAATCATTGAAAACGGCATTTTGCACAGTGCGAGCTGTAGTTTTCTGCTGCTCGAGTAGATTTTTACTCAAGCAGCAGCTTTCTCAACGCGGACTGGTAGTTTCTCATCGCGAGCGGTCGCGAGCATACGCGACCACTCGCAATGAGAAACATGACCTCCTCGCGTTGAGAATCTCGCCGGGAGGTTGCTGATCGCGAACGAGGAAAAAGTCTCGCCGGGAAGTCATTTTGCTTGCTCGCGGTCGCCAACTTGACGTTGAGGACCGCGAGCAAGCAAAAAATGACCGCTGCACTAAGCAACACTACGCTACGCGTGTTTGCACTGTGCTACGTGCAATTCGCGTAGTGCGAAGTAGCGCAAACTTCGCAAACTACGCGAGCGTAGCGTAGTGCTTTGCCCAGGCTTAATATAAAGCCTGCCTGGTCATCATGAACGAAGTCTAGTAGTTTTGATAATAGACGACATGCAAGCAATTGGATTAAGATTTTATAGTCGGTATTTAAAATAGAGAGCGGGTGATATGACACCAAGCCCGTTGGATACTTGTGGGGCTTCAATAGTGTAGAGATGAGTGCGGTATTAAGAGTCGGAGGAAGGGAGCCCTTAAGAAAGATGGCCTCATATAGTGTCAGTAATTGGGGTGCCAATCGCTGGACAAATTGTATGTAAATTCAGCCGGCAGGCTATCCGTACCAGGGACCTTCCCCTGAGACAGGTCCTTTAGGCTCAAGAGGATCTCTGGTGAGGGACATTTGGGCCTCTGGTGTTGTTTGAGGAAGTAGAAATTGGGCAACAAAATGATCTAGCTGAATATCGGGCAGTATCCGTGGTGCAGCATGTGAGTCCCTATAGTAACTGTAAAAGGCAATGTTGATAGACGTCTGGGTGTGAGCCGTGCCCCCAGAAGGGAGAAAGATGGGCAGTGGGATGGAATCCAGCAAGCGAAGGGAAACCAAGCATGCCAGTAAGTGACTAGATTTGTCTCCTTCGTTGTAGGTTGTAACCAGATAGGAAGCACAATCCTAGCATGAAGCATTTCAATGGTGTCAAAATATTTAGCTTGCGCTTCCCGAAACTCACCCACTCTGTCAGGGGAGAGCACCACTGATCGTTCCATCCCAAGACTATCCATTCGGCTTTTTGGCTATCCCGTGTGAACCCCCTGCGGACATCTGCAGTGATTTTAATGCACAACCCCCTTGTGATGACCTTAAATGTTTCCCATTCCACTAAAGGGGAAGATGAGATTTCTGCATTCTCCTGAAAAAAAGTGTCAATGTGTTTGGATGCTGCCTGACAGAACACGGGGCCATCTAGCATCAATACCGACAGCCGCCACGTGGAAATCGGTGAAGGAGTAATGCTCCTGGCTACCGTCATAACAAGAGGGTTATGATCTGATAACACTCTGGGGTGATAGTGAAAGGTGGTCACTGTGTTTTGGAGGAAGTTGGAACAAACAAAATGGTCCAATTGGGAATGTAGTTCATGGACCGGGGAATAAAAGTCAAAGTCTATGCTTGCTAATCTTGCCTATCTAAGGCACCATGTATCATCTAGGAGCAGTGAGTCAACCACTGCTGGAGCATGTCAACATGAAGAAGCGCTGGGGATTGCGGTAGAGGGGGCGTCGAGTGGTATAGTTGAATGTCTAGGATTGAGTTAAAGTCCCCACCGATGCCCAATGGGCAGTCAGCTAGTCCACAAGTAAGGTCGCTAGCTGAGTCCAAAAGGATAACTGGTCGATGTGGGGAGCTTAAACAACACCTATGTTCTGTGAGTGGCCGTTAATGAGTGCAAAGCGGCCATCAGGGTTGATATGCATTTTATCCAGGCTGAGAGGGACCCCGCTCTAACTCATATTGCGACTCCTCCAGTGAAGACAGAGAAGCCAGTGCCTATTACCCAGCCCCTCCATTTAGCCTGCAGCAGGGATACTTGTCCGGTTGGGTTCTTGTAACAGAGCAATGTGCGCATGCCAACAAAGCTGTGCTGCAGCCACTCTGTAATGAATTTTTTTCAGGAGTACATGCCCCTGACATTCTGTGTAGTTAGGTTATATGAGTCAGCAAACTTAAAAAGGGCAAGAGCTGCGGTTGGGACCAGACCAGTGTATTTGGGAGGGGACATATGTGTACTAGATATAGCTGGGAGCACCTAGGAGGGTGTACATCGCTACACTTGCAAAGACAAAAACTGAAAACTAACAGAATAAAAAAGCATCTCTCGGACAGAGCAAAAATCCACTGTCCAAACACAGAACATAACACAACTCAAACGTGCCAACCAGGCAAGGAAAGGGGAGGGGAGGGGAGGACAAGACAAAACCATGACCGTACCCCAGACATATGGGCCAAGGGAACAAATCAGGTGTGGCCGGTTTTTCAGAGCGGGATGTCCAACCCCATCAGTATTACAAGAGGAATCCTTGGGGCTAGGGGACCCATTTATGTGATAGGGACCAAAGTATGGTCGGATGACCGGTTCCCCCATGCGACATCCCACACAGGGGATCGGTCATAAAGACCACCACACCTAACAGCAAAAGGTGTGCCGTGGAGGTAGTTCCACCTTATGTGATATAAGTTTGCCACAGTTAACGGGGGTCACCCCAAATAATCAGCTTCAGACTGTGCGGTGAATGGTGGCAATGAAGCAGTGTCGGAGCCAAGTTCCTCCAATGAGGGATCCTGAGATGGTGGACCCCGATGAAAGTAAAGGTGGCAACGCTGAAAGTATCTGCAAGGAGCCAGCCACCGCAACCGTGCTCTGCTGCTCCCTCAGGCTCTGAGCAAGTGTGGGTGCCACACTGCAATCTCCAGTCACACAGCTGCCAGGGCGTGGTTTTTGTTTGATCCAGTCTGGAAGCAGTAGGGGAGGGAGACCGGGGGCGATCAAGTGCCTCTTTATCAAAAGCCTCCACCCAGTCCCAGCCCTCTTCGGGCCGTTTGGGAAAATGGGTACACTGACCATCTGAGATGAGTAATTTGGCAGGGAATATTAAGGAAAATGTATATCCGATATTGCACAGTTTCTTTTTCACCTGTGTAAATGATGCCCTTTGACCCTGGAATATTAGTGTGTAATCTGGAAAGAACATCACTTTTGTGTTGCCAAGATGGACTGCACCCTTCTCATGGGCAACCATTATGATTGCATCATGATTGCATCATGATCGCAGTAGTTCTATAGTCCTCCAACAATGGGTCAGGGTGGGGCACCAGAAGGGGGGCGCTGAGCTGGAATCCTATGTGTTTGATCAAGCACAAAATGTGGGGAAAGCTAGGGAGGGGCAATGTCTTGTTTATTTCAGTGTTCCAGAAGTGTGACAGGGCCGCTCCCCTCCATCCCCTCTGGCATTCCTAGTATCCGCATATTAATGTGTGAGAGCAGCCCTCCGCATCATCCAATATGTAGCCGTTGCAAAAATGATTGTGTTTGCTCTGCAGTGTGTTGGGTGGAAGGTTGTAATTCTACTATGGCTTGGGTGTTCACGTGTATTCTTTCTGAGAGTTTTTGCTGGTTTTCTCTGAGGGTAGCCATGTCATGAGTAAAAGAGCCAAACTTGGTCTCAAAGGCTTCTTTGGATTCAGCAATGGCCCCTTATATTTTGTTTAGCTTATCAGTGGGTGAAGCCCCCACGGGGCAGTGGGCTGTCTCCCAAAGGAGTCCTCAGCAGTCACCATGTTTGCCTTCTGCTGTGAGCCAAGTAATGAGAAAGGGTGCAATACCTGAGATTGGGGATCAGGTGGCGAGGCTCTTTGCCGATTACGCCCCCTACCTCTTTGTAGTGGTTTAGTAACTATCTGTACCTGTTATTTACTGTGATGTCGTTGTTGTTTTAAGACTCCGATGTTCTTGCCCGTGCATGGAGCGGACGGCCTCGGGTGTTCCATCGGCTACTGGCAATTGCTGACCGAGCCTCCGTGGGTACGCCGCTCCTTGCCGTGGCTGAAGCTGTAATTCGAAATAAACCAGACATGCGGTGATCCCACCACTACTATTAGGATGCACCCGCCATACTGGTGGGAATATCCTGGGCCTTTATCATTGCGAGCGATGCTGCTGGCTGCAGCACCGTCCGCAATGATAAAGGTGCATGCACTGCATTTCCCCTGCACCACGTGGCAGGCACCACGCGGTGCCTGCCACATGGTGCATGGAACTGCACCCTCCCTCTACACGGAGGGGGCCCCCAACGGGCCCCCAAAGCCAGTCTCCAACTGTCTTTTTGCGGCGATATATCCGCCGCAAAAAGACAGGCGGAAAGGGATACCTTAATCCCTACGGCGGTGCCTGCATGGCACCGCCGCAATGTTGCCCTGGTTCCGGGTTCCGCAAGGCAGCCGGAAAAGGACCGCCTTGTGGAACCATGGTGGACTGACTTTCCGTCCGCCACGGAACCATTGTGATTACCACCGCCATCCTAATTTGGCGGTAGGAATATTTAGATTTGCTTATAACTTTGGCCCTGTTAGACGAATTCTCACAAAATTTTCAAAACTAATTGTTCTCTCAGGTCAGCTCCTGTCTTGATAATTTTGGGGTGATTCGTCACGGGAGGGGGGTGAGAAAAAAGGGGGGTCCCAAAACGTGTTTTCTCCATGTTAATTTCCATTGGAAACATTAGACACGGCTACAGCCTGAACTGCTAAACGAATTACACCACATTTGGCAGAGAGATACCTCTTGGTCCAGAAAACATTATTTTATTTAAATGGTGTAATTCCGTTCAGTAGTTTTAGAGATACCTGAAGATTTACAGATATCGATATTTGAGAATTGTGAGATCTGATTGGCTGAGCCCTCCGAGCACGAGCTTGCCTCTGATTGGCTGCCAACACTTCATACAAGAAGTGTTCACAGCCATCTTGTACTTCAGACCGAAGGAGAAGAAAAAATGTGAGAGATAGATTAAAAACAAGAAAAGGGGGCAGGGTAAAAACACCCTGACCGCCCAAGCCTGCTCAGGCAACCCCAAGCCCAAAAAAGCATTTTTGTTTGTTGACATTTTCGGCCAGGTCGCGCTGGGTGCGCAAACCTCGTCGAAAATGAAAACAAAAATGAAGCGCGGTCTCCGGCGCTTAGTTTTTAAAGCCCCTGTGTGGGCCATGTCCCGGGGGCAATCTTGCATTCTACAGCGGGGGCCCAAGTGGGGACCCCGCAGCCCCGGGGACCGCCACCTCCCCAGGTCTCAATATTTTATGCACGGGGGCACAAGGCCCCCCTCATGGCCCGGGGACCGCCAACTCCCCGTGGGCTTTATTAGAATAGGGTGGGGGGCGTCGTGGGCCCCCCCAATCCCCGGGTACCGCCACCTCCCCAGGGCTTCATTAAAATACCATCAGCGTGTGTACACATTGATGTGTGTATAACTGTATAGGTGAGTAAATGGCAGTGTAATTAATTCTTTGGGTGACTGACTAGGTTTTTGAGTAACTCTTTGTGGGAGTGGCAGTGTGTGAGTGTCTATATGGGTGTATGAGTGCATATATCAGAGGCTGTATTGATGAATGACTGCGTGTATGAGTGACTGTATGGGTTAGTGGGTGGATGTGTGTGTAGACGTATGAGTCACTGAGCGGGTGTACTAACTGCTATTGGTGTGTCTATGGTTTCGATATTGGTAGTCTGTATTTTAGAGTGGGTGTATGAAATGTTTTATTAGAGTGTGAGGATGTGGATCAGATGATCTCGTGGATGATGTAATAGATGTCATCAATGATGTCATCAATGATGTCATAAGTGATGTCATCAGTGATGTCACTGAGCATGTAATGAGTGATGTAAGATGTGACGTCATCAGCAGTGCATTGCGGGGGCGTGAGTTATAGTTAGCTCTACTAACTATAACAGGCAAATTTCTCTTGTTTTATACAAGTGAAATGTCCAAGTAACTATAACGTCCCTGAAACATATGTTTTTTTCTGTTAATTTCTAAGGCTTTTTAAATGCTAATTTCTAAATATAACGTCTCTAAAACCTATGTTTTTTTCAGTGAATATGCTGCACACATATATTTATATTTTTTTTACATTTCCATAGGAAAAGCATTTTTAGTTTTTCTTTTAAATTTGGCACCGTTTGAGGAATCAAGAACAAGTTTCATCCACCTCTACTCCTTCCTGGAAAGTTATAATGTGATCTGTCAAGCGGGGTAGTGAAAAAAGGGGGGATCCCAAAATGCATTTTTCTCATTCATTCTTCCTTAGGAAAATTGAACAGTGATACTGCAAAAACTACTGAACTGTATTATATCAAATTTGGCAGAAAGCTAGATATTGGTCCAGAAAGTGTTTTTGTTTTTAGATAAGATGTGATTGCCTGCCATGACATCACCAAAGATGTGGTGTTAGCCATTTTAAGACTCAGGAAAAAGTCACCAGTACTGATAATAAGGCAAAAAAAAAAATGTGAAAGGGTAGGGATACCGTGCTCCCTTAGCCCTGGGGGGGACCCAGTACGACCACCCCTGGAGCCAAACACAGTTTTTTTTAAATTTTACCCCAAATTTGCATTGGATCTGCAAATCCACAGTCAAATTAAAAAAACAAAAAGGTAACTAGAACTCACGCCCCAGATGCCCTGCTAATTACTTCCCATATTTTATCACTCATGACTTGTTCTACGACATGTTTGATAACATCACTGCAACATCTTAAGTGACATAATTGATGAAAACGTTGTGCATGGCGGGGGCAGGAGTTATAGTAATGTTAGGGTATGAGTTATAGTTGCATTAGATAACTATAACTGGTAAATTTCAACGGTTTGGTTCATTTACCGGTAAGTCTTAACTGACATTTTCACCTACTTGTAAAGTCCCTTTAACCTTTGTTATTTCAGTGAACTTCTAAGGATTTTTTTTTAATGCAAAGTGAGATATTATTACCATAACTCACTATAACTTTACTTTAATCTTTATGTTTTTTCAGTAAATGCATATTTATATATATGACAAAGTGGGGAACGAGAAAAAGAGAGACCGTTTTACAGAGGAGTTCACAATAGCAACATTGTAGTTCTAGAACACATTAGTGGTCGTAAAAAATGTAAAAGTATTCCTTCAGGTACTTTTAATTCCTATTCCTGGAAACTTCAATCTAATGGGAAAAAATGTTGAGAGGACAGAAACGGGAATGTTCCATCGGTATTTCCACAGAAGAGTTTTGGAGAGTGACCGAAGAGTAACCCAAAAACAGCACTGGGTGGAACAACACCAATCTTGACATGGAGACAAGGGGGACTTCCTTCTTGTTGCTTTTTTATTTGATGTGAATCCATCCACTGTTTAATTTTACCTCTCCCCATACATTTAATTGAAAATACATGTATAGCTGTCTGACAGAATGTGAATCTGCCAATATCACTGGTCTATAAGAACAAAAACGTCTGGACATTGACTTGCAAAGTCCAGGCTCTGAAATAAAATGTTGTGCATCAGTGGGAGAAATGTGGGCACAAACATCCCAGAGGCGTGGAAATACCTTTTTTCCCACAAAGGCAAAATATGGCTGCAGGACTCCCAGATCGGATCAGGTTGCTGCAGTGCATGCTTTGTCATTGAGTGCTGCATTTGGTAATAGAATCTCTTTTTCCTTTGATAACAATAACCCCGATATGGACTCTGACCCGAACCCTGACAGTAGCATGAATTCTTACTTTGCTGTGGCTGCGTGAGGTTCTGAAGTCAAGGGATTCACGCCTTTATTTTTAGCTTCATCAGCTTTCCAATGTGTGAAGATGATGAGATTTTTTAAAGTAATAAAATATGTCTTGCAAAGTCAGGGAAAGTGTTCTCAATGTCACAAGGGGCTTCAAGGAGGTCACCGACATTCAGCAACAACATTCTCTCCATTCCTTGCCTGCCATGAGTCCTGTCCCTTACCCGGCCTTAGGGTGGGACTTCCGGAGGGTGTGGGAAGTAGCTTTCCTTGCTCCTGCTCTAACTCCCACTCCTTAAGGTAGGACTGTCTGGGAATGATGGGGAGTGAGCGGTGCATGGCTATTCCATCATTTCCTCTCAATCACTCAAAGCTACCAGCAACCCTGAGGCATTGTGGGAAAACCTTCTCCAATAAGCAGCCACATCTCTGCAATCAGTCGCCCCACCCTTTTTGGGTGGGACCTACATCCACGCAGTCGGACATCCCACCCTGTATGGGCAGAACCTACATCAGCGCAGTCATACACCCCACCCTATTTGGGCAGGGCCTACTCCTGCAGAGAGCTGTAATAGAAGTAGGCATCCTATGCCTCACAAGAGATCAGGGAAAATCTTACCCCTACACAGGGCATACTTTACCAACTTTGCGGAGAGGGTTTAAAGTTTGCGATCAGTGGGTAGTGCAAACTAGGCCTTGACCTTAGCTAAGCGCTGCTCGAAGTACTAGTTAGTACTGGTACATTTATGTATTTATGCATTTTTATATGCGCACAGACATTTCCAAAAAGTGCTTGTGGGCTTTAAAATCGAAATGGATCTTTACATAAGGTACATTTTTAGAAATCCAATTATTAGAAATTCACAAAATTGCATTATACTCGATTGTATAGTATTATAATTGGTTTTATATAGCGCTAACTACGCCTGATGAGGCATCGTGTGGGTACATTTAAAGGCTAAAAACATTGGAGAATACTATATGATGTAGTGGTCATAAAATGAGTGTATCAGGATGCCGGCTGTCAGCATGTACAAGATAGAGTCTAATGGAATGGAAGTAGTTATGTGTATTTTTAAATCACACTATCGCCTGTGAGAGTATCTTGGCCCTGAGCTGGTGTGTGCCTAGCCCTGCCTACGGTAGGTTGGCTAATTGAAAAGCAAACAAAAGGAAACAATGGACGGAGCGCTGAAACTCACCCCAGTCACAGATCTGGGTTGAATCCATCATCACTCTTTAGCTCACTTCGCCACCCCGTATAGCTGGGTCTGAACTGGGGTGGCGAAGTGAGCTAAAGAATGATGATGGATTCAACCCAGATCTGTGACTGGGGGTGAGTGTCTGAAAAGTTTAAGTGCTCCGTCCATCATCTCCTTGTGTTTGCTTTGTTTGCCCTAGGTTGACAGGCTATGTCCAGAAGTGGGTCCCTTGCTCACTTTGTCACTGGATTCAAGCGAGCCTGGCTGATGAGGGGTGTTACCCCGAAACCAGTCTCAGGATGCTTATTTACGGTCCCGGGGAGACCTGGCTTGGCAGTTTGGACTGGACTGTTCCCAATAGGCACAGGGTTAAGACTGATTCGCATATGGCTGGGCCCCAATTGAGGTGGCGAAGTGAGCTAAACAATGATGATGGATTAAATCCAGATCTCAGACTGGGGCTGAGTGTCTGAAAAGTTTCAATGCTTCGTCCATCATCTCCGTGGGTTTGCTTGGTTAATTGAAAAGCCAGGTCTTCAGCTTTAGGAGCAATGTAAGAGAATGCCCATCTTCCTGATTTGTTTCTGTGTATGCCAGGGACGTGTGCAAGTAGGAGTCCTTCAGAGCAGAGGTGTCTGTGTGGTTGGTGGAAGGAGATGCAACTGTTCAGGTGGGTGGGGCTGAGTTGTGTAGTTCCTTGAATGTAAGGAGTTTGAAATCAGAGCATTTGAGTATTGGGAGCCAGTGGCGCTCCTGTGTGGGAGGTTGCCGATGAGTCTAGCTGCTGAGTTCAGGATGGTTTGTAGTTTTCTACTGAGTTGCTTGGTGATTCTGACATAGAGGGTTTTCCTCTAGTTCAACTTGCTGGTGACTACGGGGTGAGTGACAGCTTTTCTAATGTTGCCTGGGAGCTATTTGAAGATCTTCTTCAGCATCTTTAGGCTCTGGAAGCAGGATGCAGTGATTGTGTTAAGTTGTGCTGTCATGTCCATCTTGCTGAAATGGGGCATTAACAAAAACTGCGAAGAGGAGATCTGGGCAAAGCTCCTCCACAACATAAATCACAACAATAGCGTGCGCTTTTGGAAAATGGTAAATATCATACCATGCCCGCAGTATGGAGGCATCTCTTCTCACATCTTAGAGGAAACCTGTCTCCCTATTTAAATCATTAAACTGTGGGCACTCAGCCAACTCCCCAAACGGGGCCTCAATGGGTGACTGCCTGGAAGGCACTCTAACAAAGGAGGCGGTCCCACCAACAACTCTTGTCATAGATCAAGTGCTGAAGGATGAGATTAATGTCCCAGAGTTGCTCCTAATAAGGCAGCAGAACGCAGAAGGAAGAAAGGAAGGGGCACAGGGCACGAACGGAATACCACCGGCACTGTTCAAACAGAGGGCGGCAGAGTGGCACGCATACTTCAACCACTATTCTTGGAAGTCAGATCACTGGGCAGAATTCCTGATCAATGAAAAGGCTCCAAGATCACTCCGATATAATAAAGTGCTGACAAAGCCTTGCCCAGCAATTACCGACTGGTGGCACTAATTGACAACGAGGCCAAATACTTTGCAGGAACAGTGTTCTAGGAACTGACAACGTGGTCAGAGGCCAACGATATAATACCCCTAAACCAAACAGGCTTCGCAAAGAATCAGGCATAACAACTAACATCCTGGTAATATCTCTGCTCATTGAATCAGCAATGACCATAAAAAATGCCGCAACACCTCTGCTTTATTGATTTCAGCACTGCTTTCGATAATGTTGACAGAGCAAGATTGTGGGGGAAGCTAGCATGTAGGGGCATTCCACAAGCTCTCTTAAAAATGTTAACACCCCACACAGATACTTGGGTTCATGTCAAACTGGGAGCAGGGACCAAAGGCCTGAAGCAGGGCTGGGTGCTCGTGCCCACCTTATTCAACCTATTTATGTGAGATCTACCTCAGCCAATCAACAGCTGCAACTCCCATGCGCCCAGGCTGGATGGCACAACTCTGTTGCTAAAAATCCTCTTCAATCAGAGGGGAATCCGCTCAAACAGGCAACCAGTCCTGGCATGGTTTGAACCAGGGAACTCCACAATTAAATTGCAGATTAGTAAGATTCCTTGCGCTAGCCGAGCAAAAAATGCCCTCAGCCTCCGCGCATAGTTACCGTCAGTCCACCATGTGAAGCCCTACTAGGAATTTACAGTTGGCTCACTAGAAATCACTGTATGCAGGCCTAGACATCAAGAATCGCCAGCAGCTTCACACACTGGGGAACCAAGCATTGCCTCTTTAATCAAAGAACAGAGGCCGCTCCAACTAAGGCAGAGCTGGGAAGCCCTTACCGAGGCCAGCATCTCAGAAGCTCTGTGAAGTACCTTCCTGCGCTGATTGTATTGGCTGCCTCAGCAATGAACTCTGCACTGTCTGCCTTGACTGCACTGGTAACAATCTCTGCACTAGCACACAGGCGAAGTACCCAACGTTTTTAATCAAGGTGTTTTAATTGTTATCAACCCAATTCACTTAAAACCTTTATAATGCTCTCTGAAAATTATAAGTGGGCACCTTCATATTTTATCATGTTCTTATGGTTTTAATTGCTATGTTTGTAATGCAATGGTTTTTTGCAACTATGCAATTGAAATAAACTTGAAACTTGAAACCATCTTGCTGTCGATGATTATTCCGAGGTTCCTGGTGTGGGTGCTGGGTGGGGGTAAGAGTCCGAGTTCAGCCGGCCACCAGTTGGAGTCCTATAGTAAGGTGTTCTTGCCGAAGATCACTACCTCTGTCCAGTTGGTGTTGACCTTGAGACAGTTGGTTTTCATAGAGTTAGCAACTTATTTCAAACAGCAGGGGCCTTTTTTTGTGATAGGGTTTATCTGAGAGGGAGAGTATCAGTTATGTGCCGTCAGTGTAGGAGAGTATTTTGATGTCATGTGCATGGATGACACTTGCCACAGGGATCATGTGTGCACTGAAGAAGGTGGGGATGAGCAATGAACATTGAGGCAGTCTACAGATGAGTTTTTTGGGCTTCCGAGGAGTAAGGTGCCAGGCTGCAGCTTGTGTTCTATCTGTTAAGAAGGTGCAGCTCCAGCAGAAGGCGGGTCCTTGGATGCCAATGTTGTGCAGGCACCTGATGAGAGCTGGGTGTGACACATGGTGCAGAGAGGTCCCGGAGAATGAGCGATCCTGGATCATGTGGATCTTATCTGTGGCAGCAATAAGGTCTGTTTTTGGACTGTGTTCGGGCCTGAATCTGGACTGTGTTGCATCAAGGAACTGATGGTTAACGAGGTGGTTGGTAAGGCAGTGGTTGATTAGTTTCTTTAGCAACTTTGCCAGGTATGGTAGGAGGGAGATGGATCTATAGTTGGAAAGCGTGGTTTCTTAAGCAGGCTTTCTTGAGCAAGGGCTAATGGTTTCTTAAGCAGGGGCATGATGGTGGCATGTTTCTAGGTGTCCAAGATTGTGGCTGGATCAATGGAGGCATTGAGGATGGGTGTTAGTACTTCGCTGATAAGTAAAAGTCCTTAGGGGAAGGTGTGCTGGGTGCCATGGTCAGATGGGACATCAAGTGGATGGTCATGAAGACCTAACAGCAATTTCAATGGTGGTGATGGTGGGCCTCAAGGTCACGGTTTGCTGCTCAGCTGTGATGGGAAGCTGAGTTGCGACAGTGATGGGGTACTGTTGAGGGTCGATGATGCTGTAAATGGAGGTGATTTTGTTACAGAAGAAGTCCGAGAGCTTGTTGTAAAGGTGTTGTAAGGGGGTGATGTTGCTGAAAGTGGCAGGTGGCGCGCTGAAATATTTAATGATGGTGAAGATGACCTCGCTGCTGTTAGTTTCAGTGTTGATACAATCTGAAAGATATGTGGGTTTGGTGTTCTGTATCTGCAGGTCTCAGGGCTGATTTGAAGATGCCTTGATCTGTGGTGTCTTGACCTATTCTCCATTTGCACTGCACTTGCTTGCAGTGTCATTTCATCAGCCTGAGTTCCTCTGTGTATCAACTGGCCTGTGGGCGGGCTTCTGCTGTCAGGTTGTGCTTGAGGGGAGCCAGAATGTTGGGCCATGCGGTGATCCAGCTGCTGACTATCGGAAAGTTGCTAGTGTGCTTGGGACGGTGCACAGAAGGGGCAGACGTCCACTCCTCTTCTGTGACGCTCTTCCAGCTGTGGCAGGCAATTCCGGTGTTGGTAGGTTTGTGGTGGTGCGGGATGCTTGTGCTGAAACTGACCAGGGCATGGTCTGTCCACCTCACAGTTGCTGTCTTCTCAACTGTGATGTTGCTGATTCAAGAGAAGATTCAAGAGACGATCAGGTCCAATAGGTGTCCGGTAGTGTGGGTGGGCCACTAACGTTCTTGGTTAGGCCACGCTTTGCAAGGTTTTCGAGAACGCCCATAGAGATTGGGTCGGTGAGGTCTTCTAGCTGAAAGTGAAGGTCTCTGACGAGGTTGAAAGTGCTGGTGTTGATGGTGAGGTGTGCGATGATGTTCGTGATGTCACTGGTCAAATTGGGGTGGGGTCTTGGTGGTCTGCCTATGAGGGCTCCTCCCTGGCGGAAGTTGGCTGTGATGCCGATCTTGAATGTGAAGTATTACATGTAACTGGTGGGGTTGCCTGTGAAGGTGGTGCAGCTGATTGTACCTTTGAATATGCTGTTGATATGTAGCTCAAAGCACCGATCAGTGCAGAGTCTAAACCAGAGCGGCCAGAACTGGGAAGCAGTGGCAAGGCCGGACTGGCCAGCCGGGCAAGCGGGCAATTCCCCGGGAGGCTGGAGCCCCAGGAGGCCGGTATTGGCACTTGGAGGCTGGTTTCAGCCTCTAGGAATGATCGTGCTCATTACCGATCGCGGCCGCAACTTGAAAGAGTTGCTCTTGTTCTAGCACACATTAGCACGTCTGCCCATGCAGTCTGAAATGTTACGTTTTGCCAGGTCTGTTTTAAGTTACCTGTCCGGCCCTGAGCAGAGGTTAGCTAAAGTATCTTTGCAGCAGGGTGGCTTTCAGCTCTGCTTTTAAGATAACATTCGAAGTGGTGGTGCATAGGTTCAGAGGTAAGGAGTTCCATATTCTGGTAACACTTCCTGAGAAAGATTAAGCTATAAGTCAATTCCTTTTAAGATTGGGGGTTCTAGCACCAGTGCTTTAGCATTTCATAGAGGTCTAGTGCCCCAGATAGCTAATGTTTGTTAACCAGATAACATGGAGTGGATGTGTGAAGAGCCATGTGAGTGATACGAGCTGTCTTGTATTCAGCCCTGGCTGTAAAGGGCATCTGCAGAGTGTAACTAGCATCAGTGAAATGTGATTATTCATTTTGGCCCCAGAGATAACATATGGTAATAAATCAAGCAACAGAAAAGCATTTTTTGTGTTTCTTATAACTTTGGCCATGTATGACAAACCTGCATGAAAGTCTCCAACAATGAAATATGCGGACATTTATACAATCTTGGAAAGCTGTATGCAGATTTGTTGTGGGGAATATATAGACAGGCCAAAAACGTACCTTCACTTCCTGGAAAATGAGAGTTCACAGAACAATCCCCAACGACCATACCTTGTAGATATTTAGAGCAGAGGATCAGGACACATGGCAAGCCGAAGGACATGTCTTGTGCTCTGAGGATACTTGGGGCATTGGTACAGGGCACAGGGCATAGCCATAGGCTACATCCAATAAAATTACTGGCAAAAGGCTATACCTTGTACACTGTAAAGACATTACATACACCGTATCATTTCTTGCTGGTCACAGCTTGCATAAGTACCTACTGGACACTGCATGAAAAAGTGCTTAGCAAGCACAGGTTGTGGCATACATGATGCTCTCTGCACATGGCTCTTCGCTAGTAGCTCCTGGAGATGCCCTATGGCAGTACACAGTGGGGACAGGGTATGACATACGGCCATGACATAGAGTTCAGTACCCTGTTTGCTGCAAAATAGCCCTCTCTGAAGGGTCACCCTAAACATTTTGCCTTCCTCCTCCTCTTTTTCTGACCTTTTTTTGTTGGCTTTAGGACTCTGAGCACTTTACCACGGCTAACCAGTGCTGACGTGGATACGCTCTGTCCTCTAAATATGGCTTACCACAACTGATATATTTATATTACTTATAAGTCCCTGGTAAAGTGCACTACATGTGTCCAGGACCTGTACATTAAATGCTATTAGTGGGCCTGTAGCACTGATTGTGCCACCCACTTAAGTAGTCCTTTAAAAACAGGTCCCTGGCCTGCAATTGCAGAGCCTTTATGTGCAGTTTTAAACTGCCATGTCGACCTCTGTAGTTAATCTTCTTGCCAGTCCCAAACTTTCCCTTTTGATAAATATGTCACCCCCAAGGTAGGCCCTGGAGTGGACAGCCCAAGAGCAGGGTGCAGTGTATTTAAAAGTAAGTGTTATATGTGCTAAAGGTGAAAGACCCTTAATTTCATTGTCCTCTACTGCAAGGACTTTCTCCCATAGGATAACATTGGGATTAGCTTATTACATTTTATAAATGTAATTTCTAATTGTGAAGAGATTGGACCCCCAAGTTTAGCGTCTCTGGAATCACAATTTAAAATCACTATGGATAGTGAAGTTAGATTTTATATTGTAAATCTGAAAATGCCACTTTTAGAAAGTTGGCATTTTCTTACTTTGGACATTTGGTGCCTGCTGCTGTCTCTGAATACATGCATAGGGTGGGTGACAGCTGGGCTTTGTGCATTCCTTCTAGACAGCTACACACAATGGGAGCTTAGGTGGGACTTGATGGGCCTTAATGGGCCATTAACTGTCATGAAAGGGAAGAGGGAGGGGGAACTGAGCACTGCTTCATTTACACCTTAATAGGCTGTATCATGTCCATGCACAAAGGGCTGCATGCCCCCCTGTAGTGAGTCTGGAGCCAGGGCAAGAATGGCAGTAACTCTGTGCACTTCAAAGACATCTCTTTGAAGTCTCCCCCACTTTAAAGACACAGCTGGGTAGAAGTACTGGACCTCTGACACCACCACTTTAGTATACTTCCGGACCTGTGGATGCTCTGCCAGGAAGAAGGTTTGCTGTGCTGCTACAAAGACAGCCACTCCTGCCTAGGAGTGAGAAGACTCGACCTGCATCTCTACAATCCTTAAGCAGAGTGACTCCAAGGGCTTGTTGGCTTGCCTCCTGAATGAAGTCTCAGGGACATAACAAAGTTTCATCCATCCTGCATCTACACCTGGACTCTGCAAGCTGCCAAGTGGTGCCACCCCAGTCCTGGACCATTGGAAGTGGGTTTAAGGTATTTCCTCTAGCAGAACCGACTCAACCTCTGCTGTGTGAGCAGAATTGACACATCGCCATTGTTGCGGGAACAGGACTGGCACATTGCATGTGGAACCAGCTCATCGCCTTCAAAACCGCCGCATTAGAACTAACACATCGATGACACTGAAGAGAAGATTGACGTATCTCTTCTAATCCTCCGTGGAGAAACCCAGTGCATTGGCTTCAGAACTGCTGCATCTCAGAACTGGAACATTGTCCTTAGAACCGAGACATCGCTGCAGTTGCCTGGAATAAATCAACACATTACTCGACTGCACCCCGCACCTTCATGTTGTGACAAAGATCAAGGTATTTTTGTTTAGTTGGCCTTTTATGGTCCCTGTATCTGGACATGTCTCTATCACAGTTGGCCTGTACTTTTGACATTATCCTGGTCCATCGCGATCAGATAACCTCCCATAGGTGCTTATTGCTTCCAAGGACTATGTTTGCATTTATCCTTTAAAAATTCATATTTCGATTCCTACTAATTGGGTTTTTGTTGTTTCAGTCTTGGTTTATTAATAACATTAAGCTCCATTTTTCTAACTTGGTGTGGAGTCTTTTTATGGTATTTTCACTGAGCTACTGTTTGTAGTCTTGCACAAATACTTTACACATTCCCTCCTAAGTTAAGCCTGACTGCTCTGTGCCAGGCTACCAGAGTGCGAGGGCAGGATCATTTAGGGTGTGTTGTGACTTACCTTGACTAGGATTGTGGTTCCTTTTTGGACAGGATGCGCTCTGCTTGCTGATCCCTCTGGAAAGGAAGGGGAACTTTGCATTCAACATGTACCAAAGCCACTTCCTGCACCCACAACCTGCTGGATGTGACCAAGGGCTATGCCATGTAGGCTCTGGGAACAGGGGAGCTGGACGTAGGTCCATCGTGCCTGTAGTCCAAGAGACATGCAGAAAGGCTGTTCCAGTACCAGGCTGTATCATTTTACTATTGGAAAGTGAGGACTTTGAAAACAAATCAGGGGCATGTATTTTCCCCATTGATATTGTTGGACCTGACATCCTTGCCATGGTGTTCCCCCTGTTTTTTGCCTTAACTCCCCAGCTTAGCTGAACTTGTTTTGTTGACATTAGGACTATGTGTACTTTACCTCTGCTAACCAGTGGCAACGTGTTTGTACTCTCTCCCAGAAACATGGCAAAACCAGTCTACACCTAATTGGTACATTTCAATTAACTTATAAGACCCTAGTAAATGGTACTACATGTACCCAGGGCTTGTAAATCAAATGTTACTAGTGGCCTGCAACACTCATTGTGCCATTGACTCGAGTAGCACTGTAAAAATGCCTCAGGCCTGAACTGCAGCCTGTAAGGGAGTTTTAAACTTCCATTCTGACCTGGAAGAATACTATCAGGCCTAAACCTTCCTTTTTAATACTAATAAGTAACCCCTAAGGTAGTTTGTAACCACTCAGAGGGCAGGTTTCCGTGGTAGATATATAGGAAGACATGTGTATTTAAGTTTTACATGCCCAAACAGTGAAAGATTCCTGAAAGATTCCTGAAGTCGTTTATCACTGTTGTAAGTCTATCTTTCCCATAGAGTACCACTGGGTTACCTTATTACACTTAATAAGTGATAACTTCTGTTTGAGATCAGATAGAGAAATGATTCCTCCACCCAAATGAATTGTAATTTAAAATCCTCTTTACTAGTACAGTAAGATTTTAAGTTACTGTTCTGAAAATGCCACCTTTAGAAATGTAGCATTTTTCGGGGTAAACCAAATGTGCCTTTCTGCCAGTGTCCAGGGTCAGATGCTGTTGATACCTCTCCTGTTGTGTTTTGTGTATTCCTTCTAGGCATGAGGACAAAAAGGCCTTTGGTATAGGTTAGGGTGTTCACCTCCTGAATAGGATGTTCTAGGGGGGTTGTACTTAGCCTTCCTGAGATTCAAATTGTAGCCGCCGGGCTTGTCCACCACCTTCCTGACTTCTGACGTGGACAAATGTACTCACTCCTAGGCCTGACTTCCCTTTGTTACCCTAGCCAGTTTGGAGCAAAACACTGGAAAGAGGGAACGTTAGACAAAAGGGGCATTCCGCATCCATGGCTGGCACTTCAAAATATCTCTGGACCTGTGGAAGATTCAGAAGGACTGCCCTGCGGTCTGAAGAATGAAGATTGGAACTGCTTGTCTTGCAACCAGGCCCTCCAAAAGTGACTCCAAGGGTCAGTTGGCTGACCTCCTGTTTGAGCTACAGGGACACACCGGGGCAGATTTATGTTTCCTGGCGCATCCCTGCAAATCAGCAGGGATGCGCCAGGAAAGATGCGTCACACAAGTTTACCCTTGCGCCACCACAGATGCGCCGCATTTACAATGCAGCGCATCGTGGCGCAAGGATAAACAGATGCGTGACGCATCTGATGGCGTAAGGGCGGCGCATTGCTGGAGTCGTGTCGCAAGCACCACGCAACTCCAGCAATGTTTAGGGGCTGCCCATACCTAACATGCTGCGTCATGCCTTACGCCTGCTTCAAGCAGGTGCAAGGTTTTGACACAGCAGCGTCGGAAAAGTGACTGAGTGAAATCTTGTAGATTTCACTGCGTCACTTTTCCGAGGCTTTTTCCGATGGAACGCCCACCCTGCATACATTAAACCTGACGCAGGTTTAATGTAGCGCAGGGCTTTACAACGTGATGCATCTCCCTAGATGCGTCACGTTGTAAATAAGGCGCAACATGGCGCATGGTTTACGCCGCCGCTGCGTCACAAAAGTGACGCAATGGCGGCGTAAAAGTGGCGCAAGTCTAACATAAATCTGCCCCATGATCTTTAAGAGCCCTACCTGCAACTGCCCAGCTAACAAGACCCAATCGGACTTGCCTGAACCTGCCTTAAGCCTGCTGCTGACCTCTGCTGAAGTGAGCCCCGATCCACAAAAGGTGACCCTCCAGGTCCTAGACCCTTGGCTGGCATCAGATTTTACTCCTCCGCCATCAAAATCACAAGTCCTGAGTGTCGGGTGAAGATTCTAAAGTTTTGCAACTGTGAACGAACTCTCCCTGTCACCGACTATCATCTGCGTTGCCTGCAGATGTGAATCACCGGCAACCACCTGTTCTTTACGTCTGCTCTATGAATCAGCAGCAATGGCAGCAGTCTGCATCACCTGACAATGCAAAGCTCCAATGACGACCAACTCTTCGCTCCGAGCAGAGAACGTCCCGACGCCCGACCTCCTCCTGCTTTTTGTCACTATTTTCACTAGAAAATGTAAAAAATTAATAACTTTGGTTCCACTGATTGGAAATTTGTTGTTTTGTGTCATTTTATTTCTTAAAGTTAACTCTATTTACCTAATTAGGTTTGGGATTGTTCTTCTGTTGTGTTTTCACTTTATTACTGTTCGAGAACTGCACAAATACTTTACACATCGCCTCTAAGTTAAGCCTGACTGCTTCTGTGCCAAGTGCCCAGAGGGTTAAGAACAGGTTAATACAGTGACTTTTGTTGGTTACCCTGACAAGGATTGTGTTTATTATTTGAGTGGGTCTCCCAGCCGTCACCACTGATAATCCAAGTTCCTATAGATGTATGTTGAAGAAGAAACCATTTTAGGCAGGAGACAGGGAAAATAAAGCCTTTTTTTGGCTTCAAAATTCAGGACTCTCCTGCCTGAATCGGGCATGTTGTCATCTATGTGAATAGGTTCCATTTTGTGACCCAAGCACACACTCTTTAACCAATAACCATTGTCTACTGAGTAGGATTGACCAGTGACTATTTGAGAAAGGGCCTAATTATATTATTCCAAAACCAAATAGATTCCCGATACCATTGTGGTAGCAGGAAATTATGATTTTTATTCCCATTGCAAAATTGTATAATTTTTGAAATACCCAAAGTCGAAGTCACATTAGGATTATGATCATAAGCACTGATATTCTCCATTTATGAGGCGCTACACAACCATAAGTGCCCCAATGCGCTGTTCACATGATGTCATGTATGATATCACATATGTCATAGTTAATGATATCATAGGAACCACCAAGGTTTATCTTCGAGGTGAAGGAAGCAACCACACTTTATTTATCAGATGGCCCAGGTGAATTCCATATTTTTGAGTGCTGTTGACAAACAGATGACTGTGGGTACCCACTGGGCCCAAATGTGATTCTGTCCCAATTAGAAATTGGGTGTTATGGGTACGATCAAACAGTGTCTTCAAAATGTAATATCTCCGAAACCATAAAAGCTTAAGCGATGGTCAATTAGATCCATCCCGCAGAACACAGCAGCATTGGCAGGGATGAAGATGAAATAACTCTATAACCCTCTGTAGCTCCAAGGAGGCAAGCATGGAGCATTTAAAGATACCAGGCATTTTGTAGCCAGATAGAGTCCCCACTGATTTTGGGGGGATAGAATGCCTAGTACTATGCCACACTGCCTTTCAGCTAGATTTGCATTACACAGATGCCACATACCTATCTACATGCATCACTGTGGATCCACACACCCAGGTGATAATCATCAGGTGCATCAGTAACTGTCTCCTGTTGGGCTGCAAGGGATTTGCGGCTCTTGCGCTACTTGGTCCATTGTGATTTTTGCCACGCATGGCTTCAGTCAGCTGGGCCTTGTGCAAGTCTCCCTGGCAGTTAGGGGCCAGCTTGTTTCTTCATAGAGCATTTCAGCTTCTCTTCTGCCACCAGGGATACATCATTAGGGTCTCCAGAGCACCATGGTGATTCAGAGATCAAAGCTTATCCCCAGCCGCCCACTTTAGTTTCTGCTGTTTCTAAATAGTAAACCATTGACTATTCCATCTCATTTATTTATTGTAAAGTAGTTTGGTGTAAAGTGCAATAGCACGCCACATAATAAATACTGAGCTCAGGTACTAGGTGGATGAAGGTCTATTACACTGTTGCTTTCATGGGTATACTACTCACACTCCAACCTCCTCACGCTCACCTCGCAATAATGGGCTGTTCCATCTGCAAAGTAGGAACCCCCCTTTTACTCCTACTTGGACCCTACCACTCCCCTGCAATAATGGCCTGTAAAATATAGAGCTTGCTCTCTTCCATATAAGGGTATGCTACTCCTACTCTGACCTCACCCCTGTTCCCCAATAATGGGTTCTTCCATCTGTAAAGTAGATATCTCGCCCCCTTGCATATTTGGGTATGCCACTTATACTCCACACTCACCACTTCACTTTTTGGCTCTTCCATCTGTAAAGTACATACCTCTCCCTTTAGTGCATAAGGGTATGCTACTCCTTGGACATCACCATACTCACCTGCCATATTTGGCTCTTACTTCTGGAAAGTGGGCGCCTCTTCCTTTTGTGCAGAAGCAGCTTGTGCAACACCTACGTGGACCTCACTTCTCCCCAATTGCCTGTGTTCTTGAGTGCTAGTAGATAATGTAGTACAGCCCAGTGTGGCAGGAATGCGCTTCCTCTTCAAAGAAGCCACTTCTACCATGAGTTTACCTCCTGAAGTCAGCTTTGATGTTATACTGTGCCTCTAAAATGGCCAACGACAAGGCATTGTGAGTCCTATACACATCTCTGGGATGGGTGTAACCCATGGAATTCCAGTGCAATCGCCTGGAATTGCATAAAATGTCCCCAAGATTACGCAGAGTTACATACGAATAGTAATTCTGCATTAAGCCATATTTTCTTAATAATAAAAATGCCGCCTTGCGTCCGAAATGGATGCAAGGTTGCATCTTGCGCTTAGAAGTAGCGCTAAATGCAACAGAATAAAAAAGAACATGAATGGCAGTGGGAGCAGCCGCTCCTGCGCGCTAAATGTGCTCTTGAAGTGGGATTACTCCCAGTTTACACCCGGCATTTACCACTAGTTTCTTACTCTACAATGGACACGATGGTGCATTTCGCACTTAGAAGATAGTGCTAAATACAATACAACATGAACAGCAGCACGATCGGCCACTCATCCTCGCTACACTGGTTGTTTCTGTACTAATTTTTCCCCCAAATAAGCATATTCAAATACAATCAATCAAGTAAAGACTGACTCAATAATGGAGTTCTAGAACAGGAATAGAAATATTACAAGATTTACTATAAAAATGTTAAAAGAGTGGTACAGAAATTCTAAATTGCAAATGCATGTGCACTCTCAGGGCCACATGTATGTAGCTATTTTGCGTTCGCAAACAGGCTGATCTGCAGAATCGACCCGTTTGCAAATGCAAAAAAGGCTTTTCCCATGTATCAAAACCCTATTTTGCGATTCGGTAACCTGTTGCTGAATCGCAAAATGGGTTTGCGATTTGGTATGTGGAAGGGGGGTGTTTAGGGCATCCCTTACAAATACCGAATCGCAGCAGTATGTATGAATGTTTTGTGACCGTGAATGCGGTCGCAAAACATTCACATAACGCATTCGCAAATGGGAAGGGGTCCCCATGGGACCACTTCCCCTTTGAGAATGGTGGCAAAAATGTTTTTTAAGAGCAGGCAGTGGTCCCACCGACCACTGTCTGCTCTTAAAAAATGAAGAGAAAACTTTTCATTTTTTTCTTTTAAACAGAACCCGTTTTCCTTTAAGAAAAACGTGCTGCTTTTTGAAAAAATGATTTCTTTATTGAAAAGCAGTCAAGGACATGGTGGTCGGCTGACCCTAGCAGGCCACCATCCCCGTGATTTTAGCAATTCCTAGGAGGTCACAAATGGTGATCTACCTCATTAATAATAATGAGGTAGGTTGATTTGCGACCCCCTAGGAATCGCTAAATGAAACTCTACGAGTTTCATATATTTGGAATAGCGATAGCCTTATTGCGATTCGCATAAAATCTTAATTAGGTAATCATCATTACAAATGTCAATACATGTGGCCCTCAGTCAATAGTGCAATACAGAATGAGAGAAATTCTAGTCCCAAATGAGCAGCAAAATCTGTAAGAAATTGGGCAGCATCCCTAATAGCAGCGAAGAGAATAAGGAAAATCTTCTGGGTCACCCCCAAACTCTGGGGTTTATATACTGTTTTCTTGCATAGGAAAGCATTATTTTCAGCATATGATCATGGTGTGAGCAAACAAGTTACGCTTTTAGCAAATGACAGCATGGTTCTATTAAACATCATATTGCCTTACCATCTAAGCACTATCCCACTACATGAATATTGAGATATACAAGAACAAGAAAAAATGTGAATAAATGCAGGACAGTGAGCTAGCAGAAGGGCCTTGAGGAACAGCAACAATACTGTGTATATGTTGGAAAGCTTTCGTCGAGAGCAGAAAAAACAGCGGCAATGGAAATAAAGAAACTTCACTTTGCTTGGCTGTGTGTTGCAGAAATAACAAACAGTGAACACGCAGGAGGAGCCATCTATCTTGGACAAGATTGCTTTGAGGCATAACTGCAGCCTCATTACCATAAGCCAGAAAAAAAAAAACACTTTAATAAATCACAGCAAATTTGTTGCAAATGCAATAGCACCATGTCATTGCATACATGTAAATATGAGAGTGAATCCACCTTCTACATTTTGTTAATAATGCATAAAAATATAAACTGCACAAAAACTCTAACAAGAGTGTCTTCCTAACCTCGCGGAGAGAATAGATACCACAGTAATGAGTTTGTCTATCCATCCTCATGTTGGAAGACTGAGAGAACTAGCTATCACACCATGATAAAAGAATGAAAGAACTAGCCATCACCATGTTACAAGAAAGAGAGAACTAGCTATCCTCATGATACAAGAATGGGAGAACTAGCCATCACCATGATACAAGAAAGAGATATAACTATCACCAATATACAAGAATGAGAGAACTAGCTATCACCATGATACAAGAATGCGTGAACTAGCCATCACCATGATACAAGAATGTGAAAACTAGCTATCACCGTGATACAAGAATGCGTGAACTAGCTATCACCATGAAATAAGAATGAGAGAACTAGCTATCACCATGAAACAAGAATGAGAGAACGAGCTATCACCGTGATACAAGAATGAGAGAACTAGCCATCACCATGATACAAGAATGAGAAAACTAGCTATCACCGTGATACAAGAATGCGTGAACTAGCTATCACCATGAAATAAGAATGAGAGAACTAGCTATCACCGTGATACAAGAATGAGAGAACTAGCTATCACCATGATACAAAAATGAGTGAACTAGCCATCACCATGATACAAGAATGAGAAAACTAGCTATCACCGTGATACAAGAATGCGTGAACTCGCTATCACCATGAAACAAGAATAAGAGAACTAGCTATCACCGTGATACAAGAATGCGAGCACTAGCTAAACCCATGAAACAAGAATGAGAGAACTAGCTAAAACCATGATACAAGAATGCGAGAATCATTCAATCAATCAGGGGATTGTAAGCGTGCTACTCACCTGTGAGGGTCTCAAGGTGCTGGGAGGGGGGGGGGGAGGGGGGGGTTGCAGATCTGCTTAGCCGAAGAGTTAGGTCTTGAGGGTTTTCTGAAGGTGTTCAGGGAGGGGGCATGCCTGATGTCTGCCGGTAGCTCTTTCCATGTTTTGGCTGCAATGTGGGAGAAGGATCTTCCGCCTGCTCTGGCTCTGAGGATGCACGAAGTTTTGGCCAGCGCGAGGTTGGCGGATCGGAGGTTTCTTTTGGGTACGTGGAAGTTGATTCTGTCGTTGAGGTATTTTGGGCCGTTGTTGTGTAAGCATTTGAAGGCGTGGGTGAGGATCTTGAATGTGACTCTTTTCTCCATGGGGAGCCAGTCGAGTCTACGTAGGTGTGGTGTTGGCTAGTGTGTTCATGCTGGGGAGGCCTAGGACCAGTCTGGCAGCGGCGTTCTGTATTGCCTGTAGTCTGTGGAGTGGGGATTTTTTGATGACAGCGTAAAGGGTGTTTCCATAGTCCAGTCTGCTGGTGATGAGTGCGTGGGTGACCGTCTTTCTTGACTCAGGGGGGATCCATTTGAAGGTCTTGCGGAGGATGCGAAGTGTGTTGAAGCAGCTGGAGGTGAAGGCATTGACCTGTCGGTTCATGGTGAGTGATGCGTCGAGTATGATGCCGAGGTTTTGGCGTTGTCTGTTGGGGTAGGTGGGCTTCCGAGGGCAGTTGGCCACCAGGTGTTGTCCCATGCCGAGGGGGTGGTTCACAGAATGAGGACTTCTGTTTTCTCAGCGTTGAGTTTGAGCCAGCTGTTGGTCAACCAGACTGCGGCGTCTTGCATTCCTTTCTGGAAGTTGAGTTTGGCGTTGGCGGGGTCTTTGGTGAGGGAGAGGATGAGCTGGTTGTCGTCGGCGTAGGATACGATGTTGAGGCCATGTTGTCGGACGATGGCCGTGAGGGGGTCTATGTAGAAGTTGAAGAGGGTCGGGCTCAGAGATTAGCCCTGTGAGACTCCGCAGGTGATTTTCATGGGAACGGAGAGGAGGGGTGGCAGTCTGACCCTTTGGCTTATACCGGTGAGGAATGATCGGATCCAGTCCAGGGCTACTCCTTGTATGCCAGCGTCGTGTAGTCTTGTGACTAGTGCGCGGTGGGAGACGGTGTAGAAGGCCGCCGTTAGGTCGAGTAGGATGAGGGCTGTGGAAAGGCCTTGGTCCAGGAGGGTGTGGATGTCATCTGTGGTGGCGAGTAGGGTGGTCTCTGTGCTGTGGTTGCTTCAGAATCTGGATTGGGACAGGTCGAGGATGGCGTTCTCTTCCATGAACCGTGTTAGTTCCCTGTTGACTGTTTTCTCTGCAACTTTGGCTGCCAAGGGGAGGAGCGAGATGGACAGGTAGTTTTTGAGGTCCGTGGGGTCCGCTGTGGGTTTCTTCAGCAGGGGCCTGACTTTGGCGTGTTTCCAGTCGTCTGGGAAGGTGTATGTTTTGAAGGTGGTGTTGATGGCTCGTTGTAGTTCGGATGTGATGGTGGCCGCGGCTCTATGGTAGATGTGAGGAGGGCAGGGGTCAGTGGGGGGCCCGAGTTGATGCCTTTCATGGTCGAGGCAGTGTCTTCGGTCGTGATGGGTGTGCAGTTGTCAATGGTGGGATGGCTAGTATCTCTGGGGGGGCGGGGATCCGGCTGGGGTATCTGGTAGGCGGTTGATGAAGTTGTCGTAGAGGTTCTTGATTTTGAGGTGGAAGTAGGCTCCAAGTTTATCGCAGAGGTCCTGTGATGGGGCGACGTCTGTGGCTTCGCTGCATGGGTTGGTGAATTCCTGAATGACAATGAAGAGTTCCTTGGAGTTGGTTGAGTCGGCGAGGATTTTGTTGTGGATAAAATTCCTCTTTGAGTTTCTGATTTGGTTGTGGTAGTTCGTCATGGCGTCCTTGTAGGTGGAGTAGTTTTCAGTTGTCTTGGTGTTTCTCCAGTTCTTCTCCAGGTGCCTGCAGGTGCGCCTGGCTTCCTGGAGATAGGTGGTGCACCAGGCGGCTTTCCTGGGGCGCTGTTTGCCGGGGTTGCGTAGCGAGGCCAGCTCGTCTGCGCAGTTGGAGATTCAGGTGTGGAGTCCTTTAGCTGTGCTGTTAGCGTCGGGTGCCCAATTGTGGTTGCCTCGAGTGAGGGTAGAGTTAAGTTGATCTTCGGTAATCTTCCCCCAGTTCCTCCTCAGTGGGCGCGGGGCAGGTTTGGGTGCTTTGGGTTTGTCGACGGTGAAGTGTACGCAGTGGTGGTGGGTCCATGGCGGTTGTGTTGTGTGGCTGAAGTAACCGTTGTTTCTTGTAGCGAAGATGGGGTCGAGGGTGTGCCCTGCTCTTTGGGTTGGTGAGGTGACGAGTTGTTTGAGTCCGATGTCGGCGAGGTTGTCTAGGAGGGTGGTAGAGTGGTGGTCGTTGGGGTTGTCGAGGTGGAAGTACAGGTCTCCGATGAGTATGTAGTTCAGTGAGGCGGTGGTTTGGGGTGCGATGAAGTCAGTGACGGTGGTGACGAAGAGTGTCCCGGTCCGGGTAGCCCGTAGATGAGGGTCCCTCGGAGTGTGGCATTGGGGGTGGTCTGGATCTTGTAGTGCAGTTGTTCAGCAGCGAGGAAGGTTTCGCTGGAGGTGGTGAGGCGGAGGGTGCTCTTGTGGGCGATGGCGAGGCCCCCTCCTGGGTGGTTATTGCGGTTCTTCCTCTGGATCTTGAATCCTTCCGGGATTGCGTTGTTGATGTCGGGGGCGGAGGAGGTGTCGGACCAGGTTTCAGTGAAGAAGGCAATGTTGGGCGAGAGAGAGTCAAGTTGGTTCCAGATTCCTATGGTGTGTTTGTGCATGGAGCATACGTTGAGGAGGATGTATCTCAGTAAGTCTCTGGAGCTGACGTCGGGGGTATTGGAGGTTGAGGTGGTGGCGAAGGTCTGGCGGCAGCGGAGGCAGGAGAACTGGCCGTGGGTCGTGTTCGGTGCGGCCTAATGGCAGTTCCTGAGTTCTCTGTGGTTGAGTGCGAGGAGGGTGGTAGTGTTGTAGCGGCGGATGGTCGGAGGTCCAGGGTTCCTGGTGCTGGTCGCGGTCGGGTCGCAGACAGGCGCAGACGGGCTTGCCTTAGGCGCGCCGTGTCCACCATTAAGTAGGGGATGGGGGAGGGAGGTGCAACTGGGAGGCGGGACGGGTAGAGGGGAGAGGTTTGGCGGGAACACAACAGGAAAACAGGAGGGCACAGCGGGGAAACAGAAAATGAAAACAGAAAAAACAGAACTTACAGAATTACCAACAGAACGGAAAAGGAAATGAAATATCAGGGGAAAAACAGCGTTAAAAATAAGCCTGGGCAAAGCACTACGCTACGCTTGCGTAGTTTGCGAAGATTGCGCTACTTCGCACTACGCGAATTGCACGTAGGACATTGCAAACACACGTAGCGTAGCGTAGTGCAGCGGTCATTTTTTGCTTGCTCGCGGTCCTCAACATCAAGTTGGCGACCGCGAGCAAGCAAAATGACATACCGGCGAGACTTTTTCCTCGTTCGCGATCAGCAACATCAAGTTGCTGATCGCGAGCGTGGAAAATAAACCTCCCGGCAAGCTTCTCAACGCGGGGAGTTCAGGTTTCTCATTGCGAGTAGTCGCGTATGCTCGTGACCGCTCGCGATGAGAAACTACCAGTCCGCGTTGAGAAAGCTGCCGCTCGAGTAGAAATCTACTCGAGCGGCAGAAAACGACCGCTTGCACTGTGCAAGATGCAGTTTGCACTGATTGCACAGTGCGGACAAGCATCCGGCACTGTACAATCAGTGCGAACAGCATCTTGCACAGTGCACTAGGCAGTTTGCGAAGCTACGCGTAGCTCGAGTAGTGCGAAGTGCACTTCGCGTAGCTACGCGTAGCGCTACTTCGCAAACTACGCCCAAGGTTAGTTAAAAATATGACTACAGTATGGGCACAATGCAGGGAGCACAAAAAGTGAAAACAATACCGGCACAAGCAGGGGGCAGCACGTCAACGGGCACCAGCAAGATGCGGTCTCGAACTCTGCCTGGGAGGGACTAGAGGCAGAGCACGCACGGCAGAGCTGCTGGTGAAGAGCAGATCTCTGACCGAGGGTACAAGAATGAGAGAACTAGCCATCACCATGATACAAGAATGAGAGTGCTAGCCATCATCATGATACAAGAATGAGAGAACTAGCTATCACCGTGATACAAGAGTGAGAGAACTACCTATCACCATGACACAAGAATGAGAGAAATAGCTATCACCATGAATCAAAAATGAGAGAACAGGATAAAGTGTTACACATCACAGTCATGAGTGTGTCTAACAATAATCATGATATGAGAGAAGAGAGGAGAATGAGTTTGACTATCATTACTCATTTTGAGAGAACAAAAGAACCAAAAAGACCATTACACACCAAAAGCATCAGGGTGTCTATCTGTCCTCATGATAAAAGAACAAGACAAAAAGATAGAAGGTTATACATCCTGGTAATGAGTGTGTCAATCTATGCTCATTGAAGGAGAAAAAAAGAATAGAGCTTTACACACAACATTAACAACTGTGCCTATCTTCATGGTGAGAAAATGAATGAAGAGGACAGAGAGTTACACACAACAGTAATGAGTCTAACTAGCCTCTAAGACAAAAGGTTAGTGCACAGTAGGAGCTGTGCATCCATCCTCTTTGGTAGAGCAGGATAGGGTTAGACCCCACAGGAGTTGTGCATCTATCCATCTGTGGAGAATGATGGTGTTAGACACTACAGGAGGTGTGAATCTACCCTCCTGAGTAGAACAGGACAGTGTTAGATACCACAAGAGCTGTGCATCTATCCTCCTGGGTAGAACAGGATAGTGTTAGACCCTACAGGAGGTGTGCATCTATCCATCTGTGGAGAATGATGGTGTTAGACACTAAAGGAGGTGTGAATCTACTCTCCTGGGTAGAACAGGATACTGTTAGACACTACAGGAGGTGTGCAACTATCCTCCTGGGTAGAACAGGATAGTGTAAGACCCGACAGGAGGTGTGCATCTATCTTCCTGGTTAGAACGGGATAGGGTTAGATGCTACAGGAGGTGTGCATCTATCCTCCTGGGTAGAAGAGGACAGTGTTAGGTACTACAGGAGGTGTGCATCTATCCTCTTGGGTAGAACAGGACAGTGTTAGATAGCACAAGAGGTGTGCATTTATCCTCTTGGGTAGAACATGATAACACAGACACCACAGGAGGTGTGTATCTATCCTCCTGGGTAGAACAGTATAGTGTAAGACCTTACAGGAGGTGTGTATCTATCCTCTTGGGTAGAACATGATAGCGACAGACACCACAGGAGGTGTGTATCTATCCTCCTGGGTAGAAGAGGACAGTGTTAGGTACTACAGGAGGTGTGTATCTATACTCTTGGGTAGAACAGGATAGTGTAAGACCCTACAGGAGGTGTGCATCTATCTTCCTGGTTAGAACGGGATAGGGTTAGATGCTACAGGAGGTGTGCATCTATCCTCCTGGGTAGAAGAGGACAGTGTTAGGTACTACAGGAGGTGTGCATCTATCCTCTTGGGTAGAACAGGACAGTGTTAGATAGCACAAGAGGTGTGCATTTATCCTCTTGGGTAGAACATGATAACACAGACACCACAGGAGGTGTGTATCTATCCTCTTGGGTAGAACAGGATAGTGTAAGACCTTACAGGAGGTGTGCATCTATCCTCTTAGGTAGAACAGGATAGTGTAAGACCCTACAGGAGGTGTGCATCTATCTTCCTGGTTAGAACGGGATAGGGTTAGATGCTACAAGAGGTGTGCATCTATCCTCCTGGGCAGAACAGGACAGTGTTAGATAGCACATGAGGTGTACATCTATCCTCTTGGGTAGAACAGGATACGATAGACACCACAGGAGGTGTGTATCTATCCTCCTGGGTAGAACATGAAAGTGACAGACACCAGAGGAGATGTGTATCTATCCTCCTGGGTAGAACAGTATAGTGTAAGACCTTACAGGAGGTGTGTATCTATCCTCTTGGGTAGAACATGATAGCGACAGACACCACAGGAGGTGTGTATCTATCCTCCTGGGTAGAAGAGGACAGTGTTAGGTACTACAGGAGGTGTGTATCTATCCTCTTGGGTAGAACAGGATAGTGTAAGACCTTACAGGAGGTGTGCACCTATCCTCTTGGGTAGAACAGGATAGTGTAAGACCCTACAGGAGGTGTGCATCTATCTTCCTGGTTAGAACGGGATAGGGTTAGATGCTACAGGAGGTGTGCATCTATCCTCCTGGGTAGAAGAGGACAGTGTTAGGTACTACAGGAGGTGTGCATCTATCCTCCTGGGCAGAACAGGACAGTGTTAGATAGCACATGAGGTGTACATCTATCCTCTTGGGTAGAACAGGATACGATAGACACCACAGGAGGTGTGTATCTATCCTCCTGGGTAGAACATGATAGTGACAGACACCACAGGAGATGTGTATCTATCCTCCTGGGTAGAACTGTGGAAATTTAGCGTGCAAACTGAACATCATCTGCGCCATCTTGCCTCTCCCCAGCGTCACGCACAGCGAATGCACGGCCGCCATTTTAGACACCCCACTCTCTCCCCACTCATTGTCAATCGTCAGCGCGGTCCCCTTGGCGCTGCGAGCATCCCCCGCGCGCTGGCCACCCCCGCTCTCTCATACAGGCCATAAACCCTCTCCTTCTGCGCGACCCTGCTACGGAACCACTTCCAACCGACAACCCATACATGGTCATGCCTCTCCTTTGATAACCCCCTTCCTCTACGCCCCATTGTCTGAACTGGTCCCAGGCCATCACCTAGCCCTGCGGATGCAGTTTACTGCCCCTACTGTAAGGGAAACACCCCACATCAAAGGGATTACAGTAGATCAAAGCCCCTACCCCCTGAGACCCGGCCAGTTGCACACACCCCGGGAATTAGCGGAATTCCCTGCTGCGCGATAGCCATCTCCCACTGCGGGTAGGGTGGGAACTTCTACTGTATCTATGTGTGGGATCGGATCTGAACCGGGGCTCCAGGGGATATTCCCCCGTACTTCAAAAGAATCTCAAGAATGTACTATGTGTAATAAAGCAATAAACCAGTGTATAAGAGACCAGGTCTCAGAGATGCGGTTAGAGCACCTCGTGACGATACCTTGCTGTCTGATCTGATGTGTTCTGCTCCGACGGAATAAAACCTTGTTTCCTGCCTTCCAGTCTCCGGCGCCTGCCTCTTTTATTGGTAAATTATCGAGTGGTATGAGAGGCGATTATCGCCGGGCAAATACTTGGAAGGTTATCGACTGAAACTGCCGCTACCATTTAACAATTGGCGTCCCAAACGTGGGGCCCATCAGCGACACGTGGATCCAGTGGGAGAGGTCCCGACGACAGAGTGAACGACTGCAACGATCGGGAGAGCTCCTGCCCAATAGACCCTCGTCTGGCAGCCGATCATCCGAACTTCACTGGTTCCGAGCAGACCTCTCTCGAGTGATCTACGGTCCTGACTGGGAACCATCAGGAGTGCCGCGGCAAATACGGAGAATAGAGGACGATCGGGCGCTGGAGGCGGAAGACGAGAAACTGTCCATGCGGTCCGGGTAAGGTCGTGAAACACGACAAAAGTGCGAAATAATTGATTGATTGTTTGAATACTAGTATTGCTCATTGATTGTTCTTTTTGAGATATTCGCTGTCTACAAACGGGGAGGAGTAGAAATACTCTCTCTCTCTCCCTTTGCAGATAGTGAAGGGTAGGTAACGCAGACTTTTGTCCCCATTGAAACCCGTCGTGCCTATCTTTATCTCCCCATTGATTGATTGATTGATTGTCCGAACACTAGTTGTTCGATATTGGTTCTTTGGAGGTATTCTCTGCTTACAAATAACGAGGAATAGAGATATTCTGTCTAGTCTTTGCAAGCAGTGAAAAGATAGGTAGTGCTGACTTTTGTCCCCGTTGAAACCCGTCATGCCTATCTTCTCCCCACTGATTGGTAGTTGGTTCTGCCCGGACCGCTTATTAGAGGTGAACCACCCGGCTCCACTGGAAGGCACCCCTAATAAGGACATGTTCACTAAATATGGACTAGTCGCCGTGGCTTATAGCAAGCTGTGGCATAAATATACCAAGAAGGAGCCCGAAAGTCAGTGGCCACTGATGGGATCCTTCGACGACCGCAAGATAGAAGCGCTAGAAGTAGCTCTGCGTAGCAATAAGACGACGCCTACTATGCTTGACAGTATTGGCATGTGGCGCAAAGAAGCGACGCAACGGAAAAAGAGGGAAGAAGTAAAAGCAGAAAAGGAATTACGAAAGGCAGCTCACCTTGCCGCTAAAAAGTTAGAAGAAGACATAAAGGAGAGAAGGGAAACTAAACTAAGACAGGAGCCCGAAACCTCAGGCCAGTACGCTGTTAGGACCCCTTCTTTGCTCTACCCTGTGTTGTCCTCCAAGCAGCAAACGAATGACGAATTACTGTTAGGTCCCCCGACCATTTACATGCCCCCTCCGTATGCACCCTCCCAATCAGTAGTGCAACACCCACAACCCCCGAACACGAACGAAAGCAGTACAGGGGCCTCGGCCCTCACGGCCTCCGCGCCGGCTGAGCCTCTTGTACTGAACCCAACGTCGGCTACAACGCTAGATGACCATGAGATGAGAAAGAACGATTCCACCAGAATGAATCGATTAACTAAAGATGAACGAGCAGGAATTGACAAGATAGTAGGGACGCTGGTGGAGCGAAAAGAAAGTGAGGAGTATATAACGGACGTGTATAAATCGTATGCCGACAACCGCAGACGACACTTTGTCGTACGGCTCTGTTATCACGCCCTGAATGCATATGAGGATAGGTACCACGATAAAGGTCCCGAAGGCTTAGCGGCCCTATATAGAAAGATAGACATCGGGGAAGAAAGAGAGGGCGATGTAGCGAACCTCTTCACTCGTACACTCGAGGTCTACCGACATCTTAAAGAACATGGACAAACAACCGAAACAGAAACCCCCATAGCAACTAAACCCCAGGGAGGAAGGGCCGATGCCATGATGCCCATTAAAGAAGCTGCCCCCTACTGGGTCCCCCCACGGGGTCAGGGAACACACGACGACATCAACCACCAAGATGCGAAGGGAAGGGTTGTATATAACTGGGTCTACCAGCCGTGGGACCGGCAAGATATTTTGACCTTTAGAAAGACCCTACCCGACTTGAGAAAGAACCCGACTGCCTTCTACACTGAATTAGGTACAGCCTTAGGCTCAACGATAATGACGTTAGCAGATATCGACTTGTTCTTTGGGCTATGTCTGCCGGCTGATGTGTGGAAACAAATCCGGAAAGTTGACCACGCTGAGCCGTTCGGATATACCTGGGTACAACTCGATACCATAGATAAACAGCGAGAACCAGGACAGAAACCCCCGAAAGCCATCCTAGAGCTCCCAGATAAGATTGTACAAAAGCTGAAGACTCTAATCCCTGAAAGAAAGGTAGACTGGTCGATAGTGACGGCTTGCCGCCAGAAACCCCAGGAAGACGTGTCTGAATACTTCTCCCGATTCGAGACTGTGTTTTCCGACTACAGTGGCCAAGACATGACCACCGCAACCGGACACCACCTCTTTGTCCAGAATTATGTAAAGGGTCTGTCGCCAGAAGTTTCCCAGAAACTACAGACCAGCGAGAGTAGTTGGGCAGCCTCCAAACCCGCAGCAATTCTCCAGATGGCCCAATACTACGAAAACCAGAAAAACGAGAACGATAGGGCGTCAGAGAAGAAGAAAAAGGAATTAAAGGAGAGGGTGATGATAGCACAATTGCAAGGGGTGACAATAGGAAGGGAACCCCCGAAGGAGAACTACCAACCAACCGCCCCTAGAAAGCTACCCCCTAGAGACCATGCACCTACACCCTACAACGGACGGAGGGACTTAGATGGAAATCAATGTGCGTTCTGTAGAGGGTTCGGACACTGGAAATCCCAGTGCCCGGTCCTTCTGGAAATGAACAAGAATAGGGGCCCCAGAGACGCAGCATATGACCCCAGAAATAGAGAACAGGGACGAGGGCACACGAACAACACCATCAACGACAGGCCAGGCAGACCAAACACCTTTGATCGCCCCCGACAAAACCAGTGTCAGCAGTCCGACTATGAAAGCACTCATGACTTCGCATAGGACCGCCAGGGGCAAGGGAGGGATCCAGTCGAACTCCGTGTTGACCAGCAAGGTCCTTACGTCACCGCTAAGGTCTTGGGCACAAAATCTCCATTCCTGGTAGATACTGGGGCGACACGTAGTGCGTTATCTAAACGACTGATTCCTAGGGCACCCTTGTCTGGCTCACACGTAACCTCAATAGGCTTTGACGGAACGCCCTCCACTAACCCCTTATCAGCACCAATCCCCTTTGACTTGGAAGATAACACCACTGACACGACCTTTCTGCTCTCCTCCAACACCCCCGATGCTATTATGGGACTTGATTTGCTAAAACATTTTCGAGCCACTATCAGATGCTCCCCAGACGGAGTTCGAGTCATCCTACACGATAACCCAGATCTGTTCAGACCCTGTCACACTCGGCGTATGCTCTCTATAACCGATGCTGATATGTCCCTACTCGACACATTACCTTCACATCTATGGGCTAAAACCGACTCAGATGTAGGGCGCATGGTGATCGACCCGGTACACATAACCGTCCGACCGGACGCAGTGCTCCCAAAGCTTCCTCAGTATCGGATATCCCCCGAAGGCGAGAAGGCATTGGTGGAAATCATCGAGTCCCTGGTCGAGGCAGGAGTGGTAGAAGAAGTAGTGAGTAATGTTTGCAACAGCCCTATCCTACCCATTGTAAAGAAGCAAGGCGAGGGGGATGAGAAAGCCTACCGTTTCATTGTTGACTTGCGAGAGGTTAACAAAGTAGTCATACCCCAGTACCCCGTAGTCTCAGACATCACCACCATCCTCACCCTGATTCCATCCACCGCCACCATCTTTACTGTTATTGACCTCAAGAACGCATTCTTTTCCATCCCCATCCACCCAGACAGCCGCTACCTGTTCGGCTTCACCTTAAAAGCCCGTTCGTACAGATTCTGTAGGGCACCCCAAGGCTATACTGAGAGTCCCAGTATTTACAGCCAAGCCCTCAAGAGGCAACTAGATGCAGTCCAACTACCCGATGGAGTGGCATTGATACAGTACGTCGATGACATTCTTTTGGCGGCCGACACCACCCCTCTTGCCGTCACGGCCACCATTCACCTCCTTCGCTTCCTTGCGGAGAACGGTCACAAGGTCTCCAGAAAGAAATTGCAATTCTGCCAGCCCCAAGTAACGTATCTAGGCCACCTACTATCCAAAGATGGGAGGAAACTTACCCCTGACCGAATTCAAACCATCCTAGAAACCCCTGTTCCCAAAACTCAGAAGCAAGTGCGGTCCCTAGTGGGCCTCACCTCCTTTTGTCGTCAGTGGTTGCCAAATTTCAGTCTTATCGTAAAACCTCTGCTTTCCCTACTGGCTAAAGATACCCCCTTCCCCCTCCCCTGGACACCCGAATGCCAATCCTCCTTCAAGGAATTACGAGACGCCCTCTGCTCAGCCCCAGTCCTAGGAACCCCAGACTACACTAAACCTTTCTCCCTTTACACCCACGAAAGGGAGGGATGCGCATTGTCTGTCCTAACCCAGTCCATAGGCCCTAAACAACGCCCTTGTGCCTACTTCTCTGCCACTCTCGACCCCGTAGCCAGAGCCTTGCCCGCCTGCCTTCGAGCAGTAGCCGCCGCTGCTGTCTCTATCCGACAAAGTGAGGGGATCGTGCTCTCGAACCCCCTCACTGTATTGGTGCCCCATGCTGTTGATACCCTCCTGAACCAAACCAAAACTCAACACCTGACTAGCGCACGACTGACTGGGTACGAACTGACTCTGCTTGCACCCCACATCACATTGAAACGATGCACCACTCTGAATCCAGCCACTCTACTACCTCTCCCTGACACTGACCCCAATGCGTCCCCTATACATGACTGTGTGACCCTCACCGACGAACAGACCAAGAGTAGGGTTGACCTCCGGGATACTGCCTTCCCGAACCCTGACGGAGAACTGTGGGTGGATGGCTCATGTATCAAGCTCCCCGATGGCACCACCTCAGCTGCCTATGCAGTCACCACGGCCCGAACCGTTGTTGAGACAGCCCGCATCACCCAGCGATCCGCACAGGCGGCTGAACTAATTGCCCTCACACGAGCCTGCATCCTGGCAGCAGGGACAACCGCAAACATTTACACAGACAGTCAGTATGCCTTCGGGGTAGTTCACCACTTTGGGCTCTTATGGAAAGAGAGGGGATTCTTGACCTCGCATGGCACACCCATCCTGCATGGAGATCTAGTCTCTGCCCTGACCGAAGCAGTCCTCCTCCCCACACGGCTGGCTGTGATCAAATGCCAGGCACACAAGAAGGTGACAGACATTGTAGGACAGGGAAATGCACTAGCTGACATTACTGCCCGAACCACAGCCGAGAATAGGTCCACGACCCGCATGTACGTGACCAGGTCACAAACTGAGAATTGGAAGGATGCTAGGGAAACGATTAGGGATATCCAATTAGCCAGCACACCACACGAATTAACTGAATGGGCCCGGGTAGGATTGAAGGACGATGACGGTTGTTGGCGAACTAAAGACTCGAACAAATGGTTGCTACCCGACTCATACTTGATCCCCATGCTGACCATGGCACACTCCCCCGCACACATAGGGTCTGCCCCCATGATCGAACTCATCTCCAAAGTCTGGCACAACGACAGAATACCCGACTCAGCCAAACGACTGGTCCAACAATGCCTAGTATGCCTCCAACACAACCCTGGGAAAGGAACTGCTGTACCCCGGGGAGGGTTTGGGGTCCCCAATCACCCCTTTGAAGTCCTACAAATGGACTACGTCCAGCTAGAAAGGTGCCGAGGTTTAAAGTATGTGCTCGTCGTTGTGTGTGCCTTCAGCAAGTGGGTGGAAGCCTACCCAACCCACGACAACACCGCTATGACTACTGCAAAAGTACTACTGAAGGAATTCTTCCCCCGATACGGCCTTTGTCGAATTTTGTGGAGCGACAATGGCCCCCACTTCGTAGCCGAAGTTATCCAACTCATCTTAAAAGGGTTGGGTGTAAAACAGAAGTTCCACGCGGTCTTCCATCCCCAATCTGCAGGCTTGGTTGAGCGACACAATGCCACATTGAAGCTTAAGATAGCAAAAATAGTCGCCACCACAGGGCTAAGATGGCCAGACGCTCTCCCGCTAGCATTGCTATCAATGCGTTCCACCCCCACCAAACACCACTTAACCCCCTACGAGGTCGTCTTCGGGCGGCCCATGAACCTTTGGACTGCACCAAAACCATCGTCCATCCACGACGTCCCGGACGTCCTCATGTCTGACTATTTGTATAACCTAACTAAGACATTGTCTGTTATCCATCAGCAGGTGCTGCACGCCATTCCCGATGTTTCCAGGGGCCCGGGACACGACATCCAACCCGGCGACTTCGTCTTAGTGCGTAACTTCCAACGCACCAAGAGTCTGGAGCCCCGGTGGACGGGTCCCCTGCAAGTCCTGATCACCACCCGAACAGCTCTTCGAGTGGAGGGGAAACGCAATTGGCTGCATGCACACCACTGCAAGAAGGTATCACCGACCCTGACAACCACGGACAGCATCACCGCCCAAGAAGAACTCCTGGACAAAGATCGACCATCCCTGAGCCGCTGCCCAGATACAGAGACACTCGAGTTAGTAAGATATCCTGATCCCACTGTGCCATCCAAAGAAGGGTATAACTTGCGACGAAAGGAGAGAACTTCGGCTAAGCAGACCACAAGCTAAGTGAAAATCTCAAAGCGGTAGCCTAGTCACCCCAAAGGCCACCAGGAGAGAAACCAAACAAAGTCTGTGGTTCTGCCCGCTACCGAGTCTCTTGAAGGTGATGGAAGCGCCCAACATGAAGATGATGGAAGCAACCGGACGTCCGAAGATCCACTACAGAAACCCAAAGACTGACCGAATGCACAGCTTAAAGACTATTGCACTTTTCATTACCCTTCTCTTCTGCCTTCTCCTCATGGTCGCCTTCTGGATCATGGAGGAGAGCACACCCGCTCATAAGACATTACTGGCCACCGTTCAACCTACCACCACGAAAGAACATCATCTGATCTCGCTTTCACCCCAACTCCGAGAAAGGCGTAAGGAGTTCTGGAATAACTCCTTTGTACAGTTGCTCCACCAACACAATCTTGCTACCAACGCCACTAATTGCTGGATCTGTGGACTGCTACCACATGCCACTGGACACTCTATCCCTTTTATCCCTTCACCTTTTTCTGTCCATGGCTCCTGCCTCGCCTGGCTAATCCTCCTGCAAGAAAGCTACAAGGACAATGCCACTTCCGGCAGAACCATGTCACACTTCTACCATGGGTTCTGGCTGAACAAAACTGGAAGAACTTCTGCCCTCTTCTGCCCTCTGAGATCGAACACTTCCTTTCACATGGACATCCCTGCCAAAGAACGAGTTGAAATGCAAGTGTTCAACAATCCAGCCAGACCCACCTTCTCTTACCTCCGGAAACGAACGGCCGCCACCCTAACAGTGGCCCTGTCCGTCATCAACATCACTGGGTCTGTATGCCTCGAAGGCCTGGGGGCACAGCTGGTGGGCCACAGCTCCTGCCTCATCACCCGAACATTGGACTCAGTTGACCCACCCTCCTTTGTTGCCTCCCCGAATATGTACTTCATCTGCGGTACTAAGGCCTACACCTGGCTTCCGAAAGGTTGGGGAGGCACCTGCTACATCGCCTTTGTCCTTCCTCCGACGTATGTGGCTCCAGCAAACCATCACCGACAGAAACGGGCCAAAGACATTGTTCAGGCCGACTCCACCGGAGCACAGTTCATGGACGCAGTCAAAGGCCTTGTTCCTCTCTGGGGTCCAATGGCAAACAGCCGTGCCATCCGCCACTTAACCCAGGCAGTCGAAACGGCAATGAACATTACAGCTGGCGCCCTCGCCAACAACACCGCTGAGCTTCAGGCCGTCCGCCTGGTGGCTCTCCAGAACCGCCTTGTTCTAGACGTGGTTCTAGCAGATCGTGGAGGAGCATGCCGCATCATTGGGTCCAGCTGTTGTACCTACGTACCGGATAACTCACCCTCAGTCTACAAAGCAATTGAACACCTCCACAGACTGTCCGCAGAGGTCCATCAAGAACAAGAAGAATGGTCGCTGGGGAGTTGGTTTTGGGACACTATTAAAGGTTGGGGATGGAGGCTGTTTTCATTTATCCTGATACCAATTGTGATACTATGTGGATGTTGCTTGGGGATTCAGTGTCTGCCACCTTTATGTTCGCTTTTTATGAACTGCATCTGCCCTAAGACTTTGGACTTTGAAACCGAGCGGATGAAAGCTCTGAACGAGGTGGAGGTACGGGGTATTATGGGGATAGATCCAAACTAGGCAAGCTGGCGAGATATGTTAAAAGGGAGGACTGTGGAAATTTAGCGTGCAAACTGAACATCATCTGCGCCATCTTGCCTCTCCCCAGCGTCACGCACAGCGAATGCACGGCCGCCATTTTAGACACCCCACTCTCTCCCCACTCATTGTCAATCGTCAGCGCGGTCCCCTTGGCGCTGCGAGCATCCCCCGCGCGCTGGCCACCCCCGCTCTCTCATACAGGCCATAAACCCTCTCCTTCTGCGCGACCCTGCTACGGAACCACTTCCAACCGACAACCCATACATGGTCATGCCTCTCCTTTGATAACCCCCTTCCTCTACGCCCCATTGTCTGAACTGGTCCCAGGCCATCACCTAGCCCTGCGGATGCAGTTTACTGCCCCTACTGTAAGGGAAACACCCCACATCAAAGGGATTACAGTAGATCAAAGCCCCTACCCCCTGAGACCCGGCCAGTTGCACACACCCCGGGAATTAGCGGAATTCCCTGCTGCGCGATAGCCATCTCCCACTGCGGGTAGGGTGGGAACTTCTACTGTATCTATGTGTGGGATCGGATCTGAACCGGGGCTCCAGGGGATATTCCCCCGTACTTCAAAAGAATCTCAAGAATGTACTATGTGTAATAAAGCAATAAACCAGTGTATAAGAGACCAGGTCTCAGAGATGCGGTTAGAGCACCTCGTGACGATACCTTGCTGTCTGATCTGATGTGTTCTGCTCCGACGGAATAAAACCTTGTTTCCTGCCTTCCAGTCTCCGGCGCCTGCCTCTTTTATTGGTAAATTATCGAGTGGTATGAGAGGCGATTATCGCCGGGCAAATACTTGGAAGGTTATCGACTGAAACTGCCGCTACCATTTAACAGAACAGTATAGTGTAAGACATTACAGGAGGTGTGTATCTATCCTCTTGGGTAGAACATGATAGCGACAGACACCACAGGAGGTGTGCATCTATCCTCTTGGGTAGAACAGGATAGTGTAAGACCCTACAGGAGGTGTGCATCTATCTTCCTGGTTAGAACGGGATAGGGTTAGATGCTACAGGAGGTGTGCATCTATCCTCCTGGGTAGAAGAGGACAGTGTTAGGTACTACAGGAGGTGTGCATCTATCCTCCAGGGCAGAACAGGACAGTGTTAGATAGCACATGAGGTGTACATCTATCCTCTTGGGTAGAACAGGATACGATAGACACCACAGGAGGTGTGCATCTATCCTCTTGGGTAGAACATGATAGCCCCAGACACCACAGGAGGTGTGCAACTATCCTCCTCTGGAGAACAGGACAGTGTTAGACCCTACAGGAGGTGTGCATCTATCCTCCTGGGCAGACCAGGACAGTGTTAGATACTACAGGAGGTGTGCATCTATCCTCTTGAGTAGAACAGGACAGTGTTAGATACTACAAGAGCTGTGCATCTATCCTCCTGGGTAGAACAGGATAGTGGTCTACGGGGAACAACCTTTACAATGCAACTTTTACAACGCACTACACTTACAACGCATTTTTTACAACGCAAAATCCATTACAACGCACTACACTTACAACGCATGACACTACAATGCATTTTTAAAAACTACCTTTACAACGCATTCCATTACAACGCCTACCATTACAACGCATAATATTACACTACACTATCCAACACTTACCCTACTGTTGCACCCCCTGGAGATAGAATAGTAATTTTTACCCCTATACTATCCAACACTTACCCTACTGTTGCACCCCCTGGAGATAGAATAGTAATTTTTACCCCTATACTATCCAACACTTACCCTACTGTTGCACCCCCTGGAGTTAGAATAGTAATTTTTACCCCTATACTATCCAACACTTACCCTACTGTTGCACCCCCTGGAGTTAGAATAGTAATTTTTACCCCTATACTATCCAACACTTACCCTACTGTTGCACCCCCTGGAGTTAGAATAGCAATTTTTACCCCTATACTATCCAACACTTACCCTACTGTTGCACCCCCTGGAGTTAGAATAGCAATTTTTACCCCTTTACTATCCAACACTTACCCTACTGTTGCACCCCCTGGAGTTAGAATAGCAATTTTTACCCCTATACTATCCAACACTTACCCTACTGTTGCACCCCCTGGAGTTAGAATAGCAATTTTTACCCCTATACTATCCAACACTTACCTTAAATGCAATTTTATATTATGCGTTGTAATGGTATGCGTTGTAAAGGTAGTTTTTAAAAATGTGTTGTAGTGTCATGCGTTGTAAGTGTAGTGCGTTGTAATGGATTTTGCGTTGTAAAAAATGCGTTGTAAGTGCATGCGTTGTAAAAGTGTGCGTTGTAACGTCATACATCCGTGGTCTACCCTACAGGAGACGTTCATCTATCCTCCTGGCCAGAACGGGGTAGTGTTAGATATTACAGGAGGTGTGTATCTATGCTGCTGTGGAGAACATGATAGGGTAGCCGCTACAGGAGTGTAAATCTACCCTCATGCAGATAGTGTTAGACCCTACAACAGGTGTGTATTTAATATCACAGGTAGAAGAGGACTGTGTTAGACACTACAGTAAGTATGCATCTATCCTCCTGTGTTAGACACTACATGAAACATATGTCTAGCCTCCTGGGGAGACTGGGGTAGTGATGGGAACTACAACAAGTGTGCACCTGCCTCCCAGCATGAGGGAGTACAGGACAGGGCAGTGTAAGACAGCAGTACTGTGCGTCTGTGTGTCATGCGGGGGCACACTAGTGTTAAATACAGAGGTAATGGAACTGTCTATACATCATCACAGAGACGACAGATTCATTACTCGCGTTAGGAATGTGAGTGTGTCCTGTCCTCGTTGGGATGGACGAGTGAGAGGTGTGGAGAAGGAAGTAAATCACAGACGTAAATCAAACAAGGTCAGCTCGCCATCAATCCGTTCTATCGGAACACGGACGTAGCAGAAAACGATGGACGCTTGTTGGCGAGCGGGGAGGTCGTAAGTCACTCCTGGAAGGGTTAAGGAGGCGGCTATCCGGGGGGACCCTGGCAGGACATGCACGACACATCCGTGATATACGAGTGTGTCCACCTTGGGCCGGGGGCGGATCGCCTCTTCCATGTCTCCCAAGGTCTGGCCGTCCAGGTCAGTGCCGCTGCGGGGGTCGCCTGGGGGGGGGGGGGGGTGTCTCGCTGGAGCGACCATTTGACTTGTGCATTCAAAATCACTCTAGTGGGACCGCGGGAGCGCGGGGTCCGGGTGTACTCCATGGACCGGAAACAGGAAGCACAAAACGGCCTTGGGGATCCATACATCCCTCTGAGCGACGGCGGACGATGACAGCTCAGACTGTGGGGTCACCCTCGGGTTAACCCCCACCTCCCCCCCCCCCACGCACACACCCACCGGCCGCGTCCAGAGCCCCCCCATTAGCCACGGCTCACCGCGCGAGGCTTGCAGAAGGGTTCCTTGGAGAATCCGAACATTGAAACCTCCTCAGCAAGAGAGACACTCAGATTCGGTTTAAAGGCTGATATGTGCCTTAGAACGATTTCAAAAGTATTGACATTTCTGATAATACCTAATCAGAGATATTAATAAAATATGCAGTGTAGGATGCTGCCCTGGGGGGGGGGGGCGGCTAGGGGGGGGGGGGGTGGTCACCTTTGGAGGGTAGAAAAGATTCAAGATAGAGGCACTCCATCCTTGTGTGCAAGGGGGTGACTGTTGAGGGTGGCAGGGGTGGGGTGCTGTTCGCCGGCACATGGAAGAGGCTGGCAAGGGGGTGGCTGATCACCAGCACATGGGAAAGGATAGCAAGGGGGGTGACTGTTCGCCAGGACATGGGAGAGGCTGGCAAGGGGGTGACTGTTCGCCAGCACATGGAAGAGGCTGGCAAGAGGGGGGGCGGTTCGCCAGCACATGGAAGAGGCTGGCAAAGGGGTGACTGTTCGCCAGCACATGGAAGAGGCTGGCAAAGGGGTGACTGTTAACCAGACATGGAAGAGGCTGACAAGGGGGTGACTGATCGCCAGAACATGGGAGAGGATGGCAAGGGGGGTGACTGTTGAGGCTGGCGGGGGTGGGGGTGACTGTTTGCCAGCACATGGGAGAAGCTGGCAAGGGGGTGACTTCGTCAGCACATGGAAGAGGCTGGCAAAGGGGTGACTGTTCACCAGACATGGAAGAGGCTGACAAGAGGGTGACTGATCGCAAGCACATGGGAGAGGATGGCAAGGGGGGTGACTGTTCGCCAGGACATGGGAGAGGCTGGCAAGGGTGTGACTGTTCGCCAGCACATGGAAGAGGCTGGCAGAAGATTGACTGTTTGCCAGCACATGGAAGAGGCTGGCAGGAGGAGGGTTGTTCGCCAGCACATGGAAGAGCCTGGCAAGGGGTGACTGTTCACCAGACATGGAAGAGGCTGACAAGGGGGTGACTGATCGGCAGCACATGGGGGAGGATGGCAAGGGGGTGACTGTTCGCCAGCACATGGAAGAGGCTAGCAAGAGGGGGGGCTGTTCGCCAGCACATGGAAGAGGCTGGCAAAGGGGTGACTGTTCGCCAGCACATGGAAGAGGCTGGCAAGGGAGTGACATTTCACCAGCACATGGAAGAGGCTGGCAAGGGGGTGGCTGATCACCAGCACATGGAAGAGGCTGACAAGGGGTGACTTGTCGCCAGACATGGAAGAGGCTGACAAGGGGGTGACGGATCGCCAGCACATGGGAAAGGATGGCAAGGGGGGTGACTGTTCGCCAGGACATGGGAGAGGCTGTCAAGGGGGTGACTGTTCGCCAGCACATGGAAGAGGCTGGCAAAGGGGTGACTGTTCGCCAGCACATGGAAGAGGCTGGCAAGGGAGTGACTTTTTGCCAGCACATGGAAGAGGCTGGCAAAGGGGTGACTTGTCACCAGACATGGGAGAGGATGGCAGGGGGTGACTGATCGCCAGCACATGTAAGAGGCTGGCAGCGGGGTGACTGATCGCCAGCATATGGAAGAGGCTGGCAGCGGGGTGACTGTTCGCCAGCACATGGGAGAGGCTGGCAAGGGGGTGACGGTTCGCCAGCACATGGGAGAAGCTGGCAAGGGGGTGACTTTTCGTCAGCACATGGAAGACGCTGGCAAGGGGGTGGCTGATCACCAGCACATGGGAGAGGCTGGCAAGGGGGTGACTGATCGCCAGCACATGGAAGAGGCTGGCAAAGGGGTGACTGTTCACCAGACATGGAAGAGGCTGACAAGGGTGTGACTGATCGCCAGCACATAGGAGAGGATGGCACGGGGGGTGACTGTTCACCAGGACATGGGAGAGGCTGGCAAGTGGGTGACTGTTCGCCAGCACATGGGAGAGGCGGCAGGGGGGTGACTGTTCGCCAGCACATGGAAGAGGCTGGCAGAAGATTGACTGTTTGCCAGCACATGGAAGAGGCTGGCAAGAGGAGGGTTGTTCGCCAGCACATGGAAGAGGCTGGCAAGGGGTTACTGTTCACCAGACATGGAAGAGGCTGAAAAGGGGGTGACTGTTCGCCAGCACATGGAAGAGGCTGGCAAGAGGGGGGGGCAGTTCGCCAGCACATGGAAGAGGCTGGCAAAGGGGTGACTGTTTGCCAGCACATGGAAGAGGCTGGCAAGGGAGTGACTTTTCGCCAGCACATGGAAGAGGCTGGCAAGGGGGTGGCTGATCACCAGCACATGGGAGAGGCTGGCAAGGGGGTGACTGATCTCCAGCACATGGAAGAGGCTGGCAAAGGGGTGACTGTTCACCAGACATGGAAGAGGCTGACAAGGGGGTGACTGATCGCCAGCACATGGGAGAGGATGGCAAGGGGGGTGACTGTTCGCCAGGACATGGGAGAGGCTGGCAAGGGGGTGACTGTTCGCCAGCACATGGCAGAGGCGGCAGGGGGGTGACTGTTCGCTAGCACATGGAAGAGGATGGCAGAGGATTGACTGTTTGCCAGCACATGGAAGAGGCTGGCAAGAAGGGGGCTGTTCACCAGCACATGGAAGAGGCTGGCAAGGGGCTGACTGTTCGACAGCACATGGGAGAGGCTGGTAAAGGGGTGACTGTTCACCAGACATGGAAGAGGCTGACAAGGGGGTGACTGATTGCCAGCACATGGAAGAGACTGGCAGCGGGGTGACTGATCGCCAGACATGGAAGAGGCTGTCAGGGGGTGACTGATCGCCAGCACATGTAAGAGGCTGGCAGCGGGGTGACTGATCGCCAGCATATGGAAGAGGCTGGCAGCAGGGTGACTGATCGCCAGCACATGGAAGACGCTGGCAAGGGGGTGGCTGATCACCAGCACATGGGAGAGGCTGGAAAGGGGGTGACTGATCGCCAGGACATGGGAGAGGCTGACAAGGGGGTGACTGTTCACCAGACATGGAAGAGGCTGACAAGGGGGTGACTGATCACCAGCACATGGGAGAGGATGGCAAGGGGGGTGACTGTTCGCCAGCACATGGAAGAGGCTCGCAGAAGATTGACTGTTCGCCAGCACATGGAAGAGGCTCGCAGAAGATTGACTGTTCGCCAGCACATGGAAGAGGCTGGCAAGGGGTGACTGTTCACCAGACATGGAAGAGGCTGACAAGGGGGTGACTGATCGGCAGCACATGGGGGAGGATGGCAAGGGGGTGACTGTTCACCAGGACATGGGAGATGCTGGCAAGGGGGTGACTGTTCGCGTGCACATCGAAGAGGCTGGCAAGAGGGGTGACTGTTCGCCAGCACATGGAAGAGGCTGGCAAGGGAATGACTTTTTGCCCGCACATGGAAGAGGCTGGCAAGGGGGTGGCTGATCACCAGCACACGGAAAAGAGTGTGGCAAAGGGGTGACTGTTCACCAGACATGGAAGAGGCTGACAAGGGGGTGACTGATCGCCAGACATGGAAGAGGCTGGCAGGGGGTGACTGATCGCTAGTACATGTAAGAGGCTGGCAGCGGGGTGACTGATCGCCAGCTTATGGAAGAGGCTGGCAGTGGGGTGACTGATCGCCAGCTTATGGAAGAGGCTGGCAAGGGCGTAACTGTTCGACAGCACATGGGAGAGGCTGGCAAGGGGGTGACTGTTCGCCAGCACAGGGGAGAGGCTGGCAGGGGGGTGACTGTTCGCCAGCACATGGAAGAGACTGGCAAAGGGGGTGACTGATCGCCAGCACATGGAAGAGGCTGCCAAAGGGGTGACTGATCGCCAGCTCATGGAAGAGGCTGGCAGCGGGGTGACTGATCGCCAGCACATGGAAGAGGCTGGCAGGGGGTGATGGTTCGCCAGCCCATGGAAGAGGCTGGAAAAGGGGTGACACTTCAGACTGTTTATCAGGACATGGAAAAGGCTGGCAAGGGGTGACTATTCCCCAGCACATGACATTAGGCTAGAGCAAGGGTCTTCATCTTGGGGGGCGAGCCCCCCTAGAGGGCCTCCAGTTATCCCAAGGGGGCGCCAGACTGTTAATAAAATGAACCTTTATGCTGATAAGTGCTTTGTTTTCAGTGAAAAAAACCTCTCTGTAATTGCCATCACTAGCATCTTTAGTCATTTATATCCTGGCTCGGAGGTGTCAAAAGGGAAGGGACACAAAATATTCTTGAAAGCCCCACTCCCATTTCTGATAATCCCACTGTGGATACTGTTATACGCTAGTAGGGCCTGCCTGACTAGAATATTATGTTTTGCAATCATGTATTTGGTTGCATTTCTAGAAAGGTAACATAATTAACTACAATGTTTAAATAAGTCTAGACATATTTAAACATTGGCAGTTTAATAGAATAAGTGTGAACATTTTTGAGGGGGGCCCCAATGATTTAGGTTTTTTTCCAGGGGGTGCAGCATTAAAAAGTTTGAAGTCCAGGGGGCTAGAGGGGCCCTATTCTGCTTCTTGTTCACCCCCTAATGATTCTATGATGTCACTCGGACACCAGAGATGGGAAACAATTAACCCTGGGCGTAGTTCGCAAAGTAGCGCTACGCGTAGCTACGCAAAGTGCACTTCGCCCTACGCGAGCTACACGTAGCACTTCGCGAACTGCATAGTACTCTGTTCGCACTGTGCAAGATCCCGTTTTCAATGATTGCACAGTGCGGACAAGCTTCGGCACTGTGCAATCATTGAAAACGGCAGCTTGCACAGTGTGAGCTGTAGTTTTCTGCCACTCGAGTAGATTTTTACTCGAGCGGCAGCTTTCTCAACGCGGACTGGTAGTTTCTCATCGCGAGCGGTTGCGAGCATACGCCACCACTCGCAATGAGAAACCTGACCTCCCCGCGTTGAGAATCTCGCCGGGAGGTTTATTTTCCACGCTCGCGATCGGCAACTTGATGTTCCTGATCGCGAACGAGGAAAAAGTCTCGCCGGGATGTCATTTTGCTTGCTTGCGGTCGCCAACTTGACGTTGAGGACCGCGAGCAAGCAAAAAATGACCGCTGCACTACGCTACGCTGCGCTACGCGTGTTTGCACTGTGCTAGGTGCAATTCACGTAGTGCGAAGTAGCGCAAACTTCGCAAACTACGCGAGCGTAGCGTAGTGCTTTGCCCAGGCTTAGAAACAATCCCTTGTTGATACGTAGCCATGCAGAATTCGGTGAGAGGAGTCAGGAGGGGCTGCCTTAAATCAAACAGCGAAAGCTATGGAGCACTGTTGCAGGCGTGGTGATACAACTCAGTTTGCAAACAACCAGCCAAGTGGAACATTGTCGAGTTTGTATAAAGGATTCCTCTGCCGGGTCCACTCACCACAGTATTTCTATACAACAAGTAACCTGTTCCCAAGGTGAAGAACCATTCAAACATCTATACCCTTTGTCATGTATTTTAAGACAGTCTATACAGCATGTGGTCACACCATCTATGCTACTTATGGGTATGATTTCACCTGTTTAAAGAAGAGAAAGAAAAGATTCATACGAGGTACAGTGGTCTCTATAGTCCCCAGTAGTCTGTCTCTAAACACCCAATAGTGGTGAAAAAGTGTAGAAAAGGAACGGGGGAGCCTCACGGTAGCAACACCAGGGAGGTTTAAGCAGGAAGGTACTCGCCTGCTACCTCAAGGTCTCATCATCAGCTACCCTCGTTCCGAAATTAAAATGTGTGTGAAGGAGGAAAAATGAGTAACAACCTAGAGAGTGCTAAGGTGTGTATAGAAGGAAATATAGTGCCAAATTATGTGGACCTAGAAAACCCCACAACTATATATAGAGATGAGCTAGAACACACTGGCCTACAATTTTATTCCATGCTGTGTGTCTACTCCTATTAAAATGCCGACATGTTTCATTGCCTTTGGGTACACTCCCGGCAATTTCTTCAGGGCGTGGTTTTTTTTTCTCAACCCTGCATTTCTGCCTGTATTTTGATAAAAACACTCCGCACCGCATTGGATGCGGTGCTGAGCTAACGCCGGACGCGCAAGCAATTGAGGCTCACAGTAGGAGCTAACCAGAGGAGCCTTGAAGGAGTGCAGTCTATCGCATGCAAGAGCTCCAGGGTAAAGGTATACCCACGTTGGGAAAAATCCCGGAGTGTTTTTATCAAAATACAGGCGGAAATGCAGGGTTGAGAAAAAAAACCCACGCCCTGAAGAAATTGCCGTGAGTGTACCCAAAGGCAATGAAACATGTCGGCATTTTAATAGGAGTAGACACACAGCATGGAATAAAATTGTAGGCCAGTGTGTTCTAGCTCATCTCTATATATAGTTGTGGGGTTTTCTAGGTCCACATAATTTGGCACTATATTTCCTTCTATACACACCTTAGCACTCTCTAGGTTGTTACTCATTTTTCCTCCTTCACACACATTTTAATTTCGGAACGAGGGTAGCTGATGATGAGACCTTGAGGTAGCAGGCGAGTACCTTCCTGCTTAAACCTCCCTGGTGTTGCTACCGTGAGGCTCCCCCGTTCCTTTTCTACACTTTTTCACCACTATTGGGTGTTTAGAGACAGACTCCTGGGGACTATAGAGACCACTGTACCTCGTATGAATCTTTTCTTTCTCTTCTTTAAACAGGTGAAATCATACCCATAAGTAGCATAGATGGTGTGACCACATGCTGTATAGACTGTCTTAAAATACATGACAAAGGGTATAGATGTTTGAATGGTTCTTCACCTTGGGAACAGGTTACTTGTTGTATAGAAATGCTTGAGTGGGGGATGACCTGTTCTCTGCCCCTATAGCTCCATTTTGTGTTGTGTCCACTCACCACAGACCAGGTCTAGCTCTGGGATTCATACTGTGGGAGGGCCATAAACATGGACGAGTGGGCCACGTGGATGAATGAGCAGTGGCTAAAAAACACAAAGTTTTGTAGAGATCTGATATTTCAGGTATTGACATTGTCGACTTTTGACATTTTACCATGGTAACCACCAGCCAATTAAGCACCTACTTCTCTTTCCTTGCTGCACTCTGCATGCAGATGGACTCATCGCGCTCTTGGTCATCTGCAACAGAAGAAACGTTCCTGCTGCCACACATGGTCCCTGTGCAACCTTTCATGTTTTTAATAAAAAATGGCACCTTAGCACTTTGTAAAGCAATGAGGATAACAAATGTGGCACATTAAGCCCTGTGCCATCTTTGCACAACCCTACCTAATAATATCATTTACCATTATTTAACCTTCCTTTCCACACACATATTCACTGAAAAAACACTGTGAAAAACATACTTATGCTAATGACACACATGCAAAAGCACTGAAACGCACTGGTTATGGTAACAAGCGCACACACCACAGGCCATAACTCACGTTGCCAGTCATGCTCAAACCCCCTTCTCTGTTGGGCCTCTGCCTTCTGCTTCCTCCCATCTGTTTTGAGGCCATCCAAGTCTTTGTGCCTGAGATGTTGCTTTTTTAGCCATCCCAGCCTCTGCTGTAGTGGTGACACTTCCAACATTCCCAGCCTGTGCTTGGGCTGCTGCTACTGAGCTGTCTGGCTGTTTTGTAATATGTATTTAGTTTGTAAATGTGTAAATGATACTTACCATGTACCGAGTAATAAAAGAAGGTTGATCCATTCAAGAAACCAATACCGCGGTGCAGTACACGAAACAAACAAGAAAACATACATGCTCAAACTAAACAACCCCATACTGTGCATTACAGAGCTCTGCGTTACCACTCATTTAATATAAAGACTTAAATAGGACCTAAAGGTACGTCTGGTATGATTGTGAACCTTAAAGCACATACCTTGAATACAACAGGTGAGGTGTGTTTGAAAAAAACCATAATACTGCTCTACAAAATGCTTACCTCATTCTGAATAATCACACTATTATGCAATATGAATTCCTGCATAATTCAGGAGTAACTAAGAAATGTGTTTGGTGTTTTAATGCATTTTCTTTTTGGAAACATCTTCACTGATGTGTTTCAGAACTTTTTAGATTTTCTTCCTTCTGTGTTGCAGCCTGCAGTATTTATCATTTTAACATCTATTGGAATCGTTGCATTTGCACAATCTTAAAATAAATATGTAATTACTTGTTTAATGTGGAATCTACTATCTCATATTTTGCCACACGCGTTCCTATTGGCCCACCAAGAGACACCCATTTTATCAGCATAATAAGGATGAAAAACTGAGATGATCGTCATGGTAATAGAAATAGTGTCCTACAGGTTATACACAGGTTCCTGCACATAGTACCACTATATAACCTGTAACCATCTATAGACATATGAAGGTGCTGTGAACTAATGTCATGATGCATAAGATGGTATTTCTTTTATCCAATGATAGGATGAAACATAACTTGTGTGGACTTTTCCATTAATGTATTTGTCATATAATGCTGCAATTTAGGAACAGCCTCACTGCCCCTCTCTGTGTGCTCTGTGGTACAGGGTGAATCAGGTTTTATCGCGCCAACATTGTCAAAAATTGTGATTCTTGTTTTTGCCCATTTCTAGCAATATTTGTTATTTAAATGTAAAGTTATTCCGTTCTTAGTGTTTTATTTCTGAAGTTCCAGTGTTCTTGAGCTGTGCCCAGCCATAAATGGCTGGAATTTCCTTAGAATGAAACAACTCCCCATCTCAATTTAGTATGTCACTCCATAGTTTTTCAAACCAAGATGGCTGCCACCAGGCACCTGTATCTTTTCCATCCGATCGTTGTGGCCTGCTACGAGGGACTGCATCCCAGGGCCCCGACCCAAGACTTGCTAATTGAGTGCTCAAAAGCAGCAGTCCCCCAATGACTCAGCGTGAGCCCCTGAGGCTTGGGTTGGGGGTGGTGCACCACCTGCCGTGCCTCCTCAGCCAGCCCATTGGCATTCTGCACCTCCAACTGACTGGCCTGCCTCTGTGGCTTGCCTAGAGTCACACTCACCTAAGCTGAAGCAACCTTTCCTGTTGTGCGGCAGCAAGAGAGTCAGCCGAGTATGTGGCGGACCTGCTTTTCCACTTCTGAATGGCCTTGGGTGGGTGAGGATCTTCCTTGGGTGGGCCTGGCCCACCTCGCCCATCCTCAAGAACCAGGACTGCCACACACCGCAGTGATGAGCGACCCTCTGATGGCAGTAGAGAGACAAGGTTCAAGCGCTGTGAGATCTTACATCAGACTCTAGGGAGCCACCTCTGGGGCATTTTCCAATACAACCAATCATTATTGATTTGAGACCCGGAACTGTCTGGGCTCTAAATGCCTTCATGATCCTGCCAGTTAATTCCCTTTCAATTAGATATATGTCTGGGCTGAGGCAAGGGTCTAAATAGAAAGAGGGCAGCCGAGCCGCACATCTCATTTTACTGCCTTTTCATTTTTTGCCACTTCTACATATAAACACAAAAATACAGAATATGGTAACCAGGTATAAAGCAAGCAAATGGGCGCACTGAACTCTTATTTAGGGGAAAGTATACATCATATACAAAGTATACGTGGTGCTCCTAGGAAAGGATTGGTTACCATCCACAATCCCACACTGCCCACCCTAGGGGGTCAACAATAAGTCAAAGTTCCAATCCGAGCACTCCAAAAATCGTCAATGCAATTGTATTTAATCAGTAGTCCACTTTTAATCCACGTTCAGGCCCATAAAGTTAAGTCCAATTCTTCACATTGTTTTCTATAGATGTCGTTACAGTTGTTTCTTAAAGGAAGGCAATCCATAATCAAATGTTCACAACATCGTGTCGTTGGAGAATCAATTAAGCGACAACAAGCCAGCCAACACGTGTTTCGTCGATAAGTCGTACACCTCGACTTGTTCAGGGCTGTTCGGGCGGTATGTGGATAACCTTCCACTGGATAAGTATCAGATCCATAGGGCAGAATAGTGCCAAAGTGCGGTAAAGTCAAAAGTTGCATGTGTCCATATCAGTTGACCCACATGATATGGGCACGAGGAGCACTCTCCGGTGAGATCGAGATCCCTATTAGGATTGATGATCTCAGCAACTGTTGATTTTACTGGACTCTGGCACTATTCCACCCTATAGATATAATACTTACCGGGTGGAAGGTTATCCACATACCGCCCGAACAGCCCTGCAGAAGTCGACGTGTACGACTTATCGACGAAACACGTGTTGGCTGGCTTGTTGTCTCTTGATTCTCCAACGACACGATGTTGTGAACATTTGATTTTGGATTGCCTTCCTTTAAGAAACAACCGTAATGACATCTATACATATAAACCCACATATAGCTGCGGAGCTGATGCGCAAGGTCTGCTCATAGGTCCACACAGCAGTAGACCATTTGTCTTCTCCCCTGAAAAGCACCAGGGCCGCATCGTCGTCTGCCCCGTACCACACTCACCTTGTGTCAGGGTGTGTGCTGGGCCAGAATGCCATACATGTAATGTAATGTAATGTAAATGTAATGTAATGTAATAGTAACTTATAAAGCTCACTGCAAATCAACGAGCATCCTGGCGCTAAAAGAGGGACAAGCAGGGACAAATAAAAAATGCAGACAGAAAGATATTAAGTTCTAGGGAAAAGCCTGGTTTTAAGATGTATATCACAAGGTGGGAGGGCTGGAGCCAATGGAGGCTGCTTTAGAAAAACCGGACCCTGCTGGTGCCTCTGTCACTTTCTCCAGCTCCCCAGGTCACCAGACCAGGCAAGAGAGAAAGAGAGAGATGATCAAGACGGCCTGGGTGTGTTCTACAATCTAGACCACCATGTCTCCCTCCTCTTCTGCCCCATTCCTCACTCACCTCCTGCCAGGCTGACTCCTTCCCTCCTTTGCCCTGTCCTTGGTCTCAGGTGGCAATCCCAAAAGGAGGAGGGCACACACTGCTTGGCACACACTTAGCCCTGATGCATTGTGGTAAATGCTGTTTATGCTAATACTCACTTTATTAGAAAGGCTTTAGTAGTCACCATTGTTGGTGCAGCCAGTGCTGTATATCTCTAGACACGTGTTTCAGGATATTTTTCTTCTGTATAGAAAGACAGTTTCTGTTGATCCATACCAGTTACTCAGTAGTTAAGTAATGGTCGCCCCATTTCTGAAGCAACAGGCAGGTACCTGGATAGTAGTGTGCTGTGCTTTATATTTAAGAGTGTCAATTTCTGCCGATTGTGATGCCATCATACTCTCTGGCATGAGATGTTGCCTTATTGTTGAAGTGTGATGTGGGCCAAGCTGGACTTTGTGGTGGGCACGGCATAGCGCATACCTGTGCGAAGCTTTATAAACTGTTCTGCATTAACCTGCATATCTCCTCCAGTACTGCGGTGTAACATGAAGAGGGCACTGGGCATATAAGCAGAACAAGGGTGGAAGCGTTTGACTGTCACTAATCGGTTGAAGCAATGATGTCTCAAGCTCCGCCTCTCTTTCACCAGAAGAAGAAATAGAATGAGGACTGTGTTGTTGGTTACACTGCCTGCATGGAAACAAACAAAAGCCTAACTGGCACATGCATCAAAGCTGCTTGCGATCGCAAACGGTGCGATTCGCAAAAATCGGCCGTTTGCGATCGCAAAGTTAGCTTTTGCAATGCATCAAGGGTCAAGGCCTTCGCAATGTGAGAATTCGCAATTAATTGCAAGTTCTCAAATTGCAATTGCATTTAAGGAATCATATTTTGCGATTCCTTAAATGCAATGCAAGAACCACTTTGAAGTAGCGATTTCGCTGCTAGGGTGCGCAAATTACCATGAAGTTGAACTTCATGGTAATTTGCAAAAAGTTTGAAAAATGCACTAAAGTGCATTTTTCAAAGTTGTAGGTTACACACACACACACACATGTCCTTGGGTCATGTGTGTGTGTAACATTTGTGCACAGATCAATTTCAGGGGTGCAACAGGGTTTCCTTTTGACACCCTTGCACCCTAGAAATTGCATGAGCAATTTGCGAGTACCACTTGGTACTCGCAAATTGCGCATGCAATTTCCCATTCATTCCTATGGGCCAAAAGGCCCATAGGAATGAATGGGAAAGCCATTCCTTATTGGCGAATCGCAATTTGCAACTCGCAAATAAGGAATGTGTAGGAATCGCTATTTTTATAGCGATTCCTACATGGATAGGCTTTTGCGAGTCCTTAATTGCTATTCCTTAATAATCACAATTAAGGACTCGCAAAATATTACCTTGATGCATGTGCCTGTAAGTTTTTAAGTGTGGGATGAATATATATTACAAAGAAAGTGCTGTGAAGCAAAGAACCTATTCATTGTTGGCGGAAACAGATTAAATAAACTTGATATCAGTGGCGAATGGAGGGTCACTGAAGGTTGTCCATCAAGTGGTAGAACGTTGTACAATCAGTTTGTCTAAATAATACCGTGAACACGACAACTGTGACCACTTTTCTTTGGTTTTTTTCTCGTAGACATCAGTGATCACTTCCTTCATTGTAGCCTGTTCTTTTAAACACTTTGTTGATTATTTCTGTCAGCATGGCAGTGCAAACCAAATCATCTCCTCCCATGATCTTAAGGAATACAAGAGTTACCGTGATGGCAGGAGAAGACCGGAAGATGCAGTTCGACCCTTATCTTGTGGAGGGATATGTATTTGTTGCCAAGAGACCGTTGACTAACTTGAACCACAGTTTGGGGTGGAGGGGAGAAAAGTGTTAAAAACCTTGGGGCAGATTTACAAGCCCCTTGCGCCACTTTTGCGTCACTTTTAACATGGGAAAAGTGACGCAAAAGTGGCGCAAGGTGCTTGTAAATCTGCCCCCTTGTGCATACGAGTGAGGCAAGAGGGTGGCGCTGATGAAGCATGAGATGTGCATGAGACAATGGATGATGAGTGTGTGTGCCTGGAAAGCACTGGGAGGAGATTTTGCTAAAAGAGGGTGGAAAGACACAAGTTTTGCACCCATGCTCAGTTACCATATGAAACTATAGAGCAATATGTAGTTGTATGTAGATCCTTAGTAGCTTTATACAAGTTTAAGGAGCTTAATAAGGAGATTATAAGGGATGAAATGATAAAAAGAACCAACAACATGCACACTCAGGAAAATTTGTTAGGATTGAATGATCTTTCATTAGAAAAAAAAGACTGCATTGTCCATCGAATTGAAAAAAACTTCCCATCATGTAAAGGAGTTTAGTGGGGGACAGGGCAAGGAAACATATAGAGACGAATAAAGTAAATGCATAGCACAAACCTACAAGAAAGGACACAAAATGAGCAGAAAAAAAAGATTTCATCGTAGTGCAAAATGATGCATAAAAATATCAAAGCTACAGATGTGGATGCTGGAAGCATTTAGCCGAATCCAATTCTTGCCCTGCTACTAAAGCCAAAGCAAAACCAAAGGGGATGATGGACGCAAGCACTCACCCCCTGTCAACTAATCTGGGTTTAATCCATCATCATTCTTTAGCTCACTCCGCCAACCCAGTTCAGACATGGCCATATGCAAATCAGTCTGGCCCTGTGCCTCATGGGAACAGTCCAGCCTGAACTGCCAAGCCATGTCTTCCCTGGACCGGAAACAAGCATCCTGGGACCGGTTTCTGGCTAATCAGTCCCGGTCCCAGGATGCTTGTTTCCGGTCCAGGGAGGACCTGGCCTGGCAGTTTGGTCTGGACTGTTCCCATGGGGCACAGGATCAAGACTGATTTGCATATGGCTGGGTCCAAACTGGGGTGGCGTGGTGGGCAAAAAAACAATGGGGCAGATTTATGTTTGACTTGCGCCTCATTTACACCGCCGTTGCGTCACTTTTGTGACGCAGCAGCGGCGCAAATCCTGCGCCATGGTGCGGGGTATTTACAACGTGACGCATCTGGGAGATGCGTCACATTATAAAGCCCTGCGCCACATGTAGGCGTTCCTGTGCAGGTGGGGGTTTTCCGGCACAGGAACGCCTCCTAAAAGTGGCTGAGTGAAATCTACAAGATTTCACTCAGTCACTTTTGAGCCCATGCTGCGTCAAAACCCTCCGCCTGCTTGAAGCAGGCGTAAGGATTGACGCAGCATTGTGAAGATAGGGCCCCCCAGAGCATTGCTGGAGCTGCATCACGCTTGCGACGCAACTCCAGCAATGCGCCACTTTTACGGCACAGATGCGTGACGCATCTGTGCCGTTTTTGCCCCATGGTGCGCCGCATTATAAATGCGGCGCATCCATGGTGGCAGAGCTGGGGCGCACAATAACTGGCGCATCCCTGCTGATATGCAGGGATGCGTCAGTTATTATAAATATGCCCCAATGGATTTAACCCAGATCTTTTGACTGGGGGAGAATGTTTGCATTGTCAGCATTCCCTCCATCATTTGTTTGCTGTAACACTGCTACTAAAGCCAGTTGTTATAAGTATAAAAGAAGTAGGCCATTTTACAAAAGTATGTTAAATGGACTGATGAGGGAAAGCACACTGCGAATTTGGTGAAAATGTGGAAGGATGAAGTGCGTACAAATGAGGAGGAAATGGCGGAATTGGTGATGTGAAGTCAAAAAAGGGAAAACAGGAAGGTTATGATCCTCCTAAATGTATTGGTGCATGTAAATGGTAAAGAAGTTCTCATTTGAGCTGATTCGAGCTCTCCTTACACATTGATAGGCAAGTCTGTGAGTTTTTGCTGTCTGATCTCGGGGGAAAGAAGGGTATTGTGGTGTCAAGTTACCACTTGTGGGGTACTTAAGTTCCGAATTGGTGTACAAAACTGGGGGACAACAGGTAAGATGTATATGGTGGAGAAAGGAAAAACACTGTTGGGATGGAGAGAACACTGAGCATTGGGCATACTGTTAGATCTCAACCATCCTAACCAAGTATCACTCGGAAAACAAGATGTAGTGGACAAATTATCCCAAAGTATCTCAAATAATTTTAAAGAAAAACTCGGATGTCTTAAGACGTTTGAGAATAGGATTATTTTAAAAGACTGTGTCTCACCAAAGGCACACAAAGTTTGAAGTGTTCCATTGCCTTTAAATTCTCTGTTGAATAACTTAATCAATTATGTGAATGTGGTGATAAAGCATATATTGTCATTTGAATGGCTTCATTCCAATGTTTTGGCTAAGAAGGTTGACTGCAGGCTGTGCATGTGCATAGATCTGAGGGATCTCAATGAGTTCATCTAGAAATATTGCCTCCCCATTTCTCATATTAATGAAATGCTAATGAGTGTGAGGGGCACCAGTTTTTTCACAACTCTATAATTGTCGAGTGCCTATCACTAGGTGTGGCCCCATCTGGAGTCAAGGCATCTAACATCCTTTGTCACACCTGAAGGAGCTTTACAATCTCTGCAAACCCCGTTCGGGTTGGCCTCTGCGTCTGCTGTGTTTCAGAGAATTATGCAAAGAGTATTGAAGAATTTGTCATACATTTGTTTTCCAGGATGACATTCTGATCTGAGGTTCTGCTAGAGAGGAAGACAATTCTGTCCTGGAAAAGGATTTGGGTAGATTGGAATATTGTGGTGTTATGGTGGTAGTTAAGAAATGTAAATTTGTCATTAAATGGGTTGAGTAAATAGGACATACGTTGTTGAAGAAAGATGTGAAAAAGAAAGTGAAATTGGGGAAGGTCATGGAAAAAGTGCCAAGTTGCAGAGATAATGAACAACTGCACTCCTTCCCAGGTTTAGTGGAGTACTACTCCAAATTTGTTGAACACATCTTTGACAAAGCTAATGTTTTACACTCTTTGATGAAGAAGGTGGTAGAATACCAGTGGTCATATGCCTACTAACAAGCATTTGAGCGGAGTCCATTATCAAGGTTATGGTCTTAAAACCCTCTGATTTCAAGGATAGAACCATTGTAGTGGCTGGTGCAGGTGGACATGGTTTAGGGGCAGTGCTAAGAGAGATGTGTGATGAGTGTGAGAGAATAGTGGCGTTTGCGTCACCAACACTGAGGGTGTGTGGAAAGCACATACTCAGCCACTGAAAAGAAGGATTTAGCTTGCTGGTGGGTTGTGCAACATTTTAGAATGTATGTATTGGGAACACATTTTGAATTGTGCACTGATCACAAGCCACTGTTTGACTGGTTCTCAACTATGCGTGCGGGTAAAGTAACTTCTCACATTGCCGAATGGATGTATCATTTGCAATAGTACACATTTTACAGTAAGTTTGTGCCTGGAATAAATACTGTCAGTGCTGATTGCTTATCATGTTTAGTTTAAGCAACAGTATTTGTGAGGAAGATGATGAATGTATGGTGGCCAATGTGGAGGAGTCTTGCAAGTGGGCCATAATGGAGGACAAATGGAGGCAAGCATTAATGGAGGCAAGGTGTTTCAGTTGATGATAGCAAGGTCGCCCAATGAAAGGGTCTTGCATAGGGGCGATAAGGAGGACTTAAGCGGTATTTTGACTGCATTTGGAAAGAGTTGTCAGTGGTGGATGGGCTGGTTAGGAGATGTGACCGGTTGGGGGTTCACACGTGTTTGGGTGGGCCTGTTGCAGAGGGGAGGAGACACACAGATATGAGATGAGCGCTGGCCGTGCCAGAGGAGGAGATGAGTTTGATGCTCCAGAGGGGTTGAGACACATAAGTATGAGATGAGTGATACCAGGGGCATAAAGGGGGTGGATGTGTTGCTCTATTGGGGAGGACAATCATGGGCAAAACATGAATGATGCCTGGGGCAGAAGACGAGGTGGGCCTTCTGCTCTAGATTCCCAGGGCAGAAGAGAGGGTGGGCCTGCTGCTCTAGATGCCCAGGGCAGACGAGGAGGTGGGCCTCCTGCTCTAGACGCCCGGGGCAGAAGAGGAGGCGAGCCTGCTGCTCTAGATGCCTGGGGCACAAGAGGAGGTGGGCCTCCTGCTCTAGACACCCGGGGCAGAAGAGGAGGTGGGTCTCAAGCTCTAGACGCCCGGGGCAGAAGAGGAGGTGAGCCTGCTGCTCTAGATGTCCGGGGTAGAAGAGGAGGTGGGCCTCCTGCTCTAGACGTCCAGAGCAGAAGAGGAGGTGAGCCTACTGCTCTAGATGCCCGGGGCAGAAGAGGAGGTGGGCCTCCTGCTCTAGACACCCGGGGCAGAAGAGGAGGTGAGCCTGCTGCTCTAGATGCCCGGGGCAGAAGAAGAGGTGGTCCTGCTGCTCTAGACGTCCAGAGCAGAAGAGGAGGTGAGCCTACTGCTCCAGATGACCGGGGCAGAAGAGGAGGTGGGCCTGCTGCTCTAGACGTCCAGAGCAGAAGAGGAGGTAAGCCTACAGCTCTAGATGCCCGGGGCAGAAGAGGAGGTGGGCCTGCTGCTTTAGACACCCGGGGCAGAAGAGGAGGTTGGCCTGCTGCTCTAGACGTCCAGAGCAGAAGAGGAGGTGAGCCTACTGCTCCAGATGACCGGGGCAGAAGAGGAGGTGGGCCTGCTGCTCTAGACGTCCAGAGCAGAAGAGGAGGTGAGCCTCCTGCTCTAGACACCCGGGGCAGAAGAGGAGGTGGGCCTGCTGCTCTAGAGGGATGTCAACAAGCAAGTAAGAGATAAGAGATACTTGTGAAAGCAAAGGAAGCAAGCCTAGTGCTCTTGAGGGCAGGAGACACACACATACAAAATAAGTGATGCCCAGGGCAGAAGACAAGTGGGTCTAGTGTTCTAGAGGGCAGGAGACACACAGACAGAAGATAAGTGATGCCCGGGGCAGAAGACGAGCGGGTCTAGCGTTCTAGAGGGCAGGAAACACATGGACACAAGATAAGTGATGCCTGGGGCAGAAGACGAGTGGGTCTAGTGCTCTAGGGGGCAGGAGACGCACAGACCCAGATAAGTGATGCCCGGGGCAGAAGATGAGCTGGTCTAGTGTACTAGAGGGCAGGAGACGCACGGACACAAGATAAGTGATGCCCAGGGCAGAAGACGAGTGAGTCTAGTGTTCTAGAGGGCAGGAGACACATGGGCACAAGATAAGTGATGCCCGGGGCAGAAGACGAGTGGGTCTAGTGTTCCAGAGGGCAGGAGATGCACAGACACAAGATAAGTGATGCCCGGGGCAGAAGACGAGTGGGTCTAGTGCTCTAAAGGGCAGGAGACGCACAGACACAAGATAAGTGATGCCCGGGGCAGAAGACGAGCGGGTCTAGTGTTCTAGAGGGCAGGAAACACATGGACACAAGATAAGTGATGCCCGGGGCAGAAGAGGACTGAGTCTAGTGTTCTAGAGGGCAGGAGACGCACAGACACAAGATAAGTGATGCCCAGGGCAGAAGATGAGCTGGTCTAGTGTTCCAGAGGGCAGGAGACGCACGGACACAAGATATGTGATGCCCAGGGCAGAAGACAAGCGGGTCTAGTGTTCCAGAGGGCAGGAGACACACAGACTCAAGATAAGTGATGCCCGGGGCAGAATATGAGTGGGTCTAGTGCTCCAGAGGACAGGAGATGCACAAAACATGAATGATGCCTGGAGCAGAAGACGAGATGGGCCTACTGCTCTAGATTCCCGGGTCAGAAGAGAGGGTGGGCCTGCTGCTCTAGATGCCCAGGGCAGAAGAGGAGGTGGGCCTCCTGCTCTAGACGCCCGGGGCAGAAGAGGAGATGAGCCTGCTGCTGTAGATGCTTGGGGCACAAGAGGAGGTGGGCCTCCTGTCTAGACACCCGGGGCAGAAGAGGAGGTGGGCCTAAAGCTCTAGACGCCCGGGGCAGAAGAGGAGGTGAGCCTGCTGCTCTAGATGCCCGGGGCAGAAGAGGAGGTGAGCCTACTGCTCTAGACACCCGGGGCAGAAGAGGAGGTGGGCCTGCTGCTCTAGACGTCCAGAGCAGAAGAGGAGGTGAGCCTACTGCTCCAGATGACCGGGACAGAAGAGGAGGTGGGCCTGCTGCTCTAGACGTCCAGAGCAGAAGAGGAGGTGAGCCTCCTGCTCTAGACACCCGGGGCAGAAGAGGAGGTGGGCCTGCTGCTCTAGAGGGATGTCAACAAGCAAGTAAGAGATAAGAGATACTCGTGAAAGCAAAGGAAGCAAGCCTAGTGCTCTTGAGGGCAGGAGACACACACATACAAAATAAGTGATACCCAGGGCAGAAGACAAGTGGGTCTAGTGTTCTAGAGGGCAGGAGACACACAGACAGAAGATAAGTGATGCCCGGGGCAGAAGACGAGCGGGTCTAACATTCTAGAGGGCAGGAAACACATGGACACAAGATAAGTGATGCCCGGGGCAGAAGAGGAGTGGGTCTAGTGCTCTAGAGGGCAGGAGACGCACAGACACCAGATAAGTGATGCCCGGGGCAGAAGATGAGCTGGTCTAGTGTACTAGAGGGCAGGAGATGCACGGACACAAGATAAGTGATGCCCAGGGCAGAAGACGAGTGGGTCTAGTGTTCCAGAGGGCAGGAGATGCACAGACACAAGATAAGTGATGCCCGGGGCAGAAGACAAGTGGGTCTAGTGCTCTAAAGGACAGGAGACGCACAGACACAAGATAAGTGATGCCCGGGGCAGAAGACGAGCGGGTCTAGTGTTCTAGAGGGCAGGAAACACATGGACACAAGATAAGTGATGCCCGGGGCAGAAGAGGACTGCGTCTAGTGTTCCAGAGGGCAGGAGACGCACGTACACAAGATAAGTGATGCCCGGGGCAGAAGACGAGCGGGTCTAGTGTTCTAGAGGGCAGGAGATGCACAGACACAAGATAAGTGATGGCCGGGCAGAAGACGAGTGGGTCTAGTGTTCTAGGGGGCAGGAGACACATGGGCGCAAGATAAGTGATGGTCGGCAGAAGACGGGTGGGTCTAGTGTTCTAGAGGGCAGGAGACGCCCGGGGACACATGTCTGTGGGAAGCTGAATAATAAGTGTCTCCCTTCATGTGGCAAAGGCCTGATGCATACGTCCCTTGCATCCAAGCATATCGGGCAGTCGTACAGGAGTCAGGTTGTGATGGGAAAGCACAGTCCTTCTTCCAAAAGTAGTGCTTTGAAGCGGCACATATTGTGCAGTAACGCAAGCAACCATTAAGGACAGGGCTTTAAGTGGGCCTGGTGTCACCAGTGCTGAGCTCCGGCAGTTTTTTAAAGGGGGGCTCAAAACTGGTCTCTATCGGGCTCTGTTTTGTGCCCTGGCACAGGCAGTCCGTTTTTTTCCAAGATGCAGTGACAGCAGGCACATCGATGCGCATGCTCACACTGCTCACTTCTCACTAGTGGAGAAGTTGCAACATGACGTCATGCCAGGTGAGCGTTGTAGAGGAAGAGAAATCCTTTACAGAGAGTCATTTTCTCTCAGGATTTCCCTTCTCTTTTTGAAACTCAGGAGCAGCAACCTGTCGTGCTGTCACCAGGGCTTTAAGTGGAAGTTTTTTAAATATTATATACAAGCCTTGAGTTGCTGCTTATTTATCTTATGCAACTAACAACCACTGACAACGCCAATAGTCCGGACTTGTAGGTATGATGTGACTTGTTGTTTCATATATCTGGACGCAATGACAGGAACAGCAAAATACACGTCGGGCGGCACACTATGCTAAGCGCTGGTTTTTAGATTACATGTTTCTAAGCGACGCCCTTAATTACATTGGCCACGCCTCTTTTAGAGACCCCACAGTTTTTTAATCCCACTTAAAGCCCTGGGTATAAATATGTCCTACTTCTTCACTCTCTCCCTTCACCTCCTCCGCCCAGCCCCTCCTCCCTAATCGTCTTCTCCTCTTTCTTCTCATGACCCCACCTCTCCGTTCTCAAAGGGCAGATTGGGTGCTGTGCACGCAACCTTCATAACAGCATTATGCGTGCTCTTGTCTCTCCTGATGCACACACCCCATCGTGTGTTCCTTTCAATCTTCCTTTTCGTGTTTCAAGGGGCAATTGTCTCTCAAAAAGAGCCGACCTTATGCAGAATAAGCGATGTGCCGGCAGCCATGTCCCTATGCCTTTTTTTATAATCCCCTACTTCCCTCCGTTTCCCCTTCTTCCACCCCTATTTCCACATAATTTATTTGCTATTGCTTTAGGGCAGTATTTGGGTTGATCCATTGAAAGCGTTTAGCGCACATCCCCCATTGCATAAAACCACGGGGCATATTTACAAGGGCCTTATCTCCGCTTTTTGGGCTTTTAAAGCCAAAAAAGCAGAGATACAAATATCGCCCTATTTACAAGAGGGTGCTAACATGCATTAGGGCATGTTAGCACCCTTTTTTCCGACGCCTCGCTTTGCATCTCTAATGAGATGCAAAGTGGGCATCACTGGGCAGTACAACCTTGTAAATATTGCTGAGGTGCACATCGCGATATTTACAAGGTGACCCACGCATTTTAGCATACGTTAGTTTTGGGCGAAAACTGCTGTTTTTGCCACAAACTAACGTCTGCTAAAATCATGACTAACCCATACCTAACATGGGGGGTGGATTCTTGTGTTACGACCACACGGTCGTATCAATAAGCATATCGCCGTTTTGCCGGGAACATCGCTGGAAAACCAGCGATGTTCCCTGCAAAACGGCGATTACCCCGCTATGCGTTGTAAATACAGCACAAGCCGGCGATGAATTCCAGCGATAGACGGCGATAAATATAAAAGCACTAAGCGCGATTTGCAATATTTACCACCGTCTGTTGTAAATATGCCCCCACGTTTCCCTTTCCCCTGGTCCAATTTTGTATCCACCCTTTATGTTCGTCCCTTCCCTCTCTTGTTTCCCCAAACCTTTCCTCTGCCGATACCCACTCAGCGCTTTGAAGCGCCTCTGCGCGCCACGAACGTTCTAGAAGCACCGAACATGATAAGACATAACAACCCGCAGCACCCCTCGGCCCTCCATCCTTAGAACCAATCACCGTGCTGCATGGTCACGCTCCATCGAAACGAGACAATTATAAAAGCCCATTACTGTATAAACCCGACATGTGTTCTGACATCTCTGGGGCTGGAAAGAATACACGCCGTGACAGAGAAGCCTCGTTTTCCAGCAGAAGCTCCTCGGAGGCGCAGCAGTGGTGACCCCCAGACTGCCTCTCGCGGTGCCCCTCCAGGGCCTGCCGAAGGGAGTCATTATTGCGGCTTGCTCCTTCCGGGCAGCAGAGGGCCTTTTAAAGAGCTTATTGCCGTATAAAAAACAAGGACACATTGTTAAACACTCTTATTTCAGGATCACATTAAGAGATCAGGCGCAGGCTGTGGAAGAGTAGCTCATTGGCGACGAGGATACGGCCGTTTCATGCGTTAACCCTTTATGTGTATGTGTATGAAATTCAAAAGGCACACAAGTGAGGGTAGAGAGCGGGCCCTAAGACCCTTGGTCCACCCCTAACACAACCCCTCTCCACTCCTAACACAGCACCTCCCCACTCCTCCCATGGACTGTAGGACAGTGGGCTGCCTTTGGGCTATGGGTTCAGCACTGACCCCACCCTTGTATTTCATATAAGAGTCCTAGCTAGCTTACATGCTAATAGACAGGGCCCGCTTAAGCGCTGATGGCATTCTTTTTTGGGGCCCCCCTCCATATGACCTCCTCTTTGGATTCCCTCACTACCACCCAGCAAATGTGCCCTCGTCTCTTCATAGCCCCTCTCTGAAATACATTTCATTTTCTTTTAAGCTCTGGTAACTGCATGCTTTACTATTCCACTCAGGTATCCACATGATATACAGATCTGTTATTTGCAGCAGGCATATTAACCCTCTGAGCTACTTTATGGTGAGTTAAAAAATCCCATCTCTTTTTTTCTAGCAGGAATCGTAATAGTTATCATGACATCGTTACTGCTGCCGGAAAGCTGGACGCCCAAGGAACTCTGCAGCAGGTGCTTTTAAATCATAACATCGGACCCAAATACCTCAACGAGAGAGTCTGCTTCCAAGCACCCAAAAGAAATCTCTGATCCACCGACCTCACCCTAGCAGATACCCCCCATATCCGCAGAAGCAGAGCAGGAGGAAGGGCCTTCTCTTACATCGCAGCCAAGACCTGGGACGATCTCCCAGTCAGCATCAGACGCTCCCCGAACCTGCACACGTTCAGGAAGGACCTCAAGACCTGGCTCTTTGACTGACCCAGAGCTGCACCCCCTCACCCCCCTCCAGCACCATGAGACCCTCACGAGTGAGTATCGCACTCTATAAACCCCCAGATTGATTGATTGATATGTAAACACAACACCCCTCTCCGAGGTCAATGCCCCCCCCCTCCAAATCAGCGCCCAGGCAGCCGGACCGATCACACCGCCCTAAAGCCGGCCCTGCCTGCCTATAGACTCGATTCAGGCAGTAGACTCCCAAATTCTGAAGCCAAAATGGATTTATCTTAGCTAAACTGGACAGTTGACCAACTTGCCTGCGGTAAGCACCAACATCAGAAATTATACCAATATTTTGTGAAAAGCAAAGTAATTCTGTGTGCAAACTTCAAAAGTGCCCTCTGTCCAAAGGCACCACCCTTTCCCTCAGGGTCAATTGTATATATAAGCTATATTAAAGTTGCACCCCTTTCCAGTTGTATAAATCAAATCAATTTATATCCAGTCCATTTTGAAAAGGTGATTGAAATTCCTTCTTTATTGCTTTTTTTCTCTCTTTTTAAATGAGCCACAGCCAACATGTTTCGTTCTATAAACAGAACTTCTTCAGGGCTGTAAGTTAAAACACATAAAAAAACTACATGTAAAAACAATGATAAGCACAAACGTTATGTACCACATTTAACATGACACATGTAACACAATCTTAGCTGTCTAATGCCTGTCTACTGCCTCTGCTTCAGAATTCTAATCAAGGGGGAAAATAAATTTCAGGATTTTTTTTCAAAATCTCCCACTTACTTGTTCTATAATGGTGGTATGTATGGGTCGGGTACATTTTCATACAAGCTGGAGGACATTGTCACTCCAAGTGTCCGATTCACGAACTGCACTGTGGAGTAAGTTTACACTTTTGAGTAAGTTCACAACTTTTGCTTATTCCCAAACTGCACTTTTGTAGTAACTTACACTTTTGTAGTAAAGCCAGTACTACACATGGCCAACTACTAGTACTGCAACACCCTCCCATTGAAAATAGTGGAGGTAGGGACTTAAAATAAAATATTTAATAACATATTTTGAATTAAAAAATAATGTAATAGAGCAGTAACCCCATTGTTGTTAAGACATGGATGTCACAGATGGATGTTCATGCTGTTTCCATGCTTCTCTCGTTCTGAATCCTGTCTGTATGCCTTACAATAGATCATGATTTTCAATGAATTTTGACACATGGACGAGGCTGCCTTTTCAACAAGTTTACCCATAAAGGGCCCATTTGCTATTGGCCTGTAGTTAAGCCTGGTTGAGTTCCTGCTTCTTTAAGAATACATTTAATAGATGATGTTTTCAGGTCACATGGGAATTCCCCATGTGTTAAGAATGAGTTAATTATCACTCTGCCTGGAAGCTCAGGACCCAAGGTGGACTGATTTAACAAAAAATGAGTTTTGATAAAGTTTGATGGGTCCGGGTGAACCGGGGAAGCAGCTCTGTATATTATTTTGAATTATTTTGTGGTTTTATCTTTTGTAAGTAAACTGAAAGACGATAGTATGGGTTGGGGGAAGGGTGTGTGCAAAATTTGCTTTTATGTAATTACACCATATTTTGTAACAATTGCACGAAATTGTGTGAAATTCAAATCCATTGTATAGCTAAAAATATTTTAGATTGAAATATGTCAGATTCTGTATTACCTTGGGAGCCGTATTTTATAACAAAGGTTGACCATTTTTTCCCAAAGATTTTTAAGGGATCTGTTTTTTGTTTTTCGTAGTTTTTTAGTCTTAATTTGGCGAACTAGCTCTTCATCTTCGCAAACATATGTTTTTCCAAGGGATATGTCATGTTTGCTGTATATGCCTAGGAGCCACTTTTATTGTGCATTTAGTCATCGTGGCCTATGGCCTCAAATTATACTATTCATTGGCAATTGCTGATTGGCTCATATACACTTTTGCTTATTTTCATAGAAAATGTTTGCTATATGTTATCTTTTGGGTTGTCAGATGAAATATCTTTAACAAAAATATTGGTGACGAAAATATTGCTAAAAAAAATCTCAAATGTTGAATTTATATACTTTGTATGTAAATTAAAAAATAACAACAAAAACGTAGACAACCACAATATTGACAAAAATGGGTAACTATATCCAATTTTAAATATTAAACACTATATTAACTTCATATATTGATTTTAAAATAATGATATGTTTACCATGTATACATAAAATATAAAAAAATACAGAATTATGTTGCAAACATAAAATAATATATACCTTAAAATAATAGAAAAAACCCATAATATATCTGTGTATATAGTAGTCATTAAATATTCACAATTAGTTTACATGAACAAGGCCATTTGTGGCAGAAAATGCATTATGGGTGTTAGAAATGGGGGTCTCTAGTTGGCAGAGGTAGGAACCTTTGTCTAAATAGGGACCCTTGCTTCTAGTCAGGGTAAGGGGGATACACTTCTAAAATGACCCCTGCTCACCCCCTTGGTAGCTTGGCACGAGCAGAGAGGCTTATCTCAGAGGCAGTGTGTAAAGCATTTGTGAACACATACATTAATACAGTGACAACACTACAAATGCACACCACACCAGTTTAGAAAAATAAGTAATCTTTATCTAAAACAAACAAAAGCAAGTGACAACAATCCACAATACAGTCATAAAAATATGACTTTCAAATGGTAGAAATAGTTTAGTTCAAAGCAAATTGCAGATGCAACACTTTTCACACATAGTACCTTGGATGCGTCGCGCACAAAAACAAATAGTGCCGCAGGGAAGGTGATCCGTTGGTTCCTTACACTCAGGGAAGGGGCTGTGTTCCTTGCTCCGGGGGAGGTGATGCATCAGTAGGATATAGGATAGGATAGGATAGGATAGGATATAGGATAGGATAGGATATATGCTTATAGAGCGCTCGATTGCCATGGCGTCTTGGCGCCGGTGTATGAAGAAGGAGAGTATAACCTGTAGTTACGGATAAGGCTATATGGTAGTAAACAGCCATGTTTTCAGATCTTTCCTAAAAAGCTTCCGATTAGGTTGAAATTTCATAGCTGTAGGCCTTTTATTCCAAAGCTTTGCAGCACCGTACGATATAGTTCTACCACTCCATCTTGCTCGTCTGATCTTAGTAGTTGTAATAAGACCCAGGTTGAAAGATCTAAGGGCACGCGAGGGAGTGTAGAGTGAAAACATTTTTTGGATAGTCTCCGCACCTCCCCTATAAAGTGCTTTGTGCACCAGGCATAAAGCCTTGAATTCCACCCGCTGTTGAATAGGAAGCCGGTTCAGTGATTTAATTCCTGCCGAGGCAGATTGTCCTTTAGGAATATTTAGTAGTAGTCTTGCTGCAGCATTCTGTAAAGACTGCAGTTCTCTCAACTGGAACTTGTCAATCCCCCAAAAAAGGGCATTGCAGTAGTCCAGTTTAGACAAGAAGAGTGCCACCACCATCATCTTTTGCAGTTCTTGTGAAATGAACGGGAAGATTTTTCTCAAGGTTTTTAGTAAGAGAAAACAAGAAGAAGTAAGACTGTTTACCTGGGCAGAGAAATTTAGTTGGGCATCAAAAATAACCCCCAGGTTCCTGACCTTGGGGACAGGACACCGGCATTCTCCAGCCTCCACCGGCCACCAAGAGTCATTCCACAGGGGCCAGCCAGGGCCAAACTCAATCACCTCCGTCTTTTTCAGTATTAATTTTCAGCAAGCTGTGATCCATCCAGTTCAAGATCTCAGTGAGACAAGCATGGAACCTGGTAGCTGTGGCCTCAGGCTGGTTGTTAACAGAAATAACAAGCTGAGAATCATCAGCGTAAGAGACCAAGGCAAAACCATGCTTCCTGATGAGTCTCGCCAACGGAATGACATAGATGTTAAACATAGTGGGAGAGAGGGCCGATCCCTGTGGTACCCCACATGGTAGATGGAAGCTATCCGATTGTAGGCCATCCCAGTGTAGCCTCTGCTCTCTTGCCCCGAGAAAGGAGGCAAGAAGGGCCAGGGCCGTACCATCGACCCTACATCCCTCAGCCGCTGCACCAACACTGTGTGATTCACGGTGTGGAGTGCAGCTGATAGATCCAGGAGTACGAGGACCACCCTGCCCCCTCCGTCCACCACTCTAC